>NC_139027.1:92654414-94077958 GCF_964662115.1 Mustela nivalis
CAGGGAAAGAGGTCACAGAGGTTAAATGAGTGGCTAGATCATGTAAAAGCTTAGAAGTCATTGTAAAACTCTGGCTTTTATATTTGGAAACTTACTGTGTGATAGAATTTCTGCTAATAACTGAGAGTTCAAATGTCCATAAAATTTCAAGGATTCTTATTCTACTAAGACGGAATAAAGAAAAAGAGTTCATATTTTCACATGGTGTAACAAATGCTCGGAGATCCAAGTGTAGGAAGCTATGGGAGCACAGAAGAAGGCACTAAAATCACACCAATATATTTGATGACTGTGACTATATATAAATTTGTATTTTCTAGATTTTTTATAGTCATGGAATCACACAGTATATACTATTCATTGCCTGGCTTTTCTTTTCTCAGCATCATTACTTTGAGAATCTCCAATTGTAAATAGTTCATTTTGATGTTGAATAGTAATCTCTTTAATGAATAGATCATAATTTGTCTTTGCTCTATTGATGGACATTGATGAACATTTCCACTGTTTTCAATTCTTAAAGCTGCTATGAAATTCATACACAAGTCCTTGTATGAACATAGGGTTTGTTTCTCTTGGTTAAATGCCTAGAAGTAAAATGGCTATTTGTGTAACTGCAACATACTTTGCATTTAAAAAATTTTCAAACTATTTTCCAAAGTGGTGGTATCATGATATATGCCAACAACAGTTTTGATTTTTTGTTGCTTCTCAATCTAGCTCAGACGAAGTACAATTAGCCTTTATAATTTTAGCCATCCTAATAGATATGTAAGCATGTCTCATTATGATTTTAATTTGTATTTCTTTAATGTCTAAATGTTGAGAAATTTGTCATGTGCTTATAAGCCATCCATATACTTTTGGTGACATGTCTCTTCCATTATTTCCTTCACATGTAAAATTGGATACTCTGGTTATTAGTAAGGTTTTTTATTTCTATTCATTTTTTAATAATCAGAGTAGATGTCCATTATCATATATATAATTTGCAAATCCCTTCTCCATCTTTACGGTTTCTCAATGGAGCTTTGATAGCTGTGTCTTTCAAGAAATATGCTACTTCTTTCCTGGTACACGGAGGTATGACTAGAACATTCGCAAAGAAAATCATGGCTTAAGATATATGTAGTCTGCAGTTGTTGGGGAGTGTTCACCATCCTTGCCTCTCACTCATCTCTCACTGCCCACACATTCAGATATAGGGGAATATTGATTGATAAAATATTAATTGCCAAATAACACTAGTTGGAGAATAAGAAAAATGCAGGCACCTGATTATATAATATTACTTAAATAAAATATGTTTTTATAAGTGCTATTGGAAGTAAATTCCTCAATATTTTAATCACACAGAATGATGGAATCCTAGATTTTTTTTCTTGTATTTATTAAGAAAATGATCATGCCTCAAGTATATTAAAATGGAATAGGGAAAATTAAAAATTGTTTTAAGTTGATTTGCGTGTGTTGTGCGTATGTGAGAGAGAAAGTGAGAGAGAAAGAGAGAAAAAGAGAAAGGGAAAGTCAGAGAGGTGGCTGCAGTGAATTGATGAGTTGCAGGATAGATTTTAAAGTTTTGTCTTTTGCTTTCTACATTTCCTTTTCCTTAGGTTCAAGAGAACAATCAGTAATATCTCAGATGCCTTTTGGTAAGATCAGCAGAAAGAGTTAGAGGTTCCCAGAAAATTAAAGATGAGATATAGTTTTCCTGACATAAGAAAAGTCATTTTTTGTCCCCAGCTATTTTCAATGATCTATACCCCACCTGTGTACTTGCCCAAGCACACTTCTTCCAAAACTTCCTGGGAGGTTCTTACAAAGAAATGCAAAAACCTCACTAGTTAAGGATTTTGAGGGAACAAGGCAATGGGAAAACTAACAGTCACCACCAGACCAGGAAATAGCCTAAGCTATTGAGACAATAAATCAGTGGTAAAACTCCTAGTGCTATTTCAAAAGTAATCAAGGCCTTGCATTCCTTGTTCCAGAAAATGAGCCCAAGACCCCATCTAGTTTATATTTGCTCTTGAAGCCTGCAGAGTCCCTTTCCCTTGTCCAACAGTTACCTCTGCTTTATTCTAACGTTGAAGTTTCTGCCCTCGGGGGAATACAAGCTTCATTCATGTGAACATGCAAACATATTGCACAAATACATATGTGGATGTGCATGCATCCACAACCTTATGACCAACCATACACGGGATAATAAAACTCTCCCTTCTGAGTATTTATCTTAAATACTAAATAAAAATCTCTCTCCTGTTCAAACAGTCAAGGCTTTGGAACTTATTCCCTGTGATCTCCTTGTATGTTGTAAACAAAGATTCCTTTGTTTGACAACTCCACCTGTTTCTGTGATTCACCAAAGACTGACCTCAGTTAGTTCCGTTACTGTAATGGCTTTCACTACTCTGATTCTACCTCTGCAAGTCTCCAAATTTAACTATTTTTTTCTCCCAATTCCGCATGTTCTTGGCTTTAAACTGCAACTCTGAAGAGATGATTTGCTTGTTTAAAAAAAAATCAAGCAAAGGGAGTAGTAGTCAACATTGTTACTTTGAACTTCCTGCCCTAAGGGGCTCTCCTGTTGTTTCTCTTTGACTTCCTGGACTGAAACGACAGAAATTTGGCAATACATCACTCCCCAATCCAGATTACTGACAGAACAGTTTAGACCCTTAGAAAAATAATAGTTTAAAAGATCACATAATTAAATACTTAAGCATGTAGTGTAATATAGTGGTTTACAAGAAATATATTTTGGTCATCTGAATATTTGGTTTTCAACCATGGCTACTGACTCACAGCTCCTAAAACTCTTGGAATTTCCTGTGATAAGGGTGAGAGAGGTGTGTTTTGTTATGTTAATGAAGTGACCTTCAGACCTCACTCAAGGCAAGGGCTCTTTGCCTGAAGGACCAACCACTTGGTGAAAGCCTTCATAACTTTTTGCCCAACATGCCTCCCCTTCCTCCCAATTCAGGATTATCTGGGGAGGGAAGAGGAGCTGGAGATTAGATCAGCAAATGGCAATGATTTAGTCAGTCATGACTATGTCATGAAGCCTCCACAGAAAACCTGAAAGGACTGGGTTCAGAAAGCTTTTAGTTTGTTTAATGTATGAAAAGGCAGGAAGAGTGGCAGTTTTACAGAAGGTAATAGAAGCTCTGTGCCCATTCTCCATACCTTGCCCTGTGCACTTCTTTATCTATCTATTGATTTAAATCTTCTATTATATCTTTTAATAAGCTGGCAAACACAAAGTAAGTATTTTTCTGAGTTTTGTGAGTCCCTGTAGCAAATTAAAAGAATGAAAGAAGTAGGCCACTGGGACCTCCAACCTGTAGTTGCTCAGTCACAAGCACAGGTAATAACCTGGGGCCTACAGTGAGACTGGCATCTGACATGGGGTTGGAGATAGTCTTGGAGGACTGATCCCTTAACTGATGAAATCTTACGCTATGTTCAGGTAGATAGTGTCAGAATTTAGTTGAATTCTTGGAGATCCTGCTGTTGTCTGAAAATTATTTGGCATTGTTGGTATGATGTCCTAAAACCCAAAAAGATATAGCTACCTCAAAATAAGAATAAGGTTGACAGCTTATATATAAAAAGTGAGTATATCAGGGATTTAAAATATACCCAATAAATAATGTAAGGAAATAAGAAAAGATTTTGAAATGAAAACAAGAATAAGAACCTAGTGGTACTAATAGATTAAATATATGTAATCTAGTTGAATTAAGAATACAATGGATAGAATACATAATGGATTCAATAGAGATAAGAAGTCACTTAAGGATATAGTCATCTGGATACCAGCAAAGCATTAAAATTATCAATATAAAAGAGGTGTAAGATGTAGGTGATGTGTGTGGAACAAAAGCTAGAGAAAAAATTAGATTTCCTTACTACTCATAGCCTGTTGACAAGTCCTTGAAGTTCCTCTGGGGACTCAGCTGCTTCCATGTGGACACATCCACTCATGGCAAAAAGCATTCTTAGTCCACCCCCCCCCCCCAGGATACTGAAAATCTACTTTCACATGTAAAAATTACTTTGGAAACTTCTTTATCTCTACTCCCCACCCCTACCCTCAAGATCTACATTGGCAATCATCTCCCAAGCATATACCCACTGATACACATCAGAAGAGTCTCTTCCCTAAGTTTTTACTAAATAGTAATAAATGACCTTTCCCTAACAATAGCTAGCCCCCTCAAGGTCCTGGAAACCTTGTTTATAAAATACCTTGGAGGCCTGTGCTATCCCTAACCTCCTCCCAAATTGAAAGTATATAATCAGCCACTCTTCATGACCCTCTCTCTCTACTCCAAATAAATAAATAAATATTTTTAAATAAAATAAAATAAATGACTTTTTTTAAATGAAAGAAGAAAAAGGAAAGAAATATTTGAATATTAATGTACATCTGTTTCTCAAGCATAAAATAGTCAAGACACTGGATTAAAACTTACATACAAGAAAAGAAAGAAAATATTCATAACTATAGTTGACTCTATGAATCCCAAACTAGGGCATACATACCAAAGACAAAAAAAAAATCATAAGTGTTAGAGAGAAAAAAAATAATTCATTAATAAAGAGACAAGTATCAGACTGACAGAAATTTTTTAAATAACATCAGATATAAAAAAGAATGAAGTAATAGCTTTATTATCTTGAAAAAAATAATCACAAATGTAAACATTTAGAGCCTTATAAAATGTCATTGGAATAGGAAGGCATAATAAAAAAAATTTTCAGGAATACAGACCACAGTTAATTTGCCTTAATTTGTGTAGGCAGCACTTAAATACTAATATTATTTTAACAGTTAAAATGTATCTATGACCTATGGGGTAGGGGAAAAGAGGATGACCAAGTCATCTTGAAATAATTCAGTTTTATGTAAAAAGTAAAAAGATCGAAAAAAAGACTTGAAGAAAAGAGAGATAAAACATATGCATAATAAAAATAAATAAACAACTGGAGTGCCTGGGTGACTTAGTCGGTTCAAGTGTCTGCCTTCAGCTCAGGTGATGATCCCAGGGTTCTGGTATTGAGCCCTGCATCAGGCTCCCTGCTCAGTGGAGAGTCTGCTTCTCCCTCCCATTGAGAAAAATAATTTGACTTATTTATTTGAGAGAGATAATCTTTAAATTTTACTTATTTATTTGAGAGAGAGTGAGAAAAGAAAAACATGCACACAGCAGGGGGAATAACAGAGGGAGAGGGAGAAGCACCCCACTGAGCAGGGAACCCCCTGCGGGCTCTATCTCAGGACCCGGGTATTATGACCTGAGCTATAGGTAGACACTTAACTGGCTGAGCCACTCACGTACCCCCAATGAATACAATCTTTACAAATAATAATAATAATAATAATAATAAATAATATTACAGATAGTATGATTTTTTTAATGTAAGACTTGGTATAAAAACAGGATGACATACTTGTCTAATTATAGCAAAAGACTTTGATAAGTGTAGATGCAGTAGTACATAAAAAATTTAACTTCTTTCATTAACTGATAATTTAATTAGATTAAATTAAGAGACATCAAAATTTAGAGAATCTAATAGTCCTGATCTATTAATAAATGTAGCCATCCTGACCCCAAAACAATAGTCTTCAGTAAGTATATAAGCATAAGTTGAACATTTACACAAACAGGCCATTATTTAGGCCAGAAGTATATGCCAATAAATTCCTAGAGTTAAATATCAGGCTATATTTTCCAAGAATAAGGCAATAAAATTAGAAAACAATGACCAAAATATTAAATTCATATAATTGGAAGTTAACTTCATACCTAAAAAGAAATAATACAGCTAATTCAGAAATTTTTAGAATTACAGTACTTTGGTAATATCAACTCTCAAAATGAGTAACGGACTGGTGGGGCTAGGGAGGAAGAGATCCATAGGGAACTTTGTGAACAGGCTCTCAGAAATCCCCAAAATGTGGTGTGGTAAAGAGATAAATTGGACCACCCTACCCCGGGAAGAGCACCCTGATCTAGGCATGTAGGATGGAGGACCACCCTGCCCTAGGTGTATGGGGTGGGTCATGTGGGGTGGGTGTCTCTATGATAAACACCTGTAACCAAAAAAGAATAATCAGACCCTCAAAAGGAGGTAAGCCATTGCAGCAGTTATTGATAGAGATGTTAAAAGGATTAAAGTTGCCTGGTTACCTTTTTATAAAAAATAAACCCTGAAGGCACTCATTGTTAACTGAGTGGGGACCCCTCTTAGTTGTGAGAACTTTTTCTATATATTCACTTGATAAACTTCTGTCACTTACTCACTCTCCATTGCCCACGAGATTCCTTCCTTGACTCCAAGAGACAAGAACCTAGCTCTCCCACATCATTCCCTAGAGTTAAGTATCAGGCTATATTTTCCAATGATAAGGCAATAAAACTAGAATAGAATGACCAAAATATTAAGTCCATGTAACTGGAAGTTAACTTTATACCTAAAAAGAAATAATACAGCTAATTCAGAAATATTTAGAATTACTGTACTATGGTAATATCGTTTGTGAAAATATGTGACAATAATTAAAGGCATGAAGGAAATCTAAAGGTTTAATTGTATTAATTCAAAAGAAAAACAAAACAATACAACAAAACACCAAAGCATAAAACAACAAAACAAAACAAAAAGAATATAAAGGCAAAACCTAAGAACAGCAGCAGTAATAACAAAATATTATGGAAACAAGCAAATTTTTGGAATAGATTAATAAGAAAGATTTGACCAATGAGTACTGGTCAGGAATACTCAGAGATGATGAAGATAAAATAAAATACTAAATGAAATGTATAAAAACTAAATTATAGACTAATTAAAAATGCTTCTAGAAAAAGAGTCTCATTTGAAGACAATAAAATTAATAGCAACATAGACAAAACTGTATTTGTGACATAGGGGAGCAATTAGAGATGATAAAGTATTTCCTTAAATATCAAAGATAACAAGTAGACTCAGTGGCTCAGTCAGCTAAGCCTCTGCCTTCACCTCAGATCATGATCCCAAGGCCCTGAGACTGAGCTTGACTCCCTGCTTGGTGGGGAACCTGCCTTCTTCTTTTCCCTCTCCCTCTGCAGCTTCCCCTGCTTGCGCTTGTTCTTTCTCTCTCTCACTCTCTCTCTCAATAAATAAAATTTTAAAAGTTAAAAAATTAAGAAATAAGCATCAAAGATTAATCCATAAGGTAAAAATCTTTATTAAAGTGATTAATTAATTTATATTAAAATTAAATATTTCCTTGCAATTAAGTGCAGTGTGGAGGAAAAGTTAATAGACAACTGACATAGGAATGAACAATACTTAAAATATTTAAAACTGACAAGGAATTATTAGATTTAGACTCCATGATGATCTCTATGTATGTGCATATAAAACACCTTAATATACTTTGTAAGAATGTGCTACAGGAAATAAAAGAGACAGAAAGATAAAGGGGAAAAAAATAGCTCAACTTGAAATGACTAATTGGTTGCCATTTACATTTTCCACCACTTTTTTGGTCAATGAAATTATTTTACATGTATCTATTATTATCTTGTAGGACATGTTACACTAAGATCATTATTAATGAAGTTGAGAATAAGAATATGATGCCTCATTTCATCATAGTTGTTAAAAATGATTCCTAAGCTGGTAAATGCAGGAAGCCAGAAACAAACAAATAATAATTAGCACCAGTTCAAAAGCTTGTCCACCTGGAACCTGTAAGAAAATCCAACTAGATCCTGAAAATAATGAGTGATTTGAGGAAACTGGACAGGGATATAGATTTCCAGATGCTTTTTACTTATAATGGCAATAGCAACTTAGACAAGGTAATGGAAAAAAATCTATTAATTGGCAGTAGGAAAATTATTAAAAAAATATAAACTATAAGCCAATGAACTTGGGAAAATTATGAAGAATCTACATAAACATAAAATGAAACAATATATATTTTCAACTTATTTTAAAAAATAAGTTGAAAGGGGAACAATATGCCATAATACATATATCAATGTTTTTCATAGAAGTTTAGTATAAAAAATAAACATTTTAAATAATTTATTTGGAAATTGATATCACATATCTGAAAAACTTGGAAGAAGAAATGGATAACCATAACTAAACAAATGTAGCAGAAAAATGATTTACAATAATAGATAAAAGCTATTCAAAAATGCAGTGAATATTGGCCAAAGCTTAGAAAAGTCGATAAAATATAAAATGTAAAATGAATTCATGAATGAAAAAGAGAATCCCATTAAATCTAATTTGGAAAGAACTAATAGTTTTTTTTGCCTGAATCTGATCTGCCTTTCATTAGGTGGGACACTGACCAAGCCCACTCAGCTCCTCTCTCATGCCCAGTAATAGAAAAGTCAGGGACATTAATTACTTCTGGAATGAATTTTAACCACTGTGGATAGGATGCAGAAGCCAGTGGGTTAAACAGATTCTTTCTTGTTTCAGGAAAATAATTCTGAGATGTATTCTGTGCATTAGGATTGATGCTCAGTTGTCCACAATCATAATCCACTCAGTCTGAACTCATATATGTTTCTCCTGGACCACTTAGCTCTTCTCATTCTCTCCTCTTCCATGTGATCAAATCCCAAAATAATTATTTAGGTTGTGTATGTAAGTCCTGATTTTGAAGGGAAACTCAGTTACAGAAAGAGATGAAAATAAAGATACAGGGGAAAAAATGGGGCACTTGGGTGACTCAATTAGATAAGCATCTGATTTCAGCTCAGGTTGTTATCTCAGGGCGATGAGATGAAGCCCCTATAGGCTCTGTGCTGGGCAAGGAGGTTGCTTAAGATTCTCTCTTCTTATCCCTTTCCTTCCACCCCTCACCTCCCATGCTGTCTTTCTCTTAAATAATAAGCACTGCTGAACTATCTTAGATTCTGTACCTTCTCTCCAGCCATGAACCTATCACTGTCTTTAACTCTTGAAAACTTTATTATACAAATTAATGTGGTGAAGGAAGCAATATGAGAAAGCCTATTAATCTGATGAGCATGGAACTGAACAAACCCTATTGATACTTTCCCTTTGATTTCTAGCCTACAGTGAGTCACATACACTCAAGATTATTGTTTTTATTGTATACTTCATATATTCATTAATTTTTGACTCGTTATCATTTTGTTGAAGTGTTAAACTATGGTAATAAACAAACTTTTAATGAACTTTTCCTCCTAGGATACAAATATAACTTGCACTTGAGCTTTAGCTAATTTTATGTTCTAAAATTGCCAAAACAAAATGATCAAGGTTTCTAGATTATTTACTGTATTTTCTACTATATAATATTGTTCTATCTCTTCTGTATAAAGAAAATGAATGCTTGGGGCTCTTGGGTGGCTCAGTGCGTTAAAGCCTCTGCCTTCTGCTCAGGTCATGATCCCAGAGTCCTGGGATAGAGCCCCACATCAGGCTCTCTGCTCAGCAGGGACCCTGCTTCCTTTCCTTTCTCTCTGCCTGCCTCTCTGTCTACTTGTGCTCTCTGTCTGTCAAATAAATAAATAAAATCTTAAAAAAAAAGCAAATGAATGCTTGATAACTAAATGAATGCTTTACTGAACAAATTAAATATGGCAATAGCATTTTATTTTATCATGCTTTACATATGAAACTATAATATTATATCACTAGTCTACAAATAATCTACTCACATAGTGATTTGGAAGCTTTTAGCAAAAGAATTCTTCCTCCTGATTGTAGTATAAAAGCCACAGAAATATTCAGAAGACTCCTAGGATAGAAAGTTAAATCCAGTTATCCGTGATGCCTAGAGTAGGACCTGACCTATGTATGTCCTGGGATGCACTAGTAACTGTTACATGTGATAGGATTATATTTAATATATACAGTTTCATTTACTTCACAAAGGAGATATAAATTTGAGAATAAAATATTTGATGAATCTATAAAGTCTATATCTATTTGTAACCAATGTGGTAGAATTAAGATGTTAATTTGAAAAAAAAATTTCATTGAACACATACACATATTCAATTGTTTTTATATATATAAACAGCATTATTTATTTATGTAAATAAATGCATTGTCAGTAAAATCCATTTACTTATCAATCATAAGGGTAATGTTAAGTACTAAGAATAAGAAATATGTGAAAAGATAAGTGTTCAAGAGTGCAGTTTGTGGTAATTAATACAACATGATAGGCTCATAAAAAAGATAGATTACTTGAACTTAAAAGCTTCTATAATTAAGCGATGACCACTTGAAATTTGTAATTAGTCTTGCTGCAGGTTTTCCTTGCACTTATTGCCCTTCCCCAGAAGTTCATTAAGAATTTCTGTGAATGTCCTTATGTTTAATCTCATTCATAGATTCCACTGCTGCTCACAAAACAAAGCCAAAAAGAGAGGTAACTCTATGTGGCACTCCATCCACAAGCAATACATTTATAAATAATTAAAAAGCTCTCTACTTCATTTGTTATCCATTCAGCTGATAATTTAAAAGAGTAACTGAGGCCATTTTATCAGCACTTTTAATAGAATGCGACTCAGAAACTTCACAGTGTTATTTAAGAAGAAATGCTCATGTGTTAAGGTTTTTATTTTTTTTTAAATCAACAAAATAATTTTCAAATATTAAAAGCAAATGTCTCCTTTTCCTCCAAGTTTCCTTGCTATGTCAAAGTTATAAATAAATACATTACAATCGTATTTTGAGTCGTAGATAAAAACAAATGTTCTGAAACTGTCTGTGGGTTGAGTGTCTGGGTTAACTAGTATAAATATCTGAACTCAAGGTATTTAGACTGTATTAGATGGTTCTTTTAGACTATTTAAAAATACATGCTCAGATAATGACAACATTATTTTATTCATTTTAATAAATAAATTATTTTATTTAATTATGTTTAATAATCTCTTCCAGTCCCGTCCAATAATCTAAAAAATAGTTATTTAATTAAATCGATATATTTAATATAAATATTTAATAAATTATTTAATCATTATTATAATGATTATGCAATACATTATGTATTGTGTAATAATTGCATTTTAATAAATAAATAAATGTATTTTTTACATTATTTTATTTTACTTTATTTTATTTAGTTGACAAAGAGAGGGAGAACGCAAGCAAAGGGAGCTGCAGGCAGAGGGAGAGGGAGAAGTAGGCTCCCAGCTGAGCAGAAAGTTCAAACTGGGGTTCCATCCCACGACCCTGGGATCACCACCTGAGTCGAAGGCAGATGCTTAACTGACTGAGCCATCCAGATGCCCAAGGCTTTGTATTCTTCGCTTCTAAACATTGATGCTGCTTCATCTCTGGAGTTAGTCCATTGATGCTGAGAATTCATATCAAAGAATTGATAGTAGCTGTTAAACAGAAACATGTAATTTAGGGGAAAAAAAAGAACAGAAGGAAGAGAAAGGCCAAAAGTCAAAAGCATATTAATATAAAATTTAATTAGATAAATAAAGCTGGTATTCCTGAAGGGGGCTAATAAAAGAGCTGCAAAGAGCTGATAGGATTAGGAAAATTGTCCACTCCTGGTCATTTCATAATTTTAAACTATTTCTTATTAATAAATATACTTAGTTCCAGAAACACAACCACATAAGGACATTTCCACCAAGTTTCCTCTAACAGCATTTACAAATAAGACGTTCAAACAATGTAGTTCGTTACATGTTGCATCTGTATCTTAAAGTTTAAACACTTTCTGTGACACATTTTCTAACAATGAAAATTTATATATAAGGTATATATATATATATATATATATATATATATATATATATATACCTTATCCCTAAATGGAAAAAAATATATATATATATAGAAACCTTATCCCTAAATGAAACCTTTCTTTGTTTATTAGCTTAAATAGGTAAATTAGCAACAACAACAACAACAAACAGCTAATATTATAGAGGTAGGAACAATTTACCTTTTCATTCATTGCTATTTTCTAAAAATTCCTATTTTATTTTTTTCTCAAGTCTGTCATAATAATTTTCTAAATCTCCTGCCTTATTCAATTTTTTTCTTTTAGTGGAAATCTCTATTTCATATTTATTTTCTCTTCCTCCACTCTTTGCTCTAATAATTCAATGTGTTATTAGATTTTCTGTTTTTCTCTTTATCCAGATATATCTTTTCTTTCTTTCTTTCTTTTCTAAATAATTTCATTTGCTGGCATTTTACATCAGTACATGCTTTCTTATGGATGTTATAAATGTCTGTGGAACTACTAGAAGAAAAAACTTTTTTACCTTTAAGAAGTTTACAGTCTAGGGGCGCCTGGGTGGCTCAGTGGATTAAGTCTCTGCCTTCGGCTCAGGTCATGGTCTCAGGATCCTGGGATCGAGCCCCACATAGGGCTCTCTGCTCAGCAGGAGCCTGTTTCCCCTTCTCTCTCTCTGCCTGCTTCTCTGCCTACTTGTGATTTCTGTCTGTCAAATACATAAATAAAAGCTTTAAAAAAAAAAAAAAAGAAGTTTACAGTCTAGAGTGCCTGGGTGGCTCAGTTGGTTAAGTGTCTTCCTTCAGCTTAGGCCATGATGCCAGGGTACTAGGATCCAGTCCTGCATCAGCTGCCTGCTCAGCAAGGAGTCTGGTTCTTCCTCTCCCTCTGCCCCTCCCTCTCTCTTTCTAATAAATAAATAAAATCATTAAAAAAAAGACTTACTGAAATCTGAGACTGAATTACTAAATTCAGTCTTAATATAAGACAGCTAAACAAAGCAATGATCACAACTGGAAAATTTAGTCAGATCATGGTTTAACATTTTTGGTTGACACGGGACCTCTTTCAGTAACAACTTCCCTAAATATCAATTTCTTTTTAAGGCAAAAAATTTTGACAAGAAATCCAGATCCTTCTCATCATTTTCATATCAATTTAATGTGACATCCTCGGAGTATATAATCAAATATGTAATTATTCTATCTGTTGCCTTGTATATTGCCTGTATCTTTTTCAGACTCAAAGTTCCATTGAGGTAGAGTTTTTTTGTTTTGTTTTTAAAGCAGAGATTTTTAAAGTGTTTGATATATACAAGATGCTTAATAAGTGTTTACAAAACCTATGTATTTCAGAAGCCTTAAACAGGCTTTAAAATAATGTAGGTGATATTAGTAGTCATATCAAACAGTTTGTAGGTTTCAGTCATGTAAATAACTACATTTCTCAGAGACAGCGAAACATACAAATGATCTGGGTCCAGTAGGATAATGCTAGCATGTGTTGTAAATTCTCTTATATGACCTTATTCTTGCAAAAATTGGTTATGTGGCAGAAAAAAAGGTATCACTATCTTATACTTTATGATTTAAAGAGATTTATGGAAGTTGTTAATTTCTTACACTACCCCTTTGTTTCAGTGGACCCAATTTCCGTGGTAATGGTGAGAGGAAAGTAGGCAATTTAGGCAGCAGCAAAAATCTCCTACAAGGCACTATAAAATAAGGCTTGTTCTAGATCATGGGTCTGTCCAAAGGGGAATGTTAAGGGGTAGAATGGATGATGGGTGCATTGTGGACTTATAACTATAAGATTAATACTGTTATGCCCCAATAATGGGTCTATAATTAAAGGAGCGAGACTGATGTAAAGCGAAGGTCAAGCAAAGCCTTATTTCATGCCAAGCATCAAGAATCTAACCGAACGTTCAGAGCCACACCTCTTATGAGAGAAGGCAACCCTTCACTGTTTCACAGTCTAGCTTTTAAGGGCAAAGGCCATGAAGTCAGGCCTGGCCACGCACAGGTGACCAATGAGATTTTAACACACACAGGAAACTCCACAGTGAGGCTAGGTGACCAATTGAGGTTCAATTTACCCTGGTATAGACATTTGACCCAGCCTATTACACCTTGATTAGGATTGGTGCCAAAACGGTTCCCAAAGGGCAGAGGAGTGGGGCATACTCCTTAGTATCTAGGGAGACAATATGCAAACACCACCCCCCCCTCCCGCTGATTGATGTCTCCACCTGGCCTGACCCACCCTTGTATATGGGCTTTGTTACCTGGAGCTGATTTCCAGGTCTTGTTTTTAAGTGAATTCCCTGGGGGAAGGGGAGCAAGGACAGTTTCAGGGTTAACCTCAATGGAAGCCTCTTGCTAAAATATAAAAATATAAAATAGGTCCTTACATTACAACAACTCAGAAGGGAAAGTCCCAGTGTGGTGATCAAAGAAGTGATGTAACTTGCATTGCGCATTTTATTTTTAAAACGTGTAAGTTGTATTTTTCCCTGCCATGACATCATACTTTATCTTCATCTCTGTCTACTAGTTTAAAACTAGTTAAACAAACTCGACAATTTTTTAAAAAATATTTTATTTATTTATTTAAGAGGAAAAGCCAGAGAGAGAGAGAGAGAGAGAGAGAGAGCATGAGCAATATGGGGCTCGATCCCAGGACTCTTGAGATCATGATCTGAGCCAAAGGCAGACACTTAACTGACTGAGCAAATGAGACTCCCACAAACTCAACAATTTTATAAAATTTTTATTTGTTGGGGTGCCTGGCTGGATCAGTGAGTAAAATATGTAACTCTTGATCTTGGGGTTGTACGTTTGAAAACCACCTTGGGTGTAGAGGTTTTTAAAAATAAAATCTTTTAAAATTTTTTTTCATTTTTTTATGTAAGCCATTGTATGGCAGTATTGATCACTATATTGTACACATGAAACTAATATTAACCTTATTTTAACTAACTGGAATTTAAATAAAAACTTTAAAAATAAAATAAAAATAATAATCATAAAAATTAAAAAGAGGAAAAATTATTTGGCAGGCAATATTCTTTTTTTTTTAAAGATTTAATTTATTAATTTAACAGAGAGAAATCACAAGTAGATGGAGAGGCAGCCAGAGAGAGAGAGAGAGGGAAGCAGGCTCTCTGCTCAGCGGGACTCGATCCCAGAACTCTGAGATCATGACCTGAGCCGAAGGCAGCGGCTTATCCCACTGAGCTACCCAGGCGCCTGGCAGGCAATTTTCTTAATTGCATGATTATTTATTATTATTTATTATTATCATAGTCTGTGTGTGTCGGTGGGAAGTGGCTGGTATTCCAGTGAGTTCCATATCTGTGTTACACTGAGGTCCATGTCTGTAGTCAGTCTTTTTTTTTCTTTTAATTTATTTTCAGTGATCTAAAATTCATTGTTTATGTACCACACCCAGTGCTTCATGTAATAAATTCCATCCTTAATACCCACCACTGGGCTCACCCAACCACCTGCCACCCTCCTCTTCAAAACCCTCAGTTTGTTTCTCAGAGTCCACAGTCTCTCATGGTTTGTCTCTCCCTCCGATTTCCCCCAGCACACTTCTCTCCATCTCCCAGTGTCCTCCACGTTATTCCTTATGTATTGAGTCTTATAAAAACTTTTATTTCTTTCCCTATTCTGCTTTGCATATGCTTACCTTAGATGTTAAAATGTTATAAACCTCTCCTGCCTGGTCCATTTTCTCTCTCTTCTCTCATGATTTCTCATGCTCTCCCTGCCAACCCCACATGCCTTACAATATCTGGATATGACTAATTTCTTCCTGAGCTACTTTATTCTACTCTGCCTTATGGTTGCCCTTCCCTCTTCTGTACCATAACTTCTATCCCCTGCATTTGTGCTTTAACAATACCTAATTCTTTTCACTACATCTGTATCTTTGAGGTCAATACTCAGTAGTGCAATCGCTGGGTCACAGGCTAGCTCTATTTTACTGGAAAGAAGGGCCATATGCACCCCAGTGTTCATAGCAGCAATGTCCACAATAGCCATTCTGTTGAAAGAGCCAAGATCCCCTTCAACAGACAAACGGATAAAGAAGATGTGATCTATGGATACAATGGAATATCACTCAGCCATCAGAAAGGATGAATACCCAACTTTTGCATCAACATGGATGGGACTGGAGGAGATTATGTTAAGTGAAATAAGTCAAGTAGAGAAAGTCAATCATCATATGGTTTCACTTATTTGTGGAACCTAAGGAATAGCATGGAGGACATTAGGAGAAGGAAAGGAAAAATGAAGTGGGGGCATTGGAGAGGGAAATGAAACATGAAAACTATGGACTCCAAGAAACAAACTGAGGGTTTTAAAGATGAGAAGGATGTGGGGATGGGTGAGCCTGGTGATGGGTATTAAGGAGGGCACATATTGCATGGGGCACTGGGTGTTTTACACCAACAATGAATCATGGAACACTACTTCAAAAACTAATGATGTATTGTATGGTAACTAACATAACATAATTAAAAAAAAAAAGGAGGGGAACAATACCTAACACTCAATCTTTGCTAGTTTCTTGTTTACCTCCTTTTAAAAGTAAGCTCATTAGTGGTTTTTTGTTTGTTTGTTTGTTTGTTTGTCTCAACTAAAAGAAGAAAAATAATACACATTATTTTGAAAACTTTTTGAACAGTGTACAAACGTTAGTCAAGTCCACAATGTCTCATCTCTTCTTCCTCCTAACATGGCTAAGTTGAAAAACCCTTTATCTGGGAAAAGATCATTCTCCTGCCACCTTGTGTAAGATTTTGGCTTTAGCTTAGATTATCCTTTCTTTCCTTTTCTGAAAATAAGTTGAAAATATTAATAGCCTCAGTTTCTTCTTCCAAAATATGACTGCTTCTTTATCAAGTGCAAAAGCAACCCATTTTGACCATAGTAAACAGCTTGGACCTACTTTTTTTGGCTCACTGTTTTAGTGAGACAAGTGGAGTGAAGATGACACACCATTTCCAAATGTATTCATAATTGGTAGACCATACTTCTAACTTGAAGTTTTGTTGCCATTAAACTACGACCAGACTCGCTATAATTACAGAGGTAAATTCTTTATATTTACTATATTTGAAATTACCATATAATACCAAAATAAAATTATGATTATGTGAAGAGTCTGTAATATTAAGAAGATGACTTTGAAATTATTGCTTATCTAAATGAAATTTCCCATTTTATAATCTTGTATAAGCTTCCGTTGTCATTTCCTATTTAAAATCTATTAGAAGGCACTCTTATTTTCCCTTAAGTGGGAATTCAAATGTGGAACAAATTCATCCCAAAGGAACAGATTATATATTCCACTGAAGACCAGGTGGCTTCCATGTGGCATTTTGCCTCTTGCATATTGTTCATCTCCTACAACAAATGGGGGTATGCTCTTTAGTAAACTAATTCAACTCAATTAGAGACATTGTCTTCAAGGGATAACATCATAGAGACTAGAATCAGAATCATGCTTTTGGGAAAATTGGGCCTAGGTTTTTTGTTTTGCTTTGTTTTGTTTTAAGATTTTATTTATTTATTTGACAGACAGAGACCACAAGTCGGCAGAGAGGCAGAGAGAGAGGGGGAAGCAGGCTCTCTACTGAACAGAGAGCTTGATGCAGAGCTCAATCCCAGGACCCTGAGATCATGGCCTGAGCCAAAGGCAGAGGCTTAACCCACTGAGCTACCCAGGCGCCCCTGGGCCCAGGTTTTGATGGCTTCTTTCCTCAATCTTATAAAACCTATTTGAACTCTACTGGATGCCAGAACTGCTTAAAAATATTTGGTCCCTTGTAATTTTAACCTTCCAGTATTCAATGCACCTGATCCATGTAATATCCTATAGTATTTTTGTCAAATGAAGACTCTCAAAGTGTGTTTCTTGGGAGACACTTTTCAATTGGTTGCTTACATTTCTGCATTTATTATTTGTTCTAGACCATCCTTTGAAGATGGTTGTATTGAATAGACTTGGAAGACAGAAATAGTATCTTTTTTTTTTAACTTAACCTGTTGTGTTTGCAAATATTATCTGCCTCTGTTTTGATTCTTCTTGTGGGAACTGATGCTCAGAACTGATATATAACTCCCACCCCTACACACACACACACACACGCACACACACAAACACACAAACACACACACACACACACAAATACTGTTAATATTCTGGCTACTTCTATTGCTGTGAATAATAAACTATATTATTTCTGAACCATGATTCTGCGTCTTCTATCAACACCCAAGAAACCACGGCAGACTCATACACCAGCTTTCAAATAAGGGAAAATAATCTCAGATGCTTTATATTTTTTGATAGTGTTACCTACTTCTGAACATATGACTGAACACATATAAAGCTGGAGCCATGACCATTTAGAGCTTCTTCTGTGGAAGAACTATGCATTCACTAGTAAACAAAAGTAGTTTTATCTTCTTTTTTTTTCCTCCTGGACACCATTTCCTCTCTCACACTGTTGCTCAAATTGGATGGAGTCTAAGGTCCTTTGAGGAAATTTTTGTTTAATGACTCAAAATAAAATAGGAAGAGTCTAAAGTGCTAAATGTAATTCTAGATAAAAGGTATAAGATCATGCCTGAAAGGATAGTAATTTTATCTAACAACTGCCTGTTCACCCCTTATTTGATCATTAACTAATCTCCAAATTCCTGACTAAATCCCTTTTGTAAGCCAGAATGTGAGCTAAAAACTGGGATTTTAAAAAAGTTTTCATTTGAAATCCAGTTAGTTAACATATATGGTTGTATTAGTTTCATGTGTACAATATAACATCTAGCACTCGGTGCTCATCATGACAAGTGCTCTAATTAACCCCCATCACTTATTTAATCCATCACTTATTTAATCCATCACTCCTTTCAGATCCTCTCAAGTAACCATCAGTTTATTCTCCGTAATGAAATGTCTGTTTCTTGCTTTCTTTCTCTTTCTATGTCCTATTATTTCCCCCTTTGCTTGTTTGTTTTGTTTCTTTTATTCCATATATGAGTAAAGGTATTTGTCTTTCTCTGACTGACTTATTTCACTTTTAGCATTATACTGTCTAGTTCCAGCCATGTTATTGCAAATGGCAAGATTTCAGTCTTTTTTTATGGAAGAATAATATTCCATTGTATATACATACCACTTATTCTTTATTTATTCATCAATTGATGGATACTTGGGCTCTTTCCATATCTTAGCTCTACAAATAATGCTGCTATAAACATAGGGGTGCTAGCATCCCTTTGAATAAGTTTTCTTATATTCATTGGGTAAATACACACCAACAGGATTGTTGGATCACAAAGGACTTCTATTTTTAAATTTTATGGAAATTCCATACTGTTTTCAAATATGGCTGTATCAGTTTGCATCACCACTAACAGTTCACAATTGTTACTTTTTCTTTTTTTTAAGATTTTATTCATCTGACAGAGAGAGATCACAAGTAGAGAGAGAGAGGAGGGAGCAGGCTCCATGCCTGGCAGAGAGCCCAATGTGGGACTTGATCCCAGGACCCTGAGATCATGACCTGAGCTGAAGGCAGAGGCTTAACCCACTGAGCCACCCAGGCAGCCCCCACAAGTGTTACTTTTTCACATCCTCTCCAACACCTTTTGTTTCTTGTAGTGCTGATTTTAGCCATTCTGACAGGTGTGAGGTGGTATCTCTTTCTAGTTTTGCTTTGCAATTTCCTGATGATACATGATGATGGACATCTTTTCATGTATCTACTGAACATTTGAATGTGTTCTTTGGGGAAACACGTGTTCATGTCTTCTATCCATGTTTTTATTGGATTATTTGTTTTTGGATGTTGACTAAAAACTGGATATTAAGTAACACACAAGACAGGTTTCCTTGAGCTTAAATTTTATTTGCATGAGTGTCATTAACAGGAAAAAATATGCATATGTGTATGTACAAGTGTGTTTATGTATACATCTATCTATCTATCCTCTATCCCCGTTCCTGTCTTCTAAATGTGGTAAATCTTGTAAAGTGGGAAATGGGATAGTCTGAAGAAATGTGCTGCTGGATATGTTGGGTAAGCAAATTTAATTGCACTCAGATGCATTGGATATAAGTGAATCACTCAAATGAGTTATTTAATATTATATAGAAACAAATTAAAATTTTATGTAGTTGAAAATAATAGGTGGTTAAAATAATTTTTGTTGTTTGTTGTTTTTGTGTCTTTTTTTTGTTTATATATACTATGGTGTGAATGTTTATGTCTCCCAAAATCATATTATGAAATCTAACTCTGGAAGTGATAGTATTAAAACATAGGGGCCTTTGGGAGGTGATTATGTCATAAGTGGGATTACAGTCCTTTTAAATGAGACCCCAGAGCGTTCTCTTGATTCATTCATCATGTACGTTTACAGTGAGAAGATAGCCATCTATGAGGAAGTGGGCTCTCCCTGGATCTGCCCATTCCTTAATCTTGAACTTTTCAGTTCTAGAACTGTGAGAAATAAATTCCTGTTCTTTATAAGCTATTCAGTCTATATCATGTCCATTATAGCAGCCTGCATGCAGAAGAACACTATGACCTAAAACGAGAGCAATAAATATAAAGTTTCAGTAAAGTCAGTTGGTACAATGTTTTTTTACTTAGAGAAGACATGCTGCTTCATGTTAAACCTTGATATTGGATATGTTTCTTGAAGGGCCACTTCTTACTCCTTTGTGTGTTTTCCACAAAGTCCAGGATGATGCCTTACATAAAGGTAATATTTTATAAATACTGTTGGAAATATATACTTCTCTAAAATCTTATTTTGCCTACAGATTACTTGGATCCACTTTGCCTTGTGTAGAATATTTGAAATATATTAAGAACAGAATGTCTCTCTAAATAACATTTAGAATCATCATTAGTTTATGACTCCTGACTCATTTGTTTATGCAGTGATGCTTACTGCAAGAACACTAAAGTTTGTAATATAATTTTTGAATTAATCACCAAGCTAGTTTATTATAACTTATGAAAAAATAATTTCTCATGTTGGTTTAATTCTGCTCTTATGTTATGGTCATGACATTTTCATTAAAATAAAGTAGAAAATAGAAGTAAATAATAAATGAAAAATAAAAAATAATAAATAAATAAATAAAAGTAAAACTCTTGTGAAATGTTAAACTTTTCTTACTTATTTTGTTTTGCTTTTCCTCTACGATGCTGGCAAAGCTGTATTTTGCAGATAGATTCAATTTTCTAGTTGCTAGGTTTGTTACTTTTGCTAAAATTTTCAAAATATAAGAAGTTGAATAGTCATGGATTGTTTATTAAACTCCTTATCTACACATATAAAAATAAAACAATGATGGTGACCTGGGTATTTCTAAAATTGTATTCTGTTTTTCCATATTGTGTTTTACAATGTAATTAATAAAGATTTTGCATATATTAACACCCATCCCCTTCTATCTCATCTGTATGTCCATTACAGAGCATGTATGATTTCTATTCATTGCTATGTTGTGGTGAAGAGATTGTCTGAAGTAGTCCTATATTTATGCAGGTAGATCTTAAGCTACGGTGCTCTTATTTATTTGCTTGTTCGTGATCAGTATGTCTGAAAGATGGTAACTATTGCATCAGGTATGACGATTAAAAAATATTATTGGTGCCTGATACACTGTGATGAAATAGGTAAGTCGATTCATAATTTGTTAATTAAATTAGAAAAAAATTCCTTTGGATTTGTCCTTTATTAAGAGTTTTTTTTTTTTTTTTAACAAATTGCTTGGGATGTTTTTTGTGTAATATATATCACATGCCTCAACCTTTAAATTTGAATGTAGAAAAGAGTTATCAGAATGAGCCTAGAAAATATTGTTATGAAATATTTGTGTTCTGTTATATTATGTTAACTTAGGAAATAATGGTAGTTATTTTTATTAGCATTTCCTACTTTCCACATGCCCTTACAGATGAGATATCATGTTTTTCCTCCTCTTTTTATCGTGGTTGTTATATTCTTCATGATCAATAACAATCAATGAAAATTCATAACATTAATTTTCTTTGGGAAAGTGATATTTTAGCAAGAATCCATGACCAAAAATTTTAGCTGTTGTTCTTCTAGGAGATGAGACTATCAATGTTCCCGAAATTTCAAGAAATAGAACTTATTAATTGTGTTGGTTGATGTTTATTGTTTCTGAACTTAGAGGTGCATAATTCAATTTAAAATTTATTTTGGGGGCGCCTGGGTGGCTCAGTGGGTTAAAGCCTCTGCCTTTGGCTCAGGTCATGATCCCAGGGTCCTGGGATCGAGCCCCGCATCGGGCTCTCTGCCTAGCAGGGAGCCTGCTTCCTCTTCCCTCTCTCTCTGCCTGCCTCTCTGCCTACTTGTGATCTCTATCTGTCAATTAAAATAAATAAAATCTTTAAAAAAATGGAGTGGACCTTACGGGGGTGCTTATCTGATATTGAGGGACATTATAAAAAAATAAAAAATAAAATTTATTTTGAATTGAAAACAAGATCTTACTGAAGTTTAGGCATCCCACTTTATATCAGGCCTCCAGTACATTATAATTTATTTATAGAAAATTTCATAAACATGAATGTCACTTTTCCTATTGCATTTATACTGAAACTGCAATGACTCAAAGATGTCAGATCTGAAAAGCACTACCTTTCTATAATTTCTGTTTCCTAGAAGGAATGGATATACCATTTTAGCACAATTATCCAACAGTATTCAAAACCACCATGAATTTTAAGACATAGTTTTTACACCCTAAAAATCAAGTATGAAAATGTATAAACAACCAAATCTCTATCTGTAAATGAAATACTCCCACACAGACGTGTTTTAAAACTTTCTAACTTAAGGGATTTGATAGCACAGACTCAGGGTAGTAGTTTCAGTGCCTACAGTATACTTTCAGGGAGAGAGTAATGTAGGCTCTGAGTCACTTTCTGCCTAGAGATGACCTAATAGTGGTTCTGCCATTGTTTGTTTGTTTTTGAAAATACGTCCCTGGGCGTCATTCAGAAAATGCAGAGTTTGGCAATCTATATAAATTAAGGATGATCTTTTTGAATGTTTGTCTTTCACTACATCAAATTAACATAATTGGACAGAAATTCCACTAAATTAAGCATTGTTAGGAAACGTGTAAATTGGAGCTGCTCAAATTAGTTGCTCTTTGAACTATGTGCTGTTGGTTCAGGATTAGATAAGGAGTTTGAAGGAAAACCTAAATCATTGCTTCCTTTTTTGAGAGAGTCTTAGCATATTTTCTTAAAATTAGCTGAAATAAACAATGTGTTTAGTCGCAAAGTGATTTGCATTTTTGCACAAACTCCCTATCTCCTTGAGAATTATAACAAATATTTCATGAAACATCATTGATCTTTACTTTGTGACACTGCTGTAAAGTACATTCAGAGTTGCCAGTTAAAAGTGTTAGTGTTGAGATGAAATGTCATGCATTTTTCTTCACTTCCATGCAAATGAACACAGTAATTTATTAAGACACAATGAAGAAAAAAAAATTGACAATGAGTTCCAGATTTTAAAAATCACTTGCCATTCAATCCAAATTGTGAGTTTGATCGGTTACCGAACACTTTATAATGCACCCCTGGTAATTTTACAGAGATTATTTTTTTCTTACCAATTCTTGATTATTCTGTCTTGCAATGCAGAGAAAGCTAACTAAATTAAAATAAACTTCCGTTAATTTTGATTGTTATAAACTTAAAACTGATTAATTTCCATATATAGAGTTTAAAATGTTCACAATTTACATTAAATATATATTCTGTGTGTACCTTGGAAAAATTATACTGAAAATTGAAATTAAAATGATGTTGTATATAGCTGCAAGAAGCCGCCTGTCCCATTTCATCTTACTATATGTTTTGTCAGGTAATTTATAAAATCCCTACTGCATAACAAGTCTATTTTTATTGGAATGGGTAGTAATGTTTCTTCTTATTTCTAAATAAGAGTTGGTCTATGAGTGCATCTGCAACTGTATTTTTCCTAAGTGGCTTCATGGTCTTGAACTGAGAAATCTCAGAACATTAAACATCAAAATAATATATTTTGACATAATTAGACATCAAGGAAATGCAATTAAAATGACACTGAGATATCACTACCCACTTACCAGAATGGCTAAAACTAAATATAATGACAAGACCAAAAGAAAAAATATACCATTTGATGATACACAATGGCAAGTTGTACCATAACTTAACCATCTCAGACTAGTGAAGTGTTAAATTTGTTTTTCTAAGCAATGTTTTGGGTCACTTACCACTTTTCAAGGATATAAAGTGCTACCATTTTACTTAAAACTGTGAAATTTGGTCAGATTTAAATTTCAATTTATGTTAAAACATTCTGTAAACTGTGTTAAACTTTGACATTTGTTCCCTCTGTTCAGTGAATAACACTATATCATATTCTGAAAAATACGCTAATTTTCATTTTGAAAAATATCCCTTTTTCCTCTTATGGTAATTATTAATATGAATTAATAGTAGAATTTGATATGGTTCCATATGCCCATAAATACTTTTATTGTATATTATCAAATTTAATAATGAATATAATGTACTTCTTTGGACAATTTTTAAAGACCAGTCTACTCTTAAAACAAAAAAATGGAGACGCACTTCTTTAGTTCACACAAATTTCATTTTATTATATATAACCTCAGATAAATTTCAACAAATCATAATTTATTAAAATTATGTCTACTTAAAAATCTCATAGAGAGTAAAACCATCAAAAATAAAAATAAACACACACAACACACACACATCACCCATGTATTGGCAAATTACAGTTGCTGTAACAATACATTAGGCATTCCACTGTTGAGGGCTATCATATCAAAATTTCCATCAGTGACAAGAAGATTTGTATCCAAATGGACTGATTTTCCAGAATCCAAGAAAAAGTCTCCTAGGGTTTATTTAAAGATAAATATTTGAACAAATACTTCTTAAATTTAGGAAATTCAGAACATACGATTAAGGAATATTTGCAGTGCAGACTATATTCAATCCTTCCTTCAAAATGTGCCTTTGAGTACATAATTCTGTTTTCTCTATCTAAATTGAGCTGTTCTCCAAGGAAGTTTTCTAAAATGTGTATCTCTGTGTGATAAATGTTCTAAGACCTAACATGCTTCATTGTATTTTTACTGTGCTCTCAAATTTAATCAATAATTTGGCTTGATGTATAATATCTAGTTTCAAATATCTTTTCCATCTATACAAACACCCAGCTGTCTCCTTTATATGCTATTACTATTGAGAATTCTGCTGTCAGTATTATTCTTGTACATTTTAGGTGATCTGTTCTTCTCTTGGGCATCATTTATGCTCTTTTCTGTTTTTGATATTCTTAAAACTCACCATAAAGTATATGAGTGGTTTTGTGTGTGTGTGGTTTTTGTTTTGTTTTGTTTCTGATTTCTCATGTTTGGCATCATTTTAAGTCTAGTATCTTTTATCTTTCTTTAATTCTCCAAAATTTATCTCAGTACTTATTTAAATATTTTCTTTATTTTTTTTTTCTCTTCTGCTGCATTTGGGCAAAAGTCATTAATTTGTTTGTTTGTTTGTTTTTCCCAACTCATTTATTCATTTTACAGCTATATTCATCTTAGTCTCCATTTATTGTATTCTTTATTTCAACAATTTTCACTTAATTTATATTCACAGTATAGTATCTTTTCTTTGTATATGTATATCATTATTTTATCATATACTTTTAAGCTATTTTTAAAAATATTTTATTTATTTATTTGACCGTGAGAGATCACAAATAGGCAGAGAGGCGGGCAGTGAGAGAGGAAGGGAAGCAGGCTACCTGCTGAGCAGAAAGCCCGATGTGGGGCTTGATCCCAGGACCCTGAGATCATAACCTGAACCGAAGGCAGCGGCTTAACCCACTGAGCCACCCAGGCGCCCCTTTTAAGCTATTTTTTTAAAGTACAGTCATTCTTTTTTTTTTTTTTTAAGATTTTCTTTCTTTATTTATTTGACAGAGAGAGATCACAAGTAGACGGAGGGCAGGCAGAGAGAGAGAGAGAAAGAGAGAGAGGGAAGCTGACTCCCTGCTGAGCAGAGAGCCTGATACAGGACTTGAACCCAGGAACCTGAGATCATGACCTGAGCTGAAGGCAGTGGCTTAATCCACTGGGCCACCTAGGCACCCCTAAGCTATTTTTTTTAATTCCTGTTCCAATAACACTTGGATTGCCATATAAAGTTAACCACATCACCTTTTTTAGGTAAGTAATTGTACTTTTTATGTGCATAGTTATTTTGGTCCATGAATTCAGCTCCTCTTAGAATCATCAAATCTCTGTAAAGTCTGGGTATGCTAGGATTTTCTAAGCAACAATAAAATACATTGAAACCTGGTAGCTTAATTATAATAATGTTTTCTTTCTCAATCATTCACAATAGTATTACATTCTGAGTAGCTTCCTTCTATTTTGCAGCTATAGTGTTTGGAAAAACTTGAATTGTGATATCACTGTGATAATGTGAATTAGTCAGGGTTTTTTAGAGAATCGGGAAGATAAAAAAAGGAAGATATTCTCCAGGGCCAACTCTAGAAGTGACTATTCAATTGAACAAAACTCAGAAATGCCATCTCCAGTGAAATACAAAGAAGATTATGTATAGTTCTGGGCACACACATCTCATTTGACCCAATGATGTATATCAATGAAAGACTGAAGGCCAATCACCACTCCATGGGAGAATTTAAAAATAAATTTACTAATGAGGCCAAGAATTCAGAATCACAAATAATTCAGAACTAATAATAACTGCCTTCACTTGATGTAAGATAAATCCTACGATCAAGTTTCAATTTTAAATTCTTACAATTTTAAATTCTTAAATCCTTATGAAGAAGCATCATTTGGAGGGAGCAGTTTTCATAATTTATCATCCATCAGCCTTTTTTTTAAGATTTTATTTATTTCTTGGACACAGAGAGAGAGAAAGAGAGAGAGAGAGAGAGAGAGAGAGAGATATCACAAGTAAGCAGAGAGGCAGGCAAGCAGGGAAAGAAGCAGGCTTCCTTTTGAGCAGAGCCCGATGTGGGGCTGGTTCCCAGGACCCAGAGTCCATGACTTGAGATGAAGGCAGAGGCTTAACCCACCACCCACGTGATGAGAGAGCCACTCAGGTGCCCCTCATCCATCAGTCTTAATTGATTGGAGGAAAATGTGTGGAGGAATAATGCCTTAGGGAGCTAATCTCTCTAAAGAATTTTCAAGTCTTTACCCCTTCAAGGTTTTTGTACAGTTCTGATAGCCTCTAAACATCCAGCTGATTTCTACAGTGACAGGCCTGTTAAAACCTGTCTTCAAACCAGGAATAGAGCTTGAAACATACCAGTCAAGAGCAACTTTGAGTCTTTTAAGGAATTTATCATCATTTCTTTGTTTTTGGTTAATATCTGAAATAGTTCCATATTACACTTGCATAATTTCTCCAGAGCTGACTTTGAAGGAGGCATTCAGTTCCAGCTAGTTCCATATTTTGGCAAGAACTATAATTCTATATATAAAAAAAAAACATATTTTAGGGTGCCTGGGTGGCTCAGTGGGTTAAAATCTCTGCCTTCGGCTCAGGTCATGATTCCAGGTTCCTGGGATTGAGTCCCACAGTGGGCTCTCTTCTCAGCAGGGAGCCTGCTTCCATTCCTCTCTCTCTGGCTGCCTCTCTGCCTTCCTGTGATCTCTGTCAAGTAAATAAATAAAATTTTTAAAAAAACATATTTTATACCAGTTATTCATGTTTATTAACGAAGATATCACAATACAAATAATACAAACAGTTGCTCTTTATTAATACCTTTAACCAAGATCAAAAAATATGTCATATTTTATACAAAAATTTTATATCATCTGATAGGTCAGATATATATAAAATTACTTTTAAAGTTTTAAAAATATCATCAAATATTTTCATTTAAATGCAAATTTGAAAAAAAATCTACTTTTCCAAACAAGACTTTTCATCCTATTTTTTTTGAATTTTGTCGACAATTGATAAAATGTTTAGCGAGACTATAAATGTTAGATCAAAAAAAATGATTAATAGATGTAGGTTCAAATTATTATGTTCCATTAAAAATGATTTAGTCTTTGATGAACATCTGCTTGGTAATATGTTGTATCCAGATATAGTAAATTAATGATATATATAAAATTATAGGGAAATGACACCTTCCGTTCCATTATGAGTAGAGCTTTTAAAATGCTATTTGTCACAACCTGTCATCTTGTCATTATGTAGCATTATGTAGCATTTAAAAAATGTATACTCTTCACTTCGAAGTCTTTTAGAAATCTAAAATATGACTTTCTATGGTTTGTGTCCATATTCCTTTATTGCCAGTTTGAACAAATCCACATGCTTGGATTCAAAGGTAATAAATTCCTCTTATTTGGAAAAATGATGTTTATTTTTGTTCTCTCACCCTTCACAGGTGGTTTCATTTTAGCACACTTCAGAGTTATAATTTCATGCTTATTAAAAACATTTATTATGATCTACATAGATGAATGAAACTTTTATTTTATTAAATTATTTGCCAAAAAATCTGTTATTTTTAAAAATGTATATCCTTTGAAGGGTTATTTTAGAGCGTTCAGAGAGGATCTAGGAGTGTGATATTATGCAATTTTTAAGCAGGTATGAAATGGTTATTTATATGATTGTTTCTTTAAGGCTTATGTATATTGTCCATTATATGCTATAAAATATTTTGAAAGTAAATTTAAAGTATGTTTTACATAGTTTATTTTTTGGAAAAAATATTGAAATGACTTATGAAATTCAGTATACTCTCAACATTAATTTATTTTGAAATTTACCAGTTGTCTACTGAACCTATTATATGGCAGATATTACTTCAGACTACACTGGTAAATGAAATACTTGGCTTTGTAGAACTTTTATTTTCATGGGTGAGACAATTAAAAGCTATAAACCTTAATAAAAATTGCATAGTGCATTCAAAAATGATGAGTAAAATGGGGAAAAAGAAAAATTCGATCAGGGTGAGAAAAATCAAGGTTGCTAGGCAGGGGATGGGAGTTAAAATTTTTAATAGGAAGATCAGGGTAGTTACAATGAAGCTGACAATTGAACAAAGGTATGGAAAGGTGATGAATTTGCCCAGAACTATCAGCAATAAGGTCACTCCAGAAAAAGGAATTGGCTATCTTGAAGGCCATAAGGTTGGATCATGCCTGGCATATCTGAGGAATAGCAAGGAGGCCACTGTGAGTGACTGAAGAGTAGCAGGGAAAGAGGTCACAGAGGTTAAATGAGTGGCTAGATCATGTAAAAGCTTAGAAGTCATTGTAAAACTCTGGCTTTTATATTTGGAAACACTGTGTGATAGAATTTCTGCTAATAACTGAGAGTTCAAATGTCCATAAAATTTCAAGGATTCTTATTCTACTAAGACGGAATAAAGAAAAAGAGTTCATATTTTCACATGGTGTAACAAATGCTCGGAGATCCAAGTGTAGGAAGCTATGGGAGCACAGAAGAAGGCACTAAAATCACACCAATATATTTGATGACTGTGACTATATATAAATTTGTATTTTCTAGATTTTTTATAGTCATGGAATCACATAGTATATACTATTCTTTGCCTGGCTTTTCTTTTCTCAGCATCATTACTTTGAGAATCTCCAATTGTAAATAGTTCATTTTGATGTTGAATAGTAATCTCTTTAATGAATAGATCATAATTTGTCTTTACTCAATTGATGGATATTGATGAACATTTCCACTGTTTTCAATTCTTAAAGCTGCTATGAAGTTCATATACAAGTCCTTGTATGAACATAGGGTTTGTTTCTCTTGGTTAAATGCCTAGAAGTAAAATGGCTATTTGTGTAACTGCAACATATTTTGCATTTAAAAAAATTTTCAAACTATTTTCCAAAGTGGTGGTATCATGATATATGCCAACAACAGTTTAGATTATTTGTTGCTTCTCAATCTAGCTCAGACGAAGTACAATTAGCCTTTATAATTTTAGCCATTCTAATAGATATGTAAGCATGTCTCCTTATGATTTTAGTTTGTATTTCTTTAATGTCTAAATGTTGAGAAATTTGTCATGTGCTTATAAGCCATCCATATCCTTTTGGTGACATGTCTCTTCAATAATTTTCTTCAAAATTGGATACTCTGTTTGGTTATTAGTAAGGTTTTTTATTTTTTTCATTTTTTAATAATCAGAGTAGATGTCCATTATCAGATATATAATTTGCAAATCCCTTCTTCATCTTTACGGTTTCTGAATGGAGCTTTGATAGCTGTGTCTTTCAAGAAAGTGCTACTTCTTTCCTGGTACACCAATGTATGACTATAACATTATCAATGTTGACCTTTGCAAAGAAAATCATGGCTTAAGATATATGTAGTATGCGGTTGTTTGGAGTGTTCTGTAATATCAAGCATATCTAGTTAGTTGATAATTTTGTTCAAGTCTTACATATCTTACCAATTTGATGACCATTTGTCTATATAATCTTAAAATAAGGGTGTTGACATTTTTTTCCATTTCTCTTCTAAGGTAGAAGTTATGATTTTTTCTTAGTTTTTCCCAATATATCCCCAAATCTGTTATTAAGTATTAAAAGTCAAGAATTATTATACTCCCTGATGAATTCATCCTTTTACTCTTCTGTAATTTTGACTTGATCTTTATGTCTGATAATAAAATTTGCTTTAAAATCACTTTTCATTATCTTGATATAACCACCAAAGTTATAGTGTGATTAGTGTTAATATAGCATACTTTTTCTTTTACTTTTTAAAGCTCTTCTATATTTAATCCTGACAAAGAAACAAAACAGATTTTTAACTCTGGAAGCATCTTTCTAAATTATCTTTTTTTTTTTTAAATAAAGCAGTAGCAATTTTTGTTAAGGGACCTAAAGTGAAAGTAGGATTAGAAATTTATTTATTTATTTAGTAAAATATTTTATTTTGTTTATTGACAGCAAGAGAGAGAGAGAGATAGAGAAGAAGAAGCTCACAAGCATGGGGAATCACGTGCAAAGGGAGAGGAAGAAGCAAGCTCCTTGTGGTGCAAGTAGTCCCATGGAGGGCTAGATCCCTATACACTGGAATCATGACCTCAGCCAAAGGCAAACATCTGCTTAAACAACTGAGTCATCCAGGCACCCCTAGAAAATTTAAAAAAAAAGACCTTTTAAAAACATTTTGTTTCTTTCTTGTATTTTTTTTAATATTTTATTTATTTGACAGACAGAGAGATAGGAAGAGGAACTATAAGCAGGGCAGAGGGAAAAGGAGAAGCAAGTTTCCCATTTAGCAGAGAGCCTGATGTGGGGCTCCATCCCAGGACCCTGGGATCATGACCTGAAAAGAAGGGACATTTATGGAGGAAGCAACCCAGACACCTCTTTTCTTTGTTTTTAATATATGGCAACTGATGCTTCCCAGCCACGAGGAGAATATTACCCATTGATTAAATCTTTGATAACAACCTATTTAAAAAGGTGTGTAAATATATACTTACTCAGATTTATACACTTTGTGTTTTCTTCATAGTTTGGGGCTGGACCCCACGGTGACAACACTGCTTTCAGCCTTTGCCTTCCCATCTTTTGTTACCAGGTATTTGGTCAGCAAAGCAAATTAGTATCAAAATTAATAAGCCCTTGGCACCATATCTCTGGAGCAGGGGTTGCTCTTAGCCAAGGCCCAGAGCAGTTGACCTCCCCTCGCTAGTGCTATAGCCCCAAGGACTAGGTCCCTGCCACCAGAACTCAGTCTTATATGTTATGCTAAGCAGACAAAACCAAAACAGGAAAGCTCCGACACCTTTCACTGGCATGCCTCATCTCCAACTCCCTCGATGTCCATGCAGTACCAGATGCCAGGGAGGGGTCTTGGTCCAACATATAGGTGGGAAGGATGTAGCCACGAGCAAGTGCCTGCCTCTCTGTGCCTTTCTTTCATGAGCAGGTTGTAAGGAGGAGGAAGAGGAAGGGGAAGAGAGGTGAAATTTAGGGGGTGAAGGCCTCAGGTAGGCATCTGGCTCCTGCCAGTAGGAAAGGGACAAAGGAGAAGGCAGTGAGACTTGCAGGGAGGGTGGGGGGTACGGGTTACAGCTTATGACGGAATCTGGACAGGAGTAATAGGGATACTAGTCATTTGAGTCCACCATTGGCAAGCTGGGCTGGGTGTAAGGGCAGATAGGCCTCCCTGGGCAATGGCACATGAGAGAAGGTGCTCTTCTCTGAGGAGCAGGTGGAGCTTCGGGTGTTGGGAAAGCATAGACAGTATTGTTCCAGGTCCAAGGACAGGTCCAGGTACTCCTGGTCAGAGGTCAAGGCCACAGTATGATCCAGGTCTTCTACCAGCAGCTTGAAGGTACCACATGCCAGCCACCCCTCATTATTGTGTATATCTCTCTGTTGCACTTATTGGCTTATCCATCAAATGACTCCTTCAGCAGCTTGAAAACCACCTCCACAGGCACTCCAGGATATGGGAGGCTTCCAGAGTGAAAATTTTGCACAGGATCACCCCAAAAGACCAGAAGTCACTCTGGTGGATGTAGATCTGGTCAAACATGGCCTTAGGGACCATCCACTTCACAGGCAGTCCACTGTTGGTTGTCTTTTTATAGTAACTGATGTGGTGATATCTCTGGCAAGTCTGAAGTCTGAGATCTTCATCATGTTGTCCTTTGTCACCAGCACATCCCTGGTGGCCAGGTCTTGGTGTATGCAATTCTTGGAGGTAAGGTACTCCATGCTTCAGGCTACCTGGTTGGCACAGGATACCAGGTCCTTGGAGGAGAGTTGCTCTGCTGCATTGTGGCTGATATTGTAACAGTACTCCAGGTCAGGAGGCCTCTGGGCCTGCAGGTACTCCTGTATGTTGTCTTTGGAGGCCTATTCCATGAGAGTGTACGAAGGACCATCCTTTGAGCAGGACCCAGCAGGTTGATGGTGTCCTTGTGCTGTCCAATCATCTTCATCATCTCCATTTCTGAGATTAGGTTAACAGGTCTTTCTCTGTTGCATCTGACTTCAACATCTTCACAGAAACTTTAGTCAAATGGTTGGATTTGTCTTTGTCCAGCCCAATGGCCTCCTCCATCACCACCTGCCCAAAATAGGCCTGTCTTAGGGGTCTGCCTAAACTGCCTACAACCAGCCTGCCTCAAGGCAGTTATGAACTCTAGATTATCCTCAAAAACATTAAACCACAAGCTAAAAATTCTCTTCACTAGGTCTCTGTCACAGGTCTAATTTTCCTATCGTTCATCATTTATCTTTTTCCTAATTCTTATTTTCAGTATAGTTTATTTTGCTTCCAGGTGTTTCCCCTGGTTTCTGGATGCTGTTTCATAGGGAAGAATTATCCTGTCATAAAATTATTTCTTGAGCATTCATTACATCTCTCAGTTAAAATGGGTTCTTTTATGGTATTGATTCTTTTGAGTTTTCTCAAAATGGGAAGAATTTTCAAAATGGTGTTTTCCTCAAGGTTCAGAGTATGTCTTAGCATCATCTTTAAGCTTTTTGAAATTCACTTTACAAATTCTTGTCCCTCTTTTTATCTTTTTAAAATAAAATGTTTTATTTTTACTATTTTTTTATTTGAGTATAGTGATATTCAGTGTTACATTGGTTTCAGGTTTTCAATATCTCCATACATTATTCTATGATCACTACAAATATAGCCACCATCTTTCACCATATAACACTATTATAATATCATTGACTATATTCTCTACACTGTCCCATATCTCTTTTTAAAATCTCTGATTTTTATGTTTTCTGTTATTCCAATTTTCGACCATCATTTTACTTGGTTACTTTAATAAAATATGCCTGATTACACACTCTTTGCTGAACACCATAGCATTTGATTTATAGTAGTCTTCTTTTTCTTCTTCTTTTTTTTAATTAAAATATAATGTATTATTTGCCCCAGGGGTACAGGTCTGTGAATCGCCAGGTTTACACATTTCACAGCACTCACCACAGCACATACCCTCCCCAATGTTCATAACCCCACCACCCTCTCCCTACCCTCCCCACCCCCCGGCAACTCTCAGTTTGTTTTGTGAGATGAAGAGTCTCTTATGGTTTGTCTCCCTCCTGATCCCATCTTGTTTCTTTTACTCTTTTCCTGTCCCCCAAACCCCCCACATTGCACCACCATTTCCTCATATCAGGGAGATCATATGATAGTGACTTTCTCTGGTTGACTTATTTTGCTAAGCATAATACCCTCTAGTTCCATCCATGGCAACGCAAATGGCAAGATTTCATTTCTTTTGATGGCTGCATAGTATTCCATCATATATATATATATACCATTCATTTGTTGATGGACATCTAGGTTCTTTCCATAGTTTGGCTATTGTGGATATTACTGCAATAAACATTTGGTGCACGTGCCCCTTTGGATCATATAGCAGTCTTCTTTACCTGTATCAGAACCCCAAGAAGCTTTATTTATTTATTTACTCACATAAACAGATGATCCAACACAACGTTTTTTGATGTTCAAATGTATTATAATGTCTTACCGCTTAACACTATGCTTACTGCTCTCTTTCACTGTCTGACTAAATCCTCATTATCACTATGCCATTTAATGAGAAATAACATTGGAACTCCGAGTTCTCTCCATATCAGGGAATGAAGACTCCACCCTTCTGTTTGTGCAGGTAAAATAAATGTTGATATTGTCTGTCCTGCACATACCCCATCCTGTTAACCAGAATATTCACCATCAAAATATATACAAAATGAAAACCATACCTCACCACTTCTATTACCACCCAGCATGCTAAAAACACCATCATATGTTCCTGAATTATTGACTTGATTGATAGCCCCACTTCCACACATACTGCACTCCTTTCTCCCTGCAAATTTATTTTGGTACAGCAACTTAACGTAAAAATCAAGTCAGATGATTTTATTCTGCTGTTGAAAGTCTTTTGGTATCTTCCCCTTTCATATTAAATAAAAACTGAAGGCGTTTCAATGTACTAGAAGGTCATACATCAATACGTTCTTCCTCTCTCCACCACTATGAACTCCTCATTGGCCTCCTTGCTTTTCCTCAAAAGTAACAGACAAGCTGTTCACACAAAGTCTATATACTTACTTGCTCTGCCTAGAGCAATCTTTTCCTTTAATATTTGTATAACACTCTCCTTCACTTCCTGGGTCTTTGTGCAAATAACATCTCCTAAATGAGATATAACTACCCAACACAAAATAAAATTAACTTTCATCCCAGCATTCTCCAATGGCTTTTACCTTTCTTGTATTTCTTTGTAACACTTATCGCCATCAACCATCAATCATTATTCTATTACTGGTTTATTTTCCTATTTGAGACAGAGAGAGAGAGAGAATTGGGAGGGTGCGCAGAGGAAGAAAAAAAACACCCCACTGCCTAGAAAGCCTGCTGGGGAGTTACATCCCAGGACTCTGAGATCATGACCCAAGCCAAAGGCAGTCACTCAATGGACTGAGCCACCGAGGTGCCCCTCTATTATTGGTTTATTTCACTATTATATTTCAAAAGAATGTAAGCTCTTTCTGGTCAGCTATTTTATATGTTTTATTAATCGAATCATTCTCAGAAAGGTAGCTGGCAGATTGTAAGGGCTCACTAAACTGTATTTTGTTGTTATTATTGGGCTCCTTTATGGGCTTTACCTCTTACGCTAGAAGTCTATCCTTCAGATGTAAGCAATAAGAATAGAGCCCTGCTGCCTGTTCAAATGTGTAAAAAGCATGTATTAAGTCGATATTTGAAAAGCTAAATGAATGGCTTAATAGTTGTATATAGGGGGGAAGGGAACATATTTTCCACAGTTTAGAAGTGGAGTTCTTTTATACAGTTCTTGAACAAGCCTACACTCTTGAACGATAATGGGCAGTTGTACATTACAATTATACAAACACTTTGGTAATTTATATCCTTTTTTTGTAATTCATGACTGGATCATTTAATTCCTTAGGAGCATTATAGCATTTCAACTTGTCATGTTCAATAAACTTATTGGGGTTGCTACCTTTTTTATTCAAATGGAGAAATAGTCATGATTTAATCTAAATAAAGTGTTACTGATTGTCTTGTTTTCTAGGAATGAGTCGCACATGCTAGTTTAAAAGTTTTGTTAAATTCCCAAGTCTGTCACTGATAAAAGCCTTTTGTAGATTAGTAACTTGATCAAAACGGAAAAGTTATGTAACACCAATTGTTATACTATCTTTGTTTCCATCTTGCATTGTAATAACACCCATCTTAACTCTATTTAAGACAAATCATTGCCAGATGGATTTCTGGCATTGATGGCATGATATGAAATCTAGTATAACTAAAAGTTTTTGGTTTTAGTAGCATATAAATCAATTTAGAAAAATATATGTATTTGAATATAAGATAAAGTTTTAAATTATTTGGCAATAGTAAACTAAACTTTTTTTTGTAAATTTTTATTTTCTAAAATTTCATTGAGCTCTTTTGCATATTGAAACAAGTTACAAAAAATTAAGGTTTATTTACCCCAATTCAAAATTATTAGGAATATAATCATAGAGGTTGAAGTATTTAAAATATTGAACCCAAAATATTTTATTAGGTAAATTCATGAATGCTGAGCATTCACTGTTAAAATATACTAATACTATTGATAGATTGGTAGAAGCCTAAAATCAAATATTTATTAAATATTCATATCCATATCTTTTCATGGCTTTGTAATTCATTTCTCTAGCATTAAATAATATTCCATTGTTTGCATGTACTACACTTTTTATTTGACCTTTCACCTATGGAAGGATATCTTGGTTGCTTCCAAGCCTTTGTCAGTTATGAATAAAACTACTATAGACATCTTTGTGGGTATAGATTTCATCTTCTTTGGATGAATACCAAGAACTGCTACTGCTGAATCATTTGGCAAGAATATGTTTAGTTTTGTAAGAAATTGCCAAGTTGTTTTCCATACTTTGTTCTCAATAGACATGGAAGAACATTCCTGTTGCTCCACGTCCTCACCAACATTTCGTGTTCTGTTGTCAGTGCTCTGGGTTCTGGGAATGTACTGGTGTCTCTTTTTAGTTTTAATTTGCATTTTCCTGATGACTTATGATGTGAAGCATCTTTTTATATGCTCATTTGCCATCTGTAATATTTTCTTTTTTGAGGTATCTGCTAAGGTCTTTGGCTCATTTTTAATCAGGTTTTTCCCCCATTGTTGAGTTTTAAGGGGTCTCTGTGTATTTTTGATTAACAGTCCTTTGCCAGATGTGTATTTTGCAAATTTTTTCTCATAGCCTGTGCTTTGCCTTTTCATTCTCTTGGCATTGTGTTTCACAGAATAGACATTTTAAAATTCAGTGCTTGTGCTTTTGTAGCTAAAGTTATCGCCAAAACCAAGGTCATTTAAATTTTCTTCTATATTACCTTCTACATGTTTCATGTTCAGGTTTATAATCCAATCTGAGTTAATTTTTGTGAAGAGTGTATGATATCTGCCTGAATTTATTTTATTTTATTATTTTATTTGATTTGATTTTACATTTTTACATTTAGCTTCACCATTACTCCAGAACCATTTGTTTAAAAGATTGTATTTTGCTCTCTTGTATTGCTTTTGCTTTTATATTAAATATAAAATATAATTGATAATATATATTCTGTTGCTTTAATCTAGTCTTTCTGTGGTATTACAATATCTTGCTTACAATTGTCGTTATGGTAAACTTTTTTAAAAGATTTTATTTATTTATTTGACAGAGAGAGAGATCACAAATAGGCAGAGACACAGACAGAGAGAGAGATGAGGAGAATCAGGCTCCCTGCTGAGCAGAGAGCCCAATGCAGGACTCGATCCCAGGCCCCTGGGATCATGACCTGAGCCGAAGGCAGAGGCTTAACCCACTGAGCCACCCAGGCGCCCCATCGTTATGGTAAACTTTGAAGTCAGTCCTCAGTCTTTGTTCTCCTTCAACACTATGTTGACTATTGTGAGTCTTGGCCTCTCCATATAAACTTTAAAATAAGTTTGTTAATATTAAAAAAAAGAACTTGCTGGAATGCATTAATTGTATAGATAAACTTGGAAACCAGTGACCTCTTGAGCTTAGCAGGAGATAGACCATGGACATCAGTTGTCACAGTGGTGCCTCTGGCAGAACCTATTGCAAATCCCTAGGCTAAATGAGACCTCAAGGATCTAAGAGAATGTCTAAGAAGTACTTGATACATCCCTTGGGTATGGTTTATTGAAGTGTCCACCTGTCTGAAAGCTGGGGAATCTAGATAAGGGAGGGAAAATTAGTTATGATAAAACATATTAACAAACATCAATAAATTTTGTGAAACTAATTGTCATGGCTCATATACAATATGACCAACGAAGGGACCATCAGAAGGAAATCATCAGTTATGTTTATTGTGAAATTTTTATTCAAAATAAAGCAATGTGAGGGGAAGACACAATGAGAAAATTACCATTTTTTAAATGGTTAAACTTCTTACAAAATGGAATAGGTTTTATATTCTAAGTAGTATATTGAAAAGTAAAACATTGGGGCACCTGGGTGGCTCAGTGGGTTGGGCTGTTGCCTTCGGCTCGGGTCATGATCTCAGGGTCCTGGGATTGAGCCCCGCATTGGGCTCTCTGCTCTGCAGGGAGCCTGCTTCCCTCTCTTTCTCTGCCTGCCTCTCTGCCTACTTGTGATCTCTCTCTGTCAAATAAATAAATAAAATCTTTAAAAAAGAAAAGTAAAACATTAAAATATAAAATTTCAATAAAAATTATGTAATTTTAAAAAAAGGTTAAAAATAGCAGAACCATTTTTCTTATAACTGGAAAATACATTGTATATATATATCTATCAAAAATAACTCGTCATGGGGGCGCCTGGGTGGCTCAGTGGGTTAAAGCCTCTGCCTTCAGCTCAGATCATGATCCCAGGAACCTTGGATTGAGTCCCACATCGGGCTCTCAGCTCAGCAGGGAACCTGCTTCCTCCTCTCTCTCTCTCTGCCTGACTCTGCCTGCTTGTGGTCTCTGTCAAATAAATAAATAAAATCTTTTATAAAAAATTTTTAAAAATAACTTGTCATGTCTGGAATCAGGAGCATATGGAAAAAAATAATATCTGAAGACAATACTTCTGCCATGTTTTGTGCCTTGTTAATATTTTTAAACAGTCAGGCAACTTTTAGCTTTATTGAAATACCTGCTAAGATACCAGCAGTGCCTTTTGGAGCCCTATGACTATAAAAATTAATTGCAAATATTCAAAATGTTTACTATGGTGTCACTATTTAGGGCCACCACCAAGTATGTTTCAGAAGTAAGCATAACTGTTACTCTTCTGTAAGGCAAAAGGGCATATTTTCAGGAGTTCCATCTGCTGTACCAGGAGGTGAATCAAGTAATGATTTTTGTCTATAAAATAATTCACTTTTCAATCTAACATTCCTCATTCCACATTATAATAATAAAAACTAGGAGGAGACTAAAACAAACAAACAACTACAACTACAACAACCAGCTTTTCCTTCAGTGGAAAAGTAAATATAACCTTATGAGTAGCCTGAAATTTATTTTTAAATATTTTTAAGATAAACGTTTTTGTTAGAAAACCACATATTTTATATTACTAAGAAATACCAGGCAAAGTTTTATTAACTTCTAAAAAGTCTAGTTACTTCTTTTTATCTATTAACTCATCTCTTTATGAAGTAGAACATGATCACACCTATTGTATCTACCCAAGGTTGTATGCTTTGGTTATTTTATGTTTGCTATTTCCTTGCTTAATTTTTACAATATTTGATACATAATAGTATCTTTAAGTCCATCTACGGATTCACAGAATTTGTTTGAACTTCATAAAAATGTACCACACTTTTTGCACTGCCCTTGTTTTACTTCTCTATTAGCTTTGCAAGATTTATTCACTTTAGAGTGTGTATTTTATTTTTATTCCTCCATAATGCTATGTTTACAAATTTGTATTTATCTGTACTTTTAAAAATATCTTAATTATATACCATTTCTCATCTCACGTAACACTCATGTTACTTCTACACTTATCAGATATTATGTAACTGAAAACCACAACTCAGCAACAATAGAACACCATTTTTCAAAATTAAATGGCTTACCAGAATTCTTTAATTCTATCCTTTATTTGTATTAGATGACCCTTTATTCTGGTATTTGGCATTGTTCATTTGGAGGAAAGCTTATAAGTTGATATTCCATAAATAGAAGGATTATTTATGATTGATTAATTATTTTCATTTAGAATGCATAGAATATGGTTGATTTAATATTTCTTACTCTCTGCCTGGAACATAGTGCTATCTATGTAATAGCCACTAAAATATTAAGTTAATCACCTAGACTTTAAACTGCATATTAATAGGAATAACATACAGAACTCTTCTCAGATTGGGACACCTGGGTGGCTCAGTCATTTGAACGCCTGAGCCTTTAGCTCAGGTCATGATCTTAGGGTCCTGGGACTCAGTTCTGCAACATATTCCCTGTTTAGCCAGGAGTTTGCTTCTCCCTCACCCTGCTGCTCCCCCTGCTTGTGCTCTCTCTCACTCTCTCTCTTACAAATAAATACAATTAAAAAAATAAATTCTTCTCAGATAGCTAATATAGAATATCGCCTTGTATTTATCAAAGGGAAAGTGCCGGGGCGCCTGGGTGGCTCAGTATTTAAGCCGCTGCCTTCGGCTCAGGTCATGATCCCAGGACCCAGGTCATGATCCCAGGACCCTGGGATCGAGCCCCGCATCGGGCTCTCTGCTCAGCAGGGAGCCTGCTTCCTCCTCTCTCTCTCTGCCTGCCTCTCTGTCTACTTACAATCTCTGTCTGTCAAATAAATAAATAAAATCTAAAAAAAAAAAAAAGGGAAAGTGCCATATAATAATGAAATTCAGACTACTTCAAATTCATTTTTTAACCAGTAAGAAAGTACTGGAAACAAGCCAAAAATGTCTTCAATGAATTAAAGAAAGAGATTGATTTTCAATATCTTAATGTTTATAAAATAAATTGCAAGACTTTTATACTAGATATCAGTGTAAATATTCATTATACAAGGATATTCTAAAAATAAACCCGAGAAAACTACTTGACATATATGATGACAAAATCGAGTTTGACAAAAGTCAGTTTGGGTAAAACTTACAACACCTACCACCTGAAACTCTTGTTCTATAATTTAATTATTTTAATGTACAGAAATACAAAAGTAATATATCAGAGAAAGTATATTGATAGCTTTGAAGGTATGCTCTGGTTGTGCCCTGTTTACTATTGAAAGGGGAATCCAATATGTGATGCTTATGGTGTGACTATATTAAAATTCAACAAGTTCAGAAGCATTCGAGGAATAGAATAAAGACAAAAGATGACCCTTACTTATCCTAAAGATAGACAATGGTATATATGTGCTAGTTGGGGAGAGAATCCAGTCAGTAGATGGAGGATGTGGTAGTGGAAAAAAAAAAGACACAACGTTTTGGTTGAAAGGCTAGCACTCTATTTAACAAAGTAAAATTGTGTGTTAATAGCCTTGAATAATATCCAAAAAATATTTTCAATTCATTGAAGATTATTTAGGAAAAACTTGAAAAATACAACTTGATAAGAATTCCAATAAAAGATTCATAAGCAATACAAGTTTCAGAATTTTTAGTATATTTTCCCTAAAAAGCCATTTGATTTAAATTAAAAAGAATTCTATTTACCTGCCACTTAAATAAGAGAAAATTATTTGGTTTTGTAATAAGTCAATAAAATAAATTAACATATCTTTAGAAAACAGATATGCACACTAATTTAAAAAGAATCGTGCTTAATCTGTTCAGCAAACATTTGTAAAATTCCTTGCCATCAGCTAGCTCTGGAGTTCTGCTAGGTGAGTAAGGACATGTATGTTACTGCTCAGAGTACTGACACAAAGCAATTGTCCCCTTCACATCCATTTTTTGCTGTTGATATGTCATGCTATGTTGTTTAGAGATCCATAGATGGCCCTACATGAAGGCCTTTTTTTGTGTGTATATGGGTGACTGTGATTTAACTTTCAAATAAGATGGTTCCTGATTTACAATGATTCAACTTACGATATATTTGGCAATGATGTGAAAGTGAAAGTGATTCAGTAGAAACTGTACTTTGAATTTTGAATTTGGGTCTTTATAAAAAGGGCCAGTGACATGTGGTATGGTGCCATCTTGTGATGCTGGGCAGCGGCAGTGAGCCACAGCTCCCAGTAAGCTAGAAGATTGCAGGGGTGAACACCTGATATTCTTACAAGCATTCTATATATAACCATTCTTCTTTTTTTAGTGTAATATTTAATAAATTGCATGTGATATTTGATACTTTGTTATAAAATAGGCTTTGCTTAAGATGATTTTGCCCAAATGCAGGCAAATGTAAGTGCTCTGAGTATGTTTAAATAAGCTTAAGGTAAGCTATGATATTTGATAGTTTAGGGGTATTAAATGCATTTTCAATTTTTTTATGTGTGTCTCTGTACATAGCCCCCTTGTAAGCTGAGGAACATCTCTATATGTATATGTAGCCTTGGTATGGCTTACATATTATTGGCATGAAACATCTAGAACAGTATGTGTGCCATATAATTGTCTACAACATCCAACAAGTTTCTTGAAAACTTGTGCCAAAGGGGTTATGTCTTTAAGGATTCTTATTTCAGAAGGGTTCTCTCAAATGTAAGATTTTTCAGAAGTTAAGTGAAAATCTGACCAAACTAAACATTTTTCCATTTTCCCTACTGAGCAAAGATAGCTAAAATCTATCTGCCATTTTCAACACTGTACTCAACGATTGTAATTCTAATTTAAGAACAGATGATTTATATCAAAACCACATGTTGGCCTAATCTTATACAATATTCATAAATCTCACTCAGAGCCTTGGACACTTTTATTTGTTGAGTCTATATGGTACTACGGACATTCATCTTTTTTGACCTCATAGCTTCATGTATGTCTATACTTTTGAAAATACATGCATCATAGTTCCATTGTAAAATGTCTGGGTTATAAAATGTGCTATGCTATCAAAATGGTAATAAGAACGTACAAATGACCTGATGTAATGAACTGGACCAGATTGCCAGATATCACATTTCATACCAGAAAGATTCAGTGGTAAGTTTTAAAATGGCCAGCTATACTTCGACTGAATTATAACTCATTTAACTTCTTTCTTTGTGTACAGTATTATACATTAGTCAGTATGATAGTAAATAAGTACTTTGGACAAATGTAAATATGCTGTAATAAACAATGTTTTTCTTCTTTCCTTTAGTCCTTTTACTTGTAAGACTAGCCACAAATACCATGCCTCCCCCAAAATAATTTTCAATCCAAATTTATCTCTAAATGAATTTATTGCACAGAAAAAAAAAATATATATATACACTTACAGTAGATATGTTCAAAAATAGTTACACAACAGCAGGGCCCTATATGTAAGCAGTATAGTTGTTTTGTTTTGTTTTGTTTTTTTCTTTAAAAAAAAAAAAGAGGTTATGTGAAATATTGGAATTTTATTTCCAGGCCTAGTATTTCAAGACAGTTAACTACACTTACGGTGTCAACAGCCTCTTGTTGGCAGTATGATTTTATCGGCTCCATGGAATAACAGCAAGAATATACTATTGCTTCTTTCTTTTATGACACACACAGAAAAAAAAATTGACACATTTGCTCAAGACAAACCAGAATTATTTTAACCTATCAAAATTGATGGGAAGCCTTCACTGCCAAAGTCACTGCTGGGTTTTCACAATTCATAGCAGACAATCTGCTACTCCCATTAGGATAAAGGAGAGAAGAGTCATAATCAGGGAAGAAAGCTGGATTTATACTTGTAATTATCATTGAATTATTTAGCCTGCTATAGGATTATTATTATTAGTGTCATTTGATAATTTTCTCTCATTTTATTAAACACAACTGTGAGTAATTACCCTATCTAATATTTCTCTGTATTGGCTGACTAGCTAGCAAACATTCATGAAAATATCCATTAGCCACACACATAAAATGCTGCATTATGATGCTGTTGAATCAGAACATACCACTACCTGATCCTGTAGCTCTTTGAGGATTTGCAAATCAATTAATTATATGTTTCTTGGATTCTTCCCATACAATTAGAAAATTTATAATAGAGTCCATGAACATTATTAGTTTTACCATTTTAAAAAGCAATCACACTTTGATTTTTACAACAAAAGCAGAAATATAAACACACACATTTGGATCAGTTTTCTGTTAGTCTGTCTGGACTTCAAAATCCTATTCCTCAAGATAATGCACACCAAAGTTCTGGATTAAACAAGAAATTAGATGGCACCTGAACACTTGGTTTAATATTCTCCAAAGGACTATGCAACTTATTTCTTACATTATGACATTGTTTTACAAAGATCCACACTTTTATAATGTTAGTATTTTTAATAATCAATAAAGTCAATTAATCATGATTAAAAATCAAACATAAAAATTTCTACTTTTTGCTTTTGCCCTCTCCATTTAGAACTTATTTATAGCCTGATAATTCAAAGGTCCCTATGTTTATGAAAGTCTGGACAGAAATAGCTCTAAGATCCCATTCAGAACTTGATATTAATCTAAATCTTTAGGCTCCATTCATCCTGAGAGCAAAGAGTAGGACAAAGGATTTGAGTACTGTTATACTGTTAGTATCTGGGAGATTACCCAGATAATGAAGCAACTTTGTCAAAGAGGTACATTGTTGATATAATTGTTGTGGATAGAAAATGAAGGCTTGCTTTTACTGAAAGGTCCTGAGAAACTTCTTTAAGTTGTCCTCATGAAGACCTGAAAACTGACAATTTTACCTATGGTTCTTATTTCCACTTCACTGAGTGCTGTCCTCAGAGGACATTAACTCTCCTACACTTTTGGGTTGTGTTGGAGACATTCTAAAATGAGAGAGAGAACATGAGATGCTATCAGTGTTAAGTAACTGCAATTTCCCATGGAACTATCCACCACAGGTTTGGCTATAATCAGGTGTTGGGCCTTGATATCAGAGGGATTTGAGGCAGTATCATTTTAGGTTAATCATTATATCTGAAATTTCCAAAAACTTCAACTGATGAAACTTTGATTATAAATCTATAAATATAACAATAAATCTACAGTATTCAAATTATTTTCATAGAAATACACAAACAAAGCATCAATTGATTAATATTTAAATGTTACAGAATACTGAACTGAAAGGATTTGGTCATAGAACAACGTGTAAGAAGTAGAACTTAGGTTTAGGTTAGAACTCAGGATGCATTTGAGACTCAGTTAAGAAATTGAATGGAAGGACGCCTGGGTGGCTCAGTGGGTTAAGCCACTGTCTTCGGCTCAGGTCATGATCCCAGGGTCCTGGGACCGAGCCCCAAGTCAGGCTCTCTGCTCAGCAGGGAGCCTGCTTCCTCCTCTCTCTCTGCCTGCCTCTCTGCCTGCTTGTCATCTCTCTCTGTCAAATAAATAAATAAATAAAATCTTAAAAAAAAACCAAATTGAATGGATGTCTGACTATCTTATAGGTTTGCTAAAAATCAGTGACTTTGTGTTCATGTGTGGCTATGCAGGAATTTTTAACTTTCCTTAATAAGTTATTAGATTTGATTATATAATGGCAGTAAAGGATGGGGAAAAGCAAAGTACAAACCCCATAAAGACAAAGACACTGAGTATGAGAAAAGAGTAATAGATAAGAAGAATCAATGCATTTGAGGAAAATGGGAATTGAAATACACAATGATTGTTGATTTTTTTAGATGGAGAAAACAAAACTAGCTTGCAAGAAGGAAATAACAGAAGACATGTTGTGATGTGACACAGAATTCTGGAAAAGGCAGTCACATGGAATAAAGGAGTAGGGAGAGCATATCAGGTAATTTGGATAGGAAGGAGTTAGGAGATAATTGCTTGATAAATTTTATATGGCCCACTTAAATGCACAGATTTCTCTTCTTTAATTTATATGGAGAACAGGGTGTCCTTTCTCTTCCCTTTCAGAGCACCAGAGGTGTACTCTTTCAGACTGAAAACCTGAAAAGCTCAGGACTCAGTTGCTTAAGCACAGCTGAGAGGACATATTTCAATTAAGATTTACATTTTGCTGTAGGTAGTAGACTGTCAAAAGTGGTTTAACCATATTTTTTCATTTAACAAGAAGACTACAGAGAGTGTTTTCTGGTGTTGGTTCAGAGTCTTAAGAAAGTCAAGTGAACTATCTTAGAGGTTTTCATGGCTTTTTATTCACAGTTGCAAAAATTGCTGTTGGAGTTCTCACTTTTGAGCCCACATTTCTGGCAGAAAGATAGAGGTAAAAGAGAATGATATCTTGTACGACTGATACTTTGTCATATGGTTACAATGTAACTAGAAAAGAGACAATAAAATATTTGATGTTGTTTTAAGTTTCCTTGTTGTCAATCCCTCAGTGCTTTCTGATATTAAAGGAAAAAGTAGATGGATATTGACCTGGCAACTATCAACACCTGTCAGTCTCTCTTGGGTAACCAATATCTCTATAATCTCTTCTTCCCAGTAAAAAAAAAATATATATATATATATTCATAACCCACACTGTGCCATCTCAAGTTACTGCACCAAGATAAAATTACAATGATTTTTAGTTGTTCCAAATGGACAGAATACCCTTCCTTATGATATCATGTCTTATAAGATAGATAATTGGCTTGCTACCAATATACCCAGATGTGACTGTGGAAGAGACAGGAAAAAAATAATAATATTTATTTATTCCTTGGGTTGACCCTGTTTACACAGATGCATTACTATTAGAAAAGGTTGGTTTGGGACATTGGTATGAATTTACTTAATGGGTTTGTATGTAATTGGGTTGGAGGAAATTTTTAATTTCTACAAAAATTATTAGAATTCTATCTTATTCTCTTTTGTTAATTTTTACATGTTAACAAAGCCAACATTTTTGTCTAGCAGACAGGATCTTAAATCCTAACAAAACTCAATTTTTCCTCTTATTTTTAAGTTTGAGAGCCTCATGTTCTCTCATGCTGCTTTAAATACAACTCAAAAAGAAAAAAGGAGCTAAATGGGGCAGTAAGACCAGACTTTTTTTTTTTTTTAAGACCAGACTTTTTATTTTATTTTATTTATCTTATTTTTAATTAAAAAATTAAGATTGTATTTATTTATTTGAGAGAGAGAGAGAGAGCATGAGTGGGGCAGGGGGATGTAGCGGCAGAGAGAGACTGAGAAGTATACTCCCTAATGAGCAGGAAGCCCGATATGGGGCTCGATCCCAGGATCCTGACTGAGATCATGACCAGAGACAAAGGCAGATACATGTGCAAAATCCCTTTTTTTCTGGGAAACAATACTTTACAAGAGATGTTTGGAAAAGTACTGGGGGATCAACTTTAATTGGAGATACAAAAATTTAATTGACTTTTGTAAAGCTACAGGGATCCAAATGATGGGAATCCCAGCCCGTTTAGGTTGTGGACCACAGAGTATTCTTCTCTGTAATATTTTATTTTCTTCCATGTCTACTAACTCCAGTCCAAATTCACTGATCTCTTTTTAGATAGTGCAAAACATGGCAAAGAATACCAAACAAGTGCCCAATATTCTACATTTATTACATCATTTCTAACATATAGAAGTGTGTTATCAAGGCTGGTTCTGTGAACAAACCTAGTTACGCTAAAGTGTGTTTTGTTCTCCAAGAAATTAAATGCATGATTATCACACAATTATAAAATACTTGTGTCAAGAATTTTTATTCAAAAATTAATAAGAGAATCAGATATTAAAACTAGTTCACATGGTTATTTGGGATATAAGCAGAGTTGTGCAGCAGAAGTGCTCTGGGCCCATAATTTGGGTTATAGAATTTATGTTCTCTAATGAAAAATCACTAACTTACATTATTGTTAACAAGAATCTTGTGCATTACCATCAGTTTTCTACATTACAACCTCTTGCTCTACAGTTTGTAAATAACTTTGTCAATAGCAAGCTAATAAACGGGGTGACTCCAATGGATTGAGATAATCTCCAGAGTTTCTGCTACATAATGCCCAGGACTCCATTGAAAGGACACCTAAGAATTTATTTTGCCCAAAACTTTGATCATTTTTTTCACTGCCCTTACCTATTTTCCAATCCTAGTCCTTTTGCTTCACCTTTCAGTCTATGGACAACCCTGTATCTATCTGACTGACTTGTTAATTCTGGGAATGTTTTGCAGGTTAATTTGCTTGCCAGAGGTGGTTCCTCTAATTGATGTCTAAGAACCCTAATTAGTTAAGAAAACTTTTTTTTAACATTTTCATTGCTACTTATTATTATTATTATTATTGCTAATATCTCTATTATAAATAATTCACAAGGGCATCTTTCTGACAAAAGACAAAGAGCTGGCTATTAGTAGAAAAAGTACAGTTGACTCTGTCAGTGAAAGTGGTAAAGGGATTTGAGAAAATAAGGCAAAGCACTGGAATTATGTGTTAAAACTTTAAATATTATAGACCCATTTACTTAATTTCTAATACTGTTGTTGCTTATAATTAAATAAGATGTTTTCCATGAACCACGCATTACAGCAAATATATTGTTTATACAGATTAAATTTTCATCAAAAGGGATGCCTGGGTGGCTCAGTTGGTGAAGCAGCTGCCTTTGGCTCAGGTCATGATCCCAGCGTCCAGGAATCGAGTCCCGCATCGGGCTCCTTGCTCCGCCGGGAGCCTGCTTCTCCCTCTGCCTCTGCCTGCCATTCTGTCTGCCTGTGCTTGCTCTCTCGCCCACTCTCTCTGATAAAGAAATAAAATCTTAAAATAAATAAATAAATTTTCATCAAAAAATAGTAAGTGTATTTTATTGCAGGATCCTGATAAGCATTTTGCAGATGAGAAAAGTGAAATCAGAAAAGTATGTCTCTTCAAATCCCTCATACAATATCTGGCCTAGATAGAAGGATATACTATCACAATTGAGGAAGATAATTGAGATTAATTAAAATGATAAACTTTACTATAGAGGGTTTTTTAAAAGTTTGCCACAGATTCAGATTCTTTTAAAATATATATCTATTTTGTGTAAAGAGAATGCACTGAGAAGTAAAAAGAAAGTGATATATCAGTGCTACCAACTAATGGCTATAATATCATCACCTTATTTATGAACAATGAAACAGTGTGCAATATTTAAATAAATTTAAATAAATTCCTATTTATTTTATATATTTTTTATAAATTTATATATATTTATATATATTTATAAATTTAAATAAATTCCTATTTATTTATTATTAAAGAAATTCCTCTAACAGTATGTTTTGAAGGTTGCTAGCAGGAAAGTGTTGTACTACATGGAAGTAATCAGAAAAAGTGATCTAAAAGTGTGCTTTCAAGGGCGCCTGGGTGGCTCAGTGGGTTAAAATTCTGCTTTCAAGAAGCTATAACAGTAAGTACTGAGCATTAGCTATTATATGCTATGGATGAATAACTGAAATCTACATTTGAAACTAATGGTACACTATATGTTAACTAATTGAATTTTAAAAAGTTAATTAAAAAAACCCACTATTTTATAAAACAATATTCCCAACAGGCTCTTTTGCTTTAAAATACTCACTTTGTAATGAGAGTCATTACTTTTGTCTAGCCAATTCTTACATCACTGTTTATCCCTTCCCTGCTTTATCCCTTCCCAGTATCAATAAAGGCTCACTTGGGTTACCTAGAAGCCATGAGAAAGCTTGTAATAGATCTGGCTGGTTTTCACCAGCAATTTGACCACCATGTGCACAGGGAAGTCTATTGATAAAGGCTTTATTGCAATAAGTTGCAAATACATGGATGATTTTGAATTCTCTTTCTTGAGGTCTTGTTTCATGATAATCAATTTAGGGTGGCTTATTGGAATGGATGTTATTAACATATCTTCATAGTTATAAGTACATGGAATTGTAAAATAGATTAATGAATGTGGCATTACTGACAACTGTCCTCATTTTGAAATCAAATTACAGTGTACTAAGATGAGGAAGCAAAGCAGATTTGGGATTATGAGTGAAATAATTTAAAAAAGTCTTAGGGGTATGATCAGACTATTGGGTAATTCAGTAGAAAAATGTCAACTGATTGAGATTCTGTGTTCCCTGATTTCAGAGAGAAGTTAAGATAAATAAGGAACACGAGGAGACTAGGAAGCCAAACATAAGTGATACTTTTGTGCCAGGGTGTGTATACATCTGTTTATCTTCTTGCTTTACCACTAAGGTTGCTCCTAGAGGAGAGTTTAAATATGTGTTGGAGCTAATCTCTGTGGATTACACAAGAAACCACATCCTACAGCTCTCCCTGAAACACCCTTTATGATTTCAATGTAATTTGGTTTTTGCATTTTTAGAAATAACAAAATACTTTGCAAACTCATCTACTTTATTACCACCACAAGTGAGTCAGCTGACTCCACATTTTAACACAGTGACAGTCACAGAGGAATGGAGGAATGAGTAGAGTTATCAATATATGTGCTTTTAAGAAGTATGACAGGGTAGCAGCTATTTCCAGGAACCAAAACATGGGTCAGCAGCTGTGCAGGAAAAGTGATGGAATAAATGACTCATTTCAGAGGAGTTCTATAACATATTAGTTCTAGAATGTATCTTCAGCACCCAATTACCCGCTTTGATCTAAAGATAAGGATTTACAGTTAAGGTCCCATTTATGATTTGACTGGTAGGGTCTGAATCATTTTTACTATTGTTTTGACTATTACTTGAAACCTATAGTAGTACTTGAGATATGTGTTGTGTATTCTGTGAACATGTGCTAATTTTAGATTAGATAACTTCTGTCTAGAACCCCTGTTAATTTGTTTGTTTTTGTTTATTTGATAGTGGTTTCAGTAAATGGATATATCTGAAAAATTGCAAACCACTATTAAAATAAGTTATTATGATATATAGCATGGAATTGCACATTCCTCCTTTGAATCCAACAGAGCTTCACCATATCCTTAACAACTTGGGGAAAACATGCTAATATTTTTCTTTATAAAAATTTCTCCTGTTAGGCTGTGATGATTGTCATCAGCAGTAACTCCTCTGAAGGCTTTGTCAAAAGAGTTGAAAAAATTGGAAAGGTGTGAATGAAGCTGTTAGCTGAATATAAAGAAAAGAGCATTGAAGTACAATTCACACTCTTACTTCTCCTTCTATGCTTTCAGATGTTTGACATTTGAAAATTTTGCTTCTAGAAGAGATGCCATGTATAATTCGTACTTTATGGAGCAAGTTGCTTTTATAATTTTTTTTATTATTCTACCATTCAAGTATTTCCATTTAAATTAAATTCAATACAATTTAAAAACAAATCAAAAGTGCAGCGAGTATTCAATTCCTGGGCTAAATAATTTTAGAAAGCTTTGTGTTATTGAACCTACAGGGTTTTTCTGTAGTTTTAACTCTTTCTTTCTGTGATTTTCCCATTAGTCACGTAAGTAACTGCAATATAACAGACATTGAGGATAAAGAAGGACTGAATTGAACAATCCTTGTCCTCATGAATTTGAGAATCTAGCAAGGGAGTCAAACAATTCAATCATTCAGAGACAATTTATTGAGTGCCTGGCCTAAGATGAGCACAACAAAACCCCAGCACAGAGGAATCATTTTAATGGGAGAGATAGATAATAGGTAAGCCAACTTTAAAAAAAAAATTGTACTGGTTTTTCTTTAATAGTGATGCATATTTGAACTAAATAAGCACATTTTAAAAAGAGCAGTGATTGAGAAGAGGCTTTTTAACTGAGTGGTCTGAAAGGGCCTCCTTGAAAAAGTCTGTTTTGAACAGATTTCTGAATTATATCAGCCAGGAAGCTGCGTAAAAATCTCAGGGATGGGTGATTTTTCCAGTCAAAAAACTATAAAGGCTCCAAAGTCACAATAGAGCTATAAGTTTCTCTAATAAAGTAACTTCTGACAAAGAATGAGAAGAAATAACTAACCCAGGTTTGAAAGAAAAGGGACAGACTTTCTATGGAATTCATATTTAATTAAAGCTCTAAAGGACTAAAATACAATAGAGCAAAATTCTGGTCACGCTGATATACCTAATGAAAGTTCAAAAAAAAGGTGTGGGTAGCAAAGAGTGTGTGGGAATGTTGGTAAGAACAGTGGGGAAGAGTCATCCCTGAACATGTTCTTAAATGAAGCAATTCTTGTGTTGTTTTAAAGGGTAAATTGGAGTTTGCCTAAGTAATTAGAGAAGGATGCCTCAGCTTATGGAATTTCAAAGCCATAAAAATGTGATAAACTACTGCAGACATTTTCATGTATATTTGTTGTTGCTTCTAGTAATGGTGATCTAAAAACTCCTACTTAAGACAACTAAAAATCCAGACAAAATAGCTTTTAAAATTAAAAATATCAGTATGATTATAAAAATTAAGTGTGAGATTACTGGGCCTAAATACGAAATACAATGAGAGCCTAGAGATATATGCCCTGAAGCCATTTTAGCTATGAGAGCATTTGAAACGGCTAAAACACACTGAGCTGTGTTGTTAATAGACACTTGATACTAGAGAAACAAAATTCAAAATCCAGCAGCAATCAAATTTGAGGACTTTGGTACAACCCAAATTTAAGTTGAGATCCCCAAAGCACAAGGAGAAGCAGAAATAAGACTATAGCCTACCTTGCCTTCTGTGTAAACTGAGAAAGTCAATCACTGAATTTGGAGTAGGATTGTCTTGTAGAGTCTCAGATATAAGAGAAAATCCTGCCAAGGAGGACCATACTATTATTATAGCTCTTAATTATCCCTACTCAATAAGAGTTTCAAATATAATGTCTTGAACATAGCAAAAATGTAACAAAGCGCACAAAGAAAAACCATTAACAAGATTTGATAGACAACATGGGATTAAGTATGATGTTAAAATGATCAATAAAGATTGTAAAATGGCTTGAGTACTCTGCTCAAAGAAATGAGAGGGGAAGCAAATTGAACAAAAAACTGAAACTAAAAATGATATTGAGAAAGGTTTTATAAATGAACCAAATGGATACTCTAGAACTTTAAGGATATGACTGCTAATTTAAGATACCACAGGGGTGCCTGGGTGGCTCACTTAATTAAACCTCCAATTCTTGTTCCTTTTTTTTTTTTTAACACCTTAATTTTATTTTATTTCTTTCATTTTGGCTCAGGTCGTGATGTCAGGGTTGTGAAATAGAGCCCAGAGTTGGGCTCTGTGCTGAGCCTGGAGCCTGCTTAAGATTCTTTTCCGTTCTTTTTCTATCCCTCCCTGCGCTCTCACTTGCTCGCTCTCTCTTGCTTGCAAATAGATAGATAGATAGATAGATAGATAGATAATAGACAAAGCAAAATAAAAGCAGATTATAAAAATAAATATAAAGATTTTGAAATGAAAACAAGTTCTAAATAAAATAGAGAAGACCTACACAGCTAAAAGTTCATTCAGAAAATCTACTATTAAAGAAGTCAGTATGACACAATGTTAAGATATCAAAAGATTTGAGCATGTACTTTACAGAAAGGGTAATCCAAATGGCCACTCATATATAAAAACTGTTTATCTTTATTATGAATCTGGAATTAAATTAAATTAAATTAAAAATAAATTAAAACCTAAAATGACATACTATTACACACTTACCATATTGGGCAACAGTAAAATTGTCTTGCAAGAATGTGAAAGAATGAAAGTGCCCATAATAAAAGCATTTGAGGTAAGTTGGACAATATTTAGGAAACTTAAAAATAAAAATAAAGATTTGGTCCATTCCTAGAAACACAACATGGAACTAAATGAATATTTTCACCAGGATATGCAAACAGATGATTATAGCTATTTCATTCATAACTGCAGATCAGTAGTGGTCTATTTGCACAATGTTACATTAAATAAGAGAGAATATTAACAAACTGGGAGGAGGGGCTAGGTTGTTATCATAAACAGATCTTCTATGGTGCTGATTATGTTCTATTTCTCAAAATCTTTAAGTTAAAAAAGTTTTCAAATTTATATCTAGATAGATAGATGATAGATAGACAGATATCCCAGAAGCTGCAATGTTGGGCTAAGACCAGGCTTTAAAGGGCTTTTCTATACTCTACTAAATACTTGAAACCATTCATTATATCATAGCTCAGTGTTCAAATCTCCATTTGTTTCCTCAGTTTCCTAATATTTATCTTAAGGTGACCTGATCCAGACTTTTGATCACCTTTGTCTAAATATTTCTATTTTAACAAAGTCCTTTTTAAAACTGAGAGACTAAAACTTAGAAAAATACTCTGATTGTTATCTCACTAGAGTGGAAAATATATAGTTACCCATTAACTAATGATATCCATGTCTACATTAGATCCATGACATTTTTAATTCTTGGGAGCTTTTGGTTAAATGAATTTTTTAAGCTTCCTTTAAATGAAGCTTTAAGCCATCCCACATGAATAAAATTAAAGAATTAAATGAAAACAGGCCAAGTATTTACAGAGTAATAGAATGTGCAGTGGAAAGAGTACAATTCTGAAATCATAAAGCCTAAATTAGTGTGATGCATCTTTACTAGCCATGTAATCATAAACCAGTTATCTAAATGTGTTAGCCTCGGGGCGCCTGGGTGGCTCAGTGGGTTAAGCCGCTGCCCTCGGCTCAGGTCATGATCTCGGGGTCCTGGGATCGAGTCCCACATCGGGCTCTCTGCTCAGCAGGAAGCCTGCTTTCTCCTCTCTCTCTCTCTCTGCCTACTTGTGATCTCTCTCTGTCAAATAAATAAATAAAATCTTTAAAAAAAAAATAAATGTGTTAGCCTCAGTTTTTTCACCCATGAAATGGTGATGATAATACTTATTATGCAGAGTTGTTGTGTGGATGTGATGAAGCATGGAGCATGAGAGTCTCATATTCCATGCTAAAATGATAGCTATTTTTTTAAAGATTTTATTTATTTATCAGAGAGAGAGAGGGGGAGAGAGTGAGCACAGGCACACAGAATGGCAGGCAGAGGCAGAGGGAGAAGCAGGCTCCCTGCTGAGCAAGGAGTCCGATGTGGGACTCGATAGCTATTTTTATACTTATAATATACTTATAATAATTCTAATAGTAGTAATTAAATTGTTCAAAATGGTAATATTCATTTATATTGAGGCATTGTATTGACTATTCATAGACACTTTTACCAAAATAAATTTCATTTTACTTTACCCCCTCTGAGGATATATATTCCCTAATTCAATATGAATCTCATTATGAATAATAATTATCATAATAAATATGCTGATTTTTCTTCTATTTATTTTTAGGGAAGTATCCTTTACTGTTGAACATAAAGAAACTTAAGCAAGTCTGTCTTATTCAAAATTTGCATGCTGCTTTCTTACGAAACTAGATTATAGAGTTGTATGAAATAAATTCATGCAGTTAAGACATTTATGTTTGGAAAACTGGGTGGTCAGTTTAGTATTTCAAAAGAAGATTTTAAATTTAAACCTTAAAACTGAGCTCTTTCAGCCTTATTTATAGACCATCCTTCATGCTTCATAAGTACTCCATTGTAAACTAAGTAATAGTTTTTGTCACAGTGTATATAACGAAAATGGATTTTATATTTATTATTTCAGAGTTAGTTGCAGTTTCTACTTCCTTACTTCCTTTTTTGAAAAATAGATTAATTCTACAAAAAGTTTTTGCCAGCTTTATTGAAAAAAAATCGACATATTATAATTTGTAAATTTAAGAAATGATTTCTTATAACATTGCAAACTTATAACATTGGTTAGATTTGGTTCGGTTTTTGTAATTTTAAAAATCCCTCCAGCCCTTGGCTCTGTCTGACCTGATTGCTTTCAGCGGTTTCTGCAACATAAATGACCCGGCATCGAAAACTCTCATTGTTTACAGTGGTGCCCCCTTCTAAACACTTTGTTAATAAAAAGCTTTTTTTTTTTTTTTTTCGGACTATGGTAAATGTGGAACAACAATGAGGTATTTCAAAGAGGTGAACCACAGATAAATTTCTCTAAGGGTGGGGTGAGGGTTACTCAAAAAGGAACTTGACAAGGCTTTTAAAGATATCGACAATCATTATAACATAACGTGACTGATTGTTACCGTGCGCTAACTGGGCCAACACTTGTAGGCTTCCAAGATAGACTAACATAGTTGAGATGGTTCTAGGGGATTTCTAGCACAGGGTCTTATGAGGCAGGGATTCTAGCCACTGGCTGTGCAAGGCATGAGGCCTGTTAGTGATTCTATTTTTTCCTCTGCAGAATGGGTCTTTCTACATTCCAGGTCCTTTCTACACCAATAAATAAAGCAGCGATTCTCTCAGTGAGTTGTACTATTGGTTTAAACAGCCAACTGTCTCTTTAAAAGGACTTTTGATTAAATTCCTTTAAAAAAAAGTCCTTTCAAAAAAATCTTTTTTTTTTCTATTTTTTATTTTTAAATCCCATATGTTTACTCTGATCGTGGAACTTTGTCATTATGACCTTCTCTGCTGATTAAAATATTCTTCATCATCAGCACCTACTGCTCTCCTCTCCTGGTGGTCTCTCCGGAAGGGGTCTTCTCTAGGTCTTCTAGCAGGAGATGGGCACTTCCCCTCTACCCATGTTTCCAGACCAGCCTTACCTATCCTGCAGGGTCAGGTCGGCCTGGCTTTTTGTCTGTTGTTCTCTTCTGAGTGGTTAGTTTTTCATAGATACCGTGCTTTGCATTTGTCAGGACTTACCCTGGTCTATCAAAACCCTTTTCTGGTGCCAGTGAATCCTAAGAAACAGTCGTGATGAGAGAACCAGGAACTCAAACAGATCATATTTGTCCTGAATGTTCTGTCCAAAATGAAAAATACATTTCTGAGGAGCCTCAAGACCTCTGATAAGGGAAGTTTCACCAACTCTGTCATGTAGGGGCATCAATTCCGATTCTGTGTCAATTTTCCTACTTTTCCAGCTAGTAATTCTCTACCTCAGAAAGCCCACTCTCTACCGTTTCCTCTCTCAAAGGCAGTTGCTCTTACAGTCTGCACATGGCACTTGGGGCCTGCTGGTCGTTGGCTACTGCCCTCTGTACCTTGGGTCTAACAGCTGCGGGGCATCAAGATGAGCACGTCTCTTGTTCTAGGACTTAATATAGTTTGGGGCACATGTTAAGCAGTAATCACTTCTTTAGTTGAACCAAGTGTTGGATCTTTCTTATTTATCTACTACCACAATTTACTTGTTCTAAGATTTGTCCCCCCCCCCTTTTAATATCTCTTAAGGTGGCACTCACGTTGCACTTGATGACATATCCTTGTTTAATTGACAGCATTTCTCTTTCTTAGTCGAACATAAACTATAGTGCATCTTACCCTTGATGAAAGCTAGGATGCAATTAAATACTCTTTTATGGTTATGATTCTGATATTTGAAATCCTCCGGTAGCTCCCTGTGCCCCCACAGTGTAGTACCTCACCTCCTCACCATAGGATACAAAACTTTTCACCCCCAGTGTTAACCCCGGGGCTCAGCCTCCATCCCCAGGGGATGCTGCCAGATCAGCTGTCAGTTGTCATGAACTTGCTGTAGTTTCCCGAATGCATGTGCTGCCTCCTGGCACTTTGAAACTTGACACACTCATCCTCATTCTTCGCATTGCCCTTGTCTATCACCTCCCCTGAAAATCTGTTCCTAAGTGGCTTTTCCCAGGTCCAACCTACCCTTGGCAGTGTATTATCTCCCTGTGGTAAAGCCTGTCACACTGCACCATGGATATGCCCGTTGTCCCCCTGAGAAGAGAAAAGGGACAATGAGGGCCCCCAGCATTTGCAGCTCTAGTGGAGAGCCCCATGCCTGGCTTGCAGGAAATGCCAGATCATGAAGGCAAACGGAGATCATCCTCTGGCTAAAACCAGCTCTTCTTTGCCTACTGCAGAATCTAGATCAATAAAGAGCAGCCAGTAATTATTGCTGTTTTTCTAGGGATTTTTACCCCATATATTTCCCAGGTCTTTACTCTTTTTGTAACACTTAATTCAGGCTTCAACCACTTCCTAGTCAGATCAGGTTAAATCATTTTCCTTCCCATACCCTCGATGTATTTCACATCTAGTAATTCTTTTTTTAAACATCTTATTTACCCATTTGACAGACAGATCACAAGTAGGTAGGGAGGGAGGCAGAGAGAGAGGGGCTAAGCAGGCTCTCCGCTCAGCAGAGAGCCCGATGTGGGGCTCCATCCCAGGACACTGAAATCATGACCTGAACTGAAGGCAGAGGCCTAAACCACTGAGCCACCCAGGAGCCCCCATATCTGGTAATTTTTAACCAACGTGGTTTTGCTGCATAACATAGTTCCTTTTTCTTCAAATATAAATATATAAATATATTGATCAAGTCACTTGCATGTCTTACGAGAATGTTATACTTTAGTAGCAAACTTGTAATCTTGGCCATTGGTTTTGATTTTTGTTATAGTTAGATTTGGTTCAGTTTTTGTAATTTTAAAAATCCCTCCAGCCCTTGGCTCTGTCTGACCTGATTGCTTTCAGCTGTTTCTGCAACAAAAATGTCCCAGCAGCAAAAACACTCATTGTTTACAGTGGTGCCCCCTTCTGAACACTTTGTTAATAAAAAGATTTTTTTTTGTTTTTGTTTTTTTGCTATGGTAAATGTGGAAAAACAATGAGGTATTTCAAAGAGGTGAACCACAGATAAATTTCTCTAAGGGTGGGGTGAGGGTTACTCAAAGAGGAACTTGACAAGGCTTTTAAAGATATCGACAATCATTATAACATAACGTGACTGATTGTTACCGTGCTCTTACGGGCAAACACTTGTTGGCTTCCAAGAAAGACTAACATCGTTGAGATGGTTCTAGCGGCCTTCTGGCCAGGGTCTCATGAGGCAGGGATTCTAGCCACTGGCTGTGCAAGGCATGAGGCCTGTTAGTGATTCTATTTTTTCCTCTGCAGAATGGGTCTTTCTACATTACAGGTAATTTCTACCCCAATAAATAATGCGGCGATTCTCTCAGTGAGTTGTACTATTGGTTTAAACAGCCAATTGTCTCTTTAAAAAGACTTTTGCTTAAATTCCTTTAAAAAAAAGGCCTTACAAAAAAATCTTTTTTTTATTATTTATTTTTAAATCCCATATGTTTACTCTGATCATGGAACTTTGTCATTTTGACCATCTCTGCTGATTAAAATATTCTTCATCATTAGCACCTACTGCTCTCCTCTCCTGGTGGTCTCTCCGGAACGGGTCTTCTCTAGCTCTTCTAGCAGGAGATGGCACTTCCCCTCTACCCCTGTTGCCAGACTAACCTTACCTATCCTGTAGGGTCAGGTCAGCCTGGTCCTTTATCTGTTGTTCTCCACTGAGTCGTTAGTTTTTCATAGATACCGTGCTTTGCATTTGTCAGGACTTACCCTGGACTATCAAAACCCTTTTCTGGTGCCAGTGAATCCTAAGAAACAATCGTGATGAGAGAACCAGGAACTCGAACAGATCATATTTATCCTGAATGTTCTGTGCAAAATGAAAAATTCATTTCTGAGGAGCCTCAAGTTTTCTGAGAAGGGAAGTTTCACCAACTCTGTCATGTAGGTGCATCAATTCCGATTCTTGTCAATTGTCCTACTTTCCCAGCTAGTAATTCTCTACCTCAGAAAGCCCACTCTCAACCGTTTCCTCTCTCAAAGGCAGTTGCTTTTAGATTCTGCACATGGCAATTGGGGCCTGCTGGTCACTGGCTACTGCCCTCTGTACCTTGGGTCTAACAGCTGCGGGGCATCAAGATGAGCACGTCTCTTGTTCTAGGACTTAATATAGTTTGGGGCACATGGTAAGCAATAATTACTTCTTTAGTTGATCCAAGTGTGGGACCTTTCTTATTTATTCTACTACCACAATTGACTTGTTCTGAGAGTTGTCCCCCCCCCATTTTAATATCTCTTAAGGTGGCACTCACCTTGCACTTGATGACATATCCTAGTTAAACTGACAGCATTTGTCTTTCTTCGTCGAACATAAACTATAGTGCATATTACCCTTGATGAAAGCTAGGATGCAATTAAATACTCTATTATGGTTACGATCCTTTTCCAATCCATTACTCTAACACTGACTACTACATAACCCTGTCATTGACACTAATGTGGACTTTAAACCAATACCTGATCCTGACCGTAAACCTGACACTGGCCCTAGACTTCACCCTGACCCTGACTCAGGCAAACACCAGAAACCTAACCCTGAACCTAAAAGTGACCCTGACCCTGACCCTAACACTAACCCTGACACTGAATGTGAGCCTGACCCTAACTCTAACCCTAAACCTAACCCTCCCTGACACTAACACGGGCCCTGACCCGAAACCTAACACTGAACCTAACCGTAAAACTAACCTCTAACATTATCCCTGACACTGACCCTAACCTGGTCTAACCCTAACCCTCAACCTACCTCTACCCTAACCCTAACCACACTTTAACCATATTCCCGAAACTCTCCCTGACCATGATCATAACCCTAACTCTGAAATTTGCCTTTGTCATTTCTTAAACTTAAACCTGACTCTGGCCTTGACCTTAACACTGACCCTAACCCAGACTGTAAACCTAACTCTGACGCAAACCGTGATCCTGAACAGAATCGTAACCCTAAAGCTAACCCTGATCCTGAACCTACTCATAAAACAGAACCTAAACATAAATATCAGAATCGTAACCATAATAGAGTATTTAATTGCATCTTACCTTTCATCAAGGGTAAGATGCACTATAGTTTATGTTCGACTAAGAAAGAAAAACGCTGTCAGTTAAGCTAGGATATGTCATCAAGTGCAAGGTGAGTGCCACCTTAAGAGATAGTAAAACGGGGGGGGGGGCAAATCTTAGAAAAGTAAATTGTGGTATTTGAATAATTGAGAAAAGTTCGAACACTTGGATCAACTAAAAAAGTGATTATTGCTTACCATGTGCCCCAAACTATATTAAGTCTTAGAACAAGAGAAGTTCTCATCTGATGCCGCGCAGCTGTTAGACCCAAAGTACAGAGCACAGTAGCCAACGACCAGCAGGCCCCAGGTGCCATGTGAAGACTCTAAGAGCAACTGCCTTTGAGAGAGGAAACGGTTGAGATTGGGCTTTAAGATGTAGAGAATTATTAGCTGGGAAAGTAGGAAAATTGACACAGAATTGGAATTGATGCACCTACATGACAGAGTTGGTGAAACTTCCCTTCTCAGAGATCTTGAGGCTCCTCAGAAATGTATTTTTCATTTTGGACAGAACATTCAGGATAAATATGATCTGTTTGAGTTCCTGGTTCTCTCACCAGGACTGTTTCTTAGGCTTCACTGGCACAAGAAAAGGGTTTTGATAGTCCAGGGTAAATCCTGACAAAAGGAAAGCACGGTATCTATGAAAAACTAACCACTCAGAAGAGAACAACAGATAAAAGGCCAGAACGACCTGACCCTGCAAAATTGGTAAGGCTCGTCCGGCAATAGGGGTAGAGGGGAAGTGCCCATCTTCTGCTATAAGAGCTAGAGAAGTCCCCTTCCGGAGAGACCACCAGGAGAGGAGAGCAGTAGGTGCTGATGATGAATATTTTAATCAGCCGAGAATGTCATAATGACAAAGTTCCATGATCAGAGTATACATATGGGATTAAAAAATAAAAATTAAAAAAAAGATTTTTTTAAAAAGACTTTTTTTTAAAGGAATTTAAACAAAAGTCCTTTTTAAGAGACAGTTGGCTGTTTAAACCAAAAGTACAACTCACTGAGAGAATCGCCGCATTATTTATTTGGGTCGAAAGGACCTGGGATGTAGAAAGACCCATTCTGCAGAGGAAAAAATAGAATCACTAACAGGCCTCATGCCTTGCACATCCAGTGGCTAGAATCCCTGCCTCATGAGACCCTGTGCTAGAAGGCCGCTAGAACCATCTCAACGATGTTAGTCTTTCTTGGAAGCCAACAAGTGTTTGCCCAGTTAAGAGCACGGTAACAATCAGTCACATTATGTTATAATGATTGTCGATATCTTTAAAAGCCTTGTCAAGTTCCTTTTTGAGTAACCCTCATCCCACCCTTAGAGAAATTTATCTGTGGTTCACCTCTTTGATATACCTCATTATTGTTGCACATTTATCATAGCCAAAAAAAAAAAAATCTTTTTATTAACAAAGTGTTCAGAAGGGGGCGCCACTGTAAACAATGAGAGTTTTCACTGCCTGGACGATTTTGTTGCAGAAACAGCTGAAAGCAATCATCAGACAGAGCCAAGGGCTGGAGGCATTTTTAAAATTACAAAAACCCCACCAAATCTAACCAAAACAAAAATCAAAAATCAAAACCAATGGCCAAGATTTCAAGTTTGCTACTAAAGGCATGACATTCTCCTAAGACATGTGAGTGACTTGATCAATATATTTATATATTTATATTTGAAGAAGGAAGTATTTGATGCAGCAAGTCCACGTTGATTAAAAATTACCAGATATGGGGTCTCCTGCGTGGCTCTGTGGTTTAGGCCTCTGCCTTCGGCTCAGGTCATGATTTCAGGGTCCTGGGATGGAGCCCCACATGGGGTTCTCTGCTGAGCGGGGAGCCTGCTTCCCCCCTCTCGCTCTGCCTGTCTCTCTACCTACTTGTGATCTGTCTGTCAAATGGGTAAATAAGATCTTTAAAAAAAGAATTACTAGATGTGAAATACATCGAGTGTATGGGAAGGAAAATGATTTAACCTGATCTGACTAGGAAGTGGTTGAAGCCTGAATTAAAGTGCTATAAAAAGAGTAAAGACCTGGGAAATATATGGGGAAAAAATCCCTAGACAAACAGCAATAATAACTGTCTGCTCTTTATTGATCCAGATCCTGCGGTAGGCAAAGAAGAGCTGGTTTTAGTCAGAGGATGATCTCTGTTTGTCTTCATGATCTGGCATTTCCTGCAAGCCATGCATGGGGCTCTGCACTATAGCTGCAAATGCTGGGGGCCCTCACTGTCCCTTTTATCTTCTACAGGGGACAATGGGCATGTCCATGGTGCAGTGTGACAGGCTTTACCACAGGGAGATAAAAGACTGCCAAGGGTAGGTGGGAGCTGGGAAAAGCCACTTAGGAACAGATTTTCAGGGGAGGTGATAGACAAGGCCAAAGCGAAGAATGAGGATGAGTGTGTCAAGTTTCAAAGTGTCAGGAGGCAGCACAGTGCATTCGGGAAACTACAGCAAGTTCATGACAACCGACAGCTGATCTGGCAGCATCACCTGGGAATGGAGGCTGAGCCCCGGGGTTAACACTGGGGGTGAGAAGGTTTGTATACTTGGCGAGGAGGTGAGGTACTACACTGTGGGGTCACAGGGAGCTACCGGAGGATTTCACATATCAGAATCGTAACCATAATAGAGTATTTAATTGCATCCTAGTTTTCATCAAGGGTAAGATGCACTATAGTTTATGTTCGACTAAGAAAGTGAAATGCTGTCAGTTAAACTAGGATATGTCATCAAGTGCAAGGTGATTGCCACCTTAAGAGATATTAAAATGGGGGGGGGTGGAAAAATCTTAGACTATAAATTGTGGTACTAGAATAATTAAGAAAAATAATACAAGAACACTTGGATCAACAAAAAAATTGATTATTGCTTACCATGTGCCCCAAACTATATTGTCTCCAAAAATTTTATATTATTTGATAGGTCAGATATATATAAAATTTCATTTAAAGTTTTAAAAATATCAGCAAATATTTTTATTTAAATGCAAATTTCAAAGAAAATCTACTTTTCCAAACACGACTTTTTATCCTATTGTTTTTTAATTTTGTCGACAACTGATAAAATGTTTAGCGAGACTATAAATGTTTGATTGAAAAAAATGATTAATAGATGTAGGTTCAAATTATTATGTTCCATTAAAAATGATTTAGTCTTTGATGAACATCTGTTTGGTAATATGTTGTATCCAGTTATAGTAAATTAATGACATATATAAAATTATAGGGAAATGACACCTTCCGTTCCATTATGAGTAGAGCTTTTAAAATGCTATTTGTCACAACCTGTCATCTTGTCATTATGTAGCATTATGTAACATTTAAAAAATGTATACTCTTCACTTTGAAGTCTTTTAGAAATCTAAAATATGACTTTCTATGGTTTGTGTGTCCATATTCCTTTATTGCCAGTTTGAACAAATCCACATGCTTGGATTCAAAGGTAATAAATTCCTCTTATTTGGAAAAATGATGTTTATTTTTGTTCTCTCACCCTTCGCAGGTGGTTTCATTTTAGCACACTTCAGAGTTATAATTTCATGCTTATTAAAAACATTTATTATGATCTACATAGATGAATGAAATTTTTATTTATTAAATTATTTGCCAAAAAAATCTGTTATTTTTAAAAATGTATTTCCTTTGAAGGGTTATTTTAGAGCATTCAGAGAGGATCTAGGAGTGTGGTATTATGCAATTTTTAAGTAGGTATGAAATGGTTATTTATATGATTGTTTCTTTAAGGCTTATGTATATTGTCCATTATATGCTATAAAATATTTTGAAAGTAAATTTAAGGTATGTTTTACATAGTTTATTTTTTGGAAAAAAATATTGAAATGACTTATGAAATTCAGTATACTATCAACATTATTTTTTTCTGAAATTTACAAATTGTCTACTGAACCTATTATATGGCAGATATTTTCCAAAGTGGTGGTATCATGATATATGCCAACAACAGTTTAGATTTTTTGTTGCTTCTCAATCTAGCTCAGACAAAGTACAATTAGCCTTTATAATTTTAGCCATTCTAATAGATATGTAAGCATGTCTCCTTATGATTTTAATTTGTATTTCTTTAATGTCTAAATGTTGAGAAATTTGTCATGTGCTTATAAGCCATCCATATACTTTTGGTGACATGTCTCTTCCATTATTTCCTTCACATGTAAAATTGGATACTCTGGTTATTAGTAAGGTTTTTTATTTTTATTCATTTTTTAATAATCAGAGTAGATGTCCATTATCAGATATATAATTTGCAAATCCCTTCTCCATCTTTACGGTTTCTCAATGGAGCTTTGATAGCTGTGTCTTTCAAGAAAGTGCTACTTCTTTCCTGGTACACGGAGGAATGACTAGAACATTATCAATGTTGACCTTTGCAAAGAAAATCATGGCTTAAGATATGTGTAGTCTGCGGTTGTTGGGTGTGTTCTGTAATATCAAGCATATCTAGTTAGTTGATAATTTTGTTCAAGTCTTACATATCTTACCAATTTGATGACCATTTGTCTATATAATCTTAAAATAAAGGTGTTGAAATTTTTTTCCATTTCTCTTCTAAGGTAGAAGTTATGATTTTTGTTCTTAGTTTTTCCCTATATATCCCCAAATCTGTTATTAAGTATTAAAAGTCAAGAATTATTATACTCCCTGAGGAATTCATCCTTTTACTCTTCTGTGTTTTTGACTTGATCTTTATGTCTGATAATGAAATTTGCTTTAAAATCACTTTTCATTATCTTGATATAACCACCAAAGTTATAGTGTGATTAGTGTTAATATAGCATATTTTTTCTTTTACTTTTTAAAGCACTTCTATATTTAATCCTGACAAAAAAACAAAACAGCTTTTTAGCTCTGGAAGCACATTTCTAAATTATCTTTTTTTTTTTTAATGAAGCAGTAGCAATTTTTGTTAAGGGACCTAAACTGAAAGTAGGTTTAGAAATTTATTTATTTATTTATTTAGGAAAAGATTTTATTTTGTTTATTGACAGCTAGAGAGAGAAAGAGAGAGAGAGAGAGTGGAAGCGCACAAGCGGGGGGAATCACGGTCAAAGGGAGAGGAAGAAGCAAGCTCCTTGGGGTGCAAGTAGTCCCATGCAGGGCTGGAGCCCTGTACACTGGAATCATGACCTCAGCCAAAGGCAAACATCTGCTTAAACAACTGAGTCATCCAGGCACCCCTAGAAAATTAAAAAAAAAAAAAGACCTTTTAAAAACATTTTGTTTCTTTCTTTTTTTTTTAAAATATTTTATTTATTTGACAGACAGAGAGATAGGAAGAGGAACTATAAGCAGGGCAGAGGGAAAAGGAGAAGCAGGTTTTCCACTGAGCAGAGAGCCTGATGTGGGGCTCCATCCCAGGACCCTGGGATCATGACCTGAAAAGAAGGGACACTTATGGAGGAAGCCACCCAGACACCTCTTTTCTTTGTTTTTAATATATGGCAACTGATGCTTCCCAGTCACGAGGAGCACATTACCCATTGATTAAATCTTTGATAACAACCTATTTAAAAAGGTGTGTAAATATATACTTACTCAGATTTATAAACTTTGTGTTTTCTTCATAGTTTGGGGCTGGACCCCATGGTGACAACACTGCTTTCAGCCTTTGCCTTCCCATCTTTTGATACCAGGTATTTGGTCAGCAAAGCATATTAGTATCAAAATTAATAAGCCCTTGGCACCATATCTCTGGAGCAGGGGTTGCTCTTAGCCAAGGCCCAGAGCAGTTGACCTCCCCTCGCTAGTGCTATAGCCCCAAGGACTAGGTCCCTGCCACCAGAACTCAGTCTTACATGTTATGCTAAGCAGACAAAACCAAAACAGGAAAGCTCCGACAGCTTTCACTGGCATGCCTCATCTCCCACTCCCAACGACGTCCAGGCAGTACCAGATGCCAGGGAGGGGTCTTGGTCAACATATGGGCGGAAAGGAGTAGCCACGAGCAAGTACCTGCCTCTCTGTGCCTTTCTTTCATGAGCAGGTTGTAAGGAGGAGGAAGAGGAAGGGGAAGAGAGGTGAACTTCAAGGGGTGAAGGCCTCAGGTAGGCAGCTGGCTCCTGCCAGTAGGAAAGGGACAAAGGAGAAGGCAGTGAGTCTTGCAGGGAGGGTGGGGGGTAAGGGTTACAGCTTATGACGGAATCTGGACAGGAGTAATAGGGATACTAGTCATTTGAGTCCACCATTGGCAAGCTGGGCTGGGTGTCAGGGCAGATAGGCCTCCCTGGGCAATGGCACATGAGAGAAGGTGGAATTCTTCTCTGAGGAGCAGGTTGAGCTTCAGGTGTTGGGAAAGCATAGACAGTATTGTTCCAGGTCCAAGGACAGGTCCAGGTACTCCTGGTCAGAGGTCAAGGCCACAGTATGATCCAGGTCTTCTACCAGCAGCTTGAAGGAACCACATGCCAGCCACCCCTCATTATTGTGTATAACTCTCTGTTGCACTTATTGGCTTATCCATCAAATGACTCCTTCAGCAGCTTGAAAACCACCTCCACAGGCACTCCAGGATATGGGAGGCTTCCAGATTGAAGATTTTGCACAGGATCACCCCAAAAGACCAGAAGTCACTCTGGTGGATGTAGCTCTGGTCAAACATGGCCTTAGGGACCATCCACTTCACAGGCAGTCCACTGTTGGTTGTCTTTTTATAATAACTGATGTGGTGATATCTCTGGCAAGGCTGAAGTCTGAGATCTTCATCATGTTGTCCTTTGTCACCAGCACTTCCCTGGTGCCAGGTCTTGGTGTATGCACTTCTTGGAGGCAAGGTACTTCATGCCTCAGGCTACCTGATAGGCACAGGATACCAGGTCCTTGGAGGAGAGTTGCTCTGCTGCATTGTGGCTGATATTGTAGCAGTACTCCAGGTCAGGAGGCCTCTGGGCCTGCAGGTACTCCTGTATGTTGTCTTTGGAGGCCTATTCCATGAGAGTGTACGAAGGACCATCCTTTGAGCAGGACCCAGCAGGTTGATGGTGTCCTTGTGCTGTCCAATCATCTTCATCATCTCCATTTCTGAGATTAGGTTTGACAGGTCTTTCTCTGTTGCATCTGACTTCAACATCTTCACAGAAACTTTAGTCAAATGGTTGGATTTGTCTTTGTCCAGCCCAATGGCTTCCTCCAACACCACCTGCCCAAAGTAGGCCTGTCTTAGGGGTCTGCCTAAACTGCCTACAACCAGCCTGCCTCAAGGCAGTTATGAACTCTAGATTATCCTCAAAAACTTTAAACCACAAGCTAAAAATTCTCTTCACTAGGTCTCTGTCGCAGGTCTAATTTTCTTATCTTTCATCATTTATCTTTTTCCTAATTCTTATTTTCAGTATAGTTTATTTTGCTTCCAGGTGTTTCCCCTGGTTTCTGTATGCTGTTTCATAGGGAAGAATTATCCTGTCATAAAATTATTTCTTGAGCATTCATTATATCTCTCAGTTAAAATGGGTTCTTTTATGGTATTGATTCATTTGAGTTTTCTCAAAATGGGAAGAATTTTCAAAATGGTGTTTTCCTCAAGGTTCAGAGTATGTCTTAGCCTCATCTTTAAGCTTTTTGAAATTCACTTTACAAATTATTGTCCCTCTTTTTATCTTTTTAAAATAAAATGTTTTATTTTTACTATTTTTTTATTTGAGTATAGTGATATTCAGTGTTACATTGGTTTCAGGTTTTCAATATCTCCATACATTATTCTATGATCACTACAAATATAGCCACCATCTGTCACCATATAACACTATTATAATATCATTGATTATATTCTCTACACTGTCCCAGATCTCTTTTTAAAATCTCTAATTTTTATGTTTTCTGTTATTCCAATTTTCAACCATCATTTTACATGGTTACTTTAATAAAATATGCCTGATTACACACTCTTTGCTGAAAACCATAGCATTTGATTTATAGTAGTCTTCTTCTTCCTCTTTTTTTTTAAATTAACATATAATGCATTATTAGCCCCAGTGGTACAGGTCTGTGAATCGCCAGGTTTACACACTTCACAGCACTCACCACAGCACATACCCTCCCCAATGTTCATAACCCCACCACCCTCTCCCTACCCTCCCCACCCCCCGGCAACTCTCAGTTTGTTTTGTGAGATTAAGAGTCTCCTATGGTTTGTCTCCCTCCTGATCCCATCTTGTTTCATTTACTCTTTTCCTGTCCCCCAAGCACCCACATTGCACCTCCATTTCCTCATATCAGAGAGATCATATGATAGTGACTTTCTCTGGTTGACTTATTTTGCTAAGCATAATACCCTCTAGTTCCATCCATGTCATCGCAAATGGCAAGATTTCATTTCTTTTGATGGCTGCATAGTATTCCATCGTATATATATATACCATTCATTTGTTGATGGACATCTAGGTTCTTTCCATAGTTTGGCTATTGTGGATATTGCTGCTATAAACATTTGGTGCACATGCCCCTTTGTATCATATACTAGTCTTCTTTACCTCCATCAGAAACCCAGGAAGCTTTATTTATTTATTTACTCACATAAACACATGATCCAACACAACGTTTTTTGTTGTTCAAATGTATTATAATGTCTTACCGCTTAACACTATGCTTACTGTTCTCTTTCACTGTCTGACTAAATCCTCATCATCACTATGCCACTTAATGACAAAGAACAATTGAACTCAGAGTTCTCTCCATATCAGAGAATGCAGACTCCACCCTTCTGTTTGTGCAGGTAAAATAAATGTTGATATTGTCTGTCCTGCACATACCCCATCCTGTTCACTGGAATATTCACCATCAAAATATATACAAAATAGGAGGAGTCAAGATGGCGGAGAAGTAGCAAGCTGAGACTGCTTCAGCTAGCCGGAGATCAGCTAGATAGCTTATCTAAAGATTGCAAACACCTGAAAATCCATCGGCAGACCGAAGAGAAGAAGAACAGCAATTCTGGAAACAGAAAAACAACCACTTTCTGAAAGGTAGGACCGACGGAGAAGTGAATCCAAAGCGACGGGAAGATAGACCCCGGGGGGAGGGGCCGGCTCCCGGCAAGCAGCGGAGCAACCGCGCACAAAATCAGGACTTTTAAAAGTCTGTTCCGCTGAGGGACATCGCTCCAGAGGCTAAACCGGGGTGAAGCCCACGCGGGGTCAGCGTGGCCTCAGGTCCCGCAGGGTCACAGAAGGATCGGGGGAGTCTGAGTGTCGCAGAGCTTGCGGGTATTGGAACGGGAAAGCCGGCTACAGAGACAGAGCCGACAGTAAGCTCACAGCTCAGTGTTACCTTGACCGATCACAGGCTCGGTGAGCTCGGAGCGCGGCCGGAGGTCAGGCAGACGGGAATAACTGGGCGCTGTTCTCTGAGGGCACACTGAGGAGTGGGGCCCTGGGCTCTCGGCTCCTCCGGGCCGGAGACCAGGAGGCCGCCATTTGTGTTCCCGTCCTCCGGAACTCTACGGAAAGCGCTCAGGGAACAAAAGCTCCTGAAAGCAAACCCAAGCGGATTACTCACCGCGGCCCCGGGTAAGGGAGGTGTAATTCCGCCTGGGGCAAAGACACTTGAGAATCACTACAACAGGCCCCTCCCCCAGAAGATCAACAAGAAATCCAGCCGAGACCAAGTTCACCTACCAAGGAGTGCGGTTTCAATACCAAGGAGAGCAGCAGAATTCCAGAGGAGGAGAAAGCCAAGCACGGAACTCATGGCTTTTTTCCTGTGATTTTTTTTTAGTCTTGCAGTTAATTTAATTTTTTCTTTTTCATTTTTTTTTTTTCTTTTTCTTCTCGCCTTCAGGTAAATTTTTTTTTTTTTAACGGTTACCTTTTTCTTTTTTAACGATTTTTTACTAGTTTATCTAATATATATATTTTTTCTTTTTTACATTTTTCTCAGGTGTTTTCTTTTTTTAAAAAAATTTTTTTTTCTTTTCTTTTTTTTTCTTTCTTTCTTTTTGAACCTCTTTTTATCCCCTTTCTCCCCACTCACGATTTTGGATATCTTCTAATTTAGTTAAAGCATATTTTCCTGGGGTTGTTGCCACCCTTTTAGTATTTTACTTGCCCCTTTATTTACTCTTATCTGGCCAAAATGACAAGACGTAAAAATTCAACGCCAAAAAAAGAACAAGAGGCAGTACCGAAGGCTAGGGACCTAATCAATACAGACATCGGTAATATGTCAGATCTAGAGTTCAGAATGACAATTCTCAAGGTTCTAGCCGGGCTCGAAAAAGGCATGGAAGATATTAGAGAAACCCTCTCGAGAGATATAAAAGCCCTTTCTGGAGAAATAAAAGAACTAAAATCTAACCAAGTTGAAATAAAAAAAGCTATTAATGAGGTGCAATCAAAAATGGAGGCTCTAACTGCTAGGATAAATGAGGCAGAAGAAAGAATTAGTGATATAGAAGACCAAATGACAGAGAATAAAGAAGCTGAGCAAAAGAGGGACAAACAGCTATTGGACCACGAGGGGAGAATTCGAGAATTAAGTGACACCATAAGACGAAACAACATTAGAATAATTGGGATTCCAGAAGAAGAAGAAAGAGAGAGGGGAGCAGAAGGTATACTGGAGAGAATTATTGGGGAGAATTTCCCCAATATGGCAAAGGGAACGAGCATCAAAATTCAGGAGGTTCAGAGAACGCCCCTCAAAATCAATAAGAATAGGCCCACACCCCGTCACCTAATAGTAAAATTTACAAGTCTCAGTGACAAAGAGAAAATCCTGAAAGCAGCCCGGGAAAAGAAGTCTGTAACATACAATGGTAAAAATATTAGATTGGCAGCTGACTTATCCACAGAGACCTGGCAGGCCAGAAAGAGCTGGCATGATATTTTTAGAGCACTAAACGAGAAAAACATGCAGCCCAGAATACTATATCCAACTAGGCTATCATTGAAAATAGAAGGAGAGATTAAAAGCTTCCAGGACAAACAACAACTGAAAGAATTTGCAACCCTAAAGATACAAACGTAGTGATCCAAAGGGGCACGTGCACCCGAATGTTTATAAGATTTTATTTATTTATCAGAGATTGTGGGCGAGAGAGCAAGCACAGGCAGACATAATGGCAGGCAGAGGCAGAGGGAGAAGCAGGCTCCCGGCCGAGCAAGGAGCCCAATGTGGGACTCGATCCCAGGATGCTGGGATCATGACCTGAGCCAAAGGCAGCTGCTTAACCAACTGAGCCGCCCTGGCATCCCTTTTGATGAAAATTTAATCTGTATAAACAATATATTTGCTGTAATGCGTGGTTCATGAAAAACATCTTATTTAATTATAAGCAACAACAGTATTAGAAATTAAGTAAATGGGTCTATAATATTTAAAGTTTTAACACATAATTCCAGTGCTTTGCCTTATTTTCTCAAATCCCTTTACCACTTTCACTGACAGAGTCAAATGTACTTTTTCTACTAGTAGCCAGCTCTTTGTCTTTTGTCAGAAAGATGCCCTTGTGAATTATTTATAATAGAGATATTAGCAATAATAATAATAATAATAATAAATAGCAATGAAAATGTTAAAAAAAAGTTTTCTTAACTAATTAGGGTTCTTAGACATCAAATAGAGGAACTACCTCTGGCAAGCAAATTAATCTGCAAGACATTCCCAGAATTTACAAGTCAGTCAGATACAGGGTTGTCCGTAGACTGAAAGGTGAAGCAAAAGGACTAGGTTTGGAAAATAGGTAAGGACAGTGAAAAAAATGATCAAAGTTTTGGGCAAAATAAATTCTTAAGTGTCCTTTCAATGGAGTCCTGGGCATTATGTAGCAGAAACTCTGGAGATTATCTCAATTCATTGGAGTCACCCTGTTTACTAGCTTGCTATTGACAAAGTTATTTACAAACTGTAGAGCAAGAGGTTATAATGTAGAAAACTGATGGTAATGCACAAGATTCTTGTTAACAATAATGCAAGTTAGTGATATTTCATTAGAAAACATAAATTCTATAACCCAAATTATGGGCCCAGAGCACTTCTGCTGCACAACTCTGCTTATATCCCAAATAACCATGTGAACTAGTTTTAATATCTGCTTCTTATTAATTTTTGAATAAAAATTCTTGACACAAGTATTTTATAATTGTGTGATAATCATGCATTTAATTTCTTGGAGAACAAAACACACTTTAGCGTAACTAGGTTCGTTCACAGAACCAGCCTTGATAACACACTTCTATATGTTAGAAATGATATAATAAATGTAGAATATTGGGCACTCGTTTGGTATTCTTTGCCATGTTTTGCACTATCTAAAAAGAGATCAGTGAACTTGGACTGGAGTTAGTAGACATGGAAGAAAATAAAATATTACAGAGAGGAATACTCTGTGGTCCACAACCTAAATGGGCTGGGATTCCCATCATTTGGATCCCTGTAGCTTTACAAAAGTCAATTAAATTTTTGTATCTCCTATTAAAGTTGATTCCCCAGTACTTTTTCAAACATCTCTTGTAAAGTATTGTTTCCCAGAAAAAAAGGGATTTTGCACATGTATCTGCCTTTGTCTCTGGTCATGATCTCAGTCAGGATCCTGGGATCGAGCTCCATATCGGGCTTTTTGCTCATTAGGGAGTATACTTCTCAGTCTCTCTCTGCCGCTACCTCCCCCTGCCCCACTCATGCTCTCTCTCTCTCTCAAATAAATAAATACAATCTTTAATTTTTTAATTAAAAATAAGATAAATAAAATAAAATAAAAAGTCTGGTCTTACTGCCCCATTTAGCTCCTTTTTTCTTTTTGAGTTGTATTTAAAGCAGCATGAGAGAACATGAGGCTCTCAAACTTAAAAAAAAAAAAAAGGAAAAAATTGAGTTTTGTTAGGATTTAAGATCTTGTCTGCTAGAAAAAACGTTGGCTTTGTTAACATGTGAAAATTAACAAAAGAGAATAAGATAGAATTCTAATAATTTTTGTAGAAATTTAAAATTTCCTCCAACACAATGACATACAGACCCATTAAGTAAATTCATTCCAATGTCCGAAACCAACCTTTTCTAATACTAATGCATCTGTGTAAACAGAGTCAACCCAAGGAATAAATAAATATTATTATTTTTTTCCTGTCTCTTCCACAGTCACATCTGGGTATATTGGTAGCAAGCCAATTATCTATCTTATAAGACATGATATCATAAGGAAGGGTATTCTGTCCATTTGGAACAACTGAAAATCATTGTAATTTTATCTTGGTGCAGTAACTTGATATGGCACAGTGTGGGTTATGAATATATTTTATTTTTTTTTTTACTGGGAAGAAGAGATTATAGAGATATTGGTTATCCAAGAGAGACTGACAGGTGTTGATAGTTGCCAGGTCAATATCCATTTACTTTTTCCTTGAATCTCAGAAAGCACTGAGGGATTGACAACAAGGAAACTTAAAACAACATCAAATATTTTATTGTCTCTTTTCTATTTATATTGTAACCACATGACAAAGTATCAGTCGTACAAGATATCATTCTCTTTACCTCTATCTTTCTGCCAGAAATGTGGGCTTAATAGTGAGAACTCCAACAGCAATTTTTGCAACTGTGAATAAAAAGCCATAAAAACCTCTAAGATAGTTCACTTCACTTTCTTAAGACGCTGAACCAACACCAGAAAACACTCTCTGTAGTCTTCTTGTTAAATGAAAAAATATGGTTAAACCACTTTTGAAAGTCTACTACATACAGCAAAATGTAAATCTTAATTGAAATATGTCCTCTTAGCTGTGCTTAAGCAACTGAGTCCTGAGCTTTTCAGGTTTTCAGTCTGAAAGAGTACACCTCTGGTGCTCTGAAAGGGAAGAGAAAGGACACCCTGTTCTCCATATAAATTAAAGAAGAGAAATCTGTGCATTTAAGTGGGCCATATAAAATTTATCAAGCAATTATCTCCTAACTCCTTCCTATCCAAATTACCTGATATGCTCTCCCTACTCCTTTATTCCACGTTACTGCCTTTTCCAGGATTCTGTATCGCATCACAACATGTCTTCTGTTATTTCCTTCTTGCAAGCTAGTTTTGTTTTCTCCATCTAAAAAAATCAACAATCATTGTGTATTTCAATTCCCATTTTCCTCAAATGCATTGATTCTTCTTATCTATTACTCTTTTCTCATACTCAGTGTCTTTGTCTTTATGGGGTTTGTACTTTGCTTTTCCCCATCCTTTACTGCCATTATATAATCAAATCTAATAACTTCTTAGAGAAAGTTAAAAATTCCTGCATAGCCACACGTGAACACAAAGTCACTGATTTTTAGCAAACCTATAAGATAGTCAGACATCCATTCAATTTGTTTTTTTTTTAAGATATTATTTATTTATTTGACAGAGAGAGATGACAAGCAGGCAGAGAGGCAGGCAGAGAGAGAGGAGGAAGCAGGCTCCCTGCTGAGTAGAGAGCCTGACTTGGGGCTCGGTCCCAGGACCCTGGGATCATGACCTGAGCCGAAGACAGTGGCTTAACCCACTGAGCCACCCAGGCGTCCCTCCATTCAATTTCTTAACTGAGTCTCAAATGCATCCTGAGTTCTAACCTAAACCTAAGTTCTACTTCTTACACGTTGTTCTATGACCAAATCCTTTCAGTTCAGTATTTTGTAACATTTAAATATTAATCAATTGATGCTTTGTCTGTGTATTTCTATGATAATAATTTGAATACTGTAGATTTATTGTTATATTTATAGATTTATAATCAAAGTTTCATCAGTTGAAGTTTTGGAAATTTCAGATATAATGATTAACCTAAAATGATACTGCCTCAAATCCCTCTGATATCAAGGCCCAACACTTGATTATAGCCAAACCTGTGGTGGATAGTTCCATGGGAAATTGCAGTTACTTAACACTGATAGCATCTCATGTTCTCTCTCTCATTTTAGAATGTCTCCAACACAACCCAAAAGTGTAGGAGAGTTAATGTCCTCTGAGGACAGCTCTCAGTGAAGTGGAAATAAGAGCCATAGATAAAATTGTCAGTTTTCAGGTCTTCATGAGGACAACTTAAAGAAGTTTCTCAGGACCTTTCAGTAAAAGCAAGCCTTCATTTTCTATCCACAACAATTATATCAACAATGTACCTCTTTGACAAAGTTGCTTCTTCACTGTATCACTTTCCCATTCTTTTCTACCTTGGATAATCTCCCAGATAAACTAACAGTACTCAAATCCTTTGTCCTACTCTTTGCTCTCAGGATAAATGGAGCCAAAAGACTTAGATTAATATCAAGTTCTGAATGGGATCTCAGAGCTATTTCTGTCCAGATTTTTATAAACATAGGGACCTTTGAATTATCAGGCTATAAATAAGTTCTAAATGGAGGGGGCAAAAGCAAAAAGTAGGAATTTTTATGTTTGATTTTTAATCATGATTAAAAATAATGTTAGTACATTATAAAAGTGTGGATCTTTGTAAAACAATGTCATAATGTAAGAAATAGGTTGCATAGTCCTTTTGAGAATATTAAACCAAGTGTTCAGGTGCCATCTAATTTCTTGTTTAATCCAGAACTTTGGTGTGCATTACCTTGAGGAATAGAATTTTGAAGTCCAGACAGACTAACAGAAAACTGACCCAAATGTGTGTGTTTATATTTCTGATTTTGTTGTAAAAATCAAAGTGTGATTGCTGGTTTAAAATGGTAGAACTAATAATGTTCATGGACTCTATTATAAATTTTCTAATTGTATGGGAAGAATCCAAGAAACATATAATTAATTGATTTGCAAATCCTCAAAGAGCTACAGGATCAGGTAGTGGTATGTTCTGATTCAACAGCATCATAATGCAGCATTTTATATGTGTGGCTAATGGATATTTTCATGAATGTTTGCTAGCTAGTCAACCAATACAGAGAAATATTAGGTAGGGTAATTACTCACAGTTGTGTTTAATAAAATGAGAGAAAATGATCAAATGACACTAATAATAATAATCCTATAGCAGGCTAAATAATTCAATGATAATTACAAGTATTAATCTACCTTTCTTCCCTGATTATGACTCTTCTCTCCTTTATCCTAATGGGAGTAGCAGATTGTCTGCTATGAATTGTGAAAACCCAGCAGTGACTTTGGCAGTGAAGGCCTCCCATTAATTTTGATAGGTTAAAATGATTCTGGATGGTCTTGAGCAAATGTGTCAATTTTTTTTTCTGTGTGTGTCAAAAAAGAAAGAAGCAATAGTAAATTCTTGCTGTTATTCCATGGAGCCAATAAAATCATACTGCCAACAAGAGGCTGTTGACACCGTAAGTGTGGTTAACTGTCTTGAAATACTAGACCTCGAAATAAAATTCCAATATTTCACATAACCTCTTTTTTTTTTTAAAGAAAAAAAACAAAACAAAACAAAACAACTATACTGCTTACATTTAGGGCCCTGCTGTTGTGTAACTATTTTTGAACATGTCTACTGTAAGTGTATATATATATATTTTTTTCCTGTGCAATAAATTCATTTAGAGATAAATTTGGATTGCAAATTATTTGGGGGGAGGCATGGTATTTGTGGCTAGTCTTACAAGTAAAAAGGACTAAAAGAAAGAAGAAAAACTTTTTTTATTACAGCATATTTACATCTGTCCAAAGTACTTATTTACTATCATACTGACTAATGTATAATACTGTACACAAAGAAAGAAGTTAAATGAGTTATAATTCAGTCGAAGTATAGCTGGCCATTTTAAAACTTACCACTGAATCTTTCTGGTATGAAATGTGATATCTGGCAATCTGGTCCAGTTCATTACATCAGGTCATTTGTACGTTCTTATTACCATTTTGATAGCATAGCACATTTTATAACCCAGACATTTTACAATGGAACTATGATGCATGTATTTTCAAAAGTATAGACATACATGAAGCTATGAGGTCAAAAAAGATGAATGTCCGTAGTACCATATAGACTCAACAAATGAAAGTGTCCAAGGCTCTGAGTGAGATTTATGAATATTGTATAAGATTAGGCCAACATGTGGTTTTGATATAAATCATCTGTTCTTAAATTAGAATTACAATCGTTGAGTACAGTGCTGAAAATGGCAGATAGATTTTAGCTATCTTTGCTCAGTAGGGAAAATGGAAAAATGTTTAGTTTGGTCAGATTTTCACTTAACTTCTGAAAAATCTTACGTTTGAGAGAACCCTTCTGAAATAAGAATCCTTAAAGACATAACCCCTTTGGCACAAGTTTTCAAGAAACTTGTTGGATGTTGTAGACAATTATATGGCACACATACTGTTCTAGATGTTTCATGGCAATAATATGTAAGCCATACCAAGGCTACATATACATATAGAGATGTTCCTCAGCTTACAAGGGGGCTATGTACAGAGACACACATAAAAAAATTGAAAATGCATTTAATACCCCTAAACTATCAAATATCATAGCTTACCTTAAGCTTATTTAAACATACTCAGAGCACTTACATTTGCCTGCATTTGGGCAAAATCATCTTAAGCAAAGCCTATTTTATAACAAAGTATCAAATATCACATGCAATTTATTAAATATTACACTAAAAAAAGAAGAATGGTTATATATAGAATGCTTGTAAGAATATCAGGTGTTCACCCCTGCAATCTTCTAGCTTACTGGGAGCTGTGGCTCACTGCCGCTGCCCAGCATCACAAGATGGCACCATACCACATGTCACTGGCCCTTTTTATAAAGACCCAAATTCAAAATTCAAAGTACAGTTTCTACTGAATCACTTTCACTTTCACATCATTGCCAAATATATCGTAAGTTGAATCATTGTAAATCAGGAGCCATCTTATTTGAAAGTTAAATCACAGTCACCCATATACACACAAAAAAAGGCCTTCATGTAGGGCCATCTACGGATCTCTAAACAACATAGCATGACATATCAACAGCAAAAAATGGATGTGAAGGGGACAATTGCTTTGTGTCAGTACTCTGAGCAGTAACATACATGGCCTTACTCACCTAGCAGAACTCCAGAGCTAGCTGATGGCAAGGAATTTTACAAATGTTTGCTGAACAGATTAAGCACGATTCTTTTTAAATTAGTGTGCATATCTGTTTTCTAAAGATATGTTAATTTATTTTATTGACTTATTACAAAACCAAATAATTTTCTCTTATTTAAGTGGCAGGTAAATAGAATTCTTTTTAATTTAAATCAAATGGCTTTTTAGGGAAAATATACTAAAAATTCTGAAACTTGTATTGCTTATGAATCTTTTATTGGAATCCTTATCAAGTTGTATTTTTCAAGTTTTTCCTAAATAATCTTCAATGAATTGAAAATATTTTTTGGATATTATTCAAGGCTATTAACACACAATTTTACTTTGTTAAATAGAGTGCTAGCCTTTCAACCAAAACGTTGTGTCTTTTTTTTTTCCACTACCACATCCTCCATCTACTGACTGGATTCTCTCCCCAACTAGCACATATATACCATTGTCTATCTTTAGGATAAGTAAGGGTCATCTTTTGTCTTTATTCTATTCCTCGCATGCTTCTGAACTTGTTGAATTTTAATATAGTCACACCATAAGCATCACATATTGGATTCCCCTTTCAATAGTAAACAGGGCACAACCAGAGCATACCTTCAAAGCTATCAATATACTTTCTCTGATATATTACTTTTGTATTTCTGTACATTAAAATAATTAAATTATAGAACAAGAGTTTCAGGTGGTAGGTGTTGTAAGTTTTACCCAAACTGACTTTTGTCAAACTCGATTTTGTCATCATATATGTCAAGTAGTTTTCTCGGGTTTATTTTTAGAATATCCTTGTATAATGAATATTTACACTGATATCTAGTATAAAAGTCTTGCAATTTATTTTATAAACATTAAGATATTGAAAATCAATCTATTTCTTTAATTCATTGAAGACATTTTTGGCTTGTTTCCAGTACTTTCTTACTGGTTAAAAAATGAATTTGAAGTAGTCTGAATTTCATTATTATATGGCACTTTCCCTTTTTTTTTTTTTTAGATTTTATTTATTTATTTGACAGACAGAGATTGTAAGTAGACAGAGAGGCAGGCAGAGAGAGAGAGGAGGAAGCAGGCTCCCTGCTGAGCAGAGAGCCCGATGCGGGGCTCGATCCCAGGGTCCTGGGATCATGACCTGAGCCGAAGGCAGCGGCTTAAATACTGAGCCACCCAGGCGCCCCGGCACTTTCCCTTTGATGAATACAAGGCGATATTCTATATTAGCTATCTGAGAAGAATTTATTTTTTTAATTGTATTTATTTGTAAGAGAGAGAGTGAGAGAGAGCACAAGCAGGGGGAGCAGCAGGGTGAGGGAGAAGCAAACTCCTGGCTAAGCAGGGAATCTGTTGCAGAACTGAGTCCCAGGACCCTAAGATCATGACCTGAGCTAAAGGCTCAGGTGTTCAAATGACTGAGCCACCCAGGTGTCCCAATCTGAGAAGAGTTCTGTATGTTATTCCTATTAATATGCAGTTTAAAGTCTAGGTGATTAACTTAATATTTTAGTGGCTATTACATAGATAGCACTATGTTCCAGGCAGAGAGTAAGAAATATTAAATCAACCATATTCTATGCATTCTAAATGAAAATAATTAATCAATCATAAATAATCCTTCTATTTATGGAATATCAACTTATAAGCTTTCCTCCAAATGAACAATGCCAAATACCAGAATAAAGGGTCATCTAATACAAATAAAGGATAGAATTAAAGAATTCTGGTAAGCCATTTAATTTTGAAAAATGGTGTTCTATTGTTGCTGAGTTGTGGTTTTCAGTTACATAATATCTGATAAGTGTAGAAGTAACATGAGTGTTACGTGAGATGAGAAATGGTATATAATTAAGATATTTTTAAAAGTACAGATAAATACAAATTTGTAAACATAGCATTATGGAGGAATAAAAATAAAATACACACTCTAAAGTGAATAAATCTTGCAAAGCTAATAGAGAAGTAAAACAAGGGCAGTGCAAAAAGTGTGGTACATTTTTATGAAGTTCAAACAAATTCTGTGAATCCGTAGATGGACTTAAAGATACTATTATGTATCAAATATTGTAAAAATTAAGCAAGGAAATAGCAAACATAAAATAACCAAAGCATACAACCTTGGGTAGATACAATAGGTGTGATCATGTTCTACTTCATAAAGAGATGAGTTAATAGATAAATAGAAGTAACTAGACTTTTTAGAAGTTAATAAAACTTTGCCTGTTATTTCTTAGTAATATAAAATATGTGGTCTTCTAACAAAAATGTTTATCTTAAAAATATTTAAAAATAAATTTCAGGCTACTCATAAGGTTATATTTACTTTTCCACTGAAGGAAAAGCTGGTTGTTGTAGTTGTAGTTGTTTGTTTGTTTTAGTCTCCTCCTAGTTTTTATTATTATAATGTGGAATGAGGAATGTTAGATTGAAAAGTGAATTATTTTATAGACAAAAATCATTACTTGATTCACCTCCTGGTACAGCAGATGGAACTCCTGAAAATATGCCCTTTTGCCTTACAGAAGAGTAACAGTTATGCTTACTTCTGAAACATACTTGGTGGTGGCCCTAAATAGTGACACCATAGTAAACATTTTGAATATTTGCAATTAATTTTTATAGTCATAGGGCTCCAAAAGGCACTGCTGGTATCTTAGCAGGTATTTCAATAAAGCTAAAAGTTGCCTGACTGTTTAAAAATATTAACAAGGCACAAAACATGGCAGAAGTATTGTCTTCAGATATTATTTTTTTCCATATGCTCCTGATTCCAGACATGACAAGTTATTTTTAAAAATTTTTTATAAAAGATTTTATTTATTTATTTGACAGAGACCACAAGCAGGCAGAGTCAGGCAGAGAGAGAGAGAGGAGGAAGCAGGTTCCCTGCTGAGCTGAGAGCCCGATGTGGGACTCAATCCAAGGTTCCTGGGATCATGATCTGAGCTGAAGGCAGAGGCTTTAACCCACTGAGCCACCCAGGCGCCCCCATGACGAGTTATTTTTGATAGATATATATATATACAATGTATTTTCCAGTTATAAGAAAAATGGTTCTGCTATTTTTAACCTTTTTTTTAAATTACATAATTTTTTATTGAAATTTTATATTTTAATGTTTTACTTTTCTTTTTTAAAGATTTTATTTATTTATTTGACAGACAGAGATCACAAGTAGGCAGAGAGGCAGGCAGAGAAAGAGAGGGAAGCAGGCTCCCTGCAGAGCAGAGAGCCCAATGCGGGGCTCAATCCCAGGACCCTGAGATCATGACCCGAGCCGAAGGCAACAGCCCAACCCACTGAGCCACCCAGGTGCCCCAATGTTTTACTTTTCAATATACTACTTAGAATATAAAACCTATTCCATTTTGTAAGAAGTTTAACCATTTAAAAAATGGTAATTTTCTCATTGTGTCTTCCCCTCACATTGCTTTATTTTGAATAAAAATTTCACAATAAACATAACTGATGATTTCCTTCTGATGGTCCCTTCGTTGGTCATATTGTATATTAGCCATGACAATTAGTTTCACAAAATTTATTGATGTTTGTTAATATGTTTTACCATAACTAATTTTCCCTCCCTTATCTAGATTCCCCAGCTTTCAGACAGGTGGACACTTCAATAAACCATACCCAAGGGATGTATCAAGTACTTCTTAGACATTCTCTTAGATCCTTGAGGTCTCATTTAGCCTAGGGATTTGCAATAGGTTCTGCCAGAGGCACCACTGTGACAAATGATGTCCATGGTCTATCTCCTGCTAAGCTCAAGAGGTCACTGGTTTCCAAGTTTATCTATACAATTAATGCATTCCAGCAAGTTCTTTTTTTTTAATATTAACAAACTTATTTTAAAGTTTATATGGAGAGGCCAAGACTCACAATAGTCAACATAGTGTTGAAGGAGAACAAAGACTGAGGACTGACTTCAAAGTTTACCATAACGATGGGGCGCCTGGGTGGCTCAGTGGGTTAAGCCTCTGCCTTCGGCTCAGGTCATGATCCCAGGGGCCTGGGATCGAGTCCTGCATTGGGCTCTCTGCTCAGCAGGGAGCCTGATTCTCCTCATCTCTCTCTCTGTCTGTGTCTCTGCCTATTTGTGATCTCTCTCTCTGTCAAATAAATAAATAAAATCTTTTAAAAAAGTTTACCATAACGACAATTGTAAGCAAGATATTGTAATACCACAGAAAGACTAGATTAAAGCAACAGAATATATATTATCAATTATATTTTATATTTAATATAAAAGCAAAAGCAATACAAGAGAGCAAAATACAATCTTTTAAACAAATGGTTCTGGGGTAATGGTGAAGCTAAATGTAAAAATATAAAATCAAATCAAATAAAATAATAAAATAAAATAAATTCAGGCAGATATCATACACTCTTCACAAAAATTAACTCAGATTGGATTATAAACCTGAACATGAAACATGTAGAAGGTAATATAGAAGAAAATTTAAATGACCTTGGTTTTGGCGATAACTTTAGCTACAAAAGCACAAGCACTGAATTTTAAAATGTCTATTCTGTGAAACACAATGCCAAGAGAATGAAAAGGCAAAGCACAGGCTATGAGAAAAAAATTTGCAAAATACACATCTGGCAAAGGACTGTTAATCAAAAATACACAGAGACCCCTTAAAACTCAACAATGGGGGAAAAACCTGATTAAAAATGAGCCAAAGACCTTAGCAGATACCTCACAAAAGAAAATATTACAGATGGCAAATGAGCATATAAAAAGATGCTTCACATCATAAGTCATCAGGAAAATGCAAATTAAAACAAAAGAGAGACACCAGTACATTCCCAGAACCCAGAGCACTGACAACAGAACACGAAATGTTGGTGAGGACGTGGAGCAACAGGAATGTTCTTCCATGTCTATTGAGAATAAAGTATGGAAAACAACTTGGCAATTTCTTACAAAACTAAACATATTCTTGCCAAATGATTCAGCAGTAGCAGTTCTTGGTATTCATCCAAAGAAGATGAAATCTATACCCACAAAGATGTCTATAGTAGTTTTATTCATAACTGACAAAGGCTTGGAAGCAACCAAGATATCCTTCCATAGGTGAAAGGTCAAATAAAAAGTGTAGTACATGCAAACAATGGAATATTATTTAATGCTAGAGAAATGAATTACCAAGCCATGAAAAGATATGGATATGAATATTTAATAAATATTTGATTTTAGGCTTCTACCAATCTATCAATAGTATTAGTATATTTTAACAGTGAATGCTCAGCATTCATGAATTTACCTAATAAAATATTTTGGGTTCAATATTTTAAATACTTCAACCTATATGATTATATTCCTATTAATTTTGAATTGGGGTAAATAAACCTTAATTTTTTGTAACTTGTTTTTTATTGCAAAAGAGCTCAATGAAATTTTAGAAAATAAAAATTTACAAAAAAAAGTTTAGTTTACTATTGCCAAATAATTTAAAACTTTATCTTATATTCAAATACATATATTTTTCTAAATTGATTTATATGCTACTAAAACCAAAAACTTTTAGTTATACTAGATTTCATATCATGCCATCAATGCCAGAAATCCATCTGGCAATGGTTTGTCTTAAATAGAGTTAAGATGGGTGTTATTACAATGCAAGATGGAAACAAAGATAGTATAACAATTGGTGTTACATAACTTTTCCGTTTTGATCAAGTTACTAATCTACAAAAGGCTTTTATCAGTGACAGACTTGGGAATTTAACAAAACTTTTAAACTAGCATGTGCGACTCATTCCTAGAAAACAACACAATCAGTAACACTTTATTTAGATTAAATCATGACTATTTCTCCATTTGAATAAAAAAGGTAGCAACCCCAATAAGTTTATTGAACGTGAAAAGTTGAAATGCTGTAATGCTCCTAAGGAATCAAATGATCCAGTCATGAATTACAAAAAAATGATATAAATACCAAAGTGTTTGTATAATTGTAATGTACAACTGCCCATTATCGTTCAAGAGTGTAGGCTTGTACAAGAACTCTATAAAAGAACTCCACTTCTAAACTGTGGAAAATATGTTCCCTTCCCCCCTATATACAACTATTAAGCCATTCATTTAGCTTTTAAAATATCGACTTAATACATGCTTTTTACACATTTGAACAGGCAGCAGGGCTCTATTCTTATTGCTTACATCTGAAGGATAGACTTCTAGCGTAAGAGGTAAAGCCCATAAAGGAGCCCAATAATAACAACAAAATACAGTTTAGTGAGCCCTTACAATCTGCCAGCTACCTTTCTGAGAATAATTCGATTAATAAAACATATAAAATACCTGACCACAAAGAGCTTACATTCTTTTGAAATATAATAGTGAAATAAACCAATAATAGTGGGGCGCTTCGGTGGCTCAGTCCATTGAGTGACTGCCTTTGGCTTGGGTCATGATCTCAGAGTCCTGGGATGTAACTCCCCAGCAGGCTTTCTAGGCAGTGGGGTGTTTTTTTCTTCCTCTGCGCACCCTCCCAATTCTCTCTCTCTCTCTGTCTCAAATAAGAAAATAAACTAGTAATAGAATAATGATTGATGGTTGATGGCGATAAGTGTTACAAAGAAATACAAGAAAGGTAAAAGCCATTGGAGAATGCTGGGATGAAAGTTAATTTTATTTTGTGTTGGGTAGTTATATCTCATTTAGGAGATGTTATTTGCACAAAGACCCAGGAAGTGAAGGAGAGTGTTATACAAATATTAAAGGAAAAGATTGCTCTAGGCAGAGCAAGTAAGTATATAGACTTTGTGTGAACAGCTTGTCTGTTACTTTTGAGGAAAAGCAAGGAGGCCAATGAGGAGTTCATAGTGGTGGAGAGAGGAAGAACGTATTGATGTATGACCTTCTAGTACATTGAAACGCCTTCAGTTTTTATTTAATATGAAAGGGGAAGATACCAAAAGACTTTCAACAGCAGAATAAAATCATCTGACTTGATTTTTACGTTAAGTTGCTGTACCAAAATAAATTTGCAGGGAGAAAGGAGTGCAGTATGTGTGGAAGTGGGGCTATCAATCAAGTCAATAATTCAGGAATATATGATGGTGTTTTTAGCATGCTGGGTGGTAATAGAAGTGGTGAGGTATGGTTTTCATTTTGTATATATTTTGATGGTGAATATTCTGGTTAACAGGATGGGGTATGTGCAGGACAGACAATATCAACATTTATTTTACCTGCACAAACAGAAGGGTGGAGTCTTCATTCCCTGATATGGAGAGAACTCTGAGTTCAAATGTTATTTCTCATTAAATGGCATAGTGATGATGAGGATTTAGTCAGACAGTGAAAGAGAGCAGTAAGCATAGTGTTAAGCGGTAAGACATTATAATACATTTGAACATCAAAAAACGTTGTGTTGGATCATCTGTTTATGTGAGTAAATAAATAAATAAAGCTTCTTGGGCTTCTGATACAGGTAAAGAAAACTGCTATATGATCCAAAAGGGCACGTGCACCAAATGTTTATTGCAGTAATATCCACAATAGCCAAACTATGGAAAGAACCTAGATGTCCATCAACAAATGAATGGTATATATAGCTATATATCATATATATATATATATATATATATATATATATATATATATATATGATGGAATACTATGCAGCCATCAAAAGAAATGAAATCTTGCCATTTGCGTTGCCATGGATGGAACTAGAGGGTATGATGCTTAGCAAAATAAGTCAACCAGAGAAAGACACTATCATATGATCTCCCTGATATGAGGAAATGGAGGTGCAATGTGGGGGGTTTGGGGGACAGGAAAAGAGTAAAAGAAACAAGATGGGATCAGGAGGGAGACAAACCATAAGAGACTCTTCATCTCACAAAACAAACTGAGAGTTGCCGGGGGGGTGGGGAGGGTAGGGAGAGGGTGGTGGGGTTATGAACATTGGGGAGGGTATGTGCTGTGGTGAGTGCTGTGAAATGTGTAAACCTGGCGATTCACAGACCTGTACCACTGGGGCAAATAATACATTATATGTTAATTAAAAAAAAGAAGAAGAAAAAGAAGACTACTATAAATCAAATGCTATGGTGTTCATCAAAGAGTGTGTAATCAGGCATATTTTATTAAAGTAACCAAGTAAAAAGATGGTCGAAAATTGGAATAAAAGAAAACATAAAAATCAGAGATTTTAAAAAGAGATATGGGACAGTGTAGAGAATATAGTCAATGATATTATAATAGTGTTATATGGTGAAAGATGGTGGCTATATTTGGAGTGATCATAGAATAATGTATGGAGATATTGAAAACCTGAAACCAATGTAACACTGAATATCAACTATACTCAAATAAAAAAATAGTAAAAATAAAACATTTTAATTTAAAAAGATAAAAAGAGGGACAAGAATTTGAAAAGTGAATTTCAAAAAGAGTAAAGATGAGGCTAAGACATACTCTGAACCTTGAGGAAAACACCATTTTGAAAAGTCTTCCCATTTTGAGAAAACTCAAATGAATCAATACCATAAAAGAACCATTTTAACTGAGAGATGTAATGAATGCTCAAGAAATAATTTTATGACAGGATAATTCTTCCCTATGAAACAGCATTCAGAAACCAGGGGAAACACCTGGAAGCAAAATAAACTATACTGAAAATAAGAATTAGGAAAAAGATAAATGATGAACGATAGGAAAATTAGACCTGCGACAGAGACCTAGTGAAGAGAATTTTTAGCTTGTGGTTTAATGTTTTTGAGGATAATCTAGAGTTCATAACTGCCTTGAGGCAGGCTGGTTGTAGGCAGTTTAGGCAGACCCCTAAGACAGGCCTATTTTGGGCAGGTGGTGATGGAGGAGGCCATGGGGCTGGACAAAGACAAATCCAACCATTTGACTAAAGTGTCTGTGAAGATGTTGAAGTCAGATGCAACAGAGAAAGACCTGTTAACCTAATCTCAGAAATGGAGATGATGAAGATGATTGGACAGCACAAGGACACCATCAACCTGCTGGGTCCTGCTCACAGGATGGTCCTTCATACACTCTCATGGAATAGGCCTCCAAAGACAACATACAGGAGTACCTGCAGGCCCAGAGGCCTCCTGACCTGGAGTACTGTTACAATATCAGCCACAATGCAGCAGAGCAACTCTCCTCCAAGGACCTGGTATCCTGTGCCTAGCAGGTAGCCTGAAGCATGGAGTACCTTACCTCCAAGAATTGCATACACCAAGACCTGGCCACCAGGGATGTGCTGGTGACAAAGGACAACATGATGAAGATCTCAGACTTCAGACTTGCCAGAGATATCACCACATCAGTTACTATAAAAAGACAACCAACAGTGGACTGCCTGTGAAGTGGATGGTCCCTAAGGCCATGTTTGACCAGATCTACATCCACCAGAGTGACTTCTGGTCTTTTGGGGTGATCCTGTGCAAAATTTTCACTCTGGAAGCCTCCCATATCCTGGAGTGCCTGTGGAGGTGGTTTTCAAGCTGCTGAAGGAGTCATTTGATGGATAAGCCAATAAGTGCAACAGAGAGATATACACAATAATGAGGGGTGGCTGGCATGTGGTACCTTCAAGCTGCTGGTAGAAGACCTGGATCATACTGTGGCCTTGACCTCCAACCAGGAGTACCTGGACCTGTCCTTGGCCCTGGAACAATATTGTCTATGCTTTCCCAACACCCGAAGCTCCACCTGATCCTCAGAGAAGAGCACCTTCTCTCATGTGCCATTGCCCAGGGAGGCCTATCTGCCCTGACACCCAGCCCAGCTTGCCAATGGTGGACTCAAATGACTAGTATCCCTATTACTCCTGTCTAGATTCCGTCATAAGCTGTAACCCTTACCCCCCACCCTCCCTGCAAGACTCACTGCCTTCTCCTTTGTCCCTTTCCTACTGGCAGGAGCCAGATGCCTACCTGAGGCCTTCACCCCCTGAAGTTCACCTCTCTTCCCCTTCCTCTTCCTCCTCCTTACAACCTGCTCATGAAAGAAAGGCACAGAGAGGCAGGTACTTGCTCGTGGCTACTTCCTTCCCGCCCATATGTTGGACCAAGACCCCTCCCTGGCATCTGGTACTGCCTGGACGTCGAGGGAGTTGGAGATGAGGCATGCCAGTGAAAGATGTCAGAGCTTTCCTGTTTTGGTTTTGTCTGCTTAGCATAACATGTAAGACTGAGTTCTGGTGGCAGGGACCTAGTCCTTGGGGCTATAGCACTAGCGAGGGGAGGTCAACTGCTCTGGGCCTTGGCTAAGAGCAACCCCTGCTCCAGAGATATGGTGCCAAGGGCTTATTAATTTTGATACTAATTTGCTTTGCTGACCAAATACCTGGTATCAAAAGATGGGAAGGCAAAGGCTGAAAGCAGTGTTGTCACCATGGGGTCCAGCCCCAAACTATGAAGAAAACACAAAGTGTATAAATCTGAGTAAGTATATATTTACACACCTTTTTAAATAGGATGTTATCAAAGATTTAATCAATGGGTAATATGCTCCTCGTGGCTGGGAAGCATCAGTTGCCATATATTAAAAACAAAGAAAAGAGGTGTCTGGGTTGCTTCCTCCATAAATGTCCCTTCTTTTCAGGTCATGGTCCCAGGGTCCTGGGATGGAGCCCCACATCAGGCTCTCTGCTCAGTGGGAAACCTGCTTCTCCTTTTCCCTCTGCCCTGCTTATAGTTCCTCTTCCTATCTCTCTGTCTGTCAAATAAATAAAATATTAAAAAAATACAAGAAAGAAACAAAAAGTTTTTAAAAGGTCTTTTTTTTTTTTTAATTTTCTAGGGGTGCCTGGATGACTCAGTTGTTTAAGCAGATGTTTGCCTTTGGCTGAGGTCATGATTACAGTGTACAGGGATCTAGCCCTGCATGGGACTACTTGCACCACAAGGAGCTTGCTTCTTCCTCTCCCTTTGCACGTGATTCCCCATGCTTGTGAGCTTCTTCTTCTCTCTCTCTCTCTCTCTCTCTCTCTCTCTCTTGCTGTCAATAAACAAAATAAAATCTTTTACTAAATAAATAAATAAATTTCTAATCCTACTTTCACTTTAGGTCCCTTAACAAAAATTGCTACTGCTTTATTTAAAAAAAAAAAGATAATTTAGAAAGATGCTTCCAGAGTTAAAAATCTGTTTTGTTTCTTTGTCAGGATTAAATATAGAAGTGCTTAAAAAATGTAAAAGAAAAAGTATGCTATATTAACACTAATCACACTATAACTTTGGTGGTTATATCAAGATAATGAAAAGTGATTTTAAAGCAAATTTTATTATCAGACATAAAGATCAAGTCAAAATTACAGAAGAGTAAAAGGATGAATTCATCAGGGAGTATAATAATTCTTGACTTTTAATATTTAATAACAGATTTGGGGATATATTGGGAAAAACTAAGAAAAAATCATAACTTCTACCTTAGAAGAGAAATGGAAAAAAATGTCAACACCCTTATTTTAAGATTATATAGACAAATGGTCATCAAATTGGTAAGATATGTAAGACTTGAACAAAATTATCAACTAACTAGATATGCTTGATATTACAGAACACTCCAAACAACCGCATACTACATATATCTTAAGCCATGATATTCTTTGCAAAGGTCAACATTGATAATGTTCTAGTCATACATTGGTGTACCAGGAAAGAAGTAGCACTTTCTTGAAAGACACAGCTATCAAAGCTCCATTCAGAAACCGTAAAGATGAAGAATGGATTTGCAAATTATATATCTGATAATGGACATCTACTCTGATTATTAAAAAATGAAAAAAATTAAAAACCTTACTAATAACCAAACAGAGTATCCAATTTTGAAGAAAATTATTGAAGAGACATGTCACCAAAAGGATATGGATGGCTTATAAGCACATGACAAATTTCTCAACATTTAGACATTAAAGAAATACAAACTAAAATCATAAGGAGACATGCTTACATATCTATTAGAATGGCTAAAATTATAAAGGCTAATTGTACTTCGTCTGAGCTAGATTGAGAAGCAACAAATAATCTAAACTGTTGTTGGCATGTATCATGATACCACCACTTTGGAAAATAGTTTGAAAATTTTTTTAAATGCAAAATATGTTGCAGTTACACAAATAGCCATTTTACTTCTAGGCATTTAACCAAGAGAAACAAACCCTATGTTCATACAAGGACTTGTATATGAATTTCATAGCAGCTTTATTGGTAAGAATTGAAAACAGTGGAAATGTTCATCAATGTCCATCAATAGAGCAAAGACAAATTATGATCTATTCATTAAAGAGATTACTATTCAACATCAAAATGAACTATTTACAATTGGAGATTCTCAAAGTAATGATGCTTTTCTCAAAGAAACGCCAGGCAATGAATAGTATATACTGTGTGATTCCATGACTATAAAAAATCTAGAAAATACAAATTTATATATAGTCACAGTCATCAAATATATTGGTGTGATTTTAGTGCTTTCTTCTGTGCTCCCATAGCTTCCTACACTTGGATCTCCGAGCATTTGTTACACCATGTGAAAATATGAACTCTTTTTCTTTATTCCGTCTTAGTAGAATAAGAAACCTTGAAATTTTATGGACATTTGAACTCTCAGTTATTAGCAGAAATTCTATCACACAGTAAGTTTCCAAATATAAAAGCCAGAGTTTTACAATGACTTCTAAGCTTTTACATGATCTAGCCACTCATTTAACCTCTGTGACCTCTTTCCCTGCTACTCTTCAGTCACTCACAGTGGCCTCCTTGCTATTCCTCAGATATGCCAGGCATGATCCAACCTTATGGCCTTCAAGATAGCCAATTCCTTTGTCTGGAGTGATCTTATTGCTAATAGTTCTGGGCAAATTCATCACCTTTCCATACCTTTGTTCAATTGTCAGCTTCATTGTAACTACCCTGATCTTCCTATTAAAAATTTTAACTCCCATCCCCTGCCTAGCAACCTTGATTTTTCTCACCCTGATCGAATATTTCTTTTTCCCCATTTTACTCATCATTTTTGAATGCACTATGCAATTTTCATTAAGGTTTATAGCTTTTAATTGTCTCACCCATGAAAATAAAAGTTTTACAAAGCCAAGTATTTCATTTACCAGTGTAGTCTGAAGTAATATCTGCCATATAATAGGTTCAGTAGACAACTGGTAAATTTCAAAATAAATTAATGTTGAGAGTATACTGAATTTCATAAGTCATTTCAATATTTTTTCCAAAAAAATAAACTATGTAAAACATACTTTAAATTTACTTTCAAAATATTTTATAGCATATAATGGACAATATACATAAGCCTTAAAGAAACAGTCATATAAATAACCATTTCATACCTGCTTAAAAATTGCATAATATCACACTCCTAGATCCTCTCTGAACGCTCTAAAATAACCCTTCAAAGGATATACATTTTTAAAAATAACAGATTTTTTGGCAAATAATTTAATAAAATAAAAGTTTCATTCATCTATGTAGATCATAATAAATGTTTTTAATAAGCATGAAATTATAACTCTGAAGTGTGCTAAAATGAAACCACCTGTGAAGGGTGAGAGAACAAAAATAAACATCATTTTTCCAAATAAGAGGAATTTATTACCTTTGAATCCAAGCATGTGGATTTGTTCAAACTGGCAATAAAGGAATATGGACACAAACCATAGAAAGTCATATTTTAGATTTCTAAAAGACTTCAAAGTGAAGAGTATACATTTTTTAAATGCTACATAATGCTACATAATGACAAGATGACAGGTTGTGACAAATAGCATTTTAAAAGCTCTACTCATAATGGAACGGAAGGTGTCATTTCCCTATAATTTTATATATATCATTAATTTACTATATCTGGATACAACATATTACCAAACAGATGTTCATCAAAGACTAAATCATTTTTAATGGAACATAATAATTTGAACCTACATCTATTAATCATTTTTTTTGATCTAACATTTATAGTCTCGCTAAACATTTTATCAATTGTCGACAAAATTCAAAAAAAATAGGATGAAAAGTCGTGTTTGGAAAAGTAGATTTTTTTTCAAATTTGCATTTAAATGAAAATATTTGATGATATTTTTAAAACTTTAAAAGTAATTTTATATATATCTGACCTATCAGATGATATAAAATTTTTGTATAAAATATGACATATTTTTTGATCTTGGTTGAAGGTATTAATAAAGAGCAACTGTTTGTATTATTTGTATTGTGATATCTTTGTTAATAAACATGAATAACTGGTATAAAATATGTTTTTTTAAAAATTTTATTTATTTACTTGACAGAGATCACAGGAAGGCAGAGAGGCAGCCAGAGAGAGAGGAATGGAAGCAGGCTCCCTGCTGAGAAGAGAGCCCACTGTGGGACTCAATCCCAGGAACCTGGAATCATGACCTGAGCCGAAGGCAGAGATTTTAACCCACTGAGCCACCCAGGCACCCTAAAATATGTTTTTTTTTTATATATAGAATTATAGTTCTTGCCAAAATATGGAACTAGCTGGAACTGAATGCCTCCTTCAAAGTCAGCTCTGGAGAAATTATGCAAGTGTAATATGGAACTATTTCAGATATTAACCAAAAACAAAGAAATGATGATAAATTCCTTAAAAGACTCAAAGTTGCTCTTGACTGGTATGTTTCAAGCTCTATTCCTGGTTTGAAGACAGGTTTTAACAGGCCTGTCACTGTAGAAATCAGCTGGATGTTTAGAGGCTATCAGAACTGTACAAAAACCTTGAAGGGGTAAAGACTTGAAAATTCTTTAGAGAGATTAGCTCCCTAAGGCATTATTCCTCCACACATTTTCCTCCAATCAATTAAGACTGATGGATGAGGGGCACCTGAGTGGCTCTCTCATCACGTGGGTGGTGGGTTAAGCCTCTGCCTTCATCTCAAGTCATGGACTCTGGGTCCTGGGAACCAGCCCCATATCGGGCTCTGCTCAAAAGGAAGCCTGCTTCTTTCCCTGCTTGCCTGCCTCTCTGCTTACTTGTGATATCTCTCTCTCTCTCTCTCTCTCTCTCTCTCTCTTTCTCTCTCTCTGTGTCCAAGAAATAAATAAAATCTTAAAAAAAAGGCTGATGGATGATAAATTATGAAAACTGCTCCCTCCAAATGATGCTTCTTCATAAGGATTTAAGAATTTAAAATTGTAAGAATTTAAAATTGAAACTTGATCGTAGGATTTATCTTACATCAAGTGAAGGCAGTTATTATTAGTTCTGAATTATTTGTGATTCTGAATTCTTGGCCTCATTAGTAAATTTATTTTTAAATTCTCCCATGGAGTGGTGATTGGCCTTCAGTCTTTCATTGATATACATCATTGGGTCAAATGAGATGTGTGTGCCCAGAACTATACATAATCTTCTTTGTATTTCACTGGAGATGGCATTTCTGAGTTTTGTTCAATTGAATTTGGACAGATGTTTTAATAGTCACTTCTAGAGTTGGCCCTGGAGAATATCTTCCTTTTTTTATCTTCCCGATTCTCTAAAAAACCCTGACTAATTCACATTATCACAGTGATATCACAATTCAAGTTTTTCCAAACACTATAGCTGCAAAATAGAAGGAAGCTACTCAGAATGTAATACTATTGTGAATGATTGAGAAAGAAAACATTATTATAATTAAGCTACCAGGTTTCAATGTATTTTATTGTTGCTTAGAAAATCCTAGCATACCCAGACTTTACAGAGATTTGATGATCCTAAGAGGAGCTGAACTCATGGACCAAAATAACTATGCACATAAAAAGTACAATTACTTACCTAAAAAAGGTGATGTGGTTAACTTTATATGGCAATCCAAGTGTTATTGGAACAGGAATTAAAAAAATAGCTTAGGGGCGCCTAGGTGGCGCAGTGGATTAAGCCACTGCCTTCAGCTCAGGTCATGATCTCAGGTTCCTGGGTTCAAGTCCTGTATCAGGCTCTCTGCTCAGCAGGGAGTCAGCTTCCCTCTCTCTCTTTCTCTCTCTCTCTCTGCCTGCCCTCCGTCTACTTGTGATCTCTCTCTGTCAAATAAATAAAGAAAGAAAATCTTAAAAAAAAAAAAAAGAATGACTGTACTTTAAAAAAATAGCTTAAAAGGGGCGCCTGGGTGGCTCAGTGGGTTAAGCCGCTGCCTTCGGTTCAGGTTATGATCTCAGGGTCCTGGGATCAAGCCCCACATCGGGCTTTCTGCTCAGCAGGTAGCCTGCTTCCCTTCCTCAGTGCCCGCCTCTCTGCCTATTTGTGATCTCTCACGGTCAAATAAATAAATAAAATATTTTTAAAAATAGCTTAAAAGTATATGATAAAATAATGATATACATATACAAAGAAATGATACTATACTGTGAATATAAATTAAGTGAAAATTGTTGAAATAAAGAATACAATAAATGGAGACTAAGATGAATATAGCTGTAAAATGAATAAATGAGTTGGGAAAAACAAACAAACAAACAAATTAATGACTTTTGCCCAAATGCAGCAGAAGAGAAAAAAAAATAAAGAAAATATTTAAATAAGTACTGAGATAAATTTTGGAGAATTAAAGAAAGATAAAAGATACTAGACTTAAAATGATGTCAAAAATGAGAAATCAGAAACAAAACAAAACAAAAACCACACACACACAAAACCACTCATATACTTTATGGTGAGTTTTAAGAATATCAAAAACAGAGAAGAGCATAAATGATGCCCAAGAGAAGAACAGATCACCTAAAATGTACAAGAATAATACTGACAGCAGAATTCTCAATAGTAATAGCATATAAAGGAGACAGCTGGGTGTTTGTATAGATGGAAAAGATATTTGAAACTAGATATTATACATCAAGCCAAATTATTGATTAAATTTGAGAGCACAGTAAAAATACAATGAAGCATGTTAGGTCTTAGAACATTTATCACACAGAGATACACATTTTAGAAAACTTCCTTGGAGAACAGCTCAATTTAGATAGAGAAAACAGAATTATGTACTCAAAGGCACATTTTGAAGGAAGGATTGAATATAGTCTGCACTGCAAATATTCCTTAATCGTATGTTCTGAATTTCCTAAATTTAAGAAGTATTTGTTCAAATATTTATCTTTAAATAAACCCTAGGAGACTTTTTCTTGGATTCTGGAAAATCAGTCCATTTGGATACAAATCTTCTTGTCACTGATGGAAATTTTGATATGATAGCCCTCAACAGTGGAATGCCTAATGTATTGTTACAGCAACTGTAATTTGCCAATACATGGGTGATGTGTGTGTGTTGTGTGTGTTTATTTTTATTTTTGATGGTTTTACTCTCTATGAGATTTTTAAGTAGACATAATTTTAATAAATTATGATTTGTTGAAATTTATCTGAGGTTATATATAATAAAATGAAATTTGTGTGAACTAAAGAAGTGCGTCTCCATTTTTTTGTTTTAAGAGTAGACTGGTCTTTAAAAATTGTCCAAAGAAGTACATTATATTCATTATTAAATTTGATAATATACAATAAAAGTATTTATGGGCATATGGAACCATATCAAATTCTACTATTAATTCATATTAATAATTACCATAAGAGGAAAAAGGGATATTTTTCAAAATGAAAATTAGCGTATTTTTCAGAATATGATATAGTGTTATTCACTGAACAGAGGGAACAAATGTCAAAGTTTAACACAGTTTACAGAATGTTTTAACATAAATTGAAATTTAAATCTGACCAAATTTCACAGTTTTAAGTAAAATGGTAGCACTTTATATCCTTGAAAAGTGGTAAGTGACCCAAAACATTGCTTAGAAAAACAAATTTAACACTTCACTAGTCTGAGATGGTTAAGTTATGGTACAACTTGCCATTGTGTATCATCAAATGGTATATTTTTTCTTTTGGTCTTGTCATTATATTTAGTTTTAGCCATTCTGGTAAGTGGGTAGTGATATCTCAGTGTCATTTTAATTGCATTTCCTTGATGTCTAATTATGTCAAAATATATTATTTTGATGTTTAATGTTCTGAGATTTCTCAGTTCAAGACCATGAAGCCACTTAGGAAAAATACAGTTGCAGATGCACTCATAGACCAACTCTTATTTAGAAATAAGAAGAAACATTACTACCCATTCCAATAAAAATAGACTTGTTATGCAGTAGGGATTTTATAAATTACCTGACAAAACTTATATAGTAAGATGAAATGGGACAGGCGGCTTCTTGCAGCTATATACAACATCATTTTAATTTCAATTTTCAGTATAATTTTTCCAAGGTACACACAGAATATATATTTAATGTAAATTGTGAACATTTTAAACTCTATATATGGAAATTAATCAGTTTTAAGTTTATAACAATCAAAATTAACGGAAGTTTATTTTAATTTAGTTAGCTTTCTCTGCATTGCAAGACAGAATAATCAAGAATTGGTAAGAAAAAAATAATCTCTGTAAAATTACCGGGGGTGCATTATAAAGTGTTCGGTAACCGATCAAACTCACAATTTGGATTGAATGGCAAGTGATTTTTAAAATCTGGAACTCATTGTCAATTTTTTTTTCTTCATTGTGTCTTAATAAATTACGGTGTTCATTTGCATGGAAGTGAAGAAAAATGCATGACATTTCATCTCAACACTAACACTTTTAACTGGCAACTCTGAATGTACTTTACAGCAGTGTCACAAAGTAAAGATCAATGATGTTTCATGAAATATTTGTTATAATTCTCAAGGAGATAGGGAGTTTGTGCAAAAATGCAAATCACTTTGCGACTAAACACATTGTTTATTTCAGCTAATTTTAAGAAAATATGCTAAGACTCTCTCAAAAAAGGAAGCAATGATTTAGGTTTTCCTTCAAACTCCTTATCTAATCCTGAACCAACAGCACATAGTTCAAAGAGCAACTAATTTGAGCAGCTCCAATTTACACGTTTCCTAACAATGCTTAATTTAGTGGAATTTCTGTCCAATTATGTTAATTTGATGTAGTGAAAGACAAACATTCAAAAAGATCATCCTTAATTTATATAGATTGCCAAACTCTGCATTTTCTGAATGACGCCCAGGGACGTATTTTCAAAAACAAACAAACAATGGCAGAACCACTATTAGGTCATCTCTAGGCAGAAAGTGACTCAGAGCCTACATTACTCTCTCCCTGAAAGTATACTGTAGGCACTGAAACTACTACCCTGAGTCTGTGCTATCAAATCCCTTAAGTTAGAAAGTTTTAAAACACGTCTGTGTGGGAGTATTTCATTTACAGATAGAGATTTGGTTGTTTATACATTTTCATACTTGATTTTTAGGGTGTAAACACTATGTCTTAAAATTCATGGTGGTTTTGAATACTGTTGGATAATTGTGCTAAAATGGTATATCCATTCCTTCTAGGAAACAGAAATTATAGAAAGGTAGTGCTTTTCAGATCTGACATCTTTGAGTCATTGCAGTTTCAGTATAAATGCAATAGGAAAAGTGACATTCATGTTTATGAAATTTTCTATAAATAAATTATAATGTACTGGAGGCCTGATATAAAGTGGGATGCCTAAACTTCAGTAAGATCTTGTTTTCAATTCAAAATAAATTTTATTTTTTATTTTTTTTATAATGTCCCTCAATTTCAGATAAGCACCCCCGTAAGGTCCACTCCATTTTTTTAAAGATTTTATTTATTTTAATTGACAGATAGAGATCACAAGTAGGCAGAGAGGCAGGCAGAGAGAGAGGGAAGAGGAAGCAGGCTCCCTGCTAGGCAGAGAGCCCGATGCGGGGCTCGATCCCAGGACCCTGGGATCATGACCTGAGCCAAAGGCAGAGGCTTTAACCCACTGAGCCACCCAGGCGCCCCCAAAATAAATTTTAAATTGAATTATGCACCTCTAAGTTCAGAAACAATAAACATCAACCAACACAATTAATAAGTTCTATTTCTTGAAATTTTGGGAACATTGATAGTCTCATCTCCTAGAAGAACAACAGCTAAAATTTTTGGTCATGGATTCTTGCTAAAATATCACTTTCCCAAAGAAAATTAATGTTATGAATTTTCATTGATTGTTATTGATCATGAAGAATATAACAACCACGATAAAAAGAGTAGGAAAAACATGATATCTCATCTGTAAGGGCATGTGGAAAGTAGGAAATGCTAATAAAAATAACTACCATTATTTCCTAAGTTAACATAATATAACAGAACACAAATATTTCATAACAATATTTTCTAGGCTCATTCAGATAACTATTTTCTACATTCAAATTTAAAGGTTGAGGCATGTGATATATATTACACAAAAAACATCCCAAGCAATTTGTTAAGAAAAAAAAAAAAACTCTTAATAAAGGACAAATCCAAAGGAATTTTTTTCTAATTTAATTAACAAATTATGAATCGACTTACCTATTTCATCACAGTGTATCAGGCACCAATAATATTTTTTAATCGTCATACCTGATGCAATAGTTACCATCTTTCAGACATACTGATCACGAACAAGCAAATAAACAAGAGCACCGTAGCTTAAGATCTACCTGCATAAATATAGGACTACTTCAGACAATCTCTTCACCACAACATAGCAATGAATAGAAATCATACATGCTCTGTAATGGACATACAGATGAGATAGAAGGGGATGGGTGTTAATATATGCAAAATCTTTATTAATTACATTGTAAAACACAATATGGAAAAACAGAATACAATTTTAGAAATACCCAGGTCACCATAATTTTTTTTTTTAAAGATTTTATTTATTTATTTGACAGAGAGAACTCACAAGTAGATGGAGAGGCAGGCAGAGAGAGAGAGAGAGAGGGAAGCAGGCTCCCTGCCGAGCAGAGAGCCCGATGCGGGACTCGATCCCAGGACCCTGAGATCATGACCTGATCCGAAGGCAGCGGCTTAACCCACTGAGCCACCCAGGAGCCCCACCATCATTTTTTTTTATATATGTGTAGATAAGGAGTTTAATAAACAATCCATGACTATTCAACTTCTTATATTTTGAAAATTTTAGCAAAAGTAACAAACCTAGCAACTAGAAAATTGAATCTATCTGCAAAATACAGCTTTGCCAGCATCGTAGAGGAAAAGCAAAACAAAATAAGTAAGAAAAGTTTAACATTTCACAAGAGTTTTACTTTTATTTATTTATTTATTATTTTTTATTTTTCATTTATTATTTACTTCTATTTTCTACTTTATTTTAATGAAAATGTCATGACCATAACATAAGAGCAGAATTAAACCAACATGAGAAATTATTTTTTCATAAGTTATAATAAACTAGCTTGGTGATTAATTCAAAAATTATATTACAAACTTCAGTGTTCTTGCAGTAAGCATCACTGCATAAACAAATGAGTCAGGAGTCATAAACTAATGATGATTCTAAATGTTATTTAGAGAGACATTCTGTTCTTAATATATTTCAAATATTCTACACAAGGCAAAGTGGATCCAAGTAATCTGTAGGCAAAATAAGATTTTAGAGAAGTATATATTTCCAACAGTATTTATAAAATATTACCTTTATGTAAGGCATCATCCTGGACTTTGTGGAAAACACACAAAGGAGTAAGATGTGGCCCTTCAAGAAACATATCCAATATCAAGGTTTAACATGAAGCAGCATGTCTTTTCTAAGTAAAAAAACATTGTACCAACTGACTTTACTGAAAATTTATATTTATTGCTCTCGTTTTAGGTCATAGTGTTCTTCTGCATGCAGGCTGCTATAATGGACATGATATAGACTGAATAGCTTATAAAGAACAGGAATTTATTTCTCACAGTTCTAGAACTGAAAAGTTCAAGATTAAGGAATGGGCAGATCCAGGGAGAGCCCACTTCCTCATAGATGGCTATCTTCTCACTGTAAACGTACATGATGAATGAATCAAGAGAACGCTCTGGGGTCTCCTTTAAAAGGACTGTAATCCCACTTATGACATAATCACCTCCCAAAGGCCCCTATGTTTTAATACTATCACTTCCAGAGTTAGATTTCATAATATGATTTTGGGAGACATAAACATTCACACCATAGTATATATAAACAAAAAAAAGACACAAAAACAACAAACAACAAAAATTATTTTAACCACCTATTATTTTCAACTACATAAAATTTTAATTTGTTTCTATATAATATTAAATAACTCATTTGAGTGATTCACTTATATCCAATGCATCTGAGTGCAATTAAATTTGCTTACCCAACATATCCAGCAGCACATTTCTTCAGACTATCCCATTTCCCACTTTACAAGATTTACCACAATTAGAAGACAGGAACGGGGATAGAGGATAGATAGATAGATGTATACATAAACACACTTGTACATACACATATGCATATTTTTTCCTGTTAATGACACTCATGCAAATAAAATTTAAGCTCAAGGAAACCTGTCTTGTGTGTTACTTAATATCCAGTTTTTAGTCAACATCCAAAAACAAATAATCCAATAAAAACATGGATAGAAGACATGAACAAGTGTTTCCCCAAAGAACACATTCAAATGTTCAGTAGATACATGAAAAGATGTCCATCATCATGTATCATCAGGAAATTGCAAAGCAAAACTAGAAAGAGATACCACCTCACACCTGTCAGAATGGCTAAAATCAACACTACAAGAAACAAAAGGTGTTGGAGAGGATGTGAAAAAGTAACACTTGTGGGGGCTGCCTGGGTGGCTCAGTGGGTTAAGCCTCTGCCTTCAGCTCAGGTCATGATCTCAGGGTCCTGGGATCAAGTCCCACATTGGGCTCTCTGCTAGGCATGGAGCCTGCTCCCTCCTCTCTCTCTCTACTTGTGATCTCTCTCTGTCAGATGAATAAAATCTTAAAAAAAAGAAAAAGTAACAATTGTGAACTGTTAGTGGTGATGCAAACTGATACAGCCATATTTGAAAACAGTATGGAATTTCCATAAAATTTAAAAATAGAAGTCCTTTGTGATCCAACAATCCTGTTGGTGTGTATTTACCCAATGAATATAAGAAAACTTATTCAAAGGGATGCTAGCACCCCTATGTTTATAGCAGCATTATTTGTAAAGCTAAGATATGGAAAGAGCCCAAGTATCCATCAATTGATGAATAAATAAAGAATAAGTGGTATGTATATACAATGGAATATTATTCTTCCATAAAAAAAGACTGAAATCTTGCCATTTGCAATAACATGGCTGGAACTAGACAGTATAATGCTAAAAGTGAAATAAGTCAGTCAGAGAAAGACAAATACCTTTACTCATATATGGAATAAAAGAAACAAAACAAACAAGCAAAGGGGGAAATAATAGGACATAGAAAGAGAAAGAAAGCAAGAAACAGACATTTCATTACGGAGAATAAACTGATGGTTACTTGAGAGGATCTGAAAGGAGTGATGGATTAAATAAGTGATGGGGGTTAATTAGAGCACTTGTCATGATGAGCACCGAGTGCTAGATGTTATATTGTACACATGAAACTAATACAACCATATATGTTAACTAACTGGATTTCAAATGAAAACTTTTTTAAAATCCCAGTTTTTAGCTCACATTTTGGCTTACAAAAGGGATTTAGTCAGGAATTTGGAGATTAGTTAATGATCAAATAAGGGGTGAACAGGCAGTTGTTAGATAAAATTACTATCCTTTCAGGCATGATCTTATACCTTTTATCTAGAATTACATTTAGCACTTTAGACTCTTCCTATTTTATTTTGAGTCATTAAACAAAAATTTCCTCAAAGGACCTTAGACTCCATCCAATTTGAGCAACAGTGTGAGAGAAGAAATGGTGTCCAGGAGGAAAAAAAAAGAAGATAAAACTACTTTTGTTTACTAGTGAATGCATAGTTCTTCCACAGAAGAAGCTCTAAATGGTCATGGCTCCAGCTTTATATGTGTTCAGTCATATGTTCAGAAGTAGGTAACACTATCAAAAAATATAAAGCATCTGAGATTATTTTCCCTTATTTGAAAGCTGGTGTATGAGTCTGCCGTGGTTTCTTGGGTGTTGATAGAAGACGCAGAATCATGGTTCAGAAATAATATAGTTTATTATTCACAGCAATAGAAGTAGCCAGAATATTAACAGTATTTGTGTGTGTGTGTGTGTTTGTGTGTTTGTGTGTGTGCGTGTGTGTGTGTGTGTGTAGGGGTGGGAGTTATATATCAGTTCTGAGCATCAGTTCCCACAAGAAGAATCAAAACAGAGGCAGATAATATTTGCAAACACAACAGGTTAAGTTAAAAAAAAAAAGATACTATTTCTGTCTTCCAAGTCTATTCAATACAACCATCTTCAAAGGATGGTCTAGAACAAATAATAAATGCAGAAATGTAAGCAACCAATTGAAAAGTGTCTCCCAAGAAACACACTTTGAGAGTCTTCATTTGACAAAAATACTATAGGATATTACATGGATCAGGTGCATTGAATACTGGAAGGTTAAAATTACAAGGGACCAAATATTTTTAAGCAGTTCTGGCATCCAGTAGAGTTCAAATAGGTTTTATAAGATTGAGGAAAGAAGCCATCAAAACCTGGGCCCAGGGGCGCCTGGGTAGCTCAGTGGGTTAAGCCTCTGCCTTTGGCTCAGGCCATGATCTCAGGGTCCTGGGATTGAGCTCTGCATCAAGCTCTCTGTTCAGTAGAGAGCCTGCTTCCCCCTCTCTCTCTGCCTCTCTGCCGACTTGTGGTCTCTGTCTGTCAAATAAATAAATAAAATCTTAAAACAAAACAAAGCAAAACAAAAAACCTAGGCCCAATTTTCCCAAAAGCATGATTCTGATTCTAGTCTCTATGATGTTATCCCTTGAAGACAATGTCTCTAATTGAGTTGAATTAGTTTACTAAAGAGCATACCCCCATTTGTTGTAGGAGATGAACAATATGCAAGAGGCAAAATGCCACATGGAAGCCACCTGGTCTTCAGTGGAATATAGAATCTGTTCCTTTGGGATGAATTTGTTCCACATTTGAATTCCCACTTAAGGGAAAATAAGAGTGCCTTCTAATAGATTTTAAATAGGAAATGACAACGGAAGCTTATACAAGATTATAAAATGGGAAATTTCATTTAGATAAGCAATAATTTCAAAGTCATCTTCTTAATATTACAGACTCTTCACATAATCATAATTTTATTTTGGTATTATATGGTAATTTCAAATATAGTAAATATAAAGAATTTACCTCTGTAATTATAGCGAGTCTGGTCGTAGTTTAATGGCAACAAAACTTCAAGTTAGAAGTATGGTCTACCAATTATGAATACATTTGGAAATGGTGTGTCATCTTCACTCCACTTGTCTCACTAAAACAGTGAGCCAAAAAAAGTAGGTCCAAGCTGTTTACTATGGTCAAAATGGGTTGCTTTTGCACTTGATAAAGAAGCAGTCATATTTTGGAAGAAGAAACTGAGGCTATTAATATTTTCAACTTATTTTCAGAAAAGGAAAGAAAGGATAATCTAAGCTAAAGCCAAAATCTTACACAAGGTGGCAGGAGAATGATCTTTTCCCAGATAAAGGGTTTTTCAACTTAGCCATGTTAGGAGGAAGAAGAGATGAGACATTGTGGACTTGACTAACGTTTGTACACTGTTCAAAAAGTTTTCAAAATAATGTGTATTATTTTTCTTCTTTTAGTTGAGACAAACAAACAAACAAACAAAAAACCACTAATGAGCTTACTTTTAAAAGGAGGTAAACAAGAAACTAGCAAAGATTGAGTGTTAGGTATTGTTCCCCTCCTTTTTTTTTTTTTTTAATTATGTTATGTTAGTTACCATACAATACATCATTAGTTTTTGAAGTAGTGTTCCATGATTCATTGTTGGTGTAAAACACCCAGTGCCCCATGCAATATGTGCCCTCCTTAATACCCATCACCAGGCTCACCCATCCCCACATCCTTCTCATCTTTAAAACCCTCAGTTTGTTTCTTGGAGTCCATAGTTTTCATGTTTCATTTCCCTCTCCAATGCCCCCACTTCATTTTTCCTTTCCTTCTCCTAATGTCCTCCATGCTATTCCTTAGGTTCCACAAATAAGTGAAACCATATGATGATTGACTTTCTCTACTTGACTTATTTCACTTAACATAATCTCCTCCAGTCCCATCCATGTTGATGCAAAAGTTGGGTATTCATCCTTTCTGATGGCTGAGTGATATTCCATTGTATCCATAGATCACATCTTCTTTATCCGTTTGTCTGTTGAAGGGGATCTTGGCTCTTTCAACAGAATGGCTATTGTGGACATTGCTGCTATGAACACTGGGGTGCATATGGCCCTTCTTTCCAGTAAAATAGAGCTAGCCTATGACCCAGCGATTGCACTACTGAGTATTGACCTCAAAGATACAGATGTAGTGAAAAGAATTAGGTATTGTTAAAGCACAAATGCAGGGGATAGAAGTTATGGTACAGAAGAGGGAAGGGCAACCATAAGGCAGAGTAGAATAAAGTAGCTCAGGAAGAAATTAGTCATATCCAGATATTGTAAGGCATGTGGGGTTGGCAGGGAGAGCATGAGAAATCATGAGAGAAGAGAGAGAAAATGGACCAGGCAGGAGAGGTTTATAACATTTTAACATCTAAGGTAAGCATATGCAAAGCAGAATAGGGAAAGAAATAAATGTTTTTATAAGACTCAATACATAAGGAATAACGTGGAGGACACTGGGAGATGGAGAGAAGTGTGCTGGGGGAAATCGGAGGGAGAGACAAACCATGAGAGACTGTGGACTCTGAGAAACAAACTGAGGGTTTTGAAGAGGAGGGTGGCAGGTGGTTGGGTGAGCCCAGTGGTGGGTATTAAGGAGGGAATTTATTACATGAAGCACTGGGTGTGGTACATAAACAATGAATTTTAGATCACTGAAAATAAATTAAAAGAAAAAAAAAGACTGACTACAGACATGGACCTCAGTGTAACACAGATATGGAACTCACTGGAATACCAGCCACTTCCCACCGACACACACAGACTATGATAATAATAAATAATAATAAATAATCATGCAATTAAGAAAATTGCCTGCCAGGCGCCTGGGTAGCTCAGTGGGATAAGCCGCTGCCTTCGGCTCAGGTCATGATCTCAGAGTTCTGGGATCGAGTCCCGCTGAGCAGAGAGCCTGCTTCCCTCTCTCTCTCTCTCTGGCTGCCTCTCCATCTACTTGTGATTTCTCTCTGTTAAATTAATAAATTAAATCTTTAAAAAAAAAAAGAATATTGCCTGCCAAATAATTTTTCCTCTTTTTAATTTTTATGATTATTATTTTTATTTTATTTTTAAAGTTTTTATTTAAATTCCAGTTAGTTAAAATAAGGTTAATATTAGTTTCATGTGTACAATATAGTGATCAATACTGCCATACAATGGCTTACATAAAAAAATGAAAAAAAATTTTAAAAGATTTTATTTTTAAAAACCTCTACACCCAAGGTGGTTTTCAAACGTACAACCCCAAGATCAAGAGTTACATATTTTACTCACTGATCCAGCCAGGCACCCCAACAAATAAAAATTTTATAAAATTGTTGAGTTTGTGGGAGTCTCATTTGCTCAGTCAGTTAAGTGTCTGCCTTTGGCTCAGATCATGATCTCAAGAGTCCTGGGATCGAGCCCCATATTGCTCATGCTCTCTCTCTCTCTCTCTCTCTGGCTTTTCCTCTTAAATAAATAAATAAAATATTTTTAAAAAAATTGTCGAGTTTGTTTAACTAGTTTTAAACTAGTAGACAGAGATGAAGATAAAGTATGATGTCATGGCAGGGAAAAATACAACTTACACGTTTTAAAAATAAAATGCGCAATGCAAGTTACATCACTTCTTTGATCACCACACTGGGACTTTCCCTACTGAGTTGTTGTAATGTAAGGACCTATTTTATATTTTTATATTTTAGCAAGAGGCTTTCATTGAGGTTAACCCTGAAACTGTCCTTGCTCCCCTTCCCCCAGGGAATTCACTTAAAAACAAGACCTGGAAATCAGCTCCAGGTAACAAAGCCCATATACAAGGGTGGGTCAGGCCAGGTGGAGACATCAATCAGCGGGAGGGGGGGGTGGTGTTTGCATATTGTCTCCCTAGATACTAAGGAGTATGCCCCACTCCTCTGCCCTTTGGGAACCGTTTTGGCACCAATCCTAATCAAGGTGTAATAGGCTGGGTCAAATGTCTATACCAGGGTAAATTGAACCTCAATTGGTCACCTAGCCTCACTGTGGAGTTTCCTGTGTGTGTTAAAATCTCATTGGTCACCTGTGCGTGGCCAGGCCTGACTTCATGGCCTTTGCCCTTAAAAGCTAGACTGTGAAACAGTGAAGGGTTGCCTTCTCTCATAAGAGGTGTGGCTCTGAACGTTCGGTTAGATTCTTGATGCTTGGCATGAAATAAGGCTTTGCTTGACCTTCGCTTTACATCAGTCTCGCTCCTTTAATCATAGACCCATTATTGGGGCATAACAGTATTAATCTTATAGTTATAAGTCCACAATGCACCCATCATCCATTCTACCCCTTAACATTCCCCTTTGGACAGACCCATGATCTAGAACAAGCCTTATTTTATAGTGCCTTGTAGGAGATTTTTGCTGCTGCCTAAATTGCCTACTTTCCTCTCACCATTACCACGGAAATTGGGTCCACTGAAACAAAGGGGTAGTGTAAGAAATTAACAACTTCCATAAATCTCTTTAAATCATAAAGTATAAGATAGTGATACCTTTTTTTCTGCCACATAACCAATTTTTGCAAGAATAAGGTCATATAAGAGAATTTACAACACATGCTAGCATTATCCTACTGGACCCAGATCATTTGTATGTTTCGCTGTCTCTGAGAAATGTAGTTATTTACATGACTGAAACCTACAAACTGTTTGATATGACTACTAATATCACCTACATTATTTTAAAGCCTGTTTAAGGCTTCTGAAATACATAGGTTTTGTAAACACTTATTAAGCATCTTGTATATATCAAACACTTTAAAAATCTCTGCTTTAAAAACAAAACAAAAAAACTCTACCTCAATGGAACTTTGAGTCTGAAAAAGATACAGGCAATATACAAGGCAACAGATAGAATAATTACATATTTGATTATATACTCCGAGGATGTCACATTAAATTGATATGAAAATGATGAGAAGGATCTGGATTTCTTGTCAAAATTTTTTGCCTTAAAAAGAAATTGATATTTAGGGAAGTTGTTACTGAAAGAGGTCCCGTGTCAACCAAAAATGTTAAACCATGATCTGACTAAATTTTCCAGTTGTGATCATTGCTTTGTTTAGCTGTCTTATATTAAGACTGAATTTAGTAATTCAGTCTCAGATTTCAGTAAGTCTTTTTTTTAATGATTTTATTTATTTATTAGAAAGAGAGAGGGAGGGGCAGAGGGAGAGGAAGAACCAGACTCCTTGCTGAGCAGGCAGCTGATGCAGGACTGGATCCTAGTACCCTGGCATCATGGCCTAAGCTGAAGGAAGACACTTAACCAACTGAGCCACCCAGGCACTCTAGACTGTAAACTTCTTTTTTTTTTTTTTTAAAGCTTTTATTTATGTATTTGACAGACAGAAATCACAAGTAGGCAGAGAAGCAGGCAGAGAGAGAGAAGGGGAAACAGGCTCCTGCTGAGCAGAGAGCCCTATGTGGGGCTCGATCCCAGGATCCTGAGACCATGACCTGAGCCGAAGGCAGAGACTTAATCCACTGAGCCACCCAGGCGCCCCTAGACTGTAAACTTCTTAAAGGTAAAAAAGTTTTTTCTTCTAGTAGTTCCACAGACATTTATAACATCCATAAGAAAGCATGTACTGATGTAAAATGCCAGCAAATGAAATTATTTAGAAAAGAAAGAAAGAAAGAAAAGATATATCTGGATAAAGAGAAAAACAGAAAATCTAATAACACATTGAATTATTAGAGCAAAGAGTGGAGGAAGAGAAAATAAATATGAAATAGAGATTTCCACTAAAAGAAAAAAATTGAATAAGGCAGGAGATTTAGAAAATTATTATGACAGACTTGAGAAAAAAATAAAATAGGAATTTTTAGAAAATAGCAATGAATGAAAAGGTAAATTGTTCCTACCTCTATAATATTAGCTGTTTGTTGTTGTTGTTGTTGCTAATTTACCTATTTAAGCTAATAAACAAAGAAAGGTTTCATTTAGGGATAAGGTTTCTATATATATATATATATATATATATATATATATATATATATATATATATTTTCCATTTAGGGATAAGGTATATATATATATATATATATATATATATATATATATATACCTTATATATAAATTTTCATTGTTAGAAAATGTGTCACAGAAAGTGTTTAAACTTTAAGATACAGATGCAACATGTAACGAACTACATTGTTTGAACGTCTTATTTGTAAATGCTGTTAGAGGAAACTTGGTGGAAATGTCCTTATGTGGTTGTGTTTCTGGAACTAAGTATATTTATTAATAAGGAATAGTTTAAAATTATGAAATGACCAGGAGTGGACAATTTTCCTAATCCTATCAGCTCTTTGCAGCTCTTTTATTAGCCCCCTTCAGGAATACCAGCTTTATTTATCTAATTAAATTTTATATTAATATGCTTTTGACTTTTGGCCTTTCTCTTCCTTCTGTTCTTTTTTTTCCCCTAAATTACATGTTTCTGTTTAACAGCTACTATCAATTCTTTGATATGAATTCTCAGCATCAATTTACTAACTCCAGAGATGAAGCAGCATCAATGTTTAGAAGCGAAGAATACAAAGCCTTGGGCATCTGGATGGCTCAGTCAGTTAAGCATCTGCCTTCAACTCAGGTGGTGATCCCAGGGTCGTGGGATGGAACCCCAGTTTGAACTTTCTGCTCAGCTGGGAGCCTACTTCTCCCTCTCCCTCTGCCTGCAGCCCCCTTTGCTTGCGTTCTCCCTCTCTTTGTCAACTAAATAAAATAAAGTAAAATAAGATAATGTAAATAATACATTTATTTATTTATTAAAATGCAATTATTACACAATACATAATGTATTGCATAATCATTATAATAATGATTAAATAATTTATTAAATATTTATATTAAATATATCGATTTAATTAAATAACTATTTTTTAGAATTTAAAATATTTCAAATTTAGATTTTTAAATATTAAATCATTAATTTAATAAATAAATATATAAACATAATTAAATAAAATAATTTATTTATTAAAATGAATAAAATAATGTTGTCATTATCTGAGCATGTATTTTTAAATAGTCTAAAAGAACCATCTAATACAGTCTAAATACCTTGAGTTCAGATATTTATACTAGTTAACCCAGACACTCAACCCACAGACAGTTTCAGAACATTTGTTTTTATCTATGACTCAAAATACGATTGTAATGTATTTATTTATAACTTTGACATAGCAAGGAAACTTGGAGGAAAAGGAGACATTTGCTTTTAATATTTGAAAATTATTTTGTTGATTTAAAAAAAAATAAAAACCTTAACACATGAGCATTTCTTCTTAAATAACACTGTGAAGTTTCTGAGTCGCATTCTATTAAAAGTGCTGATAAAATGGCCTCAGTTACTCTTTTAAATTATCAGCTGAATGGGTAACAAATGAAGTAGAGAGCTTTTTAATTATTTATAAATGTATTGCTTGTGGATGGAGTGCCACATAGAGTTACCTCTCTTTTTGGCTTTGTTTTGTGAGCAGCAGTGGAATCTATGAATGAGATTAAACATAAGGACATTCACAGAAATTCTTAATGAACTTCTGGGGAAGGGCAATAAGTGCAAGGAAAACCTGCAGCAAGACTAATTACAAATTTCAAGTGGTCATCGCTTAATTATAGAAGCTTTTAAGTTCAAGTAATATATCTTTTTTATGAGCCTATCATGTTGTATTAATTACCACAAACTGCACTCTTGAACACTTATCTTTTCACATATTTCTTATTCTTAGTACTTAACATTACCCTTATGATTGATAAGTAAATGGATTTTACTGACAATGCATTTATTTACATAAATAAATAATGCTGTTTATATATATAAAAACAATTGAATATGTGTATGTGTTCAATGAAATTTTTTTTTCAAATTAACATCTTAATTCTACCACATTGGTTACAAATAGATATAGACTTTATAGATTCATCAAATATTTTATTCTCAAATTTATATCTCCTTTGTGAAGCAAATGAAACTGTATATATTAAATATAATCCTATCTCATGTAACAGTTACTAGTGCATCCCAGGACATACATAGGTCAGGTCCTACTCAAGGCATCACGGATAACTGGATTTAACTTTCTATCCTAGGAGTCTTCTGAATATTTCTGTGGCTTTTATACTACAATCAGGAGGAAGAATTCTTTTGCTAAAAGCTTCCAAATCACTATGTGAGTAGATTATTTGTAGACTAGTGATATAATATTATAGTTTCATATGTAAAGCATGACAAAATAAAATGCTATTGCCATATTTAATTTGTTCAGTAAAGCATTCATTTAGTTATCAAGCATTCATTTGCTTTTTTTAAAGATTTTATTTATTTATTTGACAGACAGAGAGCACAAGTAGACAGAGAGGCAGGCAGAGAGAAAGGAAAGGAAGCAGGGTCCCTGCTGAGCAGAGAGCCTGATGTGGGGCTCTATCCCAGGACTCTGGGATCATGACCTGAGCAGAAGGCAGAGGCTTTAACGCACTGAGCCACCCAAGAGCCCCAAGCATTCATTTTCTTTATACAGAAGAGATAGAACAATATTATATAGTAGAAAATACAGTAAATAATCTAGAAACCTTGATCATTTTGTTTTGGCAATTTTAGAACATAAAATTAGCTAAAGCTCAAGTGCAAGTTATATTTGTATCCTAGGAGGAAAAGTTAATTAAAAGTTTGTTTATTACCATAGTTTAACACTTCAACAAAATGATAACGAGTCAAAAATTAATGAATATATGAAGTATACAATAAAAACAATAATCTTGAGTGTATGTGACTCACTGTAGGTATTGATAGGCTAGAAATCAAAGGGAAAGTATCAATAGGGTTTGTTCAGTTCCATGCTCATCAGATTAATAGGCTTTCTCATATTGCTTCCTTCACCACATTAATTTGTATAATAAAGTTTTCAAGAGTTAAAGACAGTGATAGGTTCATGGCTGGAGAGAAGGTACAGAATCTAAGATAGTTCAGCAGTGCTTATTATTTAAGAGAAAGACAGCATGGGAGGTGAGGGGTGGAAGGAAAGGGATAAGAAGAGAGAATCTTAAGCAACCTCCTTGCCCAGCACAGAGCCTATAGGGGCTTCATCTCATCGCCCTGAGATAACAACCTGAGCTGAAATCAGATGCTTATCTAATTGAGTCACCCAAGTGCCCCATTTTTTTCCCTGTATCTTTATTTTCATCTCTTTCTGTAACTGAGTTTCCCCTCAAAATCAAGACTTGCATACACAACCTAAATAATTATTTTGGGATTTGATCACATGGAAGAGGAGAGAATGAGAAAAGCTAAGTGGTCCAGGAGAAACATATATGAGTTCAGACTGAGTGGATTATGATTGTGGACAACTGAGCATCAATCCTAATGCACAGAATACATCTCAGAATTATTTTCCTGAAACAAGAAAGAATCTGTTTAACCCACTGGCTTCTGCATCCTATCCACAGTGGTTAAAATTCATCCCAGAAGTAATTAATGTCCCTGACTTTTCTATTACTGGGCATGAGAGAGGAGCTGAGTGGGCTTGGTCAGTGTCCCACCTAATGAAAGGCAGATCAGATTCAGGCAAAAAAAAAAAAACTATTAGTTTTTTCCAAATTAGATTTAATGGCATTCTCTTTTTCATTCATGAATTCATTTTACATTTTATATTTTATCGATTTTTCTAAGCTTTGGCCAATATTCACTGCATTTTTGAATAGCTTTTATCTATTATTGTAAATCATTTTTCTGCTACATTTGTTTAGTCATGGTTATCCATTTCTTCTTCCAAGTTTTTCAGATATGTGATATCAATTTCCAAATAAATTATTTAAAATGTTTATTTTTTATACTAAACTTCTATGAAAAACATTGATATATGTATTATGGCATATTGTTCCCCTTTCAACTTATTTTTTAAAATGTGAATGTGCCTTGGCGAATATATATTGTTTCATTTTATGTTTATGTAGATTCTTCATAATTTTCCCAAGTTCATTGGCTTATGGTTTATATTTTTTTAATAATTTTCCTACTGCCAATTAATAGATTTTTTTCCATTACCTTGTCTAAGTTGCTATTGCCATTATAAGTAAAAAGCATCTGGAAATCTATATCCCTGTCCAGTTTCCTCAAATCACTCATTATTTTCAGGATCTAGTTGGATTTTCTTACAGGTTCCAGGTGGACAAGCTTTTGTACTGGTGCTAATTATTATTTGTTTGTTTCTGGCTTCCTGCATTTACCAGCTTAGGAATCATTTTTAACAACTATGATGAAATGAGGCATCATATTCTTATTCTCAACTTCATTAATAATGATCTTAGTGTAACATGTCCTACAAGATAATAATAGATACATGTAAAATAATTTCATTGACCAAAAAAGTGGTGGAAAATGTAAATGGCAACCAACTAGTCATTTCAAGTTGAGCTATTTTTTTCCCCCTTTATCTTTCTGTCTCTTTAATTTCCTGTAGCACATTCCAACAAAGTATATTAAGGTGTTTTATATGCACATACATAGAGATCATCATGGAGTCTAAATCTAATAATTCCTTGTCAGTTTTAAATATTTTAAGTATTGTTCATTCCTATGTCAGTTGTCTATTAACTTTTCCTCCACACTGCACTTAATTGCAAGGAAATATTTAATTTTAATATAAATTAATTAATCACTTTAATAAAGATTTTTACCTTATGGATTAATCTTTGATGCTTATTTCTTAATTTTTTTAACTTTTAAAATTTTATTTATTGAGAGAGAGAGTGAGAGAGAGAAAGAACAAGCGCAAGCAGGGGAAGCTGCAGAGGGAGAGGGAAAAGAAGAAGGCAGGTTCCCCACCAAGCAGGGAGTCAAGCTCAGTCTCAGGGCCTTGGGATCATGATCTGAGGTGAAGGCAGAGGCTTAGCTGACTGAGCCACTGAGTCTACTTGTTATCTTTGATATTTAAGGAAATACTTTATCATCTCTAATTGCTCCCCTATGTCACAAATACAGTTTTGTCTATGGTGCTATTAATTTTATTGTCTTCAAATGAGACTCTTTTTCTAGAAGCATTTTTAATTAGTCTCTTAGGTCTATAATTTAGTTTTTATACATTTCATTTAGTATTTTATTTTATCTTCATCATCTCTGAGTATTCCTGACCAGTACTCATTGGTCAAATCTTTCTTATTAATCTATTCCAAAAATTTGCTTCTTTCCATAATATTTTGTTATTACTGCTGCTGTTCTTAGGTTTTGCCTTTATATTCTTTTTGTTTTGTTTTGTTGTTTTATGCTTTGGTGTTTTGTTGTATTGTTTTGTTTTTCTTTTGAATTAATACAATTAAACCTTTAGATTTCCTTCATACCTTTAATTATTGTCACATATTTTCACAAACGATATTACCATAGTACAGTAATTCTAAATATTTCTGAATTAGCTGTATTATTTCTTTTTAGGTATAAAGTTAACTTCCAGTTACATGGACTTAATATTTTGGTCATTCTATTCTAGTTTTATTGCCTTATCATTGGAAAATATAGCCTGATACTTAACTCTAGGGAATGATGTGGGAGAGCTAGTTTCTTGTCTCTTGGAGTCAAGGAAGGAATCTTGTGGGCAATGGAGAGTGAGTAAGTGGCAGAAGTTTATCAAGTGAATATATAGAAAAAGTTCTCACAACTAAGAGGGGTCCCCACTCAGTTAACAATGAGTGCCTTCAGGGTTTATTTTTTATAAAAAGGTAACCAGGCAACTTTAATCCTTTTAACATCTCTATCAATAACTGCTGCAATGGCTTACCTCCTTTTGAGGGTCTGATTATTCTTTTTTGGTTACAGGTGTTTATCATAGAGACACCCACCCCACATGACCCACCCCATACACCTAGGGCAGGGTGGTCCTCCATCCTACATGCCTAGATCAGGGTGCTCTTCCCGGGGTAGGGTGGTCCAATTTATCTCTTTACCACACCACATTTTGGGGATTTCTGAGAGCCTGTTCACAAAGTTCCCTATGGATCTCTTCCTCCCTAGCCCCACCAGTCCGTTACTCATTTTGAGAGTTGATATTACCAAAGTACTGTAATTCTAAAAATTTCTGAATTAGCTGTATTATTTCTTTTTAGGTATGAAGTTAACTTCCAATTATATGAATTTAATATTTTGGTCATTGTTTTCTAATTTTATTGCCTTATTCTTGGAAAATATAGCCTGATATTTAACTCTAGGAATTTATTGGCATATACTTCTGGCCTAAATAATGGCCTGTTTGTGTAAATGTTCAACTTATGCTTATATACTTACTGAAGACTATTGTTTTGGGGTCAGGATGGCTACATTTATTAATAGATCAGGACTATTAGATTCTCTAAATTTTGATGTCTCTTAATTTAATCTAATTAAATTATCAGTTAATGAAAGAAGTTAAATTTTTTATGTACTACTGCATCTACACTTATCAAAGTCTTTTGCTATAATTAGACAAGTATGTCATCCTGTTTTTATACCAAGTCTTACATTAAAAAAATCATACTATCTGTAATATTATTTATTATTATTATTATTATTTGTAAAGATTGTATTCATTGGGGGTACGTGAGTGGCTCAGCCAGTTAAGTGTCTACCTATAGCTCAGGTCATAATACCCGGGTCCTGAGATAGAGCCCGCAGGGGGTTCCCTGCTCAGTGGGGTGCTTCTCCCTCTCCCTCTGTTATTCCCCCTGCTGTGTGCATGTTTTTCTTTTCTCACTCTCTCTCAAATAAATAAGTCAAATTTAAAGATTATCTCTCTCAAATAAATAAGTCAAATTTTTTTTCTCAATGGGAGGGAGAAGCAGACTCTCCACTGAGCAGGGAGCCTGATGCAGGGCTCAATACCAGAACCCTGGGATCATCACCTGAGCTGAAGGCAGACACTTGAACCGACTAAGTCACCCAGGCACTCCAGTTGTTTATTTATTTTTATTATGCATATGTTTTATCTCTCTTTTCTTCAAGTCTTTTTTTCGATCTTTTTACTTTTTACATAAAACTGAATTATTTCAAGATGACTTGGTCATCCTCTTTTCCCCTACCCCATAGGTCATAGATACATTTTAACTGTTAAAATAATATTAGTATTTAAGTGCTGCCTACACAAATTAAGGCAAATTAACTGTGGTCTGTATTCCTGAAAATTTTTTTTATTATGCCTTCCTATTCCAATGACATTTTATAAGGATCTAAATGTTTACATTTGTGATTATTTTTTTCAAGATAATAAAGCTATTACTTCATTCTTTTTTATATCTGATGTTATTTAAAAAATTTCTGTCAGTCTGATACTTGTCTCTTTATTAATGAATTATTTTTTTTCTCTCTAACACTTATGATTTTTTTTTTTTGTCTTTGGTATGTATGCCCTAGTTTGGGATTCATAGAGTCAACTATAGTTATGAATATTTTCTTTCTTTTCTTGTATGTAAGTTTTAATCCAGTGTCTTGACTATTTTATGCTTGAGAAACAGATGTACATTAATATTCAAATATTTCTTTCCTTTTTCTTCTTTCATTTAAAAAAAGTCATTTATTTTATTTTATTTAAAAAAATTTATTTATTTATTTGGAGTAGAGAGAGAGGGTCATGAAGAGTGGCTGATTATATACTTTCAATTTGGGAGGAGGTTAGGGATAGCACAGGCCTCCAAGGTATTTTATAAACAAGGTTTCCAGGACCTTGAGGGGGCTAGCTATTGTTAGGGAAAGGTCATTTATTACTATTTAGTAAAAACTTAGGGAAGAGACTCTTCTGATGTGTATCAGTGGGTATATGCTTGGGAGATGATTGCCAATGTATATCTTGAGGGTAGGGGTGGGGAGTAGAGATAAAGAAGTTTCCAAAGTAATTTTTACATGTGAAAGTAGATTTTCAATATCCTGGGGGGGGGGTGGACTAAGAATGCTTTATGCCCTGAGTGGATGTGTCCACATGGAAGCAGCTGAGTCCCCAGAGGAACTTCAAGGACTTGTCAACAGGCTATGAGTAGTAAGGAAATCTAATTTTTTCTCTAGCTTTTGTTCCACACACATCACCTACATCTTACACCTCTTTTATATTGATAATTTTAATGCTTTGCTGGTATCCAGATGACTATATCCTTAAGTGACTTCTTATCTCTATTGCATCCATTATGTATTCTATCCATTGTATTCTTAATTCAACTAGATTACATATATTTAATCTATTAGTACCACTAGGTTCTTATTCTTGTTTTCATTTCAAAATCTTTTCTTATTTCCTTACATTATTTATTGGGTATATTTTAAATCCCTGATATACTCACTTATTATATCTAAGCTGTCAACCTTATTCTTATTTTGAGGTAGCTATATCTTTTTGGGTTTTAGGACATCATACCAACAATGCCAAATACTTTTCAGACAACAGCAGGATCTCCAAGAATTCAACTAAATTCTGACACTATCTACCTGAACATAGCGTAAGATTTCATCAGTTAAGGGATCAGTCCTCCAAGACTATCTCCAACCCCATCTCAGATGCCAGTCTCACTGTAGGCCCCAGGTTATTACCTGTGCTTGTGACTGAGCAACTACAGGTTGGAGGTCCCAGTGGCCTACTTCTTTCATTCTTTAATTTGCTACAGGGACTCACAAAACTCAGAAAAATACTTACTTTGTGTTTGCCAGCTTATTAAAAGATATAATAGAAGATTTAAATCAATAGATAGATAAAGAAGTACACAGGGCAAGGTATGGAGAATGGGCACAGAGCTTCTATTACCTTCTGTAAGACTGCCACTCTTCCTGCCTTTTCATACATTTAACAAACTAAAAGCTTTCTGAACCCAGTCCTTTCAGGTTTTCTGTGGAGGCTTCATGACATAGTCATGACTGACTAAATCATTGTCATTTGCTGATCTAATCTCCAGCTCCTCTTCCCTCCCCAGATAATCCTGAATTGGGAGGAAGGGGAGGCATGTTGGGCAAAAAGTTATGAAGGCTTTCACCAAGTGTTTGGTCCTTCAGGCAAAGAGCCCTTGCCTTGAGTGAGGTCTGAATGTCACTTCATTAACATAACAAAACACACCTCTCTCACCCTTATCACAGGAAATTCCAAGAGTTTTAGGAGCTGTGAGTCAGTAGCCATGGTTGAAAACCAAATATTCAGATGACCAAAATATATTTCTTGTAAACCACTATATTACACTACATGCTTAAGTATTTAATTATGTGATCTTTTAAACTAATATTTTTCTCAGGGTCTAAACTGTTCTGTCAGTAATCTGGATTGGGGAGTGATGTATTGCCAAATTTCTGTCGTTTCAGTCCAGGAAGTCAAAGAGAAACAACAGGAGAGCCCCTTAGGGCAGGAAGTTCAAAGTAATAATGTTGACTACTACTCCCTTTGCTTGATTTTTTTTTAAACAAGCAAATCATCTCTTCAGAGTTGCAGTTTAAAGCCAAGAACATGTGGAATTGGGAGAAAAAAATAGTTAAATTTGGAGACTTGCAGAGGTAGAATCAGAGTAGTGAAAGCCATTACAGTAACGGAACTAACTGAGGTCAGTCTTTGGTGAATCACAGAAACAGGTGGAGTTGTCAAACAAAGGAATCTTTGTTTACAACATACAAGGAGATCACAGGGAATAAGTTCCAAAGCCTTGACTGTTTGAACAGGAGAGAGATTTTTATTTAGTATTTAAGATGAATACTCAGAAGGGAGAGTTTTATTATCCCGTGTATGGTTGGTCATAAGGTTGTGGATGCATGCACATCCACATATGTATTTGTGCAATATGTATTGCATGTTCACATGAATGAAGCTTGTATTCCACCGAGGGCAGAAACTTCAACGTTAGAATAAAGCAGAGGTAACTGTTGGACAAGGGAAAGGGACTCTGCAGGCTTCAAAAGCAAATATAAACTAGATGGGGTCTTGGGCTCATTTTCTGGAACAAGGAATGCAAGGCCTTGATTACTTTTGAAATAGCACTAGGAGTTTTACCACTCATTTATTGTCTCAATAGCTTAGGCTATTTCCTGGTCTGGTGGTGACTGTTAGTTTTCCCATTGCCTTGTTCCCTCAAAATCCTTAACTAGTGAGGTTTTTGCATTTCTTTGTAAGAACCTCCCAGGAAGTTTTGGAAGAAGTGTGCTTGGGCAAGTACACAGGTGGGGTATAGATCATTGAAAATAGCTGGGGACAAAAAATGACTTTTCTCATGTCAGGAAAACTATATCTCATCTTTAATTTTCTGGGAACCTCTAACTCTTTCTGCTGATGTTACCAGCAGGCATCTGAGATATTACTGATTGTTCTCTTGAACCTAAGGAAAAGGAAATGTAGAAAGCAAAAGACAAAACTTTAAAATCTATCCTGCAACTCATCAATTCACTGCAGCCACCTCTCTGTCTTTCCCTTTCTCTTTTTCTCTCTTTCTCTTTCTCTCTCACTTTCTCTCTCACATACGCACAAGACACGCAAATCAACTTAAAACAATTTTTAATTTTCCCTATTCCATTTTAATATACTTGAGGCATGATCATTTTCTTAGTAAATACAAGAAAAAAAAATCTAGGATTCCATCATTCTGTGTGATTAAAATATTGAGGAATTTACTTCCAATAGCACTTATAAAAACATATTTTATTTAAGTAATATTATATAATCAGGTGCCTGCATTTTTCTTATTCTCCAACTAGTGTTATTTGGCAATTAATATTTTGTCAATCAATATTCCCCTATATCTGAATGTGTGGGCAGTGAGAGATGAGTGAGAGGTTCCGCCGCCTGCTGCCCCTCCAGGCCCCATGGCTTCTCCGGAAGACCCTCTGCTCACAGGTAAAGTGACACTGCGCCGCACCCTCACCTGGAGCAGAAAACGGGGGCCACGAGCAGGGGGGGGGCGGGGCCCAGCCTCCAGCAAACCCCATGGCACCGGGACCACCCTGGACGCGGCGCCGCACCCCGACCCCCAGGGGTCGGGCCAGGCATAGTGCTGCATGAGGTATTCCCGCCCCAAAAAGGGGCGGGCTAGCCCCCATCGTTTGGCACCCCCACGCGCGGGTCAGAGGCTCCTGCCATTCCAGGCCAACCAGAACCCAGAAAGTGAGGCCTTGGGTGCTTTCTTGTGACAGATTCAAGGCAATTCTTCGACTTTGGGACTTCAGTGTTAACATAGTTTTCATTTGTGATTATTATTTTTGTGTGGGGGCCATAGCTTTTCTTTTGACCTATGGTTGTTTTCACTCCCGGTTCTGAAGAAGCCCCTAAATCCTAACCCTGTTGAGGACTCTGAAAACTCTCAGAGCAGCAGTGCTGGGCGACAGTGTGGACACATGGTTTGGTTTCTCCTCTGGCCTGATTCTGTGGCAGCCCCGCTCTGTCCTCCTCAGACTTCAGAGCAATATCTGAACAAGTGGAGAAGGGACCAGGGGGTCAGGAAGGTGGCTACCGAAGAGTGACTTCTCTGGAGGGTGACTGAGCTAGCAAGTGAGCATGTTAGTCCAGCTCTGCCTGCAGTCGGGATGGAGCTGAACAGGGCCCACGGAAGGGGAGGAGGAGCAGAGAGCGGGGACAAAGGGAACAAAGAGGAGATTCAGATGAAGGGAAGTAATGGGGAGGAAAGAGAAGAAACTCTACAAGTCAGGCATGTAGAAAGGAAAAGGGATGAAGTGGGCATTGGGAAAGGGCACCACCAGGGAAAGAGAAAGGGGAAGGGAAGAGGGAGGAAGAGAGGAAAGGGGAAAGGGAGAAGGGAGGAGTCAGCATGCCAGGGTTCCCTCTGCATCTGAAGAAGAGGTGGCTGGTCCAGCTTGTCAAACAGGGTGCTCACTCTTTGGTCCCAGTTTCTGCTCCCAGTGCTACTGGGCTTTTCAAGGAAGGCAGGCTGTCCCCTGGGACCTACTGGAGCCCACTGGAGCCCACAGGAGGGTGAGAGAGGTAAGATGCCACCGGGTCCTGTCCTGAGCTGCTCCCAGCCACCAGCCTCACCACATGGTGCAAGAGGGACCCCAGAACAAAGGAAGGACACAGGCCCGCATGTCTGCCCCTAGCCCTGGGCACTTAGCTCATCGCAGTGAACCAAACCGCCTCCTGAACCCAGGCTTTCAAAGCCTCCTTCTTCGTTCCTGGCTTTCATGTCTGTAAGAACATGAGCCAGATCTAACTCATCTCCAACAGACAACTCTGACTCACCCCATGTCAGATTTTTATGAGTGGCTGTGATAGAGTAAGATAGCAATGCTCCAACAAACGGACTGTTTTCTCCCACTTGACCTCAACAGTCTTATACATTTTCTTAGCGAAAACATCTTGTCTCCTTCCATTAAGCTCATAACGTGGTCTAATAGTATACATGTGCCTTCGTTAGATGCGAAGCGATACAGAGGTCCTTTTTTTTTTTTTTTTTTTTTAAATTTTACAAGGTAAAGTCAGTGAACACATCCAACTTGACGAATACGTCTCTAAAATGTCAATCCAGGCAAAGCTTTTTCTGCCTACAGTTTGGAGCCTACGTGGTGACCTTTTTAAAATGCTTTCAGTCCCTCAGTGAGGCTCTTAGAAGCTAGCCAGGGCTTACTACGTGCCAGGCACTGTGTCAGGTGTTGGAGCTAAAGGGAAGGAGAGCTTGGAGGCTGGCTGGGGAGGGACATCCATGACACAACCACAGCTAGAAACAGAGGCCAGTGCTAGAAAAGAGAGAGCAGGCTGCATGGAGAGTGTGTACCATGGGGCTAGTTAGCTCACGAATAAGTGGGAGTAACTGGAGTGGGGAGATGGGGGAGAGGAAGAGGGTCTTCCCATCAATGGGAATCACCTGTGCTTGGAGGCAGGCACCATGAGGGGTCTCCACAGGAAGAGGGAGGCAGTGTGGTTGAAGGGCAGAGAGATGGGGGCAGAACAGGCATCAGTCAGTTGGAGGGGTATGAAGAGACTGATGGGAGGATTATGGGTGCCTTTGGAGGACTGGGAATTTGTTAGAAGATCAGTGCAGATTTCTATGGAGACAAATGCCAGGAACTGATAGGTCTTTGAAAGGTCACTCTGGCTGCCTTTTGGCAAAGGGGTTGGTAAAAGGCACTTGCAGGTGTGAACACACCAGGTGGGAGGTGAGTGCAGGAAATCAGGTGAGGGAGCATGGGAACTTTGTCAGGGGGTATATAATGGAGAATAGCCTTTAAGGAGTTCCACAAATTGGCACCAGCTGTGGCTTCATTACAGAGCTGGAAGGGGGAGGTGGGTGTGTCCTGGAGGTTACAGAAATTACATGAGAAAGGGACGTCATTTTAGATCTTTTTTTCAACTAGAGGAACTCTCACCTTATTGATAGAATTCCAGAGTGGGAACCGATGGACATGAGGACATCTTTGAAATGTCTGAATATGTTCTTCGACATCTTTGCAAGTGACGAGGAGACCTTGACCTTAGGAGGCCTCGGCCCTCTTTGTAGCCAAAAAGATTTCACCTACAGATTTGGGTTCTCCCTTTTAAAGTCAAGGAGACAGTCCTTCCAAAGGACACCTCCTATCATTTTACCCTCTCATCATACCTCACGTGCTGGGATCTCCAAGACCCTCTGTTCCAGGTTGTGAGTATCCACTTTGGCCGGGCTGGTCTTGCCACCACAGGAAATCTAGAGCCTGTAGTGCTATTAATAACATCATCTAAGACTGTATTTGCTGCCCTCATGGCCTCTTCCCACCATGACTCACTGAAGCTTTTTACACATTGTATCCATTAAGCTATAGTTCCCAAGCTCATCTTCTCTAGTGCCATTAATTTTTAGGGGACCAGGCAAACCTTAAACTTGTCCCCCTTAATTGGATACCTGTGCCCCCACAATCTCTTTGAATGCCTTTCACCATGATCCTTGAATGAGATCTGAGACCACTGCTGGTACCTAACACTTCTTGGCACCTTGTCTGTTAGGTTCTTGGAAGAGGAGGTGGCTATGGAGCTGAGTGGGGATGGGAGTGGGAGGATTTCTCCCTTCACTTCCCTTTTTGTTTTTTCAAATAATGGGTTTTGAGGGGGAGGGAAAGGTTAACCAGATCATTTATTTTCAATCTCCCATCCATAAAATGTTTACCACTCCCCACTGGAAGAATTTAGATCTTTCGTTTGAATCTCCAGGAAAATCTCCCAAACCCAGACCACCACCATGTGGATTCAGCCATCTTCTGATTCGCCTCCAGATTGTCTCCTCCTAACTGCTCAAGCCACAGGTTAAGGGCGAAATGTTCAATGCCCAAGCAATTAAGTGGGGAACACGTTTAAGCAATTGCATGCAGCTCTGTATCTGCATACAGGGGGTCTCTGGCAAGCCTTTCCAACCTCAGCAAAACAAGACAAAGCCCCAGCGATCTGGGGTATATATCATTCATTCATTCCTGGGTTCAACACTCATGGCGGATCCCCACCAAGACAGTGGGAGAGCAAGGACTGGAGAAATCCTGGAAGCTGAAGTCTGAGGAGGATTTCAAATTCAAGTCAGAGATGAAAGAAACATCTGGACTCGGTCCTCAGATACATGCAGTATTCTGAACTGAGGCTAGAACCAGAGACCATTCTAATGAAAGGCCTCTACAGGTGGGCTCTCACAGGTGGGTTCCGAATAATGGGGGCTAGCGCGCCCGCTGGCGGGGGGCACCTCGCAAGGCGCTGTCCCCAGCCCGACCCCATGCGGACCCGGATTCTGCCCAGCGTCCGGGGTGGTCCCGGTGCCCTGGTGTTCCCGGGAGGCTGGGTTACAACAACCCCCCTCCCCGCCCCCAGGTCGCGTCCCCCGCTTTCTGCTCCAGGTGAGGGTGAGGCGCGGTGTCACTTTACCTGTGCACAGAGGGTGGTCAGGAGAAGCCTTGGGGCGGGAAGGGGCAGCAGGCAGCAGGAGCGGGACAGCAGGACCTCACGGGAAAGCGCATGGGCGGCGAGTCTGGTGGGTCCTGCAGTCCCAACTGGGACGCAGCACAGCACCGCGGCGCTGCGCGCCCCTCCTCCTCCAGCCGTTCCACCTCCTCCCAGACTCTCCGCCACATCCTCCTTGAGCTCACTTCCCACTTCAGCAATTAGCAAAGTCCCTTCTCCTGGCCGCCCTCGACCCGCCCCCGCCCCCATCCTTCCTGAGTCCTCAGCGAGCTCACTTCCCGTTTTGGCAATTAGTAAAGCCCCTTCTCTGCGCCGCCCCGCCCCCCTCCCTCCTGAGGCCAGGCCGGTGCTGGGGCGCGGGGCGAAGCCCCAGGGGGCTTGTAAGCATTGCCAGCTCAGGCGCTGGGCAGCCTCCTAGCCTGGCTCACTGAGCGGGTGTCCGCGCCTGGCCTGGCTGCTAAAAGATCATCAGTCCTGTTCACCGTGGCTGCACTCTCCGGTCAGTTTGCTGGCTTCCTGATTGCGCCCAAAGCCAGCTCCAGCTTCCCCAGCACAGGCCTGGGCTGAGATGCCTGCCCAGGGTCTGTTGAGCAGTTTACTCATCTCCAGTCAGGGATGGCACTTCGACCTGGATGTTTGGGTTTTTTGTTTGTTTTTTGGTCATTGGTTATTACATGACCTCCAGGGTAGGTGCTCCACAAAGGGAGTGAAAACAGGACACCTGATATATAGGCATACGGCCATTCTTCCTTCTATTTATGGAATATCAATTTATAAGCTTTCCTCCATATGAAAAATGCCAAATACCAGAATAAAGCGTCATCTAATACAAATAAAGGATAGAATTAAAGAATTCTGGTAAGCCATTTAATTTTGAAAAATGGTGTTCTATTGTTGCTGAGTTGTGGTTTTAATTTACATAATATCTGATAAGTGTAGAAGTAACATGAGTGTTACGTGAGATGAGAAATGGTTTATAATTAAGATAATTTTAAAAGTACAGATAAATACAAATTTGTAAACATAGCATTATGGAGGAATAAAAATAAATGATAGCTACACACTCTAAAGTGAATAAATCTTGGAAAGTTAATAGAGAAGTAAAACAAGGGCAGTGCAAAAAGTATGGTACATTTTTATGAAGTTCAAACAAATTCTGTGAAACCATAGATGGACTTAAAGATACTATTATGTATCAAATATTGTAAAAATTAATCAAGGAAATAGCAAACATAAAATAACCAAAGCATACAAACTTGGGTAGATACAATAGGTGTGATCATGTTCTACTTCAAAATGAGATGAGTTAATAGATAAATAGAAGTAACTAGACTTTTTAGAAGTTAATAAAACTTTGCCTGTTATTTCTTAGTAATATAAAATATATGGTTTTCTAACAAAAACGTTTATCTTAAAAATATTTAAAAATAAATTTCAGGGGACGCCTGGGTGGCTCAGTTGGTTGAGCAGCTGCCTTTGGCTCAGGTCATGATCCCAGCATCCTGGGATCGAGTCCCACATCGGGCTCCTTGCTCAGCAGGGAGCCTGCTTCTCCCTCTGCCTCTGCCTGCCATTCTGTCTGCCTGCGCTCGCTCTCTCCCCCTCTCTCTCTGATAAATAAATAAAATCTTTAAAAAAAAAATAAATAAAATAAATTTCAGGCTACTCATAAGGTTATATTTACTTTTCCACTGAAGGAAAAGCTGGTTGTTGCAGTTGTAGTTGTTTGTTTGTTTTAGTCTCCTCCTAGTTTTTATTATTATAATGTGGAATAAGGAATGTTAGATTGAAAAGTGAATTATTTTATAGACAAAATCATTACTTGATTCACCTCCTGGTACAGCAGATGGAACTCCTGAAAATATGCCCTTTTGCCTTACAGAAGAGTAACAGTTATGCTTACTTCTGAAACATACTTGGTGGTGGCCCTAAATAGTGACACCATAGTAAACATTTTGAATATTTGCAATTAATTTTTATAGTCATAGGGCTCCAAAAGGCACTGCTGGTATCTTAGCAGGTATTTCAATAAAGCTAAAAGTTGCCTGACTGTTTAAAAATATTAACAAGGCACAAAACATGGCAGAATTATTGTCCTCAGATATTATTTTTTTCCATATGCTCCTGATTCCAGACATGACAAGTTATTTTTTTAAATTTTTTTATAAAAGATTTTATTTATTTATTTGACAGAGATCACAAGTAGGCAGAGTCAGGCAGAGAGAGAGGAAGAAGCAGGAATGCTGCGGAACTGAGAGCTCAATGTGGGACTCGATCCAAGGATCCTGGGATCATGACCTGAGCCGAAGGCAGAGGCTTTAACCTACTGGGCCACCCAGGCGCCCCCATGACAAGTTATTTTTGATAGATATATACACAATGTATTTTCCAGTTATAAGAAAAATGGTTCTGCTATTTTTAACCTTTTTTAAAAATTACATAATTTTTTAAATTAAAATTTTATTTTTTAATGTTTTAATTTTCTTTTCTTTTTTTTAAAAGATTTTATTTATTTATTTGAAAGACGGAGATCACAAGTAGGCAGAGAGGCAGGCAGAGAGAGAGAGAGGGGGAAGCAGGCTTCCTGCGGAGCAGGGAGCCCGATGCGGGGCTCGATCCCAGGACCCTGAGATCATGACCCGAGCCAAAGGCAGTAGCCCAAACCACTGAGCCACCCAGGCACCCCAATGTTTTACTGTTCAATATACTACTTAGAATATAAAACCTATTCCATTTGGTAAGATATTTACCATTTAAAAAATGGTAATTTTCTCATAGTGTGTTCCCCTCACATTGCTTTATTTTGAATAAAAAAATTTCACAATAAACATAACTGATGCTTTCCTTTTGATTGTCCCTCTGTTGGTCATACTGTATATGAGCCATGACAATTAGTTTTACAAAATTTATTCATGTTTGTTGATATGTTTTTCATCACTAATTTTCCCTCCCTTATCTAGTTTCCCGAGCTTTCAGACAGGTGGACACTTCAATAAACCATACCCAAGGGATGTATCAAGTACTTCTTAGACATCTCCCAGATCCCTGAGGTCTCATTTTACCTAGGGATTTGCAAAAGGCTCTGCCAGAGGCACCACTGTGACAACTGATGACCATGGTCTATCTCCTGCTAAGCTCAAGAGGTCACTGGTTTCCAAGTTTATCTATACAATTAATGCATTCCAGCAAGTTCTTTGTTTTTTAATATTAACAAACTTACTTTAAAGTTTATATGAAGAGGCAAAGACTCACAATAGTCAACATAGTGTTGAAGGAGAACAAAGACTGAGGACTGACTTCAAAGTTTACCATAACGATGGGGCACCTGGGTGGCTCAGTGGGTTAAGCCTCTACCTTCGGCTCAGGTCATGATCCCAGGGGCCTGGGATCGAGTCCTGCATTGGGCTCTCTGCTCAGCAGGGAGCCTGATTCTCCTCATCTCTCTCTCTGTCTGTCTCTCTGCCTATTTGTGATCCCTCTCTGTCAAATAAATAAATAAAATCTTTTAAAAAAAGTTGACCATAACGATAATTGTAAGCAAGATATTGTAATACTACAGAAAGACTAGATTAAAGGAACAGAATATATATTATCAACTATATTTTATATTTAATATAAAAGCAAAAGCAATACAAGAGAGCAAAATACAATCTTTTAAACAAATGGTTCTGGAGTAATGGTGAAGCTAAATGTAAAAATATAAAATTAAAATCAAATAAAATAACAAAATAAAATAAATCCAGGCAGATATCATACACTCTTCACAAAAATTAACTCAGATTGGATTATAAACCTAAACATGAAACATGTAGAAGGTAATATAGAAGAAAATTTAAATGACCTTGGTTTTGGCAATAACTTTAGCTACAAAAGCACAAGCACTGAATTTTAAAATGTCTACTCTATGAAACACAATGCCAAGAGAATGAAAAGGCAAAGCACAGACTATGAGAAAAAATTTGCAAAATACACATCTGGCAAAGGACTGTTAATCAAAAATACACAAAGACCCCTTAAACCTCAACAATGGGGGAAAAACCTGATTAAAAATGAGCCAAAGACCTTAGCAGATACCTCACAAAAGAAAATATTACAGATGGCAAATAAGCATATAAAAAGATGCTTCACATCATAGGTCATCAGGAAAATGCAAATTAAAACAAAAAAGAGACTCCCGTACATACCCAGAATTCAGAACACTGAAAACAGAACATGAAATGTTGGTGAGGATGTGGAGCAACAGGAATGTTCTTCCATGTCTATTGAGAATAAAGAATGGAAAACAACTTGGCAGTTTTTTACAAAACTAAACATATTCTTGCCAGATGATTCAGCAGTAGCAGTTCTTGGTATTTATCCAAAGAAGATGAAATCTATACCCACAAAGAGATCTATAGTAGTTTTATTCATTACTGACAAAAGCTTGGAAGCAACCAGGATATCATTCCACAGGTGAAAGGTCAAATAAAGTATAGTACATGCAAACAATGGAATATTATTTAATGCTAGAGAAATGAATTACCAAGCCATGAAAAGATATGGATATAAATATTTAATAAATATTTGATTTTAGGCTTCTACCAGTCTATCAATAGTATTAGTATATTTTAACAGTGAATGCTCAGCATTCATGAATTTACCTAATAAAATATTTTGGGTTCAATATTTTAAATACTTCAACCGCTATGATTATATTCCTAATAATTTTGAATTGGGGTAAATAAACCTTAACTTTTTGTAACTTGTTTCAATATGCAAAAGAGCTCAATGAAATTTTAGAAAATAAAAATTTACAAAAAAAAGTTTAGTTTACTATTGCCAAATAATTTAAAACTTTATCTTTTATTCAAATACATAGATTTTTCTAAATTGATTTATATGCTAATAAAACCAAAAACTTTTAGTTATACTAGATTTCATATCATGTTTGGGGCACATGGTAAGCAATAATCACCTTTTTAGTTGATCCAGTGTTGGACCTTTCTTATTTATTCTACTACCACAATTTACTTGTTCTAAGATTTGTACCCCCCAACATTTTAATATCTCTTAAGGTGTCTCTCACCTTGCACTTGATGACTTATCCTAGTTTAACTGACAGCATTTCTGTTTCTTAGTCGAACATAAACTATAGTGCATCTTACCCTTGATGAAAGCTAGGATGCAATTAAATACTCTATTATGGTTACGATTCTGATATTTGAAATCCTCCGGTAGGTCCCTGTGCCCCCACAGTGTAGTACCTCACCTCCTCGCCATAGGATACAAACCTTCTCACCCCCAGTGTTAAACCCGGGGCTCAGCCTCCATCCCCAGGTGATGCTGCCAGATCAGCTGTCCGTTGTCATGAACTTGCTGTAGTTTCCTGAATGCACTGTGCTGCCTCCTGACACTTTGAAACTTGACACACTCATCCTCATTCTTCGCTTTGCCCTTGTCTATCAACTCCCCTGAAAATCTGTTCCTAAGTGGCTTTTCCCAGGTCCAACCTACCCTTGGCAGTGTATTATCTCCCTGTGGTAAATCCTGTCACACTGCACCATGGACATGCCCGTTGTCCCCCTGAGAAGAGAAAAGGGACAATGAGGGCCCCCAGCATTTACAGCTCTAGTGCAGATCCCCATGCCTGGCTTGCAGGAAATGCCGGAACATGAAGACAAACGGAGATCATCCTCTGGCTAAAACCAGCTCTTCTATGCCTACCGCAGGATCTGGATCAATAAAGAGCAGCCAGTTATTATTGCTGTTTTTCTAGGGATTTTTTCCCCATATATTTCCCAGGTCTTTACTCTTTTTATAGCACATCAATTCAGGCTTCAACCATTTCCTAGTCAGATCAGGTGAAATCATTTCCTTCCCATACCCTCGATGTATTTCACACCTAGTAATTCTTTTTTTAAAGATCATATTTACCCATTTGACAGACAGATTACAAGTAGGTAGAGAGCGAGGCAGAGAGAGAGGGGGAAAGCAGGCTCCCCGCTGAGCAGAGAGCCCGATGTGGGGCTCCATCCCAGGACCCTGAAATCATGACCTGAGGCGAAGGCAGAGGCCTAAACCAGTGAGCCACCCAGGAGCCCCCATATCTGGTAATTTTTAACCAACGTGGATTTGCTGCATCAAATAGTTCCTTCTTCTTCAAACATTAATATATAAATATATTGATCAAGTCACTCACATGTCTTAGGCGAATGTCATACCATTAGAAGCAAACTTGAAATCTTTGCCATTGGTTTTGATTTTTGTTTTGGTTAGATTTGAATCGGTTTTTGTAATTTTAAAAATCCCTCCAGCCCTTGGCTCTGTCTGACCTGATTGCTTTCAGCTGTTTCTGCAACAAAAATATCCCGGCAACAAAAACTCTCATTGTTTACAGTGGCGACCCTTCTGAACACTTTGTTAATAAAAAGCTTTTTTTTGTTGTTTGTTTTTCGGTTAAGGTAAATGTGGAACAACAATGAGGTATTTCAAAGAGGTGAACCACAGATAAATTTCTCTAAGGGTGGGGTGAGTGTTACTCAAAAAGGAACTTGACAAGGCTTTTAAAATATTGACAATCATTATAACATAACGTGACTGATTGTTACCGTGCTCTTAACTGGGCCAACACTTGTTGGCTTCCAAGATAGACTAACAACGTTGAGATGGTTCTAGCGGCCATCTAGCACAGGGTCTCATGAGGCAGGGATTCTAGCCACTGGCTTTGCAAGGCATGAGGCCTGTTAGTGACTCTATTTTTTCCTCTGCAGAATGGGTCTTTCTACATTCCAGGTCCTTTCTACCCCAATAAATAAAGCAGCGATTCTCTCTATGAGTTGTACTATTGGTTTAAACAGCCAACTGTCTCTTTAAAAGGACTTTTGTTTAAATTCCTTTAAAAAAAAGTCCTTTCAAAAAAATCTTTATTTTTTATTTTTTATTTTTAATCCCATATGTTTACTCTGATCGTGGAACTTTGTCATTTTGACCTTCTCTGCTGATTAAAATATTCTTCATCATCAGCACCTACTGCTCTCCTCTCCTGGTGGTCTCTCCGGAACGGGTCTTCTCTAGGTCTTCTAGCAGGAGATGGGCACTTCCCCTCTACCCATGTTTCCAGACCAGCCTTACCTATCCTGCAGGGCCAGGTCGGCCTGGCTTTTTATCTGTTGTTCTCTTCTGAGTCGTTACTTTTTCATAGATACCGTGCTTTGCATTTGTCAGGACTTACCCTGGACTATCAAAACCCTTTTCTGGTGCCAGTGAATCCTAAGAAACAATCGTGATGAGAGAACCAGGAACTCGAACAGATCATATTTATCCTGAATGTTCTGTCCAAAATGAAAAATTCATTTCTGAGGAGCCTCAAGATCTCTGAGAAGGGAAGTTTCACCAACTCTGTCATGTAGGGGCATCAATTCCGATTCTGTGTCAATTGTCCTACTTTCCCAGCTAGTAATTCTCTACCTCAGAAAGCCCACTCTCAACCGATTCCTCTTTCAAAGGTAGTTGCTCTTAGAGTCTGCACATGGCACTTGGGACCTGCTGGTCGTTGGCTACTGCCCTCTGTACCTTGGGTCTAACAGCTGCGGGGCATCAAGATGAGCACGTCTCTTGTTCCTGGTCTTAAAGTAGTTTGGGGCACATGGTAAGCAGTAATCACTTCTTTAGTTAAACCAAGTGTTGGATCTTTCTTATTTATTCTACTACCACAATTTACTTGTTCTAAGATTTCCCCCCCCTTTTAATATAAATATATAAATATATTGATCAAGTCAATTGCATGTCTTACGAGAATGTTATACTTTAGTAGCAAACTTAAAATCTTGGCCATTGGTTTTGATTTTTGTTATGGTTAGATTTGGTTCGGTTTTTGTAATTTTAAAAATCCCTCCAGCCCTTGGCTCTGTCTGACCTGATTGCTTTCAGCTGATTATGCAACAAAATTGTCCCAGCAGCAAAAACTCTCATTGTTTACAGTGGCGCCCCCTTCTGAACACTTTGTTAATAAAAAGCTTTTTTTTTTTTTTTTTTGGCTATGGTAAATGTGGAACAACAATGAGGTATTTCAAAGAGGTGAACCACAGATAAATTTCTCTAAGGGTGGGGTGAGGGTTACTCAAAATGAACTTGACAAGGCTTTTAAAGATATCGACAATCATTATAACATAACGTGACTGATTGTTACCGTGCTCTTAACTGGGCAAACACTTGTTGGCTTCGAAGAAAAACTAACATAGTTGAAATGCTTCTTGTGGCCTTCTAGCACAGGGTCTGATGGGGCAGGTATTCTAGCCACTGGCTGTGCAAGGCATGAGGCCTGTTAGTGATTCTATTTTTTCCTCTGCAGAATGGGTCTTTCTATATTCCAGGTCCTTTCTACCCCAACCAATAATACGGCGATTCTCTCAGTGAGTTGTACTTTTGGTTTAAACAGACAACTGTCTCTTAAAAATGTCTTTTGGTCAAATTCCTTTAAAAAAAAAGTTCTTCCAAAAAATTTTTTTTTATTTTTTATTTTTAAAACCCATATGTTTACTCTGATCGTGGAACTTTGTCATTTTGACCATCTCTGCTGATTAAAATATTCTTCATCATTAGCACCTCCTACTCTCCTCTCCTGATGGTCTCTCCGGAAGGGGTCTTCTCTAGCTTTTCTAGCAGGAGATGGGCACTTCCCCTCTACCCCTGTTGCCAGTCTAACCTTCCCTATCCTACATGGTCAGGTCGGCCAGGCCCTTTATCTGTTGTTCTCCTCTAAGTGGTTAGTTTTTCATAGATACCGTGCTTTGCTTTTGTCAGGATTTACCCTATATTATCAAAACCCTTTTCTTGTGCCTGTGAAGCCTAAGAAACAGTCCTAATGAGAGAACCAGGAACTTAACAGATCATATTTATCCTGAATGTTCTGTCCAAAATGAAAAATACATTTCTGAGGAGCCTCAAGTTCTCTGAGAAGGGAAGTTTCACCAACTCTATCATGTAGGGGCATCAATTCCGATTCTGTGTCAACTTTCCTACTCTTCCAGCTAGTAATTCTCTACCGCAGAAAGCCAACTCTCAACCGTTTCCTCTTTCAAAGGCAGTTGCACTTAGAGTCTGCACATGGCACTTGGGGCATGCTGGTCGTTGGCTACTGCCCTCTGTACCTTGGGTCTAACAGCTGCGGGGCATCAAGATGAGCACGTCTCTTGTTCTAGGAGTTAATATAGTTTGGGGCACATGGTAAGCAATAATCACTTCTTTAGTTGATCCAAGTGTTGGACCTTTCTTAATTATTCTACTACCACAATTTACTTGTTCTAATATTTGTCCCCCCCCACCATTTTAATATCTCTTAAGGTGTCTCTCACCTTGCACTTGATGACTTATCCTAGTTTACCTTACAGCATTTCTGTTTCTTAGTCGAACATAAACTATAGTGCATCTTACCCTTGATGAAAGCTAGGATGCATTAAATACTCTATTATGGTTATGATTCTGATATTTGAAATCCTCCGGTAGCTCCCTGTGCCCCCACAGTGTAGTACCTCACCTCCTCGCCATAGTATACAAACCTTCTCACCCCCAGTGTTAACCCAGGGGCTCAGCCTCCATCCCCAGGTGATTTTGCCAGATCAGCTGTCGGTTGTCATGAACTTGCTGTAGTTCCCCGAATGCACTGTGCTGGCTCCTGTCACTTTGAAACTTGACACACTCATCCTCATTCTTCGCTTTGCCCTTGTCTATCACCTCCCCTGAAAATCTGTTCCTAAGTGGCTTTTCCCAGCTCCCACCTACCCTTGGCAGTGTATTATCTCCCTGTGGTAAAGCCTGTCACACTGCACCATGGACATGCCCGTTGTCCCCCTGAGAAGAGAAAAGGTACAATGAGGGCCCACAGCATTTGCAGCTCTAGTGTAGAGCCCCATTCCTGGCTTGTAGGAAATGCCAGATCATGAAGACAAACGGAGATCATCCTCTGGCTAAAACCAGCTCTTCTTTGCCTACCGCAGGATCTGGATCAATAAAGAGCAGCCAGTTATTATTGCTGTTTTTCTAGGGATTTTTTCCCCATATATTTCCCAGGTCTTTACTCTTTTTATAGCACATCAATTCAGGCTTCAACCACTTCCTAGTCAGATCAGGTGAAATCATTTTCTTTTTATACCCTCGATGTATTTCACATCTAGTAATTCTTTTTTTAAAGATTTTATTTACCCATTTGACAGACAGATCACAAGTAGGTAGAGAGGGAGGCAGAGAGAGAGGGGGAAAGCAGGCTCCCCGCTGAGCAGAGAGCCCGATGTGGGGTTCCATCCCAGGACCCTGAAATCATGACCTGAGGCGAAGGCAGAGGCCTAAACCACTGAGCCACCCAGGAGCCCCCATATCTGGTAATTTTTAACCAACGTGGATTTGCTGCATCAAATAGTTCCTTCTTCTTCAAATATAAATATATATATATTGATCAAGTCTCTCGCATGTCTTAGGAGAATGGCATACCTTTAGTAGCAAACTTAAATCTTGGCCATTGGTTTTGATTTTTGTTTTGGTTAGATTTGGTTCGGGTTTTGTAATTTTAAAAATCCCTCCAGCCCTTGGCTCTGTCTGACCTGATTGCTTTCAGCTGATTATGCAACAAAATTGTCCAGGCACCAAAAACTCTCATTGTTTACAGTGGCGCCCCCTTCTGAACACTTTGTTAATAAAAAGCTTTTTTTTGTTGTTTCTTTTTGTTTTTTAGCTATGGTAAATGTGGAACAACAATGAGGTATTTCAAAGAGGTGAACCACAGATAAATTTCTCTAAGGGTGGGGTGAGGGTTACTCAAAAAGGAACTTGACAAGGCTTTTAAAGATATCGACAATCATTATAACATAACGTGACTGATTGTTACCGTGCCCTTAACTGGGCCAACACTTGTTGGCTTCCAAGATAGACTAACATAGTTGAGATGGTTCTAGCGGCCTTCTAGCACAGGGTCTCATGAGGAAGGGATTCTAGCCACTGGCTGTGCAAGGCATGAGGCCTGTTAGTGATTCTATTTTTTCCTCTGCAGAATGGGTCTTTCTACATTCCAGGTCCTTTCTACCCCAATAAATAATGCGGCGATTCTCTCAGTGAGTTGTACTATTGGTTTAAATAGCCAATTGTCTCTTTAAAAGGACTTTTGCTTAAATTCCTTTAAAAAAAAGTCCTTTCAAAAAAATCTTTTTTTTATTATTTATTTTTAAATCCCATATGTTTACTCTGATCATGGAACTTTGTCATTTTGACCATCTCTGCTGATTAAAATATTCATCATCATTAGCACCTAGTGCTCTCCTCTCCTGGTGGTCTCTCTGGAACGGGTCTTCTCTAGCTCTTCTAGCAGGAGATGGGCACTTCCCCTCTACCCCTGTTGCCAGACTAACCTTACCTATCCTGCAGGGTCAGGACAGCCTGGTCCTTTATCTGTTGTTCTCCACTGAGTGGTTAGTTTTTCATAGATATCTTGCTTTGCTTTTGTCAGGATTTTCCCTGGACTATCAAAACCCTTTTCTTGTGCCAGTGAAGCTTAAGAAACAGTACGGATGAGAGAACTAGGAACTCGAACAGATCATATTTATCCTGAATGGTCTGTCCAAAATGAAAAATTCATTTCTGAGGAGCCTCAAGATCTCTGAGAAGGGAAGTTTCACTAACTCTGTCATGTAGGGGCATCAATTCCGATTCTTGTCAATTGTCCTACTTTCCCAGCTAGTAATTCTCTACCTCAGAAAGCCCACTCTCAACCGTTTCCTCTCTCAAAGGCAGTTGCTCTTAGAGTCTGCACATGGCACTTGGGGCCTGCTGGTCATTGGCTACTGCCCTCTGTACCTTGGGTCTAACAGCTGCGGGGCATCAAGATGAGCACTTCTCTTGTTCTAGGACTTAATATAGTTTGGGGCACATGGTAAGCAATAATCACTTCTTTAGTTGATCCAAGTGTGGGACCTTTCTTATTTATTCTACTACCACTATTGACTTGTTCTAAGAGTTGTCCCCCCCCATTTTAATATCTCTTAAGGTGGCACACACCTTGCACTTGATGACATATCCTAGTTTAACTGACAGCATTTCTCTTTCTTAGTCGAACATAAACTATAGTGCATATTACCCTTGATGAAAGCTAGGATGCAATTAAATACTCTATTATGGTTACGATCCTAATCCAATCCATTACTCTAACACTGACTACTACATAACCCTGTCGTTGACACTAATGTGGACTTTAAACTAATACCTGATCCTGACCATAAACCTGACACTGGCCCTAGACTTCACCCTGACCCTGACTCAGGCAAACACCAGAAACCTAACCCTGAACCTAAAAGTGACCCTGACCCTGACCCTAACACTAACCCTGACACTGAATGTGAGCCTGACCCTAACTCTAACCCTAAACCTAACCCTCCCTGACACTAACACGGGCCCTGACCCGAAACCTAACACTGAACCTAACCCTAAAACTAACCCCTAACATTATCCCTGACACTGACCCTAACCTGGTCTAACCCTAACCCTCAACCTACCTCTACCCTAACCCTAACCACACTTTAACCATAATCCCGAACCTCTCCCTGACCATGATCATAACCCTAAATCTGAAAGTTGCCTTTGTCATTTCTTAAACTTAAACCTGACTCTGGCCTTGACCTTAACACTGACTCTAACCCAGACTGTAAACCTAACTCTGACGCAAACCGTGATCCTGAACAGAATCGTAACCCTAAAGCTAACCCTGATCCTGAACCTACTCATAAAACAGAACCTAAACATAAATATCAGAATCGTAACCATAATAGAGTATTTAATTGCATCCTAGCTTTCATCAAGGGTAAGATGCACTATAGTTTATGTTCGACTAAGAAAGAGAAATGCTGGGGCACCTGGGTGGCTCAGTGGGTTAAGCCACTGCCTTTGGCTCAGGTCATGAATCAGGGTCCTGGGATCGAGTCCCACATCGGGCTCTCTGCTCAGCAGGGAGCCTGCTTCCCTTTCTCTCTCTCTGCCTGCCTCTCCATCTACTTGTGATTTCTCTCTGTCAAATTAAAAAAAAAAATTAAAAAAAAAAAAAAGAAAGAGAAATGCTGTCAGTTAAACTAGGATATGTCATCAAGTGCAAGGTGAGTACCACCTTAAGAGATATTAAAACAGGGGGGGCAAATCTTAGAAAAGTAAATTGTGGTATTAGAATAATTAAGAGAAGTTCGAACACTTGGATCAACTAAAAAAGTGATTATTGCTTACCATGTGCCCCAAACTATATTAAGTCTTAGAACAAGAGAAGTTCTCATCTGATGCCGCGCAGCTGTTAGACCCAAAGTACAGAGCGCAGTAGCCAACGACCAGCAGGCCCCAGGTGCCATGTGAAGACTCTAAGAGCAACTGCCTTTGAGAGAGGAAACGGTTGAGATTGGGCTTTATGAGGTAGTGAATTATTGGCTGGGAAAGTAGGAAAATTGACACAGAATCGGAATTGATGCCCCTACATGACAGAGTTGGTGAAACTTCCCTTCTCAGAGATCTTGAGGCTCCTCAGAAATGTATTTTTCATTTTGGACAGAACATTCAGGATAAATATGATCTGTTCGAGTTCCTGGTTCTCTCATCAGGACTGTTTCTTAGGCTTCACTGGCACAAGAAAAGGGTTTTGATAGTCCAGGGTAAATCCTGACAAAAGGAAAGCACGGTATCTATGAAAAACTAACCACTCAGAAGAGAACAACAGATAAAAGGCCAGAACGACCTGACCCTGCAAAATTGGTAAGGCTCGTCCGGCAATAGGGGTAGAGGGAAAGTGCCCATCTCCTGCTAGAAGAGCTAGAGAAGTCCCCTTCCGGAGAGACCACCAGGAGAGGAGAGCAGTAGGTGCTGATGATGAATATTTTAATCAGCCGAGAAGGTCATAATGACAAAGTTCCACGATCAGAGTAAACATATGGGATTCAAAAATAACAATTAAAAAAAAGATATTTTAAAAAGACTTTTTTTTAAGGGAATTTAAACAAAAGTCCTTTTTAAGAGACAGTTGGCTGTTTAAACCAAAAGTACAACTCACTGAGAGAATCGCCCCATTATTTATTGAGGTCGAAAGGACCTGGAATGTAGAAAGACCCATTCTGCATAGGACAAAATAGAATCACTAACAGGCCTCATGCCTTGCACATCCAGTGGCTAGAATCCCTGCCTCATGAGACCCTGTGCTAGAAGACCGCTAGAACCATCTCAACGATGTTAGTCTTTCTTGGAAGCCAACAAGTGTTTCCCAGTTAAGAGCACGGTAACAATCAGTCACATTATGTTATAATGATTGTCGATATCTTTAAAAGCCTTGTCAAGTTCCTTTTTGAGTAACCCTCACCCCACCCTTAGAGTAATTTATCTGTGGTTCACCTCTTTGAAATACCTCATTGTTGTTGCACATTTATCATAGCCAAAAAAAAAAAAAATCTTTTTATTAATAAAGTGTTCAGAAGGGGGCGACACTGTAAACAATGAGAGTTTTCGGTGCCTGGACGATTTTGTTGCATAAACAACTGAAAGCAATCAGGTCAGACAGAGCCAAGGGCTGGAGGTATTTTTAAAATTACAGAAACCGAACCAAATCTAACCAAAACAAAAATCAAAAATCAAAACCAATGGTCAAGATTTCAAGTTTGCTACTAAAGGCATGACATTCTCCTAAGACATGCGAGTGACTTGATCAATATATTTATATATTTATATTTGAAGAAGGAAGTATTTGATGCAGCAAGTCCACGTTGATTAAAAATTACCAGATATGGGGTCTCCTGCGTGGCTCAGTGGTTTAGGCCTCTGCCTTCGGCTCAGGTCATGATTTCAGGGACCTGGGATGGAGCCCCACATGGGGTTCTCTGCTGAGCACGGAGCCTGCTTCCCCCCTCTCTCTCTGCCTTTCTCTCTACCTACTTGTGATCTGTCTGTCAATGGGTAAATAAGATCTTTAAAAAAAGAATTACTAGATGTGAAATACATCGAGGGTATGGGAAGCAAATTGATTTCACCTGATCTGCCTAGGAAGTGGTTGAAGCCTGAATTAAAGTGCTATAAAAAGAGTAAAGACCTGAGAAATATATGGGGAAAAAATCCCTAGGCAAACAGCAATAATAACTGGCTGCTCTTTATTGATCCAGATCCTGCGGTAGGCAAAGAAGAGCTGGTTTTAGTCAGAGGATGATCTCTGTTTGTCTTCATGATCTGGCATTTCCTGCAAGCCAGGCATGGGGCTCTGCACTATAGCTGCAAATGCTGGGGGCCCTCACTGTCCCTTATCTCTTCTCAGGGGGACAACGGGCATGTCCATGGTGCAGTGTGACAGGCTTTACCACAGGGAGATAATACACTGCCAAGGGTAGGTGGGAGCTGGGAAAAGCCACTTAGGAACAGATTTTCAGGGGAGGTGATAGACAAGGCCAAAGCGAAGAATGAGGATGAGTGTGTCAAGTTTCAAAGTGTCAGGAGGCAGCACAGTGCATTCGGGAAACTACAGCAAGTTCATGACAACGTACAGCTGATCTGGCAGCATCACCTGGGGATGGAGGCTGAGCCCCTGGGTTAACACTGGGTGTGAGAAGGTTTGTATACTATGGCGAGGAGGTGAGGTACTACACTGTGGGGTCACAGGGAGCTACCGGAGGATTTCACATATCAGAATTGTAAATATAATAGAGTATTTAATTGCATCCTAGCTTTCATCAAGGTTAAGATGCACAATAGTTTATGTTAGACTAAGAAAGAGAAATGCTGTCAGTTAAACTAGGATATTTCATGAAGTGCAAGGTGAGTGCCACCTTAAGAGCTATTAATATGGGGGAGGGTGGAAAAATCTTAGAACTATAAATTGTGGTACTAGAATAATTAAAAAAAATAATACAAGAACACTTGGATCAACAAAAAAATTGATTATTGCTTACCATATGCACCAAAGTATATTGTCTCCAAAAATTTTATATCATTTTATAGGTCAGATATATATAAAATTACATTTAAAGTTTTAAAAATATCAGCAAATATTTTCATTTAAATGCAAATTTCAAAGAAAATCTACTTTTCCAAACACGACTTTTTATCCTATTGTTTTTTAATTTTGTCGACAACTGATAAAATGTTTAGTGAGACTGTAAATGTTTGATTGAAAAAAATGATTAATAGATGTAGGTTCAAATTATTATGTTCCATTAAAAATGATTTAGTCTTTGATGAACATCTGTTTGGTAATATGTTGTATCCAGATATAGTAAATTAATGACATATATAAAATTATAGGGAAATGACACCTTCCGTTCCATTATGAGTAGAGCTTTTAAAATGCTATTTGTCACAACCTGTCATCTTGTCATTATGTAGCATTATGTAACATTTAAAAAATGTATACTCTTCACTTTGAAATCTTTTAGAAATCTAAAATATGACTTTCTATGGTTTGTGTTTCCATATTCCTTTATTGCCAGTTTGAACAAATCCACATGCTTTGATTCAAAGGTAATAAATTCCTCTTATTTGGAAAAATGATGTTTATTTTTGTTCTCTCACCCTTAGCAGGTGGTTTCATTTTAGCACACTTCAGAGTTATAATTTCATGCTTATTAAAACATTTATTATGATCTACGTAGATGAATGAAATTTTTATTTATTAAATTATTTGCCAAAAAAATCTGTTATTTTTAAAAATGTATTTCCTTTGAAGGGTTATTTTAGAGCATTCAGAGAGGATCTAGGAGTGTGGTATTATGGAATTTTTAAGTAGGTATGAAATGGTTATTTATATGATTGTTTCTTTAAGGCTTATGTATATTGTCCATTATATGCTATAAAATATTTTGAAAGTAAATTTAAGGTATGTTTTACATAGTTTATTTTTTGGAAAAAAATATTGAAATGACTTATGAAATTCAGTATACTATCAACATTATTTTTTTCTGAAATTTACAAATTGTCTACTGAACCTATTATATGGCAGATATTTTCCAAAGTGGTGGTATCATGATATATGCCAACAACAGTTTAGATTTTTTGTTGCTTCTCAATCTAGCTCAGACGAAGTACAATTAGCCTTTATAATTTTAGCCATTCTAATAGATATGTAAGCATGCCTCATTATGATTTTAATTTGTATTTCTTTAATGTCTAAATGTTGAGAAATTTGTCATGTGCTTATAAGCCATCCATATACTTTTGGTGACATGTCTCTTCCATTATTTCCTTCACATGTACAATTGGATACTCTGGTTATTCGTAAGGTTTTTTATTTTTATTCATATTTAATAATCAGAGTAGATGTCCATTATCAGATATATAATTTGCAAATCCCTTCTCCATCTTTACGGTTTCTCAATGGAGCTTTGATAGCTGTGTCTTTCAAGAAAGTGCTACTTCTTTCCTGGTACACGGAGGAATGACTAGAACATTATCAATGTTGGCCTCTGCAAAGAAAATCATGGCTTAAGATATATGTAGTCTGCGGTTGTTGGGAGTGTTCTGTAATATCAAGCATATCTAGTTAGTTGATAATTTTGTTCAAGTCTTACATATCTTACCAATTTGATGACCATTTGTCTATATACTCTTAAAATAAAGGTGTTGAAATTTTTTTCCATTTCTCTTCTAAGGTAGAAGTTATGATTTTTGTTCTTAGTTTTTCCCTATATATCCCCAAATCTGTTATTAAGTATTAAAAGTCAAGAATTATTATACTCCCTGAGGAATTCATCCTTTTACTCTTCTGTGTTTTTGACTTGATCTTTATGTCTGATAATGAAATTTGCTTTAAAATCACTTTTCATTATCTTGATATAACCACCAAAGTTATAGTGTGATTAGTGTTAATATAGCATATTTTTTCTTTTACTTTTTAAAGCCCTTCTATATTTATTTCTGACAAAAAAAAAAAACAGCTTTTTAGCTCTGGAAGCACATTTCTAAATTATCTTTTTTTTTTTAATGAAGCAGTAGCAATTTTTGTTAAGGGACCTAAACTGAAAGTAGGTTTAGAAATTTATTTATTTATTTATTTAGGAAAAGATTTTATTTTGTTTATTGACAGCAAGAGAGAGAAAGAGAGAGAGAGAGTGGAAGCACACAAGCGGGGGGAATCACGTGCAAAGGGAGAGGAAGAAGCAAGCTCCTTGTGGTGCAAGTAGTCCCATGCAGGGCTGGAGCCCTGTACACTGGAATCATGACCTCAGCCAAAGGCAAACATATGCTTAAACAACTGAGTCATCCAGGCACCCCTAGAAAATTTAAAAAAAAAAAAGACCTTTTAAAAACATTTTGTTTATTTCTTTTTTTAAAAATATTTTATTTATTTGACAGACAGAGAGATAGGAAGAGGAACTATAAGCAGGGCAGAGGGAAAAGGAGAAGCAGGTTTCCCACTGAGCAGAGAGCCTGATGTGGGGCTCCATCCCAGGACTCTGGGATCATGACCTGAAAAGAAGGGACATTTATGGAGGAAGCCACCCAGACACCTCTTTTCTTTGTTTTTAATATATGGAAACTGATGCTTCCCAGCCACGAGGAGCACATTACCCATTGATTAAATCTTTGATAACAACCTATTTAAAAAGGTGTGTAAATATATACTTACTCAGATTTATACACTTTGTGTTTTCTTCATAGTTTGGGGCTGGACCCCATGGTGACAACACTGCTTTCAGCCTTTGCCTTCCCATCTTTTGATACCAGGTATTTGGTCAGCAAAGCAAATTAGTATCAAAATTAATAAGCCCTTGGCACCATATCTCTGGAGCAGGGGTTGCTCTTAGCCAAGGCCCAGAGCAGTTGACCTCCCCTCGCTAGTGCTATAGCCCCAAGGACTAGGTCCCTGCCACCAGAACTCAGTATTACATGTTATGCTAAGCAGACAAAACCAAAACAGGAAAGCTCCAACAGCTTTCACTGGCATGCCTCATCTCCCACTCCCAACGACGTCCAGGCAGTACCAGATGCCAGGGAGGGGTCTTGGTCCAACATATGGGCGGGAAGGAAGTAGCCACGAGCAAGTACCTGCCTCTCTGTGCCTTTCTTTCATGAGCAGGTTGTAAGGAGTAGGAAGAGGAAGGGGAAGAGAGGTGAACTTCAAGGGGTGAAGGCCTCAGGTAGGCAGCTGGCTCCTGCCAGTAGGAAAGGGACAAAGGAGAAGGCAGTGAGTCTTGCATGGAGGGTGGAGGGTAAGGGTTACAGCTTATGACAGAATCTGGACAGGAGTAATAGGGATACTAGTCATTTGAGTCCACCATTGGCAAGCTGGGCTGGGTGTCAGGGCAGATAGGCCTCCCTGGGCAACGGCACATGAGAGAAGGTGGAATTCTTCTCTGAGGAGCAGGTTGAGCTTCAGGTGTTGGGAAAGCATAGACAGTTTTGTTCCAGGGCCAAGGACAGGTCCAGGTACTCCTGGTTAGAGGTCAAGGCCATAGTATGATCCAGGTCTTCTACCAGCAGCTTGAAGGAACCACATGCCAGCCACCCCTCATTATTGTGTATAACTCTCTGTTGCACTTATTGGCTTATCCATCAAATGACTCCTTCAGCAGCTTGAAAACCACCTCCACAGGCACTCCAGGATATGGGAGGCTTCCAGATTGAAGATTTTGCACAGGATCACCCCAAAAGACCAGAAGTCACTCTGGTGGATGTAGCTCTGGTCAAACATGGCCTTAGGGACCATGCACTTCACAGGCAGTCCACAGTTGGTTGTCTTTTTATAGTAACTGATGTGGTGATATCTCTGGCAAGGCTGAAGTCTGAGATCTTCATCATGTTGTCCTTTGTCACCAGCACTTCCCTGGTGTCAGGTCTTGGTGTATGCACTTCTTGGAGGCAAGGTACTAGATGCCTCAGGTTACCTGATAGGCACAGGATACCAGGTCCTTGGAGGAGAGTTGCTCTGCTGCATTGTGGCTGATATTGTAACAGTACTCCAGGTCAGGAGGCCTCTGGGCCTGCAGGTACTCCTGTATGTTGTCTTTGGAGGCATATTCCATGAGAGTGTACGAAGGACCATCCTGTGTGCAGAACCCAGCATGTTGATGGTGTCCTTGTGCTGTCCAATCATCTTCATCATCTCCATTTCTGAGATTAGGTTAACAGGTCTTTCTCTGTTGCATCTGACTTCAACATCTTCACAGAAACTTTAGTCAAATGGTTGGATTTGTCTTTGTCCAGCCCAATGGCCTCCTCCAACACCACCTGCCCAAAGTAGGCCTGTCTTAGGGGTCTGCCTAAACTGCCTACAACCAGCCTGCCTCAAGGCAGTTATAAACTCTAGATTATCCTCAAAAACATTAAACCACAAGCTAAAAATTCTCTTCACTAGGTCTCTGTCGCAGGTCTAATTTTCTTATCTTTCATTATTTATCTTTTTCCTAATTCTTATTTTCAGTATAGTTTATTTTGCTTCCAGGTGTTTCCCCTGGTTTCTGAATGCTGTTTCATAGGGAAGAATTATCCTGTCATAAAATTATTTCTTGAGCATTCATTATATCTCTCAGTTAAAATGGGTTCTTTTATGGTATTGATTCATTTGAGTTTTCTCAAAATGGGAAGAATTTTCAAAATGGTGTTTTCCTCAAGGTTCAGAGTATGTCTTAGCATCATCTTTAAGCTTTTTGAAATTCACTTTACAAATTCTTGTCCCTCTTTTTATCTTTTTAAAATAAAATGTTTTATTTTTACTATTTTTTTATTTGAGTATAGTGATATTCAGTGTTACATTGGTTTCAGGTTTTCAATATCTCCATACATTATTCTATGATCACTATAAATATAGCCACCATCTGTCACCATATAACACTATTATAATATCATTGATTATATTCTCTACACTGTCCCATATCTCTTTTTAAAATCTCTAATTTTTATGTTTTCTGTTATTCCAATTTTCAACCATCATTTTACATGGTTACTTTAATAAAATATGCCTGATTACACACACTTTGCTGAACACCATAGCATTTGATTTATAGTAGTCTTCTTCTTCCTCTTTTTTTTAAATTAACATATAATGCATTATTAGCCCCAGGGGTACAGGTCTGTGAATCGCCAGGTTTACACACTTCACAGCACTCACCACAGCACCTACCCTCCCCAATGTTCATAAACCCACCACCCTCTCCCTACCCTCCCCACCCCCCGGCAACTCTCAGTTTGTTTTGTGAGATTAAGAGTCTCCTATGGTTTGTCTCCCTCCTGATCCCATCTTGTTTCATTTACTCTTTTCCTGTCCCCCAAGCACCCACATTGCACCTCCATTTCCTCATATCAGAGAGATCATATGATAGTGACTTTCTCTGGTTGACTTATTTTGCTAAGCATAATACCCTCTAGTTCCATCCATGTCATCGCAAATGGCAAGATTTCATTTCTTTTGATGGCTGCATAGTATTCCATCGTATATATATACCGTTCATTTCTTGATGAACATCTAGGTTCTTTCCATAGTTTGGCTATTGTGGATATTTCTGCTATAAACATTTGGTGCACATGCCCCTTTGGATCATATACTAGTCTTCTTTACCTTTATCAGAAACCCAGGAAGCTTTATTTATTTATTTACTCACATGAACACATGATCCAACACAACGTTTATTGTTGTTCAAATGTATTATAATGTCTTACCGCTTAACACTATGCTTACTGTTCTCTTTCACTGTCTGACTAAATCCTCATCATCACTATGCCACTTAATGACAAAGAACAATTGAACTCAGAGTTCTCTCCATATCGGGAATGAAGACTCCACCCTTCTGTTTGTGCAGGTAAAATAAATGTTGATATTGTCTGTCCTGCACATACCCCATCCTGTTCACCGGAATATTCACCATCAAAATATATACAAAATAAAAACCATACCTCACCACTTCTATTACCACCCAGCATGCTAAAAACACCATCATATATGTTCCTGAATTATTGACTTGATTGATAGCCCCACTTCCACACATAATGCACTCCTTTCTCCCTGCAAATTTATTTTGGTACAGCAACTTAACCTAAAAATCAAGTTAGATGATTTTATTCTGCTGTTGAAAGTCTTTTGGTATCTTCCCCTTTCATATTAAATAAAAACTGAAGGCGTTTCAATGTACTAGAAGGTCATACATCAATACGTTCTTCCTCTCTCCACCACTATGAACTCCTCATTGGCCACCTTGCTTTTCCTCAAAAGTAACAGACAAGCTGTTCACACAAAGTCTATATACTTACTTGCTCTGCCTAGAGCAATCTTTTCCTTTAATATTTGTATAACACCCTCCTTCACTTCCTGGGTCTTTGTGCAAATAACATCTCCTAAATGAGATATAACCACCCAACACAAAATAAAATTAACTTTCATCCCAGCATTCTCCAATGGCTTTTACCTTTCTTGTATTTCTTTGTAACACTTATCACCATCAACCATCAATCATTATTCTATTACTGGTTTATTACCTTATTTGAGACAGAGAGAGAGAGAATTGGGAGGGTGCGCAGAGGAAGAAGAAAACACCCCACTGCCTAGAAAGCCTGCTGGGGAGTTACATCCCAGGACCCTGAGATCATGACCCAAGCCAGAGGCAGTCACTCAATGGACTGAGCCACCGAAGCGCCCCTCTATTATTGGTTTATTTCACTATTATATTTCAAAAGAATGTAAGCTCTTTCTGGTCAGCTATTTTATATGTTTTATTAATTGAAGTATTCTCAGAAAGGTAGCTGGCAGATTGTAAGGGATCACTAAACTGTATTTTGTTGTTATTATTGGGCTCCTTTATGGGCTTTACCTCTTACGCTAGAAGTCTATCCTTCAGATGTAAGCAATAAGAATAGAACCCTGCTGCCGGGTTCAAATGAGTAAAAAGCCTGTATTAAGTGGATATTTTAAAAGCTAAATGAATGGCTTAATAGTTGTATATAGGGAGAAAGGGAACATATTTTCCACAGTTTAGAAGTGGAGTTCTTTTATAGAGTTCTTGTACAAGCCTACACTCTTGAACGATAATGGGCAGTTGTACATTACAATTATACAAACACTTTGGTATTTATATCATTTTTTTGTAATTCATGACTGGATCATTTGATTCCTTAGGAGCATTACAGCATTTCAACTTTTCACGTTCAATAAACTTATTGGGGTTGCTACCTTTTTTATTCAAATGGAGAAATAGTCATGATTTAATCTAAATAAAGTGTTATTGGTTGTGTTGTTTTCTAGGAATGAGTCGCACATGCTAGTTTAAAAGTTTTGTTAAATTCCCAAGTCTGTCACTGATAAAAGCCTTTTGTAGATTAGTAACTTGATCAAAACAGAAAAGTTATGTAACACCAATTGTTATACTATCTTTGTTTCCATCTTGCATTGTTATAACGCCCATCTTAACTCTATTTAAGACAAGTCATCGACAGATGGCTTTCTGGCATTGGTTGCATGATATGAAATCTAGTATAACTAAAAGTTTTTGGTTTTAGCAGCATATAAATCAATTTAGAAAAATATATGTATTTGAATATAAGATAAATTTTTAAATTATTTGGCAATAGTAAACTAAACTTTTTTTTTGTAAATTTTTATTTTCTAAAATTTCATTGAGCTCTTTTGCATATTGAAACAAGTTACAAAAAGTTAAGGTTTATTTACCCCAATTCAATATTATTAGGAATATAATCATAGAGGTTGAAGTATTTAAAATATTGAACCCAAAATATTTTATTAGGTAAATTCATGAATGCTGAGCATTCACTGTTAAAATATACTAATACTATTGATAGACTGGTAGAAGCCTAAAATCAAATATTTATTAAATATTTATATCCATATCTTTTCATGGCTTGGTAATTCATTTCTCTAGCATTAAATAATATTCCATTGTGGAAGTGGGGCTATCAATCAAGTCAATAATTCAGGAACATATGATGGTGTTTTTAGCATGCTGGGTGGTAATAGAAGTGGTGAGTTATGGTTTTTATTTTGTATATATTTTGATGGTGAATATTCCGGTGAACAGGATGGGGTATGTGCAGGACAGACAATATCAACATTTATTTTACTTGCACAAATAGAAGGGTGGAGTCTTCATTCCCTGATATGGAGAGAACTCTGAGTTCAATTGTTCTTTGTCATTAAATGGCATAGTGATGATGAGGATTTAGTCAGACAGTGAAAGAGAACAGTTAGCATAGTGTTAAGCGGTAAGACATTATAATACATTTGAACAACAATAAACGTTGTGTTGGATCATGTGTTCATGTGAGTAAATAAATAAATAAAGCTTCATGGGTTTCTGATAGAGGTAAAGAAGACTAGTATATGATCCAAAGGGGCATGTGCACCAAATGTTTATAGCAGAAATATCCACAATAGCCAAACTATGGAAAGAACCTAGATGTTCATCAAGAAATGAACGGTATATATATACGATGGAATACTATGCAGCCATCAAAAGAAATGAAATCTTGCCATTTGCGATGACATGGATGGAACTAGAGGGTATTATGCTTATCAAAATAAGTCAACCAGAGAAAGACACTATCATATGATCTCTCTGATATGAGGAAATGGAGGTGCAATGTGGGTGCTTGGGGGACAGGAAAAGAGTAAATGAAACAAGATGGGATCAGGAGGGAGACAAACCATAGGAGACTCTTAATCTTACAAAACAAACTGAGAGTTGCCGGGGGGTGGGGAGGGTAGGGAGAGGGTGGTGGGTTTATGAACATTGGGGAGGGTAGGTGCTGTGGTGAGTGCTGTGAAGTGTGTAAACCTGGCGATTCACAGACCTGTACCCCTGGGGCTAATAATGCATTATATGTTAATTTAAAAAAAAAGAGGAAGAAGAAGACTACTATAAATCAAATGCTATGGTTTTCAGCAAAGAGTGTGTAATCAGGCATATTTTATTAAAGTAACCATGTAAAATGATGGTTGAAAATTGGAATAACAGAAAACATAAAAATTAGAGATTTTAAAAAGAGATATGGGACAGTGTAGAGAATATAATCAATGATATTATAATAGTGTTATATGGTGACAGATGGTGGCTATATTTATAATGATCATAGAATAATGTATGGAGATATTGAAAACCTGAAACAAATGTAACACTGAATATCACTATACTCAAATAAAAAAATAGTAAAAATAAAACATTTTATTTTAAAAAGATAAAAAGAGGGACTAGAATTTGTAAAGTGAATTTCAAAAAGCTTAAAGATGAGGCGAAGACATACTCTGAACCTTGAGGAAAACACCATTTTGAAAATTCTTCCCATTTTGAGAAAACTCAAATGAATCAATACCATAAAAGAACCCATTTTAACTGAGAGATATAATGAATGCTCAAGAAATAATTTTATGACAGGATAATTCTTCCCTATGAAACAGCATTCAGAAACCAGGGGAAACACCTGGAAACAAAATAAACTATACTGAAAATAAGAATTAGGAAAAAGATAAATGATGAACGATAGGAAAATTAGACCTGCGACAGAGATATATTTCATATTTTATTTATATTTAAATACATATTTAAGAATGTAAATATACTTACATAAATATGTTTATATAAATATATGATCATGTAAAATATATTTATATATACATTTATATATTAATGTATACATTTGAATATTAGAGAAATGTATATTCAAGTTCTTTGCTCATTTTTTAAGAGATTTTATTTATTTATTTGAGAGAGATTTATTGAGAGAGATCACAAGCAGGCAGAGAGGCAGGCAGAGAGAGAGGAAGAAGCAGGCTCCCTGCTGAGCAGAAAGAACGGGGCTCGATCCCAGGACTCCGAATTCAAGACCTGAACGGAAGGCAGCAGCTTAACCCGCTGAGCCACCCAGGCGCCCCTCTTTGCTCATTTCTTAACTTGGTTGTCTTTTTATTTGAGTTGTAAGAATTCTTCACACAGTCTGAATGCATGTTCCTTATATATGACCTGCAAATATTTTCTCCCATTTAGTGGCTTGTCTTTTGACTTTGTCAATGGGGTCCTTGGAAGCACAAAACTGGGATATTTTGGTTGAGTCCCATTTATTTGTTTATTATTTTTTTTAAGTTGCTTGTACTTTGGTGTTTGGCCGAGGAGCCGTTGTTAGATTCAAGACCACTAACATTTACCTTTGTGTTTTCTTCTGAAAACTTTATCATTTTACTTTATTTTTATTTTTTAAAAGATTTTATTTATTTGAGAAAGAGACAATGAGAGAGAGCATGAGCGAGGAGAAGGTCAGAGGGAGAAGCAGACTCCCTGTGGAGCTTGGAGCCTGATGCAGGACTCAATCCTGAAACTCCGGGATCATGACCTGAGCAGAAGGCAGCCGTCCAACCAACTGAGCTACCCAGGCATCCAGAACTTTATCATTTTAATGCTTACATTTATGTCTTTGATGCATTTTGGGTTATTTTCTCTGTATGGTGTGAGGCAGGACACCTGTTTCATTATTTGCATGTGGCTGCTTGGGAGTAAAATACTGTTCTTACCCCCATTGAATTGTTTGGCACCCTTGTCAAACATTAGTTGACTGTAATTTATTTTCCTTTTTTTTTTTTTCCCATTGAGGCATTTCACGTGCCATGTATATTATATTTCTAGGAAAAAGGAATCCCAGGATTTTCCCTCCTGCCTGGATTCTTCCTTCTTCATGGTGCATGATGCCAGAAGAATTTTTCCATGCAGTGAAACCAAACTGAGGGGATGGAAATATTCTGCCACTTTTCTAGATCTTTCAGTTATACAAGTCTAGGGCTGGTCATGCCACACTTGTTTAACTTGCCCGTGAGGTACACAGCAGTTTTCCCAGCTCTGTGGTCATCAATAATTTCAAATTTGCCAATGTACTCATGCTTCGTCATCACAGTGAGGAAACGGGACGATGACTTTGGTGCAGGGCCTCCTAAGAACCTGGCCTTCGCCCCCCCTTTCAGCAGTGTTAATGTTCTTGAGGGCATCTGTGGGACATTTGTTCACACTGTTACTGCAGCACGGAAAGATGGCAGAAAAAGCTTTTTTCCCTTTTATTAATATTTGGTCTTGTTCTCCTTCCCTTTTTCATAACCGAATGCATATTTCCCCTTCGTCATTTGAAAACTGCATACTGTTCTCCAGCTGTTTTCCCCAGACGAGACCTTGTGTATCAAGAATCCTTATTTCACAGTTATTATACACAATCTTAAAGATTTATGACTGTCCGCTTATTTTACACATGCATACACACGAAGCACTAAATACGGACTTTATCTGAATGGCTAAATGTTGGCCAAGACAGAAGCCAGTTGTAGTGGGAACTGATAAGATAAAGATATAGTCTGAAGTTTTTGTTCTTTAAAAAAAGCCTTCATGGGGCGCCTGGGTGGCTCAGTGGGTTAAGCCGCTGCCTTCGGCTCAGGTCATGATCTCAGGGTCCTGGGATCAAGTCCCATGTCGGGCTCTCTGCTCAGTGGGGAGCCTGCTTCCTCCTCTCTCTCTCTCTCTGCCTGCCTCTCTGCCTACTTGTGATCTCTCTGTCAAATAAATAGGTAAAATCTTTAAAAAAACAACAACAAAAAAAGCCTTCATGGGGCGCCTGGGTGGCTCAGTGGGCTAAAGCCTCTTGCCTTCAGCCCAGGTCATGATCCCAGGGTCCTGGGATCAAGTCCTGCATCGGATTCTCTGTTCAGTGGGGAGCCTGCTTCCCCCTCTCTGCCTGCCTCTCTGCCTACTTGTGATCTCTGTCTTTCAAATAAATAAAATCTTAAAAAAAAAAGGCCTTTATATTTTATTAAAAATTTTAGGTGTCCGAATTCAAAAGGTTAACAATTGAGTACAATAATAATAATAATAATAATATATCATCTAATAATAAAATAATAATAATTTCTCCTGCATAGTCACTGCTGCACACTAGTAAAATGAGATGTTTCTTTTCTTTTCTTTTTTAAAGATTTTATTTATTTTATTTATTTGACAGACAGAGATCACAAGTAGGCAGAGAGGCAGGCAGAGAGAGAAGGAGGGAAGTGGGCTCCCTGCTGAGCAAAGAGCCCGACGTGGGGCTTGATCCCAGCCAAAGGCAGAAGCTTAAACCACCCAGGCGCCCCGAGATGTTTATTTTCATTTGGGATTATGGAGGGGCAAAGTGTTTTTGGCTCTCCTGCTGAAATAGGGACTCAGTCAGTATGGTCTCCACCTTTTTCCCTAAGAGTAGCTCTGGAAGATGAAGACGTCCCTCCATCTCCCAGACATGAGGGTTTGACCAGGACATGGGATGGTATAAGCTCATTGACATAGTCTCATGAACTAAGCCCTGGTTTATTGGTCACAGTCGTTCTCCAAGTATTTTCAGGAATAAACTTCAGGTGTTGCCCTTACTCTAATTTTTCTTTCTGAGATTTCTGACTGCAATCGCTACTTCCTGCAGTCACTCAAGAAGAAACGAGGCATGTGGCAGCGCAACAGTGTGTTTTTCTTTCAAGATGACAGAATCACTCTTGATTTCTGTACGCATCTCGGATTTTCATATACGAACATGGATTTTGGTGTCTACCCTGAGGAGATAATACATATGGTGTGAGCTACACATGTATTCTCATGACACGTCACCTGGGTTACCCAGAACTTTCTGGGCCCGGCAGAAAGGCAGAAACCCAGGTGAATTCCTCATTGTTCCAGCAGGCTGTCAGCCCTCAAAGGCCTTCTGGATGTGCTTGTGCATCGCAGTGTCTGCTGTGTAAGATACAGAAAGAGCACAGTAGTTCAGGGGGAAAATATTTAGGAACACATTTTCCAGGAGGAACCAGGATTCAGTTTGGGTGACTCTTGACCATTTTTCATCTTCTGACGACTGAAAGTGGTAGTTAATCTACAGTCATGGTTTTAACATGCATTTCGAATGTAATGTGAGTTTCCATCAACATAAAACTATAAGAACTGTCTTCCTAAAGGGCATTCATGTAAGGCCCGTTATTTTCCAGCTTGATTAATGAAAACAAAATTTTTCTGTAATGCTTTCTTCCTACTCTGTATTAGTTTTCAGGACTGGATTGAAAGTGATTTATTGTGGATAGGGTTATACCTGCTCGTGGAATTTTTTTCTGTTCCTGGGTTTTTAAAGGTGGCAGAGTTGACTTTCTGATTTTAATTCATCTTCACTAGATGAAGAATTCACAAATAGGACTTTTTCTTGAAATAACCATAGCCTGGGGGCGCCTGGGTGGCTCAGGTCATGATCTCAGGGTCCTGGGATTGAGTCCCACATCGGGCTCCCTGCTCAGTGGGGAGCCTGCTTCACTCTTTGCCTCCCCCTCTGCTTATGCTTTCTCTAATAAGTAAATAAATAAATAACCTAAAAAAAAAAGAAGTTGTATTTGACTGGAGCTTCATGTGGAGTGACAGATCAACAGAAAGACAAAGGAATAAGAGACAGGAAGCAATGAAGGAAAACACAGAGGCGCACAGTATAGACAGATGTTCCTCGGCTTATGACGGCCTCGGCTTCTAATAAACCCATTGTTCAGCTGGAAATCTCTTTAGTTGAAAATGCATGGAAAGCACCTAAGCGACTGAACATCAGAGCTTAGCCCCGCCAAACTTAAATGTCTTGAGAACACTTACAGTATTGCACAGTTGGGCAAAATCCTCTAACACAAAGCCTATTTCACAATAAAGTGTCTGGTATCTCATGTAACTTACTGAACACTGCACTGAAAGCCAGAACAGGACGGTTCAAGTGTGTTGGTTGCTGACCCTCGTGATCACGTGGTTTGCCTGGGGGCTGTGCTCGCTGTCCCTGCCCAGCATTACAAAAGAGGACCCTACTGTAGATCGCCAGCCTGGGAAAAGATCCAAACTAAATGCATATCACTTCTGCACTATTATAAAAAGTCAAAAAACCATAAACTGAACGAAGGTGAAGTCAGGGATCTTCTGTACCAGGTGTGTTAGGGAAGGTCAAGTGCTCCTGTCTGGCCAGGAACCATAGTGGTATGGGGGAAAGTTCCACAGTAGAAAGTTCTACAGCGGAGAACCACTAGGACTCAAGCACCAATGGTCACAGGTTACGCCAGGAAGACTGGATGCTCTTCTGTGGGCGATGAGAAGCCACGAGCGACTCAGGAAGGCTGAAGAGCTCTGGGCAGGTGGGACACCTGAGGGCTGCAATGAAGAGGGACAGGTGGAGCTGGGGGACCAGGTGGGGAGAGCCCACTACCCTCGAACAAAAGGCAACAAAGGTCTGGACTGGGATGACGGAGATGGTGGAAGGTAATGGGATATTCATGAAACAGAACTGGAAAGCCATGGAAATGAAATAAGAGAGGGAGGGAAAACCGTTCATGACTTTAATTGCCATCAGTATAAAACGTGTTGAATTAAAATGAATTGGTATTTCTAGACCTATGATGACATCACAATAATGGAAGGAAACCAATTTTGATTTTGAGCCTGGTTAAGGAGACAGTATAGACAAGAGAAAAGCAGAGGCTCTGGAGTCACACAAATGCCACCGTTGAGATTCGTCCCCACTCTTTATTCCCTTCCCTGTAAACCCAGGCAAGTGACACCTGCCTCACAGCACTGGTAACAAATAGGGAAGAGCACACGTTCCCACGTTCCCAGGTCAGACAGGACAGCCAGGGATCAGCGGCACATGAGGAGGTGACAGGTGGTCACTAAACTGAGCTCAGGTGCATACACAGCATTTTATGTCACCTTGAGATGGCTCCTCTTGTGACCTCTCGAAGAAGGTGGCAGTGGTGAGGAACGAACTCCAGGAGCTTATTAGCATACATGATCTTCAGGCCGTCTGGATGAGACTCAACGATCTGCTCTACAATCACCTAGCAGAAGGAAGAGCGTTTTATTTTTATTTATTTGTTTGTTTGTTTGTTTGTGTTTTTGTTTGTTTTTAAAGCACCTAAAAGAGAAGTATGAACTATACACTACAGAGAAAAGAATCGTGTAAACCTTAAAAATGCACTTCGTCCTTCCTCCTCCCCACTCAGTATGCTTTCTAAATAGGAGGTAAGTAACAATGGCATGAAAATCTAGGTCCCGGGATTTGGGAATACTGCTCCAACCCTGGGGGACACAGAGGCTGAGGGACAGAGACTGGCCTGAAGCTAAAACATCACACACACTCATCTGCTTCCCTTCTGAGCTTAAAAGCGAAATACTGTATCTGCAGACAACAGCTCTGTACCATCTTCACCCTGGCCTTATCCTCTACCGTCTCCAGAACAGGGAAAGGGCTGAGATGGAAAGTGATGGAAGAAAACACATCTTATTTTGCTTTAGTATTTAATTTTTTTTGGTGAGGCTGAGTTGCAGGAGGTGAATGACAAGCATACAAACTTAAAATACAAACGTGGCCACAGTTCATTTAATGACACGGAAACGTAAAGTACTTCCCTAATTTAGCATATTAGATTCAGTTCAATGAAAAGGGCATAAATTAAATAACTAAAATATTTTCATTTAGTGACAAAGAATAACGTGATCTTTTTCACCCCCACAGAGAGAGCTATGAACTATAATAGGATACATACAAAGAACTGACAGATCATTTACTTTTAGTAGTCTTAATGAAGCTGAGAAGATTACTGAAATTAATCCTTCAATTTCACTTCTATCACTGGGATACTGTCTCGTTTTAAAACTGGAAGCCTTTCATCCTGAAGTCATCGTGGGTAGCTTTATACTTACCAGACAGAAAGAACACTCGCACTGGCAGGTGACTGGAAGAAAGCCCTCAAACGCTGAGACTGGCTTCATGACTTCTGTCAGCTTGAACTAGATGAAACTGACGCTCTCTAAGTTGGAAGCTGCTGATTGCTGGCGGCCTCACATGGTGCAGCCCATACTCCGGCCGCTCAGAGGCAGGATACACTGACTCCCTGTATTTAACTGTATCCTTAAAGGTCAAGAACACTGGGTAACCAAGTTCTGGACTTAAGGTACTACCCCACTAACTCGCTCTTCAAAGCCCTTTATCTTTGAATATTCCCTCCCTCCCACCTTCCTAGCCTGGCAAACTCCCCCATGGTCTTCTTCTTTTTTTTTTTTTTTAAGATTTTATTTATTTATTTGACAGAGAGAAATCACAAGTAGTCGGAGAGGAAGGCAGAGAGAGAGAGAGAGAAGCAGGCTCCCTGCTGAGCAGAGAGCCCGATGCGGGACTTGATCCCAGGACCCTGAGATCATGACCTGAGCCGAAGGCAGCGGCTTAACCCACTGAGCCACCCAGGCGCCCCCCCCCCCCCATGGTCTTCAAGACTTAGGCCACATCAATTCTGCGAAGACGCTTCCCTTCACAGACTTTCCCTGCGCACAGAGCTGTCTTCCAGCTCCTCCAGTGGGCATGGGCACCTTGGTGGGGTCATGCTTTTCGGCAACTTCATTAACGTATAACTTATGGAAATGGAAATTGACCTGAAAATGTTCTGATCTGTACCTTCTTCCTAGGCAAGTCCCTCACCCCTACTAAATTAAGATGATCCCTGAGTTATGGCATCACTGTAAGAGACCAGAGCACATGCCTGATTCCTGCCATGCTGATGGGCACCAAGCGGGACCAACCTTTTCTTACAACCAGAAGAGCAGGAACTAAGAGCATCTTCAAGGAAGAGCCCTGAGCTCTCTCGCACCCAGTCAAGAAACGAAGCCAGATTAGATGCTCTGTGTTTGTGGAATGAGGTGCATGGGAGCACAAACCTCATCCATGTACGGTTTCACCAGTACTTGACCGACTAACGCCTCTGCATCCCGTGTCTTGTCAATTGTAGCGTAAGTCTGGAGGCAGTGCCGTATGATGTCCACATTGGAAGTCTGAAGCTCTTCCAGCAGCAGGCCTCCCAGGGACTGCTGCAGCATGGCCGTAATGTGGGCTATACGCTGCAAGAACAGAGAGACCAGGAAAGAAGGTCCAGGCACCACAGTTTCTAAAAGCTCAAATATATGTGTATAATTTATATACATATGTGTTATATATATAAAGCAAGCCTCTAATTCTACCAGAATATATGTAAGATTAAAATCCCAACATTTCCTAGAGAATAACAATGAATCTCTTCTCCCCATGATTGCTTTCTTTCTTTTTTTTTAAAGGTTTTTATTTATTTATTTGTCAAGAGAGAGCACAAGCACACAAGGAGACACAGGCAGAAAGAGAAGCAGGCTTCCTGCCAAGCAAGGAGCCCAAGGTGGGACTCGATCCCAGGACCCTGGGATCATGACCTAAGCCAGAGGCAGTGGCTTAACTGACTGAGCCACTGAGGCGTCCCCTCCCTATGATTTCTTTGAAAGTAAGTCGGCTTCATCAAAGTGAAGTTTAGACAATTACGGAATGACAAAAAGTTATTTGCCTCTTAAGCTACGGAGTAAATCTGACAAACGTGCATTTAAACCCAGTCAAGGGCTTTGGATAAATGAACTCTGACTACATCATATGATGTGTCAAGTTACATGAAATTCAGAATTAATTTTACTTGCATAGTTTGGAGACTACGCTTGTGTCTTTACACAAAATCTATCTAGTGTGACATAATGGAAGCAGGGTCCCAAGCAGGAGACACTAAAAAAAAAAAAAATTCAAAGCTAGCTTCAAAATCCTGTAGAGCAGCAATTATCAGGGGCAATGCTAGGTCAAACCAAAATCATCCAGGAAATTCGCAAACAGCAAATTGAAAATCGAAACCAACACTTGCTGGTCTTACTTTGTCCAGAAGAGGCATGCCTTTGCTCTGAACAGCATGAAAGTGTAACTGGTTAAATTCTGTGGCAATTCTCTCCAAAATCTGTCTAGTCCAGAGAGGGCTAGTAGAGATAATTAGAGAAATGTAATTCCCAAAGTTAAAACCTGCTACCCCCACCGCCCCCCATGCCTTACAGCGCTCAGGCACCTGCACCTGAACGCCATCAATTTTCATGACAAACTGTCTGTGCAGCAGGCCCCAGTGCAAGGGGTGAGGAGCGGGGAGGTCGTAGAAGCCACCGACGCAGCCTGGCCCGGGCCACAGGGCCCAGGCAAGGGGATGGAGCTATTTTAGGTCAGTGTGGGTACAACTGCATGATTCCTCCATGTTCCTCGGGCTCTCCCATTCGTGCCCTTCTTCTCCCATTCTCTAACCACCTCCTCTCTCTTGCCCTGTCCTACCGTTCATACCCGAAGCCCCCTCATCTTCTCTGCCTGCCTCATTCTCCCTCCCAAGTACCTCCCCAGTACCAACTACTGCTGTCTCCTCAATCAGCTAAAACTGACCGCCTAGCAGCAACCTGGGAAATTGCTCAGAGCAGTGGACTCCAAGTTTAAATTTACCCAACGGCAGAAAGAGCAAGCTCGGTGCTCCGGGAGCTGGTGAGAAATCACTCACAGTGCATCTGCCATCAAGTGGACTGGATACACTTCCCTCTTGCCCCCCACATTAGAAAGCATTAACCCCATTCAAAAGGAAGTCGAACAGTGAAAGAAAAAAAAAACACAACAAAGGCCCCAAAGCCCCTGCTGGGCTCTATGAGGCATCCCACATCTGAGGATGGGCAGTCAGGTAGTGAGGAAACACACTGTAAGAAAACCCAAAATCTCTGGAGACCTGCCATGGTGTGCCCCGTCCCAGAGCATCAGAACTGGTGTGGAGGGAAGGCAAGCGCTTGGCAGGAACAGTGCCGAAGCCTAATCCCAACCTCTACTGACTGATCCCATGCGCATTTCCTATTTATCCTTTTTTCGGCATTTCTGGGCCTGGCAGAGCATGATGGATTTACTGTGCGCTGACGCTGCTCTGGCTTTCCTGACTCTAGAGCTCAGAGCTGCTCTTCTGGAGAAAAAAGTCCTCCAAGGTAATTCTGAGCAAGAAAGCGCACAATGTCTGTTTATCAAGGACAGTGTTGCAAAGGGACAGGATTGTAGACACAGAGCTCACTGAGGTGTTTCTATCCGAGGAGCACAGCAGCAACAGCAAAGACAGGAAGAACACTGGAGGGCCAGCTCTCCAGGGGCCGAACGTGGACATGGCTGGAGGGGCTGGAGGGGCTGCAGGCGCTGCCAAGGGCCGCAGTGAAGCAGAGCCGCTGGAGACACACGGGCTGCAGAAGGGCCGCGTGCAGACTGTCTGCTAAGTGTGGACGAATGGGGCAGAAGCACGAGTGCAACGGGCTAGAGACACAAGCACAGTGGAGGCTGACCACTTAGTTGAATGCCTTGATGTGAAAGGGGACAGAGACCTAGGACCAGAGAATCGCTTCCTTTGGGATGTGTCCGTTCTTAATCTCCATCATGAGACATGTGGAGCATATGGTCTCTCAAGTTCCTTCCAAATCTAAAACCTTAATTCCTAAAATTTAGAAACCTAACTCCGCCTGCAAGGGGAGGGACTGTTAGCGTCACACAACAGAGCACTCAGGGCACCAGGCGACCTTGACGCAGGCAGCCCAGCTGGTATGTGTAGGACCAGCCCCGGCTACACCCACTGCACCACTGTGCGTCTCACAGTGCTGACAGGACCTAACTACTCATTTTCTGAGTCACTCATCTACCCTGGCTGATTGAAAATTCACACCAGGAAGGGAACAAGACAATCACAGTATAACAAAGAGAGCCATCATCTTTTTCCTATTTCATAAGTTTTTTCTTTCCTGTTTGTAAATTTCAACTGGATATGTCCTATACTGTTTCATAATAATATAATGCTGGTGCAAAATACATCAATGGTAATACTCTGGGCATGTCTAGGAAAAAAAATGAGATGGAGAAAAACCAAGATGAATGGTAGGTATGCCTTAAAGATCAACAGGACTTTGCTAGTCCTCAGGGAAGGTGATTCCAAATATACTTTTACACTGCAAGCATAATGACGTGTTGGAACTGTGGTCTATAACCAAAGGGTTTATAGGAACGTGTTATAGATTTCACCATTTCATGCTCTCCACTCTCCTGGAGCTACATTCTAGCCACAAACCTGGATTTTCTTCTTGTTCAGAAATGAATTCTAACTAAGCTGTCCCCGCCTAATTAGATTGGATGTGAAGTATTAATTTATGTGCTACTTAGTTAAAAAAAAAAATGCTTACCTGCTTGCTTCTAGTGCAGAGGTTTCTTTCGAACTTTGTGAATTTAAGATTTTTTCAATCTTTTCAACTGATCAAATAACTTGTATAAGCCTCAACACACACATCTATAAAAATAAAAATTAAGCAAACAAAAAACGTCACCATCTTTACTCTTAATCATCTTTATTTCCCATGCTAAATGCAGGAAAATATAAGACCAAAAGTTAACTTCAAATATATAGGGCATGCTATATTTTGAATATTTCTATGAAACACAGAATTCTCAAGAATGCAAATCTTAGTTCTAGAATAAGCATACTTCCATATTCTATTGCAAGTTTATAGAGGAAAAAAAAAAAAACCCTAGACTTTGCTTTCTCATATTCTATACTCTTATTTCTTTTTTTCCCCATCCTGAATCTTTCTATGGGCATTTCTTTCCTATTTTTTTAAAAAAGATTTGTTTATTTGAGAGAGAGAGAGACTGCATGTGCGCATGCAGGGGAGGGGCAGAGGGAGAGAGAGAATCTCGAGCAGACATCCTGCTGAGCACAGAGCTCAATGCGGGGCTCAATCTCATGATCCTGAGATCATGACCTGAGCCAAAATCAAGAGTCGGACGTTTAACCAACTGAGCCACCAGGCGCCCCTCCATTTGTTTTCTTATGGCCCTTTATTCATGTTTTAACTTTGGCTTCCGATTGTACTGGCCCTCTCAGTTTACATGTGCATATACCTATATGCCCAAGCACCAAATCATTAAAGACCTTTTACACTACAAATATTATCAAAGAGGTTGAGGGACATTATGAAAACTCTCATCCTTAAAGAACAAAAAAATACAAAGTCATCCATTCAATAAATAATAATAATAATGAACACCCCTGGGAGCTCAATATTCATTCCGACGGGGGGTGGGGGGGGCACGAGAAAATAAAGCAAGAAATACACCCTGCTCTCACAAAGCTTACTGTTTTGTCTGGAAGCGCACGACAAGCATTCTTTGGACAAAAGCTGTGAGGAGATCCAGAGGCGAATTAAACAGAAGGTCCCTCAAACAGGCTTCTCCCCACTGAGATTTTAACAAATATGCTAATAATACACATAGAAAACATTGTACAGAGCAGCAGGCGAGAGTCAGAAGCCCAGACTCCCAATGCCCGCTGTGCCCCTACATCGTTATGATCATGAATGATATCGGGGACACTTGGAACTGGAGATAGCACTAAGGGGCACACTCCCGGGGTGAGCCCTCAGATGTACAGAGCCGTTGCCTGTCTCACACACCTGAAACTAAGCCAACACCGCATGCTAACTACTGGGAATTGAAAAAATTAAAGTGAACACCAGAACATAAAGAACACAGGATCAGAAAATAACAGCAAACCTATGGCAGAATCCTGAGTTTGCTTTGGAAAGCCCACTTCTCCCCTAGTCTCTAATATAGGCCTATTTTCTTTACAGGGCCGCTGACAATTTATACAGTCGTTAACTGTCAAGCGCTGCACCGACAACAGTTATCACTGTTTCTTGTTCTGGAAAAAGTGGGTGATCTTGAGATCGTGTGGGTACCTCTGAAATTCTGTCTTCTTATTTCAGGTAGATAACGTGACATAATGCATAAAATGCACATGCGTGAGAGCTTTGAAAAAAAGCTAAATTTAAAAAAAAAAAGAAAAAAAGCTGAATAGTGCTGACAAGTTCGCGGAGACAAGAGGAGAGGGCTTCAACTGGCATGCAGCATAAGAAATCTACTGGAGGGTACCTTTTTCTTCCTTATGTCCTCTTGTTTACACATTCGTTCATCTACTGCCCGAATTCCTTCACTGACTGATGACCTGAGACTCTTTAAAAGAATAATAAAGAAAATGTATTACAGACATTGTTTTGTCACATTATCAATTTCCTACATCTCATTCAATTCCACAGAAATTAATACCTGTGCACCAGTACTATGCAGATATTGACAAGAAAAAAAAAACATGATATACCAGACACAGTTACTGTTGAGGGGACTCATGACCTGGGGGCATAATGACACGAAGGCAGGGTCGCATGGCCAGAAGAAGAATGACATATACAGTGAAAGTTATGGGGATGAGGGGGCTTAGAATGGAGAACAGATAATATGAAGCAAAGTACAGGAGAGTCTGGAAATGCGACGGGGCTCGAATCGGACTCTGAAAGCCATGTGTACACAGCTGCCGAGGTGGGGAGGGGATGGGGAGCAGATGTAAGTGCACACACACTCAGGGGCAGGGTCAGACAGGCACACAGCCATGTGCACTGCAGGCTTCCTTCTGGAGAGAAGCAGAAATAGGAATGGAGGGCCAACTTCACTGAGATGAAGTCTTTAGATTCTGCATATTTTGGAGAACGAAAGAATGTCAAAGCACTGATGCAGGATGATGAAATGTGGGTATGGAAATACCAGGAATCAAGAATGAAGAACAGAAGACCAGAAAAAGGCAGAGCACAGAGGTAGAGAAACATGTCCAGAAGCTAATGAATAAAGAGATAATTAGGAATTAGGGCCAAAACAAAGGTTAACAGAAACAACTAGAATCAAGTAGGCATATCACAAAAATTCCACAGGAAGGTGAATTAATTCACTCCATCAACATTATGAAACACCTCCTGGACGTCAGTATTGTGGCAGCCTACAGGGATGCAATGAAGACAGATATAGTCGTATCCCTCAGTGGTCTGAGAATCTCACAGAACAGCTTCAGAGTTGGGACCAGAAAGGCAGGTCAGGCCTGTGGCTGAGCAGGACCAAAGTGGCCATAAAAACAGGCCATGGAAAAGGGAGGGGATACGGTGATGGCAGGGGGTGAGGCGGGACGGGAGCCTGTGTGAGTAGAGCAAATCTGCCTCCAGGAAGGGGGTTCGAGAGAAGAGTGGGAGGCCAAAGGAAGGCTAGGCTTGGGAAACAACACCACTATGAGGCCCCGGGAGGAAGAGGCACACCAAGGAGGCAGTGGGAGAGCCCCACAGCGGCTGGTGTGGAATCCAACAGCGGACCATGAAAATCCCTTCCATTCCAAGGAAAAGTATCTTTAACAAGATTTTGTAAAATTCAAATGAGACATAAACCATGGAAAGTATTGGCTACCTCAAGGCACAACTCAAGATTTTTACCTGTTTCACGAACTCTTTCCTGCCTGCCCCTCCCTTAGGCTTCTCAGCACTGATATTTCCATTACTCCGCATTTTTCTTGGTTCTAACCATGTACTGTGTCTTCACTTAAATTATGTTCTCCTTATATTCTCTCTAGGATGCAGGCACTGTCTTAGGGGAGGGACGCAAGAGGCCACTCAAGCTAGAGGAGACACACAAGGAAGGATGGTGTCGTTTATGACAAGTTTACGACAGGGCATCAGAATGGACAGAGGCCGTAAGTCAGGGCACCAGACACAGACGGGGGGGGGGGCGGGAGGGGAGACAGGGCAGCACAGTTTTCTGTAAGAAGTGATGCCACAACTGCCCCTCCACTGTTCACCCAGGTGGAGTTCCTATTCCCAATGGCTTAGAGGTGGGGAGTCCCATTCCCACAACAGAGATTTTTCTGAGAGAACATGCAAATGTAACATTTATTAAGTATTACATTTTATTTATATTATCCTTCAGTTCCATTAGGGATTACACAGTTTTTGTAGATCAGCCCAGGAACCTAACCACACGTAGATTACGTGGGGTGGGGGGGGATATTTACAAGATTACAAACTGTTAAAATACAAGTCATTCGTAAGTTAGAAACCACTTACATATGACCAAAGTGGCATTAATAAGTTGAATTTGGAAATATGCTTCCTCTCCCCTGACATTTTAAGGTTGTCTACTCTGAGAATATGTCTTCTTCAAATCGAACATGTTTTTTTAGGTTTTTAGCATATGCAAAAACAAAATCATTTACAACTCTTCTGAAGGTGAATATTATAATCATGAACCGTTAAAATACAACCACCAGTACCACCAAACTAACAGATGAAAAGAATTCTTAGAGAAAAGCCGACGAGGACAACAGGCGTCACAGCAGACTGTTTTCATTAATTGGGGACTTACCAGAACTTCTCGTAACTGTCCCAAAGGCACAGAAAGTTGATTGAGGGCTTTGTCCATGCCAACCTAAAGGCAAAACCAGGTTGGCACAAACACATCACGATAAGGAGTAATAGTGACGTATCTATTTAACGATCAAAGCAGTACCAGATTTAACTTGTTTTTTTTGGCACAACCGTATTTTGCTACATAACTAGCTAAACAACAGAAGTGTTATTTGGCCATTAATGTTGTTCATAGAATATGAAAAAAATCTGTTGAAATACATGAAACTATAAAAATAAGGGAAGTCACGAGAAACGAAAGTTTCCTTAAGAACAATTTGCCTTTAGATGACATTTTAAATGAATGTGAAAAATTTTCACAGAAGGTGAACAGTTCTCTGTCTGTAATTGATGATACTCAGCCAGCTGATGTGAAAGTCTGACGGGCTACGTCTCTCTTAAACATTATTATAAGCCTTGAGAAAAATAGAAATTAAACAGAAGTAAAATTTTCTAGGTTTTTAATCCTATTGGGATATTTATCTTAGTGGTATATTTCCCAAAAGCAAATGTGCATCATTAATTTTAATGCTTCTTGAAATTCCCACGGAGCTGCAACTTTCTGTGCTTCTCTGGACAAACAGATTTAAAACAAAATGAAGCATCAACAAGGAGACTTTTCTGCCAAGGAACAAAATTCAACATTTCTAAACGGCTTTTACAAACAATTGATAAGCTCACTGCAAATCATTCTTATATTTTTATAAAACCAAACTTTTTAAATATCAATATTGGCCAATGTTCCCTCAACCTAGCTCTGGCTAACAGATATACCTGGGAGTAAATTAAACATTGTAAGAGTGGTGGACATTTGCTCCTACAAATTAGTCTAAATCAAGGAAGACTTCAGGGTAATCACTTAGCAACTAATAAAACAACCCCTTGGGTATTATTATCCTTTACTTTTCACTGTTGACTAATGAATTTGAAACATAATCAAACTAGAGCAACCTTAAATGAATAAAAACTAAAACAAAAAAATGTATTCCAAAAAGTTTAGTTCTTTTATTAATGAAATTGGTAATTTCTTCAAGTTTCTGGTGGGGTTGGTGGGGTAATCAACTGAAAGGTTTCTAAAAACTCTGCCCTTTTAATAAATATGAAGGAGAGAGAAAGTGTGTGTGTGTGTGTGTGTGTGTGTGTAGGACTTGTGAATTTCAGGTTTACCAAGTTTGTGGAAAGGTTGACAAAATCTGCATAATCCTTGTTGATGAGCTCGACCATGGCTATTTTAAGAAGTTTATAGTAGAGTTCCAGATCTCCTCTTAGTTCCTCCAGCTGGACACGCTTCCTACAGTCAGACACAAAGTGACCGACGTTGAAATCTTCCTGAAAATCAAACCAGAAAGAAAAAATGATTGCACTGATACCACATTTTACATAGAAAAATAAGATCAGAGAAAGAATAAGAGGCCGTATTACTGCAGGGGAACACACACAGGACATCAGGGGGTCTGCTCACTTCCTAAGATTATGGGAAAGGGGGCCCCTCACCAAGACCATTCTCTCCTGTTGCCTAACTCTAAAGGCATTTTATTTCTTTTAATTATACATTTCAAAGAGGCTCTTCTCAAAATAGAAACAGCTTTTTCTTCTTAATTTTAACACAGCGATTCACATCCTTCCAGACTTTGTTTTGGTCTCTTTACTTTTTTTTTTTTTTTAGATTTTATTTATTTGAGAGAGAGAGACAGAGAGAACAAGTGGGAGGAGGGGCAGAGGGAGAAGCCAGCTCTCTGCTGAGCTGGGAGCCTGATGCCAGGGTTCATTCCAAGACCCTGAAATCAAGATCTCAACCGAAGGCAGACGCTTAACTGACTGAGCCACCCAGGTGCCATATTCTTTCTCTTTAAAATATAAATTACTTTTGGGGTGCCTGGCTGGTTCAGTGGTTATGGGTTCAAGCCCACATTGGGCTTTCTGCTCAGCAGGGAGCCTGCTTCCCTGTCTCTCTCTCTGCCTGCCTCTCTGCCTACTTGTGATCTCTGTCTAATAAATAAATAATTTTTAAAAAAATAAAATATCAATTACTTTTTAAAGAAACTGACATATAATGGACACATGTTAGTTTCAGGCGTACAACATAAAAATTCCATATTTTTATCTGTTGTGAAATGATCACCCTAAGACTAGTTGACATCCATCACCAAACATACACATTTTTTTCTTGTGCTAAGAACTATTAAGCTTTAGCAACTTTAAATATATAATAATATACGGCACCTGGGTAGCTCAGTGAGTTAAGGCCTCTGCCTTCGGCTCAGGTCATGATTCCAGGGACCTTGGATCGAGCCCCACATCAGGTTCTCTCCTCAGCAGGGAGCCTGTTTCCTCCTCTCTCTCTGCCTGCCTCTCTTCCTACTTGTGATCTCTGTCAAATAAATAAATAAAATCTTAAAAAAAAAAAAATATATATATATATATATATATATATATATATATATATTATACTATGCAGCCATCAAAAGAAATGAAATCTTGCCATGTGCAATGACGTGGATAGAACTAGAAGGTATGCTGAGTGAAATAATCAGAGAAAGACAATTATCATACAATCTCCCTGATATGAGGAATTTGAGAGGCAAAGTGGGGGGTGTGGGGGTAGGGAAGGAAAAATGAAACAAGATTGGATTCGGAGGGGGCACCTGGGTGGCTCAGTGGGTTAAAGCCTCTGCCTTCCGCTCAGGTCATGATCACAGGGTCCTGGAATCGAGGCCACATCGGGCTCTCTGCTCAACGGGGATCCTGCTTCCTCCTCTCTCTCTGCCTGCCTCTCTGCCTACTTGTGATTTCTGTCTGTCCAATAAATAAATTAAATCTTAAAAAAAAATATTGGATTGGGAGGGAGACAAACCATAAGAGACTCTTAATCTCACAAAACAAACTGAGGGTTGCTGGAGGGAGGGGTGTATGGAGAGGGTCGTGGGGTTGTGGACATTGGGGAAGGTATGTACTACGGTGAGTGCTGGGAAGTGTGTAAGCCTGACAATTCACAGACCTGTAACCCTGGGGCTAATAATACATATTTCTAATAAAAAATAATAAAATTAATATACAATAATACACAGTATTATTTACTACAGTCACTATGATGTACATTACATCCCCAAGGCTTATCTTATTAACTGGAAGTTTATACCACTGGACCCCTTCATCTATTTCCTCCACAACCTCGCCTCTGGCAACCACCAATCTGTTCTCTATGACTTTATTTTGTTTTGTTTTTTAGATTCCACATGTGAGGGAGATCATACAGTATTTCTCTTTCTCTGTCTGACTTATTTCACTCAGCACAATATCCTCAAGGTCCATCCATGTTGTTGCAAATGGCAAGACTTCCTTCTTTTTATGGTTAATATTCCATCGTATACACACACATTGTCTTTATCCATTCACCCCATTGGTGGACACTTTAGTTATTTCCAAGTCTTGGTTGTTGTAAATACTGTGATACTCACTACCGTGAGTGTGAATCTTGCTGGCTGCTTGAGCCAGGTGATCTAGAGTTATACCTGGGTAGCAACTGCAAACCTCGGGGCATCATACGAGCATTCAAGCTCCTTTCCAGGAGATACCAGAAAGCAGAAGCGAGGTAGAGGGACAGCGCAAAGATGGTACCCATCAGCTCCATCTTTGGAGAATACCTTACTAGGCTCCCAGATCCACGTTAAATTAGATGCCTGCCCCTCAGGGCTTTAAGATAAGCAAATGAGCCTCTTTCACAGAAATCTAATCCCATTTCAGTCTGCTGCTTCTGTGCTGAGTTCCAGGGTGGGTCAGTCTACTCGCGGGACTGCTTTAAGAACTGTTTCTCAGTTTGCTATAGCCTTGTGGGTCTCATGGGTGCAAGCTCTGATGGCTTTCAAAGCTGGATGTTTTGGGGTCTTGTCTCTTAGATGTACGTCTTGGAAGTTGGGGTGCCAGAAGTGGGGCTCAAACCCTTTGCTCCTCAGGGAGAAGCCTGGGGTTTTGAGTACCCTCCCAATCCCAGGTCGCTGTACCAGGGGTGGGGTTTATGGCAAGACTGATTCTTACTTCAACATAGGTTTTTTTCCTTACTCACCTAATGTGTAGGAGTCACTCAGCTAGTTGTAGGGTTTTTTCCACAGGAAATTTTTCCATATGGAGCTATAGATTCAGTGTGTATTTCATAGAAGAGATGAGATCAAGATCCTCCCATGCCACCATCTTGAATGGAAACCCCAGACCTTATCTATGTATGTGTGTACACACACATATGTGTGTACACACACACACACACACACACACAAATATTCATGCTCTTCTAAACTATTTCCCATCTAGGGGCACCTGGGTGGCTCAGTGGGTTAAGCCTCTGCCTTCGGCTCAGGTCATATCTCAGAGTCCTGAGATCAAGCCTCACATCAGGCTCTCTGCTCAGCCGGAGCCTACTTTCCCCCCTCTCTCTGCCTGTCTCTCTGCCTCCTTGTGACCTCTCTCTCTCTCTGTCAAATAAATAAATAAAATCTTAAAAAAAGAATAAAAAAATAAAAAATAAAAACCCATTCTATTAAAAAAATTTCCCATCTAAAAATATAACTTGAATGTCTTTACATAAAACACATACATTTCTATTAATATTTTATGTGCATGCTGAGTGTCCCATTGAACAGATGTTCCAAATCTTTCATAACCTATTTCCAAGTATTGGTCTCACAGGATTAGCTATCCTGTGTTTCCCCTCTACAATACTGTGATACCCCGGTAGGCTTATATGCTTAGAGGCAATAAATTACTATCTAATTCCCCTGTGACTCTGCTACTCCATGACCTGTTTAGTCAGCAAGAATCAGATGTGATGGGGCGCCTGGGTGGCTCAGTGGATTAAGCCGCTGCCTTTGGCTCAGGTCATGATCTCAGGGTCCTGGGATCGGGTCCCGCATCGAGCTCTCTGCTTGGCAGGGAGCTTGCTTCCCTCTCTCTCTCTCTCTCTGGCTGCCTCTCTGTCTACTTGTGATTTCTCTCTGTCAAATAAATAAATCTTAAAAAAAAAAAGAATCAAATGTGATGATTCCCAAACTAGTTAAGGACACCTACACTTACTTTTCATTAAACACTATGTAAACCAACAAAATATGACTGCAAAAAAATCACTGTTCTTTTGAAAACTAACACAGCTACTTTGGAAAGATTTGATACAAAGAAATCAATAAGAAAATTTTTGCTAAGTTAGGTATGGGTGAGATGACCAAGTACCAGGCAGGGAGGGAGTGATCACAGGATTCTCACTCAATTCAGTTAAAGAAACTGAAACTGAATGCAAAAAAAGACAACATAGAAAACTTTTTTTAAAGATTCTTTTTATTTATTTGAGACACAGACAGACAGTATGAGCAGGGAAAGGGGCAATGGGAGGAGATTCCCTGCTGAACAGGGGGCCCAATGTGGGACTCCATCCCAGGACCCCGAGGTCATGACCTGAACCGAAGGTAGATGCCTAACCTATTGAGCGACCCAAGTGCTGTGATAACTCAGAAATCTAATCTGCAGCCAGTTTCCAGAGAAAAGACCTGGCACTGTTTCAATGGAGAATAAATGTACATATATTTTTTCCAAATAAAATGCTAAAAACTGTATGTACCATTCCCTAAGAGTACTTGTTTAAACTGACTTTTTTAGTTAATCAACCAAAGACTGACCCTGCTAGTGTCGGAGAGAAGGACTTCATACCAAACCGTAATTTCACAGTCATCTACAGAAAGCCACCTGCTCCTTACACTGGTGACCAAATTAGCCTGGACCTTTCTCTCCTGAGACAATTTCAGACCTTACATCATAGTTATGTAGTACATCACGGGAGGGGGTCTTGGTTCATAATCCTGGCCATCCTACGCATCAACTGTATACCTTTAGGTCGATCACTTTCCCTGCCTCAGTTACACATTGTTGAAGTTCTTGAACTTCATGATGGCATTCTAAATTGTATAACTGGGGTGCCTATGTGGTTAAGCATCTGCCTTTGGCTCAGGTCATGATCCCAGTCTCTTGGGTTTGAGTTCCACATCAGGCGCTCTGCTGAGCAAGGAGCCTGCTTCTCCCTCTGTCCCTTCCTCCTGCTCCTGCACTCTCTCACTCTCAAATAAAATCTTAAATAAGTAAATAAATAAATAAATCATATAACTTAGCCTCAGTGAACAAATGCTATTAGGTAATATTAGTACTCAACTTACCATTTATGCATTTGTTCTCAGATAAACAAAAGTTGCATAACACATGACTAAATAACTCGGAACATCTGTGAATACTGGGTTAGGCAGCGTTTGCTGTGAAAAGCAAACCCAAACTCACAGTGCCATAATAGAGACCCATTTCACTTAACCAAGAATGGTTTTACTACTTTAGGAATGGTTTTACTTTATAGTGTAGATTCCCCAAGTATTCAAAAAGAAAGTATTTACAACCCATACATTTATGGTCAACTGATTTTTCACAAGGATGCCAAGACCATTTAATGGGGGGGGGGGGAAACAGTCTTTTTGAGTGCCTACTACTGGGACAAGTGAATATCTACATGCAAAAGAATGAACTTGGAACAGCAACGTCACACATACACAAAAATATAACTCAAAGGGGAACAAAGATTTAAATGTAAGAGTCAAAACTGTAACACTCAGAGAAAACAGGTGAAAATCTGTATGACTTTGGATCAGGAAAAGCTTTCTTAGACATGATACACAAAGCAATAAGAAATATTAGATAAGCTGAACTTGATCAAAATAAAAACTTTCGTGTGTCAAAGGACACTACGGAGAACGTGAAAAGACAACCCACAGAATGGGAGAGAGTATCTGCAAATCATTTGTCTGACAAGGATCTAATAACCAGAATATGCAAATATACTCTTAGAACTCAACAACAAAAAAACAAATAACCTAATTTAAAAACAAGCCAAAGACTTTTGAATAGACATTTCTCCAAAGATGATACACAGATGGTCAAGAGCACATGTCGGGATGTTCGACATCCTTAGTCATTGGGGAAATGCGAATCAAAAGCACATGCAGATGCCACATCACACCCACTAGGACAACTATGGTAAAATAAGAAAAAGAAAAAGAAAAAAAAAGAAGAAGAAAAGTGCTGGCAAGAAGGCGGAGAAGCTGGAACCCTTCTGTATTGTCGGTGAGAATGTAAAACAGTGTGGCTAAGGCAGCAAACAGCTCGGTAGCTCCTCAAGAAGTTACACACGTACAATTACCCAGCAGTTCTACGTCTAGGGGTATGACATCGACAGAACTGACAACAGATGTTCCTGCCACAACCTGTACATGAATGTGCACAGCAGCGCTGCTCGTAACAGCCAAAAGAGTATATACCCAACGTCCATCAACTGATGAATGGATACATAAAATTTGGAAGAGCCTCTTACACAACCATAAAAAGGAATAAACTGTTACATGCTACAACACGAGTGAAGTCTGAAAACATTCTACTCTCAGGTTAAAGGAAGCCAGACACAAAAGGTCACGTGTTATACAATTCCACTGATATGAGATGTTCCAGAAAAGGCAAATCCATAAAAACAGAAAGTAGATTCATGATTGCCAGGGAATAAGGGGAGGGGAGAATTGGAAGTAAGAGGTTTATTTTTCGGGTGATGGAAGCATTCTGGAATTAGACAGAAGTGACGTATGTACCATATACACAGTAAATATACTAAAAACCAGAGAAGAGTACACTTTAAAATGGCAACTATTATGCTTTGTGAATTATATTTTGATGAAAAATGAAACAACTTAAATATCAACAAGCTAAATGCTAGGATACATTAAAAAAAATCCAAAGTAACACTAATCACAGGAACAATGGCGTAGCTACATGAATTTCAGACAAAGCAGATTTCAGAGAAGGAAAATTATCAGGCATAAAGAGCAGCATTACATAATGATAAAGAAATCGACTGACCAAGAAGACACAATTATCCTTAAGGTATGTGTGCCTGATCAACACAGGTAAGACACAACCTAACAGAACTGCAGGGAGAAATAAACAATTCCATTATCACAGCTGGTGACTTCAACACTTCTTCATCATTAATGGGCCAATCCAGCAGCAGGGCAACAAGGATTTGACAGATGTGGACATTCAGTCCAGACATGGCACACTTAACACCACCATCAATTACCGTACAACAGATGTACACAGACTATTTCGCCCAGTAATAGTGCAACACACATTCTTCTTAAGCTCATATGGAACACTCATCAAGACAGAATAATTCTGGGCCACAAAACACAACAAATTTTTAAAAATAAAAATTATACCAAATATGTTCTCAGACCGCAATGGAATTAAAAATCAGTAACAGAAGATAGTTGAAGAAGTCCAAAATACATGGAGATTAAATGACACACTTCTAAATGACAGGAGACCAGTCTCAACAAAATACAATGTAGCAAAATGTGTGGAATGCTGCTTAAAGGGAAAATACAGTACTGAATGCAAATATTAGAAAAAAAAAAAGATTAAAGTCAATAATCTAAGCTTCCATTTTAGGCAACAACAACAAAATCAAATCTAAAGTAAGGAGGGGCTCCTGGGTGGTTCATTTGGTTAATCATCTGCCTTTGGCTCAGGACATGGTCCTAGGGTCCTGGGACAGAGCCCTGCATCAGAGTTTCCTGCTTAGGGAGGCTGCTTCTCCATCTCCCATTCCTCCTGCCTGTATTCCCTCTCTCACTGACTCTCTCTGTGTCGAATAAAATCATTAAAAAAAAAAAACCCTAAAGGAAGTAGAAAAAAAATAAAAATTAGAGCAGAAATCAATGTAATTAAAACCAGGAATTTTTTTTTTAAATCAATAAACCCCAAGTCTGTTTCTTTGAAAACATCAATAAAACAGATAGACCCTTAGCCAGTCAAACAAAGAAAAAAAGGTAGAAGACATAAATTACTAATATCAGATGAAAGAAGGGAGGGCTACTGCTAACAATCCCAATCACTGTAAATTCAACCGAACATTTATGGAATACTACACAATTCTCTAAAATCTCTTCCAGAAAGTAAAACTAGAAGGAGTACTTCCTAAATCATTCTAGGAGATCATTATTACCCTGACACCAAAACCAATACTACAAGAAAAGAAACTATAAACTAGTATCTCTCATGAACACAGACATAAAAATCTTCAACAAAAATTAGCAAATAAAAGCAAACACTATATTAAAAAATTATACACCAGGGTCATGTAGGATTTATTCCAGGTATGCAACATTAGAAAATGTTCAACATTAGAAAATCAATGTGATCCATCATATCAACAGAAAGAAAATCACATGATCATATCAATGAAGGGAGGAAAAAAACATTTAACAAAATCCACACCTCTTCATTATTAACCCTCAGGAAACTAAGAATAGGAGGACTTCCTCAACTTGATAAAGAATGTTTCCAAAAATCCACAGCTAACATGATATTAATACTGAGAAAATAGAAGAGAGGTAATCAAGGCAAGGATGTCCCTCCTACTACTACTATTCAATACTATACTGGAAGGCCAAACTAATGAAATAAAGTAAGAAAAGGAAACAAAAGGTATACAACCTGGGAAAGAATAAAACTTTGTTCACAGATGACATGACTGTCTACAGAAAATACAAAGACTTCACACCCCACACCCTCCTGAAACTAGTCAAGTGATTATAGCAAGTCTGCACAATACACAGTTAAAATACAGAAGTCAATTGCTTTCCAATGATGTATCAGACAAAGGGCCAGTATTCAAAATTTATAAAGAATTTATCAAACTCAACATCCAAAAAACAAAAAAATCCAGTCAAGAAATGGACAGAAGACATGAACAGACCAAAGAAGACATCCAAATGGCCAACAGACACATGAAAAAGGGCTCCACATCACTCAGCATCAGGGAAATACAAATCAAAACCACAATGAGACACCACCTTACATCAGTCAAAATGGCTAAAATTAACAAGTCAGGAAACAACAGATGTTGGCGAAGATGTGGAGAAAGGGGAATCCTCCTACACTGTTGGTGGGAATGCAACTCTGGAAAACAGTATGGAGGCTCCTCAAAAAGTTAAAAATGTAACAACCCAACGACTTAGCAATTGCCCTATTAGATGTTTATCCAAAGTACACAAAGTGATTTGAAGGGGCAAAAGCACCCAGATGTTTATAGTCAAACTATTGAAAGAGCCCAGATGTCCATCAACAGATGAATGGATAAAGAAGATGTGGTATACATACACACACACACACACACACACACACACACACACATTACTCAGCCATCAAAAAGAACAAAATCTTGCCATTTGCAAGGACATGGATGGAACTAGAGGAAGACAAATACCATATAGTTTCAGTCACATGTGGAACTTAAGAAACAACAGATGAATATAGGAGAAGGGAAGGAAAAATAGAAACAGACAGGGAGGCAAATCAGAAGAGACTTAACTACAGGAAACAAACTGAGGGTTACTGGAGAGGGGAAAGTTGGGGTAACTGCGTGAGGGGTATTAAGGAGGGCACTTGTTGGGATGAGCTCTGGGTGTTGTATGCAACCAATGAATCACGAAATTCTAACCATGAAACTAAAAGTACACTGTATGTTAACGAGATTGAATTTTAATTAAAAAATTTAAAAAGTCAATTGCTTTCGTATATACCAGCAATGTACAAGTGGAATTTGAAGTTAAAAACACAAGACCATTTACATTAGCATACCAAAAAAATTAATACTTAGGTGCAAATCTAACAAAATATGCACAAGATCTATATGAGAAAAAGTATAAAATTCTGATGAAAGATAACAAGCAAGGTAAGATGTGAAGTGGAAAGAAAGTCCACAATCTTGGGTAAGAACACTCAATACTGTTAAGAGGTCAGTTCTTCCCAAACTGATCGACAGACTCAATGCAATCCCAATCAAAATGCCAGGAAGTTATTCTGTGGATACCAACATGTTGACTCTAAAATTTGGATGGAAAACTGGAAAACCAAGAGTCCCAGAGTAGTCAACAAAATATTAAATAGTGGGGAAAAAAAGGAAATTGAGGATTGCCACCACCCAATCTCAAGACTTACTATTAAAGCTATAGTGATTAAGACAGAAGGTGCCTGGCAAAAGAGACAGGTGCTTGGAACAGAGTGGAGAGCCCAGAACAACATCCACACACACAGGCAAAGGCAACTCAATGGCAAGGACAGTCTTCAACAAATGGAACCGAACAATGGGACATTGATAAGAAAAAACAAACAAATGAAAAGAATAAAAACAAACTTTTCACACCTTTCACAAAACCTAAACGTAAAATGCAAAACTTCTTAAAGATGACATAAGAAAAAATGTAGGGATCCTTGGATTTGGCAATGACTTTTCAGATATAAAACCAAAAGCATGATCTACGAAAGAAAAAAATTGATGAGAGGGACTTTGTTAAAATTAAACTTCTCTGTAAAAGACACTGTTAAGAGAATGAAAAGACGGGACAACTGGGTGGCTCAGTTGGTTAAGCAGCTGCCTTTGGTTCAGGTCATGATCCCAGCGTCCTGGGATCGAGTCCCACATTGGGATCCTTGCTCCGCAGGGATCCTGCTTCACCCTCTGACTCTGCCTTCCACTCTGTCTGCCTGTGCTCACTCTCGCTCGCTCTTTCTCTGACAAATAAATAAATAAAATCTTAAAAAAAAAAAGAGAGAGAGATGAAAAGACCAGTCACAGAGTAGAGAAAATATCTGCAAAACACAGCCATGGTAAAGGACTTAAAATAAGAAATATAATATAAAGATGTCTTAGTAGCAACAAGAAATCAAACCTAATTTAAAAATGTGAAAAGAGCGGTGGCTGGGAACCCCAGTCAGTTAAGCATCTGCCTTTAGCTCAGGTCCTGGGACTGAAATCCACACTGGGCTCCCGGCTCAGCGAGGAGCCTGCTTTTTTCCCTCTCCTGCTGCCTGCTGCTACCTCTCCGTATGCTTGTGCTGTTAATAAATAAATAGAATCTTTAAAAACAAAAACAAAAAAAAGGATCTGAAAAGATGCTCAACTTTGTATGTCATTAAGAAATTGCAAATTTAAACAAGGTACTATTACATATCACGTAGAATATAAAAAATCCAAAGCACTAGTAATACCAAATGGGACAAGGATGTGGGACAACCAAACTCTCATTCACTGTTTGGTCAGAATGCAAAATGGGAGACACTGTGTGAGACAGCTTGGCAGTTTCTCACAGAACTAAACACATTCTCACTATAAGATCAGTAATTGTGCTCCTTTGTATTTACCCAAAAGAGCTTAAAACTAGTGTCCACACAAAAACCTGCACACGGATATTTACAGCAGCTTTATTCTCTGAAGTGCCGATCCCTGCTTCTTAACAGCTCCAAGTGCCCGCCGCTTCAGAGTGGGGGCTGGGCGAGCAGGGAGCTGGGGTGGGCGCAGCGATGCCTAAGTTCTGACCTCAAGACCCTGTGCTGTTTCACCTGTCCCTTTAGGAGTACAATGACATAGGATGTCACCAACGGAGGATCTACCCCTGCATCCTGGTACTGGGAAAGCACGCGAGGGCTGCGGAGCTGAAAGCAAGAGTTGGTAGTTCCAGTAATGTGTGCAGGGTTTTAAAAAACTATATACCGGAAAATATCCGGTCTTATTTGCATGTGTTTGTATCATGCACAATTTTTAACTGCAATCCTCCTTTTACCTTCTTCCCTGTTGTTAAGACTCTCCTCTCCTCACCGCTGCCTTTGTCCCTATAATACCTGTTGACAGCCTGGTGCTCATCCATGAGCTCATTCGCCTCTATCCACGCACGCATGGGGCTCTGTCACTGTTTAACAAATATGGGCTCATTTTATCTACCTCTTGATCTAGTGCTTCCCAGTTAATAATCCCTCCTGCATAACGTCCTTCTGTTTTTATCTTCATTTTTATAAAGAATGGCTGCTCACCTTTTATCAGGTGCCTTTATTTTTTTATCAAATGCATTTATTGCTATGGTCTTAAGAGTTTTTCACAGTTAATTTAGTGATGAGGTAAATCTTATTGATTTTCTGGTCTTGAGCTCCCTTTATTTTCCTGGAATGAATCCAAGTTGGTCTCAGGATATAGTCCTTTGATAGAGGCCTGACTTCTGTTATTTGCTAACATTAGTTCAGTTTCTGTTAACTAATCTGTCCTAAGCCAGGTTTGTTAATAGCTTCCCCGGTCCTCCCTCTCAGGTTTGGGTATTAAAATTGTGCTCAGCTTCATCAAGTGAATTGACTTATTATTGTTTAATTGCCTATTGCCATTTAACAGTAGAATGAGAGTTATCAAGCTGCAAACCTGTCTGATCTTGGAACTCATCTTCTAAACTTGAAATCTTGGCCATTGGTTTTGATTAGATATGGTTAGGTTTTTATAATTTTAAAAATCCCTCCAGCCCTTGGTTCTGTCTGACCTGATTGCTTTCAGCTGTTTCTGCAACAAAAATGTCCCGGCAGGGAAAACTCTCATTGTTTACAGTGGTGCCCCCTTCTGAACACTTTGTTAATAAAAAGCTTTTTTTTTTTTTTTTTTTTTTTTTTCGGGCTATGGTAAATGTGGAACAACAATGAGGTATTTCAAAGAGGTGAACCACAGATAAATTTCTCTAAAGGTGGGGTGAGGTTTACTCAAAAAGGAACTTGACAAGGCTTTTAAAGATATCGACAATCATTATAACATAACGTGACTGATTGTTACTGTGTGCTTAAGTGGGCCAACACTTGTTGGCTTCCAAGATAAACTAACATAGTTGAGATGGTTCTAGCGGCCTTCTAGCACAGGGTCTCATGAGGCAGGGATTCTAGCCACTGGCTGTGCAAGGCATGAGGCCTGTTAGTGATTTTATTTTTTCCTCTGCAGAATGGGTCTTTCTACATTCCAGGTCCTTTCGACCCCAATAAATAAAGCAGCGATTCTCTCAATGAGTTGTACTATTGGTTTAAACAGCCAACTGTCTCTTTAAAAGGACTTTTGATTAAATTCCTTTAAAAAAAGTCCTTTCAAAAAAATCTTTTTTTTTCCTATTTTTTATTTTTAAATCCCATATGTTTACTCTGATCGTGGAACTTTGTCATTTTGACCTTCTCTGCTGATTAAAATATTCTTCATCATCAGCACCTACTGCTCTCCTCTCCTGGTGGTCTCTCCGGAAGGGGTCTTCTCTAGGTCTTCTAGCAGGAGATGGGCACTTCCCCTCTACCCATGTTTCCAGACCAGCCTTACCTATCCTGCAGGGTCAGGTCGGCCTGGCTTTTGGTCTGTTGTTCTCTTCTGAGTCGTTAGTTTTTCATAGATACCGTGCTTTGCATTTGTCAGGACTTACCCTGGACCCTTTTCTGGTGCCAGTGAATCCTAAAAAACAGTCGTGATGAGAGAACCAGGAACTCGAACAGATCATATTTATCCTGAATGTTCTGTCCAAAATGAAAAATACATTTCTGAGGAGCCTCAAGACCTCTGAGAAGGGAAGTTTCACCAACTCTGTTATGTAGGGGCATCAATTCCGATTCTGTGTCAATTTTTTTACTTTCCCAGCTAGTAATTCTCTACCTCAGATAGCCCACTCTCTACCGTTTCCTCTCTCAAAGGCAGTTGCTCTTACAGTCTGCACATGGCACTTGGGGCCTGCTGGTCGTTGGCTACTGCCCTCTCTACCTTGGGTCTAACAGCTGCGGGGCATCAAGATGAGAACGTCTCTTGTTCTAAGACTTAATAGAGTTTGGGACACATGGGAAGCAATAATCACTTTTGTTGTTGATCCAAGTGTTCAAACATTCTTAATTATTTTAGTACCACAGTTTACTTGTTCTAAGATTTGTCCTCCACCCCCATGTTAATATCTCTTAAAGTGGAACTCACCTTGCACTTGATGACATATCCTAGTTTAACTGACAGCATTTCTCTTTCTTAGTCGTACATAAACTATATTGCATCTTACCCTTGATAAAAGCTAGGATGCAATTAAATACTCTATTATGGTTACGATTCTGATATTTGAAATCCTCCGGTAACACCCTCTGCCGCCACAGTGTAGTACCTCACTTCCTCGGCATAGTATACAAACCATCTCACCCCAGTGTTAACCCCAGATCTCAGCCTCCATCCCCAGGTGATGCTGCCAGATCAGCTGTCGGTTGTCATGAACTTGCTGTAGTTTCCCGAATGCACTGTGCTGCCTCCTGGCACTTTGAAACTTGACACACTCATCCTCATTCTTCACTTTGCCATTGTCTATCACCTCCCCTGAAAATCTGTTCCTAAGTGGCTTTTCCCAGGTCCAACCTACCCTTGGCAGTCTTTTATCTCCCTGTGGTAAAGCCTGTCACATTGCACCATGGACATGCCCATTGTCCCCTGTAGAAGATAAAAGGGACAGTGAGGTCCCCCAGCATTTGCAGCTCTAGTGCAGAGCCCCATGCCTGGCTTGCAGGAAATGCCAGATCACGAAGACAATTGGAGATCATGCTCTGGCTAAAACCAGCTCTTCTTTGCCTACCGCAGGATCTGGATCAATAAAGAGCAGCCAGTTATTATTGCTGTTTTTCTAGGGAATTTTTCCCCATATATTTCCCAGGTCTTTACTTTTTTTTTTTTTATAGCACTTTAATTCAGGCTTCAACCACTTCCTAATCAGATCAGGTGAAATCATTTCCTTCCCATACCCTCGATGTATTTCACACCTAGTAATTCTTTTTTTAAAGATCTTATTTACCCATTTGACAGACAGATCACAAGTAGGTAGAGAGGGAGGCAGAGAGAGAGGGGGAAAGCAGGCTCCCCGCTGAGCAGAGAGCCCGATGTGGGGCTCCATCCCAGGACCCTGAAATCATGACCTGAGCCGAAGGCAGAGGCCTAAACCACTGAGCCACCCAGGAGACCCCATATCTGGTAATTTTTAACCAACGTGGATTTGCTGCATCAAATAGTTCCTTCTTCTTCAAATATAAATATATAAATATATTGATCAAGTCACTCGCATGTCTTAGGAGAATGTCATACCATTAGTAGCAAACTTGAAATCTTGGCCATTGGTTTTGATTAGATATGGTTAGGTTTTTGTAATTTTAAAAATCCCTCCAGCCCTTGGTTCTGTCTGACCTGATTGCTTTCAGCTGTTTCTGCAACAAAAATGTCCCGGCAGGGAAAACTCTCATTGTTTACAGTGGCGCCCCCTTCTGAACACTTTGTTAATAAAAAGCTTTTTTTTTTTTTTTTTTTTTTTTTCGGGCTATGGTAAATGTGGAACAACAATGAGGTATTTCAAAGAGGTGAACCACAGATAAATTTCTCTAAAGGTGGGGTGAGGTTTACTCAAAAAGGAACTTGACAAGGCTTTTAAAGATATCGACAATCATTATAACATAACGTGACTGATTGTTACTGTGTGCTTAAGTGGGCCAACACTTGTTGGCTTCCAAGATAAACTAACATAGTTGAGATGGTTCTAGCGGCCTTCTAGCACAGGGTCTCATGAGGCAGGGATTCTAGCCACTGGCTGTGCAAGGCATGAGGCCTGTTAGTGATTTTATTTTTTCCTCTGCAGAATGGGTCTTTCTACATTCCAGGTCCTTTCGACCCCAATAAATAAAGCAGCGATTCTCTCAATGAGTTGTACTATTGGTTTAAACAGCCAACTGTCTCTTTAAAAGGACTTTTGATTAAATTCCTTTAAAAAAAGTCCTTTCAAAAAAATCTTTTTTTTTCTATTTTTTATTTTTAAATCCCATATGTTTACTCTGATCGTGGAACTTTGTCATTTTGACCTTCTCTGCTGATTAAAATATTCTTCATCATCAGCACCTACTGCTCTCCTCTCCTGGTGGTCTCTCCGGAAGGGGTCTTCTCTAGGTCTTCTAGCAGGAGATGGGCACTTCCCCTCTACCCATGTTTCCAGACCAGCCTTACCTATCCTGCAGGGTCAGGTCGGCCTGGCTTTTGGTCTGTTGTTCTCTTCTGAGTCGTTAGTTTTTCATAGATACCGTGCTTTGCATTTGTCAGGACTTACCCTGGACCCTTTTCTGGTGCCAGTGAATCCTAAAAAACAGTCGTGATGAGAGAACCAGGAACTCGAACAGATCATATTTATCCTGAATGTTCTGTCCAAAATGAAAAATACATTTCTGAGGAGCCTCAAGACCTCTGAGAAGGGAAGTTTCACCAACTCTGTTATGTAGGGGCATCAATTCCGATTCTGTGTCAATTTTTTTACTTTCCCAGCTAGTAATTCTCTACCTCAGATAGCCCACTCTCTACCGTTTCCTCTCTCAAAGGCAGTTGCTCTTACAGTCTGCACATGGCACTTGGGGCCTGCTGGTCGTTGGCTACTGCCCTCTCTACCTTGGGTCTAACAGCTGCGGGGCATCAAGATGAGAACGTCTCTTGTTCTAAGACTTAATAGAGTTTGGGACACATGGGAAGCAATAATCACTTTTGTTGTTGATCCAAGTGTTCAAACATTCTTAATTATTTTAGTACCACAGTTTACTTGTTCTAAGATTTGTCCTCCACCCCCATGTTAATATCTCTTAAAGTGGAACTCACCTTGCACTTGATGACATATCCTAGTTTAACTGACAGCATTTCTCTTTCTTAGTCGTACATAAACTATATTGCATCTTACCCTTGATAAAAGCTAGGATGCAATTAAATACTCTATTATGGTTACGATTCTGATATTTGAAATCCTCCGGTAACACCCTCTGCCGCCACAGTGTAGTACCTCACTTCCTCGGCATAGTATACAAACCATCTCACCCCAGTGTTAACCCCAGATCTCAGCCTCCATCCCCAGGTGATGCTGCCAGATCAGCTGTCGGTTGTCATGAACTTGCTGTAGTTTCCCGAATGCACTGTGCTGCCTCCTGGCACTTTGAAACTTGACACACTCATCCTCATTCTTCACTTTGCCATTGTCTATCACCTCCCCTGAAAATCTGTTCCTAAGTGGCTTTTCCCAGGTCCAACCTACCCTTGGCAGTCTTTTATCTCCCTGTGGTAAAGCCTGTCACATTGCACCATGGACATGCCCATTGTCCCCTGTAGAAGATAAAAGGGACAGTGAGGTCCCCCAGCATTTGCAGCTCTAGTGCAGAGCCCCATGCCTGGCTTGCAGGAAATGCCAGATCACGAAGACAATTGGAGATCATGCTCTGGCTAAAACCAGCTCTTCTTTGCCTACCGCAGGATCTGGATCAATAAAGAGCAGCCAGTTATTATTGCTGTTTTTCTAGGGAATTTTTCCCCATATATTTCCCAGGTCTTTACTTTTTTTTTTTTTTTATAGCACTTTAATTCAGGCTTCAACCACTTCCTAATCAGATCAGGTGAAATCATTTCCTTCCCATACCCTCGATGTATTTCACACCTAGTAATTCTTTTTTTAAAGATCTTATTTACCCATTTGACAGACAGATCACAAGTAGGTAGAGAGGGAGGCAGAGAGAGAGGGGGAAAGCAGGCTCCCCGCTGAGCAGAGAGCCCGATGTGGGGCTCCATCCCAGGACCCTGAAATCATGACCTGAGCCGAAGGCAGAGGCCTAAACCACTGAGCCACCCAGGAGACCCCATATCTGGTAATTTTTAACCAACGTGGATTTGCTGCATCAAATAGTTCCTTCTTCTTCAAATATAAATATATAAATATATTGATCAAGTCACTCGCATGTCTTAGGAGAATGTCATACCATTAGTAGCAAACTTGAAATCTTGGCCATTGGTTTTGATTAGATATGGTTAGGTTTTTGTAATTTTAAAAATCCCTCCAGCCCTTGGTTCTGTCTGACCTGATTGCTTTCAGCTGTTTCTGCAACAAAAATGTCCCGGCAGGGAAAACTCTCATTGTTTACAGTGGCGCCCCCTTCTGAACACTTTGTTAATAAAAAGCTTTTTTTTTTTTTTTTTTTTTTCGGGCTATGGTAAATGTGGAACAACAATGAGGTATTTCAAAGAGGTGAACCACAGATAAATTTCTCTAAAGGTGGGGTGAGGTTTACTCAAAAAGGAACTTGACAAGGCTTTTAAAGATATCGACAATCATTATAACATAACGTGACTGATTGTTACTGTGTGCTTAAGTGGGCCAACACTTGTTGGCTTCCAAGATAAACGAACATAGTTGAGATGGTTCTAGCGGCCTTCTAGCACAGGGTCTCATGAGGCAGGGATTCTAGCCACTGGCTGTGCAAGGCATGAGGCCTGTTAGTGATTTTATTTTTTCCTCTGCAGAATGGGTCTTTCTACATTCCAGGTCCTTTCGACCCCAATAAATAAAGCAGCGATTCTCTCAATGAGTTGTACTATTGGTTTAAACAGCCAACTGTCTCTTTAAAAGGACTTTTGATTAAATTCCTTTAAAAAAAGTCCTTTCAAAAAAATCTTTTTTTTTCCTATTTTTTATTTTTAAATCCCATATGTTTACTCTGATCGTGGAACTTTGTCATTTTGACCTTCTCTGCTGATTAAAATATTCTTCATCATCAGCACCTACTGCTCTCCTCTCCTGGTGGTCTCTCCGGAAGGGGTCTTCTCTAGGTCTTCTAGCAGGAGATGGGCACTTCCCCTCTACCCATGTTTCCAGACCAGCCTTACCTATCCTGCAGGGTCAGGTCGGCCTGGCTTTTGGTCTGTTGTTCTCTTCTGAGTCGTTAGTTTTTCATAGATACCGTGCTTTGCATTTGTCAGGACTTACCCTGGACTATCAAAACCCTTTTCTGGTGCCAGTGAATCCTAAAAAACAGTCGTGATGAGAGAACCAGGAACTCGAACAGATCATATTTATCCTGAATGTTCTGTCCAAAATGAAAAATACATTTCTGAGGAGCCTCAAGACCTCTGAGAAGGGAAGTTTCACCAACTCTGTTATGTAGGGGCATCAATTCCGATTCTGTGTCAATTTTTTTACTTTCCCAGCTAGTAATTCTCTACCTCAGATAGCCCACTCTCTACCGTTTCCTCTCTCAAAGGCAGTTGCTCTTACAGTCTGCACATGGCACTTGGGGCCTGCTGGTCGTTGGCTACTGCCCTCTCTACCTTGGGTCTAACAGCTGCGGGGCATCAAGATGAGAACGTCTCTTGTTCTAAGACTTAATAGAGTTTGGGACACATGGGAAGCAATAATCACTTTTGTTGTTGATCCAAGTGTTCAAACATTCTTAATTATTTTAGTACCACAGTTTACTTGTTCTAAGATTTGTCCTCCACCCCCATGTTAATATCTCTTAAAGTGGAACTCACCTTGCACTTGATGACATATCCTAGTTTAACTGACAGCATTTCTCTTTCTTAGTCGTACATAAACTATATTGCATCTTACCCTTGATAAAAGCTAGGATGCAATTAAATACTCTATTATGGTTACGATTCTGATATTTGAAATCCTCCGGTAACACCCTCTGCCGCCACAGTGTAGTACCTCACTTCCTCGGCATAGTATACAAACCATCTCACCCCAGTGTTAACCCCAGATCTCAGCCTCCATCCCCAGGTGATGCTGCCAGATCAGCTGTCGGTTGTCATGAACTTGCTGTAGTTTCCCGAATGCACTGTGCTGCCTCCTGGCACTTTGAAACTTGACACACTCATCCTCATTCTTCACTTTGCCATTGTCTATCACCTCCCCTGAAAATCTGTTCCTAAGTGGCCCTTCCCAGGTCCAACCTACCCTTGGCAGTCTTTTATCTCCCTGTGGTAAAGCCTGTCACATTGCACCATGGACATGCCCATTGTCCCCTGTAGAAGATAAAAGGGACAGTGAGGTCCCCCAGCATTTGCAGCTCTAGTGCAGAGCCCCATGCCTGGCTTGCAGGAAATGCCAGATCACGAAGACAATTGGAGATCATGTTCTGGCTAAAACCAGCTCTTCTTTGCCTACCGCAGGATCTGGATCAATAAAGAGCAGCCAGTTATTATTGCTGTTTTTCTAGGGAATTTTTCCCCATATATTTCCCAGGTCTTTACTTTTTTTTTTTTATAGCACTTTAATTCAGGCTTCAACCACTTCCTAATCAGATCAGGTGAAATCATTTCCTTCCCATACCCTCGATGTATTTCACACCTAGTAATTCTTTTTTTAAAGATCTTATTTACCCATTTGACAGACAGATCACAAGTAGGTAGAGAGGGAGGCAGAGAGAGAGGGGGAAAGCAGGCTCCCCGCTGAGCAGAGAGCCCGATGTGGGGCTCCATCCCAGGACCCTGAAATCATGACCTGAGCCGAAGGCAGAGGCCTAAACCACTGAGCCACCCAGGAGACCCCATATCTGGTAATTTTTAACCAACGTGGATTTGCTGCATCAAATAGTTCCTTCTTATTCAAATATAAATATATAAATATATTGATCAAGTCACTCGCATGTCTTAGGAGAATGTCATACCATTAGTAGCAAACTTGAAATCTTGGCCATTGGTTTTGATTAGATATGGTTAGGTTTTTGTAATTTTAAAAATCCCTCCAGCCCTTGGTTCTGTCTGACCTGATTGCTTTCAGCTGTTTCTGCAACAAAAATGTCCCGGCAGGGAAAACTCTCATTGTTTACAGTGGCGCCCCCTTCTGAACACTTTGTTAATAAAAAGCTTTTTTTTTTTTTTTTTTTTTTCGGGCTATGGTAAATGTGGAACAACAATGAGGTATTTCAAAGAGGTGAACCACAGATAAATTTCTCTAAAGGTGGGGTGAGGTTTACTCAAAAAGGAACTTGACAAGGCTTTTAAAGATATCGACAATCATTATAACATAACGTGACTGATTGTTACTGTGTGCTTAAGTGGGCCAACACTTGTTGGCTTCCAAGATAAACTAACATAGTTGAGATGGTTCTAGCGGCCTTCTAGCACAGGGTCTCATGAGGCAGGGATTCTAGCCACTGGCTGTGCAAGGCATGAGGCCTGTTAGTGATTTTATTTTTTCCTCTGCAGAATGGGTCTTTCTACATTCCAGGTCCTTTCGACCCCAATAAATAAAGCAGCGATTCTCTCAATGAGTTGTACTATTGGTTTAAACAGCCAACTGTCTCTTTAAAAGGACTTTTGATTAAATTCCTTTAAAAAAAGTCCTTTCAAAAAAATCTTTTTTTTTCCTATTTTTTATTTTTAAATCCCATATGTTTACTCTGATCGTGGAACTTTGTCATTTTGACCTTCTCTGCTGATTAAAATATTCTTCATCATCAGCACCTACTGCTCTCCTCTCCTGGTGGTCTCTCCGGAAGGGGTCTTCTCTAGGTCTTCTAGCAGGAGATGGGCACTTCCCCTCTACCCATGTTTCCAGACCAGCCTTACCTATCCTGCAGGGTCAGGTCGGCCTGGCTTTTGGTCTGTTGTTCTCTTCTGAGTCGTTAGTTTTTCATAGATACCGTGCTTTGCATTTGTCAGGACTTACCCTGGACCCTTTTCTGGTGCCAGTGAATCCTAAAAAACAGTCGTGATGAGAGAACCAGGAACTCGAACAGATCATATTTATCCTGAATGTTCTGTCCAAAATGAAAAATACATTTCTGAGGAGCCTCAAGACCTCTGAGAAGGGAAGTTTCACCAACTCTGTTATGTAGGGGCATCAATTCCGATTCTGTGTCAATTTTTTTACTTTCCCAGCTAGTAATTCTCTACCTCAGATAGCCCACTCTCTACCGTTTCCTCTCTCAAAGGCAGTTGCTCTTACAGTCTGCACATGGCACTTGGGGCCTGCTGGTCGTTGGCTACTGCCCTCTCTACCTTGGGTCTAACAGCTGCGGGGCATCAAGATGAGAACGTCTCTTGTTCTAAGACTTAATAGAGTTTGGGACACATGGGAAGCAATAATCACTTTTGTTGTTGATCCAAGTGTTCAAACATTCTTAATTATTTTAGTACCACAGTTTACTTGTTCTAAGATTTGTCCTCCACCCCCATGTTAATATCTCTTAAAGTGGAACTCACCTTGCACTTGATGACATATCCTAGTTTAACTGACAGCATTTCTCTTTCTTAGTCGTACATAAACTATATTGCATCTTACCCTTGATAAAAGCTAGGATGCAATTAAATACTCTATTATGGTTACGATTCTGATATTTGAAATCCTCCGGTAACACCCTCTGCCGCCACAGTGTAGTACCTCACTTCCTCGGCATAGTATACAAACCATCTCACCCCAGTGTTAACCCCAGATCTCAGCCTCCATCCCCAGGTGATGCTGCCAGATCAGCTGTCGGTTGTCATGAACTTGCTGTAGTTTCCCGAATGCACTGTGCTGCCTCCTGGCACTTTGAAACTTGACACACTCATCCTCATTCTTCACTTTGCCATTGTCTATCACCTCCCCTGAAAATCTGTTCCTAAGTGGCTTTTCCCAGGTCCAACCTACCCTTGGCAGTCTTTTATCTCCCTGTGGTAAAGCCTGTCACATTGCACCATGGACATGCCCATTGTCCCCTGTAGAAGATAAAAGGGACAGTGAGGTCCCCCAGCATTTGCAGCTCTAGTGCAGAGCCCCATGCCTGGCTTGCAGGAAATGCCAGATCACGAAGACAATTGGAGATCATGCTCTGGCTAAAACCAGCTCTTCTTTGCCTACCGCAGGATCTGGATCAATAAAGAGCAGCCAGTTATTATTGCTGTTTTTCTAGGGAATTTTTCCCCATATATTTCCCAGGTCTTTACTTTTTTTTTTTTTATAGCACTTTAATTCAGGCTTCAACCACTTCCTAATCAGATCAGGTGAAATCATTTCCTTCCCATACCCTCGATGTATTTCACACCTAGTAATTCTTTTTTTAAAGATCTTATTTACCCATTTGACAGACAGATCACAAGTAGGTAGAGAGGGAGGCAGAGAGAGAGGGGGAAAGCAGGCTCCCCGCTGAGCAGAGAGCCCGATGTGGGGCTCCATCCCAGGACCCTGAAATCATGACCTGAGCCGAAGGCAGAGGCCTAAACCACTGAGCCACCCAGGAGACCCCATATCTGGTAATTTTTAACCAACGTGGATTTGCTGCATCAAATAGTTCCTTCTTCTTCAAATATAAATATATAAATATATTGATCAAGTCACTCGCATGTCTTAGGAGAATGTCATACCATTAGTAGCAAACTTGAAATCTTGGCCATTGGTTTTGATTAGATATGGTTAGGTTTTTGTAATTTTAAAAATCCCTCCAGCCCTTGGTTCTGTCTGACCTGATTGCTTTCAGCTGTTTCTGCAACAAAAATGTCCCGGCAGGGAAAACTCTCATTGTTTACAGTGGCGCCCCCTTCTGAACACTTTGTTAATAAAAAGCTTTTTTTTTTTTTTTTTTTTTTTTCGGGCTATGGTAAATGTGGAACAACAATGAGGTATTTCAAAGAGGTGAACCACAGATAAATTTCTCTAAAGGTGGGGTGAGGTTTACTCAAAAAGGAACTTGACAAGGCTTTTAAAGATATCGACAATCATTATAACATAACGTGACTGATTGTTACTGTGTGCTTAAGTGGGCCAACACTTGTTGGCTTCCAAGATAAACTAACATAGTTGAGATGGTTCTAGCGGCCTTCTAGCACAGGGTCTCATGAGGCAGGGATTCTAGCCACTGGCTGTGCAAGGCATGAGGCCTGTTAGTGATTTTATTTTTTCCTCTGCAGAATGGGTCTTTCTACATTCCAGGTCCTTTCGACCCCAATAAATAAAGCAGCGATTCTCTCAATGAGTTGTACTATTGGTTTAAACAGCCAACTGTCTCTTTAAAAGGACTTTTGATTAAATTCCTTTAAAAAAAGTCCTTTCAAAAAAATCTTTTTTTTTCCTATTTTTTATTTTTAAATCCCATATGTTTACTCTGATCGTGGAACTTTGTCATTTTGACCTTCTCTGCTGATTAAAATATTCTTCATCATCAGCACCTACTGCTCTCCTCTCCTGGTGGTCTCTCCGGAAGGGGTCTTCTCTAGGTCTTCTAGCAGGAGATGGGCACTTCCCCTCTACCCATGTTTCCAGACCAGCCTTACCTATCCTGCAGGGTCAGGTCGGCCTGGCTTTTGGTCTGTTGTTCTCTTCTGAGTCGTTAGTTTTTCATAGATACCGTGCTTTGCATTTGTCAGGACTTACCCTGGACTATCAAAACCCTTTTCTGGTGCCAGTGAATCCTAAAAAACAGTCGTGATGAGAGAACCAGGAACTCGAACAGATCATATTTATCCTGAATGTTCTGTCCAAAATGAAAAATACATTTCTGAGGAGCCTCAAGACCTCTGAGAAGGGAAGTTTCACCAACTCTGTTATGTAGGGGCATCAATTCCGATTCTGTGTCAATTTTTTTACTTTCCCAGCTAGTAATTCTCTACCTCAGATAGCCCACTCTCTACCGTTTCCTCTCTCAAAGGCAGTTGCTCTTACAGTCTGCACATGGCACTTGGGGCCTGCTGGTCGTTGGCTACTGCCCTCTCTACCTTGGGTCTAACAGCTGCGGGGCATCAAGATGAGAACGTCTCTTGTTCTAAGACTTAATAGAGTTTGGGACACATGGGAAGCAATAATCACTTTTGTTGTTGATCCAAGTGTTCAAACATTCTTAATTATTTTAGTACCACAGTTTACTTGTTCTAAGATTTGTCCTCCACCCCCATGTTAATATCTCTTAAAGTGGAACTCACCTTGCACTTGATGACATATCCTAGTTTAACTGACAGCATTTCTCTTTCTTAGTCGTACATAAACTATATTGCATCTTACCCTTGATAAAAGCTAGGATGCAATTAAATACTCTATTATGGTTACGATTCTGATATTTGAAATCCTCCGGTAACACCCTCTGCCGCCACAGTGTAGTACCTCACTTCCTCGGCATAGTATACAAACCATCTCACCCCAGTGTTAACCCCAGATCTCAGCCTCCATCCCCAGGTGATGCTGCCAGATCAGCTGTCGGTTGTCATGAACTTGCTGTAGTTTCCCGAATGCACTGTGCTGCCTCCTGGCACTTTGAAACTTGACACACTCATCCTCATTCTTCACTTTGCCATTGTCTATCACCTCCCCTGAAAATCTGTTCCTAAGTGGCCCTTCCCAGGTCCAACCTACCCTTGGCAGTCTTTTATCTCCCTGTGGTAAAGCCTGTCACATTGCACCATGGACATGCCCATTGTCCCCTGTAGAAGATAAAAGGGACAGTGAGGTCCCCCAGCATTTGCAGCTCTAGTGCAGAGCCCCATGCCTGGCTTGCAGGAAATGCCAGATCACGAAGACAATTGGAGATCATGTTCTGGCTAAAACCAGCTCTTCTTTGCCTACCGCAGGATCTGGATCAATAAAGAGCAGCCAGTTATTATTGCTGTTTTTCTAGGGAATTTTTCCCCATATATTTCCCAGGTCTTTACTTTTTTTTTTTTTTTATAGCACTTTAATTCAGGCTTCAACCACTTCCTAATCAGATCAGGTGAAATCATTTCCTTCCCATACCCTCGATGTATTTCACACCTAGTAATTCTTTTTTTAAAGATCTTATTTACCCATTTGACAGACAGATCACAAGTAGGTAGAGAGGGAGGCAGAGAGAGAGGGGGAAAGCAGGCTCCCCGCTGAGCAGAGAGCCCGATGTGGGGCTCCATCCCAGGACCCTGAAATCATGACCTGAGCCGAAGGCAGAGGCCTAAACCACTGAGCCACCCAGGAGACCCCATATCTGGTAATTTTTAACCAACGTGGATTTGCTGCATCAAATAGTTCCTTCTTCTTCAAATATAAATATATAAATATATTGATCAAGTCACTCGCATGTCTTAGGAGAATGTCATACCATTAGTAGCAAACTTGAAATCTTGGCCATTGGTTTTGATTAGATATGGTTAGGTTTTTGTAATTTTAAAAATCCCTCCAGCCCTTGGTTCTGTCTGACCTGATTGCTTTCAGCTGTTTCTGCAACAAAAATGTCCCGGCAGGGAAAACTCTCATTGTTTACAGTGGCGCCCCCTTCTGAACACTTTGTTAATAAAAAGCTTTTTTTTTTTTTTTCGGGCTATGGTAAATGTGGAACAACAATGAGGTATTTCAAAGAGGTGAACCACAGATAAATTTCTCTAAAGGTGGGGTGAGGTTTACTCAAAAAGGAACTTGACAAGGCTTTTAAAGATATCGACAATCATTATAACATAACGTGACTGATTGTTACTGTGTGCTTAAGTGGGCCAACACTTGTTGGCTTCCAAGATAAACTAACATAGTTGAGATGGTTCTAGCGGCCTTCTAGCACAGGGTCTCATGAGGCAGGGATTCTAGCCACTGGCTGTGCAAGGCATGAGGCCTGTTAGTGATTTTATTTTTTCCTCTGCAGAATGGGTCTTTCTACATTCCAGGTCCTTTCGACCCCAATAAATAAAGCAGCGATTCTCTCAATGAGTTGTACTATTGGTTTAAACAGCCAACTGTCTCTTTAAAAGGACTTTTGATTAAATTCCTTTAAAAAAAGTCCTTTCAAAAAAATCTTTTTTTTTCCTATTTTTTATTTTTAAATCCCATATGTTTACTCTGATCGTGGAACTTTGTCATTTTGACCTTCTCTGCTGATTAAAATATTCTTCATCATCAGCACCTACTGCTCTCCTCTCCTGGTGGTCTCTCCGGAAGGGGTCTTCTCTAGGTCTTCTAGCAGGAGATGGGCACTTCCCCTCTACCCATGTTTCCAGACCAGCCTTACCTATCCTGCAGGGTCAGGTCGGCCTGGCTTTTGGTCTGTTGTTCTCTTCTGAGTCGTTAGTTTTTCATAGATACCGTGCTTTGCATTTGTCAGGACTTACCCTGGACTATCAAAACCCTTTTCTGGTGCCAGTGAATCCTAAAAAACAGTCGTGATGAGAGAACCAGGAACTCGAACAGATCATATTTATCCTGAATGTTCTGTCCAAAATGAAAAATACATTTCTGAGGAGCCTCAAGACCTCTGAGAAGGGAAGTTTCACCAACTCTGTTATGTAGGGGCATCAATTCCGATTCTGTGTCATTTTTTTTACTTTCCCAGCTAGTAATTCTCTACCTCAGATAGCCCACTCTCTACCGTTTCCTCTCTCAAAGGCAGTTGCTCTTACAGTCTGCACATGGCACTTGGGGCCTGCTGGTCATTGGCTACTGCCCTCTCTACCTTGGGTCTAACAGCTGCGGGGCATCAAGATGAGAACGTCTCTTGTTCTAAGACTTAATAGAGTTTGGGACACATGGGAAGCAATAATCACTTTTGTTGTTGATCCAAGTGTTCAAACATTCTTAATTATTTTAGTACCACAGTTTACTTGTTCTAAGATTTGTCCTCCACCCCCATGTTAATATCTCTTAAAGTGGAACTCACCTTGCACTTGATGACATATCCTAGTTTAACTGACAGCATTTCTCTTTCTTAGTCGTACATAAACTATATTGCATCTTACCCTTGATAAAAGCTAGGATGCAATTAAATACTCTATTATGGTTACGATTCTGATATTTGAAATCCTCCGGTAACACCCTCTGCCGCCACAGTGTAGTACCTCACTTCCTCGGCATAGTATACAAACCATCTCACCCCAGTGTTAACCCCAGATCTCAGCCTCCATCCCCAGGTGATGCTGCCAGATCAGCTGTCGGTTGTCATGAACTTGCTGTAGTTTCCCGAATGCACTGTGCTGCCTCCTGGCACTTTGAAACTTGACACACTCATCCTCATTCTTCACTTTGCCATTGTCTATCACCTCCCCTGAAAATCTGTTCCTAAGTGGCTTTTCCCAGGTCCAACCTACCCTTGGCAGTCTTTTATCTCCCTGTGGTAAAGCCTGTCACATTGCACCATGGACATGCCCATTGTCCCCTGTAGAAGATAAAAGGGACAGTGAGGTCCCCCAGCATTTGCAGCTCTAGTGCAGAGCCCCATGCCTGGCTTGCAGGAAATGCCAGATCACGAAGACAATTGGAGATCATGCTCTGGCTAAAACCAGCTCTTCTTTGCCTACCGCAGGATCTGGATCAATAAAGAGCAGCCAGTTATTATTGCTGTTTTTCTAGGGAATTTTTCCCCATATATTTCCCAGGTCTTTACTTTTTTTTTTTTTATAGCACTTTAATTCAGGCTTCAACCACTTCCTAATCAGATCAGGTGAAATCATTTCCTTCCCATACCCTCGATGTATTTCACACCTAGTAATTCTTTTTTTAAAGATCTTATTTACCCATTTGACAGACAGATCACAAGTAGGTAGAGAGGGAGGCAGAGAGAGAGAGGGGGAAAGCAGGCTCCCCGCTGAGCAGAGAGCCCGATGTGGGGCTCCATCCCAGGACCCTGAAATCATGACCTGAGCCGAAGGCAGAGGCCTAAACCACTGAGCCACCCAGGAGACCCCATATCTGGTAATTTTTAACCAACGTGGATTTGCTGCATCAAATAGTTCCTTCTTCTTCAAATATAAATATATAAATATATTGATCAAGTCACTCGCATGTCTTAGGAGAATGTCATACCATTAGTAGCAAACTTGAAATCTTGGCCATTGGTTTTGATTAGATATGGTTAGGTTTTTGTAATTTTAAAAATCCCTCCAGCCCTTGGTTCTGTCTGACCTGATTGCTTTCAGCTGTTTCTGCAACAAAAATGTCCCGGCAGGGAAAACTCTCATTGTTTACAGTGGCGCCCCCTTCTGAACACTTTGTTAATAAAAAGCTTTTTTTTTTTTTTTCGGGCTATGGTAAATGTGGAACAACAATGAGGTATTTCAAAGAGGTGAACCACAGATAAATTTCTCTAAAGGTGGGGTGAGGTTTACTCAAAAAGGAACTTGACAAGGCTTTTAAAGATATCGACAATCATTATAACATAACGTGACTGATTGTTACTGTGTGCTTAAGTGGGCCAACACTTGTTGGCTTCCAAGATAAACTAACATAGTTGAGATGGTTCTAGCGGCCTTCTAGCACAGGGTCTCATGAGGCAGGGATTCTAGCCACTGGCTGTGCAAGGCATGAGGCCTGTTAGTGATTTTTATTTTTTCCTCTGCAGAATGGGTCTTTCTACATTCCAGGTCCTTTCGACCCCAATAAATAAAGCAGCGATTCTCTCAATGAGTTGTACTATTGGTTTAAACAGCCAACTGTCTCTTTAAAAGGACTTTTGATTAAATTCCTTTAAAAAAAGTCCTTTCAAAAAAATCTTTTTTTTTCCTATTTTTTATTTTTAAATCCCATATGTTTACTCTGATCGTGGAACTTTGTCATTTTGACCTTCTCTGCTGATTAAAATATTCTTCATCATCAGCACCTACTGCTCTCCTCTCCTGGTGGTCTCTCCGGAAGGGGTCTTCTCTAGGTCTTCTAGCAGGAGATGGGCACTTCCCCTCTACCCATGTTTCCAGACCAGCCTTACCTATCCTGCAGGGTCAGGTCGGCCTGGCTTTTGGTCTGTTGTTCTCTTCTGAGTCGTTAGTTTTTCATAGATACCGTGCTTTGCATTTGTCAGGACTTACCCTGGACTATCAAAACCCTTTTCTGGTGCCAGTGAATCCTAAAAAACAGTCGTGATGAGAGAACCAGGAACTCGAACAGATCATATTTATCCTGAATGTTCTGTCCAAAATGAAAAATACATTTCTGAGGAGCCTCAAGACCTCTGAGAAGGGAAGTTTCACCAACTCTGTTATGTAGGGGCATCAATTCCGATTCTGTGTCAATTTTTTTACTTTCCCAGCTAGTAATTCTCTACCTCAGATAGCCCACTCTCTACCGTTTCCTCTCTCAAAGGCAGTTGCTCTTACAGTCTGCACATGGCACTTGGGGCCTGCTGGTCGTTGGCTACTGCCCTCTCTACCTTGGGTCTAACAGCTGCGGGGCATCAAGATGAGAACGTCTCTTGTTCTAAGACTTAATAGAGTTTGGGACACATGGGAAGCAATAATCACTTTTGTTGTTGATCCAAGTGTTCAAACATTCTTAATTATTTTAGTACCACAGTTTACTTGTTCTAAGATTTGTCCTCCACCCCCATGTTAATATCTCTTAAAGTGGAACTCACCTTGCACTTGATGACATATCCTAGTTTAACTGACAGCATTTCTCTTTCTTAGTCGTACATAAACTATATTGCATCTTACCCTTGATAAAAGCTAGGATGCAATTAAATACTCTATTATGGTTACGATTCTGATATTTGAAATCCTCCGGTAACACCCTCTGCCGCCACAGTGTAGTACCTCACTTCCTCGGCATAGTATACAAACCATCTCACCCCAGTGTTAACCCCAGATCTCAGCCTCCATCCCCAGGTGATGCTGCCAGATCAGCTGTCGGTTGTCATGAACTTGCTGTAGTTTCCCGAATGCACTGTGCTGCCTCCTGGCACTTTGAAACTTGACACACTCATCCTCATTCTTCACTTTGCCATTGTCTATCACCTCCCCTGAAAATCTGTTCCTAAGTGGCTTTTCCCAGGTCCAACCTACCCTTGGCAGTCTTTTATCTCCCTGTGGTAAAGCCTGTCACATTGCACCATGGACATGCCCATTGTCCCCTGTAGAAGATAAAAGGGACAGTGAGGTCCCCCAGCATTTGCAGCTCTAGTGCAGAGCCCCATGCCTGGCTTGCAGGAAATGCCAGATCACGAAGACAATTGGAGATCATGCTCTGGCTAAAACCAGCTCTTCTTTGCCTACCGCAGGATCTGGATCAATAAAGAGCAGCCAGTTATTATTGCTGTTTTTCTAGGGAATTTTTCCCCATATATTTCCCAGGTCTTTACTTTTTTTTTTTTTTATAGCACTTTAATTCAGGCTTCAACCACTTCCTAATCAGATCAGGTGAAATCATTTCCTTCCCATACCCTCGATGTATTTCACACCTAGTAATTCTTTTTTTAAAGATCTTATTTACCCATTTGACAGACAGATCACAAGTAGGTAGAGAGGGAGGCAGAGAGAGAGGGGGAAAGCAGGCTCCCCGCTGAGCAGAGAGCCCGATGTGGGGCTCCATCCCAGGACCCTGAAATCATGACCTGAGCCGAAGGCAGAGGCCTAAACCACTGAGCCACCCAGGAGACCCCATATCTGGTAATTTTTAACCAACGTGGATTTGCTGCATCAAATAGTTCCTTCTTCTTCAAATATAAATATATAAATATATTGATCAAGTCACTCGCATGTCTTAGGAGAATGTCATACCATTAGTAGCAAACTTGAAATCTTGGCCATTGGTTTTGATTAGATATGGTTAGGTTTTTGTAATTTTAAAAATCCCTCCAGCCCTTGGTTCTGTCTGACCTGATTGCTTTCAGCTGTTTCTGCAACAAAAATGTCCCGGCAGGGAAAACTCTCATTGTTTACAGTGGCGCCCCCTTCTGAACACTTTGTTAATAAAAAGCTTTTTTTTTTTTTTTTTTCGGGCTATGGTAAATGTGGAACAACAATGAGGTATTTCAAAGAGGTGAACCACAGATAAATTTCTCTAAAGGTGGGGTGAGGTTTACTCAAAAAGGAACTTGACAAGGCTTTTAAAGATATCGACAATCATTATAACATAACGTGACTGATTGTTACTGTGTGCTTAAGTGGGCCAACACTTGTTGGCTTCCAAGATAAACTAACATAGTTGAGATGGTTCTAGCGGCCTTCTAGCACAGGGTCTCATGAGGCAGGGATTCTAGCCACTGGCTGTGCAAGGCATGAGGCCTGTTAGTGATTTTATTTTTTCCTCTGCAGAATGGGTCTTTCTACATTCCAGGTCCTTTCGACCCCAATAAATAAAGCAGCGATTCTCTCAATGAGTTGTACTATTGGTTTAAACAGCCAACTGTCTCTTTAAAAGGACTTTTGATTAAATTCCTTTAAAAAAAGTCCTTTCAAAAAAATCTTTTTTTTTCCTATTTTTTATTTTTAAATCCCATATGTTTACTCTGATCGTGGAACTTTGTCATTTTGACCTTCTCTGCTGATTAAAATATTCTTCATCATCAGCACCTACTGCTCTCCTCTCCTGGTGGTCTCTCCGGAAGGGGTCTTCTCTAGGTCTTCTAGCAGGAGATGGGCACTTCCCCTCTACCCATGTTTCCAGACCAGCCTTACCTATCCTGCAGGGTCAGGTCGGCCTGGCTTTTGGTCTGTTGTTCTCTTCTGAGTCGTTAGTTTTTCATAGATACCGTGCTTTGCATTTGTCAGGACTTACCCTGGACTATCAAAACCCTTTTCTGGTGCCAGTGAATCCTAAAAAACAGTCGTGATGAGAGAACCAGGAACTCGAACAGATCATATTTATCCTGAATGTTCTGTCCAAAATGAAAAATACATTTCTGAGGAGCCTCAAGACCTCTGAGAAGGGAAGTTTCACCAACTCTGTTATGTAGGGGCATCAATTCCGATTCTGTGTCAATTTTTTTACTTTCCCAGCTAGTAATTCTCTACCTCAGATAGCCCACTCTCTACCGTTTCCTCTCTCAAAGGCAGTTGCTCTTACAGTCTGCACATGGCACTTGGGGCCTGCTGGTCGTTGGCTACTGCCCTCTCTACCTTGGGTCTAACAGCTGCGGGGCATCAAGATGAGAACGTCTCTTGTTCTAAGACTTAATAGAGTTTGGGACACATGGGAAGCAATAATCACTTTTGTTGTTGATCCAAGTGTTCAAACATTCTTAATTATTTTAGTACCACAGTTTACTTGTTCTAAGATTTGTCCTCCACCCCCATGTTAATATCTCTTAAAGTGGAACTCACCTTGCACTTGATGACATATCCTAGTTTAACTGACAGCATTTCTCTTTCTTAGTCGTACATAAACTATATTGCATCTTACCCTTGATAAAAGCTAGGATGCAATTAAATACTCTATTATGGTTACGATTCTGATATTTGAAATCCTCCGGTAACACCCTCTGCCGCCACAGTGTAGTACCTCACTTCCTCGGCATAGTATACAAACCATCTCACCCCAGTGTTAACCCCAGATCTCAGCCTCCATCCCCAGGTGATGCTGCCAGATCAGCTGTCGGTTGTCATGAACTTGCTGTAGTTTCCCGAATGCACTGTGCTGCCTCCTGGCACTTTGAAACTTGACACACTCATCCTCATTCTTCACTTTGCCATTGTCTATCACCTCCCCTGAAAATCTGTTCCTAAGTGGCTTTTCCCAGGTCCAACCTACCCTTGGCAGTCTTTTATCTCCCTGTGGTAAAGCCTGTCACATTGCACCATGGACATGCCCATTGTCCCCTGTAGAAGATAAAAGGGACAGTGAGGTCCCCCAGCATTTGCAGCTCTAGTGCAGAGCCCCATGCCTGGCTTGCAGGAAATGCCAGATCACGAAGACAATTGGAGATCATGCTCTGGCTAAAACCAGCTCTTCTTTGCCTACCGCAGGATCTGGATCAATAAAGAGCAGCCAGTTATTATTGCTGTTTTTCTAGGGAATTTTTCCCCATATATTTCCCAGGTCTTTACTTTTTTTTTTTTTTATAGCACTTTAATTCAGGCTTCAACCACTTCCTAATCAGATCAGGTGAAATCATTTCCTTCCCATACCCTCGATGTATTTCACACCTAGTAATTCTTTTTTTAAAGATCTTATTTACCCATTTGACAGACAGATCACAAGTAGGTAGAGAGGGAGGCAGAGAGAGAGGGGGAAAGCAGGCTCCCCGCTGAGCAGAGAGCCCGATGTGGGGCTCCATCCCAGGACCCTGAAATCATGACCTGAGCCGAAGGCAGAGGCCTAAACCACTGAGCCACCCAGGAGACCCCATATCTGGTAATTTTTAACCAACGTGGATTTGCTGCATCAAATAGTTCCTTCTTCTTCAAATATAAATATATAAATATATTGATCAAGTCACTCGCATGTCTTAGGAGAATGTCATACCATTAGTAGCAAACTTGAAATCTTGGCCATTGGTTTTGATTAGATATGGTTAGGTTTTTGTAATTTTAAAAATCCCTCCAGCCCTTGGTTCTGTCTGACCTGATTGCTTTCAGCTGTTTCTGCAACAAAAATGTCCCGGCAGGGAAAACTCTCATTGTTTACAGTGGCGCCCCCTTCTGAACACTTTGTTAATAAAAAGCTTTTTTTTTTTTTTTTTTTTTTTTTCGGGCTATGGTAAATGTGGAACAACAATGAGGTATTTCAAAGAGGTGAACCACAGATAAATTTCTCTAAAGGTGGGGTGAGGTTTACTCAAAAAGGAACTTGACAAGGCTTTTAAAGATATCGACAATCATTATAACATAACGTGACTGATTGTTACTGTGTGCTTAAGTGGGCCAACACTTGTTGGCTTCCAAGATAAACTAACATAGTTGAGATGGTTCTAGCGGCCTTCTAGCACAGGGTCTCATGAGGCAGGGATTCTAGCCACTGGCTGTGCAAGGCATGAGGCCTGTTAGTGATTTTATTTTTTCCTCTGCAGAATGGGTCTTTCTACATTCCAGGTCCTTTCGACCCCAATAAATAAAGCAGCGATTCTCTCAATGAGTTGTACTATTGGTTTAAACAGCCAACTGTCTCTTTAAAAGGACTTTTGATTAAATTCCTTTAAAAAAAGTCCTTTCAAAAAAATCTTTTTTTTTCCTATTTTTTATTTTTAAATCCCATATGTTTACTCTGATCGTGGAACTTTGTCATTTTGACCTTCTCTGCTGATTAAAATATTCTTCATCATCAGCACCTACTGCTCTCCTCTCCTGGTGGTCTCTCTGGAAGGGGTCTTCTCTAGGTCTTCTAGCAGGAGATGGGCACTTCCCCTCTACCCATGTTTCCAGACCAGCCTTACCTATCCTGCAGGGTCAGGTCGGCCTGGCTTTTGGTCTGTTGTTCTCTTCTGAGTCGTTAGTTTTTCATAGATACTGTGCTTTGCATTTGTCAGGACTTACCCTGGACTATCAAAACCCTTTTCTGGTGCCAGTGAATCCTAAAAAACAGTCGTGATGAGAGAACCAGGAACTCGAACAGATCATATTTATCCTGAATGTTCTGTCCAAAATGAAAAATACATTTCTGAGGAGCCTCAAGACCTCTGAGAAGGGAAGTTTCACCAACTCTGTTATGTAGGGGCATCAATTCCGATTCTGTGTCAATTTTTTTACTTTCCCAGCTAGTAATTCTCTACCTCAGATAGCCCACTCTCTACCGTTTCCTCTCTCAAAGGCAGTTGCTCTTACAGTCTGCACATGGCACTTGGGGCCTGCTGGTCGTTGGCTACTGCCCTCTCTACCTTGGGTCTAACAGCTGCGGGGCATCAAGATGAGAACGTCTCTTGTTCTAAGACTTAATAGAGTTTGGGACACATGGGAAGCAATAATCACTTTTGTTGTTGATCCAAGTGTTCAAACATTCTTAATTATTTTAGTACCACAGTTTACTTGTTCTAAGATTTGTCCTCCACCCCCATGTTAATATCTCTTAAAGTGGAACTCACCTTGCACTTGATGACATATCCTAGTTTAACTGACAGCATTTCTCTTTCTTAGTCGTACATAAACTATATTGCATCTTACCCTTGATAAAAGCTAGGATGCAATTAAATACTCTATTATGGTTACGATTCTGATATTTGAAATCCTCCGGTAACACCCTCTGCCGCCACAGTGTAGTACCTCACTTCCTCGGCATAGTATACAAACCATCTCACCCCAGTGTTAACCCCAGATCTCAGCCTCCATCCCCAGGTGATGCTGCCAGATCAGCTGTCGGTTGTCATGAACTTGCTGTAGTTTCCCGAATGCACTGTGCTGCCTCCTGGCACTTTGAAACTTGACACACTCATCCTCATTCTTCACTTTGCCATTGTCTATCACCTCCCCTGAAAATCTGTTCCTAAGTGGCTTTTCCCAGGTCCAACCTACCCTTGGCAGTCTTTTATCTCCCTGTGGTAAAGCCTGTCACATTGCACCATGGACATGCCCATTGTCCCCTGTAGAAGATAAAAGGGACAGTGAGGTCCCCCAGCATTTGCAGCTCTAGTGCAGAGCCCCATGCCTGGCTTGCAGGAAATGCCAGATCACGAAGACAATTGGAGATCATGCTCTGGCTAAAACCAGCTCTTCTTTGCCTACCGCAGGATCTGGATCAATAAAGAGCAGCCAGTTATTATTGCTGTTTTTCTAGGGAATTTTTCCCCATATATTTCCCAGGTCTTTACTTTTTTTTTTTTTTTTATAGCACTTTAATTCAGGCTTCAACCACTTCCTAATCAGATCAGGTGAAATCATTTCCTTCCCATACCCTCGATGTATTTCACACCTAGTAATTCTTTTTTTAAAGATCTTATTTACCCATTTGACAGACAGATCACAAGTAGGTAGAGAGGGAGGCAGAGAGAGAGGGGGAAAGCAGGCTCCCCGCTGAGCAGAGAGCCCGATGTGGGGCTCCATCCCAGGACCCTGAAATCATGACCTGAGCCGAAGGCAGAGGCCTAAACCACTGAGCCACCCAGGAGACCCCATATCTGGTAATTTTTAACCAACGTGGATTTGCTGCATCAAATAGTTCCTTCTTCTTCAAATATAAATATATAAATATATTGATCAAGTCACTCGCATGTCTTAGGAGAATGTCATACCATTAGTAGCAAACTTGAAATCTTGGCCATTGGTTTTGATTAGATATGGTTAGGTTTTTGTAATTTTAAAAATCCCTCCAGCCCTTGGTTCTGTCTGACCTGATTGCTTTCAGCTGTTTCTGCAACAAAAATGTCCCGGCAGGGAAAACTCTCATTGTTTACAGTGGCGCCCCCTTCTGAACACTTTGTTAATAAAAAGCTTTTTTTTTTTTTTTCGGGCTATGGTAAATGTGGAACAACAATGAGGTATTTCAAAGAGGTGAACCACAGATAAATTTCTCTAAAGGTGGGGTGAGGTTTACTCAAAAAGGAACTTGACAAGGCTTTTAAAGATATCGACAATCATTATAACATAACGTGACTGATTGTTACTGTGTGCTTAAGTGGGCCAACACTTGTTGGCTTCCAAGATAAACTAACATAGTTGAGATGGTTCTAGCGGCCTTCTAGCACAGGGTCTCATGAGGCAGGGATTCTAGCCACTGGCTGTGCAAGGCATGAGGCCTGTTAGTGATTTTATTTTTTCCTCTGCAGAATGGGTCTTTCTACATTCCAGGTCCTTTCGACCCCAATAAATAAAGCAGCGATTCTCTCAATGAGTTGTACTATTGGTTTAAACAGCCAACTGTCTCTTTAAAAGGACTTTTGATTAAATTCCTTTAAAAAAAGTCCTTTCAAAAAAATCTTTTTTTTTCCTATTTTTTATTTTTAAATCCCATATGTTTACTCTGATCGTGGAACTTTGTCATTTTGACCTTCTCTGCTGATTAAAATATTCTTCATCATCAGCACCTACTGCTCTCCTCTCCTGGTGGTCTCTCCGGAAGGGGTCTTCTCTAGGTCTTCTAGCAGGAGATGGGCACTTCCCCTCTACCCATGTTTCCAGACCAGCCTTACCTATCCTGCAGGGTCAGGTCGGCCTGGCTTTTGGTCTGTTGTTCTCTTCTGAGTCGTTAGTTTTTCATAGATACCGTGCTTTGCATTTGTCAGGACTTACCCTGGACTATCAAAACCCTTTTCTGGTGCCAGTGAATCCTAAAAAACAGTCGTGATGAGAGAACCAGGAACTCGAACAGATCATATTTATCCTGAATGTTCTGTCCAAAATGAAAAATACATTTCTGAGGAGCCTCAAGACCTCTGAGAAGGGAAGTTTCACCAACTCTGTTATGTAGGGGCATCAATTCCGATTCTGTGTCAATTTTTTTACTTTCCCAGCTAGTAATTCTCTACCTCAGATAGCCCACTCTCTACCGTTTCCTCTCTCAAAGGCAGTTGCTCTTACAGTCTGCACATGGCACTTGGGGCCTGCTGGTCGTTGGCTACTGCCCTCTCTACCTTGGGTCTAACAGCTGCGGGGCATCAAGATGAGAACGTCTCTTGTTCTAAGACTTAATAGAGTTTGGGACACATGGGAAGCAATAATCACTTTTGTTGTTGATCCAAGTGTTCAAACATTCTTAATTATTTTAGTACCACAGTTTACTTGTTCTAAGATTTGTCCTCCACCCCCATGTTAATATCTCTTAAAGTGGAACTCACCTTGCACTTGATGACATATCCTAGTTTAACTGACAGCATTTCTCTTTCTTAGTCGTACATAAACTATATTGCATCTTACCCTTGATAAAAGCTAGGATGCAATTAAATACTCTATTATGGTTACGATTCTGATATTTGAAATCCTCCGGTAACACCCTCTGCCGCCACAGTGTAGTACCTCACTTCCTCGGCATAGTATACAAACCATCTCACCCCAGTGTTAACCCCAGATCTCAGCCTCCATCCCCAGGTGATGCTGCCAGATCAGCTGTCGGTTGTCATGAACTTGCTGTAGTTTCCCGAATGCACTGTGCTGCCTCCTGGCACTTTGAAACTTGACACACTCATCCTCATTCTTCACTTTGCCATTGTCTATCACCTCCCCTGAAAATCTGTTCCTAAGTGGCTTTTCCCAGGTCCAACCTACCCTTGGCAGTCTTTTATCTCCCTGTGGTAAAGCCTGTCACATTGCACCATGGACATGCCCATTGTCCCCTGTAGAAGATAAAAGGGACAGTGAGGTCCCCCAGCATTTGCAGCTCTAGTGCAGAGCCCCATGCCTGGCTTGCAGGAAATGCCAGATCACGAAGACAATTGGAGATCATGCTCTGGCTAAAACCAGCTCTTCTTTGCCTACCGCAGGATCTGGATCAATAAAGAGCAGCCAGTTATTATTGCTGTTTTTCTAGGGAATTTTTCCCCATATATTTCCCAGGTCTTTACTTTTTTTTTTTTTTTATAGCACTTTAATTCAGGCTTCAACCACTTCCTAATCAGATCAGGTGAAATCATTTCCTTCCCATACCCTCGATGTATTTCACACCTAGTAATTCTTTTTTTAAAGATCTTATTTACCCATTTGACAGACAGATCACAAGTAGGTAGAGAGGGAGGCAGAGAGAGAGGGGGAAAGCAGGCTCCCCGCTGAGCAGAGAGCCCGATGTGGGGCTCCATCCCAGGACCCTGAAATCATGACCTGAGCCGAAGGCAGAGGCCTAAACCACTGAGCCACCCAGGAGACCCCATATCTGGTAATTTTTAACCAACGTGGATTTGCTGCATCAAATAGTTCCTTCTTATTCAAATATAAATATATAAATATATTGATCAAGTCACTCGCATGTCTTAGGAGAATGTCATACCATTAGTAGCAAACTTGAAATCTTGGCCATTGGTTTTGATTAGATATGGTTAGGTTTTTGTAATTTTAAAAATCCCTCCAGCCCTTGGTTCTGTCTGACCTGATTGCTTTCAGCTGTTTCTGCAACAAAAATGTCCCGGCAGGGAAAACTCTCATTGTTTACAGTGGCGCCCCCTTCTGAACACTTTGTTAATAAAAAGCTTTTTTTTTTTTTTTTTTTTTTTTTTTTCGGGCTATGGTAAATGTGGAACAACAATGAGGTATTTCAAAGAGGTGAACCACAGATAAATTTCTCTAAAGGTGGGGTGAGGTTTACTCAAAAAGGAACTTGACAAGGCTTTTAAAGATATCGACAATCATTATAACATAACGTGACTGATTGTTACTGTGTGCTTAAGTGGGCCAACACTTGTTGGCTTCCAAGATAAACTAACATAGTTGAGATGGTTCTAGCGGCCTTCTAGCACAGGGTCTCATGAGGCAGGGATTCTAGCCACTGGCTGTGCAAGGCATGAGGCCTGTTAGTGATTTTATTTTTTCCTCTGCAGAATGGGTCTTTCTACATTCCAGGTCCTTTCGACCCCAATAAATAAAGCAGCGATTCTCTCAATGAGTTGTACTATTGGTTTAAACAGCCAACTGTCTCTTTAAAAGGACTTTTGATTAAATTCCTTTAAAAAAAGTCCTTTCAAAAAAATCTTTTTTTTTCCTATTTTTTATTTTTAAATCCCATATGTTTACTCTGATCGTGGAACTTTGTCATTTTGACCTTCTCTGCTGATTAAAATATTCTTCATCATCAGCACCTACTGCTCTCCTCTCCTGGTGGTCTCTCCGGAAGGGGTCTTCTCTAGGTCTTCTAGCAGGAGATGGGCACTTCCCCTCTACCCATGTTTCCAGACCAGCCTTACCTATCCTGCAGGGTCAGGTCGGCCTGGCTTTTGGTCTGTTGTTCTCTTCTGAGTCGTTAGTTTTTCATAGATACCGTGCTTTGCATTTGTCAGGACTTACCCTGGACTATCAAAACCCTTTTCTGGTGCCAGTGAATCCTAAAAAACAGTCGTGATGAGAGAACCAGGAACTCGAACAGATCATATTTATCCTGAATGTTCTGTCCAAAATGAAAAATACATTTCTGAGGAGCCTCAAGACCTCTGAGAAGGGAAGTTTCACCAACTCTGTTATGTAGGGGCATCAATTCCGATTCTGTGTCAATTTTTTTACTTTCCCAGCTAGTAATTCTCTACCTCAGATAGCCCACTCTCTACCGTTTCCTCTCTCAAAGGCAGTTGCTCTTACAGTCTGCACATGGCACTTGGGGCCTGCTGGTCGTTGGCTACTGCCCTCTCTACCTTGGGTCTAACAGCTGCGGGGCATCAAGATGAGAACGTCTCTTGTTCTAAGACTTAATAGAGTTTGGGACACATGGGAAGCAATAATCACTTTTGTTGTTGATCCAAGTGTTCAAACATTCTTAATTATTTTAGTACCACAGTTTACTTGTTCTAAGATTTGTCCTCCACCCCCATGTTAATATCTCTTAAAGTGGAACTCACCTTGCACTTGATGACATATCCTAGTTTAACTGACAGCATTTCTCTTTCTTAGTCGTACATAAACTATATTGCATCTTACCCTTGATAAAAGCTAGGATGCAATTAAATACTCTATTATGGTTACGATTCTGATATTTGAAATCCTCCGGTAACACCCTCTGCCGCCACAGTGTAGTACCTCACTTCCTCGGCATAGTATACAAACCATCTCACCCCAGTGTTAACCCCAGATCTCAGCCTCCATCCCCAGGTGATGCTGCCAGATCAGCTGTCGGTTGTCATGAACTTGCTGTAGTTTCCCGAATGCACTGTGCTGCCTCCTGGCACTTTGAAACTTGACACACTCATCCTCATTCTTCACTTTGCCATTGTCTATCACCTCCCCTGAAAATCTGTTCCTAAGTGGCTTTTCCCAGGTCCAACCTACCCTTGGCAGTCTTTTATCTCCCTGTGGTAAAGCCTGTCACATTGCACCATGGACATGCCCATTGTCCCCTGTAGAAGATAAAAGGGACAGTGAGGTCCCCCAGCATTTGCAGCTCTAGTGCAGAGCCCCATGCCTGGCTTGCAGGAAATGCCAGATCACGAAGACAATTGGAGATCATGCTCTGGCTAAAACCAGCTCTTCTTTGCCTACCGCAGGATCTGGATCAATAAAGAGCAGCCAGTTATTATTGCTGTTTTTCTAGGGAATTTTTCCCCATATATTTCCCAGGTCTTTACTTTTTTTTTTTTTTTATAGCACTTTAATTCAGGCTTCAACCACTTCCTAATCAGATCAGGTGAAATCATTTCCTTCCCATACCCTCGATGTATTTCACACCTAGTAATTCTTTTTTTAAAGATCTTATTTACCCATTTGACAGACAGATCACAAGTAGGTAGAGAGGGAGGCAGAGAGAGAGGGGGAAAGCAGGCTCCCCGCTGAGCAGAGAGCCCGATGTGGGGCTCCATCCCAGGACCCTGAAATCATGACCTGAGCCGAAGGCAGAGGCCTAAACCACTGAGCCACCCAGGAGACCCCATATCTGGTAATTTTTAACCAACGTGGATTTGCTGCATCAAATAGTTCCTTCTTCTTCAAATATAAATATATAAATATATTGATCAAGTCACTCGCATGTCTTAGGAGAATGTCATACCATTAGTAGCAAACTTGAAATCTTGGCCATTGGTTTTGATTAGATATGGTTAGGTTTTTGTAATTTTAAAAATCCCTCCAGCCCTTGGTTCTGTCTGACCTGATTGCTTTCAGCTGTTTCTGCAACAAAAATGTCCCGGCAGGGAAAACTCTCATTGTTTACAGTGGCGCCCCCTTCTGAACACTTTGTTAATAAAAAGCTTTTTTTTTTTTTTTTTTTTTTTTTTTTTTTTTTTCGGGCTATGGTAAATGTGGAACAACAATGAGGTATTTCAAAGAGGTGAACCACAGATAAATTTCTCTAAAGGTGGGGTGAGGTTTACTCAAAAAGGAACTTGACAAGGCTTTTAAAGATATCGACAATCATTATAACATAACGTGACTGATTGTTACTGTGTGCTTAAGTGGGCCAACACTTGTTGGCTTCCAAGATAAACTAACATAGTTGAGATGGTTCTAGCAGCCTTCTAGCACAGGGTCTCATGAGGCAGGGATTCTAGCCACTGGCTGTGCAAGGCATGAGGCCTGTTAGTGATTTTATTTTTTCCTCTGCAGAATGGGTCTTTCTACATTCCAGGTCCTTTCGACCCCAATAAATAAAGCAGCGATTCTCTCAATGAGTTGTACTATTGGTTTAAACAGCCAACTGTCTCTTTAAAAGGACTTTTGATTAAATTCCTTTAAAAAAAGTCCTTTCAAAAAAATCTTTTTTTTTCCTATTTTTTATTTTTAAATCCCATATGTTTACTCTGATCGTGGAACTTTGTCATTTTGACCTTCTCTGCTGATTAAAATATTCTTCATCATCAGCACCTACTGCTCTCCTCTCCTGGTGGTCTCTCCGGAAGGGGTCTTCTCTAGGTCTTCTAGCAGGAGATGGGCACTTCCCCTCTACCCATGTTTCCAGACCAGCCTTACCTATCCTGCAGGGTCAGGTCGGCCTGGCTTTTGGTCTGTTGTTCTCTTCTGAGTCGTTAGTTTTTCATAGATACCGTGCTTTGCATTTGTCAGGACTTACCCTGGACTATCAAAACCCTTTTCTGGTGCCAGTGAATCCTAAAATACAGTCGTGATGAGAGAACCAGGAACTCGAACAGATCATATTTATCCTGAATGTTCTGTCCAAAATGAAAAATACATTTCTGAGGAGCCTCAAGACCTCTGAGAAGGGAAGTTTCACCAACTCTGTTATGTAGGGGCATCAATTCCGATTCTGTGTCAATTTTTTTACTTTCCCAGCTAGTAATTCTCTACCTCAGATAGCCCACTCTCTACCGTTTCCTCTCTCAAAGGCAGTTGCTCTTACAGTCTGCACATGGCACTTGGGGCCTGCTGGTCGTTGGCTACTGCCCTCTCTACCTTGGGTCTAACAGCTGCGGGGCATCAAGATGAGAACGTCTCTTGTTCTAAGACTTAATAGAGTTTGGGACACATGGGAAGCAATAATCACTTTTGTTGTTGATCCAAGTGTTCAAACATTCTTAATTATTTTAGTACCACAGTTTACTTGTTCTAAGATTTGTCCTCCACCCCCATGTTAATATCTCTTAAAGTGGAACTCACCTTGCACTTGATGACATATCCTAGTTTAACTGACAGCATTTCTCTTTCTTAGTCGTACATAAACTATATTGCATCTTACCCTTGATAAAAGCTAGGATGCAATTAAATACTCTATTATGGTTACGATTCTGATATTTGAAATCCTCCGGTAACACCCTCTGCCGCCACAGTGTAGTACCTCACTTCCTCGGCATAGTATACAAACCATCTCACCCCAGTGTTAACCCCAGATCTCAGCCTCCATCCCCAGGTGATGCTGCCAGATCAGCTGTCGGTTGTCATGAACTTGCTGTAGTTTCCCGAATGCACTGTGCTGCCTCCTGGCACTTTGAAACTTGACACACTCATCCTCATTCTTCACTTTGCCATTGTCTATCACCTCCCCTGAAAATCTGTTCCTAAGTGGCTTTTCCCAGGTCCAACCTACCCTTGGCAGTCTTTTATCTCCCTGTGGTAAAGCCTGTCACATTGCACCATGGACATGCCCATTGTCCCCTGTAGAAGATAAAAGGGACAGTGAGGTCCCCCAGCATTTGCAGCTCTAGTGCAGAGCCCCATGCCTGGCTTGCAGGAAATGCCAGATCACGAAGACAATTGGAGATCATGCTCTGGCTAAAACCAGCTCTTCTTTGCCTACCGCAGGATCTGGATCAATAAAGAGCAGCCAGTTATTATTGCTGTTTTTCTAGGGAATTTTTCCCCATATATTTCCCAGGTCTTTACTTTTTTTTTTTTTTTATAGCACTTTAATTCAGGCTTCAACCACTTCCTAATCAGATCAGGTGAAATCATTTCCTTCCCATACCCTCGATGTATTTCACACCTAGTAATTCTTTTTTTAAAGATCTTATTTACCCATTTGACAGACAGATCACAAGTAGGTAGAGAGGGAGGCAGAGAGAGAGGGGGAAAGCAGGCTCCCCGCTGAGCAGAGAGCCCGATGTGGGGCTCCATCCCAGGACCCTGAAATCATGACCTGAGCCGAAGGCAGAGGCCTAAACCACTGAGCCACCCAGGAGACCCCATATCTGGTAATTTTTAACCAACGTGGATTTGCTGCATCAAATAGTTCCTTCTTCTTCAAATATAAATATATAAATATATTGATCAAGTCACTCGCATGTCTTAGGAGAATGTCATACCATTAGTAGCAAACTTGAAATCTTGGCCATTGGTTTTGATTAGATATGGTTAGGTTTTTGTAATTTTAAAAATCCCTCCAGCCCTTGGTTCTGTCTGACCTGATTGCTTTCAGCTGTTTCTGCAACAAAAATGTCCCGGCAGGGAAAACTCTCATTGTTTACAGTGGCGCCCCCTTCTGAACACTTTGTTAATAAAAAGCTTTTTTTTTTTTTTTTTTTTTTTTTTTTTTTTTTCGGGCTATGGTAAATGTGGAACAACAATGAGGTATTTCAAAGAGGTGAACCACAGATAAATTTCTCTAAAGGTGGGGTGAGGTTTACTCAAAAAGGAACTTGACAAGGCTTTTAAAGATATCGACAATCATTATAACATAACGTGACTGATTGTTACTGTGTGCTTAAGTGGGCCAACACTTGTTGGCTTCCAAGATAAACTAACATAGTTGAGATGGTTCTAGCGGCCTTCTAGCACAGGGTCTCATGAGGCAGGGATTCTAGCCACTGGCTGTGCAAGGCATGAGGCCTGTTAGTGATTTTATTTTTTCCTCTGCAGAATGGGTCTTTCTACATTCCAGGTCCTTTCGACCCCAATAAATAAAGCAGCGATTCTCTCAATGAGTTGTACTATTGGTTTAAACAGCCAACTGTCTCTTTAAAAGGACTTTTGATTAAATTCCTTTAAAAAAAGTCCTTTCAAAAAAATCTTTTTTTTTCCTATTTTTTATTTTTAAATCCCATATGTTTACTCTGATCGTGGAACTTTGTCATTTTGACCTTCTCTGCTGATTAAAATATTCTTCATCATCAGCACCTACTGCTCTCCTCTCCTGGTGGTCTCTCCGGAAGGGGTCTTCTCTAGGTCTTCTAGCAGGAGATGGGCACTTCCCCTCTACCCATGTTTCCAGACCAGCCTTACCTATCCTGCAGGGTCAGGTCGGCCTGGCTTTTGGTCTGTTGTTCTCTTCTGAGTCGTTAGTTTTTCATAGATACCGTGCTTTGCATTTGTCAGGACTTACCCTGGACTATCAAAACCCTTTTCTGGTGCCAGTGAATCCTAAAAAACAGTCGTGATGAGAGAACCAGGAACTCGAACAGATCATATTTATCCTGAATGTTCTGTCCAAAATGAAAAATACATTTCTGAGGAGCCTCAAGACCTCTGAGAAGGGAAGTTTCACCAACTCTGTTATGTAGGGGCATCAATTCCGATTCTGTGTCAATTTTTTTACTTTCCCAGCTAGTAATTCTCTACCTCAGATAGCCCACTCTCTACCGTTTCCTCTCTCAAAGGCAGTTGCTCTTACAGTCTGCACATGGCACTTGGGGCCTGCTGGTCGTTGGCTACTGCCCTCTCTACCTTGGGTCTAACAGCTGCGGGGCATCAAGATGAGAACGTCTCTTGTTCTAAGACTTAATAGAGTTTGGGACACATGGGAAGCAATAATCACTTTTGTTGTTGATCCAAGTGTTCAAACATTCTTAATTATTTTAGTACCACAGTTTACTTGTTCTAAGATTTGTCCTCCACCCCCATGTTAATATCTCTTAAAGTGGAACTCACCTTGCACTTGATGACATATCCTAGTTTAACTGACAGCATTTCTCTTTCTTAGTCGTACATAAACTATATTGCATCTTACCCTTGATAAAAGCTAGGATGCAATTAAATACTCTATTATGGTTACGATTCTGATATTTGAAATCCTCCGGTAACACCCTCTGCCGCCACAGTGTAGTACCTCACTTCCTCGGCATAGTATACAAACCATCTCACCCCAGTGTTAACCCCAGATCTCAGCCTCCATCCCCAGGTGATGCTGCCAGATCAGCTGTCGGTTGTCATGAACTTGCTGTAGTTTCCCGAATGCACTGTGCTGCCTCCTGGCACTTTGAAACTTGACACACTCATCCTCATTCTTCACTTTGCCATTGTCTATCACCTCCCCTGAAAATCTGTTCCTAAGTGGCTTTTCCCAGGTCCAACCTACCCTTGGCAGTCTTTTATCTCCCTGTGGTAAAGCCTGTCACATTGCACCATGGACATGCCCATTGTCCCCTGTAGAAGATAAAAGGGACAGTGAGGTCCCCCAGCATTTGCAGCTCTAGTGCAGAGCCCCATGCCTGGCTTGCAGGAAATGCCAGATCACGAAGACAATTGGAGATCATGCTCTGGCTAAAACCAGCTCTTCTTTGCCTACCGCAGGATCTGGATCAATAAAGAGCAGCCAGTTATTATTGCTGTTTTTCTAGGGAATTTTTCCCCATATATTTCCCAGGTCTTTACTTTTTTTTTTTTTTTATAGCACTTTAATTCAGGCTTCAACCACTTCCTAATCAGATCAGGTGAAATCATTTCCTTCCCATACCCTCGATGTATTTCACACCTAGTAATTCTTTTTTTAAAGATCTTATTTACCCATTTGACAGACAGATCACAAGTAGGTAGAGAGGGAGGCAGAGAGAGAGGGGGAAAGCAGGCTCCCCGCTGAGCAGAGAGCCCGATGTGGGGCTCCATCCCAGGACCCTGAAATCATGACCTGAGCCGAAGGCAGAGGCCTAAAACACTGAGCCACCCAGGAGACCCCATATCTGGTAATTTTTAACCAACGTGGATTTGCTGCATCAAATAGTTCCTTCTTCTTCAAATATAAATATATAAATATATTGATCAAGTCACTCGCATGTCTTAGGAGAATGTCATACCATTAGTAGCAAACTTGAAATCTTGGCCATTGGTTTTGATTAGATATGGTTAGGTTTTTGTAATTTTAAAAATCCCTCCAGCCCTTGGTTCTGTCTGACCTGATTGCTTTCAGCTGTTTCTGCAACAAAAATGTCCCGGCAGGGAAAACTCTCATTGTTTACAGTGGCGCCCCCTTCTGAACACTTTGTTAATAAAAAGCTTTTTTTTTTTTTTTTTTTTTTTTTTTTTTTTCGGGCTATGGTAAATGTGGAACAACAATGAGGTATTTCAAAGAGGTGAACCACAGATAAATTTCTCTAAAGGTGGGGTGAGGTTTACTCAAAAAGGAACTTGACAAGGCTTTTAAAGATATCGACAATCATTATAACATAACGTGACTGATTGTTACTGTGTGCTTAAGTGGGCCAACACTTGTTGGCTTCCAAGATAAACTAACATAGTTGAGATGGTTCTAGCGGCCTTCTAGCACAGGGTCTCATGAGGCAGGGATTCTAGCCACTGGCTGTGCAAGGCATGAGGCCTGTTAGTGATTTTATTTTTTCCTCTGCAGAATGGGTCTTTCTACATTCCAGGTCCTTTCGACCCCAATAAATAAAGCAGCGATTCTCTCAATGAGTTGTACTATTGGTTTAAACAGCCAACTGTCTCTTTAAAAGGACTTTTGATTAAATTCCTTTAAAAAAAGTCCTTTCAAAAAAATCTTTTTTTTTCCTATTTTTTATTTTTAAATCCCATATGTTTACTCTGATCGTGGAACTTTGTCATTTTGACCTTCTCTGCTGATTAAAATATTCTTCATCATCAGCACCTACTGCTCTCCTCTCCTGGTGGTCTCTCCGGAAGGGGTCTTCTCTAGGTCTTCTAGCAGGAGATGGGCACTTCCCCTCTACCCATGTTTCCAGACCAGCCTTACCTATCCTGCAGGGTCAGGTCGGCCTGGCTTTTGGTCTGTTGTTCTCTTCTGAGTCGTTAGTTTTTCATAGATACCGTGCTTTGCATTTGTCAGGACTTACCCTGGACTATCAAAACCCTTTTCTGGTGCCAGTGAATCCTAAAAAACAGTCGTGATGAGAGAACCAGGAACTCGAACAGATCATATTTATCCTGAATGTTCTGTCCAAAATGAAAAATACATTTCTGAGGAGCCTCAAGACCTCTGAGAAGGGAAGTTTCACCAACTCTGTTATGTAGGGGCATCAATTCCGATTCTGTGTCAATTTTTTTACTTTCCCAGCTAGTAATTCTCTACCTCAGATAGCCCACTCTCTACCGTTTCCTCTCTCAAAGGCAGTTGCTCTTACAGTCTGCACATGGCACTTGGGGCCTGCTGGTCGTTGGCTACTGCCCTCTCTACCTTGGGTCTAACAGCTGCGGGGCATCAAGATGAGAACGTCTCTTGTTCTAAGACTTAATAGAGTTTGGGACACATGGGAAGCAATAATCACTTTTGTTGTTGATCCAAGTGTTCAAACATTCTTAATTATTTTAGTACCACAGTTTACTTGTTCTAAGATTTGTCCTCCACCCCCATGTTAATATCTCTTAAAGTGGAACTCACCTTGCACTTGATGACATATCCTAGTTTAACTGACAGCATTTCTCTTTCTTAGTCGTACATAAACTATATTGCATCTTACCCTTGATAAAAGCTAGGATGCAATTAAATACTCTATTATGGTTACGATTCTGATATTTGAAATCCTCCGGTAACACCCTCTGCCGCCACAGTGTAGTACCTCACTTCCTCGGCATAGTATACAAACCATCTCACCCCAGTGTTAACCCCAGATCTCAGCCTCCATCCCCAGGTGATGCTGCCAGATCAGCTGTCAGTTGTCATGAACTTGCTGTAGTTTCCCGAATGCACTGTGCTGCCTCCTGGCACTTTGAAACTTGACACACTCATCCTCATTCTTCACTTTGCCATTGTCTATCACCTCCCCTGAAAATCTGTTCCTAAGTGGCTTTTCCCAGGTCCAACCTACCCTTGGCAGTCTTTTATCTCCCTGTGGTAAAGCCTGTCACATTGCACCATGGACATGCCCATTGTCCCCTGTAGAAGATAAAAGGGACAGTGAGGTCCCCCAGCATTTGCAGCTCTAGTGCAGAGCCCCATGCCTGGCTTGCAGGAAATGCCAGATCACGAAGACAATTGGAGATCATGCTCTGGCTAAAACCAGCTCTTCTTTGCCTACCGCAGGATCTGGATCAATAAAGAGCAGCCAGTTATTATTGCTGTTTTTCTAGGGAATTTTTCCCCATATATTTCCCAGGTCTTTACTTTTTTTTTTTTTTTATAGCACTTTAATTCAGGCTTCAACCACTTCCTAATCAGATCAGGTGAAATCATTTCCTTCCCATACCCTCGATGTATTTCACACCTAGTAATTCTTTTTTTAAAGATCTTATTTACCCATTTGACAGACAGATCACAAGTAGGTAGAGAGGGAGGCAGAGAGAGAGGGGGAAAGCAGGCTCCCCGCTGAGCAGAGAGCCCGATGTGGGGCTCCATCCCAGGACCCTGAAATCATGACCTGAGCCGAAGGCAGAGGCCTAAAACACTGAGCCACCCAGGAGACCCCATATCTGGTAATTTTTAACCAACGTGGATTTGCTGCATCAAATAGTTCCTTCTTCTTCAAATATAAATATATAAATATATTGATCAAGTCACTCGCATGTCTTAGGAGAATGTCATACCATTAGTAGCAAACTTGAAATCTTGGCCATTGGTTTTGATTAGATATGGTTAGGTTTTTGTAATTTTAAAAATCCCTCCAGCCCTTGGTTCTGTCTGACCTGATTGCTTTCAGCTGTTTCTGCAACAAAAATGTCCCGGCAGGGAAAACTCTCATTGTTTACAGTGGCGCCCCCTTCTGAACACTTTGTTAATAAAAAGCTTTTTTTTTTTTTTTTTTTTTTTTTTTTTTTTTCGGGCTATGGTAAATGTGGAACAACAATGAGGTATTTCAAAGAGGTGAACCACAGATAAATTTCTCTAAAGGTGGGGTGAGGTTTACTCAAAAAGGAACTTGACAAGGCTTTTAAAGATATCGACAATCATTATAACATAACGTGACTGATTGTTACTGTGTGCTTAAGTGGGCCAACACTTGTTGGCTTCCAAGATAAACTAACATAGTTGAGATGGTTCTAGCGGCCTTCTAGCACAGGGTCTCATGAGGCAGGGATTCTAGCCACTGGCTGTGCAAGGCATGAGGCCTGTTAGTGATTTTATTTTTTCCTCTGCAGAATGGGTCTTTCTACATTCCAGGTCCTTTCGACCCCAATAAATAAAGCAGCGATTCTCTCAATGAGTTGTACTATTGGTTTAAACAGCCAACTGTCTCTTTAAAAGGACTTTTGATTAAATTCCTTTAAAAAAAGTCCTTTCAAAAAAATCTTTTTTTTCCCTATTTTTTATTTTTAAATCCCATATGTTTACTCTGATCGTGGAACTTTGTCATTTTGACCTTCTCTGCTGATTAAAATATTCTTCATCATCAGCACCTACTGCTCTCCTCTCCTGGTGGTCTCTCCGGAAGGGGTCTTCTCTAGGTCTTCTAGCAGGAGATGGGCACTTCCCCTCTACCCATGTTTCCAGACCAGCCTTACCTATCCTGCAGGGTCAGGTCGGCCTGGCTTTTGGTCTGTTGTTCTCTTCTGAGTCGTTAGTTTTTCATAGATACCGTGCTTTGCATTTGTCAGGACTTACCCTGGACTATCAAAACCCTTATCTGGTGCCAGTGAATCCTAAAAAACAGTCGTGATGAGAGAACCAGGAACTCGAACAGATCATATTTATCCTGAATGTTCTGTCCAAAATGAAAAATACATTTCTGAGGAGCCTCAAGACCTCTGAGAAGGGAAGTTTCACCAACTCTGTTATGTAGGGGCATCAATTCCGATTCTGTGTCAATTTTTTTACTTTCCCAGCTAGTAATTCTCTACCTCAGATAGCCCACTCTCTACCGTTTCCTCTCTCCAAGGCAGTTGCTCTTACAGTCTGCACATGGCACTTGGGGCCTGCTGGTCGTTGGCTACTGCCCTCTCTACCTTGGGTCTAACAGCTGCGGGGCATCAAGATGAGAACGTCTCTTGTTCTAAGACTTAATAGAGTTTGGGACACATGGGAAGCAATAATCACTTTTGTTGTTGATCCAAGTGTTCAAACATTCTTAATTATTTTAGTACCACAGTTTACTTGTTCTAAGATTTGTCCTCCACCCCCATGTTAATATCTCTTAAAGTGGAACTCACCTTGCACTTGATGACATATCCTAGTTTAACTGACAGCATTTCTCTTTCTTAGTCGTACATAAACTATATTGCATCTTACCCTTGATAAAAGCTAGGATGCAATTAAATACTCTATTATGGTTACGATTCTGATATTTGAAATCCTCCGGTAACACCCTCTGCCGCCACAGTGTAGTACCTCACTTCCTCGGCATAGTATACAAACCATCTCACCCCAGTGTTAACCCCAGATCTCAGCCTCCATCCCCAGGTGATGCTGCCAGATCAGCTGTCGGTTGTCATGAACTTGCTGTAGTTTCCCGAATGCACTGTGCTGCCTCCTGGCACTTTGAAACTTGACACACTCATCCTCATTCTTCACTTTGCCATTGTCTATCACCTCCCCTGAAAATCTGTTCCTAAGTGGCCCTTCCCAGGTCCAACCTACCCTTGGCAGTCTTTTATCTCCCTGTGGTAAAGCCTGTCACATTGCACCATGGACATGCCCATTGTCCCCTGTAGAAGATAAAAGGGACAGTGAGGTCCCCCAGCATTTGCAGCTCTAGTGCAGAGCCCCATGCCTGGCTTGCAGGAAATGCCAGATCACGAAGACAATTGGAGATCATGCTCTGGCTAAAACCAGCTCTTCTTTGCCTACCGCAGGATCTGGATCAATAAAGAGCAGCCAGTTATTATTGCTGTTTTTCTAGGGAATTTTTCCCCATATATTTCCCAGGTCTTTACTTTTTTTTTTTTTTTATAGCACTTTAATTCAGGCTTCAACCACTTCCTAATCAGATCAGGTGAAATCATTTCCTTCCCATACCCTCGATGTATTTCACACCTAGTAATTCTTTTTTTAAAGATCTTATTTACCCATTTGACAGACAGATCACAAGTAGGTAGAGAGGGAGGCAGAGAGAGAGGGGGAAAGCAGGCTCCCCGCTGAGCAGAGAGCCCGATGTGGGGCTCCATCCCAGGACCCTGAAATCATGACCTGAGCCGAAGGCAGAGGCCTAAACCACTGAGCCACCCAGGAGACCCCATATCTGGTAATTTTTAACCAACGTGGATTTGCTGCATCAAATAGTTCCTTCTTCTTCAAATATAAATATATAAATATATTGATCAAGTCACTCGCATGTCTTAGGAGAATGTCATACCATTAGTAGCAAACTTGAAATCTTGGCCATTGGTTTTGATTAGATATGGTTAGGTTTTTGTAATTTTAAAAATCCCTCCAGCCCTTGGTTCTGTCTGACCTGATTGCTTTCAGCTGTTTCTGCAACAAAAATGTCCCGGCAGGGAAAACTCTCATTGTTTACAGTGGCGCCCCCTTCTGAACACTTTGTTAATAAAAAGCTTTTTTTTTTTTTTTTTTTTTTTTTTTCGGGCTATGGTAAATGTGGAACAACAATGAGGTATTTCAAAGAGGTGAACCACAGATAAATTTCTCTAAAGGTGGGGTGAGGTTTACTCAAAAAGGAACTTGACAAGGCTTTTAAAGATATCGACAATCATTATAACATAACGTGACTGATTGTTACTGTGTGCTTAAGTGGGCCAACACTTGTTGGCTTCCAAGATAAACTAACATAGTTGAGATGGTTCTAGCGGCCTTCTAGCACAGGGTCTCATGAGGCAGGGATTCTAGCCACTGGCTGTGCAAGGCATGAGGCCTGTTAGTGATTTTATTTTTTCCTCTGCAGAATGGGTCTTTCTACATTCCAGGTCCTTTCGACCCCAATAAATAAAGCAGCGATTCTCTCAATGAGTTGTACTATTGGTTTAAACAGCCAACTGTCTCTTTAAAAGGACTTTTGATTAAATTCCTTTAAAAAAAGTCCTTTCAAAAAAATCTTTTTTTTTCCTATTTTTTATTTTTAAATCCCATATGTTTACTCTGATCGTGGAACTTTGTCATTTTGACCTTCTCTGCTGATTAAAATATTCTTCATCATCAGCACCTACTGCTCTCCTCTCCTGGTGGTCTCTCCGGAAGGGGTCTTCTCTAGGTCTTCTAGCAGGAGATGGGCACTTCCCCTCTACCCATGTTTCCAGACCAGCCTTACCTATCCTGCAGGGTCAGGTCGGCCTGGCTTTTGGTCTGTTGTTCTCTTCTGAGTCGTTAGTTTTTCATAGATACCGTGCTTTGCATTTGTCAGGACTTACCCTGGACTATCAAAACCCTTTTCTGGTGCCAGTGAATCCTAAAAAACAGTCGTGATGAGAGAACCAGGAACTCGAACAGATCATATTTATCCTGAATGTTCTGTCCAAAATGAAAAATACATTTCTGAGGAGCCTCAAGACCTCTGAGAAGGGAAGTTTCACCAACTCTGTTATGTAGGGGCATCAATTCCGATTCTGTGTCAATTTTTTTACTTTCCCAGCTAGTAATTCTCTACCTCAGATAGCCCACTCTCTACCGTTTCCTCTCTCAAAGGCAGTTGCTCTTACAGTCTGCACATGGCACTTGGGGCCTGCTGGTCGTTGGCTACTGCCCTCTCTACCTTGGGTCTAACAGCTGCGGGGCATCAAGATGAGAACGTCTCTTGTTCTAAGACTTAATAGAGTTTGGGACACATGGGAAGCAATAATCACTTTTGTTGTTGATCCAAGTGTTCAAACATTCTTAATTATTTTAGTACCACAGTTTACTTGTTCTAAGATTTGTCCTCCACCCCCATGTTAATATCTCTTAAAGTGGAACTCACCTTGCACTTGATGACATATCCTAGTTTAACTGACAGCATTTCTCTTTCTTAGTCGTACATAAACTATATTGCATCTTACCCTTGATAAAAGCTAGGATGCAATTAAATACTCTATTATGGTTACGATTCTGATATTTGAAATCCTCCGGTAACACCCTCTGCCGCCACAGTGTAGTACCTCACTTCCTCGGCATAGTATACAAACCATCTCACCCCAGTGTTAACCCCAGATCTCAGCCTCCATCCCCAGGTGATGCTGCCAGATCAGCTGTCGGTTGTCATGAACTTGCTGTAGTTTCCCGAATGCACTGTGCTGCCTCCTGGCACTTTGAAACTTGACACACTCATCCTCATTCTTCACTTTGCCATTGTCTATCACCTCCCCTGAAAATCTGTTCCTAAGTGGCTTTTCCCAGGTCCAACCTACCCTTGGCAGTCTTTTATCTCCCTGTGGTAAAGCCTGTCACATTGCACCATGGACATGCCCATTGTCCCCTGTAGAAGATAAAAGGGACAGTGAGGTCCCCCAGCATTTGCAGCTCTAGTGCAGAGCCCCATGCCTGGCTTGCAGGAAATGCCAGATCACGAAGACAATTGGAGATCATGCTCTGGCTAAAACCAGCTCTTCTTTGCCTACCGCAGGATCTGGATCAATAAAGAGCAGCCAGTTATTATTGCTGTTTTTCTAGGGAATTTTTCCCCATATATTTCCCAGGTCTTTACTTTTTTTTTTTTTTATAGCACTTTAATTCAGGCTTCAACCACTTCCTAATCAGATCAGGTGAAATCATTTCCTTCCCATACCCTCGATGTATTTCACACCTAGTAATTCTTTTTTTAAAGATCTTATTTACCCATTTGACAGACAGATCACAAGTAGGTAGAGAGGGAGGCAGAGAGAGAGGGGGAAAGCAGGCTCCCCGCTGAGCAGAGAGCCCGATGTGGGGCTCCATCCCAGGACCCTGAAATCATGACCTGAGCCGAAGGCAGAGGCCTAAACCACTGAGCCACCCAGGAGACCCCATATCTGGTAATTTTTAACCAACGTGGATTTGCTGCATCAAATAGTTCCTTCTTCTTCAAATATAAATATATAAATATATTGATCAAGTCACTCGCATGTCTTAGGAGAATGTCATACCATTAGTAGCAAACTTGAAATCTTGGCCATTGGTTTTGATTAGATATGGTTAGGTTTTTGTAATTTTAAAAATCCCTCCAGCCCTTGGTTCTGTCTGACCTGATTGCTTTCAGCTGTTTCTGCAACAAAAATGTCCCGGCAGGGAAAACTCTCATTGTTTACAGTGGCGCCCCCTTCTGAACACTTTGTTAATAAAAAGCTTTTTTTTTTTTTTTCGGGCTATGGTAAATGTGGAACAACAATGAGGTATTTCAAAGAGGTGAACCACAGATAAATTTCTCTAAAGGTGGGGTGAGGTTTACTCAAAAAGGAACTTGACAAGGCTTTTAAAGATATCGACAATCATTATAACATAACGTGACTGATTGTTACTGTGTGCTTAAGTGGGCCAACACTTGTTGGCTTCCAAGATAAACTAACATAGTTGAGATGGTTCTAGCGGCCTTCTAGCACAGGGTCTCATGAGGCAGGGATTCTAGCCACTGGCTGTGCAAGGCATGAGGCCTGTTAGTGATTTTATTTTTTCCTCTGCAGAATGGGTCTTTCTACATTCCAGGTCCTTTCGACCCCAATAAATAAAGCAGCGATTCTCTCAATGAGTTGTACTATTGGTTTAAACAGCCAACTGTCTCTTTAAAAGGACTTTTGATTAAATTCCTTTAAAAAAAGTCCTTTCAAAAAAATCTTTTTTTTTCTATTTTTTATTTTTAAATCCCATATGTTTACTCTGATCGTGGAACTTTGTCATTTTGACCTTCTCTGCTGATTAAAATATTCTTCATCATCAGCACCTACTGCTCTCCTCTCCTGGTGGTCTCTCCGGAAGGGGTCTTCTCTAGGTCTTCTAGCAGGAGATGGGCACTTCCCCTCTACCCATGTTTCCAGACCAGCCTTACCTATCCTGCAGGGTCAGGTCGGCCTGGCTTTTGGTCTGTTGTTCTCTTCTGAGTCGTTAGTTTTTCATAGATACCGTGCTTTGCATTTGTCAGGACTTACCCTGGACTATCAAAACCCTTTTCTGGTGCCAGTGAATCCTAAAAAACAGTCGTGATGAGAGAACCAGGAACTCGAACAGATCATATTTATCCTGAATGTTCTGTCCAAAATGAAAAATACATTTCTGAGGAGCCTCAAGACCTCTGAGAAGGGAAGTTTCACCAACTCTGTTATGTAGGGGCATCAATTCCGATTCTGTGTCAATTTTTTTACTTTCCCAGCTAGTAATTCTCTACCTCAGATAGCCCACTCTCTACCGTTTCCTCTCTCCAAGGCAGTTGCTCTTACAGTCTGCACATGGCACTTGGGGCCTGCTGGTCGTTGGCTACTGCCCTCTCTACCTTGGGTCTAACAGCTGCGGGGCATCAAGATGAGAACGTCTCTTGTTCTAAGACTTAATAGAGTTTGGGACACATGGGAAGCAATAATCACTTTTGTTGTTGATCCAAGTGTTCAAACATTCTTAATTATTTTAGTACCACAGTTTACTTGTTCTAAGATTTGTCCTCCACCCCCATGTTAATATCTCTTAAAGTGGAACTCACCTTGCACTTGATGACATATCCTAGTTTAACTGACAGCATTTCTCTTTCTTAGTCGTACATAAACTATATTGCATCTTACCCTTGATAAAAGCTAGGATGCAATTAAATACTCTATTATGGTTACGATTCTGATATTTGAAATCCTCCGGTAACACCCTCTGCCGCCACAGTGTAGTACCTCACTTCCTCGGCATAGTATACAAACCATCTCACCCCAGTGTTAACCCCAGATCTCAGCCTCCATCCCCAGGTGATGCTGCCAGATCAGCTGTCGGTTGTCATGAACTTGCTGTAGTTTCCCGAATGCACTGTGCTGCCTCCTGGCACTTTGAAACTTGACACACTCATCCTCATTCTTCACTTTGCCATTGTCTATCACCTCCCCTGAAAATCTGTTCCTAAGTGGCCCTTCCCAGGTCCAACCTACCCTTGGCAGTCTTTTATCTCCCTGTGGTAAAGCCTGTCACATTGCACCATGGACATGCCCATTGTCCCCTGTAGAAGATAAAAGGGACAGTGAGGGCCCCCAGCATTTGCAGCTCTAGTGGAGAGCCCCATGCCTGGCTCGCAGGAAATGCCAGATCACGAAGACAATTGGAGATCATGCTCTGGCTAAAACCAGCTCTTCTTTGCCTACCGCAGGATCTGGATCAATAAAGAGCAGCCAGTTATTATTGCTGTTTTTCTAGGGAATTTTTCCCCATATATTTCCCAGGTCTTTACTTTTTTTTTTTTTTATAGCACTTTAATTCAGGCTTCAACCACTTCCTAATCAGATCAGGTGAAATCATTTCCTTCCCATACCCTCGATGTATTTCACACCTAGTAATTCTTTTTTTAAAGATCTTATTTACCCATTTGACAGACAGATCACAAGTAGGTAGAGAGGGAGGCAGAGAGAGGGGGGGAAAGCAGGCTCCCCGCTGAGCAGAGAGCCCGATGTGGGGCTCCATCCCAGGACCCTGAAATCATGACCTGAGCCGAAGGCAGAGGCCTAAACCACTGAGCCACCCAGGAGACCCCATATCTGGTAATTTTTAACCAACGTGGATTTGCTGCATCAAATAGTTCCTTCTTCTTCAAATATAAATATATAAATATATTGATCAAGTCACTCGCATGTCTTAGGAGAATGTCATACCATTAGTAGCAAACCTGAAATCTTGGCCATTGGTTTTGATTAGATATGGTTAGGTTTTTGTAATTTTAAAAATCTCTCCAGTCCTTGGTTCTGTCTGACCTGATTGCTTTCAGCTGTTTCTGCAACAAAAATGTCCCGGCAGGGAAAACTCTCATTGTTTACAGTGGCGCCCCCTTCTGAACACTTTGTTAATAAAAAGCTTTTTTTTTTTTTCGGGCTATGGTAAATGTGGAACAACAATGAGGTATTTCAAAGAGGTGAACCACAGATAAATTTCTCTAAAGGTGGGGTGAGGTTTACTCAAAAAGGAACTTGACAAGGCTTTTAAAGATATCGACAATCATTATAACATAACGTGACTGATTGTTACTGTGTGCTTAAGTGGGCCAACACTTGTTGGCTTCCAAGATAAACTAACATAGTTGAGATGGTTCTAGCGGCCTTCTAGCACAGGGTCTCATGAGGCAGGGATTCTAGCCACTGGCTGTGCAAGGCATGAGGCCTGTTAGTGATTTTATTTTTTCCTCTGCAGAATGGGTCTTTCTACATTCCAGGTCCTTTCTACCCCAATAAATAAAGCAGCGATTCTCTCAATGAGTTGTACTATTGGTTTAAACAGCCAACTGTCTCTTTAAAAGGACTTTTGATTAAATTCCTTTAAAAAAAGTCCTTTCAAAAAAATCTTTTTTTTTCCTATTTTTTATTTTTAAATCCCATATGTTTACTCTGATCGTGGAACTTTGTCATTTTGACTTTCTCTGCTGATTAAAATATTCTTCATCATCAGCACCTACTGCTCTCCTCTCCTGGTGGTCTCTCCGGAAGGGGTCTTCTCTAGGTCTTCTAGCAGGAGATGGGCACTTCCCCTCTACCCATGTTTCCAGACCAGCCTTACCTATCCTGCAGGGTCAGGTCGGCCTGGCTTTTGGTCTGTTGTTCTCTTCTGAGTCGTTAGTTTTTCATAGATACCGTGCTTTGCATTTGTCAGGACTTACCCTGGACTATCAAAACCCTTTTCTGGTGCCAGTGAATCCTAAAAAACAGTCGTGATGAGAGAACCAGGAACTCGAACAGATCATATTTATCCTGAATGTTCTGTCCAAAATGAAAAATACATTTCTGAGGAGCCTCAAGACCTCTGAGAAGGGAAGTTTCACCAACTCTGTTATGTAGGGGCATCAATTCCGATTCTGTGTCAATTTTTTTACTTTCCCAGCTAGTAATTCTCTACCTCAGATAGCCCACTCTCTACCGTTTCCTCTCTCAAAGGCAGTTGCTCTTACAGTCTGCACATGGCACTTGGGGCCTGCTGGTCGTTGGCTACTGCCCTCTCTACCTTGGGTCTAACAGCTGCGGGGCATCAAGATGAGAACGTCTCTTGTTCTAAGACTTAATAGAGTTTGGGACACATGGGAAGCAATAATCACTTTTGTTGTTGATCCAAGTGTTCAAACATTCTTAATTATTTTAGTACCACAGTTTACTTGTTCTAAGATTTGTCCTCCACCCCCATGTTAATATCTCTTAAAGTGGAACTCACCTTGCACTTGATGACATATCCTAGTTTAACTGACAGCATTTCTCTTTCTTAGTCGTACATAAACTATATTGCATCATACCCTTGATAAAAGCTAGGATGCAATTAAATACTCTATTATGGTTACGATTCTGATATTTGAAATCCTCCGGTAACACCCTCTGCCGCCACAGTGTAGTACCTCACTTCCTCGGCATAGTATACAAACCATCTCACCCCAGTGTTAACCCCAGATCTCAGCCTCCATCCCCAGGTGATGCTGCCAGATCAGCTGTCGGTTGTCATGAACTTGCTGTAGTTTCCCGAATGCACTGTGCTGCCTCCTGGCACTTTGAAACTTGACACACTCATCCTCATTCTTCACTTTGCCATTGTCTATCACCTCCCCTGAAAATCTGTTCCTAAGTGGCCCTTCCCAGGTCCAACCTACCCTTGGCAGTCTTTTATCTCCCTGTGGTAAAGCCTGTCACATTGCACCATGGACATGCCCATTGTCCCCTGTAGAAGATAAAAGGGACAGTGAGGGCCCCCAGCATTTGCAGCTCTAGTGGAGAGCCCCATGCCTGGCTCGCAGGAAATGCCAGATCACGAAGACAATTGGAGATCATGCTCTGGCTAAAACCAGCTCTTCTTTGCCTACCGCAGGATCTGGATCAATAAAGAGCAGCCAGTTATTATTGCTGTTTTTCTAGGGAATTTTTCCCCATATATTTCCCAGGTCTTTACTTTTTTTTTTTTTTATAGCACTTTAATTCAGGCTTCAACCACTTCCTAATCAGATCAGGTGAAATCATTTCCTTCCCATACCCTTGATGTATTTCACACCTAGTAATTCTTTTTTTAAAGATCTTATTTACCCATTTGACAGACAGATCACAAGTAGGTAGAGAGGGAGGCAGAGAGAGGGGGGGAAAGCAGGCTCCCCGCTGAGCAGAGAGCCCGATGTGGGGCTCCATCCCAGGACCCTGAAATCATGACCTGAGCCGAAGGCAGAGGCCTAAACCACTGAGCCACCCAGGAGACCCCATATCTGGTAATTTTTAACCAACGTGGATTTGCTGCATCAAATAGTTCCTTCTTCTTCAAATATAAATATATAAATATATTGATCAAGTCACTCGCATGTCTTAGGAGAATGTCATACCATTAGTAGCAAACTTGAAATCTTGGCCATTGGTTTTGATTAGATATGGTTAGGTTTTTGTAATTTTAAAAATCTCTCCAGTCCTTGGTTCTGTCTGACCTGATTGCTTTCAGCTGTTTCTGCAACAAAAATGTCCCGGCAGGGAAAACTCTCATTGTTTACAGTGGCGCCCCCTTCTGAACACTTTGTTAATAAAAAGCTTTTTTTTTTTTTCGGGCTATGGTAAATGTGGAACAACAATGAGGTATTTCAAAGAGGTGAACCACAGATAAATTTCTCTAAAGGTGGGGTGAGGTTTACTCAAAAAGGAACTTGACAAGGCTTTTAAAGATATCGACAATCATTATAACATAACGTGACTGATTGTTACTGTGTGCTTAAGTGGGCCAACACTTGTTGGCTTCCAAGATAAACTAACATAGTTGAGATGGTTCTAGCGGCCTTCTAGCACAGGGTCTCATGAGGCAGGGATTCTAGCCACTGGCTGTGCAAGGCATGAGGCCTGTTAGTGATTTTATTTTTTCCTCTGCAGAATGGGTCTTTCTACATTCCAGGTCCTTTCTACCCCAATAAATAAAGCAGCGATTCTCTCAATGAGTTGTACTATTGGTTTAAACAGCCAACTGTCTCTTTAAAAGGACTTTTGATTAAATTCCTTTAAAAAAAGTCCTTTCAAAAAAATCTTTTTTTTTCCTATTTTTTATTTTTAAATCCCGTATGTTTACTCTGATCGTGGAACTTTGTCATTTTGACTTTCTCTGCTGATTAAAATATTCTTCATCATCAGCACCTACTGCTCTCCTCTCCTGGTGGTCTCTCCGGAAGGGGTCTTCTCTAGGTCTTCTAGCAGGAGATGGGCACTTCCCCTCTACCCATGTTTCCAGACCAGCCTTACCTATCCTGCAGGGTCAGGTCGGCCTGGCTTTTGGTCTGTTGTTCTCTTCTGAGTCGTTAGTTTTTCATAGATACCGTGCTTTGCATTTGTCCGGACTTACCCTGGACTATCAAAACCCTTTTCTGGTGCCAGTGAATCCTAAAAAACAGTCGTGATGAGAGAACCAGGAACTCGAACAGATCATATTTATCCTGAATGTTCTGTCCAAAATGAAAAATACATTTCTGAGGAGCCTCAAGACCTCTGAGAAGGGAAGTTTCACCAACTCTGTTATGTAGGGGCATCAATTCCGATTCTGTGTCAATTTTTTTACTTTCCCAGCTAGTAATTCTCTACCTCAGATAGCCCACTCTCTACCGTTTCCTCTCTCAAAGGCAGTTGCTCTTACAGTCTGCACATGGCACTTGGGGCCTGCTGGTCGTTGGCTACTGCCCTCTCTACCTTGGGTCTAACAGCTGCGGGGCATCAAGATGAGAACGTCTCTTGTTCTAAGACTTAATAGAGTTTGGGACACATGGGAAGCAATAATCACTTTTGTTGTTGATCCAAGTGTTCAAACATTCTTAATTATTTTAGTACCACAGTTTACTTGTTCTAAGATTTGTCCTCCACCCCCATGTTAATATCTCTTAAAGTGGAACTCACCTTGCACTTGATGACATATCCTAGTTTAACTGACAGCATTTCTCTTTCTTAGTCGTACATAAACTATATTGCATCTTACCCTTGATAAAAGCTAGGATGCAATTAAATACTCTATTATGGTTACGATTCTGATATTTGAAATCCTCCGGTAACACCCTCTGCCGCCACAGTGTAGTACCTCACTTCCTCGGCATAGTATACAAACCATCTCACCCCAGTGTTAACCCCAGATCTCAGCCTCCATCCCCAGGTGATGCTGCCAGATCAGCTGTCGGTTGTCATGAACTTGCTGTAGTTTCCCGAATGCACTGTGCTGCCTCCTGGCACTTTGAAACTTGACACACTCATCCTCATTCTTCACTTTGCCATTGTCTATCACCTCCCCTGAAAATCTGTTCCTAAGTGGCTTTTCCCAGGTCCAACCTACCCTTGGCAGTCTTTTATCTCCCTGTGGTAAAGCCTGTCACATTGCACCATGGACATGCCCATTGTCCCCTGTAGAAGATAAAAGGGACAGTGAGGTCCCCCAGCATTTGCAGCTCTAGTGCAGAGCCCCATGCCTGGCTTGCAGGAAATGCCAGATCACGAAGACAATTGGAGATCATGCTCTGGCTAAAACCAGCTCTTCTTTGCCTACCGCAGGATCTGGATCAATAAAGAGCAGCCAGTTATTATTGCTGTTTTTCTAGGGAATTTTTCCCCATATATTTCCCAGGTCTTTACTTTTTTTTTTTTTTATAGCACTTTAATTCAGGCTTCAACCACTTCCTAATCAGATCAGGTGAAATCATTTCCTTCCCATACCCTCGATGTATTTCACACCTAGTAATTCTTTTTTTAAAGATCTTATTTACCCATTTGACAGACAGATCACAAGTAGGTAGAGAGGGAGGCAGAGAGAGAGGGGGAAAGCAGGCTCCCCGCTGAGCAGAGAGCCCGATGTGGGGCTCCATCCCAGGACCCTGAAATCATGACCTGAGCCGAAGGCAGAGGCCTAAACCACTGAGCCACCCAGGAGACCCCATATCTGGTAATTTTTAACCAACGTGGATTTGCTGCATCAAATAGTTCCTTCTTCTTCAAATATAAATATATAAATATATTGATCAAGTCACTCGCATGTCTTAGGAGAATGTCATACCATTAGTAGCAAACTTGAAATCTTGGCCATTGGTTTTGATTAGATATGGTTAGGTTTTTGTAATTTTAAAAATCCCTCCAGCCCTTGGTTCTGTCTGACCTGATTGCTTTCAGCTGTTTCTGCAACAAAAATGTCCCGGCAGGGAAAACTCTCATTGTTTACAGTGGCGCCCCCTTCTGAACACTTTGTTAATAAAAAGCTTTTTTTTTTTTTTTTTTTTTTTTCGGGCTATGGTAAATGTGGAACAACAATGAGGTATTTCAAAGAGGTGAACCACAGATAAATTTCTCTAAAGGTGGGGTGAGGTTTACTCAAAAAGGAACTTGACAAGGCTTTTAAAGATATCGACAATCATTATAACATAACGTGACTGATTGTTACTGTGTGCTTAAGTGGGCCAACACTTGTTGGCTTCCAAGATAAACTAACATAGTTGAGATGGTTCTAGCGGCCTTCTAGCACAGGGTCTCATGAGGCAGGGATTCTAGCCACTGGCTGTGCAAGGCATGAGGCCTGTTAGTGATTTTATTTTTTCCTCTGCAGAATGGGTCTTTCTACATTCCAGGTCCTTTCGACCCCAATAAATAAAGCAGCGATTCTCTCAATGAGTTGTACTATTGGTTTAAACAGCCAACTGTCTCTTTAAAAGGACTTTTGATTAAATTCCTTTAAAAAAAGTCCTTTCAAAAAAATCTTTTTTTTTCCTATTTTTTATTTTTAAATCCCATATGTTTACTCTGATCGTGGAACTTTGTCATTTTGACCTTCTCTGCTGATTAAAATATTCTTCATCATCAGCACCTACTGCTCTCCTCTCCTGGTGGTCTCTCCGGAAGGGGTCTTCTCTAGGTCTTCTAGCAGGAGATGGGCACTTCCCCTCTACCCATGTTTCCAGACCAGCCTTACCTATCCTGCAGGGTCAGGTCGGCCTGGCTTTTGGTCTGTTGTTCTCTTCTGAGTCGTTAGTTTTTCATAGATACCGTGCTTTGCATTTGTCAGGACTTACCCTGGACTATCAAAACCCTTTTCTGGTGCCAGTGAATCCTAAAAAACAGTCGTGATGAGAGAACCAGGAACTCGAACAGATCATATTTATCCTGAATGTTCTGTCCAAAATGAAAAATACATTTCTGAGGAGCCTCAAGACCTCTGAGAAGGGAAGTTTCACCAACTCTGTTATGTAGGGGCATCAATTCCGATTCTGTGTCAATTTTTTTACTTTCCCAGCTAGTAATTCTCTACCTCAGATAGCCCACTCTCTACCGTTTCCTCTCTCAAAGGCAGTTGCTCTTACAGTCTGCACATGGCACTTGGGGCCTGCTGGTCGTTGGCTACTGCCCTCTCTACCTTGGGTCTAACAGCTGCGGGGCATCAAGATGAGAACGTCTCTTGTTCTAAGACTTAATAGAGTTTGGGACACATGGGAAGCAATAATCACTTTTGTTGTTGATCCAAGTGTTCAAACATTCTTAATTATTTTAGTACCACAGTTTACTTGTTCTAAGATTTGTCCTCCACCCCCATGTTAATATCTCTTAAAGTGGAACTCACCTTGCACTTGATGACATATCCTAGTTTAACTGACAGCATTTCTCTTTCTTAGTCGTACATAAACTATATTGCATCTTACCCTTGATAAAAGCTAGGATGCAATTAAATACTCTATTATGGTTACGATTCTGATATTTGAAATCCTCCGGTAACACCCTCTGCCGCCACAGTGTAGTACCTCACTTCCTCGGCATAGTATACAAACCATCTCACCCCAGTGTTAACCCCAGATCTCAGCCTCCATCCCCAGGTGATGCTGCCAGATCAGCTGTCGGTTGTCATGAACTTGCTGTAGTTTCCCGAATGCACTGTGCTGCCTCCTGGCACTTTGAAACTTGACACACTCATCCTCATTCTTCACTTTGCCATTGTCTATCACCTCCCCTGAAAATCTGTTCCTAAGTGGCCCTTCCCAGGTCCAACCTACCCTTGGCAGTCTTTTATCTCCCTGTGGTAAAGCCTGTCACATTGCACCATGGACATGCCCATTGTCCCCTGTAGAAGATAAAAGGGACAGTGAGGTCCCCCAGCATTTGCAGCTCTAGTGCAGAGCCCCATGCCTGGCTTGCAGGAAATGCCAGATCACGAAGACAATTGGAGATCATGCTCTGGCTAAAACCAGCTCTTCTTTGCCTACCGCAGGATCTGGATCAATAAAGAGCAGCCAGTTATTATTGCTGTTTTTCTAGGGAATTTTTCCCCATATATTTCCCAGGTCTTTACTTTTTTTTTTTTTATAGCACTTTAATTCAGGCTTCAACCACTTCCTAATCAGATCAGGTGAAATCATTTCCTTCCCATACCCTCGATGTATTTCACACCTAGTAATTCTTTTTTTAAAGATCTTATTTACCCATTTGACAGACAGATCACAAGTAGGTAGAGAGGGAGGCAGAGAGAGAGGGGGAAAGCAGGCTCCCCGCTGAGCAGAGAGCCCGATGTGGGGCTCCATCCCAGGACCCTGAAATCATGACCTGAGCCGAAGGCAGAGGCCTAAACCACTGAGCCACCCAGGAGACCCCATATCTGGTAATTTTTAACCAACGTGGATTTGCTGCATCAAATAGTTCCTTCTTCTTCAAATATAAATATATAAATATATTGATCAAGTCACTCGCATGTCTTAGGAGAATGTCATACCATTAGTAGCAAACTTGAAATCTTGGCCATTGGTTTTGATTAGATATGGTTAGGTTTTTGTAATTTTAAAAATCCCTCCAGCCCTTGGTTCTGTCTGACCTGATTGCTTTCAGCTGTTTCTGCAACAAAAATGTCCCGGCAGGGAAAACTCTCATTGTTTACAGTGGCGCCCCCTTCTGAACACTTTGTTAATAAAAAGCTTTTTTTTTTTTTTTTGGGCTATGGTTAATGTGGAACAACAATGAGGTATTTCAAAGAGGTGAACCACAGATAAATTTCTCTAAAGGTGGGGTGAGGTTTACTCAAAAAGGAACTTGACAAGGCTTTTAAAGATATCGACAATCATTATAACATAACGTGACTGATTGTTACTGTGTGCTTAAGTGGGCCAACACTTGTTGGCTTCCAAGATAAACTAACATAGTTGAGATGGTTCTAGCGGCCTTCTAGCACAGGGTCTCATGAGGCAGGGATTCTAGCCACTGGCTGTGCAAGGCATGAGGCCTGTTAGTGATTTTATTTTTTCCTCTGCAGAATGGGTCTTTCTACATTCCAGGTCCTTTCTACCCCAATAAATAAAGCAGCGATTCTCTCAATGAGTTGTACTATTGGTTTAAACAGCCAACTGTCTCTTTAAAAGGACTTTTGATTAAATTCCTTTAAAAAAAGTCCTTTCAAAAAAATCTTTTTTTTTTTATTTTTTATTTTTAAATCCCATATGTTTACTCTGATCGTGGAACTTTGTCATTTTGACCTTCTCTGCTGATTAAAATATTCTTCATCATCAGCACCTACTGCTCTCCTCTCCTGGTGGTCTCTCCGGAAGGGGTCTTCTCTAGGTCTTCTAGCAGGAGATGGGCACTTCCCCTCTACCCATGTTTCCAGACCAGCCTTACCTATCCTGCAGGGTCAGGTCGGCCTGGCTTTTGGTCTGTTGTTCTCTTCTGAGTCGTTAGTTTTTCATAGATACCGTGCTTTGCATTTGTCAGGACTTACCCTGGACTATCAAAACCCTTTTCTGGTGCCAGTGAATCCTAAAAAACAGTCGTGATGAGAGAACCAGGAACTCGAACAGATCACATTTATCCTGAATGTTCTGTCCAAAATGAAAAATACATTTCTGAGGAGCCTCAAGACCTCTGAGAAGGGAAGTTTCACCAACTCTGTTATGTAGGGGCATCAATTCCGATTCTGTGTCAATTTTTTTACTTTCCCAGCTAGTAATTCTCTACCTCAGATAGCCCACTCTCTACCGTTTCCTCTCTCAAAGGCAGTTGCTCTTACAGTCTGCACATGGCACTTGGGGCCTGCTGGTCGTTGGCTACTGCCCTCTCTACCTTGGGTCTAACAGCTGCGGGGCATCAAGATGAGAACGTCTCTTGTTCTAAGACTTAATAGAGTTTGGGACACATGGGAAGCAATAATCACTTTTGTTGTTGATCCAAGTGTTCAAACATTCTTAATTATTTTAGTACCACAGTTTACTTGTTCTAAGATTTGTCCTCCACCCCCATGTTAATATCTCTTAAAGTGGAACTCACCTTGCACTTGATGACATATCCTAGTTTAACTGACAGCATTTCTCTTTCTTAGTCGTACATAAACTATATTGCATCTTACCCTTGATAAAAGCTAGGATGCAATTAAATACTCTATTATGGTTACGATTCTGATATTTGAAATCCTCCGGTAACACCCTCTGCCGCCACAGTGTAGTACCTCACTTCCTCGGCATAGTATACAAACCATCTCACCCCAGTGTTAACCCCAGATCTCAGCCTCCATCCCCAGGTGATGCTGCCAGATCAGCTGTCGGTTGTCATGAACTTGCTGTAGTTTCCCGAATGCACTGTGCTGCCTCCTGGCACTTTGAAACTTGACACACTCATCCTCATTCTTCACTTTGCCATTGTCTATCACCTCCCCTGAAAATCTGTTCCTAAGTGGCCCTTCCCAGGTCCAACCTACCCTTGGCAGTCTTTTATCTCCCTGTGGTAAAGCCTGTCACATTGCACCATGGACATGCCCATTGTCCCCTGTAGAAGATAAAAGGGACAGTGAGGTCCCCCAGCATTTGCAGCTCTAGTGCAGAGCCCCATGCCTGGCTTGCAGGAAATGCCAGATCACGAAGACAATTGGAGATCATGCTCTGGCTAAAACCAGCTCTTCTTTGCCTACCGCAGGATCTGGATCAATAAAGAGCAGCCAGTTATTATTGCTGTTTTTCTAGGGAATTTTTCCCCATATATTTCCCAGGTCTTTACTTTTTTTTTTTTTTTATAGCACTTTAATTCAGGCTTCAACCACTTCCTAATCAGATCAGGTGAAATCATTTCCTTCCCATACCCTCGATGTATTTCACACCTAGTAATTCTTTTTTTAAAGATCTTATTTACCCATTTGACAGACAGATCACAAGTAGGTAGAGAGGGAGGCAGAGAGAGAGGGGGAAAGCAGGCTCCCCGCTGAGCAGAGAGCCCGATGTGGGGCTCCATCCCAGGACCCTGAAATCATGACCTGAGCCGAAGGCAGAGGCCTAAACCACTGAGCCACCCAGGAGACCCCATATCTGGTAATTTTTAACCAACGTGGATTTGCTGCATCAAATAGTTCCTTCTTCTTCAAATATAAATATATAAATATATTGATCAAGTCACTCGCATGTCTTAGGAGAATGTCATACCATTAGTAGCAAACTTGAAATCTTGGCCATTGGTTTTGATTAGATATGGTTAGGTTTTTGTAATTTTAAAAATCCCTCCAGTCCTTGGTTCTGTCTGACCTGATTGCTTTCAGCTGTTTCTGCAACAAAAATGTCCCGGCAGGGAAAACTCTCATTGTTTACAGTGGCGCCCCCTTCTGAACACTTTGTTAATAAAAAGCTTTTTTTTTTTTTTTTGGGCTATGGTTAATGTGGAACAACAATGAGGTATTTCAAAGAGGTGAACCACAGATAAATTTCTCTAAAGGTGGGGTGAGGTTTACTCAAAAAGGAACTTGACAAGGCTTTTAAAGATATCGACAATCATTATAACATAACGTGACTGATTGTTACTGTGTGCTTAAGTGGGCCAACACTTGTTGGCTTCCAAGATAAACTAACATAGTTGAGATGGTTCTAGCGGCCTTCTAGCACAGGGTCTCATGAGGCAGGGATTCTAGCCACTGGCTGTGCAAGGCATGAGGCCTGTTAGTGATTTTATTTTTTCCTCTGCAGAATGGGTCTTTCTACATTCCAGGTCCTTTCTACCCCAATAAATAAAGCAGCGATTCTCTCAATGAGTTGTACTATTGGTTTAAACAGCCAACTGTCTCTTTAAAAGGACTTTTGATTAAATTCCTTTAAAAAAAGTCCTTTCAAAAAAATCTTTTTTTTTTTATTTTTTATTTTTAAATCCCATATGTTTACTCTGATCGTGGAACTTTGTCATTTTGACCTTCTCTGCTGATTAAAATATTCTTCATCATCAGCACCTACTGCTCTCCTCTCCTGGTGGTCTCTCCGGAAGGGGTCTTCTCTAGGTCTTCTAGCAGGAGATGGGCACTTCCCCTCTACCCATGTTTCCAGACCAGCCTTACCTATCCTGCAGGGTCAGGTCGGCCTGGCTTTTGGTCTGTTGTTCTCTTCTGAGTCGTTAGTTTTTCATAGATACCGTGCTTTGCATTTGTCAGGACTTACCCTGGACTATCAAAACCCTTTTCTGGTGCCAGTGAATCCTAAAAAACAGTCGTGATGAGAGAACCAGGAACTCGAACAGATCATATTTATCCTGAATGTTCTGTCCAAAATGAAAAATACATTTCTGAGGAGCCTCAAGACCTCTGAGAAGGGAAGTTTCACCAACTCTGTTATGTAGGGGCATCAATTCCGATTCTGTGTCAATTTTTTTACTTTCCCAGCTAGTAATTCTCTACCTCAGATAGCCCACTCTCTACCGCTTCCTCTCTCAAAGGCAGTTGCTCTTACAGTCTGCACATGGCACTTGGGGCCTGCTGGTCGTTGGCTACTGCCCTCTCTACCTTGGGTCTAACAGCTGCGGGGCATCAAGATGAGAACGTCTCTTGTTCTAAGACTTAATAGAGTTTGGGACACATGGGAAGCAATAATCACTTTTGTTGTTGATCCAAGTGTTCAAACATTCTTAATTATTTTAGTACCACAGTTTACTTGTTCTAAGATTTGTCCTCCACCCCCATGTTAATATCTCTTAAAGTGGAACTCACCTTGCACTTGATGACATATCCTAGTTTAACTGACAGCATTTCTCTTTCTTAGTCGTACATAAACTATATTGCATCTTACCCTTGATAAAAGCTAGGATGCAATTAAATACTCTATTATGGTTACGATTCTGATATTTGAAATCCTCCGGTAACACCCTCTGCCGCCACAGTGTAGTACCTCACTTCCTCGGCATAGTATACAAACCATCTCACCCCAGTGTTAACCCCAGATCTCAGCCTCCATCCCCAGGTGATGCTGCCAGATCAGCTGTCGGTTGTCATGAACTTGCTGTAGTTTCCCGAATGCACTGTGCTGCCTCCTGGCACTTTGAAACTTGACACACTCATCCTCATTCTTCACTTTGCCATTGTCTATCACCTCCCCTGAAAATCTGTTCCTAAGTGGCTTTTCCCAGGTCCAACCTACCCTTGGCAGTCTTTTATCTCCCTGTGGTAAAGCCTGTCACATTGCACCATGGACATGCCCATTGTCCCCTGTAGAAGATAAAAGGGACAGTGAGGTCCCCCAGCATTTGCAGCTCTAGTGCAGAGCCCCATGCCTGGCTTGCAGGAAATGCCAGATCACGAAGACAATTGGAGATCATGCTCTGGCTAAAACCAGCTCTTCTTTGCCTACCGCAGGATCTGGATCAATAAAGAGCAGCCAGTTATTATTGCTGTTTTTCTAGGGAAGTTTTCCCCATATATTTCCCAGGTCTTTACTTTTTTTTTTTTTTTATAGCACTTTAATTCAGGCTTCAACCACTTCCTAATCAGATCAGGTGAAATCATTTCCTTCCCATACCCTCGATGTATTTCACACCTAGTAATTCTTTTTTTAAAGATCTTATTTACCCATTTGACAGACAGATCACAAGTAGGTAGAGAGGGAGGCAGAGAGAGAGGGGGAAAGCAGGCTCCCCGCTGAGCAGAGAGCCCGATGTGGGGCTCCATCCCAGGACCCTGAAATCATGACCTGAGCCGAAGGCAGAGGCCTAAACCACTGAGCCACCCAGGAGACCCCATATCTGGTAATTTTTAACCAACGTGGATTTGCTGCATCAAATAGTTCCTTCTTCTTCAAATATAAATATATAAATATATTGATCAAGTCACTCGCATGTCTTAGGAGAATGTCATACCATTAGTAGCAAACTTGAAATCTTGGCCATTGGTTTTGATTAGATATGGTTAGGTTTTTGTAATTTTAAAAATCCCTCCAGTCCTTGGTTCTGTCTGACCTGATTGCTTTCAGCTGTTTCTGCAACAAAAATGTCCCGGCAGGGAAAACTCTCATTGTTTACAGTGGCGCCCCCTTCTGAACACTTTGTTAATAAAAAGCTTTTTTTTTTTTTTTTTGGGCTATGGTTAATGTGGAACAACAATGAGGTATTTCAAAGAGGTGAACCACAGATAAATTTCTCTAAAGGTGGGGTGAGGTTTACTCAAAAAGGAACTTGACAAGGCTTTTAAAGATATCGACAATCATTATAACATAACGTGACTGATTGTTACTGTGTGCTTAAGTGGGCCAACACTTGTTGGCTTCCAAGATAAACTAACATAGTTGAGATGGTTCTAGCGGCCTTCTAGCACAGGGTCTCATGAGGCAGGGATTCTAGCCACTGGCTGTGCAAGGCATGAGGCCTGTTAGTGATTTTATTTTTTCCTCTGCAGAATGGGTCTTTCTACATTCCAGGTCCTTTCTACCCCAATAAATAAAGCAGCGATTCTCTCAATGAGTTGTACTATTGGTTTAAACAGCCAACTGTCTCTTTAAAAGGACTTTTGATTAAATTCCTTTAAAAAAAGTCCTTTCAAAAAAATCTTTTTTTTTCCTATTTTTTATTTTTAAATCCCATATGTTTACTCTGATCGTGGAACTTTGTCATTTTGACTTTCTCTGCTGATTAAAATATTCTTCATCATCAGCACCTACTGCTCTCCTCTCCTGGTGGTCTCTCCGGAAGGGGTCTTCTCTAGGTCTTCTAGCAGGAGATGGGCACTTCCCCTCTACCCATGTTTCCAGACCAGCCTTACCTATCCTGCAGGGTCAGGTCGGCCTGGCTTTTGGTCTGTTGTTCTCTTCTGAGTCGTTAGTTTTTCATAGATACCGTGCTTTGCATTTGTCAGGACTTACCCTGGACTATCAAAACCCTTTTCTGGTGCCAGTGAATCCTAAAAAACAGTCGTGATGAGAGAACCAGGAACTCGAACAGATCATATTTATCCTGAATGTTCTGTCCAAAATGAAAAATACATTTCTGAGGAGCCTCAAGACCTCTGAGAAGGGAAGTTTCACCAACTCTGTTATGTAGGGGCATCAATTCCGATTCTGTGTCAATTTTTTTACTTTCCCAGCTAGTAATTCTCTACCTCAGATAGCCCACTCTCTACCGTTTCCTCTCTCAAAGGCAGTTGCTCTTACAGTCTGCACATGGCACTTGGGGCCTGCTGGTCGTTGGCTACTGCCCTCTCTACCTTGGGTCTAACAGCTGCGGGGCATCAAGATGAGAACGTCTCTTGTTCTAAGACTTAATAGAGTTTGGGACACATGGGAAGCAATAATCACTTTTGTTGTTGATCCAAGTGTTCAAACATTCTTAATTATTTTAGTACCACAGTTTACTTGTTCTAAGATTTGTCCTCCACCCCCATGTTAATATCTCTTAAAGTGGAACTCACCTTGCACTTGATGACATATCCTAGTTTAACTGACAGCATTTCTCTTTCTTAGTCGTACATAAACTATATTGCATCTTACCCTTGATAAAAGCTAGGATGCAATTAAATACTCTATTATGGTTACGATTCTGATATTTGAAATCCTCCGGTAACACCCTCTGCCGCCACAGTGTAGTACCTCACTTCCTCGGCATAGTATACAAACCATCTCACCCCAGTGTTAACCCCAGATCTCAGCCTCCATCCCCAGGTGATGCTGCCAGATCAGCTGTCGGTTGTCATGAACTTGCTGTAGTTTCCCGAATGCACTGTGCTGCCTCCTGGCACTTTGAAACTTGACACACTCATCCTCATTCTTCACTTTGCCATTGTCTATCACCTCCCCTGAAAATCTGTTCCTAAGTGGCTTTTCCCAGGTCCAACCTACCCTTGGCAGTCTTTTATCTCCCTGTGGTAAAGCCTGTCACATTGCACCATGGACATGCCCATTGTCCCCTGTAGAAGATAAAAGGGACAGTGAGGTCCCCCAGCATTTGCAGCTCTAGTGCAGAGCCCCATGCCTGGCTTGCAGGAAATGCCAGATCACGAAGACAATTGGAGATCATGCTCTGGCTAAAACCAGCTCTTCTTTGCCTACCGCAGGATCTGGATCAATAAAGAGCAGCCAGTTATTATTGCTGTTTTTCTAGGGAATTTTTCCCCATATATTTCCCAGGTCTTTACTTTTTTTTTTTTTTATAGCACTTTAATTCAGGCTTCAACCACTTCCTAATCAGATCAGGTGAAATCATTTCCTTCCCATACCCTCGATGTATTTCACACCTAGTAATTCTTTTTTTAAAGATCTTATTTACCCATTTGACAGACAGATCACAAGTAGGTAGAGAGGGAGGCAGAGAGAGAGGGGGAAAGCAGGCTCCCCGCTGAGCAGAGAGCCCGATGTGGGGCTCCATCCCAGGACCCTGAAATCATGACCTGAGCCGAAGGCAGAGGCCTAAACCACTGAGCCACCCAGGAGACCCCATATCTGGTAATTTTTAACCAACGTGGATTTGCTGCATCAAATAGTTCCTTCTTCTTCAAATATAAATATATAAATATATTGATCAAGTCACTCGCATGTCTTAGGAGAATGTCATACCATTAGTAGCAAACTTGAAATCTTGGCCATTGGTTTTGATTAGATATGGTTAGGTTTTTGTAATTTTAAAAATCCCTCCAGCCCTTGGTTCTGTCTGACCTGATTGCTTTCAGCTGTTTCTGCAACAAAAATGTCCCGGCAGGGAAAACTCTCATTGTTTACAGTGGCGCCCCCTTCTGAACACTTTGTTAATAAAAAGCTTTTTTTTTTTTTTTTGGGCTATGGTTAATGTGGAACAACAATGAGGTATTTCAAAGAGGTGAACCACAGATAAATTTCTCTAAAGGTGGGGTGAGGTTTACTCAAAAAGGAACTTGACAAGGCTTTTAAAGATATCGACAATCATTATAACATAACGTGACTGATTGTTACTGTGTGCTTAAGTGGGCCAACACTTGTTGGCTTCCAAGATAAACTAACATAGTTGAGATGGTTCTAGCGGCCTTCTAGCACAGGGTCTCATGAGGCAGGGATTCTAGCCACTGGCTGTGCAAGGCATGAGGCCTGTTAGTGATTTTATTTTTTCCTCTGCAGAATGGGTCTTTCTACATTCCAGGTCCTTTCGACCCCAATAAATAAAGCAGCGATTCTCTCAATGAGTTGTACTATTGGTTTAAACAGCCAACTGTCTCTTTAAAAGGACTTTTGATTAAATTCCTTTAAAAAAAGTCCTTTCAAAAAAATCTTTTTTTTTCTATTTTTTATTTTTAAATCCCATATGTTTACTCTGATCGTGGAACTTTGTCATTTTGACCTTCTCTGCTGATTAAAATATTCTTCATCATCAGCACCTACTGCTCTCCTCTCCTGGTGGTCTCTCCGGAAGGGGTCTTCTCTAGGTCTTCTAGCAGGAGATGGGCACTTCCCCTCTACCCATGTTTCCAGACCAGCCTTACCTATCCTGCAGGGTCAGGTCGGCCTGGCTTTTGGTCTGTTGTTCTCTTCTGAGTCGTTAGTTTTTCATAGATACCGTGCTTTGCATTTGTCAGGACTTACCCTGGACTATCAAAACCCTTATCTGGTGCCAGTGAATCCTAAAAAACAGTCGTGATGAGAGAACCAGGAACTCGAACAGATCATATTTATCCTGAATGTTCTGTCCAAAATGAAAAATACATTTCTGAGGAGCCTCAAGACCTCTGAGAAGGGAAGTTTCACCAACTCTGTTATGTAGGGGCATCAATTCCGATTCTGTGTCAATTTTTTTACTTTCCCAGCTAGTAATTCTCTACCTCAGATAGCCCACTCTCTACCGTTTCCTCTCTCCAAGGCAGTTGCTCTTACAGTCTGCACATGGCACTTGGGGCCTGCTGGTCGTTGGCTACTGCCCTCTCTACCTTGGGTCTAACAGCTGCGGGGCATCAAGATGAGAACGTCTCTTGTTCTAAGACTTAATAGAGTTTGGGACACATGGGAAGCAATAATCACTTTTGTTGTTGATCCAAGTGTTCAAACATTCTTAATTATTTTAGTACCACAGTTTACTTGTTCTAAGATTTGTCCTCCACCCCCATGTTAATATCTCTTAAAGTGGAACTCACCTTGCACTTGATGACATATCCTAGTTTAACTGACAGCATTTCTCTTTCTTAGTCGTACATAAACTATATTGCATCTTACCCTTGATAAAAGCTAGGATGCAATTAAATACTCTATTATGGTTACGATTCTGATATTTGAAATCCTCCGGTAACACCCTCTGCCGCCACAGTGTAGTACCTCACTTCCTCGGCATAGTATACAAACCATCTCACCCCAGTGTTAACCCCAGATCTCAGCCTCCATCCCCAGGTGATGCTGCCAGATCAGCTGTCGGTTGTCATGAACTTGCTGTAGTTTCCCGAATGCACTGTGCTGCCTCCTGGCACTTTGAAACTTGACACACTCATCCTCATTCTTCACTTTGCCATTGTCTATCACCTCCCCTGAAAATCTGTTCCTAAGTGGCTTTTCCCAGGTCCAACCTACCCTTGGCAGTCTTTTATCTCCCTGTGGTAAAGCCTGTCACATTGCACCATGGACATGCCCATTGTCCCCTGTAGAAGATAAAAGGGACAGTGAGGTCCCCCAGCATTTGCAGCTCTAGTGCAGAGCCCCATGCCTGGCTTGCAGGAAATGCCAGATCACGAAGACAATTGGAGATCATGCTCTGGCTAAAACCAGCTCTTCTTTGCCTACCGCAGGATCTGGATCAATAAAGAGCAGCCAGTTATTATTGCTGTTTTTCTAGGGAATTTTTCCCCATATATTTCCCAGGTCTTTACTTTTTTTTTTTTTTTTATAGCACTTTAATTCAGGCTTCAACCACTTCCTAATCAGATCAGGTGAAATCATTTCCTTCCCATACCCTCGATGTATTTCACACCTAGTAATTCTTTTTTTAAAGATCTTATTTACCCATTTGACAGACAGATCACAAGTAGGTAGAGAGGGAGGCAGAGAGAGAGGGGGAAAGCAGGCTCCCCGCTGAGCAGAGAGCCCGATGTGGGGCTCCATCCCAGGACCCTGAAATCATGACCTGAGCCGAAGGCAGAGGCCTAAACCACTGAGCCACCCAGGAGACCCCATATCTGGTAATTTTTAACCAACGTGGATTTGCTGCATCAAATAGTTCCTTCTTCTTCAAATATAAATATATAAATATATTGATCAAGTCACTCGCATGTCTTAGGAGAATGTCATACCATTAGTAGCAAACTTGAAATCTTGGCCATTGGTTTTGATTAGATATGGTTAGGTTTTTGTAATTTTAAAAATCCCTCCAGCCCTTGGTTCTGTCTGACCTGATTGCTTTCAGCTGTTTCTGCAACAAAAATGTCCCGGCAGGGAAAACTCTCATTGTTTACAGTGGCGCCCCCTTCTGAACACTTTGTTAATAAAAAGCTTTTTTTTTTTTTTCGGGCTATGGTAAATGTGGAACAACAATGAGGTATTTCAAAGAGGTGAACCACAGATAAATTTCTCTAAAGGTGGGGTGAGGTTTACTCAAAAAGGAACTTGACAAGGCTTTTAAAGATATCGACAATCATTATAACATAACGTGACTGATTGTTACTGTGTGCTTAAGTGGGCCAACACTTGTTGGCTTCCAAGATAAACTAACATAGTTGAGATGGTTCTAGCGGCCTTCTAGCACAGGGTCTCATGAGGCAGGGATTCTAGCCACTGGCTGTGCAAGGCATGAGGCCTGTTAGTGATTTTATTTTTTCCTCTGCAGAATGGGTCTTTCTACATTCCAGGTCCTTTCGACCCCAATAAATAAAGCAGCGATTCTCTCAATGAGTTGTACTATTGGTTTAAACAGCCAACTGTCTCTTTAAAAGGACTTTTGATTAAATTCCTTTAAAAAAAGTCCTTTCAAAAAAATCTTTTTTTTTCTATTTTTTATTTTTAAATCCCATATGTTTACTCTGATCGTGGAACTTTGTCATTTTGACCTTCTCTGCTGATTAAAATATTCTTCATCATCAGCACCTACTGCTCTCCTCTCCTGGTGGTCTCTCCGGAAGGGGTCTTCTCTAGGTCTTCTAGCAGGAGATGGGCACTTCCCCTCTACCCATGTTTCCAGACCAGCCTTACCTATCCTGCAGGGTCAGGTCGGCCTGGCTTTTGGTCTGTTGTTCTCTTCTGAGTCGTTAGTTTTTCATAGATACCGTGCTTTGCATTTGTCAGGACTTACCCTGGACTATCAAAACCCTTTTCTGGTGCCAGTGAATCCTAAAAAACAGTCGTGATGAGAGAACCAGGAACTCGAACAGATCATATTTATCCTGAATGTTCTGTCCAAAATGAAAAATACATTTCTGAGGAGCCTCAAGACCTCTGAGAAGGGAAGTTTCACCAACTCTGTTATGTAGGGGCATCAATTCCGATTCTGTGTCAATTTTTTTACTTTCCCAGCTAGTAATTCTCTACCTCAGATAGCCCACTCTCTACCGTTTCCTCTCTCAAAGGCAGTTGCTCTTACAGTCTGCACATGGCACTTGGGGCCTGCTGGTCGTTGGCTACTGCCCTCTCTACCTTGGGTCTAACAGCTGCGGGGCATCAAGATGAGAACGTCTCTTGTTCTAAGACTTAATAGAGTTTGGGACACATGGGAAGCAATAATCACTTTTGTTGTTGATCCAAGTGTTCAAACATTCTTAATTATTTTAGTACCACAGTTTACTTGTTCTAAGATTTGTCCTCCACCCCCATGTTAATATCTCTTAAAGTGGAACTCACCTTGCACTTGATGACATATCCTAGTTTAACTGACAGCATTTCTCTTTCTTAGTCGTACATAAACTATATTGCATCTTACCCTTGATAAAAGCTAGGATGCAATTAAATACTCTATTATGGTTACGATTCTGATATTTGAAATCCTCCGGTAACACCCTCTGCCGCCACAGTGTAGTACCTCACTTCCTCGGCATAGTATACAAACCATCTCACCCCAGTGTTAACCCCAGATCTCAGCCTCCATCCCCAGGTGATGCTGCCAGATCAGCTGTCGGTTGTCATGAACTTGCTGTAGTTTCCCGAATGCACTGTGCTGCCTCCTGGCACTTTGAAACTTGACACACTCATCCTCATTCTTCACTTTGCCATTGTCTATCACCTCCCCTGAAAATCTGTTCCTAAGTGGCTTTTCCCAGGTCCAACCTACCCTTGGCAGTCTTTTATCTCCCTGTGGTAAAGCCTGTCACATTGCACCATGGACATGCCCATTGTCCCCTGTAGAAGATAAAAGGGACAGTGAGGTCCCCCAGCATTTGCAGCTCTAGTGCAGAGCCCCATGCCTGGCTTGCAGGAAATGCCAGATCACGAAGACAATTGGAGATCATGCTCTGGCTAAAACCAGCTCTTCTTTGCCTACCGCAGGATCTGGATCAATAAAGAGCAGCCAGTTATTATTGCTGTTTTTCTAGGGAATTTTTCCCCATATATTTCCCAGGTCTTTACTTTTTTTTTTTTTTTATAGCACTTTAATTCAGGCTTCAACCACTTCCTAATCAGATCAGGTGAAATCATTTCCTTCCCATACCCTCGATGTATTTCACACCTAGTAATTCTTTTTTTAAAGATCTTATTTACCCATTTGACAGACAGATCACAAGTAGGTAGAGAGGGAGGCAGAGAGAGAGGGGGAAAGCAGGCTCCCCGCTGAGCAGAGAGCCCGATGTGGGGCTCCATCCCAGGACCCTGAAATCATGACCTGAGCCGAAGGCAGAGGCCTAAACCACTGAGCCACCCAGGAGACCCCATATCTGGTAATTTTTAACCAACGTGGATTTGCTGCATCAAATAGTTCCTTCTTCTTCAAATATAAATATATAAATATATTGATCAAGTCACTCGCATGTCTTAGGAGAATGTCATACCATTAGTAGCAAACTTGAAATCTTGGCCATTGGTTTTGATTAGATATGGTTAGGTTTTTGTAATTTTAAAAATCCCTCCAGCCCTTGGTTCTGTCTGACCTGATTGCTTTCAGCTGTTTCTGCAACAAAAATGTCCCGGCAGGGAAAACTCTCATTGTTTACAGTGGCGCCCCCTTCTGAACACTTTGTTAATAAAAAGCTTTTTTTTTTTTTTTTTTTTTTTTCGGTCTATGGTAAATGTGTAACAACAATGAGGTATTTCAAAGAGGTGAACCACAGATAAATTTCTCTAAAGGTGGGGTGAGGTTTACTCAAAAAGGAACTTGACAAGGCTTTTAAAGATATCGACAATCATTATAACATAACGTGACTGATTGTTACTGTGTGCTTAAGTGGGCCAACACTTGTTGGCTTCCAAGATAAACTAACATAGTTGAGATGGTTCTAGCGGCCTTCTAGCACAGGGTCTCATGAGGCAGGGATTCTAGCCACTGGCTGTGCAAGGCATGAGGCCTGTTAGTGATTTTATTTTTTCCTCTGCAGAATGGGTCTTTCTACATTCCAGGTCCTTTCGACCCCAATAAATAAAGCAGCGATTCTCTCAATGAGTTGTACTATTGGTTTAAACAGCCAACTGTCTCTTTAAAAGGACTTTTGATTAAATTCCTTTAAAAAAAGTCCTTTCAAAAAAATCTTTTTTTTTCTATTTTTTATTTTTAAATCCCATATGTTTACTCTGATCGTGGAACTTTGTCATTTTGACCTTCTCTGCTGATTAAAATATTCTTCATCATCAGCACCTACTGCTCTCCTCTCCTGGTGGTCTCTCCGGAAGGGGTCTTCTCTAGGTCTTCTAGCAGGAGATGGGCACTTCCCCTCTACCCATGTTTCCAGACCAGCCTTACCTATCCTGCAGGGTCAGGTCGGCCTGGCTTTTGGTCTGTTGTTCTCTTCTGAGTCGTTAGTTTTTCATAGATACCGTGCTTTGCATTTGTCAGGACTTACCCTGGACTATCAAAACCCTTTTCTGGTGCCAGTGAATCCTAAAAAACAGTCGTGATGAGAGAACCAGGAACTCGAACAGATCATATTTATCCTGAATGTTCTGTCCAAAATGAAAAATACATTTCTGAGGAGCCTCAAGACCTCTGAGAAGGGAAGTTTCACCAACTCTGTTATGTAGGGGCATCAATTCCGATTCTGTGTCAATTTTTTTACTTTCCCAGCTAGTAATTCTCTACCTCAGATAGCCCACTCTCTACCGTTTCCTCTCTCAAAGGCAGTTGCTCTTACAGTCTGCACATGGCACTTGGGGCCTGCTGGTCGTTGGCTACTGCCCTCTCTACCTTGGGTCTAACAGCTGCGGGGCATCAAGATGAGAACGTCTCTTGTTCTAAGACTTAATAGAGTTTGGGACACATGGGAAGCAATAATCACTTTTGTTGTTGATCCAAGTGTTCAAACATTCTTAATTATTTTAGTACCACAGTTTACTTGTTCTAAGATTTGTCCTCCACCCCCATGTTAATATCTCTTAAAGTGGAACTCACCTTGCACTTGATGACATATCCTAGTTTAACTGACAGCATTTCTCTTTCTTAGTCGTACATAAACTATATTGCATCTTACCCTTGATAAAAGCTAGGATGCAATTAAATACTCTATTATGGTTACGATTCTGATATTTGAAATCCTCCGGTAACACCCTCTGCCGCCACAGTGTAGTACCTCACTTCCTCGGCATAGTATACAAACCATCTCACCCCAGTGTTAACCCCAGATCTCAGCCTCCATCCCCAGGTGATGCTGCCAGATCAGCTGTCGGTTGTCATGAACTTGCTGTAGTTTCCCGAATGCACTGTGCTGCCTCCTGGCACTTTGAAACTTGACACACTCATCCTCATTCTTCACTTTGCCATTGTCTATCACCTCCCCTGAAAATCTGTTCCTAAGTGGCTTTTCCCAGGTCCAACCTACCCTTGGCAGTCTTTTATCTCCCTGTGGTAAAGCCTGTCACATTGCACCATGGACATGCCCATTGTCCCCTGTAGAAGATAAAAGGGACAGTGAGGTCCCCCAGCATTTGCAGCTCTAGTGCAGAGCCCCATGCCTGGCTTGCAGGAAATGCCAGATCACGAAGACAATTGGAGATCATGCTCTGGCTAAAACCAGCTCTTCTTTGCCTACCGCAGGATCTGGATCAATAAAGAGCAGCCAGTTATTATTGCTGTTTTTCTAGGGAATTTTTCCCCATATATTTCCCAGGTCTTTACTTTTTTTTTTTTTTATAGCACTTTAATTCAGGCTTCAACCACTTCCTAATCAGATCAGGTGAAATCATTTCCTTCCCATACCCTCGATGTATTTCACACCTAGTAATTCTTTTTTTAAAGATCTTATTTACCCATTTGACAGACAGATCACAAGTAGGTAGAGAGGGAGGCAGAGAGAGAGGGGGAAAGCAGGCTCCCCGCTGAGCAGAGAGCCCGATGTGGGGCTCCATCCCAGGACCCTGAAATCATGACCTGAGCCGAAGGCAGAGGCCTAAACCACTGAGCCACCCAGGAGACCCCATATCTGGTAATTTTTAACCAACGTGGATTTGCTGCATCAAATAGTTCCTTCTTCTTCAAATATAAATATATAAATATATTGATCAAGTCACTCGCATGTCTTAGGAGAATGTCATACCATTAGTAGCAAACTTGAAATCTTGGCCATTGGTTTTGATTAGATATGGTTAGGTTTTTGTAATTTTAAAAATCCCTCCAGCCCTTGGTTCTGTCTGACCTGATTGCTTTCAGCTGTTTCTGCAACAAAAATGTCCCGGCAGGGAAAACTCTCATTGTTTACAGTGGCGCCCCCTTCTGAACACTTTGTTAATAAAAAGCTTTTTTTTTTTTTTCGGGCTATGGTAAATGTGGAACAACAATGAGGTATTTCAAAGAGGTGAACCACAGATAAATTTCTCTAAAGGTGGGGTGAGGTTTACTCAAAAAGGAACTTGACAAGGCTTTTAAAGATATCGACAATCATTATAACATAACGTGACTGATTGTTACTGTGTGCTTAAGTGGGCCAACACTTGTTGGCTTCCAAGATAAACGAACATAGTTGAGATGGTTCTAGCGGCCTTCTAGCACAGGGTCTCATGAGGCAGGGATTCTAGCCACTGGCTGTGCAAGGCATGAGGCCTGTTAGTGATTTTATTTTTTCCTCTGCAGAATGGGTCTTTCTACATTCCAGGTCCTTTCGACCCCAATAAATAAAGCAGCGATTCTCTCAATGAGTTGTACTATTGGTTTAAACAGCCAACTGTCTCTTTAAAAGGACTTTTGATTAAATTCCTTTAAAAAAAGTCCTTTCAAAAAAATCTTTTTTTTTCTATTTTTTATTTTTAAATCCCATATGTTTACTCTGATCGTGGAACTTTGTCATTTTGACCTTCTCTGCTGATTAAAATATTCTTCATCATCAGCACCTACTGCTCTCCTCTCCTGGTGGTCTCTCCGGAAGGGGTCTTCTCTAGGTCTTCTAGCAGGAGATGGGCACTTCCCCTCTACCCATGTTTCCAGACCAGCCTTACCTATCCTGCAGGGTCAGGTCGGCCTGGCTTTTGGTCTGTTGTTCTCTTCTGAGTCGTTAGTTTTTCATAGATACCGTGCTTTGCATTTGTCAGGACTTACCCTGGACTATCAAAACCCTTTTCTGGTGCCAGTGAATCCTAAAAAACAGTCGTGATGAGAGAACCAGGAACTCGAACAGATCATATTTATCCTGAATGTTCTGTCCAAAATGAAAAATACATTTCTGAGGAGCCTCAAGACCTCTGAGAAGGGAAGTTTCACCAACTCTGTTATGTAGGGGCATCAATTCCGATTCTGTGTCAATTTTTTTACTTTCCCAGCTAGTAATTCTCTACCTCAGATAGCCCACTCTCTACCGTTTCCTCTCTCAAAGGCAGTTGCTCTTACAGTCTGCACATGGCACTTGGGGCCTGCTGGTCGTTGGCTACTGCCCTCTCTACCTTGGGTCTAACAGCTGCGGGGCATCAAGATGAGAACGTCTCTTGTTCTAAGACTTAATAGAGTTTGGGACACATGGGAAGCAATAATCACTTTTGTTGTTGATCCAAGTGTTCAAACATTCTTAATTATTTTAGTACCACAGTTTACTTGTTCTAAGATTTGTCCTCCACCCCCATGTTAATATCTCTTAAAGTGGAACTCACCTTGCACTTGATGACATATCCTAGTTTAACTGACAGCATTTCTCTTTCTTAGTCGTACATAAACTATATTGCATCTTACCCTTGATAAAAGCTAGGATGCAATTAAATACTCTATTATGGTTACGATTCTGATATTTGAAATCCTCCGGTAACACCCTCTGCCGCCACAGTGTAGTACCTCACTTCCTCGGCATAGTATACAAACCATCTCACCCCAGTGTTAACCCCAGATCTCAGCCTCCATCCCCAGGTGATGCTGCCAGATCAGCTGTCGGTTGTCATGAACTTGCTGTAGTTTCCCGAATGCACTGTGCTGCCTCCTGGCACTTTGAAACTTGACACACTCATCCTCATTCTTCACTTTGCCATTGTCTATCACCTCCCCTGAAAATCTGTTCCTAAGTGGCTTTTCCCAGGTCCAACCTACCCTTGGCAGTCTTTTATCTCCCTGTGGTAAAGCCTGTCACATTGCACCATGGACATGCCCATTGTCCCCTGTAGAAGATAAAAGGGACAGTGAGGTCCCCCAGCATTTGCAGCTCTAGTGCAGAGCCCCATGCCTGGCTTGCAGGAAATGCCAGATCACGAAGACAATTGGAGATCATGCTCTGGCTAAAACCAGCTCTTCTTTGCCTACCGCAGGATCTGGATCAATAAAGAGCAGCCAGTTATTATTGCTGTTTTTCTAGGGAATTTTTCCCCATATATTTCCCAGGTCTTTACTTTTTTTTTTTTTTATAGCACTTTAATTCAGGCTTCAACCACTTCCTAATCAGATCAGGTGAAATCATTTCCTTCCCATACCCTCGATGTATTTCACACCTAGTAATTCTTTTTTTAAAGATCTTATTTACCCATTTGACAGACAGATCACAAGTAGGTAGAGAGGGAGGCAGAGAGAGAGGGGGAAAGCAGGCTCCCCGCTGAGCAGAGAGCCCGATGTGGGGCTCCATCCCAGGACCCTGAAATCATGACCTGAGCCGAAGGCAGAGGCCTAAACCACTGAGCCACCCAGGAGACCCCATATCTGGTAATTTTTAACCAACGTGGATTTGCTGCATCAAATAGTTCCTTCTTCTTCAAATATAAATATATAAATATATTGATCAAGTCACTCGCATGTCTTAGGAGAATGTCATACCATTAGTAGCAAACTTGAAATCTTGGCCATTGGTTTTGATTAGATATGGTTAGGTTTTTGTAATTTTAAAAATCCCTCCAGCCCTTGGTTCTGTCTGACCTGATTGCTTTCAGCTGTTTCTGCAACAAAAATGTCCCGGCAGGGAAAACTCTCATTGTTTACAGTGGCGCCCCCTTCTGAACACTTTGTTAATAAAAAGCTTTTTTTTTTTTTTTTTTTTTCGGGCTATGGTAAATGTGGAACAACAATGAGGTATTTCAAAGAGGTGAACCACAGATAAATTTCTCTAAAGGTGGGGTGAGGTTTACTCAAAAAGGAACTTGACAAGGCTTTTAAAGATATCGACAATCATTATAACATAACGTGACTGATTGTTACTGTGTGCTTAAGTGGGCCAACACTTGTTGGCTTCCAAGATAAAGGAACATAGTTGAGATGGTTCTAGCGGCCTTCTAGCACAGGGTCTCATGAGGCAGGGATTCTAGCCACTGGCTGTGCAAGGCATGAGGCCTGTTAGTGATTTTATTTTTTCCTCTGCAGAATGGGTCTTTCTACATTCCAGGTCCTTTCGACCCCAATAAATAAAGCAGCGATTCTCTCAATGAGTTGTACTATTGGTTTAAACAGCCAACTGTCTCTTTAAAAGGACTTTTGATTAAATTCCTTTAAAAAAAGTCCTTTCAAAAAAATCTTTTTTTTTTTATTTTTTATTTTTAAATCCCATATGTTTACTCTGATCGTGGAACTTTGTCATTTTGACCTTCTCTGCTGATTAAAATATTCTTCATCATCAGCACCTACTGCTCTCCTCTCCTGGTGGTCTCTCCGGAAGGGGTCTTCTCTAGGTCTTCTAGCAGGAGATGGGCACTTCCCCTCTACCCATGTTTCCAGACCAGCCTTACCTATCCTGCAGGGTCAGGTCGGCCTGGCTTTTGGTCTGTTGTTCTCTTCTGAGTCGTTAGTTTTTCATAGATACCGTGCTTTGCATTTGTCAGGACTTACCCTGGACTATCAAAACCCTTTTCTGGTGCCAGTGAATCCTAAAAAACAGTCGTGATGAGAGAACCAGGAACTCGAACAGATCATATTTATCCTGAATGTTCTGTCCAAAATGAAAAATACATTTCTGAGGAGCCTCAAGACCTCTGAGAAGGGAAGTTTCACCAACTCTGTTATGTAGGGGCATCAATTCCGATTCTGTGTCAATTTTTTTACTTTCCCAGCTAGTAATTCTCTACCTCAGATAGCCCACTCTCTACCGTTTCCTCTCTCAAAGGCAGTTGCTCTTACAGTCTGCACATGGCACTTGGGGCCTGCTGGTCGTTGGCTACTGCCCTCTCTACCTTGGGTCTAACAGCTGCGGGGCATCAAGATGAGAACGTCTCTTGTTCTAAGACTTAATAGAGTTTGGGACACATGGGAAGCAATAATCACTTTTGTTGTTGATCCAAGTGTTCAAACATTCTTAATTATTTTAGTACCACAGTTTACTTGTTCTAAGATTTGTCCTCCACCCCCATGTTAATATCTCTTAAAGTGGAACTCACCTTGCACTTGATGACATATCCTAGTTTAACTGACAGCATTTCTCTTTCTTAGTCGTACATAAACTATATTGCATCTTACCCTTGATAAAAGCTAGGATGCAATTAAATACTCTATTATGGTTACGATTCTGATATTTGAAATCCTCCGGTAACACCCTCTGCCGCCACAGTGTAGTACCTCACTTCCTCGGCATAGTATACAAACCATCTCACCCCAGTGTTAACCCCAGATCTCAGCCTCCATCCCCAGGTGATGCTGCCAGATCAGCTGTCGGTTGTCATGAACTTGCTGTAGTTTCCCGAATGCACTGTGCTGCCTCCTGGCACTTTGAAACTTGACACACTCATCCTCATTCTTCACTTTGCCATTGTCTATCACCTCCCCTGAAAATCTGTTCCTAAGTGGCTTTTCCCAGGTCCAACCTACCCTTGGCAGTCTTTTATCTCCCTGTGCTAAAGCCTGTCACATTGCACCATGGACATGCCCATTGTCCCCTGTAGAAGATAAAAGGGACAGTGAGGTCCCCCAGCATTTGCAGCTCTAGTGCAGAGCCCCATGCCTGGCTTGCAGGAAATGCCAGATCACGAAGACAATTGGAGATCATGCTCTGGCTAAAACCAGCTCTTCTTTGCCTACCGCAGGATCTGGATCAATAAAGAGCAGCCAGTTATTATTGCTGTTTTTCTAGGGAATTTTTCCCCATATATTTCCCAGGTCTTTACTTTTTTTTTTTTTTTATAGCACTTTAATTCAGGCTTCAACCACTTCCTAATCAGATCAGGTGAAATCATTTCCTTCCCATACCCTCGATGTATTTCACACCTAGTAATTCTTTTTTTAAAGATCTTATTTACCCATTTGACAGACAGATCACAAGTAGGTAGAGAGGGAGGCAGAGAGAGAGGGGGAAAGCAGGCTCCCCGCTGAGCAGAGAGCCCGATGTGGGGCTCCATCCCAGGACCCTGAAATCATGACCTGAGCCGAAGGCAGAGGCCTAAACCACTGAGCCACCCAGGAGACCCCATATCTGGTAATTTTTAACCAACGTGGATTTGCTGCATCAAATAGTTCCTTCTTCTTCAAATATAAATATATAAATATATTGATCAAGTCACTCGCATGTCTTAGGAGAATGTCATACCATTAGTAGCAAACTTGAAATCTTGGCCATTGGTTTTGATTAGATATGGTTAGGTTTTTGTAATTTTAAAAATCCCTCCAGCCCTTGGTTCTGTCTGACCTGATTGCTTTCAGCTGTTTCTGCAACAAAAATGTCCCGGCAGGGAAAACTCTCATTGTTTACAGTGGCGCCCCCTTCTGAACACTTTGTTAATAAAAAGCTTTTTTTTTTTTTTTTTTTTTTTTTTTTTCGGGCTATGGTAAATGTGGAACAACAATGAGGTATTTCAAAGAGGTGAACCACAGATAAATTTCTCTAAAGGTGGGGTGAGGTTTACTCAAAAAGGAACTTGACAAGGCTTTTAAAGATATCGACAATCATTATAACATAACGTGACTGATTGTTACTGTGTGCTTAAGTGGGCCAACACTTGTTGGCTTCCAAGATAAACGAACATAGTTGAGATGGTTCTAGCGGCCTTCTAGCACAGGGTCTCATGAGGCAGGGATTCTAGCCACTGGCTGTGCAAGGCATGAGGCCTGTTAGTGATTTTATTTTTTCCTCTGCAGAATGGGTCTTTCTACATTCCAGGTCCTTTCTACCCCAATAAATAAAGCAGCGATTCTCTCAATGAGTTGTACTATTGGTTTAAACAGCCAACTGTCTCTTTAAAAGGACTTTTGATTAAATTCCTTTAAAAAAAGTCCTTTCAAAAAAATCTTTTTTTTTTTATTTTTTATTTTTAAATCCCATATGTTTACTCTGATCGTGGAACTTTGTCATTTTGACCTTCTCTGCTGATTAAAATATTCTTCATCATCAGCACCTACTGCTCTCCTCTCCTGGTGGTCTCTCCGGAAGGGGTCTTCTCTAGGTCTTCTAGCAGGAGATGGGCACTTCCCCTCTACCCATGTTTCCAGACCAGCCTTACCTATCCTGCAGGGTCAGGTCGGCCTGGCTTTTGGTCTGTTGTTCTCTTCTGAGTCGTTAGTTTTTCATAGATACCGTGCTTTGCATTTGTCAGGACTTACCCTGGACTATCAAAACCCTTATCTGGTGCCAGTGAATCCTAAAAAACAGTCGTGATGAGAGAACCAGGAACTCGAACAGATCATATTTATCCTGAATGTTCTGTCCAAAATGAAAAATACATTTCTGAGGAGCCTCAAGACCTCTGAGAAGGGAAGTCTCACCAACTCTGTTATGTAGGGGCATCAATTCCGATTCTGTGTCAATTTTTTTACTTTCCCAGCTAGTAATTCTCTACCTCAGATAGCCCACTCTCTACCGTTTCCTCTCTCAAAGGCAGTTGCTCTTACAGTCTGCACATGGCACTTGGGGCCTGCTGGTCGTTGGCTACTGCCCTCTCTACCTTGGGTCTAACAGCTGCGGGGCATCAAGATGAGAACGTCTCTTGTTCTAAGACTTAATAGAGTTTGGGACACATGGGAAGCAATAATCACTTTTGTTGTTGATCCAAGTGTTCAAACATTCTTAATTATTTTAGTACCACAGTTTACTTGTTCTAAGATTTGTCCTCCACCCCCATGTTAATATCTCTTAAAGTGGAACTCACCTTGCACTTGATGACATATCCTAGTTTAACTGACAGCATTTCTCTTTCTTAGTCGTACATAAACTATATTGCATCTTACCCTTGATAAAAGCTAGGATGCAATTAAATACTCTATTATGGTTACGATTCTGATATTTGAAATCCTCCGGTAACACCCTCTGCCGCCACAGTGTAGTACCTCACTTCCTCGGCATAGTATACAAACCATCTCACCCCAGTGTTAACCCCAGATCTCAGCCTCCATCCCCAGGTGATGCTGCCAGATCAGCTGTCGGTTGTCATGAACTTGCTGTAGTTTCCCGAATGCACTGTGCTGCCTCCTGGCACTTTGAAACTTGACACACTCATCCTCATTCTTCACTTTGCCATTGTCTATCACCTCCCCTGAAAATCTGTTCCTAAGTGGCCCTTCCCAGGTCCAACCTACCCTTGGCAGTCTTTTATCTCCCTGTGGTAAAGCCTGTCACATTGCACCATGGACATGCCCATTGTCCCCTGTAGAAGATAAAAGGGACAGTGAGGTCCCCCAGCATTTGCAGCTCTAGTGCAGAGCCCCATGCCTGGCTTGCAGGAAATGCCAGATCACGAAGACAATTGGAGATCATGCTCTGGCTAAAACCAGCTCTTCTTTGCCTACCGCAGGATCTGGATCAATAAAGAGCAGCCAGTTATTATTGCTGTTTTTCTAGGGAATTTTTCCCCATATATTTCCCAGGTCTTTACTTTTTTTTTTTTTTATAGCACTTTAATTCAGGCTTCAACCACTTCCTAATCAGATCAGGTGAAATCATTTCCTTCCCATACCCTCGATGTATTTCACACCTAGTAATTCTTTTTTTAAAGATCTTATTTACCCATTTGACAGACAGATCACAAGTAGGTAGAGAGGGAGGCAGAGAGAGAGGGGGAAAGCAGGCTCCCCGCTGAGCAGAGAGCCCGATGTGGGGCTCCATCCCAGGACCCTGAAATCATGACCTGAGCCGAAGGCAGAGGCCTAAACCACTGAGCCACCCAGGAGACCCCATATCTGGTAATTTTTAACCAACGTGGATTTGCTGCATCAAATAGTTCCTTCTTCTTCAAATATAAATATATAAATATATTGATCAAGTCACTCGCATGTCTTAGGAGAATGTCATACCATTAGTAGCAAACTTGAAATCTTGGCCATTGGTTTTGATTAGATATGGTTAGGTTTTTGTAATTTTAAAAATCCCTCCAGCCCTTGGTTCTGTCTGACCTGATTGCTTTCAGCTGTTTCTGCAACAAAAATGTCCCGGCAGGGAAAACTCTCATTGTTTACAGTGGCGCCCCCTTCTGAACACTTTGTTAATAAAAAGCTTTTTTTTTTTTTTTTTTTTTTTTTTTTCGGGCTATGGTAAATGTGGAACAACAATGAGGTATTTCAAAGAGGTGAACCACAGATAAATTTCTCTAAAGGTGGGGTGAGGTTTACTCAAAAAGGAACTTGACAAGGCTTTTAAAGATATCGACAATCATTATAACATAACGTGACTGATTGTTACTGTGTGCTTAAGTGGGCCAACACTTGTTGGCTTCCAAGATAAACGAACATAGTTGAGATGGTTCTAGCGGCCTTCTAGCACAGGGTCTCATGAGGCAGGGATTCTAGCCACTGGCTGTGCAAGGCATGAGGCCTGTTAGTGATTTTATTTTTTCCTCTGCAGAATGGGTCTTTCTACATTCCAGGTCCTTTCTACCCCAATAAATAAAGCAGCGATTCTCTCAATGAGTTGTACTATTGGTTTAAACAGCCAACTGTCTCTTTAAAAGGACTTTTGATTAAATTCCTTTAAAAAAAGTCCTTTCAAAAAAATCTTTTTTTTTTTATTTTTTATTTTTAAATCCCATATGTTTACTCTGATCGTGGAACTTTGTCATTTTGACCTTCTCTGCTGATTAAAATATTCTTCATCATCAGCACCTACTGCTCTCCTCTCCTGGTGGTCTCTCCGGAAGGGGTCTTCTCTAGGTCTTCTAGCAGGAGATGGGCACTTCCCCTCTACCCATGTTTCCAGACCAGCCTTACCTATCCTGCAGGGTCAGGTCGGCCTGGCTTTTGGTCTGTTGTTCTCTTCTGAGTCGTTAGTTTTTCATAGATACCGTGCTTTGCATTTGTCAGGACTTACCCTGGACTATCAAAACCCTTTTCTGGTGCCAGTGAATCCTAAAAAACAGTCGTGATGAGAGAACCAGGAACTCGAACAGATCATATTTATCCTGAATGTTCTGTCCAAAATGAAAAATACATTTCTGAGGAGCCTCAAGACCTCTGAGAAGGGAAGTTTCACCAACTCTGTTATGTAGGGGCATCAATTCCGATTCTGTGTCAATTTTTTTACTTTCCCAGCTAGTAATTCTCTACCTCAGATAGCCCACTCTCTACCGTTTCCTCTCTCAAAGGCAGTTGCTCTTACAGTCTGCACATGGCACTTGGGGCCTGCTGGTCGTTGGCTACTGCCCTCTCTACCTTGGGTCTAACAGCTGCGGGGCATCAAGATGAGAACGTCTCTTGTTCTAAGACTTAATAGAGTTTGGGACACATGGGAAGCAATAATCACTTTTGTTGTTGATCCAAGTGTTCAAACATTCTTAATTATTTTAGTACCACAGTTTACTTGTTCTAAGATTTGTCCTCCACCCCCATGTTAATATCTCTTAAAGTGGAACTCACCTTGCACTTGATGACATATCCTAGTTTAACTGACAGCATTTCTCTTTCTTAGTCGTACATAAACTATATTGCATCTTACCCTTGATAAAAGCTAGGATGCAATTAAATACTCTATTATGGTTACGATTCTGATATTTGAAATCCTCCGGTAACACCCTCTGCCGCCACAGTGTAGTACCTCACTTCCTCGGCATAGTATACAAACCATCTCACCCCAGTGTTAACCCCAGATCTCAGCCTCCATCCCCAGGTGATGCTGCCAGATCAGCTGTCGGTTGTCATGAACTTGCTGTAGTTTCCCGAATGCACTGTGCTGCCTCCTGGCACTTTGAAACTTGACACACTCATCCTCATTCTTCACTTTGCCATTGTCTATCACCTCCCCTGAAAATCTGTTCCTAAGTGGCTTTTCCCAGGTCCAACCTACCCTTGGCAGTCTTTTATCTCCCTGTGGTAAAGCCTGTCACATTGCACCATGGACATGCCCATTGTCCCCTGTAGAAGATAAAAGGGACAGTGAGGTCCCCCAGCATTTGCAGCTCTAGTGCAGAGCCCCATGCCTGGCTTGGAGGAAATGCCAGATCACGAAGACAATTGGAGATCATGCTCTGGCTAAAACCAGCTCTTCTTTGCCTACCGCAGGATCTGGATCAATAAAGAGCAGCCAGTTATTATTGCTGTTTTTCTAGGGAATTTTTCCCCATATATTTCCCAGGTCTTTACTTTTTTTTTTTTTTATAGCACTTTAATTCAGGCTTCAACCACTTCCTAATCAGATCAGGTGAAATCATTTCCTTCCCATACCCTCGATGTATTTCACACCTAGTAATTCTTTTTTTAAAGATCTTATTTACCCATTTGACAGACAGATCACAAGTAGGTAGAGAGGGAGGCAGAGAGAGAGGGGGAAAGCAGGCTCCCCGCTGAGCAGAGAGCCCGATGTGGGGCTCCATCCCAGGACCCTGAAATCATGACCTGAGCCGAAGGCAGAGGCCTAAACCACTGAGCCACCCAGGAGACCCCATATCTGGTAATTTTTAACCAACGTGGATTTGCTGCATCAAATAGTTCCTTCTTCTTCAAATATAAATATATAAATATATTGATCAAGTCACTCGCATGTCTTAGGAGAATGTCATACCATTAGTAGCAAACTTGAAATCTTGGCCATTGGTTTTGATTAGATATGGTTAGGTTTTTGTAATTTTAAAAATCCCTCCAGCCCTTGGTTCTGTCTGACCTGATTGCTTTCAGCTGTTTCTGCAACAAAAATGTCCCGGCAGGGAAAACTCTCATTGTTTACAGTGGCGCCCCCTTCTGAACACTTTGTTAATAAAAAGCTTTTTTTTTTTTTTTTTTTTTTTTTTTTTCGGGCTATGGTAAATGTGGAACAACAATGAGGTATTTCAAAGAGGTGAACCACAGATAAATTTCTCTAAAGGTGGGGTGAGGTTTACTCAAAAAGGAACTTGACAAGGCTTTTAAAGATATCGACAATCATTATAACATAACGTGACTGATTGTTACTGTGTGCTTAAGTGGGCCAACACTTGTTGGCTTCCAAGATAAACGAACATAGTTGAGATGGTTCTAGCGGCCTTCTAGCACAGGGTCTCATGAGGCAGGGATTCTAGCCACTGGCTGTGCAAGGCATGAGGCCTGTTAGTGATTTTATTTTTTCCTCTGCAGAATGGGTCTTTCTACATTCCAGGTCCTTTCTACCCCAATAAATAAAGCAGCGATTCTCTCAATGAGTTGTACTATTGGTTTAAACAGCCAACTGTCTCTTTAAAAGGACTTTTGATTAAATTCCTTTAAAAAAAGTCCTTTCAAAAAAATCTTTTTTTTTCTATTTTTTATTTTTAAATCCCATATGTTTACTCTGATCGTGGAACTTTGTCATTTTGACCTTCTCTGCTGATTAAAATATTCTTCATCATCAGCACCTACTGCTCTCCTATCCTGGTGGTCTCTCCGGAAGGGGTCTTCTCTAGGTCTTCTAGCAGGAGATGGGCACTTCCCCTCTACCCATGTTTCCAGACCAGCCTTACCTATCCTGCAGGGTCAGGTCGGCCTGGCTTTTGGTCTGTTGTTCTCTTCTGAGTCGTTAGTTTTTCATAGATACCGTGCTTTGCATTTGTCAGGACTTACCCTGGACTATCAAAACCCTTTTCTGGTGCCAGTGAATCCTAAAAAACAGTCGTGATGAGAGAACCAGGAACTCGAACAGATCACATTTATCCTGAATGTTCTGTCCAAAATGAAAAATACATTTCTGAGGAGCCTCAAGACCTCTGAGAAGGGAAGTTTCACCAACTCTGTTATGTAGGGGCATCAATTCCGATTCTGTGTCAATTTTTTTACTTTCCCAGCTAGTAATTCTCTACCTCAGATAGCCCACTCTCTACCGTTTCCTCTCTCAAAGGCAGTTGCTCTTACAGTCTGCACATGGCACTTGGGGCCTGCTGGTCGTTGGCTACTGCCCTCTCTACCTTGGGTCTAACAGCTGCGGGGCATCAAGATGAGAACGTCTCTTGTTCTAAGACTTAATAGAGTTTGGGACACATGGGAAGCAATAATCACTTTTGTTGTTGATCCAAGTGTTCAAACATTCTTAATTATTTTAGTACCACAGTTTACTTGTTCTAAGATTTGTCCTCCACCCCCATGTTAATATCTCTTAAAGTGGAACTCACCTTGCACTTGATGACATATCCTAGTTTAACTGACAGCATTTCTCTTTCTTAGTCGTACATAAACTATATTGCATCTTACCCTTGATAAAAGCTAGGATGCAATTAAATACTCTATTATGGTTACGATTCTGATATTTGAAATCCTCCGGTAACACCCTCTGCCGCCACAGTGTAGTACCTCACTTCCTCGGCATAGTATACAAACCATCTCACCCCAGTGTTAACCCCAGATCTCAGCCTCCATCCCCAGGTGATGCTGCCAGATCAGCTGTCGGTTGTCATGAACTTGCTGTAGTTTCCCGAATGCACTGTGCTGCCTCCTGGCACTTTGAAACTTGACACACTCATCCTCATTCTTCACTTTGCCATTGTCTATCACCTCCCCTGAAAATCTGTTCCTAAGTGGCCCTTCCCAGGTCCAACCTACCCTTGGCAGTCTTTTATCTCCCTGTGGTAAAGCCTGTCACATTGCACCATGGACATGCCCATTGTCCCCTGTAGAAGATAAAAGGGACAGTGAGGTCCCCCAGCATTTGCAGCTCTAGTGCAGAGCCCCATGCCTGGCTTGCAGGAAATGCCAGATCACGAAGACAATTGGAGATCATGCTCTGGCTAAAACCAGCTCTTCTTTGCCTACCGCAGGATCTGGATCAATAAAGAGCAGCCAGTTATTATTGCTGTTTTTCTAGGGAATTTTTCCCCATATATTTCCCAGGTCTTTACTTTTTTTTTTTTTTATAGCACTTTAATTCAGGCTTCAACCACTTCCTAATCAGATCAGGTGAAATCATTTCCTTCCCATACCCTCGATGTATTTCACACCTAGTAATTCTTTTTTTAAAGATCTTATTTACCCATTTGACAGACAGAACACAAGTAGGTAGAGAGGGAGGCAGAGAGAGAGGGGGAAAGCAGGCTCCCCGCTGAGCAGAGAGCCCGATGTGGGGCTCCATCCCAGGACCCTGAAATCATGACCTGAGCCGAAGGCAGAGGCCTAAACCACTGAGCCACCCAGGAGACCCCATATCTGGTAATTTTTAACCAATGTGGATTTGCTGCATCAAATAGTTCCTTCTTCTTCAAATATAAATATATAAATATATTGATCAAGTCACTCGCATGTCTTAGGAGAATGTCATACCATTAGTAGCAAACTTGAAATCTTGGCCATTGGTTTTGATTAGATATGGTTAGGTTTTTGTAATTTTAAAAATCCCTCCAGCCCTTGGTTCTGTCTGACCTGATTGCTTTCAGCTGTTTCTGCAACAAAAATGTCCCGGCAGGGAAAACTCTCATTGTTTACAGTGGCGCCCCCTTCTGAACACTTTGTTAATAAAAAGCTTTTTTTTTTTTTTTTTTTTTTTTTTTTCGGGCTATGGTAAATGTGGAACAACAATGAGGTATTTCAAAGAGGTGAACCACAGATAAATTTCTCTAAAGGTGGGGTGAGGTTTACTCAAAAAGGAACTTGACAAGGCTTTTAAAGATATCGACAATCATTATAACATAACGTGACTGATTGTTACTGTGTGCTTAAGTGGGCCAACACTTGTTGGCTTCCAAGATAAACGAACATAGTTGAGATGGTTCTAGCGGCCTTCTAGCACAGGGTCTCATGAGGCAGGGATTCTAGCCACTGGCTGTGCAAGGCATGAGGCCTGTTAGAGATTTTATTTTTTCCTCTGCAGAATGGGTCTTTCTACATTCCAGGTCCTTTCTACCCCAATAAATAAAGCAGCGATTCTCTCAATGAGTTGTACTATTGGTTTAAACAGCCAACTGTCTCTTTAAAAGGACTTTTGATTAAATTCCTTTAAAAAAAGTCCTTTCAAAAAAATCTTTTTTTTTCTATTTTTTATTTTTAAATCCCATATGTTTACTCTGATCGTGGAACTTTGTCATTTTGACCTTCTCTGCTGATTAAAATATTCTTCATCATCAGCACCTACTGCTCTCCTCTCCTGGTGGTCTCTCCGGAAGGGGTCTTCTCTAGGTCTTCTAGCAGGAGATGGGCACTTCCCCTCTACCCATGTTTCCAGACCAGCCTTACCTATCCTGCAGGGTCAGGTCTGCCTGGCTTTTGGTCTGTTGTTCTCTTCTGAGTCGTTAGTTTTTCATAGATACCGTGCTTTGCATTTGTCAGGACTTACCCTGGACTATCAAAACCCTTTTCTGGTGCCAGTGAATCCTAAAAAACAGTCGTGATGAGAGAACCAGGAACTCGAACAGATCATATTTATCCTGAATGTTCTGTCCAAAATGAAAAATACATTTCTGAGGAGCCTCAAGACCTCTGAGAAGGGAAGTTTCACCAACTCTGTTATGTAGGGGCATCAATTCCGATTCTGTGTCAATTTTTTTACTTTCCCAGCTAGTAATTCTCTACCTCAGATAGCCCACTCTCTACCGTTTCCTCTCTCAAAGGCAGTTGCTCTTACAGTCTGCACATGGCACTTGGGGCCTGCTGGTCGTTGGCTACTGCCCTCTCTACCTTGGGTCTAACAGCTGCGGGGCATCAAGATGAGAACGTCTCTTGTTCTAAGACTTAATAGAGTTTGGGACACATGGGAAGCAATAATCACTTTTGTTGTTGATCCAAGTGTTCAAACATTCTTAATTATTTTAGTACCACAGTTTACTTGTTCTAAGATTTGTCCTCCACCCCCATGTTAATATCTCTTAAAGTGGAACTCACCTTGCACTTGATGACATATCCTAGTTTAACTGACAGCATTTCTCTTTCTTAGTCGTACATAAACTATATTGCATCTTACCCTTGATAAAAGCTAGGATGCAATTAAATACTCTATTATGGTTACGATTCTGATATTTGAAATCCTCCGGTAACACCCTCTGCCGCCACAGTGTAGTACCTCACTTCCTCGGCATAGTATACAAACCATCTCACCCCAGTGTTAACCCCAGATCTCAGCCTCCATCCCCAGGTGATGCTGCCAGATCAGCTGTCGGTTGTCATGAACTTGCTGTAGTTTCCCGAATGCACTGTGCTGCCTCCTGGCACTTTGAAACTTGACACACTCATCCTCATTCTTCACTTTGCCATTGTCTATCACCTCCCCTGAAAATCTGTTCCTAAGTGGCCCTTCCCAGGTCCAACCTACCCTTGGCAGTCTTTTATCTCCCTGTGGTAAAGCCTGTCACATTGCACCATGGACATGCCCATTGTCCCCTGTAGAAGATAAAAGGGACAGTGAGGTCCCCCAGCATTTGCAGCTCTAGTGCAGAGCCCCATGCCTGGCTTGCAGGAAATGCCAGATCACGAAGACAATTGGAGATCATGCTCTGGCTAAAACCAGCTCTTCTTTGCCTACCGCAGGATCTGGATCAATAAAGAGCAGCCAGTTATTATTGCTGTTTTTCTAGGGAATTTTTCCCCATATATTTCCCAGGTCTTTACTTTTTTTTTTTTTTATAGCACTTTAATTCAGGCTTCAACCACTTCCTAATCAGATCAGGTGAAATCATTTCCTTCCCATACCCTCGATGTATTTCACACCTAGTAATTCTTTTTTTAAAGATCTTATTTACCCATTTGACAGACAGATCACAAGTAGGTAGAGAGGGAGGCAGAGAGAGAGGGGGAAAGCAGGCTCCCCGCTGAGCAGAGAGCCCGATGTGGGGCTCCATCCCAGGACCCTGAAATCATGACCTGAGCCGAAGGCAGAGGCCTAAACCACTGAGCCACCCAGGAGACCCCATATCTGGTAATTTTTAACCAACGTGGATTTGCTGCATCAAATAGTTCCTTCTTCTTCAAATATAAATATATAAATATATTGATCAAGTCACTCGCATGTCTTAGGAGAATGTCATACCATTAGTAGCAAACTTGAAATCTTGGCCATTGGTTTTGATTAGATATGGTTAGGTTTTTGTAATTTTAAAAATCCCTCCAGCCCTTGGTTCTGTCTGACCTGATTGCTTTCAGCTGTTTCTGCAACAAAAATGTCCCGGCAGGGAAAACTCTCATTGTTTACAGTGGCGCCCCCTTCTGAACACTTTGTTAATAAAAAGCTTTTTTTTTTTTTTTTTTTTTTTTTTTTCGGGCTATGGTAAATGTGGAACAACAATGAGGTATTTCAAAGAGGTGAACCACAGATAAATTTCTCTAAAGGTGGGGTGAGGTTTACTCAAAAAGGAACTTGACAAGGCTTTTAAAGATATCGACAATCATTATAACATAACGTGACTGATTGTTACTGTGTGCTTAAGTGGGCCAACACTTGTTGGCTTCCAAGATAAACGAACATAGTTGAGATGGTTCTAGCGGCCTTCTAGCACAGGGTCTCATGAGGCAGGGATTCTAGCCACTGGCTGTGCAAGGCATGAGGCCTGTTAGAGATTTTATTTTTTCCTCTGCAGAATGGGTCTTTCTACATTCCAGGTCCTTTCTACCCCAATAAATAAAGCAGCGATTCTCTCAATGAGTTGTACTATTGGTTTAAACAGCCAACTGTCTCTTTAAAAGGACTTTTGATTAAATTCCTTTAAAAAAAGTCCTTTCAAAAAAATCTTTTTTTTTCTATTTTTTATTTTTAAATCCCATATGTTTACTCTGATCGTGGAACTTTGTCATTTTGACCTTCTCTGCTGATTAAAATATTCTTCATCATCAGCACCTACTGCTCTCCTCTCCTGGTGGTCTCTCCGGAAGGGGTCTTCTCTAGGTCTTCTAGCAGGAGATGGGCACTTCCCCTCTACCCATGTTTCCAGACCAGCCTTACCTATCCTGCAGGGTCAGGTCGGCCTGGCTTTTGGTCTGTTGTTCTCTTCTGAGTCGTTAGTTTTTCATAGATACCGTGCTTTGCATTTGTCAGGACTTACCCTGGACTATCAAAACCCTTTTCTGGTGCCAGTGAATCCTAAAAAACAGTCGTGATGAGAGAACCAGGAACTCGAACAGATCATATTTATCCTGAATGTTCTGTCCAAAATGAAAAATACATTTCTGAGGAGCCTCAAGACCTCTGAGAAGGGAAGTTTCACCAACTCTGTTATGTAGGGGCATCAATTCCGATTCTGTGTCAATTTTTTTACTTTCCCAGCTAGTAATTCTCTACCTCAGATAGCCCACTCTCTACCGTTTCCTCTCTCAAAGGCAGTTGCTCTTACAGTCTGCACATGGCACTTGGGGCCTGCTGGTCGTTGGCTACTGCCCTCTCTACCTTGGGTCTAACAGCTGCGGGGCATCAAGATGAGAACGTCTCTTGTTCTAAGACTTAATAGAGTTTGGGACACATGGGAAGCAATAATCACTTTTGTTGTTGATCCAAGTGTTCAAACATTCTTAATTATTTTAGTACCACAGTTTACTTGTTCTAAGATTTGTCCTCCACCCCCATGTTAATATCTCTTAAAGTGGAACTCACCTTGCACTTGATGACATATCCTAGTTTAACTGACAGCATTTCTCTTTCTTAGTCGTACATAAACTATATTGCATCTTACCCTTGATAAAAGCTAGGATGCAATTAAATACTCTATTATGGTTACGATTCTGATATTTGAAATCCTCCGGTAACACCCTCTGCCGCCACAGTGTAGTACCTCACTTCCTCGGCATAGTATACAAACCATCTCACCCCAGTGTTAACCCCAGATCTCAGCCTCCATCCCCAGGTGATGCTGCCAGATCAGCTGTCGGTTGTCATGAACTTGCTGTAGTTTCCCGAATGCACTGTGCTGCCTCCTGGCACTTTGAAACTTGACACACTCATCCTCATTCTTCACTTTGCCATTGTCTATCACCTCCCCTGAAAATCTGTTCCTAAGTGGCCCTTCCCAGGTCCAACCTACCCTTGGCAGTCTTTTATCTCCCTGTGGTAAAGCCTGTCACATTGCACCATGGACATGCCCATTGTCCCCTGTAGAAGATAAAAGGGACAGTGAGGTCCCCCAGCATTTGCAGCTCTAGTGCAGAGCCCCATGCCTGGCTTGCAGGAAATGCCAGATCACGAAGACAATTGGAGATCATGCTCTGGCTAAAACCAGCTCTTCTTTGCCTACCGCAGGATCTGGATCAATAAAGAGCAGCCAGTTATTATTGCTGTTTTTCTAGGGAATTTTTCCCCATATATTTCCCAGGTCTTTACTTTTTTTTTTTTTTATAGCACTTTAATTCAGGCTTCAACCACTTCCTAATCAGATCAGGTGAAATCATTTCCTTCCCATACCCTCGATGTATTTCACACCTAGTAATTCTTTTTTTAAAGATCTTATTTACCCATTTGACAGACAGATCACAAGTAGGTAGAGAGGGAGGCAGAGAGAGAGGGGGAAAGCAGGCTCCCCGCTGAGCAGAGAGCCCGATGTGGGGCTCCATCCCAGGACCCTGAAATCATGACCTGAGCCGAAGGCAGAGGCCTAAACCACTGAGCCACCCAGGAGACCCCATATCTGGTAATTTTTAACCAACGTGGATTTGCTGCATCAAATAGTTCCTTCTTCTTCAAATATAAATATATAAATATATTGATCAAGTCACTCGCATGTCTTAGGAGAATGTCATACCATTAGTAGCAAACTTGAAATCTTGGCCATTGGTTTTGATTAGATATGGTTAGGTTTTTGTAATTTTAAAAATCCCTCCAGCCCTTGGTTCTGTCTGACCTGATTGCTTTCAGCTGTTTCTGCAACAAAAATGTCCCGGCAGGGAAAACTCTCATTGTTTACAGTGGCGCCCCCTTCTGAACACTTTGTTAATAAAAAGCTTTTTTTTTTTTTTTTTTTTTTTTTTTTTCGGGCTATGGTAAATGTGGAACAACAATGAGGTATTTCAAAGAGGTGAACCACAGATAAATTTCTCTAAAGGTGGGGTGAGGTTTACTCAAAAAGGAACTTGACAAGGCTTTTAAAGATATCGACAATCATTATAACATAACGTGACTGATTGTTACTGTGTGCTTAAGTGGGCCAACACTTGTTGGCTTCCAAGATAAACTAACATAGTTGAGATGGTTCTAGCTGCCTTCTAGCACAGGGTCTCATGAGGCAGGGATTCTAGCCACTGGCTGTGCAAGGCATGAGGCCTGTTAGTGATTTTATTTTTTCCTCTGCAGAATGGGTCTTTCTACATTCCAGGTCCTTTCTACCCCAATAAATAAAGCAGCGATTCTCTCAATGAGTTGTACTATTGGTTTAAACAGCCAACTGTCTCTTTAAAAGGACTTTTGATTAAATTCCTTTAAAAAAAGTCCTTTCAAAAAAATCTTTTTTTTTCTATTTTTTATTTTTAAATCCCATATGTTTACTCTGATCGTGGAACTTTGTCATTTTGACCTTCTCTGCTGATTAAAATATTCTTCATCATCAGCACCTACTGCTCTCCTCTCCTGGTGGTCTCTCCGGAAGGGGTCTTCTCTAGGTCTTCTAGCAGGAGATGGGCACTTCCCCTCTACCCATGTTTCCAGACCAGCCTTACCTATCCTGCAGGGTCAGGTCTGCCTGGCTTTTGGTCTGTTGTTCTCTTCTGAGTCGTTAGTTTTTCATAGATACCGTGCTTTGCATTTGTCAGGACTTACCCTGGACTATCAAAACCCTTTTCTGGTGCCAGTGAATCCTAAAAAACAGTCGTGATGAGAGAACCAGGAACTCGAACAGATCATATTTATCCTGAATGTTCTGTCCAAAATGAAAAATACATTTCTGAGGAGCCTCAAGACCTCTGAGAAGGGAAGTTTCACCAACTCTGTCATGTAGGGGCATCAATTCCGATTCTGTGTCAATTGTCCTACTTTCCCAGCTAGTAATTCTCTACCTCAGAAAGCCCACTCTCTACCGTTTCCTCTCTCAAAGGCAGTTGCTCTTAGAGTCTGCACATGGCACTTGGGACCTGCTGGTCGTTGGCTACTGCCCTCTGTACCTTGGGTCTAACAGCTGCGGGGCATCAAGATGAGCACATCTCTTGTTCTAGGACTTAATATAGTTTGGGGCACATGGTAAGCAGTAATCACTTCTTTAGTTGAACCAAGTGTTGGATATTTCTTATTTATTCTACTACCACAATTTACTTTTTCTAAGATCCCCCCCCCTTTTAATAACTCTTAAGGTGGCACTCACGTTGCACTTGATGACATATCCTTGTTTAATTGACAGCATTTCTCTTTCTTAGTCAAACATAAACTATAGTGCATCTTACCCTTGATGAAAGCTAGGATGCAATTAAATACTCTTTTATGGTTACGATTCTGATATTTGAAATCCTCCGGTAGCTCCCTGTACCCCCACAGTGTAGTACCTCACCTCCTCGCCATAGTATACAAACCTTCTCACCCCCAGTGTTAACCCCGGGCCTCAGCCTCCATCCCCAGGTGATGCTGCCAGATCAGCTGTCGGTTGTCATGAACTTGCTGTAGTTTCCTGAATGCACTGTGCTGCCTCCTGGCACTTTGAAACTTGACACACTCATCCTCATTCTTCGCTTTGCCCTTGTCTATCACCTCCCCTGAAAATCTGTTCCTAAGTGGCTTTTCCCAGGTCCAACCTACCCTTGGCAGTGTATTATCTCCCTGTGGTAAAGCCTGTCACACTGCACCATGGACATGCCCGTTGTCCCCCTGAGAAGAGAAAAGGGACAATGAGGGCCCCAAGCATTTGCAGCTCTAGTGGAGAGCCCCATGCCTGGCTTGCAGGAAATGCCAGATCATGAAGACAATTGGAGATCATGCTCTGGCTAAAACCAGCTCTTCTTTGCCTACCGCAGGATCTGGATTAATAAAGAGCAGCCAGTTATTATTGCTGTTTTTCTAGGGATTTTTACCCCATATATTTCCCAGGTCTTTACTCTTTTTATAACACTTAATTCAGGCTTCAACCACTTCCTAGTCAGATCAGGTGAAATCATTTTCCTTCCCATACCCTCGATGTATTACACATCCAGTAATTCTTTTTTTAAACATCTTATTTACCCATTTGACAGACAGATCACAAGTAGGTAGAGAGGGAGGCAGAGAGAGAGGGTGTAAGCAGGCTCTCCGCTCAGCAGAGAGCCCGATGTGGGGCTCCATCCCAGGACACTGAAATCATGACCTGAGCCTAAACCACTGAGCCACCCAGGAGCCCCCATATCTGGTAATTTTTAACCAACGTGGATTTGCTGCATCAAATAGTTCCTTCTTCTTCAAATATAAATATATAAATATATTGATCAAGTCACTTGCATGTCTTACGAGAATGTCATACCATTAGTAGCAAACTTGAAATTTTGGCCATTGGTTTTGATTTTTGTTATGGTTAGATTTGGTTCGGTTTTTGTAATTTAAAAAATCCCTCCAGCCCTTGGCTCTGTCTGACCTGATTGCTTTCAGCTGTTTCTGCAACAAAATTATCCCAGCAGCAAAAACTCTCATTTTTTACAGTGGCGCCCCCTTCTGAACACTTTGTTAATAAAAAGCTTTTTTTTTTGTTTTTTTTTTTTTGTTTGTTTTTCGGCTATGGTAAATGTGGAACAACAATGAGGTATTTCAAAGAGGTGAACCACAGATAAATTTCTCTAAGGGTGGGGTGAGGGTTACTCAAAATGAACTTGACAAGGCTTTTAAAGATATCGACCATCATTATAACATAACATGACTGATTGTTACCGTGCGCTTAACTGGGCAAACACTTGTTGGCTTCAAAGAAAAACTACATAGTTTAAATGCTTCTTGTGGCCTTATAGCACAGGGACTGATGGGGCAGGTATTCTAGCCACTGGCTGTGCAAGGAATGAGGCCTGTTAGTGATTCTATTTTTTCCTCTGCAGAATGGGTCTTTCTACATTCCAGGTCCTTTCTACCCCAACAAATAATTCGGCGATTCTCTCAGTGAGTTGTACTTTTGGTTTAAACAGACAACTGTCTCTTAAAAAGGTCTTTTGGTCAAATTCGTTATAAAAAAAGTCCTTCCAAAAAATTTTTTTTTATTTTTTATTTTTAAATCCCATATGTTTACTCTGATCATGGAACTTTGTCATTTTGACCATCTCTGCTGATTAAAATATTCTTCATCATTAGCACCTCCTACTCTCCTCTCCTGATGGTCTCTCCGGAAGGGGTCTTCTCTAGCTCTTCTAGCAGGAGATGGGCACTTCCCCTCTACCCCTGTTGCCAGACTAACCTTACCTATCCTGCAGGGTCAGGTCGGCCTGGTCCTTTATCTGTTGTTCTCCACTGAGTGGTTAGTTTTTCATAGATACCTTGCTTTGCTTTCGTCAGATTTTCCCTGGACTATCAAAACACTTTTCTTGTGCTAGTGAAGCTTAAGAAACAGTACGGATGAGAGAACCAGGAACTCGAACAGATCATATTTATCTTGAATGTTCTGTCCAAAATGAAAAATTCATTTCTGAGGAGCCTCAAGTTTCTCTGAGAAGGGAAGTTTCACCAACTCTGTCATGTAGGGGCATTAATTCCGATTCTTGTCAATTGTCCTACTTTCCCAGCTAGTAATTCTCTACCTCAGAAAGCCCACTCTCAACCGTTTCCTCTCTCAAAGGCAGTTGCTCTTAGAGTCTGCACATGGCAATTGGGGCCTGCTGGTCATTGGCTACTGCCCTCTGTACCTTGGGTCTAACAGCCTGGGCATCAAGATGAGCACGTCTCTTGTTCTAGGACTTAATATAGTTTGGGGAACATGGTAAGCAATAATTACTTCTTTAGTTGATCCAAGTGTGGGACCTTTCTTATTTATTCTACTACCACAATTGACTTGTTCTAAGAGTTGTCCCCCCCCCCCATTTTAATATCTCTTAAGGTGGCACTCACCTTGCACTTGATGACATATCCTAGTTTAACAAACAGCATTTCTCTTTCTTAGTCGAACATAAACTATAGTGCATCTTACCCTTGATGAAAGCTAGGATGCAATTAAATACTCTATTATGGTTACGATCCTAATCCAATCCATTACTCTAACACTGACTACTACATTACCCTGTCCTTGACACTAATGTGGACTTTAAACCAATACCTGATCCTGACCGTAAACCTGACACTGGCCCTAGACTTCACCCTGACCCTGACTCAGGCAAACACCAGAAACCTAACCATGAACCTAAAAGTGACCCTGACCTGACCCTAACACTATCCCTGACACTGAATGTGAGCCTGACCCTAACTCTAACCCTAAACCTAACCCTCCCTGACACTAACACGGGCCCTGACCCGGAACCTAACACTGAACCTAACCCTAAAACTAACCCCTAACATTATCCCTGACACTGACCCTAACCTGGTCTAACCCTAACCCTCAACCTACCTCTACCCTAACCCTAACCACACTTTAACCATAATCCCGAACCTCTCCCTGACCATGATCATAACCCTAACTCTGAAATTTGCCTTTGTCATTTCTTAAACTTAAACCTGACTCTGGCCTTGACCTTAACACTGACCCTAACCCAGACTGTAAATCTAACTCTGACGCAAACCGTGATCCTGAACAGAATCGTAACCCTAAAGCTAACCCTGATCCTGAACCTACTCATAAAACAGAACCTAAACATAAATATCAGAATCGTAACCATAATAGAGTATTTAATTGCATCCTAGCTTTCATCAAGGGTAAGATGCACTATAGTTTATGTTCAACTAAGAAAGAGAAATGCTGTCAGTTAAACTAGGATATGTCATCAAGTGCAAGGTGAGTGCCACCTTAAGAAATATTAAAACGGGGGGGGGGGGCAAATCTTAGAAAAGTAAATTGTGGTATTAGAATAATTAAGAAAAGTTCGAACACTTGGATCAATTAAAAAAGTGATTATTGCTTACCATGTGCCCCAAACTATATTAAGTCTTAGAACAAGAGACGTGCTCATCTGATGCCGCGCAGCTGTTAGACCCAAAGTACAGAGCGCAGTAGCCAACGACCAGCAGGCCCCAGGTGCCATGTGAAGACTCTAAGAGCAACTTCCTTTGAGAGAGGAAACGGTTGAGATTGGGCTTTATGAGGTAGAGAATTATTAGCTGGGAAAGTAGGAAAATTGACACAGAATCGGAATTGATGCCCCTACATGACAGAGTTGGTGAAACTTCCCTTCTCAGAGATCTTGAGGCTCCTCAGAAATGTATTTTTCATTTTGGACAGAACATTCAGGATAAATATGATCTGTTCGAGTTCCTGGTTCTCTCATCAGAACTGTTTCTTAGGCTTCACTGGCACAAGAAAAGGGTTTTGATAGTCCAGGGTAAATCCAGACAAAAGGAAAGCATGGTATCTATGAAAAACTAACCACTCAGAAGAGAACAACAGATAAAAGGCCAGAAGGACTTGACCCTGCAGGATTGGTAAGGCTGGTCCGGCAATAGGGGTAGAGGGGAAGTGCCCATCTCCTGCTAGAAGAGCTAGAGTTGTCCCCTTCTGGAGAGACCACCAGGAGAGGAGAGCAGTAGGTGCTGATGATGAATAACTTAATCAGCCGAGAAGGTCATAATGACAAAGTTCCACGATCAGAGTAAACATATGGGATTAAAAAATAAAAATTAAAAAAAAGATTTTTTTAAAAAGACTTTTTTTTAAAGGAATTTAAACAAAAGTCCTTTTTAAGAGACAGTTGGCTGTTTAAACCAAAAGTACAACTCACTGAGAGAATCGCCGCATTATTTATTGGGGTCGAAAGGACCTGGAATGTAGAAAGACCCATTCTGCAGAGTAACCCTCACCCACCCTTAGAGAAATTTATCTGTGGTTCACCTCTTTGAAATACCGCATTGTTGTTGCACATTTATCATAGCCAAAAAAAAAAAAAAATCTTTTTATTAACAAAGTGTTCAGAAGGGGGCGCCACTGTAAACAATGAGAGTTTTCACTGCCTGGACGATTTTTTTGCAGAAACAGCTGAAAGCAATCAGGTCAGACAGAGCCAAGGGCTGGAGGCATTTTTAAATTACAAAAACCGAACCAAATCTAACCAAAACAAAATCAAAAATCAAAACCAATGGCCAAGATTTCAAGTTTGCTACTAAAGGCATGACATTCTCCTAAGACATGCGAGTGACTTGATCAATATATTTATATATTTATATTTGAAGAAGGAAGTATTTGATGCAGCAAGTCCACCTTGATTAAAAATTACCAGATATGGGGTCTCCTGCGTGGCTCAGTGGTTTAGGCCTCTGCCTTTGGCTCAGGTCATGATTTCAGGGTCCTGGGATGGAGCCCCACATGGGGTTCTCTGCTGAGTGCGGAGCCTGCTTCCCCCCTCTCTCTCTGCCTCCCTCTCTACCTACTTGTGATCTGTCTGTCAAATGGGTAAATAAGATCTTTAAAAAAAGAATTACTAGATGGGAAATACATCGAGGGTATGGGAAGGAAAATGATTTCACCTGATCTGACTAGGAAGTGGTTGAAGCCTGAATTAAAGTGCTATAAAAGAGTAAAGACCTGGGAAATATATGGGGAAAAAATCCCTAGACAAACAGCAATAATAACTGGCTGCCCTTTATTGATCCAGATCCTGCGGTAGGCAAAGAAGGCTGGTTTTAGTCAGAGGATGATCTCTGTTTCTCTTCATGATCTGGCATTTCCTGCAAGCCAGGCATGGGGCTCTGCACTAGAGCTGCAAATGCTGGGGGACCTCACTGTCCCTTTTCTCTTCTCAGGGGGACAACGGGCATGTCCATGGTGCAGTGTGACAGGCTTTACCACAGGGAGATAAAATACTGCCAAGGGTAGGTGGGAGCTGGGAAAAGCCACTTAGGAACAGATTTTCAGGGGAGGTAATAGACAAGGGCAAAGCAAAGAATGAGGATGAGTGTGTGAAGTTTTAAAGTGTCAGGAGGCAGCACAGTGCATTCGGGAAACTACAGCAAGTTCATGACAACGGACAGCTGATCTGGCAGCATCACCTGGGGATGGAGGTTTAGCCCTGGGGTTAACACTGGGGGTGAGAAGGTTTGTATACTTGGCGAGGAGGTGAGGTACTACACTGTGGGGGCACAGGGAGCTACCGGAGGATTTCACATATCAGAATTGTAACCATAATAGAGTATTTAATTGCATCCTAGCTTTCATCAAGGATAAGATGCACTATAGTTTATGTTCGACTAAGAAAGTGAAATGCTGTCAGTTAAACTAGGATATGTCATCAAGTGCAAGGTGATTGCCACCTTAAGAGATATTAAAATGGGGGGGGGGGTGGAAAAATCTTAGAACTATAAATTGTGGTACTAGAATAATTTAGAAAAATAATACAAGAACACTTGGATCAACAAAAAAATTGATTATTGCTTACCATGTGCCCCAAACTATATTGTCTCCAAAAATTTTATATCATTTGATAGGTCAGATATATATAAAATTACATTTAAAGTTTTAAAAATATCAGCAAATATTTTCATTTAAATGCAAATTTCAAAGAAAATCTACTTTTCCAAACACGACTTTTTATCCTATTGTTTTTTAATTTTGTCGACAACTGATAAAATGTTTAGCGAGACTATAAATGTTTGATTGAAAAAAATGATTAATAGATGTAGGTTCAAATTATTATGTTCCATTAAAAATGATTTAGTCTTTGATGAACATCTGTTTGGTAATATGTTGTATCCAGATATAGTAAATTAATGACATATATAAAATTATAGGGAAATGACACCTTCCGTTCCATTATGAGTAGAGCTTTTAAAATGCTATTTGTCACAACCTGTCATCTTGTCATTATGTAGCATTATGTAACATTTAAAAAATGTATACTCTTCACTTTGAAGTCTTTTAGAAATCTAAAATATGACTTTCTATGGTTTGTGTTTCCATATTCCTTTATTGCCAGTTTGAACAAATCCACATGCTTTGATTCAAAGGTAATAAATTCCTCTTATTTGGAAAAATGATGTTTATATTTGTTCTCTCACCCTTAGCAGGTGGTTTCATTTTAGCACACTTCAGAGTTATAATTTCATGCTTATTTTTTTTTTTTTTTTTTTTTTTTAAAGATTTTATTTATTTATTTGACAGAGAGAAATCACAAGTAGATTGACAGAGAGAAATCACAAGTAGACGGAAAGGCAGGCAGAGAGAGGTAAGCAGGCTCCCTGCCGAGCAGAGAGCCCGATGCGGGACTCGATCCCAGGACCCTGAGATCATGACCTGAGCCGAAGGCAGCGGCTTAACCCACTGAGCCACCCAGGCACCCTCATGCTTATTAAAACATTTATTATGATCTACGTAGATGAATGAAATTTTTATTTATTAAATTATTTGCCAAAAAAATCTGTTATTTTTAAAAATGTATTTCCTTTGAAGGGTTATTTTAGAGCATTCAGAGAGGATCTAGGAGTGTGGTATTATGCAATTTTTAAGTAGGTATGAAATGGTTATTTATATGATTGTTTCTTTAAGGCTTATGTATATTGTCCATTATATGCTATAAAATATTTTGAAAGTAAATTTAAGGTATGTTTTACATAGTTTATTTTTTGGAAAAAAATATTGAAATGACTTATGAAATTCAGTATACTATCAACATTATTTTTTTCTGAAATTTACAAATTGTCTACTGAACCTATTATATGACAGATATTTTCCATGTGGTGGTATCATGATATATGCCAACAACAGTTTAGATTTTTTGTTGCTTCTCAATCTAGCTCAGACAAAGTACAATTAGCCTTTATAATTTTAGCCATTCTAATAGATATGTAGGCATGCCTCATTATGATTTTAATTTGTATTTCTTTAATGTCTAAATGTTGAGAAATTTGTCATGTGCTTATAAGCCATCCATATACTTTTGGTGACATGTCTCTTCCATTATTTCCTTCACATGTACAATTGGATACTCTGGTTATTAGTAAGGTCTTTTATTTTTATTCATATTTAATAATCAGAGTAGATGTCCATCATCAGATATATAATTTGCAAATCCCTTCTCCATCTTTACGGTTTCTTAATGGAGCTTTGATAGCTGTGTCTTTCAAGAAAGTGCTACTTCTTTCCTGGTACACGGAGGAATGACTAGAACATTATCAATGTTGGCCTTTGCAAAGAAAATCATGGCTTAAGATATATGTAGTCTGCGGTTGTTGGGAGTGTTCTGTAATATCAAGCATATCTAGTTAGTTGATAATTTTGTTCAAGTCTTACATATCTTACCAATTTGATGACCATTTGTCTATATAATCTTAAAATAAAGGTGTTGAAATTTTTTTCCATTTCTCTTCTAAGGTAGAAGTTATGATTTTTGTTCTTAGTTTTGTTATTAAGTATTAAAAGTCAAGAATTATTATACTCCCTGAGGAATTCATCCTTTTACTCTTCTGTGTTTTTGACTTGATCTTTATGTCTGATAATGAAATTTGCTTTAAAATCACTTTTCATTATCTTGATATAACCACCAAAGTTATAGTGTGATTAGTGTTAATATAGCATATTTTTTCTTTTACTTTTTAAAGCACTTCTATATTTAATCCTGACAAAAAAACAAAACAGCTTTTTAGCTCTGGAAGCACATTTCTAAATTATCTTTTTTTTTTTTTTTTAATGAAGCAGTAGCAATTTTTGTTAAGGGACCTAATCTGAAAGTAGGTTTAGAAATTTATTTATTTATTTATTTAGGAAAAGATTTTATTTTGTTTATTGACAGCAAGAGAGAGAAAGAGAGAGAGAGAGAGTGGAAGCGCACAAGCGGGGGGAATCACGTGCAAAGGGTTAGGAAGAAGCAAGCTCCTTGGGGTGCAAGTAGTCCCATGCAGGGCTGGAGCCCTGTACACTGGAATCATGACCTCAGCCAAAGGCAAACATCTGCTTAAACAACTGAGTCATCCAGGCACCCCTAGAAAATTTAAAAAAAAGACCTTTTAAAAACATTTTGTTTCTTTCTTGTATTTTTTTTAATATTTTATTTATTTGACAGACAGAGAGATAGGAAGAGGAACTATAAGCAGGGCAGAGGGAAAAGGAGAAGCAGGTTTCCCACTGAGCAGAGAGCCTGATGTGGGGCTCCATCCCAGGACTCTGGGATCATGACCTGAAAAGAAGGGACATTTATGGAGGAAGCAACCCAGACACCTCTTTTCTTTGTTTTTAATATATGGCAACTGATGCTTCCCAGCCACGAGGAGCATATTACCCATTGATTAAATCTTTGATAACATCCTATTTAAAAAGGTGTGTAAATATATACTTACGCAGATTTATACACTTTGTGTTTTCTTCATAGTTTGGGGCTGGACCCCATGGTGACAACACTGCTTTCAGCCTTTGCCTTCCCATCTTTTGATACCAGGTATTTGGTCAGCAAAGCAAATTAGTATCAAAATTAATAAGCCCTTGGCACCATATCTCTGGAGCAGGGGTTGCTCTTAGCCAAGGCCCAGAGCATTTGACCTCCCCTCGCTAGTGCTATAGCCCCAAGACTAGGTCCCTGCCACCAGAACTCAGTCTTACATGTTATGCTAAGCAGACAAAATCAAAACCGGAAAGCTCCAACAGCTTTCAATGGCATGCCTCATCTCCCACTCCCAACGACGTCCAGGCAGTACCAGATGCCAGGGAAAGGTCTTGGTCCAACATATGGGCGGGAAGGAAGTAGCCACGAGCAAGTACCTGCTTCTCTGTGCCTTTCTTTCATGAGCAGGTTGTAAGGAGGAGGAAGAAGAAGGCGAAGAGAGGTGAATTTCAAGGGGTGAAGGCCTCAGGTAGGCAGCTGGCTCCTGCCAGTAGGAAAGGGACAAAGGAGAAGGCAGTGAGTCTTGCAGGGAGGGTGGGGGGTAAGGGTTACAGCTTATGACGGAATCTGGACAGGAGTAATAGGGATACTAGTCATTTGAGTCCACCATTGGCAAGCTGGGCTGGGTGTCAAGGCAGATAGGCCTCCCTGGGCAATGGCACATGAGAGAAGGTGGAATTCTTCTCTGAGGAGCAGGTTGAGCTTCAGGTGTTGGGAAAGCATAGACAGTATTGTTCCAGGTCCAAGGACAGGTCCAGGTACTTCTGGTTAGAGGTCAAGGCCACAGTATGATCCAGGTCTTCTACCAGCAGCTTGAAGGAACCACATGCCAGCCACTCCTCATTATTGTGTATAACTCTCTGGTGCACTTATTGGCTTGTCCATCAAATGACTCCTTCAGCAGCTTGAAAACCACCTCCACAGGCACTCCAGGATATGGGAGGCTTCCAGATTGAAGATTTTGCACAGGATCACCCCAAAAGACCAGAAGTCACTCTGGTGGATGTAGCTCTGGTCAAACATGGCCTTAGGGACCATCCACTTCACAGGCAGTCCACTGTTGGTTGTCTTTTTATAGTTACTGATGTGGTTATATCTCTGGCAAGGCTGAAGTCTGAGATCCTCATCATGTTGTCCTTTGTCACCAGCACTTCCCTAGTGCCAGGTCTTGGTGTATGCACTTCTTGGAGGCAAGGTACTCCATGCCTCAGGCTACCTGATAGGCACAGGATACCAGGTCCTTGGAGGAGAGTTGCTCTGCTGCATTGTGGCTGATATTGTAACAGTACTCCAGGTCAGGAGGCCTCTGGGCCTGCAGGTACTCCTGTATGTTGTCTTTGGAGGCATATTCCATGAGAGTGTACGAAGGACCATCCTGTGTGCAGAACCCAGCAGGTTGATGGTGTCCTTGTGCTGTCCAATCATCTTCATCATCTCCTTTTCTGAGATTAGGTTTAACAGGTCTTTCTCTGTTGCATCTGACTTCAACATCTTCACAGACACTTTAGTCAAATGGTTGGATTTGTCTTTGTCCAGCCCAATGGCTTCCTCCAACACCACCTGCCCAAAGTAGGCCTGTCTTAGGGGTCTGCCTAAACTGCCTACAACCAGCCTGCCTCAAGGCAGTTATAAACTCTAGATTATCCTCAAAAACATTAAACCACAAGCTAAAAATTCTCTTCACTAGGTCTCTGTCGCAGGTCTAATTTTCCTATCGTTCATCATTTATCTTTTTCCTAATTCTTATTTTCAGTATAGTTTATTTTGCTTCCAGGTGTTTCCCCTGGTTTTTGTATGCTGTTTCATAGGGAAGAATTATCCTGTCATAAAATTATTTCTTGAGCATTCATTATATCTCTCAGTTAAAATGGGTTCTTTTATGGTATTGATTCATTTGAGTTTTCTCAAAATGGGAAGAATTTTCAAAATGGTGTTTTCCTCAAGGTTCAGAGTATGTCTTAGCATCATCTTTAAGCTTTTTGAAATTCACTTTACAAATTCTTGTCCCTCTTTTTATCTTTTTAAAATAAAATGTTTTATTTTTACTATTTTTTTATTTGAGTATAGTGATATTCAGTGTTACATTGGTTTCAGGTTTTCAATATCTCCATACATTATTCTATGATCACTATAAATATAGCCACCATCTGTCACCATATAACACTATTATAATATCATTGATTATATTCTCTACACTGTCCCAGATCTCTTTTTAAAATCTCTAATTTTTATGTTTTCTGTTATTCCAATTTTCAACCATCATTTTACATGGTTACTTTAATAAAATATGCCTGATTACACACTCTTTGCTGAAAACCATAGCATTTGATTTATAGTAGTCTTCTTCTTCCTCTTTTTTTTTAAAATTAACATATAATGCATTATTAGCCCCAGAGGTACAGGTCTGTGAATCGCCGGGTTTACACACTTCACAGCACTCACCACAGCACATACCCTCCCCAATGTTCATAACCCCACCACCCTCTCCCTCCCTACCCTCCCCACCCCCCGGCAACTCTCAGTTTGTTTTGTGAGATTAAGAGTCTCCTATGGTTTGTCTCCCTCCTGATCCCATCTTGTTTCATTTACTCTTTTCCTGTCCCCCAAGCACCCACATTGCACCTCCATTTCCTCATATCAGAGAGATCATATGATAGTGACTTTCTCTGGTTGACTTATTTTGCTAAGCATAATACCCTCTAGTTCCATCCATGTCATCGCAAATGGCAAGATTTCATTTCTTTTGATGGCTGCATAGTATTCCATCGTATATATATATATACCATTCATTTGTTGATGGACATCTAGGTTCTTTCCATAGTTTGGCTATTGTGGATATTGCTGCTATAAACATTTGGTGCACATGCCCCTTTGGATCATATACTAATCTTCTTTACCTCTATCAGAAACCCAGGAAGCTTTATTTATTTATTTACTCACATAAACACATGATCCAACACAACGTTTTTTGATGTTCAAATGTATTATAATGTCTTACCGCTTAACACTATGCTTACTGTTCTCTTTCACTGTCTGACTAAATCCTCATTATCACTATGCCATTTAATGAGAAATAACATTGGAACTCAGAGTTCTCTCCATATCAGGGAATGAAGACTCCACCCTTCTGTTTGTGCAGGTAAAATAAATGTTGATATTGTCTGTCCTGCACATACTCCATCCTGTTCACCAGAATATTCACCATCAAAATATATACAAAATAAAAACCATACCTCACCACTTCTATTACCACCCAGCATGCTAAAAACACCATCATATATGTTCCTGAATTATTGACTTGATTGATAACCCCACTTCCACACATGCTGCACTCCTTTTTCCTTGCAAATTTATTTTGGTACAGCAACTTTACCTAAAAATCAAGTCAGATGATTTTATTCTGCTTTTGAAAGTCTTTTGGTATCTTCCACTTTCATATTAAATAAAAACTGAAGGCGTTTCAATGTACTAGAAGGTCATACATCAATACGTTCTTCCTCTCTCCACCACTATGAACTCCTCATTGGCCTCCTTGCTTTTCCTCAAAAGTAACAGATAAGCTGTTCACACAAAGTCTATATACTTACTTGCTCTGCCTAGAGCAATCTTTTCCTTTAATATTTGTATAACACCCTCCTTCACTTCCTGGGTCTTTGTGCAAATAACATCTCCTAAATGAGATATAACCACCCAACACAAAATAAAATTAACTTTCATCCCAGCATTCTCCAATGGCTTTTACCTTTCTTGTATTTCTTTGTAACACTTATCGCCATCAACCATCAATCATTATTCTATTACTGGTTTATTACCTTATTTGAGACAGAGAGAGAGAGAATTGGGAGGGTGCGCAGAGGAAGAAGAAAACACCCCACTGCCTAGAAAGCCTGCTGGGGAGTTACATCCCAGGACACTGAGATCATGACCCAAGCCAGAGGCAGTCACTCAATGGACTGAGCCACCGAAGCGCCCCTCTATTATTGGTTTATTTCACTATTATATTTCAAAAGAATGTAAGCTCTTTCTGGTCAGCTATTTTATATGTTTTATTAATTGAAGTATTCTCAGAAAGGTAGCTGGCAGATTGTAAGGGATCACTAAACTGTATTTTGTTGTTATTATTGGGCTCCTTTATGGGCTTTACCTCTTACGCTAGAAGTCTATCCTTCAGATGTAAGCAATAAGAATAGAACCCTGCTGCCAGGTTCAAATGAGTAAAAAGCCTGTATTAAGTGCATATTTTAAAAGCTAAATGAATGGCTTAATAGTTGTATATAGGGAGAAAGGGAACATATTTTCCACAGTTTAGAAGTGGAGTTCTTTTATAGAGTTCTTGTACAAGCCTACACTCTTGAACGATAATGGGCAGTTGTACATTACAATTATACAAACACTTTGGTATTTATATCATTTTTTTGTATTTCATGACTGGATCATTTGATTCCTTAGGAGCATTACAGCATTTCAACTTTTCACGTTCAAAAAACTTATTAGGGTTGCTACCTTTTTTATTCAAATGGAGAAATAGTCATGATTTAATCTAAATAAAGTGTTATTGGTTGTGTTGTTTTCTAGGAATGAGTCGCACATGCTAGTTTAAAAGTTTTGTTAAATTCCCAAGTCTGTCACTGATAAAAGCCTTTTGTAGATTAGTAACTTGATCAAAACAGAAAAGTTATGTAACACCAATTGTTATACTATCTTTGTTTACATCTTGCATTGTTATAACGCCCATCTTAACTCTATTTAAGACAAGTCATCGACAGATGGCTTTCTGGCATTGATTGCATGATATGAAATCTAGTATAACTAAAAGTTTTTGGTTTTAGTAGCATATAAATCAATTTAGAAAAATATATGTATTTGAATATAAGATAAAGTTTTAAATTATTTGGCAATAGTAAACTAAACTCTTTTTTTGTAAATTTTTATTTTCTAAAATTTCATTGAGCTCTTTTGCATATTGAAACAAGTTACAAAAAGTTAAGGTTTATTTACCCCAATTCAAAATTATTAGGAATATAATCATAGAGGTTGAAGTATTTAAAATATTGAACCCAAAATATTTTATTAGGTAAATTCATGAATGCTGAGCATTCACTGTTAAAATATACTAATACTATTGATAGACTGCTAGAAGCCTAAAATCAAATATTTATTAAATATTTATATCCATATCTTTTCATGGCTTGGTAATTCATTTCTCTAGCATTAAATAATATTCCATTGTTTGCATGTACTATACTTTATTTGACCTTTCACCTGTGGAATGATATCCTGGTTGCTTCCAAGCTTTTGTCAGTTATGAATAAAACTACTATAGATCTCTTTGTGGGTATAGATTTCATCTTCTTTGGATAAATACCAAGAACTGCTACTGCTGAATCATCTGTCAAGAATATGTTTAGTTTTGTAAGAAACTGCCAAGTTGTTTTCCATTCTTTATTCTCAATAGACATGGAAGAACATTCCTGTTGCTCCACATCCTCACCAACATTTCATGTTCTGTTTTCAGTGTTCTGAATTCTGGGTATGTACGGGAGTCTCTTTTTTGTTTTAATTTGCATTTTCCTGATGACCTATGATGAGAAGCATCTTTTTATATGCTTATTTGCCTTCTGTAATATTTTCTTTTGTGAGGTATCTGCTAAGGTCTTTGGCTCATTTTTTTTTTTTTAAAGATTTTATTTATTTATTTATTTGACAGAGAGAAATCACAAGTAGACGGAGAGGCAGGCAGAGAGAGAGAGAGGGAAGCAGGCTCCCTGCCGAGCAGAGAGCCCGATGCGGAACTCGATCCCAGGACCCTGAGATCATGACCTGAGCCGAAGGCAGCGGCTTAACCACTGAGCCACCCAGGCGCCCCTTTGGCTCATTTTTAATCAGGTTTTTCCCCCATTGTTGAGGTTTAAGGGGTCTTTGTGTATTTTTGATTAACAGTCCTTTGCCAGATGTGTATTTTGCAAATTTTTTCTCATAGTCTGTGCTTTGCCTTTTCATTCTCTTGGCATTGTGTTTCACAGAGTAGACATTTTAAAATTCAGTGCTTGTGCTTTTGTAGCTAAAGTTATTGCCAAAACCAAGGTCATTTAAATTTTCTTCTATATTACCTTCTACATGTTTCATGTTTAGGTTTATAATCCAATCTGAGTTAATTTTTGTGAAGAGTGTATGATATCTGCCTGAATTTATTTTATTTTATTATTTTATTTGATTTTAATTTTATATTTTTACATTTAGCTTCACCATTACTCCAGAACCATTTGTTTAAAAGATTGTATTTTGCTCTCTTGTATTGCTTTTGCTTTTATATTAAATATAAAATATAGTTGATAATATATATTCTGTTTCTTTAATCTAGTCTTTCTGTGGTATTACAATATCTTGCTTACAATTATCATTATGGTCAACTTTTTTTAAAAGATTTTATTTATTTTTTTGACAGAGAGGGATCACAAATAGGCAGAGAGACAGACAGAGAGAGAGATGAGGAGAATCAGGCTCCCTGCTGAGCAGAGAGCCCAATGCAGGACTCGATCCCAGGCCCCTGGGATCATGACCTGAGCCAAAGGTAGAGGCTTAACCCACTGAGCCACCCAGCCACCCCATCGTTATGGTAAACTTTGAAGTCAGTCCTCAGTCTTTGTTCTCCTTCAACACTATGTTGACTATTGTGAGTCTTTGCCTCTTCATATAAACTTTAAAGTAAGTTTGTTAATATTAAAAAACAAAGAACTTGCTGGAATGCATTAATCGTATAGATAAACTTGGAAACCAGTGACCTCTTGAGCTTAGCAGGAGATAGACCATGGTCATCAGTTGTCACAGTGGTGCCTCTGGCAGAGCCTTTTGCAAATCCCTAGGTAAAATGAGACCTCAGGTATCTGGGAGATGTCTAAGAAGTACTTGATACATCCCTTGGGTATGGTTTATTGAAGTGTCCACCTGTCTGAAAGCTCAGGAATCTAGATAAGGGAGGGAAAATTAGTGATGAAAAACATATCAACAAACATGAATAAATTCTGTAAAACTAATTGTCATGGCTCATATACAGTATGACCAACAGAGGGACAATCAAAAGGAAAGCATCAGTTATGTTTATTGTGAAATTTTTTTATTCAAAATAAAGCAATGTGAGGGGAACACACTATGAGAAAATTACCATTTTTTAAATGGTAAATATCTTACCAAATGGAATAGGTTTTATATTCTAAGTAGTATATTGAACAGTAAAACATTGGGGCGCCTGGGTGGCTCAGTGGTTTGGGCTGCTGCCTTTGGCTCGGGTCATGATCTCAGGGTCCTGGGATCGAGCCCCGCATCGGGCTCCCTGCTCCGCAGGAAGCCTGCTTCCCTCTCTCTCTCTCTCTGCCTGCCTCTCTGCCTACTTGTGATCTCCGTCTTTCAAATAAATAAATAAAATCTTTTAAAAAAAAAGAAAAGAAAATTAAAACATTAAAAAATAAAATTTTAATTTAAAAAATTATGTAATTTTTAAAAAAGGTTAAAAATAGCAGAACCATTTTTCTTATAACTGGAAAATACATTGTGTATATATCTATCAAAAATAACTTGTCATGGGGCCGCCTGGGTGGCCCAGTGGGTTAAAGTCTCTGCCTTCGGCTCAGGTCATGATCCCAGGATCCTTGGATCGAGTCCCACATTGAGCTCTCAGCTCCGCAGCGTTCCTGCTTCTTCCTCTCTCTCTGCCTGACTCTGCCTACTTGTGATCTCTGTCAAATAAATAAATAAAATCATTTATAAAAAATTTTAAAAAAATAACTTGTCATGTCTGGAATCAGGAGCATATGGAAAAAAATAATATCTGAGGACAATACTTCTGCCGTTTTGTGCCTTGTTAATATTTTTAAACAGTCAGGCAACTTTTAGCTTTATTGAAATACCTGCTAAGATACCAGCAGTGCCTTTTGGAGCCCTATGACTATAAAAATTAATTGCAAATATTCAAAATGTTTACTATGGTGTCACTATTTAGGGCCACCACCAAGTATGTTTCAGAAGTAAGCATAACTGTTACTCTTCTGTAAGGCAAAAGGGCATATTTTCAGGAGTTCCATCTGCTGTACCAGGAGGTGAATCAAGTAATGATTTTTGTCTATAAAATAATTCACTTTTCAATCTAACATTCCTTATTCCACATTATAATAATAAAAACTAGGAGGAGACTAAAACAAACAAACAACTACAACTACAACAACCAGCTTTTCCTTCAGTGGAAAAGTAAATATAACCTTATGAGTAGCCTGAAATTTATTTTTAAATATTTTTAAGATAAACGTTTTTGTTAGAAAACCATATATTTTATATTACTAAGAAATAACAGGCAAAGTTTTATTAACTTCTAAAAAGTCTAGTTACTTCTATTTATCTATTAACTCATCTCTTTTTGAAGTAGAATATGATCACACCTATTGTATCTACCCAAGTTTGTATGCTTTGGTTATTTTATGTTTGCTATTTCCTTGATTAATTTTTACAATATTTGATACATAATAGTATCTTTAAGTCCATCTATGGTTTCACAGAATTTGTTTGAACTTCATAAAAATGTACCATACTTTTTGCACTGCCCTTGTTTTACTTCTCTATTAACTTTCCAAGATTTATTCACTTTAGAGTGTGTAGCTATCATTTATTTTTATTCCTCCATAATGCTATGTTTACAAATTTGTATTTATCTGTACTTTTAAAATTATCTTAATTATAAACCATTTCTCATCTCACGTAACACTCATGTTATTTCTACACTTATCAGATATTATGTAACTGAAAACCACAACTCAGCAACAATATAGCACCATTTTTCAAAATTAAATGGCTTACCAGAATTCTTTAATTCTATCCTTTATTTGTATTAGATGACCCTTTATTCTGGTATTTGGCATTTTTCATATGGAGGAAAGCTTATAAGTTGGTATTCCATAAATAGAAGGAAGAATGGCCGTATGCCTATATATCAGGTGTCCTGTTTTCACTCCCTTTGTGGAGCACCTACCCTGGAGGTCATGTAATAACCAATGACCAAAAAACAAACAAAAAACCCAAACATCCAGGTCGAAGTGCCATCCCTGACTGGAGATGAGTAAACTGCTCAACAGACCCTGGGCAGGCATCTCAGCCCAGGCCTGTGCTGGGGAAGCTGGAGCTGGCTTTGGGCGCAATCAGGAAGCCAGCAAACTGACCGGAGAGTGCAGCCACGGTGAACAGGACTGATGATCTTTTAGCAGCCAGGCCATGTGCGGACACCCGCTCAGGGAGCCAGGCTAGGAGGCTGCCCAGCGCCTGAGCTGGCAATGCTTACAAGCCCCCTGGGGCTTCGCCCCGCGCCCCAGCACCGGCCTGGCCTCAGGAGGGAGGGGGGCGGGGCGGCGCAGAGAAGGGGCTTTGCTAATTGCCAAAACGGGAAGTGAGCTCGCTGAGGACTCAGGAGGGATGGGGGCGGGGGCGGGTCGAGGGCGGCCAGGAGAAGGGACTTTGCTAATTGCTGAAGTGGGAAGTGAGCTCAAGGAGGATGTGGCGGAGAGTCTGGGAGGAGGTGGAGCGGCTGGAGGAGGAGGGGCGTGCAGCGCCGCGGTGCTGTGCTGCGTCCCAGTTGGGACTGCAGGACCCACCGGACTCGCCGCCCATGCGCTCCCGCGTGAGGTCCTGCTGTCCCGCTCCTGCTGCCTGCTGCCACTTCCCGCCCCAAGGCTTCTCCTGACCACCCTCTGTGCACAGGTAAAGTGACACCGCGCCTCACCCTCACCTGGAGCAGAAAGCGGGGGACGCGACCTGGGGGCGGGGAGGGGGGTTGTTGTAACCCAGCCTCCCGGGAACACCAGGGCACCGGGACCACCCCGGACACTGGGCAGAATCCGGGTCTGCATGGGGTCGGGCTGGGGACAGCGCCTTGCGAGGTGCCCCCCGCCAGTGGGCGCGCTAGCCCCCATTATTCGGAACCCACCTGTGAGAGCCCACCTGTAGAGTCCTTTCATTAGAATGGTCTCTGGTTCTAGCCTCAGTTCAGAATACTGCATGTATCTGAGGACCGAGTCCAGATGTTTCTTTCATCTCTGACTTGAATTTGAAATCCTCCTCAGACTTCAGCTTCCAGGATTTCTCCAGTCCTTGCTCTCCCACTGTCTTGGTGGGGATCCGCCATGAGTGTTGAACCCAGGAATGAATGAATGATATATACCCCAGATCGCTGGGGCTTTGTCTTGTTTTGCTGAGGTTGGAAAGGCTTGGGCGAGACCCCCTGTATGCAGATACAGAGCTGCATGCAATTGCTTAAACGTGTTCCCCACTTAATTGCTTGGGCATTGAACATTTCACCCTTAACCTGTGGCTTGAGCAGTTAGGAGGAGACAATCTGGAGGCAAATCAGAAGATGGCTGAATCCACATGGTGGTGGTCTGGGTTTGGGAGATTTTCCTGGAGATTCAAAGGAAAGATCTAAATTCTTCCAGTGGGGAGTGGTAAACATTTTATGGATGGGAGATTGAAAATAAATGGTCTGGTTAACCTTTCCCTCCCCCTCAAAACCCATTATTTGAAAAACAAAAAGGGAAGTGAATGGAGAAATCCTCCCACTCCCATCCCCACTCACCTCCATAGCCACCTCCTCTTCCAAGAACCTAAAAGACAAGGTGCCAAGAAGTGTTAGGTACCAGCAGTGGTCTCAGATCTCATTCAAGGATCATGGTGAAAGGCATTCAAAGAGATTGTGGGGGCACAGGGATCCAATTAAGGGGGACAAGTTTAAGGTTTGCCTGGTCCCCTAAAAATTAATGGCACTAGAGAAGATGAGCTTTGGGAACTATAGCTTAATGGATACAATGTGTAAAAAGCTTCAGTGAGTCATGGTGGGAAGAGGCCATGAGGGCAGCAAATACAGTCTTAGATGATGTTATTAATAGCACTACAGGCTCTAGATTTCCTGTGGTGGCAAGACCAGCCCGGCCAAAGTGGATACTCACAACCTGGAACAGAGGGTCTTGGAGATCCCAGCACGTGAGGTATGATGAGAGGGTAAAATGATAGGAGGTGTCCTTTGGAAGGACTGTCTCCTTGACTTTAAAAGGGAGAACCCAAATCTGTAGGTGAAATCTTTTTGGCTACAAAGAGGGCCGAGGCCTCCTAAGGTCAAGGTCTCCTCGTCACTTGCAAAGATGTCGAAGAACATATTCAGACATTTCAAAGATGTCCTCATGTCCATCGGTTCCCACTCTGGAATTCTATCAATAAGGTGAGAGTTCCTCTAGTTGAAAAAAAGATCTAAAATGACGTCCCTTTCTCATGTAATTTCTGTAACCTCCAGGACACACCCACCTCCCCCTTCCAGCTCTGTAATGAAGCCACAGCTGGTGCCAATTTGTGGAACTCCTTAAAGGCTATTCTCCATTATATACCCCCTGACAAAGTTCCCATGCTCCCTCACCTGATTTCCTGCACTCACCTCCCACCTGGTGTGTTCACACCTGCAAGTGCCTTTTACCAACCCCTTTGCCAAAAGGCAGCCAGAGTGACCTTTCAAAGACCTATCAGTTCCTGGCATTTGTCTCCATAGAAATCTGCACTGATCTTCTAACAAATTCCCAGTCCTCCAAAGGCACCCATAATCCTCCCATCAGTCTCTTCATACCCCTCCAACTGACTGATGCCTGTTCTGCCCCCATCTCTCTGCCCTTCAACCACACTGCCTCCCTCTTCCTGTGGAGACCCCTCATGGTGCCTGCCTCCAAGCACAGGTGATTCCCATTGATGGGAAGACCCTCTTCCTCTCCCCCATCTCCCCACTCCAGTTACTCCCACTTATTCGTGAGCTAACTAGCCCCATGGTACACACTCTCCATGCAGCCTGCTCTCTCTTTTCTAGCACTGGCCTCTGTTTCTAGCTGTGGTTGTGTCATGGATGTCCCTCCCCAGCCAGCCTCCAAGCTCTCCTTCCCTTTAGCTCCAACACCTGACACAGTGCCTGGCACGTAGTAAGCCCTGGCTAGCTTCTAAGAGCCTCACTGAGGGACTGAAAGCATTTTAAAAAGGTCACCACGTAGGCTCCAAACTGTAGGCAGAAAAAGCTTTGCCTGGATTGACATTTTAGAGACGTATTCGTCAAGTTGGATGTGTTCACTGACTTTACCTTGTAAAATTTTTAAAAAAAGGACCTCTGTATCGCTTCGCATCTAACGAAGGCACATGTATACTATTAGACCACGTTATGAGCTTAATGGAAGGAGACAAGATGTTTTCGCTAAGAAAATGTATAAGACTGTTGAGGTCAAGTGGGAGAAAACAGTCCGTTTGTTGGAGCATTGCTATCTTACTCTATCACAGCCACTCATAAAAATCTGACACGGGGTGAGTCAGAATTGTCTGTTGGAGATGAGTTAGATCTGGCTCATGTTCTTACAGACATGAAAGCCAGGAACGAAGAAGGAGGCTTTGAAAGCCTGGGTTGAGGAGGCGGTTTGGTTCACTGCGATGAGCTAAGTGCCCAGGGCTAGGGGCAGACATGCGGGCCTGTGTCCTTCCTTTGTTCTGGGGTCCCTCTTGCACCATGTGGTGAGGCTGGTGGCTGGGAGCAGCTCAGGACAGGACCCGGTGGCATCTTACCTCTCTCACCCTCCTGTGGGCTCCAGTGGGCTCCAGTAGGTCCCAGGGGACAGCCTGCCTTCCTTGAAAAGCCCAGTAGCACTGGGAGCAGAAACTGGGACCAAAGAGTGAGCACCCTGTTTGACAAGCTGGACCAGCCACCTCTTCTTCAGATGCAGAGGGAACCCTGGCATGCTGACTCCTCCCTTCTCCCTTTCCCCTTTCCTCTCTTCCTCCCTCTTCCCTTCCCCTCTCTCCTTCCCTGGTGGTGCCCTTTCCCAATGCCCACTTCATCCCTTTTCCTTTCTACATGCCTGAGTTGTAGAGTTTCTTCTCTTTCCTCCCCATTACTTCCCTTCATCTAAATCTCCTCTTTGTTCCCTTTGTCCCCGCTCTCTGCTCCTCCTCCCCTTCCGTGGGCCCTGTTCAGCTCCATCCTGACTGCAGGCAGAGCTGGACTAACATGCTCACTTGCTAGCTCAGTCACCCTCCAGAGAAGTCACTCTTCGGTAGCCAACTTCCTGACCCCCTGGTCCCTTCTCCACTTGTTCAGATATTGCTCTGAAGTCTGAGGAGGACAGAGCGGGGCTGCCACAGAATCAGGCCAGAGGAGAAACCAAACCATGTGCCCCCACTGTCGCCCAGCACTGCTGCTCTGAGAGTTTTCAGAGTCCTCAACAGGGTTAGGATTTAGGGGCTTCTTCAGAACCGGGAGTGAAAACAACCATAGGTCAAAAGAAAAGCTATGACCCCCACACAAAAATAATAATCACAAATGAAAACTATGTTAACTCTGAAGTCCCAAAGTCGAAGAATTGCCTTGAATCTGTCACAAGAAAGCACCCAAGGCCTCACTCTCTGGGTTCTGGTTGGCCTGGAATGGCAGGAGGCTCTGACCCATGCGTGGGGGTGCCAAAGGATGGGGGCTAGCCCGCCCCTTTTCGGGGCGGGAATACCTCGTGCAGCGCTATGCCTGGCCCGACCCCTGGGGGTCGGCGTGCGGCGCCGCGTCCAGGGTGGTCCCGGTGCCATGGGGTTTGCTGGAGGCTGGGCCCCGCCCCCTCCCTGCTCGTGGCCCCCGTTTTCTGCTCCAGGTGAGGGCGCGGCGCGGTGTCACTTTACCTGTGAGCAGAGGGTCTTCCGGAGAAGCCATGGGGCCTGGAGGGGCAGCAGGCGGCGGCACGGGACAGCGGGGCCTCGGGGGCTAGGCTGGAGCAGGGAGTGCACGGGCGGCGAGGGCGGCGGTATGGTGGGTCCTGCAGTCCAGACTGGGCTGCAGCACAGCACCCTGGCGCTGAGCGCCCCTCCTCCACCAGCCCCTCCACCTCCTCCCAGACTCTCCACTGCGTCCTCCCAGAGCTCACATCCTGCCTTGGCAATTAGCAAAGCCCCTTCTCCGGGCTGCTCCCGCCTGGCCCCCCGACCCTCCCTCCTGAGTCCTCAGCAAACTCACTTCCCGCTTTGGAAATTAGCAATGCCCCTTCTCTGCGCCGCCCCTGCCCCCCTCCCTCCTGAGGCCCCGCTGGCCTGGGGTGGGGGGCGAAGCCTTGGCGGGCTGCAAGTGTTGCAAGTGTTGCCAGCGCCAGTGCTGGGCAGCCTCCTAGCCTGGCTCCCTGAGCAGGTGTCTGCGCCCGGCCTGGCTGTGAAAAGGTCATCAGTCCTAAATGCCGGCTGCACACTTGGGTCAGTTTGCTGGCTTCCAGATTGCGCCCAAAGCCAGGAACCAGCTGCCCCAGCACAGGCCTGCGCTGAGATGCCTGCCCAGGATCTGTCTGAGCAGTCTCCTCATCTCCAGGGTGGTCAGGAGAAGCCTTGGGGCGGGAAGGGGCAGCAGGCAGCAGGAGCGGGACAGCAGGGCCTCACGCGGGAGCGCATGGGCGGCATGCTCAAGTGTTGGTATAAAGCTATTATGCTTTTCAAAACCCCGAACACTAATTCATGTATCGTGGTCATTATTTATCATATCACACAGTAGAGAGGTGGCAGAAACGCACTTTCAGGTTAATTTTTTTACAAGGAAGATTGACTTATGAACCTACTTTGTTATTCCCTTTCATTCAATTTCCCTGTACCTCCTTTTCTATGAATTGTAACGGTAAAAAAATTTCCCTTCCCATCATTATTTTTATTGTTGGCACGTTCTTTGTGAACCATAAAGTGTATGCTATAAATGGGAGCGCTTTTCTTTTTTTTGTAGTTTACGAAGAACTAATATTTTTAAAATTTATATTTTATTTATTTTCAGCTCCACACCCAGTGCTCCATGCAAGCAGTGCCCTCTATAATACCCAACACCTGGTACCCCAACCTCCCAACCCCCGCCCCTTATAAACCCTCAGATTGTTTTTCAGAGTCCATAGTCTCTCATGGTTCAGCTCCCCTTCCAATTTCCCCCACCTCCCTTCTCGTTTCTAACTCCTCATGTCCATGAAAAACTAATTTAAAAACATTCATCCACCAGAGTACCCAAAGGGCTCCCATATAAACTATCTGTCGTTACATTATGTCCCGATGTGGAGCTCAATCCCAGGATCCTGACATCATGACCTGAACTGAAGGCAGAGGCTTTAACCCACTGAGCCACCAGCCCCAATGTATTCTCTTCAGTACCAGAATTTGTAACCAATTGACAGATGAAAAAGGAGGCAGTCAAGTGAAAAACAATAGGTCTTAGACCTGCAAGAAATTCGAATTTGATGAATTCAGCTACTCAGGCACTGTTTCACATTTTCAGATCTCTGCAGAAAAGGGGTTAACCTTTTTACTGCATGTAAAAGAGAAGACTATAACACATAATATGTGTAAGCATGTAAATATCAAAATATATCCCATTAGTTGCTAAGACACACAGGGCCTATTTTTTCTCTCAAATTCATGAATATGTAGGAGCAATAAGTGAGAAGTGAATGTATACTCTTCACTTCGAAGTCTTTTAGAAATCTAAAATATGACTCTCTATGGTTTGTGTCTCCATATTCCTTTATTGCCAGTTTGAACAAATCCACATGCTTTGATTCAAAGGTAATAAATTCCTCTTATTTGGAAAAATGATGTTTATTTTTGTTCTCTCACCCTTCGCAGGTGGTTTCATTTTAGCACACTTCAGAGTTATAATTTCATGCTTATTAAAAACATTTAATATGATCTACATAGATGAAAGAAACTTTTGTTTTATTAAATTATTTGACAAAAAAATCTGTTATTTTAAAAATGTAATTCTTTTGAAGGGTCATTTTAGAGCGTTCAGAGAGGATCTAGGAGTGTGGTATTATGCAGTTTTTAAGTAGGTATGAAATGGTTATTTCTACGATTGTTTCTTTAAGGCTTATGTATATTGTCCATTATATGCTATAAAATATTTTGAAAGAGAATTTAAGGTATGTTTTACATAGTTTATTTTTTGGAAAAAAATATTGAAATGACTTATGAAATTCAGTATACTCTCAACATTAATTTATTCTGAAATTTACCAATTGTCTACTGAACCTATTATATGGCAGATATTACTTCAGACTACACTGGTAAATGAAATACTTGGCTTTGTAGAACTTTTATTTTCATGGGTGAGACAATTAAAAGCTATAAACCTTAATAAAAATTGCATAGTGCATTCAAAAATGATGAGTAAAATGGGGAAAAAGAAAAATTCGATCAGGGTGAGAAAAATCAAGGTTGCTAGGCAGGGGATGGGGAGTTAAAATTTTTAATAGGAAGATCAGGATAGTTACAATGAAGCTGACAATTGAACAAAGGTATGGAAAGGTGATGAATTTGCCCAGAACTATCAGCAATAAGGTCACTCCAGAAAAAGGAATTGGCTATCTTGAAGGCCATAAGGTTGGATCATGCCTGGCATATCTGAGGAATAGCAAGGAGGCCACTGTGAGTGACTGAAGAGTAGCAGGGAAAGAGGTCACAGAGGTTAAATGAGTGGCTAGATCATGTAAAAGCTTAGAAGTCATTGTAAAACTCTGGCTTTTATATTTGGAAACTTACTGTGTGATAGAATTTCTGCTAATAACTGAGAGTTCAAATGTCCATAAAATTTCAAGGATTCTTATTCTACTAAGACGGAATAAAGAAAAAGAGTTCATATTTTCACATGGTGTAACAAATGCTCGGAGATCCAAGTGTAGGAAGCTATGGGAGCACAGAAGAAGGCACTAAAATCACACCAATATATTTGATGACTGTGACTATATATAAATTTGTATTTTCTAGATTTTTTATAGTCATGGAATCACACAGTATATACTATTCATTGCCTGGCTTTTCTTTGAGAAAAGCATCATTACTTTGAGAATCTGCAATTGTAAATAGTTCATTTTGATGTTGAATAGTAATCTCTTTAATGAATAGATCATAAGTTGTCTTTGCTCTATTGATGGACATTGATGAACATTTCCACTGTTTTCAATTCTTACAAATAAAGCTGCTATGAAATTCATATACAAGTCCTTGTATGAACATAGGGTTTGTTTCTCTTGGTTAAATGCCTAGAAGTAAAATGGCTATTTGTGTAACTGCAACATACTTTGCATTTAAAAAATTTTCAAACTATTTTCCAAAGTGGTGGTATCATGATATATGCCAACAACAGTTTAGATTATTTGTTGCTTCTCAATCTAGCTCAGACGAAGTACAATTAGCCTTTATAATTTTAGCCATTCTAATAGATATGTAAGCATGTCTCATTATGATTTTAATTTGTATTTCTTTAATGTCTAAATGTTGAGAAATTTGTCATGTGCTTATAAGCCATCCATATACTTTTGGTGACATGTCTCTTCCATTATTTCCTTCACATGTAAAATTGGATACTCTGGTTATTAGTAAGGTTTTTTATTTTTATTCATTTTTTAATAATCAGAGTAGATGTCCATTATCATATATATAATTTGCAAATCCCTTCTCCATCTTTACGGTTTCTCAATGGAGCTTTGATAGCTGTGTCTTTCAAGAAATATGCTACTTCTTTCCTGGTACACGGAGGTATGACTAGAACATTTGCAAAGAAAATCATGGCTTAAGATATATGTAGTCTGCAGTTGTTGGGAGTGTTCACCATCCTTGCCTCTCACTCATCTCTCACTGCCCACACATTCAGATATAGGGGAATATTGATTGACAAAATATTAATTGCCAAATAACACTAGTTGGAGAATAAGAAAAATGCAGGCACCTGATTATATAATATTACTTAAATAAAATATGTTTTTATAAGTGCTATTGGAAGTAAATTCCTCAATATTTTAATCACACAGAATGATGGAATCCTAGATTTTTTTTTCTTCTATTTACTAAGAAAATGATCATGCCTCAAGTATATTAAAATGGAATAGGGAAAATTAAAAATTGTTTTAAGTTGATTTGCGTGTGTTGTGCGTATGTGAGAGATAAAGTGAGAGAGAAAGAGAAAGAGAGAAAAAGAAAAAGGGAAAGACAGAGAGGTGGCTGCAGTGAATTGATGAGTTGCAGGATAGATTTTAAAGTTTTGTCTTTTGCTTTCTACATTTCCTTTTCCTTAGGTTCAAGAGAACAATCAGTAATATCTCAGATGCCTGCTGGTAACATCAGCAGAAAGAGTTAGAGGTTCCCAGAAAATTAAAGATGAGATATAGTTTTCCTGACATGAGAAAAGTCATTTTTTGTCCCCAGCTATTTTCAATGATCTATACCCCACCTGTGTACTTGCCCAAGCACACTTCTTCCAAAACTTCCTGGGAGGTTCTTACAAAGAAATGCAAAAACCTCACTAGTTAAGGATTTTGAGGGAACAAGGCAATGGGAAAACTAACAGTCACCACCAGACCAGGAAATAGCCTAAGCTATTGAGACAATAAATCAGTGGTAAAACTCCTAGTGCTATTTCAAAAGTAATCAAGGCCTTGCATTCCTTGTTCCAGAAAATGAGCCCAAGACCCCATCTAGTTTATATCTGCTCTTGAAGCCTGCAGAGTCCCTTTCCCTTGTCCAACAGTTACCTCTGCTTTATTCTAACGTTGAAGTTTCCGCCCTCGGTGGAATACAAGCATCATTCATGTGAACTTGCAATACATATTGCACAAATACATATGTGGATGTGCATGCATCCACAACCTTATGACCAACCATACACGGGATAATAAAACTCTCCCTTCTGAGTATTCATCTTAAATACTAAATAAAAATCTCTCTCCTGTTCAAACAGTCAAGGCTTTGGAACTTATTCCCTGTGATCTCCTTGTATGTTGTAAACAAAGATTCCTTTGTTTGACAACTCCACCTGTTTCTGTGATTCACCAAAGACTGACCTCAGTTAGTTCCGTTACTGTAATGGCTTTCACTACTCTGATTCTACCTCTGCAAGTCTCCAAATTTAATTATTTTTTTCTCCCAATTCCGCATGTTCTTGGCTTTAAACTGCAACTCTGAAGAGATGATTGGCTTGTTTAAAAAAAAATCAAGCAAAGGGAGTAGTAGTCAACATTGTTACTTTGAACTTCCTGCCCTAAGGGGCTCTCCTGTTGTTTCTCTTTGACTTCCTGGACTGAAACGACAGAAATTTGGCAATACATCACTCCCCAATCCAGATTACTGACAGAACAGTTTAGACCCTTAGAAAAATATTAGTTTAAAAGATCACATAATTAAATACTTAAGCATGTAGTGTAATATAGTGGTTTACAAGAAATATATTTTGGTCATCTGAATATTTGGTTTTCAACCATGGCTACTGACTCACAGCTCCTAAAACTCTTGGAATTTCCTGTGATAAGGGTGAGAGAGGTGTGTTTTGTTATGTTAATGAAGTGACCTTCAGACCTCACTCAAGGCAAGGGCTCTTTGCCTGAAGGACCAACCACTTGGTGAAAGCCTTCATAACTTTTTGCCCAACATGCCTCCCCTTCCTCCCAATTCAGGATTATCTGGGGAGGGAAGAGGAGCTGGAGATTAGATCAGCAAATGACAATGATTTAGTCAGTCATGACTATGTCATGAAGCCTCCACAGAAAACCTGAAAGGACTGGGTTCAGAAAGCTTTTAGTTTGTTAAATGTATGAAAAGGCAGGAAGAGTGGCAGTCTTACAGAAGGTAATAGAAGCTCTGTGCCCATTCTCCATACCTTGCCCTGTGCACTTCTTTATCTATCTATTGATTTAAATCTTCTATTATATCTTTTAATAAGCTGGCAAACATAAAGTAAGTACTTTTCTGAGTTTTGTGAGTCCCTGTAGCAAATTAAAAGAATGAAAGAAGTAGGCCACTGGGACCTCCAACCTGTAGTTGCTCAGTCACAAGCACAGGTAATAACCTGGGGCCTACAGTGAGACTGGCATCTGAGATGGGGTTGGAGATAGTCTTGGAGGACTGATCCCTTAACTGATGAAATCTTACGCTATGTTCAGGTAGATAGTGTCAGAATTTAGTTGAATTCTTGGAGATCCTGCTGTTGTCTGAAAATTATTTGGCATTGTTGGTATGATGTCCTAAAACCCAAAAAGATATAGCTACCTCAAAATAAGAATAAGGTTGACAGCTTAGATATAATAAGTGAGTATATCAGGGATTTAAAATATACCCAATAAATAATGTAAGGAAATAAGAAAAGATTTTGAAATGAAAACAAGAATAAGAACCTAGTGGTACTAATAGATTAAATATATGTAATCTAGTTGAATTAAGAATACAATGGATAGAATACATAATGGATTCAATAGAGATAAGAAGTCACTTAAGGATATAGTCATCTGGATACCAGCAAAGCATTAAAATTATCAATATAAAAGAGGTGTAAGATGTAGGTGATGTGTGTGGAACAAAAGCTAGAGAAAAAATTAGATTTCCTTACTACTCATAGCCTGTTGACAAGTCCTTGAAGTTCCTCTGGGGACTCAGCTGCTTCCATGTGGACACATCCACTCAGGGCAAAAAGCATTCTTAGTCCACCCCCCCCCCAGGATACTGAAAATCTACTTTCACATGTAAAAATTACTTTGGAAACTTCTTTATCTCTACTCCCCACCCCTACCCTCAAGATATACATTGGCAATCATCTCCCAAGCATATACCCACTGATACACATCAGAAGAGTCTCTTCCCTAAGTTTTTACTAAATAGTAATAAATGACCTTTCCCTAACAATAGCTAGCCCCCTCAAGGTCCTGGAAACCTTGTTTATAAAATACCTTGGAGGCCTGTGCTATCCCTAACCTCCTCCCAAATTGAAAGTATATAATCAGCCACTCTTCATGACCCTCTCTCTCTACTCCAAATAAATAAATAAATATTTTTAAATAAAATAAAATAAATGACTTTTTTTAAATGAAAGAAGAAAAAGGAAAGAAATATTTGAATATTAATGTACATCTGTTTCTCAAGCATAAAATAGTCAAGACACTGGATTAAAACTTACATACAAGAAAAGAAAGAAAATATTCATAACTATAGTTGACTCTATGAATCCCAAACTAGGGCATACATACCAAAGACAAAAAAAAAATCATAAGTGTTAGAGAGAAAAAAAATAATTCATTAATAAAGAGACAAGTATCAGACTGACAGAAATTTTTTAAATAACATCAGATATAAAAAAGAATGAAGTAATAGCTTTATTATCTTGAAAAAAATAATCACAAATGTAAACATTTAGATCCTTATAAAATGTCATTGGAATAGGAAGGCATAATAAAAAAAATTTTCAGGAATACAGACCACAGTTAATTTGCCTTAATTTGTGTAGGCAGCACTTAAATACTAATATTATTTTAACAGTTAAAATGTATCTATGACCTATGGGGTAGGGGAAAAGAGGATGACCAAGTCATCTTGAAATAATTCAGTTTTATGTAAAAAGTAAAAAGATCGAAAAAAAGACTTGAAGAAAAGAGAGATAAAACATATGCATAATAAAAATAAATAAATAAACAACTGGAGTGCCTGGGTGACTTAGTCGGTTCAAGTGTCTGCCTTCAGCTCAGGTGATGATCCCAGGGTTCTGGTATTGAGCCCTGCATCAGGCTCCCTGCTCAGTGGAGAGTCTGCTTCTCCCTCCCATTGAGAAAAAAAATTTGACTTATTTATTTGAGAGAGAGAATCTTTAAATTTGACTTATTTATTTGAGAGAGAGTGAGAAAAGAAAAACATGCACACAGCAGGGGGAATAACAGAGGGAGAGGGAGAAGCACCCCACTGAGCAGGGAACCCCCTGCGGGCTCTATCTCAGGACCCGGGTATTATGACCTGAGCTATAGGTAGACACTTAACTGGCTGAGCCACTCACGTACCCCCAATGAATACAATCTTTACAAATAATAATAATAATAATAATAATAATAATAATAATAAATAATATTACAGATAGTATGATTTTTTTAATGTAAGACTTGGTATAAAAACAGGATGACATACTTGTCTAATTATAGCAAAAGACTTTGATAAGTGTAGATGCAGTAGTACATAAAAAATTTAACTTCTTTCATTAACTGATAATTTAATTAGATTAAATTAAGAGACATCAAAATTTAGAGAATCTAATAGTCCTGATCTATTAATAAATGTAGCCATCCTGACCCCAAAACAATAGTCTTCAGTAAGTATATAAGCATAAGTTGAACATTTACACAAACAGGCCATTATTTAGGCCAGAAGTATATGCCAATAAATTCCTAGAGTTAAATATCAGGCTATATTTTCCAAGAATAAGGCAATAAAATTAGAAAACAATGACCAAAATATTAAATTCATATAATTGGAAGTTAACTTCATACCTAAAAAGAAATAATACAGCTAATTCAGAAATTTTTAGAATTACAGTACTTTGGTAATATCAACTCTCAAAATGAGTAACGGACTGGTGGGGCTAGGGAGGAAGAGATCCATAGGGAACTTTGTGAACAGGCTCTCAGAAATCCCCAAAATGTGGTGTGGTAAAGAGATAAATTGGACCACCCTACCCCGGGAAGAGCACCCTGATCTAGGCATGTAGGATGGAGGACCACCCTGCCCTAGGTGTATGGGGTGGGTCATGTGGGGTGGGTGTCTCTATGATAAACACCTGTAACCAAAAAAGAATAATCAGACCCTCAAAAGGAGGTAAGCCATTGCAGCAGTTATTGATAGAGATGTTAAAAGGATTAAAGTTGCCTGGTTACCTTTTTATAAAAAATAAACCCTGAAGGCACTCATTGTTAACTGAGTGGGGACCCCTCTTAGTTGTGAGAACTTTTTCTATATATTCACGTGATAAACTTCTGCCACTTACTCACTCTCCATTGCCCACGAGATTCCTTCCTTGACTCCAAGAGACAAGAACCTAGCTCTCCCACATCATTCCCTAGAGTTAAGTATCAGGCTATATTTTCCAATGATAAGGCAATAAAACTAGAATAGAATGACCAAAATATTAAGTCCATGTAACTGGAAGTTAACTTTATACCTAAAAAGAAATAATACAGCTAATTCAGAAATATTTAGAATTACTGTACTATGGTAATATCGTTTGTGAAAATATGTGACAATAATTAAAGGTATGAAGGAAATCTAAAGGTTTAATTGTATTAATTCAAAAGAAAAACAAAACAATACAACAAAACACCAAAGCATAAAACAACAAAACAAAACAAAAAGAATATAAAGGCAAAACCTAAGAACAGCAGCAGTAATAACAAAATATTATGGAAACAAGCAAATTTTTGGAATAGATTAATAAGAAAGATTTGACCAATGAGTACTGGTCAGGAATACTCAGAGATGATGAAGATAAAATAAAATACTAAATGAAATGTATAAAAACTAAATTATAGACCTAAGAGACTAATTAAAAATGCTTCTAGAAAAAGAGTCTCATTTGAAGACAATAAAATTAATAGCACCATAGACAAAACTGTATTTGTGACATAGGGGAGCAATTAGAGATGATAAAGTATTTCCTTAAATATCAAAGATAACAAGTAGACTCAGTGGCTCAGTCAGCTAAGCCTCTGCCTTCACCTCAGATCATGATCCCAAGGCCCTGAGACTGAGCTTGACTCCCTGCTTGGTGGGGAACCTGCCTTCTTCTTTTCCCTCTCCCTCTGCAGCTTCCCCTGCTTGCGCTTGTTCTTTCTCTCACTCTCTCTCTCAATAAATAAAATTTTAAAAGTTAAAAAAATTAAGAAATAAGCATCAAAGATTAATCCATAAGGTAAAAATCTTTATTAAAGTGATTAATTAATTTATATTAAAATTAAATATTTCCTTGCAATTAAGTGCAGTGTGGAGGAAAAGTTAATAGACAACTGACATAGGAATGAACAATACTTAAAATATTTAAAACTGACAAGGAATTATTAGATTTAGACTCCATGATGATCTCTATGTATGTGCATATAAAACACCTTAATATACTTTGTTGGAATGTGCTACAGGAAATTAAAGAGACAGAAAGATAAAGGGGGAAAAAAATAGCTCAACTTGAAATGACTAGTTGGTTGCCATTTACATTTTCCACCACTTTTTTGGTCAATGAAATTATTTTACATGTATCTATTATTATCTTGTAGGACATGTTACACTAAGATCATTATTAATGAAGTTGAGAATAAGAATATGATGCCTCATTTCATCATAGTTGTTAAAAATGATTCCTAAGCTGGTAAATGCAGGAAGCCAGAAACAAACAAATGATAATTAGCACCAGTACAAAAGCTTGTCCACCTGGAACCTGTAAGAAAATCCAACTAGATCCTGAAAATAATGAGTGATTTGAGGAAACTGGACAGGGATATAGATTTCCAGATGCTTTTTACTTATAATGGCAATAGCAACTTAGACAAGGTAATGGAAAAAAATCTATTAATTGGCAGTAGGAAAATTATTAAAAAAATATAAACCATAAGCCAATGAACTTGGGAAAATTATGAAGAATCTACATAAACATAAAATGAAACAATATATATTCGCCAAGGCACATTCACATTTTAAAAAATAAGTTGAAAGGGGAACAATATGCCATAATACATATATCAATGTTTTTCATAGAAGTTTAGTATAAAAAATAAACATTTTAAATAATTTATTTGGAAATTGATATCACATATCTGAAAAACTTGGAAGAAGAAATGGATAACCATGACTAAACAAATGTAGCAGAAAAATGATTTACAATAATAGATAAAAGCTATTCAAAAATGCAGTGAATATTGGCCAAAGCTTAGAAAAATCGATAAAATATAAAATGTAAAATGAATTCATGAATGAAAAAGAGAATCCCATTAAATCTAATTTGGAAAAAACTAATAGTTTTTTTTTTTTGCCTGAATCTGATCTGCCTTTCATTAGGTGGGACACTGACCAAGCCCACTCAGCTCCTCTCTCATGCCCAGTAATAGAAAAGTCAGGGACATTAATTACTTCTGGGATGAATTTTAACCACTGTGGATAGGATGCAGAAGCCAGTGGGTTAAACAGATTCTTTCTTGTTTCAGGAAAATAATTCTGAGATGTATTCTGTGCATTAGGATTGATGCTCAGTTGTCCACAATCATAATCCACTCAGTCTGAACTCATATATGTTTCTCCTGGACCACTTAGCTCTTCTCATTCTCTCCTCTTCCATGTGATCAAATCCCAAAATAATTATTTAGGTTGTGTATGCAAGTCCTGATTTTGAAGGGAAACTCAGTTACAGAAAGAGATGAAAATAAAGATACAGGGGAAAAAATGGGGCACTTGGGTGACTCAATTAGATAAGCATCTGATTTCAGCTCAGGTTGTTATCTCAGGGCGATGAGATGAAGCCCCTATAGGCTCTGTGCTGGGCAAGGAGGTTGCTTAAGATTCTCTCTTCTTATCCCTTTCCTTCCACCCCTCACCTCCCATGCTGTCTTTCTCTTAAATAATAAGCACTGCTGAACTATCTTAGATTCTGTACCTTCTCTCCAGCCATGAACCTATCACTGTCTTTATTCTTGAAAACTTTATTATACAAATTAATGTGGTGAAGGAAGCAATATGAGAAAGCCTATTAATCTGATGAGCATGGAACTGAACAAACCCTATAGATACTTTCCCTTTGATTTCTAGCCTATCAATACCTACAGTGAGTCACATACACTCAAGATTATTGTTTTTATTGTATACTTCATATATTCATTAATTTTTGACTCGTTATCATTTTGTTGAAGTGTTAAACTATGGTAATAAAAAACTTTTAATTAACTTTTCCTCCTAGGATACAAATATAACTTGCACTTGAGCTTTAGCTAATTTTATGTTCTAAAATTGCCAAAAAAAAATGATCAAGGTTTCTAGATTATTTACTGTATTTTCTACTATATAATATTGTTCTATCTCTTCTGTATAAAGAAAATGAATGCTTGGGGCTCTTGGGTGGCTCAGTGCGTTAAAGCCTCTGCCTTCTGCTCAGGTCATGATCCCAGAGTCCTGGGATAGAGCCCCACATCAGGCTCTCTGCTCAGCAGGGACCCTGCTTCCTTTCCTTTCTCTCTGCCTGCCTCTCTGTCTACTTGTGCTCTCTGTCTGTCAAATAAATAAATAAAATCTTAAAAAAAAGCAAATGAATGCTTGATAACTAAATGAATGCTTTACTGAACAAATTAAATATGGCAATAGCATTTTATTTTGTCATGCTTTACATATGAAACTATAATATTATATCACTAGTCTACAAATAATCTACTCACATAGTGATTTGGAAGCTTTTAGCAAAAGAATTCTTCCTCCTGATTGTAGTATAAAAGCCACAGAAATATTCAGAAGACTCCTAGGATAGAAAGTTAAATCCAGTTATCCGTGATGCCTAGAGTAGGACCTGACCTATGTATGTCCTGGGATGCACTAGTAACTGTTACATGTGATAGGATTATATTTAATATATACAGTTTCATTTACTTCACAAAGGAGATATAAATTTGAGAATAAAATATTTGATGAATCTATAAAGTCTATATCTATTTGTAACCAATGTGGTAGAATTAAGATGTTAATTTGAAAAAAAAATTTCATTGAACACATACACATATTCAATTGTTTTTATATATATAAACAGCATTATTTATTTATGTAAATAAATGCATTGTCAGTAAAATCCATTTACTTATCAATCATAAGGGTAATGTTAAGTACTAAGAATAAGAAATATGTGAAAAGATAAGTGTTCAAGAGTGCAGTTTGTGGTAATTAATACAACATGATAGGCTCATAAAAAAGATATATTACTTGAACTTAAAAGCTTCTATAATTAAGCGATGACCTCTTGAAATTTGTAATTAGTCTTGCTGCAGGTTTTCCTTGCACTTATTGCCCTTCCCCAGAAGTTCATTAAGAATTTCTGTGAATGTCCTTATGTTTAATCTCATTGATAGATTCCACTGCTGCTCACAAAACAAAGCCAAAAAGAGAGGTAACTCTATGTGGCACTCCATCCACAAGCAATACATTTATAAATAATTAAAAAGCTCTCTACTTCATTTGTTACCCATTCAGCTGATAATTTAAAAGAGTAACTGAGGCCATTTTATCAGCACTTTTAATAGAATGCGACTCAGAAACTTCACAGTGTTATTTAAGAAGAAATGCTCATGTGTTAAGGTTTTTATTTTTTTTTAAATCAACAAAATAATTTTCAAATATTAAAAGCAAATGTCTCCTTTTCCTCCAAGTTTCCTTGCTATGTCAAAGTTATAAATAAATACATTACAATCGTATTTTGAGTCGTAGATAAAAACAAATGTTCTGAAACTGTCTGTGGGTTGAGTGTCTGGGTTAACTAGTATAAATATCTGAACTCAAGGTATTTAGACTGTATTAGATGGTTCTTTTAGACTATTTAAAAATACATGCTCAGATAATGACAACATTATTTTATTCATTTTAATAAATAAATTATTTTATTTAATTATGTTTAATAATCTCTTCCAGTCCCGTCCAACAATCTAAAAAATAGTTATTTAATTAAATCGATATATTTAATATAAATATTTAATAAATTATTTAATCATTATTATAATGATTATGCAATACATTATGTATTGTGTAATAATTGAATTTTAATAAATAAATAAATGTATTTTTTACATTATTTTATTTTACTTTATTTTATTTAGTTGACAAAGAGAGGGAGAACGCAAGCAAAGGGAGCTGCAGGCAGAGGGAGAGGGAGAAGTAGGCTCCCAGCTGAGCAGAAAGTTCAAACTGGGGTTCCATCCCACGACCCTGGGATCACCACCTGAGTCGAAGGCAGATGCTTAACTGACTGAGCCATCCAGATGCCCAAGGCTTTGTATTCTTCGCTTCTAAACATTGATGCTGCTTCATCTCTGGAGTTAGTCCATTGATGCTGAGAATTCATATCAAAGAATTGATAGTAGCTGTTAAACAGAAACATGTAATTTAGGGGAAAAAAAAGAACAGAAGGAAGAGAAAGGCCAAAAGTCAAAAGCATATTAATATAAAATTTAATTAGATAAATAAAGCTGGTATTCCTGAAGGGGGCTAATAAAAGAGCTGCAAAGAGCTGATAGGATTAGGAAAATTCTCCACTCCTGGTCATTTCATAATTTTAAACTATTCCTTATTAATAAATATACTTAGTTCCAGAAACACAACCACATAAGGACATTTCCACCAAGTTTCCTCTAACAGCATTTACAAATAAGACGTTCAAACAATGTAGTTCGTTACATGTTGCATCTGTATCTTAAAGTTTAAACACTTTCTGTGACACATTTTCTAACAATGAAAATTTATATATAAGGTATATATATATATATATATATATATATATATATATATATATATACCTTATCCCTAAATGGAAAAAAAAAATATATATATATAGAAACCTTATCCCTAAATGAAACCTTTCTTTGTTTATTAGCTTAAATAGGTAAATTAGCAACAACAACAACAACAAACAGCTAATATTATAGAGGTAGGAACAATTTACCTTTTCATTCATTGCTATTTTCTAAAAATTCCTATTTTATTTTTTTCTCAAGTCTGTCATAATAATTTTCTAAATCTCCTGCCTTATTCAATTTTTTTCTTTTAGTGGAAATCTCTATTTCATATTTATTTTCTCTTCCTCCACTCTTTGCTCTAATAATTCAATGTGTTATTAGATTTTCTGTTTTTCTCTTTATCCAGATATATCTTTTCTTTCTTTCTTTCTTTTCTAAATAATTTCATTTGCTGGCATTTTACATCAGTACATGCTTTCTTATGGATGTTATAAATGTCTGTGGAACTACTAGAAGAAAAAACTTTTTTACCTTTAAGAAGTTTACAGTCTAGAGTGCCTGGGTGGCTCAGTTGGTTAAGTGTCTTCCTTCAGCTTAGGCCATGATGCCAGGGTACTAGGATCCAGTCCTGCATCAGCTGCCTGCTCAGCAAGGAGTCTGGTTCTTCCTCTCCCTCTGCCCCTCCCTCTCTCTTTCTAATAAATAAATAAAATCATTAAAAAAAAGACTGACTGAAATCTGAGACTGAATTACTAAATTCAGTCTTAATATAAGACAGCTAAACAAAGCAATGATCACAACTGGAAAATTTAGTCAGATCATGGTTTAACATTTTTGGTTGACACGGGACCTCTTTCAGTAACAACTTCCCTAAATATCAATTTCTTTTTAAGGCAAAAAATTTTGACAAGAAATCCAGATCCTTCTCATCATTTTCATATCAATTTAATGTGACATCCTCGGAGTATATAATCAAATATGTAATTATTCTATCTGTTGCCTTGTATATTGCCTGTATCTTTTTCAGACTCAAAGTTCCATTGAGGTAGAGTTTTTTTGTTTTGTTTTTAAAGCAGAGATTTTTAAAGTGTTTGATATATACAAGATGCTTAATAAGTGTTTACAAAACCTATGTATTTCAGAAGCCTTAAACAGGCTTTAAAATAATGTAGGTGATATTAGTAGTCATATCAAACAGTTTGTAGGTTTCAGTCATGTAAATAACTACATTTCTCAGAGACAGCGAAACATACAAATGATCTGGGTCCAGTAGGATAATGCTAGCATGTGTTGTAAATTCTCTTATATGACCTTATTCTTGCAAAAATTGGTTATGTGGCAGAAAAAAAGGTATCACTATCTTATACTTTATGATTTAAAGAGATTTATGGAAGTTGTTAATTTCTTACACTACCCCTTTGTTTCAGTGGACCCAATTTCCGTGGTAATGGTGAGAGGAAAGTAGGCAATTTAGGCAGCAGCAAAAACCTCCTACAAGGCACTATAAAATAAGGCTTGTTCTAGATCATGGGTCTGTCCAAAGGGGAATGTTAAGGGGTAGAATGAATGATGGGTGCATTGTGGACTTATAACTATAAGATTAATACTGTTATGCCCCAATAATGGGTCTATGATTAAAGGAGCGAGACTGATGTAAAGCGAAGGTCAAGCAAAGCCTTATTTTATGCCAAGCATCAAGAATCTAACCGAACGTTCAGAGCCACACCTCTTATGAGAGAAGGCAACCCTTCACTGTTTCACAGTCTAGCTTTTTTTTTTTTTTTAAAGAATTTATTTATTTATTTGACAGAGAGAGATCACAAGTAGGCAGAGAGGCAGGAAGAGAGAGAGAGAGAGAGGAGGAAGCAGGCTCCCTGCCGAGCAGAGAGCCCGATGCGGGGCTCGATCCCAAGACCCTGAGATCATGACCTGAGCTGAAGGCAGAGGCTTAACCCACTGAGCCACCCAGGCGCCCCTCACAGTCTAGCTTTTAAGGGCAAAGGCCATGACGTCAGGCCTGGCCACGCACAGGTGACCAATGAGATTTTAACACACACAGGAAACTCCACAGTGAGGCTAGGTGACCAATTGAGGTTCAATTTACCCTAGTATAGACATTTGACCCAGCCTATTACACCTTGATTAGGATTGGTGCCAAAACGGTTCCCAAAGGGCAGAGGAGTGGGGCATACTCCTTAGTATCTAGGGAGACAATATGCAAACACCACCCCCCCTCCCGCTGATTGATGTCTCCACCTGGCCTGACCCACCCTTGTATATGGGCTTTGTTACCTGGAGCTGATTTCCAGGTCTTGTTTTTAAGTGAATTCCCTGGGGGAAGGGGAGCAAGGACAGTTTCAGGGTGAACCTCAATGAAAGACTCTTGCTAAAATATAAAAATATAAAATAGGTTTTTACATTACAACAACTTTGTAGGGAAAGTCCCAGTGTGGTGATCAAAGAAGTGATGTAACTTGCATTGCACATTTTATTTTTAAAACGTGTTTAAGTTGTATTTTTCCCTGCCATGACATCATACTTTATGTTCATCTCTGTCTACTAGTTTAAAACTAGTTAAACAAACTCGACAATATTTTAAAAAATATTTTATTTATTTATTTAAGAGGAAAAGCCAGAGAGAGAGAGAGAGAGAGAGAGAGAGAGAGCATGAGCAATATGGGGCTCGATCCCAGGACTCTTGAGATCATGGTCTGAGCCAAAGGCAGACACTTAACTGACTGAGCAAATGAGACTCCCACAAACTCAACAATTTTATAAAATTTTTATTTGTTGGGGTGCCTTGCTGGATCAGTCAGTAAAATATGTAACTCTTGATATTGGGTTTGTACGTTTGAAAACCACCTTGGGTGTAGAGGTTTTTAAAAATAAAATCTTTAAAAATTTTTTTTTTCATTTTTTTATTTAAGCCATTCTATGGCAGTGTTGATCACTATATTGTACACATGAAACTAATATTAACGTTATTTTAACTAATTGGAATTTAAATAAAAACTTTAAAAATAAAATAAAAATAATAATCATAAAAATAAAAAAGAGGAAAAATTATTTGGCAGGCAATATTCTTTTTTTTTTAAAGATTTAATTTATTAATTTAACAAAGAGAAATCACAAGTAGATGGAGAGGCAGCAAGAGAGAGAGAGAGAGGGAAGCAGGCTCTCTGCTCAGCGGGACTCGATCCCAGAACTCTGAGATCATGACCTGAGCCGAAGGCAGCGGCTTATCCCACTGAGCCACCCAGGCGCCCGGCAGGCAATTTTCTTAATTGCATGATTATTTATTATTATTTATTATTATCATAGTCTGTGTGTGTCGGTGGGAAGTGGCTGGTATTCCAGTGAGTTCCATATCTGTGTTACACTGAGGTCCATGTCTGTACTCAGTCTTTTTTTTTCTTTTAATTTATTTTCAGTGATCTAAAATTCATTGTTTATGTACCACACCCAGTGCTTCATGTAATAAATTCCCTCCTTAATACCCACCACTGGGCTCACCCAACCACCTGCCACCCTCCTCTTCAAAACCCTCAGTTTGTTTCTCAGAGTCCACAGTCTCTCATGGTTTGTCTCTCCCTCCGATTTCCCCCAGCACACTTCTCTCCATCTCCCAGTGTCCTCCACGTTATTCCTTATGTATTGAGTCTTATAAAAACATTTATTTCTTTCCCTATTCTGCTTTGCATATGCTTACCTTAGATGTTAAAATGTTATAAACCTCTCCTGCCTGGTCCATTTTCTCTCTCTTCTCTCATGATTTCTCATGCTCTCCCTGCAAACCCCACATGCCTTACAATATCTGGATATGACTAATTTCTTCCTGAGCTACTTTATTCTACTCTGCCATATGGTTGCCTTTCCCTCTTCTGTACCATAACTTCTATCCCCTGCATTTGTGCTTTAACAATACCTAATTCTTTTCACTACATCTGTATCTTTGAGGTCAATACTCAGTAGTGCAATCGCTGGGTCATAGGCTAGCTCTATTTTACTGGAAAGAAGGGCCATATGGACCCCAGTGTTCATAGCAGCAATGTCCACAATAGCCATTCTGTTGAAAGAGCCAAGATCCCCTTCAACAGACAAACGGATAAAGAAGATGTGATCTATGGATACAATGGAATATCACTCAGCCATCAGAAAGGATGAATACCCAACTTTTGCATCAACATGGATGGGACTGGAGGAGATTATGTTAAGTGAAATAAGTCAAGTAGAGAAAGTCAATCATCATATGGTTTCACTTATTTGTGGAACCTAAGGAATAGCATGGAGGACATTAGGAGAAGGAAAGGAAAAATGAAGTGGGGGCATTGGAGGGGGAAATGAAACATGAAAAACTATGGACTCCAAGAAACAAACTGAGGGTTTTAAAGATGAGAAGGATGTGGGGATGGGTGAGCCTGGTGATGGGTATTAAGGAGGGCACATATTGCATGGGGCACTGGGTGTTTTACACAAACAATGAATCATGGAACACTACTTCAAAAACTAATGATGTATTGTATGGTAACTAACATAACATAATTAAAAAAAAAAAAGGAGGGGAACAATACCTAACACTCAATCTGTGCTAGTTTCTTGTTTACCTCCTTTTAAAAGTAAGCTCATTAGTGGTTTTTTGTTTGTTTGTTTGTTTGTTTGTCTCAACTAAAAGAAGAAAAATAATACACATTATTTTGAAAACTTTTTGAACAGTGTACAAACGTTAGTCAAGTCCACAATGTCTCATCTCTTCTTCCTCCTAACATGGCTAAGTTGAAAAACCCTTTATCTGGGAAAAGATCATTCTCCTGCCACCTTGTGTAAGATTTTGGCTTTAGCTTAGATTATCCTTTCTTTCCTTTTCTGAAAATAAGTTGAAAATATTAATAGCCTCAGTTTCTTCTTCCAAAATATGACTGCTTCTTTATCAAGTGCAAAAGCAACCCATTTTGACCATAGTAAACAGCTTGGACCTACTTTTTTTGGCTCACTGTTTTAGTGAGACAAGTGGAGTGAAGATGACACACCATTTCCAAATGTATTCATAATTGGTAGACCATACTTCTAACTTGAAGTTTTGTTGCCATTAAACTACGACCAGACTCGCTATAATTACAGAGGTAAATTCTTTATATTTACTATATTTGAAATTACCATATAATACCAAAATAAAATTATGATTATGTGAAGAGTCTGTAATATTAAGAAGATGACTTTGAAATTATTGCTTATCTAAATGAAATTTCCCATTTTATAATCTTGTATAAGCTTCCGTTGTCATTTTCTATTTAAAATCTATTAGAAGGCATTCTTATTTTCCCTTAAGTGGGAATTCAAATGTGGAACAAATTCATCCCAAAGGAACAGATTCTATATTCCACTGAAGACCAGGTGGCTTCCATGTGGCATTTTGCCTCTTGCATATTGTTCATCTCCTACAACAAATGGGGGTATGCTCTTTAGTAAACTAATTCAACTCAATTAGAGACATTGTCTTCAAGGGATAACATCATAGAGACTAGAATCAGAATCATGCTTTTGGGAAAATTGGGCCTAGGTTTTTTGTTTTGCTTTGTTTTGTTTTAAGATTTTATTTATTTATTTGACAGACAGAGACCACAAGTCGGCAGAGAGGCAGAGAGAGAGGGGGAAGCAGGCTCCCTACTGAACAGAGAGCTTGATGCAGAGCTCGATCCCAGGACCCTGAGATCATGGCCTGAGCCGAAGGCAAAGGCTTAACCCACTGAGCTACCCAGGCGCCCCTGGGCCCAGGTTTTGATGGCTTCTTTCCTCAGTCTTATAAAACCTATTTGAACTCTACTGGATGCCAGAACTGCTTAAAAATATTTGGTCCCTTGTAATTTTAACCTTCCAGTATTCAATGCACCTGATCCATGTAATATCCTATAGTATTTTTGTCAAAGGAAGACTCTCAAAGTGTGTTTCTTGGGAGACACTTTTCAATTGGTTGCTTACATTTCTGCATTTATTATTTGTTCTAGACCATCCTTTGAAGATGGTTGTATTGAATAGACTTGGAAGACAGAAATAGTATCTTTTTTTTTTAACTTAACCTGTTGTGTTTGCAAATATTATCTGCCTCTGTTTTGATTCTTCTTGTGGGAACTGATGCTCAGAACTGATATATAACTCCCACCCCTACACACACACACACACACGCACACACACAAACACACACACACACACACACACACACACAAATACTGTTAATATTCTGGCTACTTCTATTGCTGTGAATAATAAACTATATTATTTCTGAACCATGAGTCTGCGTCTTCTATCAACACCCAAGAAACCACGGCAGACTCATACACCAGCTTTCAAATAAGGGAAAATAATCTCAGATGCTTTATATTTTTTGATAGTGTTACCTACTTCTGAACATATGACTGAACACATATAAAGCTGGAGCCATGACCATTTAGAGCTTCTTCTGTGGAAGAACTATGCATTCACTAGTAAACAAAAGTAGTTTTATCTTCTTTTTTTTTCCTCCTGGACACCATTTCCTCTCTCACACTGTTGCTCAAATTGGATGGAGTCTAAGGTCCTTTGAGGAAATTTTTGTTTAATGACTCAAAATAAAATAGGAAGAGTCTAAAGTGCTAAATGTAATTCTAGATAAAAGGTATAAGATCATGCCAGAAAGGATAGTAATTTTATCTAACAACTGCCTGTTCACCCCTTATTTGATCATTAACTAATCTCCAAATTCCTGACTAAATCCCTTTTGTAAGCCAGAATGTGAGCTAAAAACTGGGATTTTAAAAAAGTTTTCATTTGAAATCCAGTTAGTTAACATATATGGTTGTATTAGTTTCATGTGTACAATATAACATCTAGCACTCGGTGCTCATCATGACAAGTGCTCTAATTAACCCCCATCACTTATTTAATCCATCACTCCTTTCAGATCCTCTCAAGTAACCATCAGTTTATTCTCCGTAATGAAATGTCTGTTTCTTGCTTTCTTTCTCTTTCTATGTCTTATTATTTCCCCCTTTGCTTGTTTGTTTTGTTTCTTTTATTCCATATATGAGTAAAGGTATTTGTCTTTCTCTGACTGACTTATTTCACTTTTAGCATTATACTGTCTAGTTCCAGCCATGTTATTGCAAATGGCCAGATTTCAGTCTTTTTTTATGGAAGAATAATATTCCATTGTATATACATACCACTTATTCTTTATTTATTCATCAATTGATGGATACTTGGGCTCTTTCCATATCTTAGCTTTACAAATAATGCTACTATAAACATAGGGGTGCTAGCATCCCTTTGAATACGTTTTCTTATATTCATTGGTAAATACACACCAACAGGATTGTTGGATCACAAAGGACTTCTATTTTTAAATTTTATGGAAATTCCATACTGTTTTCAAATATGGCTGTATCAGTTTGCATCACCACTAACAGTTCACAATTGTTACTTTTTCTTTTTTTTAAGATTTTATTCATCTGACAGAGAGAGATCACAAGTAGAGAGAGAGAGGAGGGAGCAGGCTCCATGCCTGGCAGAGAGCCCAATGTGGGACTTGATCCCAGGACCCTGAGATCATGACCTGAGCTGAAGGCAGAGGCTTAACCCACTGAGCCACCCAGGCAGCCCCCACAAGTGTTACTTTTTCACATCCTCTCCAACACCTTTTTTTTCTTGTAGTGTTGATTTTAGCCATTCTGACAGGTGTGAGGTGGTATCTCTTTCTAGTTTTGCTTTGCAATTTCCTGATGATACATGATGATGGACATCTTTTCATGTATCTACTGAACATTTGAATGTGTTCTTTGGGGAAACACTTGTTCATGTCTTCTATCCATGTTTTTATTGGATTATTTGTTTTTGGATGTTGACTAAAAACTGGATATTAAGTAACACACAAGACAGGTTTCCTTGAGCTTAAATTTTATTTGCATGAGTGTCATTAACAGGAAAAAATATGCATATGTGTATGTACAAGTGTGTTTATGTATACATCTATCTATCTATCCTCTATCCCCGTTCCTGTCTTCTAAATGTGGTAAATCTTGTAAAGTGGGAAATGGGATAGTCTGAAGAAATGTGCTGCTGGATATGTTGGGTAAGCATATTTAATTGCACTCAGATGCATTGGATATAAGTGAATCACTCAAATGAGTTATTTAATATTATATAGAAACAAATTAAAATTTTATGTAGTTGAAAATAATAGGTGGTTAAAATAATTTTTGTTGTTTGTTGTTTTTGTGTCTTTTTTTTGTTTATATATACTATGGTGTGAATGTTTATGTCTCCCAAAATCATATTATGAAATCTAACTCTGGAAGTGATAGTATTAAAACATAGGGGCCTTTGGGAGGTGATTATGTCATAAGTGGGATTACAGTCCTTTTAAATGAGACCCCAGAGCGTTCTCTTGATTCATTCATCATGTACGTTTACAGTGAGAAGATAGCCATCTATGAGGAAGTGGGCTCTCCCTGGATCTGCCCATTCCTTAATCTTGAACTTTTCAGTTCTAGAACTGTGAGAAATAAATTCCTGTTCTTTATAAGCTATTCAGTCTATATCATGTCCATTATAGCAGCCTCCATGCAGAAGAACACTATGACCTAAAACGAGAGCAATAAATATAAAGTTTCAGTAAAGTCAGTTGGTACAATGTTTTTTTACTTAGAGAAGACATGCTGCTTCATGTTAAACCTTGATATTGGATATGTTTCTTGAAGGGCCACTTCTTACTCCTTTGTGTGTTTTCCACAAAGTCCAGGATGATGCCTTACATAAAGGTAATATTTTATAAATACTGTTGGAAATATATACTTCTCTAAAATCTTATTTTGCCTACAGATTACTTGGATCCACTTTGCCTTGTGTAGAATATTTGAAATATATTAAGAACAGAATGTCTCTCTAAATAACATTTAGAATCATCATTAGTTTATGACTCCTGACTCATTTGTTTATGCAGTGATGCTTACTGCAAGAACACTGAAGTTTGTAATATAATTTTTGAATTAATCACCAAGCTAGTTTATTATAACTTATGAAAAAATAATTTCTCATGTTGGTTTAATTCTGCTCTTATGTTATGGTCATGACATTTTCATTAAAATAAAGTAGAAAATAGAAGTAAATAATAAATGAAAAATAAAAAATAATAAATAAAAAAATAAAAGTAAAACTCTTGTGAAATGTTAAACTTTTCTTACTTATTTTGTTTTGCTTTTCCTCTACGATGCTGGCAAAGCTGTATTTTGCAGATAGATTCAATTTTCTAGTTGCTAGGTTTGTTACTTTTGCTAAAATTTTCAAAATATAAGAAGTTGAATAGTCATGGATTGTTTATTAAACTCCTTATCTACACATATAAAAATAAAACAATGATGGTGACCTGGGTATTTCTAAAATTGTATTCTGTTTTTCCATATTGTGTTTTACAATGTAATTAATAAAGATTTTGCATATATTAACACCCATCCCCTTCTATCTCATCTGTATGTCCATTACAGAGCATGTATGATTTCTATTCATTGCTATGTTGTGGTGAAGAGATTGTCTGAAGTAGTCCTATATTTATGCAGGTAGATCTTAAGCTACGGTGCTCTTATTTATTTGCTTGTTCGTGATCAGTATGTCTGAAAGATGGTAACTATTGCATCAGGTATGACGATTAAAAAATATTATTGGCGCCTGATACACTGTGATGAAATAGGTAAGTCGATTCATAATTTGTTAATTAAATTAGAAAAAAATTCCTTTGGATTTGTCCTTTATTAAGAGTTTTTTTTTTTTTTAACAAATTGCTTGGGATGTTTTTTGTGTAATATATATCACATGCCTCAACCTTTAAATTTGAATGTAGAAAAGAGTTATCAGAATGAGCCTAGAAAATATTGTTATGAAATATTTGTGTTCTGTTATATTATGTTAACTTAGGAAATAATGGTAGTTATTTTTATTAGCATTTCCTACTTTCCACATGCCCTTACAGATGAGATATCATGTTTTACCTACTCTTTTTATCGTGGTTGTTATATTCTTCATGATCAATAACAATCAATGAAAATTCATAACATTAATTTTCTTTGGGAAAGTGATATTTTAGCAAGAATCCATGACCAAAAATTTTAGCTGTTGTTCTTCTAGGAGATGAGACTATCAATGTTCCCGAAATTTCAAGAAATAGAACTTATTAATTGTGTTGGTTGATGTTTATTGTTTCTGAACTTAGAGGTGCATAATTCAATTTAAAATTTATTTTGGGGGCGCCTGGGTGGCTCAGTGGGTTAAAGCCTCTGCCTTTGGCTCAGGTCATGATCCCAGGGTCCTGGGATCGAGCCCCGCATCGGGCTCTCTGCCTAGCAGGGAGCCTGCTTCCTCTTCCCTCTCTCTCTGCCTGCCTCTCTGCCTACTTGTGATCTCTATCTGTCAATTAAAATAAATAAAATCTTAAAAAAAATGGAGTGGACCTTACGGGGGTGCTTATCTGAAATTGAGGGACATTATAAAAAAAATAAAAAATAAAATTTATTTTGAATTGAAAACAAGATCTTACTGAAGTTTAGGCATCCCACTTTATATCAGGCCTCCAGTACATTATAATTTATTTATAGAAAATTTCATAAACATGAATGTCACTTTTCCTATTGCATTTATACTGAAACTGCAATGACTCAAAGATGTCAGATCTGAAAAGCACTACCTTTCTATAATTTCTGTTTCCTAGAAGGAATGGATATACCATTTTAGCACAATTATCCAACAGTATTCAAAACCACCATGAATTTTAAGACATAGTTTTTACACCCTAAAAATCAAGTATGAACATGTATAAACAACCAAATCTCTATCTGTAAATGAAATACTCCCACACAGACGTGTTTTAAAACTTTCTAACTTAAGGGATTTGATAGCACAGACTCAGGGTAGTAGTTTCAGTGCCTACAGTATACTTTCAGGGAGAGAGTAATGTAGGCTCTGAGTCACTTTCTGCCTAGAGATGACCTAATAGTGGTTCTGCCATTGTTTGTTTGTTTTTGAAAATACGTCCCTGGGCGTCATTCAGAAAATGCAGAGTTTGGCAATCTATATAAATTAAGGATGATCTTTTTGAATGTTTGTCTTTCACTACATCAAATTAACATAATTGGACAGAAATTCCACTAAATTAAGCATTGTTAGGAAACGTGTAAATTGGAGCTGCTCAAATTAGTTGCTCTTTGAACTATGTGCTGTTGGTTCAGGATTAGATAAGGAGTTTGAAGGAAAACCTAAATCATTGCTTCCTTTTTTGAGAGAGTCTTAGCATATTTTCTTAAAATTAGCTGAAATAAACAATGTGTTTAGTCGCAAAGTGATTTGCATTTTTGCACAAACTCCCTATCTCCTTGAGAATTATAACAAATATTTCATGAAACATCATTGATCTTTACTTTGTGACACTGCTGTAAAGTACATTCAGAGTTGCCAGTTAAAAGTGTTAATGTTGAGATGAAATGTCATGCATTTTTCTTCACTTCCATGCAAATGAACACAGTAATTTATTAAGACACAATGAAGAAAAAAAAATTGACAATGAGTTCCAGATTTTAAAAATCACTTGCCATTCAATCCAAATTGTGAGTTTGATCGGTTACCGAACACTTTATAATGCACCCCCGGTAATTTTACAGAGATTATTTTTTTCTTACCAATTCTTGATTATTCTGTCTTGCAATGCAGAGAAAGCTAACTAAATTAAAATAAACTTCCGTTAATTTTGATTGTTATAAACTTAAAACTGATTAATTTCCATATACAGAGTTTAAAATGTTCACAATTTACATTAAATATATATTCTGTGTGTACCTTGGAAAAATTATACTGAAAATTGAAATTAAAATGATGTTGTATATAGCTGCAAGAAGCCGCCTGTCCCATTTCATCTTACTATATAAGTTTTGTCAGGTAATTTATAAAATCCCTACTGCATAACAAGTCTATTTTTATTGGAATGGGTAGTAATGTTTCTTCTTATTTCTAAATAAGAGTTGGTCTATGAGTGCATCTGCAACTGTATTTTTCCTAAGTGGCTTCATGGTCTTGAACTGAGAAATCTCAGAACATTAAACATCAAAATAATATATTTTGACATAATTAGACATCAAGGAAATGCAATTAAAATGACACTGAGATATCACTACCCACTTACCAGAATGGCTAAAACTAAATATAATGACAAGACCAAAAGAAAAAATATACCATTTGATGATACACAATGGCAAGTTGTACCATAACTTAACCATCTCAGACTAGTGAAGTGTTAAATTTGTTTTTCTAAGCAATGTTTTGGGTCACTTACCACTTTTCAAGGATATAAAGTGCTACCATTTTACTTAAAACTGTGAAATTTGGTCAGATTTAAATTTCAATTTATGTTAAAACATTCTGTAAACTGTGTTAAACTTTGACATTTGTTCCCTCTGTTCAGTGAATAACACTATATCATATTCTGAAAAATACGCTAATTTTCATTTTGAAAAATATCCCTTTTTCCTCTTATGGTAATTATTAATATGAATTAATAGTAGAATTTGATATGGTTCCATATGCCCATAAATACTTTTATTGTATATTATCAAGTTTAATAATGAATATAATGTACTTCTTTGGACAATTTTTAAAGACCAGTCTACTCTTAAAACATCCTTTTACTCTTCTGTAATTTTGACTTGATCTTTATGTCTGATAATAAAATTTGCTTTAAAATCACTTTTCATTATCTTGATATAACCACCAAAGTTATAGTGTGATTAGTGTTAATATAGCATACTTTTTCTTTTACTTTTTAAAGCACTTCTATATTTAATCCTGACAAAGAAACAAAACAGATTTTTAACTCTGGAAGCATCTTTCTAAATTATCTTTTTTTTTTTAAATAAAGCAGTAGCAATTTTTGTTAAGGGACCTAAAGTGAAAGTAGGATTAGAAATTTATTTATTTATTTATTAAAAGATTTTATTTTGTTTATTGACAGCAAGAGAGAGAGAGAGATAGAGAAGAAGAAGCTCACAAGCATGGGGAATCACGTGCAAAGGGAGAGGAAGAAGCAAGCTCCTTGTGGTGCAAGTAGTCCCATGGAGGGCTAGATCCCTGTACACTGGAATCATGACCTCAGCCAAAGGCAAACATCTGCTTAAACAACTGAGTCATCCAGGCACCCCTAGAAAATTAAAAAAAAAAAGACCTTTTAAAAACATTTTGTTTCTTTCTTGTATTTTTTTTTAATATTTTATTTATTTGACAGACAGAGAGATAGGAAGAGGAACTATAAGAAGGGCAGAGGGAAAAGGAGAAGCAAGTTTCCCACTGAGCAGAGAGCCTGATGTGGGGCTCCATCCCAGGACCCTGGGATCATGACCTGAAAAGAAGGGACATTTATGGAGGAAGCAACCCAGACACCTCTTTTCTTTGTTTTTAATATATGGCAACTGATGCTTCCCAGCCACGAGGAGAATATTACCCATTGATTAAATCTTTGATAACAACCTATTTAAAAAGGTGTGTAAATATATACTTACTCAGATTTATACACTTTGTGTTTTCTTCATAGTTTGGGGCTGGACCCCACGGTGACAACACTGCTTTCAGCCTTTGCCTTCCCATCTTTTGTTACCAGGTATTTGGTCAGCAAAGCAAATTAGTATCAAAATTAATAAGCCCTTGGCACCATATCTCTGGAGCAGGGGTTGCTCTTAGCCAAGGCCCAGAGCAGTTGACCTCCCCTCGCTAGTGCTATAGCCCCAAGGACAAGGTCCCTGCCACCAGAACTCAGTCTTACATGTTATGCTAAGCAGACAAAACCAAAACAGGAAAGCTCCGACACCTTTCACTGGCATGCCTCATCTCCAACTCCCTCGATGTCCATGCAGTACCAGATGCCAGGGAGGGGTCTTGGTCCAACATATAGGTGGAAGGATGTAACCACGAGCAAGTACCTGCCTCTCTGTGCCTTTCTTTCATGAGCAGGTTGTAAGGAGGAGGAAGAGGAAGGGGAAGAGAGGTGAAATTTAGGGGGTGAAGGCCTCAGGTAGGCATCTGGCTCCTGCCAGTAGGAAAGGGACAAAGGAGAAGGCAGTGAGACTTGCAGGGAGGGTGGGGGGTAAGGGTTACAGCTTATGACGGAATCTGGACAGGAGTAATAGGGATACTAGTCATTTGAGTCCACCATTGGCAAGCTGGGCTGGGTGTAAGGGCAGATAGGCCTCCCTGGGCAATGGCACATGAGAGAAGGTGCTCTTCTCTGAGGAGCAGGTGGAGCTTCGGGTGTTGGGAAAGCATAGACAGTATTGTTCCAGGTCCAAGGACAGGTCCAGGTACTCCTGGTCAGAGGTCAAGGCCACAGTATGATCCAGGTCTTCTACCAGCAGCTTGAAGGTACCACATGCCAGCCACCCCTCATTATTGTGTATATCTCTCTGTTGCACTTATTGGCTTATCCATCAAATGACTCCTTCAGCAGCTTGAAAACCACCTCCACAGGCACTCCAGGATATGGGAGGCTTCCAGAGTGAAAATTTTGCACAGGATCACTCCAAAAGACCAGAAGTCACTCTGGTGGATGTAGATCTGGTCAAACATGGCCTTAGGGACCATCCACTTCACAGGCAGTCCACTGTTGGTTGTCTTTTTATAGTAACTGATGTGGTGATATCTCTGGCAAGTCTGAAGTCTGAGATCTTCATCATGTTGTCCTTTGTCACCAGCACATCCCTGGTGGCCAGGTCTTGGTGTATGCAATTCTTGGAGGTAAGGTACTCCATGCTTCAGGCTACCTGGTTGGCACAGGATACCAGGTCCTTGGAGGAGAGTTGCTCTGCTGCATTGTGGCTGATATTGTAACAGTACTCCAGGTCAGGAGGCCTCTGGGCCTGCAGGTACTCCTGTATGTTGTCTTTGGAGGCCTATTCCATGAGAGTGTACGAAGGACCATCCTTTGAGCAGGACCCAGCAGGTTGATGGTGTCCTTGTGCTGTCCAATCATCTTCATCATCTCCATTTCTGAGATTAGGTTAACAGGTCTTTCTCTGTTGCATCTGACTTCAACATCTTCACAGAAACTTTAGTCAAATGGTTGGATTTGTCTTTGTCCAGCCCAATGGCCTCCTCCATCACCACCTGCCCAAAATAGGCCTGTCTTAGGGGTCTGCCTAAACTGCCTACAACCAGCCTGCCTCAATGCAGTTATGAACTCTAGATTATCCTCAAAAACATTAAACCACAAGCTAAAAATTCTCTTCACTAGGTCTCTGTCACAGGTCTAATTTTCCTATCGTTCATCATTTATCTTTTTCCTAATTCTTATTTTCAGTATAGTTTATTTGGCTTCCAGGTGTTTCCCCTGGTTTCTGGATGCTGTTTCATAGGGAAGAATTATCCTGTCATAAAATTATTTCTTGAGCATTCATTACATCTCTCAGTTAAAATGGGTTCTTTTATGGTATTGATTCTTTTGAGTTTTCTCAAAATGGGAAGAATTTTCAAAATGGTGTTTTCCTCAAGGTTCAGAGTATGTCTTAGCCTCATCTTTACTCTTTTTGAAATTCACTTTTCAAATTCTTGTCCCTCTTTTTATCTTTTTAAATTAAAATGTTTTATTTTTACTATTTTTTTATTTGAGTATAGTTGATATTCAGTATTACATTGGTTTCAGGTTTTCAATATCTCCATACATTATTCTATGATCACTACAAATATAGCCACCATCTTTCACCATATAACACTATTATAATATCATTGACTATATTCTCTACACTGTCCCATATCTCTTTTTAAAATCTCTGATTTTTATGTTTTCTGTTATTCCAATTTTCGACCATCATTTTACTTGGTTACTTTAATAAAATATGCCTGATTACACACTCTTTGCTGAACACCATAGCATTTGATTTATAGTAGTCTTCTTTTTCTTCTTCTTTTTTTTAATTAAAATATAATGTATTATTTGCCCCAGGGGTACAGGTCTGTGAATCGCCAGGTTTACACATTTCACAGCACTCACCACAGCACATACCCTCCCCAATGTTCATAACCCCACCACCCTCTCCCTACCCTCCCCACCCCCCGGCAACTCTCAGTTTGTTTTGTGAGATGAAGAGTCTCTTATGGTTTGTCTCCCTCCTGATCCCATCTTGTTTCTTTTACTCTTTTCCTGTCCCCCAAACCCCCCACATTGCACCACCATTTCCTCATATCAGGGAGATCATATGATAGTGTCTTTCTCTGGTTGACTTATTTTGCTAAGCATAATACCCTCTAGTTCCATCCATGGCAACGCAAATGGCAAGATTTCATTTCTTTTGATGGCTGCATAGTATTCCATCATATATATATATATACCATTCATTTGTTGATGGACATCTAGGTTCTTTCCATAGTTTGGCTATTGTGGATATTACTGCAATAAACATTTGGTGCACGTGCCCCTTTGGATCATATAGCAGTCTTCTTTACCTGTATCAGAACCCCAAGAAGCTTTATTTATTTATTTACTCACATAAACAGATGATCCAACACAACGTTTTTTGATGTTCAAATGTATTATAATGTCTTACCGCTTAACACTATGCTTACTGCTCTCTTTCACTGTCTGACTAAATCCTCATTATCACTATGCCATTTAATGAGAAATAACATTGGAACTCCGAGTTCTCTCCATATCAGGGAATGAAGACTCCACCCTTCTGTTTGTGCAGGTAAAATAAATGTTGATATTGTCTGTCCTGCACATACCCCATCCTGTTAACCAGAATATTCACCATCAAAATATATACAAAATGAAAACCATACCTCACCACTTCTATTACCACCCAGCATGCTAAAAACACCATCATATGTTCCTGAATTATTGACTTTATTGATAGCCCCACTTCCACACATAATGCACTCCTTTCTCCCTGCAAATTTATTTTGGTACAGCAACTTAACGTAAAAATCAAGTCAGATGATTTTATTCTGCTGTTGAAAGTCTTTTGGTATCTTCCCCTTTCATATTAAATAAAAACTGAAGGCGTTTCAATGTACTAGAAGGTCATACATCAATACGTTCTTCCTCTCTCCACCACTATGAACTCCTCATTGGCCTCCTTGCTTTTCCTCAAAAGTAACAGACAAGCTGTTCACACAAAGTCTATATACTTACTTGCTCTGCCTAGAGCAATCTTTTCCTTTAATATTTGTATAACACTCTCCTTCACTTCCTGGGTCTTTGTGCAAATAACATCTCCTAAATGAGATATAACTACCCAACACAAAATAAAATTAACTTTCATCCCAGCATTCTCCAATGGCTTTTACCTTTCTTGTATTTCTTTGTAACACTTATCGCCATCAACCATCAATCATTATTCTATTACTGGTTTATTTTCCTATTTGAGACAGAGAGAGAGAGAGAATTGGGAGGGTGCACAGAGGAAGAAAAAAACACCCCACTGCCTAGAAAGCCTGCTGGGGAGTTACATCCCAGGACTCTGAGATCATGACCCAAGCCAAAGGCAGTCACTCAATGGACTGAGCCACCGAGGTGCCCCTCTATTATTGGTTTATTTCACTATTATATTTCAAAAGAATGTAAGCTCTTTGTGGTCAGGTATTTTATATGTTTTATTAATCGAATTATTCTCAGAAAGGTAGCTGGCAGATTGTAAGGGCTCACTAAACTGTATTTTGTTGTTATTATTGGGCTCCTTTATGGGCTTTACCTCTTACGCTAGAAGTCTATCCTTCAGATGTAAGCAATAAGAATAGAGCCCTGCTGCCTGTTCAAATGTGTAAAAAGCATGTATTAAGTCGATATTTTAAAAGCTAAATGAATGGCTTAATAGTTGTATATAGGGGGGAAGGGAACATATTTTCCACAGTTTAGAAGTGGAGTTCTTTTATACAGTTCTTGTACAAGCCTACACTCTTGAACGATAATGGGCAGTTGTACATTACAATTATACAAACACTTTGGTAATTTATATCCTTTTTTTTGTAATTCATGACTGCATCATTTAATTCCTTAGGAGCATTATAGCATTTCAACTTGTCATGTTCAATAAACTTATTGGGGTTGCTACCTTTTTTATTCAAATGGAGAAATAGTCATGATTTAATCTAAATAAAGTGTTACTGATTGTCTTGTTTTCTAGGAATGAGTCGCACATGCTAGTTTAAAAGTTTTGTTAAATTCCCAAGTCTGTCACTGATAAAAGCCTTTTGTAGATTAGTAACTTGATCAAAACGGAAAAGTTATATAACACCAATTGTTATACTATCTTTGTTTCCATCTTGCATTGTAATAACACCCATCTTAACTCTATTTAAGACAAATCATTGCCAGATGGATTTCTGGCATTGATGGCATGATATGAAATCTAGTATAACTAAAAGTTTTTGGTTTTAGTAGCATATAAATCAATTTAGAAAAATATATGTATTTGAATATAAGATAAAGTTTTAAATTATTTGGCAATAGTAAACTAAACTTTTTTTTGGAAATTTTTATTTTCTAAAATTTCATTGAGCTCTTTTGCATATTGAAACAAGTTACAAAAAATTAAGGTTTATTTACCCCAATTCAAAATTATTAGGAATATAATCATAGAGGTTGAAGTATTTAAAATATTGAACCCAAAATATTTTATTAGGTAAATTCATGAATGCTGAGCATTCACTGTTAAAATATACTAATACTATTGATAGATTGGTAGAAGCCTAAAATCAAATATTTATTAAATATTCATATCCATATCTTTTCATGGCTTGGTAATTCATTTCTCTAGCATTAAATAATATTCCATTGTTTGCATGTACTACACTTTTTATTTGACCTTTCACCTATGGAAGGATATCTTGGTTGCTTCCAAGCCTTTGTCAGTTATGAATAAAACTACTATAGACATCTTTGTGGGTATAGATTTCATCTTCTTTGGATGAATACCAAGAACTGCTACTGCTGAATCATTTGGCAAGAATATGTTTAGTTTTGTAAGAAATTGCCAAGTTGTTTTCCATACTTTATTCTCAATAGACATGGAAGAACATTCCTGTTGCTCCACGTCCTCACCAACATTTCGTGTTCTGTTGTCAGTGCTCTGGGTTCTGGGAATGTACTGGTGTCTCTTTTTAGTTTTAATTTGCATTTTCCTGATGACTTATGATGTGAAGCATCTTTTTATATGCTCATTTGCCATCTGTAATATTTTCTTTTGTGAGGTATCTGCTAAGGTCTTTGGCTCATTTTTAATCAGGTTTTTCCCCCATTGTTGAGTTTTAAGGGGTCTCTGTGTATTTTTGATTAACAGTCCTTTGCCAGATGTGTATTTTGCAAATTTTTTCTCATAGCCTGTGCTTTGCCTTTTCATTCTCTTGGCATTGTGTTTCACAGAATAGACATTTTAAAATTCAGTGCTTGTGCTTTTGTAGCTAAAGTTATCGCCAAAACCAAGGTCATTTAAATTTTCTTCTATATTACCTTCTACATGTTTCATGTTCAGGTTTATAATCCAATCTGAGTTAATTTTTGTGAAGAGTGTATGATATCTGCCTGAATTTATTTTATTTTATTATTTTATTTGATTTGATTTTACATTTTTACATTTAGCTTCACCATTACTCCAGAACCATTTGTTTAAAAGATTGTATTTTGCTCTCTTGTATTGCTTTTGCTTTTATATTAAATATAAAATATAATTGATAATATATATTCTGTTGCTTTAATCTAGTCTTTCTGTGGTATTACAATATCTTGCTTACAATTGTCGTTATGGTAAACTTTTTAAAAAGATTTTATTTATTTATTTGACAGAGAGAGAGATCACAAATAGGCAGAGACACAGACAGAGAGAGAGATGAGGAGAATCAGGCTCCCTGCTGAGCAGAGAGCCCAATGCAGGACTCGATCCCAGGCCCCTGGGATCATGACCTGAGCCGAAGGCAGAGGCTTAACCCACTGAGCCACCCAGGCGCCCCATCGTTATGGTAAACTTTGAAGTCAGTCCTCAGTCTTTGTTCTCCTTCAACACTATGTTGACTATTGTGAGTCTTGGCCTCTCCATATAAACTTTAAAATAAGTTTGTTAATATTAAAAAAAAGAACTTGCTGGAATGCATTAATTGTATAGATAAACTTGGAAACCAGTGACCTCTTGAGCTTAGCAGGAGATAGACCATGGACATCAGTTGTCACAGTGGTGCCTCTGGCAGAACCTATTGCAAATCCCTAGGCTAAATGAGACCTCAAGGATCTAAGAGAATGTCTAAGAAGTACTTGATACATCCCTTGGGTATGGTTTATTGAAGTGTCCACCTGTCTGAAAGCTGGGGAATCTAGATAAGGGAGGGAAAATTAGTTATGGTAAAACATATTAACAAACATCAATAAATTTTGTGAAACTAATTGTCATGGCTCATATACAATATGACCAACGAAGGGACCATCAGAAGGAAATCATCAGTTATGTTTATTGTGAAATTTTTATTCAAAATAAAGCAATGTGAGGGGAAGACACAATGAGAAAATTACCATTTTTTAAATGGTTAAACTTCTTACAAAATGGAATAGGTTTTATATTCTAAGTAGTATATTGAAAAGTAAAACATTGGGGCACCTGGGTGGCTCAGTGGGTTGGGCTGTTGCCTTCGGCTCGGGTCATGATCTCAGGGTCCTGGGATTGAGCCCCGCATTGGGCTCTCTGCTCTGCAGGGAGCCTGCTTCCCTCTCTTTCTCTGCCTGCCTCTCTGCCTACTTGTGATCTCTGTCTGTCAAATAAATAAATAAAATCTTTAAAAAAGAAAAGTAAAACATTAAAATATAAAATTTCAATAAAAAATTATGTAATTTAAAAAAAAGGTTAAAAATAGCAGAACCATTTTTCTTATAACTGGAAAATACATTGTATATATATATATCTATCAAAAATAACTCGTCATGGGGGCGCCTGGGTGGCTCAGTGGGTTAAAGCCTCTGCCTTCAGCTCAGATCATGATCCCAGGAACCTTGGATTGAGTCCCACATCGGGCTCTCAGCTCAGCAGGGAACCTGCTTCCTCCTCTCTCTCTCTCTGCCTGACTCTGCCTGCTTGTGGTCTCTGTCAAATAAATAAATAAAATCTTTTATAAAAAATTTTTAAAAATAACTTGTCATGTCTGGAATCAGGAGCATATGGAAAAAAATAATATCTGAAGACAATACTTCTGCCATGTTTTGTGCCTTGTTAATATTTTTAAACAGTCAGGCAACTTTTAGCTTTATTGAAATACCTGCTAAGATACCAGCAGTGCCTTTTGGAGCCCTATGACTATAAAAATTAATTGCAAATATTCAAAATGTTTACTATGGTGTCACTATTTAGGGCCACCACCAACTATGTTTCAGAAGTAAGCATAACTGTTACTCTTCTGTAAGGCAAAAGGGCATATTTTCAGGAGTTCCATCTGCTGTACCAGGAGGTGAATCAAGTAATGATTTTTGTCTATAAAATAATTCACTTTTCAATCTAACATTCCTCATTCCACATTATAATAATAAAAACTAGGAGGAGACTAAAACAAACAAACAACTACAACTACAACAACCAGCTTTTCCTTCAGTGGAAAAGTAAATATAACCTTATGAGTAGCCTGAAATTTATTTTTAAATATTTTTAAGATAAACATTTTTGTTAGAAGACCACATATTTTATATTACTAAGAAATACCAGGCAAAGTTTTATTAACTTCTAAAAAGTCTAGTTACTTCTATTTATCTATTAACTCACCTCTTTATGAAGTAGAACATGATCACACCTATTGTATCTACCCAAGGTTGTATGCTTTGGTTATTTTATGTTTGCTATTTCCTTGCTTAATTTTTACAATATTTGATACATAATAGTATCTTTAAGTCCATCTACGGATTCACAGAATTTGTTTGAACTTCATAAAAATGTACCATACTTTTTGCACTGCCCTTGTTTTACTTCTCTATTAGCTTTGCAAGATTTATTCACTTTAGAGTGTGTATTTTATTTTTATTCCTCCATAATGCTATGTTTACAAATTTGTATTTATCTGTACTTTTAAAAATATCTTAATTATATACCATTTCTCATCTCACGTAACACTCATGTTACTTCTACACTTATCAGATATTATGTAACTGAAAACCACAACTCAGCAACAATAGAACACCATTTTTCAAAATTAAATGGCTTACCAGAATTCTTTAATTCTATCCTTTATTTGTATTAGATGACCCTTTATTCTGGTATTTGGCATTGTTCATTTGGAGGAAAGCTTATAAGTTGATATTCCATAAATAGAAGGATTATTTATGATTGATTAATTATTTTCATTTAGAATGCATAGAATATGGTTGATTTAATATTTCTTACTCTCTGCCTGGAACATAGTGCTATCTATGTAATAGCCACTAAAATATTAAGTTAATCACCTAGACTTTAAACTGCATATTAATAGGAATAACATACAGAACTCTTCTCAGATTGGGACACCTGGGTGGCTCAGTCATTTGAACGCCTGAGCCTTTAGCTCAGGTCATGATCTTAGGGTCCTGGGACTCAGTTCTGCAACAGATTCCCTGCTTAGCCAGGAGTTTGCTTCTCCCTCACCCTGCTGCTCCCCCTGCTTGTGCTCTCTCTCACTCTCTCTCTTACAAATAAATACAATTAAAAAAATAAATTCTTCTCAGATAGCTAATATAGAATATCGCCTTGTATTCATCAAAGGGAAAGTGCCGGGGCGCCTGGGTGGCTCAGTATTTAAGCCGCTGCCTTCGGCTCAGGTCATGATCCCAGGACCCTGGGATCGAGCCCCGCATCGGGCTCTCTGCTCAGCAGGGAGCCTGCTTCCTCCTCTCTCTCTCTGCCTGCCTCTCTGTCTACTTACAATCTCTGTCTGTCAAATAAATAAATAAAATCTAAAAAAAAAAAAAAGGGAAAGTGCCATATAATAATGAAATTCAGACTACTTCAAATTCATTTTTTAACCAGTAAGAAAGTACTGGAAACAAGCCAAAAATGTCTTCAATGAATTAAAGAAATAGATTGATTTTCAATATCTTAATGTTTATAAAATAAATTGCAAGACTTTTATACTAGATATCAGTGTAAATATTCATTATACAAGGATATTCTAAAAATAAACCCGAGAAAACTACTTGACATATATGATGACAAAATCGAGTTTGACAAAAGTCAGTTTGGGTAAAACTTACAACACCTACCACCTGAAACTCTTGTTCTATAATTTAATTATTTTAATGTACAGAAATACAAAAGTAATATATCAGAGAAAGTATATTGATAGCTTTGAAGGTATGCTCTGGTTGTGCCCTGTTTACTATTGAAAGGGGAATCCAATATGTGATGCTTATGGTGTGACTATATTAAAATTCAACAAGTTCAGAAGCATTCGAGGAATAGAATAAAGACAAAAGATGACCCTTACTTATCCTAAAGATAGACAATGGTATATATGTGCTAGTTGGGGAGAGAATCCAGTCAGTAGATGGAGGATGTGGTAGTGGAAAAAAAAAAAAAGACACAACGTTTTGGTTGAAAGGCTAGCACTCTATTTAACAAAGTAAAATTGTGTGTTAATAGCCTTGAATAATATCCAAAAAATATTTTCAATTCATTGAAGATTATTTAGGAAAAACTTGAAAAATACAACTTGATAAGGATTCCAATAAAAGATTCATAAGCAATACAAGTTTCAGAATTTTTAGTATATTTTCCCTAAAAAGCCATTTGATTTAAATTAAAAAGAATTCTATTTACCTGCCACTTAAATAAGAGGAAATTATTTGGTTTTGTAATAAGTCAATAAAATAAATTAACATATCTTTAGAAAACAGATATGCACACTAATTTAAAAAGAATCGTGCTTAATCTGTTCAGCAAACATTTGTAAAATTCCTTGCCATCAGCTAGCTCTGGAGTTCTGCTAGGTGAGTAAGGCCATGTATGTTACTGCTCAGAGTACTGACACAAAGCAATTGTCCCCTTCACATCCATTTTTTGCTGTTGATATGTCATGCTATGTTGTTTAGAGATCCATAGATGGCCCTACATGAAGGCCTTTTTTTGTGTGTATATGGGTGACTGTGATTTAACTTTCAAATAAGATGGTTCCTGATTTACAATGATTCAACTTACGATATATTTGGCAATGATGTGAAAGTGAAAGTGATTCAGTAGAAACTGTACTTTGAAATTTGAATTTGGGTCTTTATAAAAAGGGCCAGTGACATGTGGTATGGTGCCATCTTGTGATGCTGGGCAGCGGCAGTGAGCCACAGCTCCCAGTAAGCTAGAAGATTGCAGGGGTGAACACCTGATATTCTTACAAGCATTCTATATATAACCATTCTTCTTTTTTTAGTGTAATATTTAATAAATTGCATGTGATATTTGATACTTTGTTATAAAATAGGCTTTGCTTAAGATGATTTTGCCCAAATGCAGGCAAATGTAAGTGCTCTGAGTATGTTTAAATAAGCTTAAGGTAAGCTATGATATTTGATAATTTAGGGGTATTAAATGCATTTTCAATTTTTTTATGTGTGTCTCTGTACATAGCCCCCTTGTAAGCTGAGGAACATCTCTATATGTATATGTAGCCTTGGTATGGCTTACATATTATTGGCATGAAACATCTAGAACAGTATGTGTGCCATATAATTGTCTACAACATCCAACAAGTTTCTTGAAAACTTGTGCCAAAGGGGTTATGTCTTTAAGGATTCTTATTTCAGAAGGGTTCTCTCAAATGTAAGATTTTTCAGAAGTTAAGTGAAAATCTGACCAAACTAAACATTTTTCCATTTTCCCTACTGAGCAAAGATAGCTAAAATCTATCTGCCATTTTCAACACTGTACTCAACGATTGTAATTCTAATTTAAGAACAGATGATTTATATCAAAACCACATGTTGGCCTAATCTTATACAATATTCATAAATCTCACTCAGAGCCTTGGACACTTTTATTTGTTGAGTCTATATGGTACTACGGACATTCATCTTTTTTGACCTCATAGCTTCATGTATGTCTATACTTTTGAAAATACATGCATCATAGTTCCATTGTAAAATGTTTGGGTTATAAAATGTGCTATGCTATCAAAATGGTAATAAGAACGTACAAATGACCTGATGTAATGAACTGGACCAGATTGCCAGATATCACATTTCATACCAGAAAGATTCAGTGGTAAGTTTTAAAATGGCCAGCTATACTTCGACTGAATTATAACTCATTTAACTTCTTTCTTTGTGTACAGTATTATACATTAGTCAGTATGATAGTAAATAAGTACTTTGGACAGATGTAAATATGCTGTAATAAACAATGTTTTTCTTCTTTCCTTTAGTCCTTTTTACTTGTAAGACTAGCCACAAATACCATGCCTCCCCCAAAATAATTTTCAATCCAAATTTATCTCTAAATGAATTTATTGCACAGAAAAAAAATATATATATATACACTTACAGTAGATATGTTCAAAAATAGTTACACAACAGCAGGGCCCTATATGTAAGCAGTATAGTTGTTTTGTTTTGTTTTGTTTTTTTCTTTAAAAAAAAAAAAGAGGTTATGTGAAATATTGGAATTTTATTTCCAGGCCTAGTATTTCAAGACAGTTAACTACACTTACGGTGTCAACAGCCTCTTGTTGGCAGTATGATTTTATCGGCTCCATGGAATAACAGCAAGAATATACTATTGCTTCTTTCTTTTATGACACACACAGAAAAAAAAATTGACACATTTGCTCAAGACAAACCAGAATTATTTTAACCTATCAAAATTGATGGGAAGCCTTCACTGCCAAAGTCACTGCTGGGTTTTCACAATTCATAGCAGACAATCTGCTACTCCCATTAGGATAAAGGAGAGAAGAGTCATAATCAGGGAAGAAAGCTGGATTTATACTTGTAATTATCATTGAATTATTTAGCCTGCTATAGGATTATTATTATTAGTGTCATTTGATAATTTTCTCTCATTTTATTAAACACAACTGTGAGTAATTACCCTACCTAATATTTCTCTGTATTGGCTGACTAGCTAGCAAACATTCATGAAAATATCCATTAGCCACACACATAAAATGCTGCATTATGATGCTGTTGAATCAGAACATACCACTACCTGATCCTGTAGCTCTTTGAGGATTTGCAAATCAATTAATTATATGTTTCTTGGATTCTTCCCATACAATTAGAAAATTTATAATAGAGTCCATGAACATTATTAGTTTTACCATTTTAAACCAGCAATCACACTTTGATTTTTACAACAAAAGCAGAAATATAAACACACACATTTGGATCAGTTTTCTGTTAGTCTGTCTGGACTTCAAAATCCTATTCCTCAAGATAATGCACACCAAAGTTCTGGATTAAACAAGAAATTAGATGGCACCTGAACACTTGGTTTAATATTCTCCAAAGGACTATGCAACTTATTTCTTACATTATGACATTGTTTTACAAAGATCCACACTTTTATAATGTTAGTATTTTTAATAATCAATAAAGTCAATTAATCATGATTAAAAATCAAACATAAAAATTTCTACTTTTTGCTTTTGCCCTCTCCATTTAGAACTTATTTATAGCCTGATAATTCAAAGGTCCCTAAGTTTATGAAAGTCTGGACAGAAATAGCTCTAAGATCCCATTCAGAACTTGATATTAATCTAAGTCTTTAGGCTCCATTCATCCTGAGAGCAAAGAGTAGGACAAAGGATTTGAGTACTGTTAGTGTATCTGGGAGATTATCCAGATAATGAAGCAACTTTGTCAAAGAGGTACATTGTTGATATAATTGTTGTGGATAGAAAATGAAGGCTTGCTTTTACTGAAAGGTCCTGAGAAACTTCTTTAAGTTGTCCTCATGAAGACCTGAAAACTGACAATTTTACCTATGGTTCTTATTTCCACTTCACTGAGTGCTGTCCTCAGAGGACATTAACTCTCCTACACTTTTGGGTTGTGTTGGAGACATTCTAAAATGAGAGAGAGAACATGAGATGCTATCAGTGTTAAGTAACTGCAATTTCCCATGGAACTATCCACCACAGGTTTGGCTATAATCAGGTGTTGGGCCTTGATATCAGAGGGATTTGAGGCAGTATCATTTTGGGTTAATCATTATATCTGAAATTTCCAAAACTTCAACTGATGAAACTTTGATTATAAATCTATAAATATAACAATAAATCTACAGTATTCAAATTATTTTCATAGAAATACACAAACAAAGCATCAATTGATTAATATTTAAATGTTACAGAATACTGAACTGAAAGGATTTGGTCATAGAACAACGTGTAAGAAGTAGAACTTAGGTTTAGGTTAGAACTCAGGATGCATTTGAGACTCAGTTAAGAAATTGAATGGAAGGACGCCTGGGTGGCTCAGTGGGTTAAGCCACTGTCTTCGGCTCAGGTCATGATCCCAGGGTCCTGGGACCGAGCCCCAAGTCAGGCTCTCTGCTCAGCAGGGAGCCTGCTTCCTCCTCTCTCTCTGCCTGCCTCTCTGCCTGCTTGTCATCTCTCTCTGTCAAATAAATAAATAAATAAAATCTTAAAAAAAAACCAAATTGAATGGATGTCTGACTATCTTATAGGTTTGCTAAAAATCAGTGACTTTGTGTTCATGTGTGGCTATGCAGGAATTTTTAACTTTCCTTAAGAAGTTATTAGATTTGATTATATAATGGCAGTAAAGGATGGGGAAAAGCAAAGTACAAACCCCATAAAGACAAAGACACTGAGTATGAGAAAAGAGTAATAGATAAGAAGAATCAATGCATTTGAGGAAAATGGGAATTGAAATACACAATGATTGTTGATTTTTTTGGATGGAGAAAACAAAACTAGCTTGCAAGAAGGAAATAACAGAAGACATGTTGTGATGTGACACAGAATCCTGGAAAAGGCAGTAACATGGAATAAAGGAGTAGGGAGAGCATATCAGGTAATTTGGATAGGAAGGAGTTAGGAGATAATTGCTTGATAAATTTTATATGGCCCACTTAAATGCACAGATTTCTCTTCTTTAATTTATATGGAGAACAGGGTGTCCTTTCTCTTCCCTTTCAGAGCACCAGAGGTGTACTCTTTCAGACTGAAAACCTGAAAAGCTCAGGACTCAGTTGCTTAAGCACAGCTGAGAGGACATATTTCAATTAAGATTTACATTTTGCTGTAGGTAGTAGACTGTCAAAGTGGTTTAACCATATTTTTTCATTTAACAAGAAGACTACAGAGAGTGTTTTCTGGTGTTGGTTCAGAGTCTTAAGAAAGTCAAGTGAACTATCTTAGAGGTTTTCATGGCTTTTTATTCACAGTTGCAAAAATTGCTGTTGGAGCTCTCACTTTTGAGCCCACATTTCTGGCAGAAAGATAGAGGTAAAAGAGAATGATATCTTGTACGACTGATACTTTGTCATATGGTTACAATGTAACTAGAAAAGAGACAATAAAATATTTGATGTTGTTTTAAGTTTCCTTGTTGTCAATCCCTCAGTGCTTTCTGATATTAAAGGAAAAAGTAGATGGATATTGACCTGGCAACTATCAACACCTGTCAGTCTCTCTTGGGTAACCAATATCTCTATAATCTCTTCTTCCCAGTAAAAAAAAATATATATATATATATATTCATAACCCACACTGTGCCATCTCAAGTTACTGCACCAAGATAAAATTACAATGATTTTTAGTTGTTCCAAATGGACAGAATACCCTTCCTTATGATATCATGTCTTATAAGATAGATAATTGGCTTGCTACCAATATACCCAGATGTGACTGTGGAAGAGACAGGAAAAAAATAATAATATTTATTTATTCCTTGGGTTGACCCTGTTTACACAGATGCATTACTATTAGAAAAGGTTGGTTTGGGACATTGGTATGAATTTACTTAATGGGTTTGTATGTAATTGGGTTGGAGGAAATTTTTAATTTCTACAAAAATTATTAGAATTCTATCTTATTCTCTTTTGTTAATTTTTACATGTTAACAAAGCCAACATTTTTGTCTAGCAGACAAGATCTTAAATCCTAACAAAACTCAATTTTTCCTCTTATTTTTAAGTTTGAGAGCCTCATGTTCTCTCATGCTGCTTTAAATACAACTCAAAAAGAAAAAAGGAGCTAAATGGGGCAGTAAGACCAGACTTTTTTTTTTTTTTTAAGACCAGACTTTTTATTTTATTTTATTTATCTTATTTTTAATTAAAAAATTAAGATTGTATTTATTTATTTGAGAGAGAGAGAGAGCATGAGTGGGGCAGGGGGATGTAGCGGCAGAGAGAGACTGAGAAGTATACTCCCTAATGAGCAGGAAGCCCGATATGGGGCTCGATCCCAGGATCCTGACTGAGATCATGACCAGAGACAAAGGCAGATACATGTGCAAAATCCCTTTTTTTCTGGGAAACAATACTTTACAAGAGATGTTTGGAAAAGTACTGGGGGATCAACTTTAATTGGAGATACAAAAATTTAATTGACTTTTGTAAAGCTACAGGGATCCAAATGATGGGAATCCCAGCCCGTTTAGGTTGTGGACCACAGAGTATTCTTCTCTGTAATATTTTATTTTCTTCCATGTCTACTAACTCCAGTCCAAATTCACTGATCTCTTTTTAGATAGTGCAAAACATGGCAAAGAATACCAAACAAGTGCCCAATATTCTACATTTATTACATCATTTCTAACATATAGAAGTGTGTTATCAAGGCTGGTTCTGTGAACGAACCTAGTTACGCTAAAGTGTGTTTTGTTCTCCAAGAAATTAAATGCATGATTATCACACAATTATAAAATACTTGTGTCAAGAATTTTTATTCAAAAATTAATAAGAAGCAGATATTAAAACTAGTTCACATGGTTATTTGGGATATAAGCAGAGTTGTGCAGCAGAAGTGCTCTGGGCCCATAATTTGGGTTATAGAATTTATGTTCTCTAATGAAAAATCACTAACTTACATTATTGTTAACAAGAATCTTGTGCATTACCATCAGTTTTCTACATTACAACCTCTTGCTCTACAGTTTGTAAATAACTTTGTCAATAGCAAGCTAATAAACGGGGTGACTCCAATGGATTGAGATAATCTCCAGAGTTTCTGCTACATAATGCCCAGGACTCCATTGAAAGGACACCTAAGAATTTATTTTGCCCAAAACTTTGATCATTTTTTTCACTGCCCTTACCTATTTTCCAAACCTAGTCCTTTTGCTTCACCTTTCAGTCTATGGACAACCCTGTATCTATCTGACTGACTTGTTAATTCTGGGAATGTTTTGCAGGTTAATTTGCTTGCCAGAGGTGGTTCCTCTAATTGATGTCTAAGAACCCTAATTAGTTAAGAAAACTTTTTTTTAACATTTTCATTGCTACTTATTATTATTATTATTATTATTGCTAATATCTCTATTATAAATAATTCACAAGGGCATCTTTCTGACAAAAGACAAAGAGCTGGCTATTAGTAGAAAAAGTACAGTTGACTCTGTCAGTAAAAGTGGTAAAGGGATTTGAGAAAATAAGGCAAAGCACTGGAATTATGTGTTAAAACTTTAAATATTATAGACCCATTTACTTAATTTCTAATACTGTTGTTGCTTATAATTAAATAAGATGTTTTCCATGAACCACGCATTACAGCAAATATATTGTTTATACAGATTAAATTTTCATCAAAAGGGATGCCTGGGTGGCTCAGTTGGTGAAGCAGCTGCCTTTGGCTCAGGTCATGATCCCAGCGTCCAGGAATCGAGTCCCGCATCGGGCTCCTTGCTCCGCCGGGAGCCTGCTTCTCCCTCTGCCTCTGCCTGCCATTCTGTCTGCCTGTGCTTGCTCTCTCGCCCACTCTCTCTGATAAAGAAATAAAATCTTAAAATAAATAAATAAATTTTCATCAAAAAATAGTAAGTGTATTTTATTGCAGGATCCTGATAAGCATTTTGCAGATGAGAAAAGTGAAATCAGAAAAGTATGTCTCTTCAAATCCCTCATACAATATCTGGCCTAGATAGAAGGATATACTATCACAATTGAGGAAGATAATTGAGATTAATTAAAATGATAAACTTTACTATAGAGGGTTTTTTAAAAGTTTGCCACAGATTCAGATTCTTTTAAAATATATATCTATTTTGTGTAAAGAGAATGCACTGAGAAGTAAAAAGAAAGTGATATATCAGTGCTACCAACTAATGGCTATAATATCATCACCTTATTTATAAACAATGAAACAGTGTGCAATATTTAAATAAATTTAAATAAATTCCTATTTATTTTATATATTTTTTATAAATTTATATATATTTATATATATTTATAAATTTAAATAAATTCCTATTTATTTATTATTAAAGAAATTCCTCTAACAGTATGTTTTGAAGGTTGCTAGCAGGAAAGTGTTGTACTACATGGAAGTAATCAGAAAAAGTGATCTAAAAGTCTGCTTTCAAGGGCGCCTGGGTGGCTCAGTGGGTTAAAATTCTGCTTTCAAGAAGCTATAACAGTAAGTACTGAGCATTAGCTATTATATGCTATGGATGAATAACTGAAATCTACATTTGAAACTAATGGTACACTATATGTTAACTAATTGAATTTTAAAAAGTTAATTAAAAAAACCCACTATTTTATAAAACAATATTCCCAACAGGCTCTTTTGCTTTAAAATACTCACTTTGTAATGAGAGTCATTACTTTTGTCTAGCCAATTCTTACATCACTGTTTATCCCTTCCCTGCTTTATCCCTTCCCAGTATCAATAAAGGCTCACTTGGGTTACCTAGAAGCCATGAGAAAGCTTGTAATAGATCTGGCTGGTTTTCACCAGCAATTTGACCACCATGTGCACAGGGAAGTCTATTGATAAAGGCTTTATTGCAATAAGTTGCAAATACATGGATGATTTTGAATTCTCTTTCTTGAGGTCTTGTTTCATGATAATCAATTTAGGGTGGCTTATTGGAATGGATGTTATTAACATATCTTCATAGTTATAAGTACATGGAATTGTAAAATAGATTAATGAATGTGGCATTACTGACAACTGTCCTCATTTTGAAATCAAATTACAGTGTACTAAGATGAGGAAGCAAAGCAGATTTGGGATTATGAGTGAAATAATTTAAAAAAGTCTTAGGGGTATGATCAGACTATTGGGTAATTCAGTAGAAAAATGTCAACTGATTGAGATTCTGTGTTCCCTGATTTCAGAGAGAAGTTAAGATAAATAAGGAACACGAGGAGACTAGGAAGCCAAACATAAGTGATACTTTTGTGCCAGGGTGTGTATACATCTGTTTATCTTCTTGCTTTACCACTAAGGTTGCTCCTAGAGGAGAGTTTAAATATGTGTTGGAGCTAATCTCTGTGGATTACACAAGAAACCACATCCTACAGCTCTCCCTGAAACACCCTTTATGATTTCAATGTAATTTGGTTTTTGCATTTTTAGAAATAACAAAATACTTTGCAAACTCATCTACTTTATTACCACCACAAGTGAGTCAGCTGACTCCACATTTTAACACAGTGACAGTCACAGAGGAATGGAGGAATGAGTAGAGTTATCAATATATGTGCTTTTAAGAAGTATGACAGGGTAGCAGCTATTTCCAGGAACCAAAACATGGGTCAGCAGCTGTGCAGGAAAAGTGATGGAATAAATGACTCATTTCAGAGGAGTTCTATAACATATTAGTTCTAGAATGTATCTTCAGCACCCAATTACCCGCTTTGATCTAAAGATAAGGATTTACAGTTAAGGTCCCATTTATGATTTGACTGGTAGGGTCTGAATCATTTTTACTATTGTTTTGACTATTACTTGAAACCTATAGTAGTACTTGGGATATGTGTTGTGTATTCTGTGAACATGTGCTAATTTTAGATTAGATAACTTCTGTCTAGAACCCCTGTTAATTTGTTTGTTTTTGTTTATTTGATAGTGGTTTCAGTAAATGGATATATCTGAAAAATTGCAAACCACTATTAAAATAAGTTATTATGATATATAGCATGGAATTGCACATTCCTCAATTGAATCCAACAGAGCTTCACCATATCCTTAACAACTTGGGGAAAACATGCTAATATTTTTCTTTATAAAAATTTCTCCTGTTAGGCTGTGATGATTGTCATCAGCAGTAACTCCTCTGAAGGCTTTGTCAAAAGAGTTGAAAAAATTGGAAAGGTGTGAATGAAGCTGTTTGCTGAATATAAAGAAAAAAACATTGAAGTACAATTCACACTCTTACTTCTCCTTCTATGCTTTCAGATGTTTGACATTTGAAAATTTTGCTTCTAGAAGAGATGCCATGTATAATTCGTACTTTATGGAGCAAGTTGCTTTTATAATTTTTTTTATTATTCTACCATTCAAGTATTTCCATTTAAATTAAATTCAATACAATTTAAAAACAAATCAAAAGTGCAGCGAGTATTCAATTCCTGGGCTAAATAATTTTAGAAAGCTTTGTGTTATTGAACCTACAGGGTTTTTCTGTAGTTTTAACTCTTTCTTTCTGTGATTTTCCCATTAGTCACGTAAGTAACTGCAATATAACAGACATTGAGGATAAAGAAGGACTGAATTGAACAATCCTTGTCCTCATGAATTTGAGAATCTAGCAAGGGAGTCAAACAATTCAATCATTCAGAGACAATTTATTGAGTGCCTGGCCTAAGATGAGCACAACAAAACCCCAGCACAGAGGAATCATTTTAATGGGAGAGATAGATAATAGGTAAGCCAACTTTAAAAAAAAAAATTGTACTGGTTTTTCTTTAATAGTGATGCATATTTGAACTAAATAAGCACATTTTAAAAAGAGCAGTGATTGAGAAGAGGCTTTTTAACTGAGTGGTCTGAAAGGGCCTCCTTGAAAAAGTCTGTTTTGAACAGATTTCTGAATTATATCAGCCAGGAAGCTGCGTAAAAATCTCAGGGATGGGTGATTTTTCCAGTCAAAAAACTATAAAGGCTCCAAAGTCACAATAGAGCTATAAGTTTCTCTAATAAAGTAACTTCTGACAAAGAATGAGAAGAAATAACTAACCCAGGTTTGAAAGAAAAGGGACAGACTTTCTATGGAATTCATATTTAATTAAAGCTCTAAAGGACTAAAATACAATAGAGCAAAATTCTGGTCACGCTGATATACCTAATGAAAGTTCAAAAAAAAGGTGTGGGTAGCAAAGAGTGTGTGGGAATGTTGGTAAGAACAGTGGGGAAGAGTCATCCCTGAACATGTTCTTAAATGAAGCAATTCTTGTGTTGTTTTAAAGGGTAAATTGGAGTTTGCCTAAGTAATTAGAGAAGGATGCCTCAGCTTATGGAATTTCAAAGCCATAAAAATGTGATAAACTACTGCAGACATTTTCATGTATATTTGTTGTTGCTTCTAGTAATGGTGATCTAAAAACTCCTACTTAAGACAACTAAAAATCCAGACAAAATAGCTTTTAAAATTAAAAATATCAGTATGATTATAAAAATTAAGTGTGAGATTACTGGGCCTAAATACGAAATACAATGAGAGCCTAGAGATATATGCCCTGAAGCCATTTTAGCTATGAGAGCATTTGAAACGGCTAAAACACACTGAGCTGTGTTGTTAATAGACACTTGATACTAGAGAAACAAAATTCAAAATCCAGCAGCAATCAAATTTGAGGACTTTGGTACAACCCAAATTTAAGTTGAGATCCCCAAAGCACAAGGAGAAGCAGAAATAAGACTATAGCCTACCTTGCCTTCTGTGTAAACTGAGAAAGTCAATCACTGAATTTGGAGTATGATTGTCTTGTAGAGTCTCAGATATAAGAGAAAATCCTGCCAAGGAGGACCATACTATTATTATAGCTCTTAATTATCCCTACTCAATAAGAGTTTCAAATATAATGTCTTGAACATAGCAAAAATGTAACAAAGCGCACAAAGAAAAACCATTAACAAGATTTGATAGACAACATGGGATTAAGTATGATGTTAAAATGATCAATAAAGATTGTAAAATGGCTTGAGTACTCTGCTCAAAGAAATGAGAGGGGAAGCAAATTGAACAAAAAACTGAAACTAAAAATGATATTGAGAAAGGTTTTATAAATGAACCAAATGGATACTCTAGAACTTTAAGGATATGACTGCTAATTTAAGATACCACAGGGGTGCCTGGGTGGCTCACTTAATTAAACCTCCAATTCTTGTTCCTTTTTTTTTTTTAACACCTTAATTTTATTTTATTTCTTTCATTTTGGCTCAGGTCGTGATGTCAGGGTTGTGAAATAGAGCCCAGAGTTGGGCTCTGTGCTGAGCCTGGAGCCTGCTTAAGATTCTTTTCCGTTCTTTTTCTATCCCTCCCTGCGCTCTCACTTGCTCGCTCTCTCTTGCTTGCAAATAGATAGATAGATAGATAGATAGATAGATAGATAGATAATAGACAAAGCAAAATAAAAGCAGATTATGAAAATAAATATAAAGATTTTGAAATGAAAACAAGTTCTAAATAAAATAGAGAAGACCTACACAGCTAAAAGTTCATTCAGAAAATCTACTATTAAAGAAGTCAGTATGACACAATGTTAAGATATCAAAAGATTTGAGCATGTACTTTACAGAAAGGGTAATCCAAATGGCCACTCATATATAAAAACTGTTTATCTTTATTATGAATCTGGAATTAAATTAAATTAAATTAAAAATAAATTAAAACCTAAAATGACATACTATTACACACTTACCATATTGGGCAACAGTAAAATTGTCTTGCAAGAATGTGAACAATGAAAGTGCACATAATAAAAGCATTTGAGGTAAGTTGGACAATATTTAGGAAACTTAAAAATAAAAATAAAGATTTGGTCCATTCCTAGAAACACAACATGGAACTAAATGAATATTTTCACCAGGATATGCAAACAGATGATTATAGCTATTTCATTCATAACTGCAGATCAGTAGTGGTCTATTTGCACAATGTTACATTAAATAAGAGAGAATATTAACAAACTGGGAGGAGGGGCTAGGTTGTTATCATAAACAGATCTTCTATGGTGCTGATTATGTTCTATTTCTCAAAATCTTTAAGTTAAAAAAGTTTTCAAATTTATATCTAGATAGATAGATGATAGATAGACAGATATCCCAGAAGCTGCAATGTTGGGCTAAGACCAGGCTTTAAAGGGCTTTTCTATACTCTACTAAATACTTGAAACCATTCATTATATCATAGCTCAGTGTTCAAATCTCCATTTGTTTCCTCAGTTTCCTAATATTTATCTTAAGGTGACCTGATCCAGACTTTTGATCACCTTTGTCTAAATATTTCTATTTTAACAAAGTCCTTTTTAAAACTGAGAGACTAAAACTTAGAAAAATACTCTCATTGTTATCTCACTAGAGTGGAAAATATATAGTTACCCATTAACTAATGATATCCATGTCTACATTAGATCCATGACATTTTTAATTCTTGGGAGCTTTTGGTTAAATGAATTTTTTAAGCTTCCTTTAAATGAAGCTTTAAGCCATCCCACATGAATAAAATTAAAGAATTAAATGAAAACAGGCCAAGTATTTACAGAGTAATAGAATGTGCAGTGGAAAGAGTACAATTCTGAAATCATAAAGCCTAAATTAGTGTGATGCATCTTTACTAGCCATGTAATCATAAACCAGTTATCTAAATGTGTTAGCCTCAGGGCGCCTGGGTGGCTCAGTGGGTTAAGCCGCTGCCTTCGGCTCAGGTCATGATCTCGGGGTCCTGGGATCGAGTCCCACATCGGGCTCTCTGCTCAGCAGGAAGCCTGCTTTCTCCTCTCTCTCTCTCTCTGCCTACTTGTGATCTCTCTCTGTCAAATAAATAAATAAAATCTTTAAAAAAAAATAAATAAATGTGTTAGCCTCAGTTTTTTCACCCATGAAATGGTGATGATAATACTTATTATGCAGAGTTGTTGTGTGGATGTGATGAAGCATGGAGCATGAGAGTCTCATATTCCATGCTAAAATGATAGCTATTTTTTTTAAAGATTTTATTTATTTATCAGAGAGAGAGAGGGGGAGAGAGTGAGCACAGGCACACAGAATGGCAGGCAGAGGCAGAGGGAGAAGCAGGCTCCCTGCTGAGCAAGGAGTCCGATGTGGGACTCGATAGCTATTTTTATACTTATAATATACTTATAATAATTCTAATAGTAGTAATTAAATTGTTCAAAATGGTAATATTCATTTATATTGAGGCATTGTATTGACTATTCATAGACACTTTTACCAAAATAAATTTCATTTTACTTTACCCCCTCTGAGGATATATATTCCCTAATTCAATATGAATCTCATTATGAATAATAATTATCATAATAAATATGCTGATTTTTCTTCTATTTATTTTTAGGGAAGTATCCTTTACTGTTGAACATAAAGAAACTTAAGCAAGTCTGTCTTATTCAAAATTTGCATGCTGCTTTCTTACGAAACTAGATTATAGAGTTGTATGAAATAAATTCATGCAGTTAAGACATTTATGTTTGGAAAACTGGGTGGTCAGTTTAGTATTTCAAAAGAAGATTTTAAATTTAAACCTTAAAACTGAGCTCTTTCAGCCTTATTTATAGACCATCCTTCATGCTTCATAAGTACTCCATTGTAAACTAAGTAATAGTTTTTGTCACAGTGTATATAACGAAAATGGATTTTATATTTATTATTTCAGAGTTAGTTGCAGTTTCTACTTCCTTACTTCCTTTTTTGAAAAATAGATTAATTCTACAAAAAGTTTTTGCCAGCTTTATTGAAAAAAAATCGACATATTATAATTTGTAAATTTAAGAAATGATTTCTTATAACATTGCAAACTTATAACATTGGTTAGATTTGGTTCGGTTTTTGTAATTTTAAAAATCCCTCCAGCCCTTGGCTCTGTCTGACCTGATTGCTTTCAGCGGTTTCTGCAACATAAATGACCCGGCATCGAAAACTCTCATTGTTTACAGTGGTGCCCCCTTCTAAACACTTTGTTAATAAAAAGCTTTTTTTTTTTTTTTCGGACTATGGTAAATGTGGAACAACAATGAGGTATTTTAAAGAGGTGAACCACAGATAAATTTCTCTAAGGGTGGGGTGAGGGTTACTCAAAAAGGAACTTGACAAGGCTTTTAAAGATATCGACAATCATTATAACATAACGTGACTGATTGTTACCGTGCGCTAACTGGGCCAACACTTGTAGGCTTCCAAGATAGACTAACATAGTTGAGATGGTTCTAGGGGATTTCTAGCACAGGGTCTTATGAGGCAGGGATTCTAGCCACTGGCTGTGCAAGGCATGAGGCCTGTTAGTGATTCTATTTTTTCCTCTGCAGAATGGGTCTTTCTACATTCCAGGTCCTTTCTACACCAATAAATAAAGCAGCGATTCTCTCAGTGAGTTGTACTATTGGTTTAAACAGCCAACTGTCTCTTTAAAAGACTTTTGATTAAATTCCTTTAAAAAAAAGTCCTTTCAAAAAAATCTTTTTTTTTCTATTTTTTATTTTTAAATCCCATATGTTTACTCTGATCGTGGAACTTTGTCATTATGACCTTCTCTGCTGATTAAAATATTCTTCATCATCAGCACCTACTGCTCTCCTCTCCTGGTGGTCTCTCCGGATGGGGTCTTCTCTAGGTCTTCTAGCAGGAGATGGGCACTTCCCCTCTACCCATGTTTCCAGACCAGCCTTACCTATCCTGCAGGGTCAGGTCGGCCTGGCTTTTTGTCTGTTGTTCTCTTCTGAGTGGTTAGTTTTTCATAGATACCGTGCTTTGCATTTGTCAGGACTTACCCTGGACTATCAAAACCCTTTTCTGGTGCCAGTGAATCCTAAGAAACAGTCGTGATGAGAGAACCAGGAACTCGAACAGAACATATTTGTCCTGAATGTTCTGTCCAAAATGAAAAATACATTTCTGAGGAGCCTCAAGACCTCTGATAAGGGAAGTTTCACCAACTCTGTCATGTAGGGGCATCAATTCCGATTCTGTGTCAATTTTCCTACTTTTCCAGCTAGTAATTCTCTACCTCAGAAAGCCCACTCTCTACCGTTTCCTCTCTCAAAGGCAGTTGCTCTTAGAGTCTGCACATGGCACTTGGGGCCTGCTGGTCGTTGGCTACTGCCCTCTGTACCTTGGGTCTAACAGCTGCGGGGCATCAAGATGAGCACGTCTCTTGTTCTAGGACTTAATATAGTTTGGGGCACATGTTAAGCAGTAATCACTTCTTTAGTTGAACCAAGTGTTGGATCTTTCTTATTTATCTACTACCACAATTTACTTGTTCTAAGATTTGTCCCCCCCCTTTTAATATCTCTTAAGGTGGCACTCACGTTGCACTTGATGACATATCCTTGTTTAATTGACAGCATTTCTCTTTCTTAGTCGAACATAAACTATAGTGCATCTTACCCTTGATGAAAGCTAGGATGCAATTAAATACTCTTTTATGGTTATGATTCTGATATTTGAAATCCTCCGGTAGCTCCCTGTGCCCCCACAGTGTAGTACCTCACCTCCTCACCATAGGATACAAAACTTCTCACCCCCAGTGTTAACCCCGGGGCTCAGCCTCCATCCCCAGGGGATGCTGCCAGATCAGCTGTCAGTTGTCATGAACTTGCTGTAGTTTCCCGAATGCATGTGCTGCCTCCTGGCACTTTGAAACTTGACACACTCATCCTCATTCTTCGCTTTGCCCTTGTCTATCACCTCCCCTGAAAATCTGTTCCTAAGTGGCTTTTCCCAGGTCCAACCTACCCTTGGCAGTGTATTATCTCCCTGTGGTAAAGCCTGTCACACTGCACCATGGATATGCCCGTTGTCCCCCTGAGAAGAGAAAAGGGACAATGAGGGCCCCCAGCATTTGCAGCTCTAGTGGAGAGCCCCATGCCTGGCTTGCAGGAAATGCCAGATCATGAAGACAAACGGAGATCATCCTCTGGCTAAAACCAGCTCTTCTTTGCCTACTGCAGAATCTAGATCAATAAAGAGCAGCCAGTTATTATTGCTGTTTTTCTAGGGATTTTTACCCCATATATTTCCCAGGTCTTTACTCTTTTTGTAACACTTAATTCAGGCTTCAACCACTTCCTAGTCAGATCAGGTTAAATCATTTTCCTTCCCATACCCTCGATGTATTTCACATCTAGTAATTCTTTTTTTAAACATCTTATTTACCCATTTGAAAGACAGATCACAAGTAGGTAGGGAGGGAGGCAGAGAGAGAGGGGCTAAGCAGGCTCTCCGCTCAGCAGAGAGCCCGATGTGGGGCTCCATCCCAGGACACTGAAATCATGACCTGAACTGAAGGCAGAGGCCTAAACCACTGAGCCACCCAGGAGCCCCCATATCTGGTAATTTTTAACCAACGTGGTTTTGCTGCATCAAATAGTTCCTTTTTCTTCAAATATAAATATATAAATATATTGATCAAGTCACTTGCATGTCTTACGAGAATGTTATACTTTAGTAGCAAACTTGTAATCTTGGCCATTGGTTTTGATTTTTGTTATAGTTAGATTTGGTTCGGTTTTTGTAATTTTAAAAATCCCTCCAGCCCTTGGCGCTGTCTGACCTGATTGCTTTCAGCTGTTTCTGCAACAAAAATGTCCCAGCAGCAAAAACACTCATTGTTTACAGTGGTGCCCCCTTCTGAACACTTTGTTAATAAAAAGATTTTTTTTTGTTTTTGTTTTTTTGCTATGGTAAATGTGGAAAAACAATGAGGTATTTCAAAGAGGTGAACCACAGATAAATTTCTCTAAGGGTGGGGTGAGGGTTACTCAAAGAGGAACTTGACAAGGCTTTTAAAGATATCGACAATCATTATAACATAACGTGACTGATTGTTACCGTGCTCTTACGGGCAAACACTTGTTGGCTTCCAAGAAAGACTAACATCGTTGAGATGGTTCTAGCGGCCTTCTGGCCAGGGTCTCATGAGGCAGGGATTCTAGCCACTGGCTGTGCAAGGCATGAGGCCTGTTAGTGATTCTATTTTTTCCTCTGCAGAATGGGTCTTTCTACATTCCAGGTAATTTCTACCCCAATAAATAATGCGGCGATTCTCTCAGTGAGTTGTACTATTGGTTTAAACAGCCAACTGTCTCTTTAAAAAGACTTTTGCTTAAATTCCTTTAAAAAAAAGTCCTAACAAAAAAATCTTTTTTTTTATTATTTATTTTTAAATCCCATATGTTTACTCTGATCATGGAACTTTGTCATTTTGACCATCTCTGCTGATTAAAATATTCTTCATCATCAGAACCTACTGCTCTCCTCTCCTGGTGGTCTCTCCGGAACGGGTCTTCTCTAGCTCTTCTAGCAGGAGATGGCACTTCCCCTCTACCCCTGTTGCCAGACTAACCTTACCTATCCTGTAGGGTCAGGTCAGCCTGGTCCTTTATCTGTTGTTCTCCACTGAGTCGTTAGTTTTTCATAGATACCGTGCTTTGCATTTGTCAGGACTTACCCTGGACTATCAAAACCCTTTTCTGGTGCCAGTGAATCCTAAGAAACAATCGTGATGAGAGAACCAGGAACTCGAACAGATCATATTTATCCTGAATGTTCTGTCCAAAATGAAAAATTCATTTCTGAGGAGCCTCAAGTTTTCTGAGAAGGGAAGTTTCACCAACTCTGTCATGTAGGTGCATCAATTCCGATTCTTGTCAATTGTCCTACTTTCCCAGCTAGTAATTCTCTACCTCAGAAAGCCCACTCTCAACCGTTTCCTCTCTCAAAGGCAGTTGCTTTTAGATTCTGCACATGGCAATTGGGGCCTGCTGGTCACTGGCTACTGCCCTCTGTACCTTGGGTCTAACAGCTGCGTGGCATCAAGATGAGCACGTCTCTTGTTCTAGGACTTAATATAGTTTGGGGCACATGGTAAGCAATAATTACTTCTTTAGTTGATCCAAGTGTGGGACCTTTCTTATTTATTCTACTACCACAATTGACTTGTTCTAAGAGTTGTCCCCCCCCCATTTTAATATCTCTTAAGGTGGCAATCACCTTGCACTTGATGACATATCTAGTTAAACTGACAGCATTTGTCTTTCTTCGTCGAACATAAACTATAGTGCATATTACCCTTGATGAAAGCTAGGATGCAATTAAATACTCTATTATGGTTACGATCCTTTTCCAATCCATTACTCTAACACTGACTACTACATAACCCTGTCGTTGACACTAATGTGGACTTTAAACCAATACCTGATCCTGACCGTAAACCTGACACTGGCCCTAGACTTCACCCTGACCCTGACTCAGGCAAACACCAGAAACCTAACCCTGAACCTAAAAGTGACCCTGACCCTGACCCTAACACTAACCCTGACACTGAATGTGAGCCTGACCCTAACTCTAACCCTAAACCTAACCCTCCCTGACACTAACACGGGCCCTGACCCGAAACCTAACACTGAACCTAACCTTAAAACTAACCTCTAACATTATCCCTGACACTGACCCTAACCTGGTCTAACCCTAACCCTCAACCTACCTCTACCCTAACCCTAACCACACTTTAACCATATTCCCGAAACTCTCCCTGACCATGATCATAACCCTAACTCTGAAATTTGCCTTTGTCATTTCTTAAACTTAAACCTGACTCTGGCCTTGACCTTAACACTGACCCTAACCCAGACTGTAAACCTAACTCTGACGCAAACCGTGATCCTGAACAGAATCGTAACCCTAAAGCTAACCCTGATCCTGAACCTACTCATAAAACAGAACCTAAACATAAATATCAGAATCATAACCATAATAGAGTATTTAATTGCATCTTACCTTTCATCAAGGGTAAGATGCACTATAGTTTATGTTCGACTAAGAAAGAAAAATGCTGTCAGTTAAGCTAGGATATGTCATCAAGTGCAAGGTGAGTGCCACCTTAAGAGATAGTAAAACGGGGGGGGGGCAAATCTTAGAAAAGTAAATTGTGGTATTTGAATAATTGAGAAAAGTTGGAACACTTGGATCAACTAAAAAAGTGATTATTGCTTACCATGTGCCCCAAACTATATTAAGTCTTAGAACAAGAGAAGTTCTCATCTGATGCCGCGCAGCTGTTAGACCCAAAGTACAGAGCGCAGTAGCCAACGACCAGCAGGCCCCAGGTGCCATGTGAAGACTCTAAGAGCAACTGCCTTTGAGAGAGGAAACGGTTGAGATTGGGCTTTAAGATGTAGAGAATTATTAGCTGGGAAAGTAGGAAAATTGACACAGAATTGGAATTCATGCACCTACATGACAGAGTTGGTGAAACTTCCCTTCTCAGAGATCTTGAGGCTCCTCAGAAATGTATTTTTCATTTTGGACAGAACATTCAGGATAAATATGATCTGTTTGAGTTCCTGGTTCTCTCACCAGGACTGTTTCTTAGGCTTCACTGGCACAAGAAAAGGGTTTTGATAGTCCAGGGTAAATCCTGACAAAAGGAAAGCACGGTATCTATGAAAAACTAACCACTCAGAAGAGAACAACAGATAAAAGGCCAGAACGACCTGACCCTGCAAAATTGGTAAGGCTCGTCCGGCAATAGGGGTAGAGGGGAAGTGCCCATCTTCTGCTATAAGAGCTAGAGAAGTCCCCTTCCGGAGAGACCACCAGGAGAGGAGAGCAGTAGGTGCTGATGATGAATATTTTAATCAGCCGAGAATGTCATAATGACAAAGTTCCATGATCAGAGTATACATATGGGATTAAAAAATAAAAATTAAAAAAAAGATTTTTTTAAAAAGACTTTTTTTTAAAGGAATTTAAACAAAAGTCCTTTTTAAGAGACAGTTGGCTGTTTAAACCAAAAGTACAACTCACTGAGAGAATCGCCGCATTATTTATTTGGGTCGAAAGGACCTGGGATGTAGAAAGACCCATTCTGCAGAGGAAAAAATAGAATCACTAACAGGCCTCATGCCTTGCACATCCAGTGGCTAGAATCCCTGCCTCATGAGACCCTGTGCTAGAAGGCCGCTAGAACCATCTCAACGATGTTAGTCTTTCTTGGAAGCCAACAAGTGTTGGCCCAGTTAAGAGCACGGTAACAATCAGTCACATTATGTTATAATGATTGTCGATATCTTTAAAAGCCTTGTCAAGTTCCTTTTTGAGTAACCCTCACCCCACCCTTAGAGAAATTTATCTGTGGTTCACCTCTTTGAAATACCTCATTATTGTTGCACATTTATCATAGCCAAAAAAAAAAAAATCTTTTTATTAACAAAGTGTTCAGAAGGGGGCGCCACTGTAAACAATGAGAGTTTTCACTGCCTGGACGATTTTGTTGCAGAAACAGCTGAAAGCAATCATCAGACAGAGCCAAGGGCTGGAGGCATTTTTAAAATTACAAAAACCCCACCAAATCTAACCAAAACAAAAATCAAAAATCAAAACCAATGGCCAAGATTTCAAGTTTGCTACTAAAGGCATGACATTCTCCTAAGACATGTGAGTGACTTGATCAATATATTTATATATTTATATTTGAAGAAGGAAGTATTTGTTGCAGCAAGTCCACGTTGATTAAAAATTACCAGATATGGGGTCTCCTGCGTGGCTCAGTGGTTTAGGCCTCTGCCTTCGGCTCAGGTCATGATTTCAGGGTCCTGGGATGGAGCCCCACATGGGGTTCTCTGCTGAGCGGGGAGCCTGCTTCCCCCCTCTCGCTCTGCCTGCCTCTCTACCTACTTGTGATCTGTCTGTCAAATGGGTAAATAAGATCTTTAAAAAAAGAATTACTAGATGTGAAATACATCGAGGGTATGGGAAGGAAAATGATTTCACCTGATCTGACTAGGAAGTGGTTGAAGCCTGAATTAAAGTGCTATAAAAAGAGTAAAGACCTGGGAAATATATGGGGAAAGAATCCCTAGACAAACAGCAATAATAACTGGCTGCTCTTTATTGATCCAGATCCTGCGGTAGGCAAAGAAGAGTTGATTTTAGTCAGGGGATGATCTCTGTTTGTCTTCATGATCTGGCATTTCCTGCAAGCCATGCATGGGGCTCTGCACTATAGCTGCAAATGCTGGGGGCCCTCACTTTCCTTTTCTCTTCTCAGGGGGACAACGGGCATGTCCATGGTGCAGTGTGACAGGCTTTACCACAGGGAGATAAAAGACTGCCAAGGGTAGGTGGGAGCTGGGAAAAGCCACTTAGGAACAGATTTTCAGGGGAGGTGATAGACAAGGCCAAAGCGAAGAATGAGGATGAGTGTGTCAAGTTTCAAAGTGTCAGGAGGCAGCACAGTGCATTCGGGAAACTACAGCAAGTTCATGACAACCGACAGCTGATCTGGCAGCATCACCTGGGAATGGAGGCTGAGCCCCGGGGTTAACACTGGGGGTGAGAAGGTTTGTATACTTGGCGAGGAGGTGAGGTACTACACTGTGGGGTCACAGGGAGCTACCGGAGGATTTCACATATCAGAATCGTAACCATAATAGAGTATTTAATTGCATCCTAGCTTTCATCAAGGGTAAGATGCACTATAGTTTATGTTCGACTAAGAAAGTGAAATGCTGTCAGTTAAACTAGGATATGTCATCAAGTGCAAGGTGATTGCCACCTTAAGAGATATTAAAATGGGGGGGGTGGAAAAATCTTAGACTATAAATTGTGGTACTAGAATAATTAAGAAAAATAATACAAGAACACTTGGATCAACAAAAAAATTGATTATTGCTTACCATGTGCCCCAAACTATATTGTCTCCAAAAATTTTATATTATTTGATAGGTCAGATATATATAAAATTACATTTAAAGTTTTAAAAATATCAGCAAATATTTTTATTTAAATGCAAATTTCAAAGAAAATCTACTTTTCCAAACACGACTTTTTATCCTATTGTTTTTTAATTTTGTCGACAACTGATAAAATGTTTAGCGAGACTATAAATGTTTGATTGAAAAAAATGATTAATAGATGTAGGTTCAAATTATTATGTTCCATTAAAAATGATTTAGTCTTTGATGAACATCTGTTTGGTAATATGTTGTATCCAGTTATAGTAAATTAATGACATATATAAAATTATAGGGAAATGACACCTTCCGTTCCATTATGAGTAGAGCTTTTAAAATGCTATTTGTCACAACCTGTCATCTTGTCATTATGTAGCATTATGTAACATTTAAAAAATGTATACTCTTCACTTTGAAGTCTTTTAGAAATCTAAAATATGACTTTCAATGGTTTGTGTGTCCATATTCCTTTATTGCCAGTTTGAACAAATCCACATGCTTGGATTCAAAGGTAATAAATTCCTCTTATTTGGAAAAATGATGTTTATTTTTGTTCTCTCACCCTTCGCAGGTGGTTTCATTTTAGCACACTTCAGAGTTATAATTTCATGCTTATTAAAAACATTTATTATGATCTACATAGATGAATGAAATTTTTATTTATTAAATTATTTGCCAAAAAAATCTGTTATTTTTAAAAATGTATTTCCTTTGAAGGGTTATTTTAGAGCATTCAGAGAGGATCTAGGAGTGTGGTATTATGCAATTTTTAAGTAGGTATGAAATGGTTATTTATATGATTGTTTCTTTAAGGCTTATGTATATTGTCCATTATATGCTATAAAATATTTTGAAAGTAAATTTAAGGTATGTTTTACATAGTTTATTTTTTGGAAAAAAATATTGAAATGACTTATGAAATTCAGTATACTATCAACATTATTTTTTTCTGAAATTTACAAATTGTCTACTGAACCTATTATATGGCAGATATTTTCCAAAGTGGTGGTATCATGATATATGCCAACAACAGTTTAGATTTTTTGTTGCTTCTCAATCTAGCTCAGACAAAGTACAATTAGCCTTTATAATTTTAGCCATTCTAATAGATATGTAAGCATGTCTCCTTATGATTTTAATTTGTATTTCTTTAATGTCTAAATGTTGAGAAATTTGTCATGTGCTTATAAGCCATCCATATACTTTTGGTGACATGTCTCTTCCATTATTTCCTTCACATGTAAAATTGGATACTCTGGTTATTAGTAAGGTTTTTTATTTTTATTCATTTTTTAATAATCAGAGTAGATGTCCATTATCAGATATATAATTTGCAAATCCCTTCTCCATCTTTACGGTTTCTCAATGGAGCTTTGATAGCTGTGTCTTTCAAGAAAGTGCTACTTCTTTCCTGGTACACGGAGGAATGACTAGAACATTATCAATGTTGACCTTTGCAAAGAAAATCATGGCTTAAGATATGTGTAGTCTGCGGTTGTTGGGTGTGTTCTGTAATATCAAGCATATCTAGTTAGTTGATAATTTTGTTCAAGTCTTACATATCTTACCAATTTGATGACCATTTGTCTATATAATCTTAAAATAAAGGTGTTGAAATTTTTTTCCATTTCTCTTCTAAGGTAGAAGTTATGATTTTTGTTCTTAGTTTTTCCCTATATATCCCCAAATCTGTTATTAAGTATTAAAAGTCAAGAATTATTATACTCCCTGAGGAATTCATCCTTTTACTCTTCTGTGTTTTTGACTTGATCTTTATGTCTGATAATGAAATTTGCTTTAAAATCACTTTTCATTATCTTGATATAACCACCAAAGTTATAGTGTGATTAGTGTTAATATAGCATATTTTTTCTTTTACTTTTTAAAGCACTTCTATATTTAATCCTGACAAAAAAACAAAACAGCTTTTTAGCTCTGGAAGCACATTTCTAAATTATCTTTTTTTTTTTTTAATGAAGCAGTAGCAATTTTTGTTAAGGGACCTAAACTGAAAGTAGGTTTAGAAATTTATTTATTTATTTATTTAGGAAAAGATTTTATTTTGTTTATTGACAGCTAGAGAGAGAAAGAGAGAGAGAGAGAGTGGAAGCGCACAAGCGGGGGGAATCACGTGCAAAGGGAGAGGAAGAAGCAAGCTCCTTGGGGTGCAAGTAGTCCCATGCAGGGCTGGAGCCCTGTACACTGGAGTCATGACCTCAGCCAAAGGCAAACATCTGCTTAAACAACTGAGTCATCCAGGCACCCCTAGAAAATTTAAAAAAAAAAAAGTCCTTTTAAAAACATTTTGTTTATTTCTTTTTTTTTTAAATATTTTATTTATTTGACAGACAGAGAGATAGGAAGAGGAACTATAAGCAGGGCAGAGGGAAAAGGAGAAGCAGGTTTCCCACTGAGCAGAGAGCCTGATGTGGGGCTCCATCCCAGGACCCTGGGATCATGACCTGAAAAGAAGGGACACTTATGGAGGAAGCCACCCAGACACCTCTTTTCTTTGTTTTTAATATATGGCAACTGATGCTTCCCAGCCACGAGGAGCACATTACCCATTGATTAAATCTTTGATAACAACCTATTTAAAAAGGTGTGTAAATATATACTTACTCAGATTTATACACTTTGTGTTTTCTTCATAGTTTGGGGCTGGACCCCATGGTGACAACACTGCTTTCAGCCTTTGCCTTCCCATCTTTTGATACCAGGTATTTGGTCAGCAAAGCAAATTAGTATCAAAATTAATAAGCCCTTGGCACCATATCTCTGGAGCAGGGGTTGCTCTTAGCCAAGGCCCAGAGCAGTTGACCTCCCCTCGCTAGTGCTATAGCCCCAAGGACTAGGTCCCTGCCACCAGAACTCAGTCTTACATGTTATGCTAAGCAGACAAAACCAAAACAGGAAAGCTCCGACAGCTTTCACTGGCATGCCTCATCTCCCACTCCCAACGACGTCCAGGCAGTACCAGATGCCAGGGAGGGGTCTTGGTCCAACATATGGGCGGAAAGGAGTAGCCACGAGCAAGTACCTGCCTCTCTGTGCCTTTCTTTCATGAGCAGGTTGTAAGGAGGAGGAAGAGGAAGGGGAAGAGAGGTGAACTTCAAGGGGTGAAGGCCTCAGGTAGGCAGCTGGCTCCTGCCAGTAGGAAAGGGACAAAGGAGAAGGCAGTGAGTCTTGAAGGGAGGGTGGGGGGTAAGGGTTACAGCTTATGACGGAATCTGGACAGGAGTAATAGGGATACTAGTCATTTGAGTCCACCATTGGCAAGCTGGGCTGGGTGTCAGGGCGAGATAGGCCTCCCTGGGCAATGGCACATGAGAGAAGGTGGAATTCTTCTCTGAGGAGCAGGTTGAGCTTCAGGTGTTGGGAAAGCATAGACAGTATTGTTCCAGGGCCAAGGACAGGTCCAGGTACTCCTGGTTGGAGGTCAAGGCCACAGTATGATCCAGGTCTTCTACCAGCAGCTTGAAGGAACCACATGCCAGCCACCCCTCATTATTGTGTATAACTCTCTGTTGCACTTATTGGCTTATCCATCAAATGACTCCTTCAGCAGCTTGAAAACCACCTCCACAGGCACTCCAGGATATGGGAGGCTTCCAGATTGAAGATTTTGCACAGGATCACCCCAAAAGACCAGAAGTCACTCTGGTGGATGTAGCTCTGGTCAAACATGGCCTTAGGGACCATCCACTTCACAGGCAGTCCACTGTTGGTTTTCTTTTTATAGTAACTGATGTGGTGATATCTCTGGCAAGGCTGAAGTCTGAGATCTTCATCATGTTGTCCTTTGTCACCAGCACTTCCCTGGTGCCAGGTCTTGGTGTATGCACTTCTTGGAGGCAAGGTACTTCATGCCTCAGGCTACCTGATAGGCACAGGATACCAGGTCCTTGGAGGAGAGTTGCTCTGCTGCATTGTGGCTGATATTGTAACAGTACTCCAGGTCAGGAGGCCTCTGGGCCTGCAGGTACTCCTGTATGTTGTCTTTGGAGGCCTATTCCATGAGAGTGTACGAAGGACCATCCTGTGTGCAGAACCCAGCAGGTTGATGGTGTCCTTGTGCTGTCCAATCATCTTCATCATCTCCATTTCTGAGATTAGGTTTGACAGGTCTTTCTCTGTTGCATCTGACTTCAACATCTTCACAGAAACTTTAGTCAAATGGTTGGATTTGTCTTTGTCCAGCCCAATGGCTTCCTCCAACACCACCTGCCCAAAGTAGGCCTGTCTTAGGGGTCTGCCTAAACTGCCTACAACCAGCCTGCCTCAAGGCAGTTATGAACTCTAGATTATCCTCAAAAACTTCAAACCACAAGCTAAAAATTCTCTTCACTAGGTCTCTGTCGTAGGTCTAATTTTCTTATCTTTCATTATTTATCTTTTTCCTAATTCTTATTTTCAGTATAGTTTATTTTGCTTCCAGGTGTTTCCCCTGGTTTCTGGATGCTGTTTCATAGGGAAGAATTATCCTGTCATAAAATTATTTCTTGAGCATTCATTATATCTCTCAGTTAAAATGGGTTCTTTTATGGTATTGATTCATTTGAGTTTTCTCAAAATGGGAAGAATTTTCAAAATGGTGTTTTCCTCAAGGTTCAGTGTATGTCTTCGCCTCATCTTTAAGCTTTTTGAAATTCACTTTACAAATTCTTGTCCCTCTTTTTATCTTTTTAAAATAAAATGTTTTATTTTTACTATTTTTTTATTTGAGTATAGTGATATTCAGTGTTACATTGGTTTCAGGTTTTCAATATCTCCATACATTATTCTATGATCACTACAAATATAGCCACCATCTGTCACCATATAACACTATTATAATATCATTGATTATATTCTCTACACTGTCCCAGATCTCTTTTTAAAATCTCTAATTTTTATGTTTTCTGTTATTCCAATTTTCAACCATCATTTTACATGGTTACTTTAATAAAATATGCCTGATTACACACTCTTTGCTGAAAACCATAGCATTTGATTTATAGTAGTCTTCTTCTTCCTCTTTTTTTTTAAATTAACATATAATGCATTATTAGCCCCAGTGGTACAGGTCTGTGAATCGCCAGGTTTACACACTTCACAGCACTCACCACAGCACATACCCTCCCCAATGTTCATAACCCCACCACCCTCTCTCTACCCTCCCCACCCCCCGGCAACTCTCAGTTTGTTTTGTGAGATTAAGAGTCTCCTATGGTTTGTCTCCCTCCTGATCCCATCTTGTTTCATTTACTCTTTTCCTGTCCCCCAAGCACCCACATTGCACCTCCATTTCCTCATATCAGAGAGATCATATGATAGTGACTTTCTCTGGTTGACTTATTTTGCTAAGCATAATACCCTCTAGTTCCATCCATGTCATCGCAAATGGCAAGATTTCATTTCTTTTGATGGCTGCATAGTATTCCATCGTATATATATATACCATTCATTTGTTGATGGACATCTAGGTTCTTTCCATAGTTTGGCTATTGTGGATATTTCTGCTATAAACATTTGGTGCACATGCCCCTTTGTATCATATACTAGTCTTCTTTACCTCCATCAGAAACCCAGGAAGCTTTATTTATTTATTTACTCACATAAACACATGATCCAACACAACGTTTTTTGTTGTTCAAATGTATTATAATGTCTTACCGCTTAACACTATGCTTACTGTTCTCTTTCACTGTCTGACTAAATCCTCATCATCACTATGCCACTTAATGACAAAGAACAATTGAACTCAGAGTTCTCTCCATATCAGAGAATGCAGACTCCACCCTTCTGTTTGTGCAGGTAAAATAAATGTTGATATTGTCTGTCCTGCACATACCCCATCCTGTTCACTGGAATATTCACCATCAAAATATATACAAAATAGGAGGAGTCAAGATGGCGGAGAAGTAGCAAGCTGAGACTGCTTCAGCTAGCCGGAGATTGAAAGACCCCCCCTCGTCGTTAAGTAATTAACTGCTCTTTTGTTGTGTAAAAGTACCCCTCCTCCCCTTGCAATGAAAAGACCCTTCCCCCAGGGTTGAATTCAATGTAACTGCTCTTTTGCCTTGCTTTTAGGGCATGACACTTGACTCCTGTTTGAACAAGATACACTCTCCTAATAGCCAGGGCATGGTCTCGTAGGCAAGGGGGCTGCATGGTCACATAGATAGGATGTCTTTCTGCTGAGTAATAAGGTCAAACTTCCCCTCTTTGTTTCCCCTTCCCGCCTTTCTCTTCGCGCGAGGGGGGTCTTCCAGGGCCAATCCACTAACACCAAGTATGCCTTTTTCAAAAGTTCAAACTGTCCACCAATCAGTTGCGCCCCACCCAAAACTTGTTTGTACCTGTCTATAAAAACCCGGCACCACCCCAGCCGGGTGTGCTCAGCTAGCAGGAGCTGCTGACCACCCGCAGGTGCGCGCTGACCACCCGCAGGCGCCTGCGTAACAATAAAGAACCTCTTGCTGATTGCATCCAGTGGCAGTGTTGGATTCTTGGGTAAGGGGATCCGCGGGTCTTTCATTTGGAGGTCCCACCGAGATCATCGGACTCCTGCCCAAGGATCCAACCGACTCCCACTGGGAGGTAAGCTGGCCAGCATTTAAATTTTAATAACTATGTGTTTTTGTCTCCTGTCTCGTGCTCTTTTTTGTCTCTCGTCTTGTGAGGCCTCTGTTCTGCCTGTTCTGCGGGTAGCAGAATAGGACTGTACAACAGCGCGCGTTGTTGCTCTGTATTCTGTAGGCAGCTTGAGAAGGAGTTGACGAACTCGGACTTCTCCCCTGCCACCCTGGGGGACGCCCCAGGGATCTGTCCGCCACAGAGGAGCCTCGTGGTTCCCCTGGGCTGGTTCTGTCCGCCGCAGAGGAGCCTTTTGGTTCCCCTGGGCTGGTTCTGTCCGCCGCAGAGGAGCCTTTTGGTTCCCCTGGGCTGGTTCTGTCCGCCGCAGAGGAGCCTTTTGGTTCCCCTGGGCTGGTTCTGTCCGCCGCAGAGGAGCCTTTTGGTTCCCCTGGGCTGGTTCTGTCCGCCACAGAGGAGCCTTTTGGTTCCCCTGGGCTGGTTCTGTCCGCCAAAGGGAGACCTCGTGGTTCCCCTGGGCCGGTTGAATTTGTATTTTCGGTTTTGTACCGAAATCGCGCAGCGTCCTTCTTGTTAATTGTTTTGTGTGTCTTGCTTATTGTCCTTGGTGTTTTCTTTGACTCCGAATGGAGGCCAACAATGTATGTCTTCATGCATGTCTCCATGTTATGTCTTTAAATGTGGATATATGTTCCTTGTACTGGTCATGAAGGTTACATTCTGTTTAAGGGGACTCTGGCTTTATTTCTCTCTGTTTCTCCTAATAGATGTGGGGGGCTTCTCCCTCACTCACTTCCCATGTAAATGGCTATTACTGGAGCCAACTGGGGTTGGTCTAACTCGAGACAGAGACTATAAGGAATATTCCCAAGCAGCTGCCGAAACTCTTTTTGTTTTGGGGAAGCTTCCTTGTGTTCTCTGGCCTGACTTGGACTGCCTAACCCCTCCCCCCTTGCTGGTGGGAAAGCATGGCCTCTGCTCCTCTGTTGGGGCTTATGAGCTCTAAAACTGGTAATCTTTTCTCTGCCTCCTGGTAGCACTTTGTTTCTTCTGTTTCCCCCTTATGTGTTTCTGTACCAACGTGTGTGCAGCCTGCATGACTGGCCTCTAGATCATGCACCATGGCTCCTTCTCTTTTCACTGTCAAGGAGCAAGAAGAGCACCCCTGGACCTAACACTCCCCACTCCAGATTTTCCCACGCATGTCTCAGGTAAACATTCAAAGTGGAGTGGGCCCAGGTGGAACGTAAATCAGTATTGGAACTAAGTTAAGTTTGTTGGTTTAATTAAGAAAGACGTGTCTTTTAAGTTAACAACAGTAAATGTGAAACTTCAAAATTTACTGAAGGTCAAATAAGCTTGTGTTATTTGTTAAAATTTGTTAGCAAAGAAATGACGAAACTGATGGTTAATTGTCTATCTCAAAGTTCTAATGGGTAATTGCTGAAGTAGCTTTCAAAGTCTTTGGTAACCTGAAAGTTTTAAAGTTTTGCTTGGATGACAAATGGAATTAAATTGTGGACATCTAGGTCTTAACCAAACAGGATAAAATACTAAGTCATAAATTACTGGATGTAGGTTTGTGCTTTTGACTTCTTACTGCAAAGAAACTAAGAGTATTTAAATCTGCTGGTAAACTTGTTTTCCACTTAACTGATTCATAAATTTGCCACCTGAAGAATTCTGTTGTAACAGTTCACAATTGGTTAATAACTAAAGGTGTTTCTAAGAATACAAAGTTCTGCTTAGTGTAACTAAGACTGATGGAAATAAAAGGAAACTCTGTATGTAGGAAAATAGGAGATATGTAGGAAAGATTTAAGGAATGGGAATACATTTTGATGAAGGTAAAGAAAGATAATTTTGTCCTAAATGAGATGGTTGTTTAGAAGGAAATGGCTTGGGACAAAACCTGAATGCAAAGGAAAGTTGTAGAAGGTTTGTGAAGGGAAATCTTCAGAAAAGGAATTTTATCTATGGTCAAGAAAGGATTAAGATTGAAATGAATGGGTTTTAAAGGTACATTGGTACAAGACTGAAATTCTCTGTTCAAAAGGACAATGTTTTCTTAGATCAATTGATCTGCTGTTAAGAAAATGTAAATGGTTTTTTTCTTTGCCTGCCCAGAAAAACGAGTTTCTATGTTCAGTTTTATCAGGTGTTTAACATCCCTAATTATATTTAGGCATGTGCTTTAAAACTTTCTAAGATTTTAGCAAATGTTGACAAGATTTAAATCGTAAATCTCTTTAACTCAGGCTTTTCCTTGGTATGTGAAGTTGCTCATGAAGTACTACTGAACCAATGATAAACCTTGGGTTACATTTGGGAAAATGCTATAACTATTCTAGAGATTCTATGCACTTCCTAAAGTTTTAATGTTTTGAGAGATCATCGCTTGATATTGTAATTATGGGAATGTTATATGTCACAGAAATTGTAACCTGATTTTCTTGCAGCTAAATTGTAAACTCCTGTGTCTCTTTAGCTCTAACCATATCCATTCTGAGTTTTTGTCATTTATAATTGTTTTAATTCTCTTGTAAAATGAGTTTTATCTTCAAGGAGATTCCTATAAAGGACTTTCAGGACAAATACAGATATTTGATATACTTGAAAATCCTAAAACTGAAATGGGTAAGAATTTCCAAAACTGACTAAAGCCGCATTCACCAGAATTAGTAATATGGGACTAAATGAACTAAAAGATTATAGTGTTATGTCTCTTAATGTTTTGTCTTACTTTAAACATTGCCGGTTCCCTCTAATGTTTGCTCTTCCAGACTAGGGATACTTCCTCCTAGTTATCTGCAACTTATAGAGATGTAAAAGTGCTCATTAGTAAAATGCTCAAAGCATTCAAATTTTCTCTCTATCTGAACCCTCTGAAACCAAAAGGTCTCAGTAAGTATTCATTCTTCCATGGCAATCAGTCATTTGCATAAGTTCAATAAGAATCTGTTCTCCTTGTAACAGAAAAGAATTGGAAACTGGTTATTTTACCAAGGCTTTGACTGGGATGTCATATTTGAAAAGACTCAGATATGACCAGACAGCTTTAAGGAACTAAGGTTGACTTTATGAAACCTGGAGCCATAAAGCCCCTTGGGACTGTTGGCCTGATACCTTGCTTACAGAGTTCCCAGCAGCCCCACCAGGTGAGTAAAGAATGTCACTCCTTGGTAGGTGCAGTCTCGGGAAGAGGAATTCGCCCAAAGGCATTGCAGGCATGCCTCATGGCAAGTACAGGGCTTGGCTTCTGGCCTGGAGAGGCTACTAAAAGTTCAACCTAGAGATTCCTTATACAAAGTTCCAGAAAAGCAGATTCTAAAAGATCTATTGATCACAGTCACTGTTCTTGCTGAGCTTATGTAAATAATTAGGCCAAGTTTGTTAAAACTGGACTTGTTTCACAAGTGAATTAGTTCTGATTTGGCTATCTCTGGAAATGAGGGTTATTTTAGAGAGAAAAAAAATTATGTTTTAGTAACACACATTTATGGATGTTAAATTCTAGATTTGATTGTCTTTAAATATTTGTTTACCTAAGCTAAACAATTTGAGGTAAACTAAAGAAAAGTTGCACAATAGCTTCTTTAGTCAATCTTATTAAAGCCACCATACCACACTCCATAGGATTAACTATGGACTTGTGGAGATAATGGATGACCCCACTTTCTTTATGAGTGGATTGGATGATGCATGGCGGACTCCCCTTATCTCTTGACAAGTTTTCTCACTTGCCAGTGATCCTCTGTAATCAGGATACTGTTAAGGGTGGACCACTCAAAGGTCTTATTGGTTTTACGGTTGGTTTTCTGATGACAGTAATTTTCATAGAAAGAATAAGAAAAGCTAGGTGTGCCATAGTGCTCACTAGCACTTTGCAATTGCCAAAGCCTAAGAATTAACATTTATACTGACTCCAAATATGCTTTCCTGGTACTACATGCCCATGGAGCTATTTGGAAAGAAAGGGGATTGCTATCAAGCCATAACTCCCCAATCCAATATGGGCCGAAGTTCCAAAACCCTCCTCATCGCTATACTAAGGATGGCATATATCAAATCTGGGATACACATCTGTGTCTTACACCCATGATTGGACAGCTCAGTCAGAAGGCAGTTTTATGCTGGGAACAAGAATCATATGAGTGGTACTTGGGCAAATAACACATGATGTCTAGGATGGCTCACTAGAAATGTGTTCCCAAGTAATAGTACTCCAGGCTACTGACCGGTTTGCTACTGATTGGGCAAGGTGACCTGGCATCAGATGGCCAGCTCCAAACGGAACCCACTGGATATGTGGAACCAACCTGCGGCCCTGGCTTCCTCCCGGGTGGATAGGTCACTGTACTTTAGGATTTGCCTGGATCTATGGGCGCATTACTAAAACCATCACCGCTCCAGCTAATCTCCCCAACTTGAAACAAAGATGGACACAATCTGTTTTTAGATAAGCTACCTAGCTGATCTCCGGCTAGCTGAAGCAGTCTCAGCTTGCTACTTCTCCGCCATCTTGACTCCTCCCCACAATCTGTTTTTAAATGGTATGATTACTTAGTATCCATCTTTGTTCCATCTGCTGGACTAGAGGATGTCATGTGGCATGTAGAAGCCCTTAATAAATATACTACAAAGGCACTCAATGACTCACTGAACAGCATCTCCCTACTTAATACTGAAGTGTCACAAATACGCAAGGCAGTCTTACAAAATAGGATGGCCTTAGATGTCCTGACAGCAGCACAGGGTGGCACATGTGCAATCATCAAAACAGAATGTTGTGTGTACATCCCAGACTATCACAAAAATATCACAGGACTAATAAAGGATATGTATGCCCAGATTAAGGCTCTACAAGGTCCCTCTCTCTCTCTCTTTTTAGTGATTGGTTAAGTTCCTGGCTTGGAGGAGGGCTATGGTCAAATCTCCTTTTCGGGCTTCTTATTCTTATCGCCTTATTAATCCTAATATGTTGCTTTGTTCCATGTTTCTCTACTTGGTGCCGAGACTCCAAGTTACAATGACTACACCACGGCAGACGATCCTTCTCGCGCACTAGGACGCCTATTCACTGTCAGCACTGGATTCAGCTGCCTCCACCTTTGTAACTCCCTTATACGTTCCTACCCTGATCAATATTGACCCCAGTAGGTAGGGACAGCTCTACGCCCCTATTCAGCACGAAGAAGTTATAGAAGATGAGACCTTCCACCTTCAACCCCCTTAAAGATTTCAGGGTCAAGATTGTTCAGGGGGAAATGAAGGAGCAGGAGGCTGGCTGAGGAGAAAGCAAAAGCTGGCGCCTTGCACCCCACTTAGTGCAAGAAAAGGACAAATGGATATAAGATTCTATCCATGATCAAGAAAAAGGGGGGAATGAAAGACCCCCCCTCGTCGTTAAGTAATTAACTGCTCTTTTGTTGTGTAAAAGTACCCCTCCTCCCCTTGCAATGAAAAGACCCTTCCCCCAGGGTTGAATTCAATGTAACTGCTCTTTTGCCTTGCTTTTAGGGCATGACACTTGACTCCTGTTTGAACAAGATACACTCTCCTAATAGCCAGGGCATGGTCTCGTAGGCAAGGGGGCTGCATGGTCACATAGATAGGATGTCTTTCTGCTGAGTAATAAGGTTAAACTTCCCCTCTTTGTTTCCCCTTCCCGCCTTTCTCTTCGCGCGAGGGGGGTCTTCCAGGGCCAATCCACTAACACCAAGTATGCCTTTTTCAAAAGTTCAAACTGTCCACCAATCAGTTGCGCCCCACCCAAAACTTGTTTGTACCTGTCTATAAAAACCCGGCACCACCCCAGCCGGGTGTGCTCAGCTAGCAGGAGCTGCTGACCACCCGCAGGTGCGCGCTGACCACCCGCAGGCGCCTGCGTAACAATAAAGAACCTCTTGCTGATTGCATCCAGTGGCAGTGTTGGATTCTTGGGTAAGGGGATCCGCGGGTCTTTCAAGATCAGCTAGATAGCTTATCTAAAGATTGCAAACACCTGAAAATCCATCGGCAGACCGAAGAGAAGAAGAACAGCAATTCTGGAAACAGAAAAACAACCACTTTCTGAAAGGTAGGACCGACGGAGAAGTGAATCCAAAGCGACGGGAAGATAGACCCCGGGGGGAGGGGCCGGCTCCCGGCAAGCAGCAGAGCAACCGCGCACAAAATCAGGACTTTTAAAAGTCTGTTCCGCTGAGGGACATCGCTCCAGAGGCTAAACCGGGGTGAAGCCCACGCGGGGTCAACGTGGCCTCAGGTCCCGCAGGGTCACAGAAGGATCGGGGGAGTCTGAGTGTCGCAGAGCTTGCGGGTATTGGAACGGGAAAGCCGGCTACAGAGACAGAGCCGACAGTAAGCTCACAGCTCGGTGTTACCTTGACCGATCACAGGCTCGGTGAGCTCGGAGCGCGGCCGGAGGTCAGGCAGACGGGAATAACTGGGCGCTGTTCTCTGAGGGCACACTGAGGAGTGGGGCCCTGGGCTCTCGGCTCCTCCGGGCCGGAGACCAGGAGGCCGCCATTTGTGTTCCCGTCCTCCGGAACTCTACGGAAAGCGCTCAGGGAACAAAAGCTCCTGAAAGCAAACCCGAGCGGATTACTCACCGCGGCCCCGGGTAAGGGAGGTGTAATTCCGCCTGGGGCAAAGACACTTGAGAATCACTACAACAGGCCCCTCCCCCAGAAGATCAACAAGAAATCCAGCCGAGACCAAGTTCACCTACCAAGGAGTGCGGTTTCAATACCAAGGAGAGCAGCAGAATTCCAGAGGAGGAGAAAGCCAAGCACGGAACTCATGGCTTTTTTCCTGTGATTTTTTTTTAGTCTTGCAGTTAATTTAATTTTTTCTTTTTCATTTTTTTTTTTTCTTTTTCTTCTCGCCTTCGGGTAAATTTTTTTTTTTTTTTAACGGTTACCTTTTTCTTTTTTAACGATTTTTTACTAGTTTATCTAATATATATATTTTTTCTTTTTTACATTTTTCTCAGGTGTTTTCTTTTTTTAAAAAAATTTTTTTTTCTTTTCTTTTTTTTTCCTTCTTTCTTTTTGAACCTCTTTTTATCCCCTTTCTCCCCACTCACGATTTTGGATATCTTCTAATTTAGTTAAAGCATATTTTCCTGGGGTTGTTGCCACCCTTTTAGTATTTTACTTGCCCCTTTATTTACTCTTATCTGGCCAAAATGACAAGACGTAAAAATTCAACGCCAAAAAAAGAACAAGAGGCAGTACCGAAGGCTAGGGACCTAATCAATACAGACATCGGTAATATGTCAGATCTAGAGTTCAGAATGACAATTCTCAAGGTTCTAGCCGGGCTCGAAAAAGGCATGGAAGATATTAGAGAAACCCTCTCGAGAGATATAAAAGCCCTTTCTGGAGAAATAAAAGAACTAAAATCTAACCAAGTTGAAATAAAAAAAGCTATTAATGAGGTGCAATCAAAAATGGAGGCTCTAACTGCTAGGATAAATGAGGCAGAAGAAAGAATTAGTGATATAGAAGACCAAATGACAGAGAATAAAGAAGCTGAGCAAAAGAGGGACAAACAGCTACTGGACCACGAGGGGAGAATTCGAGAATTAAGTGACACCATAAGACGAAACAACATTAGAATAATTGGGATTCCAGAAGAAGAAGAAAGAGAGAGGGGAGCAGAAGGTATACTGGAGAGAATTATTGGGGAGAATTTCCCCAATATGGCAAAGGGAACGAGCATCAAAATTCAGGAGGTTCAGAGAACGCCCCTCAAAATCAATAAGAATAGGCCCACACCCCGTCACCTAATAGTAAAATTTACAAGTCTCAGTGACAAAGAGAAAATCCTGAAAGCAGCCCGGGAAAAGAAGTCTGTAACATACAATGGTAAAAATATTAGATTGGCAGCTGACTTATCCACAGAGACCTGGCAGGCCAGAAAGAGCTGGCATGATATTTTTAGAGCACTAAACGAGAAAAACATGCAGCCCAGAATACTATATCCAACTAGGCTATCATTGAAAATAGAAGGAGAGATTAAAAGCTTCCAGGACAAACAACAACTGAAAGAATTTGCAACCCTAAAGATACAAACGTAGTGATCCAAAGGGGCACGTGCACCCGAATGTTTATAAGATTTTATTTATTTATCAGAGATTGTGGGCGAGAGAGCAAGCACAGGCAGACAGAATGGCAGGCAGAGGCAGAGGGAGAAGCAGGCTCCCGGCCGAGCAAGGAGCCCAATGTGGGACTCGATCCCAGGATGCTGGGATCATGACCTGAGCCAAAGGCAGCTGCTTAACCAACTGAGCCGCCCTGGCATCCCTTTTGATGAAAATTTAATCTGTATAAACAATATATTTGCTGTAATGCGTGGTTCATGAAAAACATCTTATTTAATTATAAGCAACAACAGTATTAGAAATTAAGTAAATGGGTCTATAATATTTAAAGTTTTAACACATAATTCCAGTGCTTTGCCTTATTTTCTCAAATCCCTTTACCACTTTCACTGACAGAGTCAAATGTACTTTTTCTACTAGTAGCCAGCTCTTTGTCTTTTGTCAGAAAGATGCCCTTGTGAATTATTTATAATAGAGATATTAGCAATAATAATAATAATAATAATAAATAGCAATGAAAATGTTAAAAAAAAGTTTTCTTAACTAATTAGGGTTCTTAGACATCAAATAGAGGAACTACCTCTGGCAAGCAAATTAATCTGCAAGACATTCCCAGAATTTACAAGTCAGTCAGATACAGGGTTGTCCGTAGACTGAAAGGTGAAGCAAAAGGACTAGGTTTGGAAAATAGGTAAGGACAGTGAAAAAAATGATCAAAGTTTTGGGCAAAATAAATTCTTAAGTGTCCTTTCAATGGAGTCCTGGGCATTATGTAGCAGAAACTCTGGAGATTATCTCAATTCATTGGAGTCACCCTGTTTACTAGCTTGCTATTGACAAAGTTATTTACAAACTGTAGAGCAAGAGGTTATAATGTAGAAAACTGATGGTAATGCACAAGATTCTTGTTAACAATAATGCAAGTTAGTGATATTTCATTAGAAAACATAAATTCTATAACCCAAATTATGGGCCCAGAGCACTTCTGCTGCACAACTCTGCTTATATCCCAAATAACCATGTGAACTAGTTTTAATATCTGCTTCTTATTAATTTTTGAATAAAAATTCTTGACACAAGTATTTTATAATTGTGTGATAATCATGCATTTAATTTCTTGGAGAACAAAACACACTTTAGCGTAACTAGGTTCGTTCACAGAACCAGCCTTGATAACACACTTCTATATGTTAGAAATGATATAATAAATGTAGAATATTGGGCACTCGTTTGGTATTCTTTGCCATGTTTTGCACTATCTAAAAAGAGATCAGTGAACTTGGACTGGAGTTAGTAGACATGGAAGAAAATAAAATATTACAGAGAGGAATACTCTGTGGTCCACAACCTAAATGGGCTGGGATTCCCATCATTTGGATCCCTGTAGCTTTACAAAAGTCAATTAAATTTTTGTATCTCCTATTAAAGTTGATTCCCCAGTACTTTTTCAAACATCTCTTGTAAAGTATTGTTTCCCAGAAAAAAAGGGATTTTGCACATGTATCTGCCTTTGTCTCTGGTCATGATCTCAGTCAGGATCCTGGGATCGAGCTCCATATCGGGCTTTTTGCTCATTAGGGAGTATACTTCTCAGTCTCTCTCTGCCGCTACCTCCCCCTGCCCCACTCATGCTCTCTCTCTCTCTCAAATAAATAAATACAATCTTTAATTTTTTAATTAAAAATAAGATAAATAAAATAAAATAAAAAGTCTGGTCTTACTGCCCCATTTAGCTCTTTTTTTCTTTTTGAGTTGTATTTAAAGCAGCATGAGAGAACATGAGGCTCTCAAACTTAAAAAAAAAAAAGGAAAAAATTGAGTTTTGTTAGGATTTAAGATCTTGTCTGCTAGAAAAAACGTTGGCTTTGTTAACATGTGAAAATTAACAAAAGAGAATAAGATAGAATTCTAATAATTTTTGTAGAAATTTAAAATTTCCTCCAACACAATGACATACAGACCCATTAAGTAAATTCATTCCAATGTCCGAAACCAACCTTTTCTAATACTAATGCATCTGTGTAAACAGAGTCAACCCAAGGAATAAATAAATATTATTATTTTTTTCCTGTCTCTTCCACAGTCACATCTGGGTATATTGGTAGCAAGCCAATTATCTATCTTATAAGACATGATATCATAAGGAAGGGTATTCTGTCCATTTGGAACAACTGAAAATCATTGTAATTTTATCTTGGTGCAGTAACTTGATATGGCACAGTGTGGGTTATGAATATATTTTATTTATTTTTTTACTGGGAAGAAGAGATTATAGAGATATTGGTTATCCAAGAGAGACTGACAGGTGTTGATAGTTGCCAGGTCAATATCCATTTACTTTTTCCTTGAATCTCAGAAAGCACTGAGGGATTGACAACAAGGAAACTTAAAACAACATCAAATATTTTATTGTCTCTTTTCTATTTATATTGTAACCACATGACAAAGTATCAGTCGTACAAGATATCATTCTCTTTACCTCTATCTTTCTGCCAGAAATGTGGGCTTAATAGTGAGAACTCCAACAGCAATTTTTGCAACTGTGAATAAAAAGCCATAAAAACCTCTAAGATAGTTCACTTCACTTTCTTAAGACGCTGAACCAACACCAGAAAACACTCTCTGTAGTCTTCTTGTTAAATGAAAAAATATGGTTAAACCACTTTTGAAAGTCTACTACATACAGCAAAATGTAAATCTTAATTGAAATATGTCCTCTTAGCTGTGCTTAAGCAACTGAGTCCTGAGCTTTTCAGGTTTTCAGTCTGAAAGAGTACACCTCTGGTGCTCTGAAAGGGAAGAGAAAGGACACCCTGTTCTCCATATAAATTAAAGAAGAGAAATCTGTGCATTTAAGTGGGCCATATAAAATTTATCAAGCAATTATCTCCTAACTCCTTCCTATCCAAATTACCTGATATGCTCTCCCTACTCCTTTATTCCACATTACTGCCTTTTCCAGGATTCTGTATCACATCACAACATGTCTTCTGTTATTTCCTTCTTGCAAGCTAGTTTTGTTTTCTCCATCTAAAAAAATCAACAATCATTGTGTATTTCAATTCCCATTTTCCTCAAATGCATTGATTCTTCTTATCTATTACTCTTTTCTCATACTCAGTGTCTTTGTCTTTATGGGGTTTGTACTTTGCTTTTCCCCATCCTTTACTGCCATTATATAATCAAATCTAATAACTTCTTAGAGAAAGTTAAAAATTCCTGCATAGCCACACGTGAACACAAAGTCACTGATTTTTAGCAAACCTATAAGATAGTCAGACATCCATTCAATTTGTTTTTTTTTTAAGATTTTATTTATTTATTTGACAGAGAGAGATGACAAGCAGGCAGAGAGGCAGGCAGAGAGAGAGGAGGAAGCAGGCTCCCTGCTGAGTAGAGAGCCTGACTTGGGGCTCGGTCCCAGGACCCTGGGATCATGACCTGAGCCGAAGACAGTGGCTTAACCCACTGAGCCACCCAGGCGTCCCTCCATTCAATTTCTTAACTGAGTCTCAAATGCATCCTGAGTTCTAACCTAAACCTAAGTTCTACTTCTTACACGTTGTTCTATGACCAAATCCTTTCAGTTCAGTATTTTGTAACATTTAAATATTAATCAATTGATGCTTTGTCTGTGTATTTCTATGATAATAATTTGAATACTGTAGATTTATTGTTATATTTATAGATTTATAATCAAAGTTTCATCAGTTGAAGTTTTGGAAATTTCAGATATAATGATTAACCTAAAATGATACTGCCTCAAATCCCTCTGATATCAAGGCCCAACACTTGATTATAGCCAAACCTGTGGTGGATAGTTCCATGGGAAATTGCAGTTACTTAACACTGATAGCATCTCATGTTCTCTCTCTCATTTTAGAATGTCTCCAACACAACCCAAAAGTGTAGGAGAGTTAATGTCCTCTGAGGACAGCTCTCAGTGAAGTGGAAATAAGAGCCATAGATAAAATTGTCAGTTTTCAGGTCTTCATGAGGACAACTTAAAGAAGTTTCTCAGGACCTTTCAGTAAAAGCAAGCCTTCATTTTCTATCCACAACAATTATATCAACAATGTACCTCTTTGACAAAGTTGCTTCTTCACTGTATCACTTTCCCATTCTTTTCTACCTTGGATAATCTCCCAGATAAACTAACAGTACTCAAATCCTTTGTCCTACTCTTTGCTCTCAGGATAAATGGAGCCAAAAGACTTAGATTAATATCAAGTTCTGAATGGGATCTCAGAGCTATTTCTGTCCAGATTTTCATAAACATAGGGACCTTTGAATTATCAGGCTATAAATAAGTTCTAAATGGAGGGGGCAAAAGCAAAAAGTAGAAATTTTTATGTTTGATTTTTAATCATGATTAAAAATAATGTTAGTACATTATAAAAGTGTGGATCTTTGTAAAACAATGTCATAATGTAAGAAATAGGTTGCATAGTCCTTTTGAGAATATTAAACCAAGTGTTCAGGTGCCATCTAATTTCTTGTTTAATCCAGAACTTTGGTGTGCATTACCTTGAGGAATAGAATTTTGAAGTCCAGACAGACTAACAGAAAACTGACCCAAATGTGTGTGTTTATATTTCTGCTTTTGTTGTAAAAATCAAAGTGTGATTGCTGGTTTAAAATGGTAGAACTAATAATGTTCATGGACTCTATTATAAATTTTCTAATTGTATGGGAAGAATCCAAGAAACATATAATTAATTGATTTGCAAATCCTCAAAGAGCTACAGGATCAGGTAGTGGTATGTTCTGATTCAACAGCATCATAATGCAGCATTTTATATGTGTGGCTAATGGATATTTTCATGAATGTTTGCTAGCTAGTCAACCAATACAGAGAAATATTAGGTAGGGTAATTACTCACAGTTGTGTTTAATAAAATGAGAGAAAATGATCAAATGACACTAATAATAATAATCCTATAGCAGGCTAAATAATTCAATGATAATTACAAGTATTAATCTACCTTTCTTCCCTGATTATGACTCTTCTCTCCTTTATCCTAATGGGAGTAGCAGATTGTCTGCTATGAATTGTGAAAACCCAGCAGTGACTTTGGCAGTGAAGGCCTCCCATCAATTTTGATAGGTTAAAATGATTCTGGATGGTCTTGAGCAAATGTGTCAATTTTTTTTTCTGTGTGTGTCAAAAAAGAAAGAAGCAATAGTAAATTCTTGCTGTTATTCCATGGAGCCAATAAAATCATACTGCCAACAAGAGGCTGTTGACACCGTAAGTGTGGTTAACTGTCTTGAAATACTAGACCTCGAAATAAAATTCCAATATTTCACATAACCTCTTTTTTTTTTAAAGAAAAAAAAACAAAACAAAACAAAACAACTATACTGCTTACATTTAGGGCCCTGCTGTTGTGTAACTATTTTTGAACATGTCTACTGTAAGTGTATATATATATTTTTTTTTCCTGTGCAATAAATTCATTTAGAGATAAATTTGGATTGCAAATTATTTGGGGGGAGGCATGGTATTTGTGGCTAGTCTTACAAGTAAAAAGGACTAAAAGAAAGAAGAAAAACTTTTTTTATTACAGCATATTTACATCTGTCCAAAGTACTTATTTACTATCATACTGACTAATGTATAATACTGTACACAAAGAAAGAAGTTAAATGAGTTATAATTCAGTCGAAGTATAGCTGGCCATTTTAAAACTTACCACTGAATCTTTCTGGTATGAAATGTGATATCTGGCAATCTGGTCCAGTTCATTACATCAGGTCATTTGTACGTTCTTATTACCATTTTGATAGCATAGCACATTTTATAACCCAGACATTTTACAATGGAACTATGATGCATGTATTTTCAAAAGTATAGACATACATGAAGCTATGAGGTCAAAAAAGATGAATGTCCGTAGTACCATATAGACTCAACAAATAAAAGTGTCCAAGGCTCTGAGTGAGATTTATGAATATTGTATAAGATTAGGCCAACATGTGGTTTTGATATAAATCATCTGTTCTTAAATTAGAATTACAATCGTTGAGTACAGTGCTGAAAATGGCAGATAGATTTTAGCTATCTTTGCTCAGTAGGGAAAATGGAAAAATGTTTAGTTTGGTCAGATTTTCACTTAACTTCTGAAAAATCTTACGTTTGAGAGAACCCTTCTGAAATAAGAATCCTTAAAGACATAACCCCTTTGGCACAAGTTTTCAAGAAACTTGTTGGATGTTGTAGACAATTATATGGCACACATACTGTTCTAGATGTTTCATGCCAATAATATGTAAGCCATACCAAGGCTACATATACATATAGAGATGTTCCTCAGCTTACAAGGGGGCTATGTACAGAGACACACATAAAAAAATTGAAAATGCATTTAATACCCCTAAATTATCAAATATCATAGCTTACCTTAAGCTTATTTAAACATACTCAGAGCACTTACATTTGCCTGCATTTGGGCAAAATCATCTTAAGCAAAGCCTATTTTATAACAAAGTATCAAATATCACATGCAATTTATTAAATATTACACTAAAAAAAGAAGAATGGTTATATATAGAATGCTTGTAAGAATATCAGGTGTTCACCCCTGCAATCTTCTAGCTTACTGGGAGCTGTGGCTCACTGCCGCTGCCCAGCATCACAAGATGGCACCATACCACATGTCACTGGCCCTTTTTATAAAGACCCAAATTCAAAATTCAAAGTACAGTTTCTACTGAATCACTTTCACTTTCACATCATTGCCAAATATATCGTAAGTTGAATCATTGTAAATCAGGAGCCATCTTATTTGAAAGTTAAATCACAGTCACCCATATACACACAAAAAAAGGCCTTCATGTAGGGCCATCTATGGATCTCTAAACAACATAGCATGACATATCAACAGCAAAAAATGGATGTGAAGGGGACAATTGCTTTGTGTCAGTACTCTGAGCAGTAACATACATGGCCTTACTCACCTAGCAGAACTCCAGAGCTAGCTGATGGCAAGGAATTTTACAAATGTTTGCTGAACAGCTTAAGCACTATTCTTTTTAAATTAGTGTGCATATCTGTTTTCTAAAGATATGTTAATTTATTTTATTGACTTATTACAAAACCAAATAATTTCCTCTTATTTAAGTGGCAGGTAAATAGAATTCTTTTTAATTTAAATCAAATGGCTTTTTAGGGAAAATATACTAAAAATTCTGAAACTTGTATTGCTTATGAATCTTTTATTGGAATCCTTATCAAGTTGTATTTTTCAAGTTTTTCCTAAATAATCTTCAATGAATTGAAAATATTTTTTGGATATTATTCAAGGCTATTAACACACAATTTTACTTTGTTAAATAGAGTGCTAGCCTTTCAACCAAAACGTTGTGTCTTTTTTTTTTTTTCCACTACCACATCCTCCATCTACTGACTGGATTCTCTCCCCAACTAGCACATATATACCATTGTCTATCTTTAGGATAAGTAAGGGTCATCTTTTGTCTTTATTCTATTCCTCGAATGCTTCTGAACTTGTTGAATTTTAATATAGTCACACCATAAGCATCACATATTGGATTCCCCTTTCAATAGTAAACAGGGCACAACCAGAGCATACCTTCAAAGCTATCAATATACTTTCTCTGATATATTACTTTTGTATTTCTGTACATTAAAATAATTAAATTATAGAACAAGAGTTTCAGGTGGTAGGTGTTGTAAGTTTTACCCAAACTGACTTTTGTCAAACTCGATTTTGTCATCATATATGTCAAGTAGTTTTCTCGGGTTTATTTTTAGAATATCCTTGTATAATGAATATTTACACTGATATCTAGTATAAAAGTCTTGCAATTTATTTTATAAACATTAAGATATTGAAAATCAATCTATTTCTTTAATTCATTGAAGACATTTTTGGCTTGTTTCCAGTACTTTCTTACTGGTTAAAAAATGAATTTGAAGTAGTCTGAATTTCATTATTATATGGCACTTTCCCTTTTTTTTTTTTTTAGATTTTATTTATTTATTTGACAGACAGAGATTGTAAGTAGACAGAGAGGCAGGCAGAGAGAGAGAGGAGGAAGCAGGCTCCCTGCTGAGCAGAGAGCCCGATGCGGGGCTCGATCCCAGGGTCCTGGGATCATGACCTGAGCCGAAGGCAGCGGCTTAAATACTGAGCCACCCAGGCGCCCCGGCACTTTCCCTTTGATGAATACAAGGCGATATTCTATATTAGCTATCTGAGAAGAATTTATTTTTTTAATTGTATTTATTTGTAAGAGAGAGAGTGAGAGAGAGCACAAGCAGGGGGAGCAGCAGGGTGAGGGAGAAGCAAACTCCTGGCTAAGCAGGGAATCTGTTGCAGAACTGAGTCCCAGGACCCTAAGATCATGACCTGAGCTAAAGGCTCAGGCGTTCAAATGACTGAGCCACCCAGGTGTCCCAATCTGAGAAGAGTTCTGTATGTTATTCCTATTAATATGCAGTTTAAAGTCTAGGTGATTAACTTAATATTTTAGTGGCTATTACATAGATAGCACTATGTTCCAGGCAGAGAGTAAGAAATATTAAATCAACCATATTCTATGCATTCTAAATGAAAATAATTAATCAATCATAAATAATCCTTCTATTTATGGAATATCAACTTATAAGCTTTCCTCCAAATGAACAATGCCAAATACCAGAATAAAGGGTCATCTAATACAAATAAAGGATAGAATTAAAGAATTCTGGTAAGCCATTTAATTTTGAAAAATGGTGTTCTATTGTTGCTGAGTTGTGGTTTTCAGTTACATAATATCTGATAAGTGTAGAAGTAACATGAGTGTTACGTGAGATGAGAAATGGTATATAATTAAGATATTTTTAAAAGTACAGATAAATACAAATTTGTAAACATAGCATTATGGAGGAATAAAAATAAAATACACACTCTAAAGTGAATAAATCTTGCAAAGCTAATAGAGAAGTAAAACAAGGACAGTGCAAAAAGTATGGTACATTTTTATGAAGTTCAAACAAATTCTGTGAATCCGTAGATGGACTTAAAGATACTATTATGTATCAAATATTGTAAAAATTAAGCAAGGAAATAGCAAACATAAAATAACCAAAGCATACAACCTTGGGTAGATACAATAGGTGTGATCATGTTCTACTTCATAAAGAGGTGAGTTAATAGATAAATAGAAGTAACTAGACTTTTTAGAAGTTAATAAAACTTTGCCTGGTATTTCTTAGTAATATAAAATATGTGGTCTTCTAACAAAAATGTTTATCTTAAAAATATTTAAAAATAAATTTCAGGCTACTCATAAGGTTATATTTACTTTTCCACTGAAGGAAAAGCTGGTTGTTGTAGTTGTAGTTGTTTGTTTGTTTTAGTCTCCTCCTAGTTTTTATTATTATAATGTGGAATGAGGAATGTTAGATTGAAAAGTGAATTATTTTATAGACAAAAATCATTACTTGATTCACCTCCTGGTACAGCAGATGGAACTCCTGAAAATATGCCCTTTTGCCTTACAGAAGAGTAACAGTTATGCTTACTTCTGAAACATAGTTGGTGGTGGCCCTAAATAGTGACACCATAGTAAACATTTTGAATATTTGCAATTAATTTTTATAGTCATAGGGCTCCAAAAGGCACTGCTGGTATCTTAGCAGGTATTTCAATAAAGCTAAAAGTTGCCTGACTGTTTAAAAATATTAACAAGGCACAAAACATGGCAGAAGTATTGTCTTCAGATATTATTTTTTTCCATATGCTCCTGATTCCAGACATGACAAGTTATTTTTAAAAATTTTTTATAAAAGATTTTATTTATTTATTTGACAGAGACCACAAGCAGGCAGAGTCAGGCAGAGAGAGAGAGAGGAGGAAGCAGGTTCCCTGCTGAGCTGAGAGCCCGATGTGGGACTCAATCCAAGGTTCCTGGGATCATGATCTGAGCTGAAGGCAGAGGCTTTAACCCACTGAGCCACCCAGGCGCCCCCATGACGAGTTATTTTTGATAGATATATATATATACAATGTATTTTCCAGTTATAAGAAAAATGGTTCTGCTATTTTTAACCTTTTTTTTAAATTACATAATTTTTTATTGAAATTTTATATTTTAATGTTTTACTTTTCTTTTTTAAAGATTTTATTTATTTATTTGACAGACAGAGATCACAAGTAGGCAGAGAGGCAGGCAGAGAAAGAGAGGGAAGCAGGCTCCCTGCAGAGCAGAGAGCCCAATGCGGGGCTCAATCCCAGGACCCTGAGATCATGACCCGAGCCGAAGGCAACAGCCCAACCCACTGAGCCACCCAGGTGCCCCAATGTTTTACTTTTCAATATACTACTTAGAATATAAAACCTATTCCATTTTGTAAGAAGTTTAACCATTTAAAAAATGGTAATTTTCTCATTGTGTCTTCCCCTCACATTGCTTTATTTTGAATAAAAATTTCACAATAAACATAACTGATGATTTCCTTCTGATGGTCCCTTCGTTGGTCATATTGTATATGAGCCATGACAATTAGTTTCACAAAATTTATTGATGTTTGTTAATATGTTTTACCATAACTAATTTTCCCTCCCTTATCTAGATTCCCCAGCTTTCAGACAGGTGGACACTTCAATAAACCATACCCAAGGGATGTATCAAGTACTTCTTAGACATTCTCTTAGATCCTTGAGGTCTCATTTAGCCTAGGGATTTGCAATAGGTTCTGCCAGAGGCACCACTGTGACAACTGATGTCCATGGTCTATCTCCTGCTAAGCTCAAGAGGTCACTGGTTTCCAAGTTTATCTATACAATTAATGCATTCCAGCAAGTTCTTTTTTTTTAATATTAACAAACTTATTTTAAAGTTTATATGGAGAGGCCAAGACTCACAATAGTCAACATAATGTTGAAGGAGAACAAAGACTGAGGACTGACTTCAAAGTTTACCATAACGATGGGGCGCCTGGGTGGCTCAGTGGGTTAAGCCGCTGCCTTCGGCTCAGGTCATGATCCCAGGGGCCTGGGATCGAGTCCTGCATTGGGCTCTCTGCTCAGCAGGGAGCCTGATTCTCCTCATCTCTCTCTCTGTCTGTGTCTCTGCCTATTTGTGATCTCTCTCTCTGTCAAATAAATAAATAAAATCTTTTTAAAAAGTTTACCATAATGACAATTGTAAGCAAGATATTGTAATACCACAGAAAGACTAGATTAAAGCAACAGAATATATATTATCAATTATATTTTATATTTAATATAAAAGCAAAAGCAATACAAGAGAGCAAAATACAATCTTTTAAACAAATGGTTCTGGGGTAATGGTGAAGCTAAATGTAAAAATATAAAATCAAATCAAATAAAATAATAAAATAAAATAAATTCAGGCAGATATCATACACTCTTCACAAAAATTAACTCAGATTGGATTATAAACCTGAACATGAAACATGTAGAAGGTAATATAGAAGAAAATTTAAATGACCTTGGTTTTGGCGATAACTTTAGCTACAAAAGCACAAGCACTGAATTTTAAAATGTCTATTCTGTGAAACACAATGCCAAGAGAATGAAAAGGCAAAGCACAGGCTATGAGAAAAAAATTTGCAAAATACACATCTGGCAAAGGACTGTTAATCAAAAATACACAGAGACCCCTTAAAACTCAACAATGGGGGAAAAACCTGATTAAAAATGAGCCAAAGACCTTAGCAGATACCTCACAAAAGGAAATATTACAGATGGCAAATGAGCATATAAAAAGATGCTTCACATCATAAGTCATCAGGAAAATGCAAATTAAAACAAAAAAGAGACACCAGTACATTCCCAGAACCCAGAGCACTGACAACAGAACACGAAATGTTGGTGAGGACGTGGAGCAACAGGAATGTTCTTCCATGTCTATTGAGAATAAAGTATGGAAAACAACTTGGCAATTTCTTACAAAACTAAACATATTCTTGCCAAATGATTCAGCAGTAGCAGTTCTTGGTATTCATCCAAAGAAGATGAAATCTATACCCACAAAGATGTCTATAGTAGTTTTATTCATAACTGACAAAGGCTTGGAAGCAACCAAGATATCCTTCCATAGGTGAAAGGTCAAATAAAAAGTGTAGTACATGCAAACAATGGAATATTATTTAATGCTAGAGAAATGAATTACCAAGCCATGAAAAGATATGGATATGAATATTTAATAAATATTTGATTTTAGGCTTCTACCAATCTATCAATAGTATTAGTATATTTTAACAGTGAATGCTCAGCATTCATGAATTTACCTAATAAAATATTTTGGGTTCAATATTTTAAATACTTCAACCTATATGATTATATTCCTATTAATTTTGAATTGGGGTAAATAAACCTTAATTTTTTGTAACTTGTTTTTTATTGCAAAAGAGCTCAATGAAATTTTAGAAAATAAAAATTTACAAAAAAAAGTTTAGTTTACTATTGCCAAATAATTTAAAACTTTATCTTATATTCAAATACATATATTTTTCTAAATTGATTTATATGCTACTAAAACCAAAAACTTTTAGTTATACTAGATTTCATATCATGCCATCAATGCCAGAAATCCATCTGGCAATGATTTGTCTTAAATAGAGTTAAGATGGGTGTTATTACAATGCAAGATGGAAACAAAGATAGTATAACAATTGGTGTTACATAACTTTTCCGTTTTGATCAAGTTACTAATCTACAAAAGGCTTTTATCAGTGACAGACTTGGGAATTTAACAAAACTTTTAAACTAGCATGTGCGACTCATTCCTAGAAAACAAGACAATCAGTAACACTTTATTTAGATTAAATCATGACTATTTCTCCATTTGAATAAAAAAGGTAGCAACCCCAATAAGTTTATTGAACATGACAAGTTGAAATGCTATAATGCTCCTAAGGAATTAAATGATCCAGTCATGAATTACAAAAAAAGGATATAAATTACCAAAGTGTTTGTATAATTGTAATGTACAACTGCCCATTATCGTTCAAGAGTGTAGGCTTGTACAAGAACTGTATAAAAGAACTCCACTTCTAAACTGTGGAAAATATGTTCCCTTCCCCCCTATATACAACTATTAAGCCATTCATTTAGCTTTTAAAATATCGACTTAATACATGCTTTTTACACATTTGAACAGGCAGCAGGGCTCTATTCTTATTGCTTACATCTGAAGGATAGACTTCTAGCGTAAGAGGTAAAGCCCATAAAGGAGCCCAATAATAACAACAAAATACAGTTTAGTGAGCCCTTACAATCTGCCAGCTACCTTTCTGAGAATAATTCGATTAATAAAACATATAAAATACCTGACCACAAAGAGCTTACATTCTTTTGAAATATAATAGTGAAATAAACCAATAATAGAGGGGCACCTCGGTGGCTCAGTCCATTGAGTGACTGCCTTTGGCTTGGGTCATGATCTCAGAGTCCTGGGATGTAACTCCCCAGCAGGCTTTCTAGGCAGTGGGGTGTTTTCTTCTTCCTCTGCGCACCCTCCCAATTCTCTCTCTCTCTCTGTCTCAAATAAGAAAATAAACCAGTAATAGAATAATGATTGATGGTTGATGGCGATAAGTGTTACAAAGAAATACAAGAAAGGTAAAAGCCATTGGAGAATGCTGGGATGAAAGTTAATTTTATTTTGTGTTGGGTAGTTATATCTCATTTAGGAGATGTTATTTGCACAAAGACCCAGGAAGTGAAGGAGAGTGTTATACAAATATTAAAGGAAAAGATTGCTCTAGGCAGAGCAAGTAAGTATATAGACTTTGTGTGAACAGCTTGTCTGTTACTTTTGAGGAAAAGCAAGGAGGCCAATGAGGAGTTCATAGTGGTGGAGAGAGGAAGAACGTATTGATGTATGACCTTCTAGTACAATGAAACGCCTTCAGTTTTTATTTAATATGAAAGGGGAAGATACCAAAAGACTTTCAACAGCAGAATAAAATCATCTGACTTGATTTTTACGTTAAGTTGCTGTACCAAAATAAATTTGCAGGGAGAAAGGAGTGCAGTATGTGTGGAAGTGGGGCTATCAATCAAGTCAATAATTCAGGAATATATGATGGTGTTTTTAGCATGCTGGGTGGTAATAGAAGTGGTGAGGTATGGTTTTCATTTTGTATATATTTTGATGGTGAATATTCTGGTGAACAGGATGGGGTATGTGCAGGACAGACAATATCAACATTTATTTTACCTGCACAAACAGAAGGGTGGAGTCTTCATTCCCTGATATGGAGAGAACTCTGAGTTCAAATGTTATTTCTCATTAAATGGCATAGTGATGATGAGGATTTAGTCAGACAGTGAAAGAGAGCAGTAAGCATAGTGTTAAGCGGTAAGACATTATAATACATTTGAACATCAAAAAACGTTGTGTTGGATCATCTGTTTATGTGAGTAAATAAATAAATAAAGCTTCTTGGGCTTCTGATACAGGTAAAGAAAACTGCTATATGATCCAAAGGGGCACGTGCACCAAATGTTTATTGCAGTAATATCCACAATAGCCAAACTATGGAAAGAACCTAGATGTCCATCAACAAATGAATGGTATATATATCTATATATCATATATATAGATATATATATATCTATATATATGATGGAATACTATGCAGCCATCAAAAGAAATGAAATCTTGCCATTTGCGTTGCCATGGATGGAACTAGAGGGTATGATGCTTAGCAAAATAAGTCAACCAGAGAAAGACACTATCATATGATCTCCCTGATATGAGGAAATGGAGGTGCAATGTGGGGGGTTTGGGGGACAGGAAAAGAGTAAAAGAAACAAGATGGGATCAGGAGGGAGACAAACCATAAGAGACTCTTCATCTCACAAAACAAACTGAGAGTTGCCGGGGGGGTGGGGAGGGTAGGGAGAGGGTGGTGAGGTTATGAACATTGGGGAGGGTATGTGCTGTGGTGAGTGCTGTGAAATGTGTAAACCTGGCGATTCACAGACCTGTACCACTGGGGCAAATAATACATTATATGTTAATTAAAAAAAAGAAGAAGAAAAAGAAGACTACTATAAATCAAATGCTATGGTGTTCATCAAAGAGTGTGTAATCAGGCATATTTTATTAAAGTAACCAAGTAAAAAGATGGTCGAAAATTGGAATAACAGAAAACATAAAAATCAGAGATTTTAAAAAGAGATATGGGACAGTGTAGAGAATATAGTCAATGATATTATAATAGTGTTATATGGTGAAAGATGGTGGCTATATTTGGAGTGATCATAGAATAATGTATGGAGATATTGAAAACCTGGAACCAATGTAACACTTAATATCAACTATACTCAAATAAAAAAATAGTAAAAATAAAACATTTTAATTTAAAAAGATAAAAAGAGGGACAAGAATTTGAAAAGTGAATTTCAAAAAGAGTAAAGATGAGGCGAAGACATACTCTGAACCTTGAGGAAAACACCATTTTGAAAAGTCTTCCCATTTTGAGAAAACTCAAATGAATCAATACCATAAAAGAACCATTTTAACTGAGAGATGTAATGAATGCTCAAGAAATAATTTTATGACAGGATAATTCTTCCCTATGAAACAGCATCCAGAAACCAGGGGAAACACCTGGAAGCAAAATAAACTATACTGAAAATAAGAATTAGGAAAAAGATAAATGATGAACGATAGGAAAATTAGACCTGCGACAGAGACCTAGTGAAGAGAATTTTAGCTTGTGGTTTGAAGTTTTTGAGGATAATCTAGAGTTCATAACTGCCTTGAGGCAGGCTGGTTGTAGGCAGTTTAGGCAGACCCCTAAGACAGGCCTATTTTGGGCAGGTGGTGATGGAGAAGGCCATGGGGCTGGACAAAGACAAATCCAACCATTTGACTAAAGTGTCTGTGAAGATGTTGAAGTCAGATGCAACAGAGAAAGACCTGTTAACCTAATCTCAGAAATGGAGATGATGAAGATGATTGGACAGCACAAGGACACCATCAACCTGCTGGGTCCTGCTCACAGGATGGTCCTTCATACACTCTCATGGAATAGGCCTCCAAAGACAACATACAGGAGTACCTGCAGGCCCAGAGGCCTCCTGACCTGGAGTACTGTTACAATATCAGCCACAATGCAGCAGAGCAACTCTCCTCCAAGGACCTGGTATCCTGTGCCTAGCAGGTAGCCTGAAGCATGGAGTACCTTACCTCCAAGAATTGCATACACCAAGACCTGGCCACCAGGGATGTGCTGGTGACAAAGGACAACATGATGAAGATCTCAGACTTCAGACTTGCCAGAGATATCACCACATCAGTTACTATAAAAAGACAACCAACAGTGGACTGCCTGTGAAGTGGATGGTCCCTAAGGCCATGTTTGACCAGATCTACATCCACCAGAGTGACTTCTGGTCTTTTGGGGTGATCCTGTGCAAAATTTTCACTCTGGAAGCCTCCCATATCCTGGAGTGCCTGTGGAGGTGGTTTTCAAGCTGCTGAAGGAGTCATTTGATGGATAAGCCAATAAGTGCAACAGAGAGATATACACAATAATGAGGGGTGGCTGGCATGTGGTACCTTCAAGCTGCTGGTAGAAGACCTGGATCATACTGTGGCCTTGACCTCCAACCAGGAGTACCTGGACCTGTCCTTGGCCCTGGAACAATACTGTCTATGCTTTCCCAACACCCGAAGCTCCACCTGCTCCTCAGAGAAGAGCACCTTCTCTCATGTGCCATTGCCCAGGGAGGCCTATCTGCCCTGACACCCAGCCCAGCTTGCCAATGGTGGACTCAAATGACTAGTATCCCTATTACTCCTGTCTAGATTCCGTCATAAGCTGTAACCCTTACCCCCCACCCTCCCTGCAAGACTCACTGCCTTCTCCTTTGTCCCTTTCCTACTGGCAGGAGCCAGATGCCTACCTGAGGCCTTCACCCCCTGAAGTTCACCTCTCTTCCCCTTCCTCTTCCTCCTCCTTACAACCTGCTCATGAAAGAAAGGCACAGAGAGGCAGGTACTTGCTCGTGGCTACTTCCTTCCCGCCCATATGTTGGACCAAGACCCCTCCCTGGCATCTGGTACTGCCTGGACGTCGAGGGAGTTGGAGATGAGGCATGCCAGTGAAAGATGTCGGAGCTTTCCTGTTTTGGTTTTGTCTGCTTAGCATAACATGTAAGACTGAGTTCTCGTGGCAGGGACCTAGTCCTTGGGGCTATAGCACTAGCGAGGGGAGGTCAACTGCTCTGGGCCTTGGCTAAGAGCAACCCCTGCTCCAGAGATATAGTGCCAAGGGCTTATTAATTTTGATACTAATTTGCTTTGCTGACCAAATACCTGGTATCAAAAGATGGGAAGGCAAAGGCTGAAAGCAGTGTTGTCACCATGGGGTCCAGCCCCAAACTATGAAGAAAACACAAAGTGTATAAATCTGAGTAAGTATATATTTACACACCTTTTTAAATAGGATGTTATCAAAGATTTAATCAATGGGTAATATGCTCCTCGTGGCTGGGAAGCATCAGTTGCCATATATTAAAAACAAAGAAAAGAGGTGTCTGGGTTGCTTCCTCCATAAATGTCCCTTCTTTTGAGGTCATGGTCCCAGGGTCCTGGGATGGAGCCCCACATCAGGCTCTCTGCTCAGTGGGAAACCTGCTTCTCCTTTTCCCTCTGCCCTGCTTATAGTTCCTCTTCCTATCTCTCTGTCTGTCAAATAAATAAAATATTAAAAAAATACAAGAAAGAAACAAAATGTTTTTAAAAGGTCTTTTTTTTTTAAATTTTCTAGGGGTGCCTGGATGACTCAGTTGTTTAAGCAGATGTTTGCCTTTGGCTGAGGTCATGATTCCAGTGTACAGGGATCTAGCCCTGCATGGGACTACTTGCACCACAAGGAGCTTGCTTCTTCCTCTCCCTTTGCACGTGATTCCCCATGCTTGTGAGCTTCTTCTTCTCTCTCTCTCTCTCTCTCTTGCTGTCAATAAACAAAATAAAATCTTTTACTAAATAAATAAATAAATTTCTAATCCTACTTTCACTTTAGGTCCCTTAACAAAAATTGCTACTGCTTTATTTAAAAAAAAAAAAAGATAATTTAGAAAGATGCTTCCAGAGTTAAAAATCTGTTTTGTTTCTTTGTCAGGATTAAATATAGAAGTGCTTAAAAAATGTAAAAGAAAAAGTATGCTATATTAACACTAATCACACTATAACTTTGGTGGTTATATCAAGATAATGAAAAGTGATTTTAAATCAAATTTTATTATCAGACATAAAGATCAAGTCAAAATTACAGAAGAGTAAAAGGATGAATTCATCAGGGAGTATAATAATTCTTGACTTTTAATATTTAATAACAGATTTGGGGATATATTGGGAAAAACTAAGAAAAAATCATAACTTCTACCTTAGAAGAGAAAAGGAAAAAAATGTCAACACCCTTATTTTAAGATTATATAGACAAATGGTCATCAAATTGGTAAGATATGTAAGACTTGAACAAAATTATCAACTAACTAGATATGCTTGATATTACAGAACACTCCAAACAACCGCATACTACATATATCTTAAGCCATGATATTCTTTGCAAAGGTCAACATTGATAATGTTCTAGTCATACATTGGTGTACCAGGAAAGAAGTAGCACTTTCTTGAAAGACACAGCTATCAAAGCTCCATTCAGAAACCGTAAAGATGAAGAATGGATTTGCAAATTATATATCTGATAATGGACATCTACTCTGATTATTAAAAAATGAAAAAAATAAAAAACCTTACTAATAACCAAACAGAGTATCCAATTTTGAAGAAAATTATTGAAGAGACATGTCACCAAAAGGATATGGATGGCTTATAAGCACATGACAAATTTCTCAACATTTAGACATTAAAGAAATACAAACTAAAATCATAAGGAGACATGCTTACATATCTATTAGAATGGCTAAAATTATAAAGGCTAATTGTACGTCGTCTGAGCTAGATTGAGAAGCAACAAATAATCTAAACTGTTGTTGGCATGTATCATGATACCACCACTTTGGAAAATAGTTTGAAATTTTTTTTAAATGCAAAATATGTTGCAGTTACACAAATAGCCATTTTACTTCTAGGCATTTAACCAAGAGAAACAAACCCTATGTTCATACAAGGACTTGTATATGAATTTCATAGCAGCTTTATTGGTAAGAATTGAAAACAGTGGAAATGTTCATCAATGTCCATCAATAGAGCAAAGACAAATTATGATCTATTCATTAAAGAGATTACTATTCAACATCAAAATGAACTATTTACAATTGGAGATTCTCAAAGTAATGATGCTTTTCTCAAAGAAACGCCAGGCAATGAATAGTATATACTGTGTGATTCCATGACTATAAAAAATCTAGAAAATACAAATTTATATATAGTCACAGTCATCAAATATATTGGTGTGATTTTAGTGCCTTCTTCTGTGCTCCCATAGCTTCCTACACTTGGATCTCCGAGCATTTGTTACACCATGTGAAAATATGAACTCTTTTTCTTTATTCCGTCTTAGTAGAATAAGAATCCTTGAAATTTTATGGACATTTGAACTCTCAGTTATTAGCAGAAATTCTATCACACAGTAAGTTTCCAAATATAAAAGCCAGAGTTCTACAATGACTTCTAAGCTTTTACATGATCTAGCCACTCATTTAACCTCTGTGACCTCTTTCCCTGCTACTCTTCAGTCACTCACAGTGGCCTCCTTGCTATTCCTCAGATATGCCAGGCAGGATCCAACCTTATGGCCTTCAAGATAGCCAATTCCTTTGTCTGGAGTGATCTTATTGCTAATAGTTCTGGGCAAATTCATCACCTTTCCATACCTTTGTTCAATTGTCAGCTTCATTGTAACTACCCTGATCTTCCTATTAAAAATTTTAACTCCCATCCCCTGCCTAGCAACCTTGATTTTTCTCACCCTGATCGAATTTTTCTTTTTCCCCATTTTACTCATCATTTTTGAATGCACTATGCAATTTTTATTAAGGTTTATAGCTTTTAATTGTCTCACCCATGAAAATAAAAGTTTTACAAAGCCAAGTATTTCATTTACCAGTGTAGTCTGAAGTAATATCTGCCATATAATAGGTTCAGTAGACAACTGGTAAATTTCAAAATAAATTAATGTTGAGAGTATACTGAATTTCATAAGTCATTTCAATATTTTTTCCAAAAAAATAAACTATGTAAAACATACTTTAAATTTACTTTCAAAATATTTTATAGCATATAATGGACAATATACATAAGCCTTAAAGAAACAGTCATATAAATAACCATTTCATACCTGCTTAAAAATTGCATAATATCACACTCCTAGATCCTCTCTGAACGCTCTAAAATAACCCTTCAAAGGATATACATTTTTAAAAATAACAGATTTTTTGGCAAATAATTTAATAAAATAAAAGTTTCATTCATCTATGTAGATCATAATAAATGTTTTTAATAAGCATGAAATTATAACTCTGAAGTGTGCTAAAATGAAACCACCTGCGAAGGGTGAGAGAACAAAAATAAACATCATTTTTCCAAATAAGAGGAATTTATTACCTTTGAATCCAAGCATGTGGATTTGTTCAAACTGGCAATAAATGAATATGGACACAAACCATAGAAAGTCATATTTTAGATTTCTAAAAGACTTCGAAGTGAAGAGTATACATTTTTTAAATGCTACATAATGCTACATAATGACAAGATGACAGGTTGTGACAAATAGCATTTTAAAAGCTCTACTCATAATGGAACGGAAGGTGTCATTTCCCTATAATTTTATATATATCATTAATTTACTATATCTGGATACAACATATTACCAAGCAGATGTTCATCAAAGACTAAATCATTTTCAATGGAACATAATAATTTGAACCTACATCTATTAATCATTTTTTTTGATCTAACATTTATAGTCTCGCTAAACATTTTATCAATTGTCGACAAAATTCAAAAACAATAGGATGAAAAGTCGTGTTTGGAAAAGTAGATTTTTTTTCAAATTTTCATTTAAATGAAAATATTTGATGATATTTTTAAAACTTTAAAAGTAATTTTATATATATCTGACCTATCAGATGATATAAAATTTTTGTATAAAATATGACATATTTTTTGATCTTGGTTGAAGGTATTAATAAAGAGCAACTGTTTGTATTATTTGTATTGTGATATCTTTGTTAATAAACATGAATAACTGGTATAAAATATGTTTTTTAAAAAATTTTATTTATTTACTTGACAGAGATCACAGGAAGGCAGAGAGGCAGCCAGAGAGAGAGGAATGGAAGCAGGCTCCCTGCTGAGAAGAGAGCCCACTGTGGGACTCAATCCCAGGAACCTGGAATCATGACCTGAGCCGAAGGCAGAGATTTTAACCCACTGAGCCACCCAGGCACCCTAAAATATGTTTTTTTTTTATATATAGAATTATAGTTCTTGCCAAAATATGGAACTAGCTGGAACTGAATGCCTCCTTCAAAGTCAGCTCTGGAGAAATTATGCAAGTGTAATATGGAACTATTTCAGATATTAACCAAAAACAAAGAAATGATGATAAATTCCTTAAAAGACTCAAAGTTGCTCTTGACTGGTATGTTTCAAGCTCTATTCCTGGTTTGAAGACAGGTTTTAACAGGCCTGTCACTGTAGAAATCAGCTGGATGTTTAGAGGCTATCAGAACTGTACAAAAACCTTGAAGGGGTAAAGACTTGAAAATTCTTTAGAGAGATTACCTCCCTAAGGCATTATTCCTCCACACATTTTCCTCCAATCAATTAAGACTGATGGATGAGGGGCACCTGAGTGGCTCTCTCATCACGTGGGTGGTGGGTTAAGCCTCTGCCTTCATCTCAAGTCATGGACTCTGGGTCCTGGGAACCAGCCCCACATCGGGCTCTGCTCAAAAGGAAGCCTGCTTCTTTCCCTGCTTGCCTGCCTCTCTGCTTACTTGTGATCTCTCTCTCTCTCTCTCTCTTTCTCTCTCTCTGTGTCCAAGAAATAAATAAAATCTTAAAAAAAAGGCTGATGGATGATAAATTATGAAAACTGCTCCCTCCAAATGATGCTTCTTCATAAGGATTTAAGAATTTAAAATTGTAAGAATTTAAAATTGAAACTTGATCGTAGGATTTATCTTACATCAAGTGAAGGCAGTTATTATTAGTTCTGAATTATTTGTGATTCTGAATTCTTGGCCTCATTAGTAAATTTATTTTTAAATTCTCCCATGGAGTGGTGATTGGCCTTCAGTCTTTCATTGATATACATCATTGGGTCAAATGAGATGTGTGTGCCCAGAACTATACATAATCTTCTTTGTATTTCACTGGAGATGGCATTTCTGAGTTTTGTTCAATTGAATTTGGACAGATGTTTTAATAGTCACTTCTAGAGTTGGCCCTGGAGAATATCTTCCTTTTTTTATCTTCCCGATTCTCTAAAAAACCCTGACTAATTCACATTATCACAGTGATATCACAATTCAAGTTTTTCCAAACACTATAGCTGCAAAATAGAAGGAAGCTACTCAGAATGTAATACTATTGTGAATGATTGAGAAAGAAAACATTATTATAATTAAGCTACCAGGTTTCAATGTATTTTATTGTTGCTTAGAAAATCCTAGCATACCCAGACTTTACAGAGATTTGATGATCCTAAGAGGAGCTGAACTCATGGACCAAAATAACTATGCACATAAAAAGTACAATTACTTACCTAAAAAAGGTGATGTGGTTAACTTTATATGGCAATCCAAGTGTTATTGGAACAGGAATTAAAAAAATAGCTTAGGGGCGCCTAGGTGGCGCAGTGGATTAAGCCACTGCCTTCAGCTCAGGTCATGATCTCAGGTTCCTGGGTTCAAGTCCTGTATCAGGCTCTCTGCTCAGCAGGGAGTCAGCTTCCCTCTCTCTCTCTTTCTCTCTCTCTCTCTGCCTGCCCTCCGTCTACTTGTGATCTCTCTCTGTCAAATAAATAAAGAAAGAAAATCTTAAAAAAAAAAAAAAGAATGACTGTACTTTAAAAAAATAGCTTAAAAGGGGCGCCTGGGTGGCTCAGTGGGTTAAGCCGATGCCTTCGGTTCAGGTTATGATCTCAGGGTCCTGGGATCAAGCCCCACATCGGGCTTTCTGCTCAGCAGGTAGCCTGCTTCCCTTCCTCTCTCACTGCCCGCCTCTCTGCCTATTTGTGATCTCTCACGGTCAAATAAATAAATAAAATATTTTTAAAAATAGCTTAAAAGTATATGATAAAATAATGATATACATATACAAAGAAAAGATACTATACTGTGAATATAAATTAAGTGAAAATTGTTGAAATAAAGAATACAATAAATGGAGACTAAGATGAATATAGCTGTAAAATGAATAAATGAGTTGGGAAAAACAAACAAACAAACAAATTAATGACTTTTGCCCAAATGCAGCAGAAGAGAAAAAAAAAATAAAGAAAATATTTAAATAAGTACTGAGATAAATTTTGGAGAATTAAAGAAAGATAAAAGATACTAGACTTAAAATGATGCCAAACATGAGAAATCAGAAACAAAACAAAACAAAAACCACACACACACAAAACCACTCATATACTTTATGGTGAGTTTTAAGAATATCAAAAACAGAGAAGAGCATAAATGATGCCCAAGAGAAGAACAGATCACCTAAAATGTACAAGAATAATACTGACAGCAGAATTCTCAATAGTAATAGCATATAAAGGAGACAGCTGGGTGTTTGTATAGATGGAAAAGATATTTGAAACTAGATATTATACATCAAGCCAAATTATTGATTAAATTTGAGAGCACAGTAAAAATACAATGAAGCATGTTAGGTCTTAGAACATTTATCACACAGAGATACACATTTTAGAAAACTTCCTTGGAGAACAGCTCAATTTAGATAGAGAAAACAGAATTATGTACTCAAAGGCACATTTTGAAGGAAGGATTGAATATAGTCTGCACTGCAAATATTCCTTAATCGTATGTTCTGAATTTCCTAAATTTAAGAAGTATTTGTTCAAATATTTATCTTTAAATAAACCCTAGGAGACTTTTTCTTGGATTCTGGAAAATCAGTCCATTTGGATACAAATCTTCTTGTCACTGATGGAAATTTTGATATGATAGCCCTCAACAGTGGAATGCCTAATGTATTGTTACAGCAACTGTAATTTGCCAATACATGGGTGATGTGTGTGTGTTGTGTGTGTTTATTTTTATTTTTGATGGTTTTACTCTCTATGAGATTTTTAAGTAGACATAATTTTAATAAATTATGATTTGTTGAAATTTATCTGAGGTTATATATAATAAAATGAAATTTGTGTGAACTAAAGAAGTGCGTCTCCATTTTTTTGTTTTAAGAGTAGACTGGTCTTTAAAAATTGTCCAAAGAAGTACATTATATTCATTATTAAATTTGATAATATACAATAAAAGTATTTATGGGCATATGGAACCATATCAAATTCTACTATTAATTCATATTAATAATTACCATAAGAGGAAAAAGGGATATTTTTCAAAATGAAAATTAGCGTATTTTTCAGAATATGATATAGTGTTATTCACTGAACAGAGGGAACAAATGTCAAAGTTTAACACAGTTTACAGAATGTTTTAACATAAATTGAAATTTAAATCTGACCAAATTTCACAGTTTTAAGTAAAATGGTAGCACTTTATATCCTTGAAAAGTGGTAAGTGACCCAAAACATTGCTTAGAAAAACAAATTTAACACTTCACTAGTCTGAGATGGTTAAGTTATGGTACAACTTGCCATTGTGTATCATCAAATGGTATATTTTTTCTTTTGGTCTTGTCATTATATTTAGTTTTAGCCATTCTGGTAAGTGGGTAGTGATATCTCAGTGTCATTTTAATTGCATTTCCTTGATGTCTAATTATGTCAAAATATATTATTTTGATGTTTAATGTTCTGAGATTTCTCAGTTCAAGACCATGAAGCCACTTAGGAAAAATACAGTTGCAGATGCACTCATAGACCAACTCTTATTTAGAAATAAGAAGAAACATTACTACCCATTCCAATAAAAATAGACTTGTTATGCAGTAGGGATTTTATAAATTACCTGACAAAACTTATATAGTAAGATGAAATGGGACAGGCGGCTTCTTGCAGCTATATACAACATCATTTTAATTTCAATTTTCAGTATAATTTTTCCAAGGTACACACAGAATATATATTTAATGTAAATTGTGAACATTTTAAACTCTGTATATGGAAATTAATCAGTTTTAAGTTTATAACAATCAAAATTAACGGAAGTTTATTTTAATTTAGTTAGCTTTCTCTGCATTGCAAGACAGAATAATCAAGAATTGGTAAGAAAAAAATAATCTCTGTAAAATTACCGGGGGTGCATTATAAAGTGTTCGGTAACCGATCAAACTCACAATTTGGATTGAATGGCAAGTGATTTTTAAAATCTGGAACTCATTGTCAATTTTTTTTTCTTCATTGTGTCTTAATAAATTACGGTGTTCATTTGCATGGAAGTGAAGAAAAATGCATGACATTTCATCTCAACACTAACACTTTTAACTGGCAACTCTGAATGTACTTTACAGCAGTGTCACAAAGTAAAGATCAATGATGTTTCATGAAATATTTGTTATAATTCTCAAGGAGATAGGGAGTTTGTGCAAAAATGCAAATCACTTTGCGACTAAACACATTGTTTATTTCAGCTAATTTTAAGAAAATATGCTAAGACTCTCTCAAAAAAGGAAGCAATGATTTAGGTTTTCCTTCAAACTCCTTATCTAATCCTGAACCAACAGCACATAGTTCAAAGAGCAACTAATTTGAGCAGCTCCAATTTACACGTTTCCTAACAATGCTTAATTTAGTGGAATTTCTGTCCAATTATGTTAATTTGATGTAGTGAAAGACAAACATTCAAAAAGATCATCCTTAATTTATATAGATTGCCAAACTCTGCATTTTCTGAATGACGCCCAGGGACGTATTTTCAAAAACAAACAAACAATGGCAGAACCACTATTAGGTCATCTCTAGGCAGAAAGTGACTCAGAGCCTACATTACTCTCTCCCTGAAAGTATACTGTAGGCACTGAAACTACTACCCTGAGTCTGTGCTATCAAATCCCTTAAGTTAGAAAGTTTTAAAACACGTCTGTGTGGGAGTATTTCATTTACAGATAGAGATTTGGTTGTTTATACATTTTCATACTTGATTTTTAGGGTGTAAAAACTATGTCTTAAAATTCATGGTGGTTTTGAATACTGTTGGATAATTGTGCTAAAATGGTATATCCATTCCTTCTAGGAAACAGAAATTATAGAAAGGTAGTGCTTTTCAGATCTGACATCTTTGAGTCATTGCAGTTTCAGTATAAATGCAATAGGAAAAGTGACATTCATGTTTATGAAATTTTCTATAAATAAATTATAATGTACTGGAGGCCTGATATAAAGTGGGATGCCTAAACTTCAGTAAGATCTTGTTTTCAATTCAAAATAAATTTTATTTTTTATTTTTTTTATAATGTCCCTCAATTTCAGATAAGCACCCCCGTAAGGTCCACTCCATTTTTTTAAAGATTTTATTTATTTTAATTGACAGATAGAGATCACAAGTAGGCAGAGAGGCAGGCAGAGAGAGAGGGAAGAGGAAGCAGGCTCCCTGCTAGGCAGAGAGCCCGATGCGGGGCTCGATCCCAGGACCCTGGGATCATGACCTGAGCCAAAGGCAGAGGCTTTAACCCACTGAGCCACCCAGGCGCCCCCAAAATAAATTTTAAATTGAATTATGCACCTCTAAGTTCAGAAACAATAAACATCAACCAACACAATTAATAAGTTCTATTTCTTGAAATTTCGGGAACATTGATAGTCTCATCTCCTAGAAGAACAACAGCTAAAATTTTTGGTCATGGATTCTTGCTAAAATATCACTTTCCCAAAGAAAATTAATGTTATGAATTTTCATTGATTGTTATTGATCATGAAGAATATAACAACCACGATAAAAAGAGTAGGAAAAACATGATATCTCATCTGTAAGGGCATGTGGAAAGTAGGAAATGCTAATAAAAATAACTACCATTATTTCCTAAGTTAACATAATATAACAGAACACAAATATTTCATAACAATATTTTCTAGGCTCATTCAGATAACTATTTTCTACATTCAAATTTAAAGGTTGAGGCATGTGATATATATTACACAAAAAACATCCCAAGCAATTTGTTAAAAAAAAAAAAAACTCTTAATAAAGGACAAATCCAAAGGAATTTTTTTCTAATTTAATTAACAAATTATGAATCGACTTACCTATTTCATCACAGTGTATCAGGCACCAATAATATTTTTTAATCGTCATACCTGATGCAATAGTTACCATCTTTCAGACATACTGATCACGAACAAGCAAATAAACAAGAGCACCGTAGCTTAAGATCTACCTGCATAAATATAGGACTACTTCAGACAATCTCTTCACCACAACATAGCAATGAGTAGAAATCATACATGCTCTGTAATGGACATACAGATGAGATAGAAGGGGATGGGTGTTAATATATGCAAAATCTTTATTAATTACATTGTAAAACACAATATGGAAAAACAGAATACAATTTTAGAAATACCCAGGTCACCATCATTTTTTTTTATATGTGTAGATAAGGAGTTTAATAAACAATCCATGACTATTCAACTTCTTATATTTGAAAATTTTAGCAAAAGTAACAAACCTAGCAACTAGAAAATTGAATCTATCTGCAAAATACAGCTTTGCCAGCATCGTAGAGGAAAAGCAAAACAAAATAAGTAAGAAAAGTTTAACATTTCACAAGAGTTTTACTTTTATTTATTTATTTATTATTTTTTATTTTTCATTTATTATTTACTTCTATTTTCTACTTTATTTTAATGAAAATGTCATGACCATAACATAAGAGCAGAATTAAACCAACATGAGAAATTATTTTTTCATAAGTTATAATAAACTAGCTTGGTGATTAATTCAAAAATTATATTACAAACTTCAGTGTTCTTGCAGTAAGCATCACTGCATAAACAAATGAGTCAGGAGTCATAAACTAATGATGATTCTAAATGTTATTTAGAGAGACATTCTGTTCTTAATATATTTCAAATATTCTACACAAGGCAAAGTGGATCCAAGTAATCTGTAGGCAAAATGAGATTTTAGAGAAGTATATATTTCCAACAGTATTTATAAAATATTACCTTTATGTAAGGCATCATCCTGGACTTTGTGGAAAACACACAAAGGAGTAAGAAGTGGCCCTTCAAGAAACATATCCAATATCAAGGTTTAACATGAAGCAGCATGTCTTTTCTAAGTAAAAAAACATTGTACCAACTGACTTTACTGAAAATTTATATTTATTGCTCTCGTTTTAGGTCATAGTGTTCTTCTGCATGCAGGCTGCTATAATGGACATGATATAGACTGAATAGCTTATAAAGAACAGGAATTTATTTCTCACAGTTCTAGAACTGAAAAGTTCAAGATTAAGGAATGGGCAGATCCAGGGAGAGCCCACTTCCTCATAGATGGCTATCTTCTCACTGTAAACGTACATGATGAATGAATCAAGAGAACGCTCTGGGGTCTCCTTTAAAAGGACTGTAATCCCACTTATGACATAATCACCTCCCAAAGGCCCCTATGTTTTAATACTATCACTTCCAGAGTTAGATTTCATAATATGATTTTGGGAGACATAAACATTCACACCATAGTATATATAAACAAAAAAAAGACACAAAAACAACAAACAACAAAAATTATTTTAACCACCTATTATTTTCAACTACATAAAATTTTAATTTGTTTCTATATAATATTAAATAACTCATTTGAGTGATTCACTTATATCCAATGCATCTGAGTGCAATTAAATTTGCTTACCCAACATATCCAGCAGCACATTTCTTCAGACTATCCCATTTCCCACTTTACAAGATTTACCACAATTAGAAGACAGGGGATAGAGGATAGATAGATAGATGTATACATAAACACACTTGTACATACACATATGCATATTTTTTCCTGTTAATGACACTCATGCAAATAAAATTTAAGCTCAAGGAAACCTGTCTTGTGTGTTACTTAATATCCAGTTTTTAGTCAACATCCAAAAACAAATAATCCAATAAAAACATGGATAGAAGACATGAACAAGTGTTTCCCCAAAGAACACATTCAAATGTTCAGTAGATACATGAAAAGATGTCCATCATCATGTATCATCAGGAAATTGCAAAGCAAAACTAGAAAGAGATACCACCTCACACCTGTCAGAATGGCTAAAATCAACACTACAAGAAAAAAAAGGTGTTGGAGAGGATGTGAAAAAGTAACACTTGTGGGGGCTGCCTGGGTGGCTCAGTGGGTTAAGCCTCTGCCTTCAGCTCAGGTCATGATCTCAGGGTCCTGGGATCAAGTCCCACATTGGGCTCTCTGCCAGGCATGGAGCCTGCTCCCTCCTCTCTCTCTCTACTTGTGATCTCTCTCTGTCAGATGAATAAAATCTTAAAAAAAAGAAAAAGTAACAATTGTGAACTGTTAGTGGTGATGCAAACTGATACAGCCATATTTGAAAACAGTATGGAATTTCCATAAAATTTAAAAATAGAAGTCCTTTGTGATCCAACAATCCTGTTGGTGTGTATTTACCCAATGAATATAAGAAAACTTATTCAAAGGGATGCTAGCACCCCTATGTTTATAGCAGCATTATTTGTAAAGCTAAGATATGGAAAGAGCCCAAGTATCCATCAATTGATGAATAAATAAAGAATAAGTGGTATGTATATACAATGGAATATTATTCTTCCATAAAAAAAGACTGAAATCTGGCCATTTGCAATAACATGGCTGGAACTAGACAGTATAATGCTAAAAGTGAAATAAGTCAGTCAGAGAAAGACAAATACCTTTACTCATATATGGAATAAAAGAAACAAAACAAACAAGCAAAGGGGGAAATAATAAGACATAGAAAGAGAAAGAAAGCAAGAAACAGACATTTCATTACGGAGAATAAACTGATGGTTACTTGAGAGGATCTGAAAGGAGTGATGGATTAAATAAGTGATGGGGGTTAATTAGAGCACTTGTCATGATGAGCACCGAGTGCTAGATGTTATATTGTACACATGAAACTAATACAACCATATATGTTAACTAACTGGATTTCAAATGAAAACTTTTTTAAAATCCCAGTTTTTAGCTCACATTCTGGCTTACAAAAGGGATTTAGTCAGGAATTTGGAGATTAGTTAATGATCAAATAAGGGGTGAACAGGCAGTTGTTAGATAAAATTACTATCCTTTCAGGCATGATCTTATACCTTTTATCTAGAATTACATTTAGCACTTTAGACTCTTCCTATTTTATTTTGAGTCATTAAACAAAAATTTCCTCAAAGGACCTTAGACTCCATCCAATTTGAGCAACAGTGTGAGAGAGGAAATGGTGTCCAGGAGGAAAAAAAAAGAAGATAAAACTACTTTTGTTTACTAGTGAATGCATAGTTCTTCCACAGAAGAAGCTCTAAATGGTCATGGCTCCAGCTTTATATGTGTTCAGTCATATGTTCAGAAGTAGGTAACACTATCAAAAAATATAAAGCATCTGAGATTATTTTCCCTTATTTGAAAGCTGGTGTATGAGTCTGCCGTGGTTTCTTGGGTGTTGATAGAAGACGCAGAATCATGGTTCAGAAATAATATAGTTTATTATTCACAGCAATAGAAGTAGCCAGAATATTAACAGTATTTGTGTGTGTGTGTGTGTGTGTGTGTTTGTGTGTTTGTGTGTGTGCGTGTGTGTGTGTGTGTGTAGGGGTGGGAGTTATATATCAGTTCTGAGCATCAGTTCCCACAAGAAGAATCAAAACAGAGGCAGATAATATTTGCAAACACAACAGGTTAAGTTAAAAAAAAAAGATACTATTTCTGTCTTCCAAGTCTATTCAATACAACCATCTTCAAAGGATGGTCTAGAACAAATAATAAATGCAGAAATGTAAGCAACCAATTGAAAAGTGTCTCCCAAGAAACACACTTTGAGAGTCTTCATTTGACAAAAATACTATAGGATATTACATGGATCAGGTGCATTGAATACTGGAAGGTTAAAATTACAAGGGACCAAATATTTTTAAGCAGTTCTGGCATCCAGTAGAGTTCAAATAGGTTTTATAAGATTGAGGAAAGAAGCCATCAAAACCTGGGCCCAGGGGCGCCTGGGTAGCTCAGTGGGTTAAGCCTCTGCCTTTGGCTCAGGCCATGATCTCAGGGTCCTGGGATTGAGCTCTGCATCAAGCTCTCTGTTCAGTAGAGAGCCTGCTTCCCCCTCTCTCTCTGCCTCTCTGCCGACTTGTGGTCTCTGTCTGTCAAATAAATAAATAAAATCTTAAAACAAAACAAAGCAAAACAAAAAACCTAGGCCCAATTTTCCCAAAAGCATGATTCTGATTCTAGTCTCTATGATGTTATCCCTTGAAGACAATGTCTCTAATTGAGTTGAATTAGTTTACTAAAGAGCATACCCCCATTTGTTGTAGGAGATGAACAATATGCAAGAGGCAAAATGCCACATGGAAGCCACCTGGTCTTCAGTGGAATATAGAATCTGTTCCTTTGGGATGAATTTGTTCCACATTTGAATTCCCACTTAAGGGAAAATAAGAGTGCCTTCTAATAGATTTTAAATAGGAAATGACAACGGAAGCTTATACAAGATTATAAAATGGGAAATTTCATTTAGATAAGCAATAATTTCAAAGTCATCTTCTTAATATTACAGACTCTTCACATAATCATAATTTTATTTTGGTATTATATGGTAATTTCAAATATAGTAAATATAAAGAATTTACCTCTGTAATTATAGCGAGTCTGGTCGTAGTTTAATGGCAACAAAACTTCAAGTTAGAAGTATGGTCTACCAATTATGAATACATTTGGAAATGGTGTGTCATCTTCACTCCACTTGTCTCACTAAAACAGTGAGCCAAAAAAAGTAGGTCCAAGCTGTTTACTATGGTCAAAATGGGTTGCTTTTGCACTTGATAAAGAAGCAGTCATATTTTGGAAGAAGAAACTGAGGCTATTAATATTTTCAACTTATTTTCAGAAAAGGAAAGAAAGGATAATCTAAGCTAAAGCCAAAATCTTACACAAGGTGGCAGGAGAATGATCTTTTCCCAGATAAAGGGTTTTTCAACTTAGCCATGTTAGGAGGAAGAAGAGATGAGACATTGTGGACTTGACTAACGTTTGTACACTGTTCAAAAAGTTTTCAAAATAATGTGTATTATTTTTCTTCTTTTAGTTGAGACAAACAAACAAACAAACAAACAAAAAACCACTAATGAGCTTACTTTTAAAAGGAGGTAAACAAGAAACTAGCACAGATTGAGTGTTAGGTATTGTTCCCCTCCTTTTTTTTTTTTTTAATTATGTTATGTTAGTTACCATACAATACATCATTAGTTTTTGAAGTAGTGTTCCATGATTCATTGTTGGTGTAAAACACCCAGTGCCCCATGCAATATGTGCCCTCCTTAATACCCATCACCAGGCTCACCCATCCCCACATCCTTCTCATCTTTAAAACCCTCAGTTTGTTTCTTGGAGTCCATAGTTTTTCATGTTTCATTTCCCTCTCCAATGCCCCCACTTCATTTTTCCTTTCCTTCTCCTAATGTCCTCCATGCTATTCCTTAGGTTCCACAAATAAGTGAAACCATATGATGATTGACTTTCTCTGCTTGACTTATTTCACTTAACATAATCTCCTCCAGTCCCATCCATGTTGATGCAAAAGTTGGGTATTCATCCTTTCTGATGGCTGAGTGATATTCCATTGTATCCATAGATCACATCTTCTTTATCCGTTTGTCTGTTGAAGGGGATCTTGGCTCTTTCAACAGAATGGCTATTGTGGACATTGCTGCTATGAACACTGGGGTGCATATGGCCCTTCTTTCCAGTAAAATAGAGCTAGCCTATGACCCAGCGATTGCACTACTGAGTATTGACCTCAAAGATACAGATGTAGTGAAAAGAATTAGGTATTGTTAAAGCACAAATGCAGGGGATAGAAGTTATGGTACAGAAGAGGGAAGGGCAACCATAAGGCAGAGTAGAATAAAGTAGCTCAGGAAGAAATTAGTCATATCCAGATATTGTAAGGCATGTGGGGTTGGCAGGGAGAGCATGAGAAATCATGAGAGAAGAGAGAGAAAATGGACCAGGCAGGAGAGGTTTATAACATTTTAACATCTAAGGTAAGCATATGCAAAGCAGAATAGGGAAAGAAATAAAAGTTTTTATAAGACTCAATACATAAGGAATAACGTGGAGGACACTGGGAGATGGAGAGAAGTGTGCTGGGGGAAATCGGAGGGAGAGACAAACCATGAGAGACTGTGGACTCTGAGAAACAAACTGAGGGTTTTGAAGAGGAGGGTGGCAGGTGGTTGGGTGAGCCCAGTGGTGGGTATTAAGGAGGGAATTTATTACATGAAGCACTGGGTGTGGTACATAAACAATGAATTTTAGATCACTGAAAATAAATTAAAAGAAAAAAAAAGACTGAGTACAGACATGGACCTCAGTGTAACACAGATATGGAACTCACTGGAATACCAGCCACTTCCCACCGACACACACAGACTATGATAATAATAAATAATAATAAATAATCATGCAATTAAGAAAATTGCCTGCCAGGCGCCTGGGTAGCTCAGTGGGATAAGCCGCTGCCTTCGGCTCAGGTCATGATCTCAGAGTTCTGGGATCGAGTCCCGCTGAGCAGAGAGCCTGCTTCCCTCTCTCTCTCTCTCTGGCTGCCTCTCCATCTACTTGTGATTTCTCTCTGTTAAATTAATAAATTAAATCTTTAAAAAAAAAAGAATATTGCCTGCCAAATAATTTTTCCTCTTTTTAATTTTTATGATTATTATTTTTATTTTATTTTTAAAGTTTTTATTTAAATTCCAGTTAGTTAAAATAAGGTTAATATTAGTTTCATGTGTACAATATAGTGATCAATACTGCCATACAATGGCTTACATAAAAAAATGAAAAAAATTTTAAAAGATTTTATTTTTAAAAACCTCTACACCCAAGGTGGTTTTCAAACGTACAACCCCAAGATCAAGAGTTACATATTTTACTCACTGATCCAGCCAGGCACCCCAACAAATAAAAATTTTATAAAATTGTTGAGTTTGTGGGAGTCTCATTTGCTCAGTCAGTTAAGTGTCTGCCTTTGGCTCAGATCATGATCTCAAGAGTCCTGGGATCGAGCCCCATATTGCTCATGCTCTCTCTCTCTCTCTGGCTTTTCCTCTTAAATAAATAAATAAAATATTTTTAAAAAAATTGTCGAGTTTGTTTAACTAGTTTTAAACTAGTAGACAGAGATGAAGATAAAGTATGATGTCATGGCAGGGAAAAATACAACTTACACGTTTTAAAAATAAAATGCGCAATGCAAGTTACATCACTTCTTTGATCACCACACTGGGACTTTCCCTACTGAGTTGTTGTAATGTAAGGACCTATTTTATATTTTTATATTTTAGCAAGAGGCTTTCATTGAGGTTAACCCTGAAACTGTCCTTGCTCCCCTTCCCCCAGGGAATTCACTTAAAAACAAGACCTAGAAATCAGCTCCAGGTAACAAAGCCCATATACAAGGGTGGGTCAGGCCAGGTGGAGACATCAATCAGCGGGAGGGGGGGGTGGTGTTTGCATATTGTCTCCCTAGATACTAAGGAGTATGCCCCACTCCTCTGCCCTTTGGGAACCGTTTTGGCACCAATCCTAATCAAGGTGTAATAGGCTGGGTCAAATGTCTATACCAGGGTAAATTGAACCTCAATTGGTCACCTAGCCTCACTGTGGAGTTTCCTGTGTGTGTTAAAATCTCATTGGTCACCTGTGCGTGGCCAGGCCTGACTTCATGGCCTTTGCCCTTAAAAGCTAGACTGTGAAACAGTGAAGGGTTGCCTTCTCTCATAAGAGGTGTGGCTCTGAACGTTTGGTTAGATTCTTGATGCTTGGCATGAAATAAGGCTTTGCTTGACCTTCGCTTTACATCAGTCTCGCTCCTTTAATTATAGACCCATTATTGGGGCATAACAGTATTAATCTTATAGTTATAAGTCCACAATGCACCCATCATCCATTCTACCCCTTAACATTCCCCTTTGGACAGACCCATGATCTAGAACAAGCCTTATTTTATAGTGCCTTGTAGGAGATTTTTGCTGCTGCCTAAATTGCCTACTTTCCTCTCACCATTACCACGGAAATTGGGTCCACTGAAACAAAGGGGTAGTGTAAGAAATTAACAACTTCCATAAATCTCTTTAAATCATAAAGTATAAGATAGTGATACCTTTTTTTCTGCCACATAACCAATTTTTGCAAGAATAAGGTCATATAAGAGAATTTACAACACATGCTAGCATTATCCTACTGGACCCAGATCATTTGTATGTTTCGCTGTCTCTGAGAAATGTAGTTATTTACATGACTGAAACCTACAAACTGTTTGATATGACTACTAATATCACCTACATTATTTTAAAGCCTGTTTAAGGCTTCTGAAATACATAGGTTTTGTAAACACTTATTAAGCATCTTGTATATATCAAACACTTTAAAAATCTCTGCTTTAAAAACAAAACAAAAAAACTCTACCTCAATGGAACTTTGAGTCTGAAAAAGATACAGGCAATATACAAGGCAACAGATAGAATAATTACATATTTGATTATATACTCCGAGGATGTCACATTAAATTGATATGAAAATGATGAGAAGGATCTGGATTTCTTGTCAAAATTTTTTGCCTTAAAAAGAAATTGATATTTAGGGAAGTTGTTACTGAAAGAGGTCCCGTGTCAACCAAAAATGTTAAACCATGATCTGACTAAATTTTCCAGTTGTGATCATTGCTTTGTTTAGCTGTCTTATATTAAGACTGAATTTAGTAATTCAGTCTCAGATTTCAGTCAGTCTTTTTTTTAATGATTTTATTTATTTATTAGAAAGAGAGAGGGAGGGGCAGAGGGAGAGGAAGAACCAGACTCCTTGCTGAGCAGGCAGCTGATGCAGGACTGGATCCTAGTACCCTGGCATCATGGCCTAAGCTGAAGGAAGACACTTAACCAACTGAGCCACCCAGGCACTCTAGACTGTAAACTTCTTTTTTTTTTTTTTTTAAAGCTTTTATTTATGTATTTGACAGACAGAAATCACAAGTAGGCAGAGAAGCAGGCAGAGAGAGAGAAGGGGAAACAGGCTCCTGCTGAGCAGAGAGCCCTATGTGGGGCTCGATCCCAGGATCCTGAGATCATGACCTGAGCCGAAGGCAGAGACTTAATCCACTGAGCCACCCAGGCGCCCCTAGACTGTAAACTTCTTAAAGGTAAAAAAGTTTTTTCTTCTAGTAGTTCCACAGACATTTATAACATCCATAAGAAAGCATGTACTGATGTAAAATGCCAGCAAATGAAATTATTTAGAAAAGAAAGAAAGAAAGAAAAGATATATCTGGATAAAGAGAAAAACAGAAAATCTAATAACACATTGAATTATTAGAGCAAAGAGTGGAGGAAGAGAAAATAAATATGAAATAGAGATTTCCACTAAAAGAAAAAAATTGAATAAGGCAGGAGATTTAGAAAATTATTATGACAGACTTGAGAAAAAAATAAAATAGGAATTTTTAGAAAATAGCAATGAATGAAAAGGTAAATTGTTCCTACCTCTATAATATTAGCTGTTTGTTGTTGTTGTTGTTGCTAATTTACCTATTTAAGCTAATAAACAAAGAAAGGTTTCATTTAGGGATAAGGTTTCTATATATATATATATATATATATATATATATATATATATTTTCCATTTAGGGATAAGGTATATATATATATATATATATATATATACCTTATATATAAATTTTCATTGTTAGAAAATGTGTCACAGAAAGTGTTTAAACTTTAAGATACAGATGCAACATGTAACGAACTACATTGTTTGAACGTCTTATTTGTAAATGCTGTTAGAGGAAACTTGGTGGAAATGTCCTTATGTGGTTGTGTTTCTGGAACTAAGTATATTTATTAATAAGGAATAGTTTAAAATTATGAAATGACCAGGAGTGGACAATTTTCCTAATCCTATCAGCTCTTTGCAGCTCTTTTATTAGCCCCCTTCAGGAATACCAGCTTTATTTATCTAATTAAATTTTATATTAATATGCTTTTGACTTTTGGCCTTTCTCTTCCTTCTGTTCTTTTTTTTCCCCTAAATTACATGTTTCTGTTTAACAGCTACTATCAATTCTTTGATATGAATTCTCAGCATCAATTGACTAACTCCAGAGATGAAGCAGCATCAATGTTTAGAAGCGAAGAATACAAAGCCTTGGGCATCTGGATGGCTCAGTCAGTTAAGCATCTGCCTTCGACTCAGGTGGTGATCCCAGGGCCATGGGATGGAACCCCAGTTTGAACTTTCTGCTCAGCTTGGAGCCTACTTCTCCCTCTCCCTCTGCCTGCAGCTCCTTTTGCTTGCGTTCTCCCTCTCTTTGTCAACTAAATAAAATAAAGTCAAATAAAATAATGTAAAAAATACATTTATTTATTTATTAAAATGCAATTATTACACAATACATAATGTATTGCATAATCATTATAATAATGATTAAATAATTTATTAAATATTTATATTAAATATATCGATTTAATTAAATAACTATTTTTTAGAATTTAAAATATTTCAAATTTAGATTTTTAAATATTAAATCATTAATTTAATAAATAAATATCTAAACATAATTAAATAAAATAATTTATTTATTAAAATGAATAAAATAATGTTGTCATTATCTGAGCATGTATTTTTAAATAGTGTAAAAGAACCATCTAATACAGTCTAAATACCTTGAGTTCAGATATTTATACTAGTTAACCCAGACACTCAACCCACAGACAGTTTCAGAACATTTGTTTTTATCTATGACTCAAAATACGATTGTAATGTATTTATTTATAACTTTGACATAGCAAGGAAACTTGGAGGAAAAGGAGACATTTACTTTTAATATTTGAAAATTATTTTGTTGATTTAAAAAAAAATAAAAACCTTAACACATGAGCATTTCTTCTTAAATAACACTGTGAAGTTTCTGAGTCACATTCTATTAAAAGTGCTGATAAAATGACCTCAGTTACTCTTTTAAATTATCAGCTGAATGTGTAACAAATGAAGTAGAGAGCTTTTTAATTATTTATAAATGTATTGCTTGTGGATGGAGTGCCACATAGAGTTACCTCTCTTTTTGGCTTTGTTTTGTGAGCAGCAGTGGAAACTATGAATGAGATTAAACATAAGGACATTCACAGAAATTCTTAATGAACTTCTGGGGAAGGGCAATAAGTGCAAGGAAAACCTGCAGCAAGACTAATTACAAATTTCAAGTGGTCATCGCTTAATTATAGAAGCTTTTAAGTTCAAGTAATATATCTTTTTTATGAGCCTATCATGTTGTATTAATTACCACAAACTGCACTCTTGAACACTTATCTTTTCACATATTTCTTATTCTTAGTACTTAAAATTACCCTTATGATTGATAAGTAAATGGATTTTACTGACAATGCATTTATTTACATAAATAAATAATGCTGTTTATATATATAAAAACAATTGAATATGTGTATGTGTTCAATGAAATTTTTTTTTCAAATTAACATCTTAATTCTACCACATTGGTTACAAATAGATATAGACTTTATAGATTCATCAAATATTTTATTCTCAAATTTATATCTCCTTTGTGAAGTAAATGAAACTGTATATATTAAATATAATCCTATCTCATGTAACAGTTACTAGTGCATCCCAGGACATACATAGGTCAGGTCCTACTCAAGGCATCACGGATAACTGGATTTAACTTTCTATCCTAGGAGTCTTCTGAATATTTCTGTGGCTTTTATACTACAATCAGGAGGAAGAATTCTTTTGCTAAAAGCTTCCAAATCACTATGTGAGTAGATTATTTGTAGACTAGTGATATAATATTATAGTTTCATATGTAAAGCATGACAAAATAAAATGCTATTGCCATATTTAATTTGTTCAGTAAAGCATTCATTTAGTTATCAAGCATTCATTTGCTTTTTTTAAAGATTTTATTTATTTATTTGACAGACAGAGAGCACAAGTAGACAGAGAGGCAGGCAGAGAGAAAGGAAAGGAAGCAGGGTCCCTGCTGAGCAGAGAGCCTGATGTGGGGCTCTATCCCAGGACTCTGGGATCATGACCTGAGCAGAAGGCAGAGGCTTTAACGCACTGAGCCACCCAAGAGCCCCAAGCATTCATTTTCTTTATACAGAAGAGATAGAACAATATTATATAGTAGAAAATACAGTAAATAATCTAGAAACCTTGATCATTTTGTTTTGGCAATTTTAGAACATAAAATTAGCTAAAGCTCAAGTGCAAGTTATATTTGTATCCTAGGAGGAAAAGTTAATTAAAAGTTTGTTTATTACCATAGTTTAACACTTCAACAAAATGATAACGAGTCAAAAATTAATGAATATATGAAGTATACAATAAAAACAATAATCTTGAGTGTATGTGACTCACTGTAGGTATTGATAGGCTAGAAATCAAAGGGAAAGTATCAATAGGGTTTGTTCAGTTCCATGCTCATCAGATTAATAGGCTTTCTCATATTGCTTCCTTCACCACATTAATTTGTATAATAAAGTTTTCAAGAGTTAAAGACAGTGATAGGTTCATGGCTGGAGAGAAGGTACAGAATCTAAGATAGTTCAGCAGTGCTTATTATTTAAGAGAAAGACAGCATGGGAGGTGAGGGGTGGAAGGAAAGGGATAAGAAGAGAGAATCTTAAGCAACCTCCTTGCCCAGCACAGAGCCTATAGGGGCTTCATCTCATCGCCCTGAGATAACAACCTGAGCTGAAATCAGATGCTTATCTAATTGAGTCACCCAAGTGCCCCATTTTTTCCCCTGTATCTTTATTTTCATCTCTTTCTGTAACTGAGTTTCCCTTCAAAATCAAGACTTGCATACACAACCTAAATAATTATTTTGGGATTTGATCACATGGAAGAGGAGAGAATGAGAAGAGCTAAGTGGTCCAGGAGAAACATATATGAGTTCAGACTGAGTGGATTATGATTGTGGACAACTGAGCATCAATCCTAATGCACAGAATACATCTCAGAATTATTTTCCTGAAACAAGAAAGAATCTGTTTAACCCACTGGCTTCTGCATCCTATCCACAGTGGTTAAAATTCATCCCAGAAGTAATTAATGTCCCTGACTTTTCTATTACTGGGCATGAGAGAGGAGCTGAGTGGGCTTGGTCAGTGTCCCACCTAATGAAAGGCAGATCAGATTCAGGCAAAAAAAAAAAACTATTAGTTTTTTCCAAATTAGATTTAATGGGATTCTCTTTTTCATTCATGAATTCATTTTACATTTTATATTTTATCGATTTTTCTAAGCTTTGGCCAATATTCACTGCATTTTTGAATAGCTTTTATCTATTATTGTAAATCATGTTTCTGCTACATTTCTTTAGTCATGGTTATCCATTTCTTCTTCCAAGTTTTTCAGATATGTGATATCAATTTCCAAATAAATTATTTAAAATGTTTATTTTTTATACTAAACTTCTATGAAAAACATTGATATATGTATTATGGCATATTGTTCCCCTTTCAACTTATTTTTTAAAATGTGAATGTGCCTTGGCGAATATATATTGTTTCATTTTATGTTTATGTAGATTCTTCATAATTTTCCCAAGTTCATTGGCTTATGGTTTATATTTTTTTAATAATTTTCCTACTGCCAATTAATAGATTTTTTTCCATTACCTTGTCTAAGTTGCTATTGCCATTATAAGTAAAAAGCATCTGGAAATCTATATCCCTGTCCAGTTTCCTCAAATCACTCATTATTTTCAGGATCTAGTTGGATTTTCTTACAGGTTCCAGGTGGACAAGCTTTTGTACTGGTGCTAATTATTATTTGTTTGTTTCTGGCTTCCTGCATTTACCAGCTTAGGAATCATTTTTAACAACTATGATGAAATGAGGCATCATATTCTTATTCTCAACTTCATTAATAATGATCTTAGTGTAACATGTCCTACAAGATAATAATAGATACATGTAAAATAATTTCATTGACCAAAAAAGTGGTGGAAAATGTAAATGGCAACCAACTAGTCATTTCAAGTTGAGCTATTTTTTTCCCCCTTTATCTTTCTGTCTCTTTAATTTCCTGTAGCACATTCCAACAAAGTATATTAAGGTGTTTTATATGCACATACATAGAGATCATCATGGAGTCTAAATCTAATAATTCCTTGTCAGTTTTAAATATTTTAAGTATTGTTCATTTCTATGTCAGTTGTCTATTAACTTTTCCTCCACACTGCACTTAATTGCAAGGAAATATTTAATTTTAATATAAATTAATTAATCACTTTAATAAAGATTTTTACCTTATGGATTAATCTTTGATGCTTATTTCTTAATTTTTTTAACTTTTAAAATTTTATTTATTGAGAGAGAGAGTGAGAGAAAGAACAAGCGCAAGCAGGGGAAGCTGCAGAGGGAGAGGGAAAAGAAGAAGGCAGGTTCCCCACCAAGCAGGGAGTCAAGCTCAGTCTCAGGGCCTTGGGATCATGATCTGAGGTGAAGGCAGAGGCTTAGCTGACTGAGCCACTGAGTCTACTTGTTATCTTTGATATTTAAGGAAATACTTTATCATCTCTAATTGCTCCCCTATGTCACAAATACAGTTTTGTCTATGGTGCTATTAATTTTATTGTCTTCAAATGAGACTCTTTTTCTAGAAGCATTTTTAATTAGTCTCTTAGGTCTATAATTTAGTTTTTATACATTTCATTTAGTATTTTATTTTATCTTCATCATCTCTGAGTATTCCTGACCAGTACTCATTGGTCAAATCTTTCTTATTAATCTATTCCAAAAATTTGCTTGTTTCCATAATATTTTGTTATTACTGCTGCTGTTCTTAGGTTTTGCCTTTATATTCTTTTTGTTTTGTTTTGTTGTTTTATGCTTTGGTGTTTTGTTGTATTGTTTTGTTTTTCTTTTGAATTAATACAATTAAACCTTTAGATTTCCTTCATACCTTTAATTATTGTCACATATTTTCACAAACGATATTACCATAGTACAGTAATTCTAAATATTTCTGAATTAGCTGTATTATTTCTTTTTAGGTATAAAGTTAACTTCCAGTTACATGGACTTAATATTTTGGTCATTCTATTCTAGTTTTATTGCCTTATCATTGGAAAATATAGCCTGATACTTAACTCTAGGGAATGATGTGGGAGAGCTAGGTTCTTGTCTCTTGGAGTCAAGGAAGGAATCTCGTGGGCAATGGAGAGTGAGTAAGTGGCAGAAGTTTATCACGTGAATATATAGAAAAAGTTCTCACAACTAAGAGGGGTCCCCACTCAGTTAACAATGAGTGCCTTCAGGGTTTATTTTTTATAAAAAGGTAACCAGGCAACTTTAATCCTTTTAACATCTCTATCAATAACTGCTGCAATGGCTTACCTCCTTTTGAGGGTCTGATTATTCTTTTTTGGTTACAGGTGTTTATCATAGAGACACCCACCCCACATGACCCACCCCATACACCTAGGGCAGGGTGGTCCTCCATCCTACATGCCTAGATCAGGGTGCTCTTCCCGGGGTAGGGTGGTCCAATTTATCTCTTTACCACACCACATTTTGGGGATTTCTGAGAGCCTGTTCACAAAGTTCCCTATGGATCTCTTCCTCCCTAGCCCCACCAGTCCGTTACTCATTTTGAGAGTTGATATTACCAAAGTACTGTAATTCTAAAAATTTCTGAATTAGCTGTATTATTTCTTTTTAGGTATGAAGTTAACTTCCAATTATATGAATTTAATATTTTGGTCATTGTTTTCTAATTTTATTGCCTTATTCTTGGAAAATATAGCCTGATATTTAACTCTAGGAATTTATTGGCATATACTTCTGGCCTAAATAATGGCCTGTTTGTGTAAATGTTCAACTTATGCTTATATACTTACTGAAGACTATTGTTTTGGGGTCAGGATGGCTACATTTATTAATAGATCAGGACTATTAGATTCTCTAAATTTTGATGTCTCTTAATTTAATCTAATTAAATTATCAGTTAATGAAAGAAGTTAAATTTTTTATGTACTACTGCATCTACACTTATCAAAGTCTTTTGCTATAATTAGACAAGTATGTCATCCTGTTTTTATACCAAGTCTTACATTAAAAAAATCATACTATCTGTAATATTATTTATTATTATTATTATTATTATTATTATTTGTAAAGATTGTATTCATTGGGGGTACGTGAGTGGCTCAGCCAGTTAAGTGTCTACCTATAGCTCAGGTCATAATACCCGGGTCCTGAGATAGAGCCCGCAGGGGGTTCCCTGCTCAGTGGGGTGCTTCTCCCTCTCCCTCTGTTATTCCCCCTGCTGTGTGCATGTTTTTCTTTTCTCACTCTCTCTCAAATAAATAAGTAAAATTTAAAGATTATCTCTCTCAAATAAATAAGTCAAATTTTTTTTCTCAATGGGAGGGAGAAGCAGACTCTCCACTGAGCAGGGAGCCTGATGCAGGGCTCAATACCAGAACCCTGGGATCATCACCTGAGCTGAAGGCAGACACTTGAACCGACTAAGTCACCCAGGCACTCCAGTTGTTTATTTATTTATTTTTATTATGCATATGTTTTATCTCTCTTTTCTTCAAGTCTTTTTTTCGATCTTTTTACTTTTTACATAAAACTGAATTATTTCAAGATGACTTGGTCATCCTCTTTTCCCCTACCCCATAGGTCATAGATACATTTTAACTGTTAAAATAATATTAGTATTTAAGTGCTGCCTACACAAATTAAGGCAAATTAACTGTGGTCTGTATTCCTGAAAATTTTTTTTATTATGCCTTCCTATTCCAATGACATTTTATAAGGATCTAAATGTTTACATTTGTGATTATTTTTTTCAAGATAATAAAGCTATTACTTCATTCTTTTTTATATCTGATGTTATTTAAAAAATTTCTGTCAGTCTGATACTTGTCTCTTTATTAATGAATTATTTTTTTTCTCTCTAACACTTATGATTTTTTTTTGTCTTTGGTATGTATGCCCTAGTTTGGGATTCATAGAGTCAACTATAGTTATGAATATTTTCTTTCTTTTCTTGTATGTAAGTTTTAATCCAGTGTCTTGACTATTTTATGCTTGAGAAACAGATGTACATTAATATTCAAATATTTCTTTCCTTTTTCTTCTTTCATTTAAAAAAAGTCATTTATTTTATTTTATTTAAAAATATTTATTTATTTATTTGGAGTAGAGAGAGAGGGTCATGAAGAGTGGCTGATTATATACTTTCAATTTGGGAGGAGGTTAGGGATAGCACAGGCCTCCAAGGTATTTTATAAACAAGGTTTCCAGGACCTTGAGGGGGCTAGCTATTGTTAGGGAAAGGTCATTTATTACTATTTAGTAAAAACTTAGGGAAGAGACTCTTCTGATGTGTATCAGTGGGTATATGCTTGGGAGATGATTGCCAATGTATATCTTGAGGGTAGGGGTGGGGAGTAGAGATAAAGAAGTTTCCAAAGTAATTTTTACATGTGAAAGTAGATTTTCAGTATCCTGGGGGGGGGGGTGGACTAAGAATGCTTTTTGCCCTGAGTGGATGTGTCCACATGGAAGCAGCTGAGTCCCCAGAGGAACTTCAAGGACTTGTCAACAGGCTATGAGTAGTAAGGAAATCTAATTTTTTCTCTAGCTTTTGTTCCACACACATCACCTACATCTTACACCTCTTTTATATTGATAATTTTAATGCTTTGCTGGTATCCAGATGACTATATCCTTAAGTGACTTCTTATCTCTATTGAATCCATTATGTATTCTATCCATTGTATTCTTAATTCAACTAGATTACATATATTTAATCTATTAGTACCACTAGGTTCTTATTCTTGTTTTCATTTCAAAATCTTTTCTTATTTCCTTACATTATTTATTGGGTATATTTTAAATCCCTGATATACTCACTTATTATATCTAAGCTGTCAACCTTATTCTTATTTTGAGGTAGCTATATCTTTTTGGGTTTTAGGACATCATACCAACAATGCCAAATAATTTTCAGACAACAGCAGGATCTCCAAGAATTCAACTAAATTCTGACACTATCTACCTGAACATAGCGTAAGATTTCATCAGTTAAGGGATCAGTCCTCCAAGACTATCTCCAACCCCATCTCAGATGCCAGTCTCACTGTAGGCCCCAGGTTATTACCTGTGCTTGTGACTGAGCAACTACAGGTTGGAGGTCCCAGTGGCCTACTTCTTTCATTCTTTTAATTTGCTACAGGGACTCACAAAACTCAGAAAAATACTTACTTTGTGTTTGCCAGCTTATTAAAAGATATAATAGAAGATTTAAATCAATAGATAGATAAAGAAGTACACAGGGCAAGGTATGGAGAATGGGCACAGAGCTTCTATTACCTTCTGTAAGACTGCCACTCTTCCTGCCTTTTCATACATTTAACAAACTAAAAGCTTTCTGAACCCAGTCCTTTCAGGTTTTCTGTGGAGGCTTCATGACATAGTCATGACTGACTAAATCATTGTCATTTGCTGATCTAATCTCCAGCTCCTCTTCCCTCCCCAGATGATCCTGAATTGGGAGGAAGGGGAGGCATGTTGGGCAAAAAGTTATGAAGGCTTTCACCAAGTGTTTGGTCCTTCAGGCAAAGAGCCCTTGCCTTGAGTGAGGTCTGAATGTCACTTCATTAACATAACAAAACACACCTCTCTCACCCTTATCACAGGAAATTCCAAGAGTTTTAGGAGCTGTGAGTCAGTAGCCATGGTTGAAAACCAAATATTCAGATGACCAAAATATATTTCTTGTAAACCACTATATTACACTACATGCTTAAGTATTTAATTATGTGATCTTTTAAACTAATATTTTTCTAAGGGTCTAAACTGTTCTGTCAGTAATCTGGATTGGGGAGTGATGTATTGCCAAATTTCTGTCGTTTCAGTCCAGGAAGTCAAAGAGAAACAACAGGAGAGCCCCTTAGGGCAGGAAGTTCAAAGTAACAATGTTGACTACTACTCCCTTTGCTTGATTTTTTTTTAAACAAGCAAATCATCTCTTCAGAGTTGCAGTTTAAAGCCAAGAACATGTGGAATTGGGAGAAAAAAATAGTTAAATTTGGAGACTTGCAGAGGTAGAATCAGAGTAGTGAAAGCCATTACAGTAACGGAACTAACTGAGGTCAGTCTTTGGTGAATCACAGAAACAGGTGGAGTTGTCAAACAAAGGAATCTTTGTTTACAACATACAAGGAGATCACAGGGAATAAGTTCCAAAGCCTTGACTGTTTGAACAGGAGAGAGATTTTTATTTAGTATTTAAGATGAATACTCAGAAGGGAGAGTTTTATTATCCCGTGTATGGTTGGTCATAAGGTTGTGGATGCATGCACATCCACATATGTATTTGTGCAATATGTATTGCATGTTCACATGAATGAAGCTTGTATTCCACCGAGGGCAGAAACTTCAACGTTAGAATAAAGCAGAGGTAACTGTTGGACAAGGGAAAGGGACTCTGCAGGCTTCAAGAGCAAATATAAACTAGATGGGGTCTTGGGCTCATTTTCTGGAACAAGGAATGCAAGGCCTTGATTACTTTTGAAATAGCACTAGGAGTTTTACCACTGATTTATTGTCTCAATAGCTTAGGCTATTTCCTGGTCTGGTGGTGACTGTTAGTTTTCCCATTGCCTTGTTCCCTCAAAATCCTTAACTAGTGAGGTTTTTGCATTTCTTTGTAAGAACCTCCCAGGAAGTTTTGGAAGAAGTGTGCTTGGGCAAGTACACAGGTGGGGTATAGATCATTGAAAATAGCTGGGGACAAAAAATGACTTTTCTCATGTCAGGAAAACTATATCTCATCTTTAATTTTCTGGGAACCTCTAACTCTTTCTGCTGATGTTACCAGCAGGCATCTGAGATATTACTGATTGTTCTCTTGAACCTAAGGAAAAGGAAATGTAGAAAGCAAAAGACAAAACTTTAAAATCTATCCTGCAACTCATCAATTCACTGCAGCCACCTCTCTGTCTTTCCCTTTCTCTTTTTCTCTCTTTCTCTTTCTCTCTCACTTTCTCTCTCACATACGCACAAGACACGCAAATCAACTTAAAACAATTTTTAATTTTCCCTATTCCATTTTAATATACTTGAGGCATGATCATTTTCTTAGTAAATACAAGAAAAAAAAATCTAGGATTCCATCATTCTGTGTGATTAAAATATTGAGGAATTTACTTCCAATAGCACTTATAAAAACATATTTTATTTAAGTAATATTATATAATCAGGTGCCTGCATTTTTCTTATTCTCCAACTAGTGTTATTTGGCAATTAATATTTTCTCAATCAATATTCCCCTATATCTGAATGTGTGGGCAGTGAGAGATGAGTGAGAGGTTCCGCCGCCTGCTGCCCCTCCAGGCCCCATGGCTTCTCCGGAAGACCCTCTGCTCACAGGTAAAGTGACACTGCGCCGCACCCTCAACTGGAGCAGAAAACGGGGGCCACGAGCTGGGGGGGGAGGGGCCCAGCCTCCAGCAAACCCCATGGCACCGGGACCACCCTGGACGCGGCGCCGCACCCCGACCCCCAGGGGTCGGGACAGGCATAGCGCTGCACGAGGTATTCCCGCCCCAAAAAGGGGCGGGCTAGCCCCCATCGTTTGGCACCCCCACGCGCGGGTCAGAGCTCCTGCCATTCCAGGCCAACCAGAACCCAGAAAGTGAGGCCTTGGGTGCTTTCTTGTGACAGATTCAAGGCAATTCTTCGACTTTGGGACTTCAGTGTTAACATAGTTTTCATTTGTGATTATTATTTTTGTGTGGGGGCCATAGCTTTTCTTTTGACCTATGGTTGTTTTCACTCCCGGTTCTGAAGAAGCCCCTAAATCCTAACCCTGTTGAGGACTCTGAAAACTCTCAGAGCAGCAGTGCTGGGCGACAGTGTGGACACATGGTTTGGTTTCTCCTCTGGCCTGATTCTGTGGCAGCCCCGCTCTGTCCTCCTCAGACTTCAGAGCAATATCTGAACAAGTGGAGAAGGGACCAGGGGGTCAGGAAGGTGGCTACCGAAGAGTGACTTCTCTGGAGGGTGACTGAGCTAGCAAGTGAGCATGTTAGTCCAGCTCTGCCTGCAGTAGGGATGGAGCTGAACAGGGCCCACGGAAGGGGAGGAGGAGCAGAGAGCGGGGACAAAGGGAACAAAGAGGAGATTCAGATGAAGGGAAGTAATGGGGAGGAAAGAGAAGAAACTCTACAAGTCAGGCATGTAGAAAGGAAAAGGGATGAAGTGGGCATTGGGAAAGGGCACCACCAGGGAAGGAGAGAGGGGAAGGGAAGAGGGAGGAAGAGAGGAAAGGGGAAAGGGAGAAGGGAGGAGTCAGCATGCCAGGGTTCCCTCTGCATCTGAAGAAGAGGTGGCTGGTCCAGCTTGTCAAACAGGGTGCTCACTCTTTGGTCCCAGTTTCTGCTCCCAGTGCTACTGGGCTTTTCAAGGAAGGCAGGCTGTCCCCTGGGACCTACTGGAGCCCACTGGAGCCCACAGGAGGGTGAGAGAGGTAACATGCCACCGGGTCCTGTCCTGAGCTGCTCCCAGCCACCAGCCTCACCACATGGTGCAAGAGGGACCCCAGAACAAAGGAAGGACACAGGCCCGCATGTCTGCCCCTAGCCCTGGGCACTTAGCTCATCGCAGTGAACCAAACCGCCTCCTGAACCAAGGCTTTCAAAGCCTCCTTCTTCGTTCCTGGCTTTCATGTCTGTAAGAACATGAGCCAGATCTAACTCATCTCCAACAGACAACTCTGACTCACCCCATGTCAGATTTTTATGAGTGGCTGTGATAGAGTAAGATAGCAATGCTCCAACAAACGGACTGTTTTCTCCCACTTGACCTCAACAGTCTTATACATTTTCTTAGCGAAAACATCTTGTCTCCTTCCATTAAGCTCATAACGTGGTCTAATAGTATACATGTGCCTTCGTTAGATGCGAAGCGATACAGAGGTCCTTTTTTTTTTTTTTTTTTTTTAAATTTTACAAGGTAAAGTCAGTGAACACATCCAACTTGACGAATACGTCTCTAAAATGTCAATCCAGGCAAAGCTTTTTCTGCCTACAGTTTGGAGCCTACGTGGTGACCTTTTTAAAATGCTTTCAGTCCCTCAGTGAGGCTCTTAGAAGCTAGCCAGGGCTTACTACGTGCCAGGCACTGTGTCAGGTGTTGGAGCTAAAGGGAAGGAGAGCTTGGAGGCTGGCTGGGGAGGGACATCCATGACACAACCACAGCTAGAAACAGAGGCCAGTGCTAGAAAAGAGAGAGCAGGCTGCATGGAGAGTGTGTACCATGGGGCTAGTTAGCTCACGAATAAGTGGGAGTAACTGGAGTGGGGAGATGGGGGAGAGGAAGAGGGTCTTCCCATCAATGGGAATCACCTGTGCTTGGAGGCAGGCACCATGAGGGGTCTCCACAGGAAGAGGAAGGCAGTGTGGTTGAAGGGCAGAGAGATGGGGGCAGAACAGGCATCAGTCAGTTGGAGGGGTATGAAGAGACTGATGGGAGGATTATGGGTGCCTTTGGAGGACTGGGAATTTTTAGAAGATCAGTGCAGATTTCTATGGAGACAAATGCCAGGAACTGATAGGTCTTTGAAAGGTCACTCTGGCTGCCTTTTGGCAAAGGGGTTGGTAAAAGGCACTTGCAGGTGTGAACACACCAGGTGGGAGGTGAGTGCAGGAAATCAGGTGAGGGAGCATGGGAACTTTGTCAGGGGGTATATAATGGAGAATAGCCTTTAAGGAGTTCCACAAATTGGCACCAGCTGTGGCTTCATTACAGAGCTGGAAGGGGGAGGTGGGTGTGTCCTGGAGGTTACAGAAATTACATGAGAAAGGGACGTCATTTTAGATCTTTTTTTCAACTAGAGGAACTCTCACCTTATTGATAGAATTCCAGAGTGGGAACCGATGGACATGAGGACATCTTTGAAATGTCTGAATATGTTCTTCGACATCTTTGCAAGTGACGAGGAGACCTTGACCTTAGGAGGCCTCGGCCCTCTTTGTAGCCAAAAAGATTTCACCTACAGATTTGGGTTCTCCCTTTTAAAGTCAAGGAGACAGTCCTTCCAAAGGACACCTCCTATCATTTTACCCTCTCATCATACCTCACGTGCTGGGATCTCCAAGACCCTCTGTTCCAGGTTGTGAGTATCCACTTTGGCCGGGCTGGTCTTGCCACCACAGGAAATCTAGAGCCTGTAGTGCTATTAATAACATCATCTAAGACTGTATTTGCTGCCCTCATGGCCTCTTCCCACCATGACTCACTGAAGCTTTTTACACATTGTATCCATTAAGCTATAGTTCCCAAAGCTCATCTTCTCTAGTGCCATTAATTTTTAGGGGACCAGGCAAACCTTAAACTTGTCCCCCTTAATTGGATCCCTGTGCCCCCACAATCTCTTTGAATGCCTTTCACCATGATCCTTGAATGAGATCTGAGACCACTGCTGGTACCTAACACTTCTTGGCACCTTGTCTGTTAGGTTCTTGGAAGAGGAGGTGGCTATGGAGGTGAGTGGGGATGGGAGTGGGAGGATTTCTCCCTTCACTTCCCTTTTTGTTTTTTCAAATAATGGGTTTTGAGGGGGAGGGAAAGGTTAACCAGACCATTTATTTTCAATCTCCCATCCATAAAATGTTTACCACTCCCCACTGGAAGAATTTAGATCTTTTGTTTGAATCTCCAGGAGAATCTCCCAAACCCAGACCACCACCATGTGGATTCAGCCATCTTCTGATTCGCCTCCAGATTGTCTCCTCCTAACTGCTCAAGCCACAGGTTAAGGGCGAAATGTTCAATGCCCAAGCAATTAAGTGGGGAACACGTTTAAGCAATTGCATGCAGCTCTGTATCTGCATACAGGGGGTCTCTGGCAAGCCTTTCCAACCTCAGCAAAACAAGACAAAGCCCCAGCGATCTGGGGTATATATCATTCATTCATTCCTGGGTTCAACACTCATGGCGGATCCCCACCAAGACAGTGGGAGAGCAAGGACTGGAGAAATCCTGGAAGCTGAAGTCTGAGGAGGATTTCAAATTCAAGTCAGAGATGAAAGAAACATCTGGACTCGGTCCTCAGATACATGCAGTATTCTGAACTGAGGCTAGAACCAGAGACCATTCTAATGAAAGGCCTCTACAGGTGGGCTCTCACAGGTGGGTTCCGAATAATGGGGGCTAGGGCGCACGCTGGCGGGGGGCACCTCGCAAGGCGCTGTCCCCAGCCCGACCCCATGCGGACCCGGATTCTGCCCAGCATCCGGGGTGGTCCCGGTGCCCTGGTGTTCCCGGGAGGCTGGGTTACAACAACCCCCCTCCCCGCCCCCAGGTCGCGTCCCCCGCTTTCTGCTCCAGGTGAGGGTGAGGCGCGGTGTCACTTTACCTGTGCACAGAGGGTGGTCAGGAGAAGCCTTGGGGCGGGAAGGGGCAGCAGGCAGCAGGAGCGGGACAGCAGGACCTCACGCGGGAGCGCATGGGCGGCGAGTCCGGTGGGTCCTGCAGTCCCAACTGGGACGCAGCACAGCACCGCGGCGCTGCGCGCCCCTCCTCCTCCAGCCGCTCCACCTCCTCCCAGACTCTCCGCCACATCATCCTTGAGCTCACTTCCCACTTCAGCAATTAGCAAAGTCCCTTCTCCTGGCCGCCCTCGACCCGCCTCCGCCCCCATCCCTCCTGAGTCCTCAGCGAGCTCACTTCCCGTTTTGGCAATTAGTAAAGCCCCTTCTCTGCGCCGCCCCGCCCCCCTACCTCCTGAGGCCAGGCCGGTGCTGGGGCGCAGGGCGACGCCCCAGGGGGCTTGTAAGCATTGCCAGCTCAGGCGCTGGGCAGCCTCCTAGCCTGGCTCCCTGAGCGGGTGTCCGCGCGTGGCCTGGCTGCTAAAAGATCATCAGTCCTGTTCACCGTGGCTGCACTCTCCGGTCAGTTTGCTGGCTTCCTGATTGCGCCCAAAGCCAGCTCCAGCTTCCCCAGCACAGGCCTGGGCTGAGATGCCTGCCCAGGGTCTGTTGAGCAGTTTACTCATCTCCAGTCAGGGATGGCACTTCGACCTGGATGTTTGGGTTTTTTGTTTGTTTTTTGGTCATTGGTTATTACATGACCTCCAGGGTAGGTGCTCCACAAAGGGAGTGAAAACAGGACACCTGATATATAGGCATACGGCCATTCTTCCTTCTATTTATGGAATATCAATTTATAAGCTTTCCTCCATATAAAAAATGCCAAATACCAGAATAAAGCGTCATCTAATACAAATAAAGGATAGAATTAAAGAATTCTGGTAAGCCATTTAATTTTGAAAAATGGTGTTCTATTGTTGCTGAGTTGTGGTTTTAATTTACATAATATCTGATAAGTGTAGAAGTAACATGAGTGTTACGTGAGATGAGAAATGGTTTATAATTAAGATAATTTTAAAAGTACAGATAAATACAAATTTGTAAACATAGCATTATGGAGGAATAAAAATAAATGATAGCTACACACTCTAAAGTGAATAAATCTTGGAAAGTTAATAGAGAAGTAAAACAAGGGCAGTGCAAAAAGTATGGTACATTTTTATGAAGTTCAAACAAATTCTGTGAAACCATAGATGGACTTAAAGATACTATTATGTATCAAATATTGTAAAAATTAATCAAGGAAATAGCAAACATAAAATAACCAAAGCATACAAACTTGGGTAGATACAATAGGTGTGATCATGTTCTACTTCAAAAAGAGATGATTTAATAGATAAATAGAAGTAACTAGACTTTTTAGAAGTTAATAAAACTTTGCCTGTTATTTCTTAGTAATATAAAATATATGGTTTTCTAACAAAAACGTTTATCTTAAAAATATTTAAAAATAAATTTCAGGCTACTCATAAGGTTATATTTACTTTTCCACTGAAGGAAAAGCTGGTTGTTGCAGTTGTAGTTGTTTGTTTGTTTTAGTCTCCTCCTAGTTTTTATTATTATAATGTGGAATGAGGAATGTTAGATTGAAAAGTGAATTATTTTATAGACAAAATCATTACTTGATTCACCTCCTGGTACAGCAGATGGAACTCCTGAAAATATGCCCTTTTGCCTTACAGAAGAGTAACAGTTATGCTTACTTCTGAAACATACTTGGTGGTGGCCCTAAATAGTGACACCATAGTAAACATTTTGAATATTTGCAATTAATTTTTATAGTCATAGGGCTCCAAAAGGCACTGCTGGTATCTTAGCAGGTATTTCAATAAAGCTAAAAGTTGCCTGACTGTTTAAAAATATTAACAAGGCACAAAATGGCAGAAGTATTGTCCTCAGATATTATTTTTTTCCATATGCTCCTGATTCCAGACATGACAAGTTATTTTTTTAAATTTTTTTATAAAAGATTTTATTTATTTATTTGACAGAGATCACAAGTAGGCAGAGTAAGGCAGAGAGAGAGGAAGAAGCAGGAACGCTGCGGAACTGAAAGCTCAATGTGGGACTCGATCCAAGGATCCTGGGATCATGACCTGAGCCGACGGCAGAGGCTTTAACCTACTGGGCCACCCAGGCGCACCCATGACAAGTTATTTTTGTTAGATATATACACAATGTATTTTCCAGTTATAAGAAAAATGGTTCTGCTATTTTTAACCTTTTTTAAAAATTACATAATTTTTTAAATTAAAATTTTATTTTTTAATGTTTTAATTTTCTTTTCTTTTTTTTAAAAGATTTTATTTATTTATTTGAAAGACGGAGATCACAAGTAGGCAGAGAGGCAGGCAGAGAGAGAGAGAGGGGGAAGCAGGCTTCCTGTGGAGCAGGGAGCCCGATGCGGGGCTCGATCCCAGGACCCTGAGATCATGACCCGAGCCAAAGGCAGTAGCCCAAACCACTGAGCCACCCAGGCACCCCAATGTTTTACTGTTCAATATACTACTTAGAATATAAAACCTATTCCATTTGGTAAGATATTTACCATTTAAAAAATGGTAATTTTCTCATAGTGTGTTCCCCTCACATTGCTTTATTTTGAATAAAAAAATTTCACAATAAACATAACTGATGCTTTCCTTTTGATTGTCCCTCTGTTGGTCATACTGTATATGAGCCATGACAATTAGTTTTACAAAATTTATTCATGTTTGTTGATATGTTTTTCATCACTAATTTTCCCTCCCTTATCTAGATTCCCGAGCTTTCAGACAGGTGGACACTTCAATAAACCATACCCAAGGGATGTATCAAGTACTTCTTAGACATCTCCCAGATCCCTGAGGTCTCATTTTACCTAGGGATTTGCAAAAGGCTCTGCCAGAGGCACCACTGTGACAACTGATGACCATGGTCTATCTCCTGCTAAGCTCAAGAGGTCACTGGTTTCCAAGTTTATCTATACAATTAATGCATTCCAGCAAGTTCTTTGTTTTTTAATATTAACAAACTTACTTTAAAGTTTATATGAAGAGGCAAAGACTCACAATAGTCAACATAGTGTTGAAGGAGAACAAAGACTGAGGACTGACTTCAAAGTTTACCATAACGATGGGGCACCTGGGTGGCTCAGTGGGTTAAGCCTCTACCTTCGGCTCAGGTCATGATCCCAGGGGCCTGGGATCGAGTCCTGCATTGGGCTCTCTGCTCAGCAGGGAGCCTGATTCTCCTCATCTCTCTCTCTGTCTGTCTCTCTGCCTATTTGTGATCCCTCTCTGTCAAATAAATAAATAAAATCTTTTAAAAAAAGTTGACCATAACGATAATTGTAAGCAAGATATTGTAATACTACAGAAAGACTAGATTAAAGGAACAGAATATATATTATCAATTATATTTTATATTTAATATAAAAGCAAAAGCAATACAAGAGAGCAAAATACAATCTTTTAAACAAATGGTTCTGGAGTAATGGTGAAGCTAAATGTAAAAATATAAAATTAAAATCAAATAAAATAACAAAATAAAATAAATCCAGGCAGATATCATACACTCTTCACAAAAATTAACTCAGATTGGATTATAAACCTAAACATGAAACATGTAGAAGGTAATATAGAAGAAAATTTAAATGACCTTGGTTTTGGCAATAACTTTAGCTACAAAAGCACAAGCACTGAATTTTAAAATGTCTACTCTATGAAACACAATGCCAAGAGAATGAAAAGGCAAAGCACAGACTATGAGAAAAAATTTGCAAAATACACATCTGGCAAAGGACTGTTAATCAAAAATACACAAAGACCCCTTAAACCTCAACAATGGGGGAAAAACCTGATTAAAAATGAGCCAAAGACCTTAGCAGATACCTCACAAAAGAAAATATTACAGATGGCAAATAAGCATATAAAAAGATGCTTCACATCATAGGTCATCAGGAAAATGCAAATTAAAACAAAAAAGAGACTCCCGTACATACCCAGAATTCAGAACACTGAAAACAGAACATGAAATGTTGGTGAGGATGTGGAGCAACAGGAATGTTCTTCCATGTCTATTGAGAATAAAGAATGGAAAACAACTTGGCAGTTTTTTACAAAACTAAACATATTCTTGCCAGATGATTCAGCAGTAGCAGTTCTTGGTATTTATCCAAAGAAGATGAAATCTATACCCACAAAGAGATCTATAGTAGTTTTATTCATTACTGACAAAAGCTTGGAAGCAACCAGGATATCATTCCACAGGTGAAAGGTCAAATAAAGTATAGTACATGCAAACAATGGAATATTATTTAATGCTAGAGAAATGAATTACCAAGCCATGAAAAGATATGGATATAAATATTTAATAAATATTTGATTTTAGGCTTCTACCAGTCTATCAATAGTATTAGTATATTTTAACAGTGAATGCTCAGCATTCATGAATTTACCTAATAAAATATTTTGGGTTCAATATTTTAAATACTTCAACCGCTATGATTATATTCCTAATAATTTTGAATTGGGGTAAATAAACCTTAACTTTTTGTAACTTGTTTCAATATGCAAAAGAGCTCAATGAAATTTTAGAAAATAAAAATTTACAAAAAAAAAAGTTTAGTTTACTATTGCCAAATAATTTAAAACTTTATCTTATATTCAAATACATAGATTTTTCTAAATTGATTTATATGCTAATAAAACCAAAAACTTTTAGTTATACTAGATTTCATATCATGTTTGGGGCACATGGTAAGCAATAATCACCTTTTTAGTTGATCCAGTGTTGGACCTTTCTTATTTATTCTACTACCACAATTTACTTGTTCTAAGATTTGTCCCCCCCACCATTTTAATATCTCTTAAGGTGTCTCTCACCTTGCACTTGATGACTTATCCTAGTTTAACTGACAGCATTTCTGTTTCTTAGTCGAACATAAACTATAGTGCATCTTACCCTTGATGAAAGCTAGGATGCAATTAAATACTCTATTATGGTTACGATTCTGATATTTGAAATCCTCCGGTAGCTCCCTGTGCCCCCACAGTGTAGTACCTCACCTCCTCGCCATAGGATACAAACCTTCTCACCCCCAGTGTTAACCCCGGGGCTCAGCCTCCATCCCCAGGTGATGCTGCCAGATCAGCTGTCGGTTGTCATGAACTTGCTGTAGTTTCCCCAATGCATGTGCTGCCTCCTGGCACTTTGAAACTTGACACACTCATCCTCATTCTTCGCTTTGCCCTTGTCTATCAACTCCCCTGAAAATCTGTTCCTAAGTGGCTTTTCCAGGTCCAACCTACCCTTGGCAGTGTATTATCTCCCTGTGGTAAATCCTGTCACACTGCACCATGGACATGCCCGTTGTCCCCCTGAGAAGAGAAAAGGGACAATGAGGGCCCCCAGCATTTACAGCTCTAGTGCAGATCCCCATGCCTGGCTTGCAGGAAATGCCGGAACATGAAGACAAACGGAGATCATCCTCTGGCTAAAACCAGCTCTTCTATGCCTACCGCAGGATCTGGATCAATAAAGAGCAGCCAGTTATTATTGCTGTTTTTCTAGGGATTTTTTCCCCATATATTTCCCAGGTCTTTACTCTTTTTATAGCACATCAATTCAGGCTTCAACCATTTCCTAGTCAGATCAGGTGAAATCATTTCCTTCCTATACCCTCGATGTATTTCACACCTAGTAATTCTTTTTTTAAAGATCATATTTACCCATTTGACAGACAGATCACAAGTAGGTAGAGAGCGAGGCAGAGAGAGAGGGGGAAAGCAGGCTCCCCGCTGAGCAGAGAGCCCGATGTGGGGCTCCATCCCAGGACCCTGAAATCATGACCTGAGGCGAAGGCAGAGGCCTAAACCACTGAGCCACCCAGGAGCCCCCATATCTGGTAATTTTTAACCAACGTGGATTTGCTGCATCAAATAGTTCCTTCTTCTTCAAATATTAATATATATATATATTGATCAAGTCACTCACATGTCTTAGGTGAATGTCATACCATTAGAAGCAAACTTGAAATCTTGGCCATTGGTTTTGATTTTTGTTTTGGTTAGATTTGAATCAGTTTTTGTAATTTTAAAAATCCCTCCAGCCCTTGGCTCTGTCTGACCTGATTGCTTTCAGCTGTTTCTGCAACAAAAATATCCCGGCAACAAAAACTCTCATTGTTTACAGTGGCGACCCTTCTGAACACTTTGTTAATAAAAAGCTTTTTTTTGTTGTTTGTTTTTCGGTTAAGGTAAATGTGGAACAACAATGAGGTATTTCAAAGAGGTGAACCACAGATAAATTTCTCTAAGGGTGGGGTGAGTGTTACTCAAAAAGGAACTTGACAAGGCTTTTAAAATATTGACAATCATTATAACATAACGTGACTGATTGTTACCGTGCTCTTAACTGGGCCAACACTTGTTGGCTTCCAAGATAGACTAACAACGTTGAGATGGTTCTAGCGGCCATCTAGCACAGGGTCTCATGAGGCAGGGATTCTAGCCACTGGCTTTGCAAGGCATGAGGCCTGTTAGTGACTCTATTTTTTCCTCTGCAGAATGGGTCTTTCTACATTCCAGGTCCTTTCCACCCCAATAAATAAAGCAGCGATTCTCTCTATGAGTTGTACTATTGGTTTAAACAGCGAACTGTCTCTTTAAAAGGACTTTTGTTTAAATTCCTTTAAAAAAAAGTCCTTTCAAAAAAATCTTTATTTTTTATTTTTTATTTTTAATCCCATATGTTTACTCTGATCGTGGAACTTTGTCATTTTGACCTTCTCTGCTGATTAAAATATTCTTCATCATCAGCACCTACTGCTCTCCTCTCCTGGTGGTCTCTCCGGAACGGGTCTTCTCTAGGTCTTCTAGCAGGAGATGGGCACTTCCCCTCTACCCATGTTTCCAGACCAGCCTTACCTATCCTGCAGGGTCAGGTCGGCCTGGCTTTTTATCTGTTGTTCTCTTCTGAGTCGTTACTTTTTCATAGATACCGTGCTTTGCATTTGTCCGGACTTACCCTGGACTATCAAAACCCTTTTCTGGTGCCAGTGAATCCTAAGAAACAATCGTGATGAGAGAACCAGGAACTCGAACAGATCATATTTATCCTGAATGTTCTGTCCAAAATGAAAAATTCATTTCTGAGGAGCCTCAAGATCTCTGAGAAGGGAAGTTTCACCAACTCTGTCATGTAGGGGCATCAATTCCGATTCTGTGTCAATTGTCCTACTTTCCCAGCTAGTAATTCTCTACCTCAGAAAGCCCACTCTCAACCGATTCCTCTTTTAAAGGCAGTTGCTCTTAGAGTCTGCACATGGCACTTGGGACCTGCTGGTCGTTGGCTACTGCCCTCTGTACCTTGGGTCTAACAGCTGCGGGGCATCAAGATGAGCACGTCTCTTGTTCCTGGTCTTAAAGTAGTTTGGGGCACATGGTAAGCAGTAATCACTTCTTTAGTTGAACCAAGTGTTGGATATTTCTTATTTATTCTACTACCACAATTTACTTGTTCTAAGATTCCCCCCCCCCTTTTAATATCTCTTAAGGTGGCACTCACGTTGCACTTGATGACATATCCTTGTTTAATTGACAGCATTTCTCTTTCTTAGTCGAACATAAACTATAGTGCATCTTACCCTTGATGAAAGCTAGGATGCAATTAAATACTCTTTTATGGTTACGATTCTGATATTTGAAATCCTCCGGTAGCTCCCTGTGCCCTCACAGTGTAGTATCTCACCTCCTCGCCATAGTATACAAACCTTCTCACCCCCAGTGTTAACCCCGGGGCTCAGCCTCCATCCCCAGGTGATGCTGCCAGATCAGCTGTCGGTTGTCATGAACTTGCTGTAGTTTCCCCAATGCACTGTGATGCCTCCTGGCACTTTGAAACTTTACACACTCATCCTCATTCTTCGCTTTGCCCTTGTCTATCACCTCCCCTGAAAATCTGTTCCTAAGTGGCTTTTCCAGGTCCAACCTACCCTTGGCAGTGTATTATCTCCCTGTGGTAAAGCCTGTCACACTGCACCATGGACATGCCCGTTGTCCCCCTGAGAAGAGAAAAGGGACAATGAGGGCCCCCAGCATTTACAGCTCTAGTGCAGAGCCCCATGCCTGGCTTGCAGGAAATGCCGGAACATGAAGACAAACGGAGATCATCCTCTGGCTAAAACCAGCTCTTCTATGCCTATCGCAGGATCTGGTTCAATAAAGAGCAGCCTGTTATTATTGCTGTTTTTCTAGGGATTTTTTTCCCCATATATTTCCCAGGTCTTTACTTTTTTTATAGCACATCAATTCAGGCTTCAACCATTTCCTAGTCAGATCAGGTGAAATCATTTCCTTCCTATACCCTCGATGTATTTCACACCTAGTAATTCTTTTTTTAAAGATCATATTTACCCATTTGACAGACAGATCACAAGTAGGTAGAGAGCGAGGCAGAGAGAGAGGGGGAAAGCAGGCTCCCCGCTGAGCAGAGAGCCCGATGTGGGGCTCCATCCCAGGACCCTGAAATCATGACCTGAGGCGAAGGCAGAGGCCTAAACCACTGAGCCACCCAGGAGCCCCCATATCTGGTAATTTTTAACCAACGTGGATTTGCTGCATCAAATAGTTCCTTCTTCTTCAAATATTAATATATAAATATATTGATCAAGTCACTCACATGTCTTAGGCGAATGTCATACCATTAGAAGCAAACTTGAAATCTTGGCCATTGGTTTTGATTTTTGTTTTGGTTAGATTTGAATCGGTTTTTGTAATTTTAAAAATCCCTCCAGCCCTTGGCTCTGTCTGACCTGATTGCTTTCAGCTGTTTCTGCAACAAAAATATCCCGGCAACAAAAACTCTCATTGTTTACAGTGGCGACCCTTCTGAACACTTTGTTAATAAAAAGCTTTTTTTTGTTGTTTGTTTTTCGGTTAAGGTAAGTGTGGAACAACAATGAGGTATTTCAAAGAGGTGAACCACAGATAAATTTCTCTAAGGGTGGGGTGAGTGTTACTCAAAAAGGAACTTGACAAGGCTTTTAAAATATTGACAATCATTATAACATAACGTGACTGATTGTTACCGTGCTCTTAACTGGTCCAAAACTTGTTGGCTTCCAACATAGACTAACAACGTTGAGATGGTTCTAGCGGCCATCTAGCACAGGGTCTCATGAGGCAGGGATTCTAGCCACTGGCTTTGCAAGGCATGAGGCCTGTTAGTGACTCTATTTTTTCCTCTGCAGAATGGGTCTTTCTACATTCCAGGTCCTTTCTACCCCAATAAATAAAGCAGCGATTCTCTCTATGAGTTGTACTATTGGTTTAAACAGCGAACTGTCTCTTTAAAAGGACTTTTGTTTAAATTCCTTTAAAAAAAGTCCTTTCAAAAAAATCTTTATTTTTTATTTTTTATTTTTAATCCCATATGTTTACTCTGATCGTGGAACTTTGTCATTTTGACCTTCTCTGCTGATTAAAATATTCTTCATCATCAGCACCTACTGCTCTCCTCTCCTGGTGGTCTCTCCGGAAGGGGTCTTCTCTAGGTCTTCTAGCAGGAGATGGGCACTTCCCCTCTACCCATGTTTCCAGACCAGCCTTACCTATCCTGCAGGGCCAGGTCGGCCTGGCTTTTTATCTGTTGTTCTCTTCTGAGTCGTTACTTTTTCATAGATACCGTGCTTTGCATTTGTCCGGACTTACCCTGGACTATCAAAACCCTTTTCTGGTGCCAGTGAATCCTAAGAAACAATCGTGATGAGACAACCAGGAACTCGAACAGATCATATTTATCCTGAATGTTCTGTCCAAAATGAAAAATTCATTTCTGAGGAGCCTCAAGATCTCTGAGAAGGGAAGTTTCACCAACTCTGTCATGTAGGGGCATCAATTCCGATTCTGTGTCAATTGTCCTACTTTCCCAGCTAGTAATTCTCTACCTCAGAAAGCCCACTCTCAACCGATTCCTCTTTCAAAGGCAGTTGCTCTTAGAGTCTGCACATGGCACTTGGGACCTGCTGGTCGTTGGCTACTGCCCTCTGTACCTTGGGTCTAACAGCTGCGGGGCATCAAGATGAGCACGTCTCTTGTTCCTGGTCTTAAAGTAGTTTGGGGCACATGGTAAGCAGTAATCACTTCTTTAGTTGAACCAAGTGTTGGATCTTTCTTATTTATTCTACTACCACAATTTACTTGTTCTAAGATTTCCCCCCCCTTTTAATATCTCTTAAGGTGGCACTCACGTTGCACTTGATGACATATCCTTGTTTAATTGACAGCATTTCTCTTTCTTAGTCGAACATAAACTATAGTGCATCTTACCCTTGATGAAAGCTAGAATGCAATTAAATACTCTTTTATGGTTACGATTCTGATATTTGAAATCCTCCGGTAGCTCCCTGTGCCCCCACAGTGTAGTACCTCACCGCCTCGCCATAGTATACAAACCTTCTCACCCCCAGTGTTAACCCCGGGGCTCAGCCTCCATCCCCAGGTGATGCTGCCAGATCAGCTGTCGGTTGTCATGAACTTGCTGTAGTTTCCAGAATGCACTGTGATGCCTCCTGGCACTTTGAAACTTTACACACTCATCCTCATTCTTCGCTTTGCCCTTGTCTATCACCTCCCCTGAAAATCTGTTCCTAAGTGGCTTTTCCCAGCTCCCACCTACCCTTGGCAGTGTATTATCTCCCTGTGGTAAAGCCTGTCACACTGCACCATGGACATGCCCGTTGTCCCCCTGAGAAGAGCAAAGGGACAATGAGGGCCCCCAGCATTTGCAGCTCTAGTGGAGAGCCCCATGCCTGGCTTGCAGGAAATGCCAGATCATGAAGACAAACGGAGATCATCCTCTGGCTAAAACCAGCTCTTCTTTGCCTACCGCAGGATCTGGATCAATAAAGAGCAGCCAGTTATTATTGCTGTTTTTCTAGGGATTTTTACCCCATATATTTCCCAGGTCTTTACTCTTTTTATAACACTTAATTCAGGCTTCAACCACTTCCTAGTCAGATCAGGTGAAATCATTTTCCTTCCCATACCCTCGATGTATTTCACATCTAGTAATTCTTTTTTTAAACATCTTATTTACCCATTTGACAGACAGATCACAAGTAGGTAGAGAGGGTGGCAGAGAGAAAGGGGGTAAGCAGGCTCTCCGCTCAGCAGAGAGCCCGATGTGGGGCTCCATCCCAGGACCCTGAAATCATGACCTGAGCCGAAGGCAGAGGCCTAAACCACTGAGCCACCCAGGAGGCCCCATATCTGGTAATTTTTAACCAACGTGGATTTGCTGTATCACATAGTTCCTTCTTCTTCAAATATAAATATATAAATATATTGATCAAGTCAATTGCATGTCTTACGAGAATGTTATACTTTAGTAGCAAACTTAAAATCTTGGCCATTGGTTTTGATTTTTGTTATGGTTAGATTTGGTTCGGTTTTTGTAATTTTAAAAATCCCTCCAGCCCTTGGCTCTGTCTGACCTGATTGCTTTCAGCTGATTATGCAACAAAATTGTCCCAGCAGCAAAAACTCTCATTGTTTACAGTGGCGCCCCCTTCTGAACACTTTGTTAATAAAAAGCTTTTTTTTTTTTTGTTTCTTTTTGTTTTTTAGCTATGGTAAATGTGGAACAACAATGAGGTATTTCAAAGAGGTGAACCACAGATAAATTTCTCTAAGGGTGGGGTGAGGGTTACTCAAAAAGGAACTTGACAAGGCTTTTAAAGATATCGACAATCATTATAACATAACGTGACTGATTGTTACCGTGCCCTTAACTGGGCCAACACTTGTTGGCTTCCAAGATAGACTAACATAGTTGAGATGGTTCTAGCGGCCTTCTAGCACAGGGTCTCATGAGGAAGGGATTCTAGCCACTGGCTGTGCAAGGCATGAGGCCTGTTAGTGATTCTATTTTTTCCTCTGCAGAATGGGTCTTTCTACATTCCAGGTCCTTTCTACCCCAATAAATAATGCGGCGATTCTCTCAGTGAGTTGTACTATTGGTTTAAATAGCCAATTGTCTCTTTAAAAGGACTTTTGCTTAAATTCCTTTAAAAAAACTCCTTTCAAAAAAATCTTTTTTTTATTATTTATTTTTAAATCCCATATGTTTACTCTGATCATGGAACTTTGTCATTTTGACCATCTCTGCTGATTAAAATATTCATCATCATTAGCACCTAGTGCTCTCCTCTCCTGGTGGTCTCTCTGGAACGGGTCTTCTCTAGCTCTTCTAGCAAGAGATGGGCACTTCCCCTCTACCCCTGTTGCCAGACTAACCTTACCTATCCTGCAGGGTCAGGACAGCCTGGTCCTTTATCTGTTGTTCTCCACTGAGTGGTTAGTTTTTCATAGATATCTTGCTTTGCTTTTGTCAGGATTTTCCCTGGACTATCAAAACCCTTTTCTTGTGCCAGTGAAGCTTAAGAAACAGTACGGATGAGAGAACTAGGAACTCGAACAGATCATATTTATCCTGAATGGTCTGTCCAAAATGAAAAATTCATTTCTGAGGAGCCTCAAGATCTCTGAGAAGGGAAGTTTCACTAACTCTGTCATGTAGGGGCATCAATTCCGATTCTTGTCAATTGTCCTACTTTCCCAGCTAGTAATTCTCTACCTCAGAAAGCCCACTCTCAACCGTTTCCTCTCTCAAAGGCAGTTGCTCTTAGAGTCTGCACATGGCACTTGGGGCTTGCTGGTCATTGGCTACTGCCCTCTGTACCTTGGGTCTAACAGCTGCGGGGCATCAAGATGAGCACTTCTCTTGTTCTAGGACTTAATATAGTTTGGGGCACATGGTAAGCAATAATCACTTCTTTAGTTGATCCAAGTGTGGGACCTTTCTTATTTATTCTACTACCACCATTGACTTGTTCTAAGAGTTGTCCCCCCCCCATTTTAATATCTCTTAAGGTGGCACACACCTTGCACTTGATGACATATCCTAGTTTAACTGACAGCATTTCTCTTTCTTAGTCGAACATAAACTATAGTGCATATTACCCTTGATGAAAGCTAGGATGCAATTAAATACTCTATTATGGTTACGATCCTAATCCAATCCATTACTCTAACACTGACTACTACATAACCCTTTCGTTGACACTAATGTGGACTTTAAACTAATACCTGATCCTGACCGTAAACCTGACACTGGCCCTAGACTTCACCCTGACCCTGACTCAGGCAAACACCAGAAACCTAACCCTGAACCTAAAAGTGACCCTGACCCTGACCCTAACACTAACCCTGACACTGAATGTGAGCCTGACCCTAACTCTAACCCTAAACCTAACCCTCCCTGACACTAACACGGGCCCTGACCCGAAACCTAACACTGAACCTAACCCTAAAACTAACCCCTAACATTATCCCTGACACTGACCCTAACCTGGACTAACCCTAACCCTCAACCTACCTCTACCCTAACCCTAACCACACTTTAACCATAATCCCGAACCTCTCCCTGACCATGATCATAACCCTAAATCTGAAATTTGCCTTTGTCATTTCTTAAACTTAAACCTGACTCTGGCCTTGACCTTAACACTGACTCTAACCCAGACTGTAAACCTAACTCTGACGCAAACCGTGATCCTGAACAGAATCGTAACCCTAAAGCTAACCCTGATCCTGAACCTACTCATAAAACAGAACCTAAACATAAATATCAGAATCGTAACCATAATAGAGTATTTAATTGCATCCTAGCTTTCATCAAGGGTAAGATGCACTATAGTTTATGTTCGACTAAGAAAGAGAAATGCTGGGGCACCTGGGTGGCTCAGTGGGTTAAGCCGCTGCCTTTGGCTCAGGTCATGAATCAGGGTCCTGGGATCGAGCCCCACATCGGGCTCTCTGCTCAGCAGGGAGCCTGCTTCCCTTTCTCTCTCTCCCTGCCTCTCCATCTACTTGTGATTTCTCTCTGTCAAAATAAAAAAAAAATTAAAAAAAAAAGAAAGAGAAATGCTGTCAGTTAAACTAGGATATGTCATCAAGTGCAAGGTGAGTACCACCTTAAGAGATATTAAAACAGGGGGGGCAAATCTTAGAAAAGTAAATTGTGGTATTAGAATAATTAAGAGAAGTTCGAACACTTGGATCAACTAAAAAAGTGATTATTGCTTACCATGTGCCCCAAACTATATTAAGTCTTAGAACAAGAGACGTTCTCATCTTGATGCCGCGCAGCTGTTAGACCCAAAGTACAGAGCGCAGTAGCCAACGACCAGCAGGCCCAGGTGCCATGTGAAGACTCTAAGAGCAACTGCCTTTGAGAGAGGAAACGGTTGAGATTGGGCTTTATGAGGTAGTGAATTATTAGCTGGGAAAGTAGGAAAATTGACACAGAATCGGAATTGATGCCCCTACATGACAGAGTTGGTGAAACTTCCCTTCTCAGAGATCTTGAGGCTCCTCAGAAATGTATTTTTCATTTTGGACAGAACATTCAGGATAAATATGATCTGTTCGAGTTCCTGGTTCTCTCATCAGGACTGTTTCTTAGGCTTCACTGGCACAAGAAAAGGGTTTTGATAGTCCAGGGTAAATCCTGACAAAAGGAAAGCACGGTATCTATGAAAAACTAACCACTCAGAAGAGAACAACAGATAAAAGGCCAGAACGACCTGACCCTGCAAAATTGGTACGGCTCGTCCGGCAATAGGGGTAGAGGGAAAGTGCCCATCTCCTGCTAGAAGAGCTAGAGAAGTCCCTTTCCGGAGAGACCACCAGGAGAGGAGAGCAGTAGGTGCTGATGATGAATATTTTAATCAGCCGAGAAGGTCATAATGACAAAGTTCCACGATCAGAGTAAACATATGGTATTCAAAAATAAAAATTAAAAAAAAGATTTTTTTAAAAAGACTTTTTTTTAAGGGAATTTAAACAAAAGTCCTTTTTAAGAGACAGTTGGCTGTTTAAACCAAAAGTACAACTCACTGAGAGAATCGCCGCATTATTTATTGAGGTCGAAAGGACCTGGAATGTAGAAAGACCCATTCTGCATAGGACAAAATAGAATCACTAACAGGCCTCATGCCTTGCACATCCAGTGGCTAGAATCCCTGCCTCATGAGACCCTGTGCTAGAAGACCGCTAGAACCATCTCAACGATGTTAGTCTTTCTTGGAAGCCAACAAGTGTTTCCCAGTTAAGAGCACGGTAACAATCAGTCACATTATGTTATAATGATTGTCGATATCTTTAAAAGCCTTGTCAAGTTCCTTTTTGAGTAACCCTCACCCCACCCTTAGAGTAATTTATCTGTGGTTCACCTCTTTGAAATACCTCATTGTTGTTGCACATTTATCATAGCCAAAAAAAAAAAAAAATCTTTTTATTAATAAAGTGTTCAGAAGGGGGCGACACTGTAAACAATGAGAGTTTTCGGTGCCTGGACGATTTTGTTGCATAAACAACTGAAAGCAATCAGGTCAGACAGAGCCAAGGGCTGGAGGTATTTTTAAAATTACAGAAACCGAACCAAATCTAACCAAAACAAAAATAAAAAATCAAAACCAATGGCCAAGATTTCAAGTTTGCTACTAAAGGCATGACATTCTCCTAAGACATGCGAGTGACTTGATCAATATATTTATATATTTATATTTGAAGAAGGAAGTATTTGATGCAGCAAGTCCACGTTGATTAAAAATTACCAGATATGGGGTCTCCTGCATGCCTCAGTGGTTTAGGCCTCTGCCTTCGGCTCAGGTCATGATTTCAGGGTCCTGGGATGGAGCCCCACATGGGGTTCTCTGCTGAGCGGGGAGCCTGCTTCCCCCCTCTCTCTCTGCCTCGCTCTCTATCTACTTGTGATCTGTCTGTCAATGGGTAAATAAGATCTTTAAAAAAAGAATTACTAGATGTGAAATACATCGAGGGTATGGGAAGCAAATTGATTTCACCTGATCTGACTAGGAAGTGGTTGAAGCCTGAATTAAAGTGCTATAAAAAGAGTAGAGACCTGAGAAATATATGGGGAATAAATCCCTAGGCAAACAGCAATAATAACTGGCTGCTCTTTATTGATCCAGATCCTGCGGTAGGCAAAGAAGAGCTGGTTTTAGTCAGAGGATGATCTCTGTTTGTCTTCATGATCTGGCATTTCCTGCAAGCCAGGCATGGGGCTCTGCACTATAGCTGCAAATGCTGGGGGCCCTCACTGTCCCTTATCTCTTCTCAGGGGGACAACGGGCATGTCCATGGTGCAGTGTGACAGGCTTTACCACAGGGAGATAATACACTGCCAAGGGTAGGTGGGAGCTGGGAAAAGCCACTTAGGAACAGATTTTCAGGGGAGGTGATAGACAAGGGCAAAGCGAAGAATGAGGATGAGTGTGTCAAGTTTCAAAGTGTCAGGAGGCAGCACAGTGCATTCGGGAAACTACAGCAAGTTCATGACAACCGACAGCTGATCTGGCAGCATCACCTGGGGATGGAGGCTGAGCCCCGGGGTTAACACTGGGTGTGAGAAGGTTTGTATACTATGGCGAGGAGGTGAGGTACTACACTGTGGGGTCACAGGGAGCTACCGGAGGATTTCACATATCAGAATTGTAAATATAATAGAGTATTTAATTGCATCCTAGCTTTCATCAAGGTTAAGATGCACAATAGTTTATGTTAGACTAAGAAAGAGAAATGCTGTCAGTTAAACTAGGATATTTCATGAAGTGCAAGGTGAGTGCCACCTTAAGAGCTATTAATATGGGGGAGGGTGGAAAAATCTTAGAACTATAAATTGTGGTACTAGAATAATTAAGAAAAATAATACAAGAACACTTGGATCAACAAAAAAATTGATTATTGCTTACCATATGCACCAAACTATATTGTCTCCAAAAATTTTATATCATTTGATAGGTCAGATATATATAAAATTACATTTAAAGTTTTAAAAATATCAGCAAATATTTTCATTTAAATGCAAATTTCAAAGAAAATCTACTTTTCCAAACACGACTTTTTATCCTATTGTTTTTTAATTTTGTCGACAACTGATAAAATGTTTAGTGAGACTGTAAATGTTTGATTGAAAAAAATGATTAATAGATGTAGGTTCAAATTATTATGTTCCATTAAAAATGATTTAGTCTTTGATGAACATCTGTTGTATCCAGATATAGTAAATTAATGACATATATAAAATTATAGGGAAATGACACCTTCCGTTCCATTATGAGTAGAGCTTTTAAAATGCTATTTGTCACAACCTGTCATCTTGTCATTATGTAGCATTATGTAACATTTAAAAAATGTATACTCTTCACTTTGAAATCTTTTAGAAATCTAAAATATGACTTTCTATGGTTTGTGTTTCCATATTCCTTTATTGCCAGTTTGAACAAATCCACATGCTTTGATTCAAAGGTAATAAATTCCTCTTATTTGGAAAAATGATGTTTATTTTTGTTCTCTCACCCTTAGCAGGTGGTTTCATTTTAGCACACTTCAGAGTTATAATTTCATGCTTATTAAAACATTTATTAAGATCTACGTAGATGAATGAAATTTTTATTTATTAAATTATTTGCCCAAAAAATCTGTTATTTTTAAAAATGTATTTCCTTTGAAGGGTTATTTTAGAGCATTCAGAGAGGATCTAGGAGTGTGGTATTATGGAATTTTTAAGTAGGTTTGAAATGGTTATTTATATGATTGTTTCTTTAAGGCTTATGTATATTGTCCATTATATGCTATAAAATATTTTGAAAGTAAATTTAAGGTATGTTTTACATAGTTTATCTTTTGGAAAAAAATATTGAAATGACTTATGAAATTCAGTATACTATCAACATTATTTTTTTCTGAAATTTACAAATTGTCTACTGAACCTATTATATGGCAGATATTTTCCAAAGTGGTGGTATCATGATATATGCCAACAACAGTTTAGATTTTTTGTTGCTTCTCAATCTAGCTCAGACGAAGTACAATTAGCCTTTATAATTTTAGCCATTCTAATAGATATGTAAGCATGCCTCATTATGATTTTAATTTGTATTTCTTTAATGTCTAAATGTTGAGAAATTTGTCATGTGCTTATAAGCCATCCATATACTTTTGGTGACATGTCTCTTCCATTATTTCCTTCACATGTACAATTGGATACTCTGGTTATTCGTAAGGTTTTTTATTTTTATTCATATTTAATAATCAGAGTAGATGTCCATTATCAGATATATAATTTGCAAATCCCTTCTCCATCTTTACGGTTTCTCAATGGAGCTTTGATAGCTGTGTCTTTCAAGAAAGTGCTACTTCTTTCCTGGTACACGGAGGAATGACTAGAACATTATCAATGTTGGCCTCTGCAAAGAAAATCATGGCTTAAGATATATGTAGTCTGCGGTTGTTGGGAGTGTTCTGTAATATCAAGCATATCTAGTTAGTTGATAATTTTGTGCAAGTCTTACATATCTTACCAATTTGATGACCATTTGTCTATATACTCTTAAAATAAAGGTGTTGAAATTTTTTTCCATTTCTCTTCTAAGGTAGAAGTTATGATTTTTGTTCTTAGTTTTTCCCTATATATCCCCAAATCTGTTATTAAGTATTAAAAGTCAAGAATTATTATACTCCCTGAGGAATTCATCCTTTTACTCTTCTGTGTTTTTGACTTGATCTTTATGTCTGATAATGAAATTTGCTTTAAAATCACTTTTCATTATCTTGATATAACCACCAAAGTTATAGTGTGATTAGTGTTAATATAGCATATTTTTTCTTTTACTTTTTAAAGCCCTTCTATATTTATTTCTGACAAAAAAAAACAGCTTTTTAGCTCTGGAAGCACATTTCTAAATTATCTTTTTTTTTTTAAGGAAGCAGTAGCAATTTTTGTTAAGGGACCTAAACTGAAAGTAGGTTTAGAAATTTATTTATTTATTTATTTAGGAAAAGATTTTATTTTGTTTATTGACAGCAAGAGAGAGAAAGAGAGAGAGAGAGTGGAAGCACACAAGCGGGGGGAATCACGTGCAAAGGGAGAGGAAGAAGCAAGCTCCTTGTGGTGCAAGTAGTCCCATGTAGGGCTGGAGCCCTGTACACTGGAATCATGACCTCAGCCAAAGGCAAACATATGCTTAAACAACTGAGTCATCCAGGCACCCCTAGAAAATTAAAAAAAAAAAAAAAGACCTTTTAAAAACATTTTGTTTATTTCTTTTTTTAAAAATATTTTATTTATTTGACAGACAGAGAGATAGGAAGAGGAATTATAAGCAGGGCAGAGGGAAAAGGAGAAGCAGGTTTCCCACTGAGCAGAGAGCCTGATGTGGGGCTCCATCCCAGGACCCTGGGATCATGACCTGAAAAGAAGGGACATTTATGGAGGAAGCCACCCAGACACCTCTTTTCTTTGTTTTTAATATATGGCAACTGATGCTTCCCAGCCACGAGGAGCACATTACCCATTGATTAAATCTTTGATAACAACCTATTTAAAAAGGTGTGTAAATATATACTTACTCAGATTAATACACTTTGTGTTTTCTTCATAGTTTGGGGCTGGACCCCATGGTGACAACACTGCTTTCAGCCTTTGCCTTCCCATCTTTTGATACCAGGTATTTGGTCAGCAAAGCAAATTAGTATCAAAATTAATAAGCCCTTGGCACCATATCTCTGGAGCAGGGGTTGCTCTTAGCCAAGGCCCAGAGCAGTTGACCTCCCCTCGCTAGTGCTATAGCCCCAAGGACTAGGTCCCTGCCACCAGAACTCAGTCTTACATGTTATGCTAAGCAGACAAAACCAAAACAGGAAAGCTCCAACAGCTTTCACTGGCATGCCTCATCTCCCACTCCCAACGACGTCCAGGCAGTACCAGATGCCAGGGAGGGGTCTTGGTCCAACATATGGGCGGGAAGGAAGTAGCCACGAGCAAGTACCTGCCTCTCTGTGCCTTTCTTTCATGAGCAGGTTGTAAGGAGGAGGAAGAGGAAGGGGAAGAGAGGTGAACTTCAAGGGGTGAAGGCCTCAGGTAGGCAGCTGGCTCCTGCCAGTAGGAAAGGGACAAAGGAGAAGGCAGTGAGTCTTGCAGGGAGGGTGGAGGGTAAGGGTTACAGCTTATGACAGAATCTGGACAGGAGTAATAGGGATACTAGTCATTTGAGTCCACCATTGGCAAGCTGGGCTGGGTGTCAGGGCAGATAGGCCTCCCTGGGCAATGGCACATGAGAGAAGGTGGAATTCTTCTCTGAGGAGCAGGTTGAGCTTCAGGTGTTGGGAAAGCATAGACAGTTTTGTTCCAGGGCAAAGGACAGGTCCAGGTACTCCTGGTTAGAGGTCAAGGCCATAGTATGATCCAGGTCTTCTACCAGCAGCTTGAAGGAACCACATGCCAGCCACCCCTCATTATTGTGTATAACTCTCTGTTGCACTTATTGGCTTATCCATCAAATGACTCCTTCAGCAGCTTGAAAACCACCTCCACAGGCACTCCAGGATATGGGAGGCTTCCAGATTGAAGATTTTGCACAGGATCACCCCAAAAGACCAGAAGTCACTCTGGTGGATGTAGCTCTGGTCAAACATGGCCTTAGGGACCATGCACTTCAGAGGCAGTCCACAGTTGGTTGTCTTTTTATAGTAACTGATGTGGTGATATCTCTGGCAAGTCTGAAGTCTGAGATTTTCATCATGTTGTCCTTTGTCACCAGCACTTCCCTGGTGTCAGGTCTTGGTGTATGCACTTCTTGGAGGCAAGGTACTAGATGCCTCAGGTTACCTGATAGGCACAGGATACCAGGTCCTTGGAGGAGAGTTGCTCTGCTGCATTGTGGCTGATATTGTAACAGTACTCCAGGTCAGGAGGCCTCTGGGCCTGCAGGTACTCCTGTATGTTGTCTTTGGAGGCCTATTCCATGAGAGTGTACGAAGGACCATCCTGTGTGCAGAACCCAGCAGGTTGATGGTGTCCTTGTGGTGTCCAATCATCTTCATCATCTCCATTTCTGAGATTAGGTTAACAGGTCTTTCTCTTTTGCATCTGAGTTCAACATCTTCACAGAAACTTTAGTCAAATGGTTGGATTTGTCTTTGTCCAGCCCAATGGCCTCCTCCAACACCACCTGCCCAAAGTAGGCCTGTCTTAGGGGTCTGCCTAAACTGCCTACAACCAGCCTGCCTCAAGGCAGTTATGAACTCTAGATTATCCTCAAAAACATTAAACCACAAGCTAAAAATTCTCTTCACTAGGTCTCTGTCGCAGGTCTAATTTTCTTATCTTTCATTATTTATCTTTTTCCTAATTCTTATTTTCAGTATAGTTTATTTTGCTTCCAGGTGTTTCCCCTGGTTTCTGAATGCTGTTTCATAGGGAAGAATTATCCTGTCATAAAATTATTTCTTGAGCATTCATTATATCTCTCAGTTAAAATGGGTTCTTTTATGGTATTGATTCATTTGAGTTTTCTCAAAATGGGAAGAATTTTCAAAATGGTGTTTTCCTCAAGGTTCAGAGTATGTCTTAGCATCATCTTTAAGCTTTTTGAAATTCACTTTACAAATTCTTGTCCCTCTTTTTATCTTTTTAAAATAAAATGTTTTATTTTTACAATTTTTTTATTTGAGTATAGTGATATTCAGTGTTACATTGGTTTCAGGTTTTCAATATCTCCATACATTATTCTATGATCACTATAAATATAGCCACCATCTGTCACCATATAACACTATTATAATATTATTGATTATATTCTCTACACTGTCCCATATCTCTTTTTAAAATCTCTAATTTTTATGTTTTCTGTTATTCCAATTTTCAACCATCATTTTACATGGTTACTTTAATAAAATATGCCTGATTACACACACTTTGCTGAACACCATAGCATTTGATTTATAGTAGTCTTCTTCTTCCTCTTTTTTTTTAAATTAACATATAATGCATTATTAGCCCCAGGGGTACAGGTCTGTGAATCGCCAGGTTTACACACTTCACAGCACTCACCACAGCACATACCCTTCCCAATGTTCATAACCCCACCACCCTCTCCCTACCCTCCCCACCCCCCCGGCAACTCTCAGTTTGTTTTGTGAGATTAAGAGTCTCCTATGGTTTGTCTCCCTCCTGATCCCATCTTGTTTCATTTACTCTTTTCCTGTCCCCCAAGCACCCACATTGCACCTCCATTTCCTCATATCAGAGAGATCATATGATAGTGACTTTCTCTGGTTGACTTATTTTGCTAAGCATAATACCCTCTAGTTCCATCCATGTCATCGCAAATGGCAAGATTTCATTTCTTTTGATGGCTGCATAGTATTCCATCGTATATATATACCGTTCATTTCTTGATGGACATCTAGGTTCTTTCCATAGTTTGGCTATTGTGGATATTTCTGCTATAAACATTTGTTGCACATGCCCCTTTGGATCATATACTAGTCTTCTTTACCTCTATCAGAAACCCAGGAAGCTTTATTTATTTATTTACTCACATGAACACATGATCCAACACAACGTTTATTGTTGTTCAAATGTATTATAATGTCTTACCGCTTAACACTATGCTTACTGTTCTCTTTCACTGTCTGACTAAATCCTCATCATCACTATGCCACTTAATGACAAAGAACAATTGAACTCAGAGTTCTCTCCATATCGGGAATGAAGACTCCACCCTTCTGTTTGTGCAGGTAAAATAAATGTTGATATTGTCTGTCCTGCACATACCCCATCCTGTTCACCGGAATATTCACCATCAAAATATATACAAAATAAAAACCATACCTCACCACTTCTATTACCACCCAGCATGCTAAAAACACCATCATATATGTTCCTGAATTATTGACTTGATTGATATCCCCACTTCCACACATATTGCACTCCTTTCTCCCTGCAAATTTATTTTGGTACAGCAACTTAACCTAAAAATCAAGTTAGATGATTTTATTCTGCTGTTGAAAGTCTTTTGGTATCTTCCCCTTTCATATTAAATAAAAACTGAAGGCGTTTCAATGTACTAGAAGGTCATACATCAATACGTTCTTCCTCTCTCCACCACTATGAACTCCTCATTGGCCACCTTGCTTTTCCTCAAAAGTAACAGACAAGCTGTTCACACAAAGTCTATATACTTACTTGCTCTGCCTAGAGCAATCTTTTCCTTTAATATTTGTATAACACCCTCCTTCACTTCCTGGGTCTTTGTGCAAATAACATCTCCTAAATGAGATATAACCACCCAACACAAAATAAAATTAACTTTCATCCCAGCATTCTCCAATGGCTTTTACCTTTCTTGTATTTCTTTGTAACACTTATCACCATCAACCATCAATCATTATTCTATTACTGGTTTATTACCTTATTTGAGACAGAGAGAGAGAGAATTGGGAGGGTGCGCAGAGGAAGAAGAAAACACCCCACTGCCTAGAAAGCCTGCTGGGGAGTTACATCCCAGGACACTGAGATCATGACCCAAGCCAGAGGCAGTCACTCAATGGACTGAGCCACCGAAGCGCCCCTCTATTATTGGTTTATTTCACTATTATATTTCAAAAGAATGTAAGCTCTTTCTGGTCAGCTATTTTATATGTTTTATTAATTGAAGTATTCTCAGAAAGGTAGCTGGCAGATTGTAAGGGATCACTAAACTGTATTTTGTTGTTATTATTGGGCTCCTTTATGGGCTTTACCTCTTACGCTAGAAGTCTATCCTTCAGATGTAAGCAATAAGAATAGAACCCTGCTGCCGGGTTCAAATGAGTAAAAAGCCTGTATTAAGTGGATATTTTAAAAGCTAAATGAATGGCTTAATAGTTGTATATAGGGAGAAAGGGAACATATTTTCCACAGTTTAGAAGTGGAGTTCTTTTATAGAGTTCTTGTACAAGCCTACACTCTTGAACGATAATGGGCAGTTGTACATTACAATTATACAAACACTTTGGTATTTATATCATTTTTTTGTAATTCATGACTGGATCATTTGATTCCTTAGGAGCATTACAGCATTTCAACTTTTCACGTTCAATAAACTTATTGGGGTTGCTACCTTTTTTATTCAAATGGAGAAATAGTCATGATTTAATCTATAAAGTGTTATTGGTTGTGTTGTTTTCTAGGAATGAGTCGCACATGCTAGTTTAAAAGTTTTGTTAAATTCCCAAGTCTGTCACTGATAAAAGCCTTTTGTAGATTAGTAACTTGATCAAAACAGAAAAGTTATGTAACACCAATTGTTATACTATCTTTGTTTCCATCTTGCATTGTTATAACGCCCATCTTAACTCTATTTAAGACAAGTCATCGACAGATGGCTTTCTGGCATTGGTTGCATGATATGAAATCTAGTATAACTAAAAGTTTTTGGTTTTAGCAGCATATAAATCAATTTAGAAAAATATATGTATTTGAATATAAGATAAATTTTTAAATTATTTGGCAATAGTAAACTAAACTTTTTTTTTGTAAATTTTTATTTTCTAAAATTTCATTGAGCTCTTTTGCATATTGAAACAAGTTACAAAAAATTAAGGTTTATTTACCCCAATTCAATATTATTAGGAATATAATCATAGAGGTTGAAGTATTTAAAATATTGAACCCAAAATATTTTATTAGGTAAATTCATGAATGCTGAGCATTCACTGTTAAAATATACTAATACTATTGATAGACTGGTAGAAGCCTAAAATCAAATATTTATTAAATATTTATATCCATATCTTTTCATGGCTTGGTAATTCATTTCTCTAGCATTAAATAATATTCCATTGTGGAAGTGGGGCTATCAATCAAGTCAATAATTCAGGAACATATGATGGTGTTTTTAGCATGCTGGGTGGTAATAGAAGTGGTGAGTTATGGTTTTTATTTTGTATATATTTTGATGGTGAATATTCCGGTGAACAGGATGGGGTATGTGCAGGACAGACAATATCAACATTTATTTTACCTGCACAAACAGAAGGGTGGAGTCTTCATTCCCTGATATGGAGAGAACTCTGAGTTCAATTGTTCTTTGTCATTAAATGGCATAGTGATGATGAGGATTTAGTCAGACAGTGAAAGAGAACAGTTAGCATAGTGTTAAGCGGTAAGACATTATAATACATTTGAACAACAATAAACGTTGTGTTGGATCATGTGTTCATGTGAGTAAATAAATAAATAAAGCTTCCTGGGTTTCTGATAGAGGTAAAGAAGACTAGTATATGATCCAAAGGGGCATGTGCAACAAATGTTTATAGCAGAAATATCCACAATAGCCAAACTATGGAAAGAACCTAGATGTTCATCAAGAAATGAACGGTATATATATACGATGGAATACTATGCAGCCATCAAAAGAAATGAAATCTTGCCATTTGCGGTGACATGGATGGAACTAGAGGGTATTATGCTTAGCAAAATAAGTCAACCAGAGAAAGACACTATCATATGATCTCTCTGATATGAGGAAATGGAGGTGCAATGTGGGTGCTTGGGGGACAGGAAAAGAGTAAATGAAACAAGATGGGATCAGGAGGGAGACAAACCATAGGAGACTCTTAATCTTACAAAACAAACTGAGAGTTGCCGGGGGGTGGGGAGGGTAGGGAGAGGGTGGTGGGGTTATGAACATTGGGAAGGGTAGGTGCTGTGGTGAGTGCTGTGAAGTGTGTAAACCTGGCGATTAACAGACCTGTACCCCTGGGGCTAATAATGCATTATATGTTAATTTAAAAAAAAAGAGGAAGAAGAAGACTACTATAAATCAAATGCTATGGTTTTCAGCAAAGAGTGTGTAATCAGGCATATTTTATTAAAGTAACCATGTAAAATGATGGTTGAAAATTGGAATAACAGAAAACATAAAAATTAGAGATTTTAAAAAGAGATATGGGACAGTGTAGAGAATATAATCAATGATATTATAATAGTGTTATATGGTGACAGATGGTGGCTATATTTATAATGATCATAGAATAATGTATGGAGATATTGAAAACCTGAAACAAATGTAACACTGAATATCACTATACTCAAATAAAAAAATAGTAAAAATAAAACATTTTATTTTAAAAAGATAAAAAGAGGGACTAGAATTTGTAAAGTGAATTTCAAAAAGCTTAAAGATGAGGCGAAGACATACTCTGAACCTTGAGGAAAACACCATTTTGAAAATTCTTCCCATTTTGAGAAAACTCAAATGAATCAATACCATAAAAGAACCCATTTTAACTGAGAGATATAATGAATGCTCAAGAAATAATTTTATGACAGGATAATTCTTCCCTATGAAACAGCATTCAGAAACCAGGGGAAACACCTGGAAACAAAATAAACTATACTGAAAATAAAAATTAGGAAAAAGATAAATGATGAACGATAGGAAAATTAGACCTGCGACAGAGATATATTTCATATTTTATTTATATTTAAATACATATTTAAGAATGTAAATATACTTACATAAATATGTTTATATAAATATATGATCATGTAAAATATATTTATATATACATTTATATATTAATGTATACATTTGAATATTAGAGAAATGTATATTCAAGTTCTTTGCTCATTTTTTAAGAGATTTTATTTATTTGAGAGAGATTTATTGAGAGAGATCACAAGCAGGCAGAGAGGCAGGCAGAGAGAGAGGAAGAAGCAGGCTCCCTGCTGAGCAGAAAGAACGGGGCTCGATCCCAGGACTCCGAGTTCAAGACCTGAACGGAAGGCAGCAGCTTAACCCGCTGAGCCACCCAGGCGCCCCTCTTTGCTCATTTCTTAACTTGGTTGTCTTTTTATTTGAGTTGTAAGAATTCTTCACACAGTCGGAATGCATGTTCCTTATATATGACCTGCAAATATTTTCTCCCATTTAGTGGCTTGTCTTTTGACTTTGTCAATGGGGTCCTTGGAAGCACAAAACTGGGATATTTTGGTTGAGTCCCATTTATTTGTTTATTATTTTTTTTAAGTTGCTTGTACTTTGGTGTTTGGCCGAGGAGCCGTTGTTAGATTCAAGACCACTAACATTTACCTTTGTGTTTTCTTCTGAAAACTTTATCATTTTACTTTATTTTTATTTTTTAAAAGATTTTATTTATTTGAGAAAGAGACAATGAGAGAGAGCATGAGCGAGGAGAAAGAAGGTCAGAGGGAGAAGCAGACTCCCTGTGGAGCTTGGAGCCTGATGCAGGACTCAATCCTGAAACTCCGGGATCATGACCTGAGCAGAAGGCAGCCGTCCAACCAACTGAGCTACCCAGGCATCCCGAACTTTATCATTTTAATGCTTACATTTATGTCTTTGATGCATTTTGGGTTATTTTCTCTGTATGGTGTGAGGCAGGACACCTGTTTCATTATTTGCATGTGGCTGCTTGGGAGTAAAATACTGTTCTTACCCCCATTGAATTGTTTGGCACCCTTGTCAAACATTAGTTGACTGTAATTTATTTTCCTTTTTTTTTTTTTTCCCATTGAGGCATTTCACGTGCCATGTATATTATATTTCTAGGAATAAGGAATCCCAGGATTTTCCCTCCTGCCTGGATTCTTCCTTCTTCATGGTGCATGATGCCAGAAGAATTTTTCCATGCAGTGAAACCAAACTGAGGGGATGGAAATATTCTGCCACTTTTCTAGATCTTTCAGTTATACAAGTCTAGGGCTGGTCATGCCACACTTGTTTAACTTGCCCGTGAGGTACACAGCAGTTTTCCCAGCTCTGTGGTCATCAATAATTTCAAATTTGCCAATGTACTCATGCTTCGTCATCACAGTGAGGAAACGGGACGATGACTTTGGTGCAGGGCCTCCTAAGAACCTGGCCTTCGCCCCCCCTTTCAGCAGTGTTAATGTTCTTGAGGGCATCTGTGGGACATTTGTTCACACTGTTACTGCAGCACGGAAAGATGGCAGAAAAAGCTTTTTTCCCTTTTATTAATATTTGGTCTTGTTCTCCTTCCCTTTTTCATAACCGAATGCATATTTCCCCTTCGTCATTTGAAAACTGCATACTGTTCTCCAGCTGTTTTCCCCAGACGAGACCTTGTGTATCAAGAATCCTTATTTCACAGTTATTATACACAATCTTAAAGATTTATGACTGTCCGCTTATTTTACACATGCATACACACGAAGCACTAAATACGGACTTTATCTGAATGGCTAAATGTTGGCCAAGACAGAAGCCAGTTGTAGTGGGAACTGATAGGATAAAGATATAGTCTGAAGTTTTTGTTCTTTAAAAAAAGCCTTCATGGGGCGCCTGGGTGGCTCAGTGGGTTAAGCCGCTGCCTTCGGCTCAGGTCATGATCTCAGGGTCCTGGGATCAAGTCCCATGTCGGGCTCTCTGCTCAGTGGGGAGCCTGCTTCCTCCTCTCTCTCTCTCTCTGCCTGCCTCTCTGCCTACTTGTGATCTCTCTGTCAAATAAATAGGTAAAATCTTTAAAAAAACAACAACAACAAAAAAAGCCTTCATGGGGCGCCTGGGTGGCTCAGTGGGCTAAAGCCTCTTGCCTTCAGCCCAGGTCATGATCCCAGGGTCCTGGGATCAAGTCCTGCATCGGATTCTCTGTTCAGTGGGGAGCCTGCTTCCCCCTCTCTGCCTGCCTCTCTGCCTACTTGTGATCTCTGTCTTTCAAATAAATAAAATCTTAAAAAAAAAAGGCCTTCATATTTTATTAAAAATTTTAGGTGTCCGAATTCAAAAGGTTAACAATTGAGTACAATAATAATAATAATAATAATATATCATCTAATAATAAAATAATAATAATTTCTCCTGCATAGTCACTGCTGCACACTAGTAAAATGAGATGTTTCTTTTCTTTTCTTTTTTAAAGATTTTATTTATTTTATTTATTTGACAGACAGAGATCACAAGTAGGCAGAGAGGCAGGCAGAGAGAGAAGGAGGGAAGTGGGCTCCCTGCTGAGCAAAGAGCCCGACGTGGGGCTTGATCCCAGCCAAAGGCAGAAGCTTAAACCACCCAGGCGCCCCGAGATGTTTATTTTCATTTGGGATTATGGAGGGGCAAGGTGTTTTTGGCTCTCCTGCTGAAGTAGGGACTCAGTCAGTATGGTCTCCACCTTTTTCCCTAAGAGTAGCTCTGGAAGATGAAGACGTCCCTCCATCTCCCAGACATGAGGGTTTGACCAGGACATGGGATGGTATAAGCTCATTGACATAGTCTCATGAACTAAGCCCTGGTTTATTGGTCACAGTCGTTCTCCAAGTATTTTCAGGAATAAACTTCAGGTGTTGCCCTTACTCTAATTTTTCTTTCTGAGATTTCTGACTGCAATCGCTACTTCCTGCAGTCACTCAAGAAGAAACGAGGCATGTGGCAGCGCAACAGTGTGTTTTTCTTTCAAGATGACAGAATCACTCTTGATTTCTGTACGCATCTCGGATTTTCATATACGAACATGGATTTTGGTGTCTACCCTGAGGAGATAATACATATGGTGTGAGCTACACATGTATTCTCATGACACGTCACCTGGGTTACCCAGAACTTTCTGGGCCCGGCAGAAAGGCAGAAACCCAGGTGAATTCCTCATTGTTCCAGCAGGCTGTCAGCCCTCAAAGGCCTTCTGGATGTGTTTGTGCATCGCAGTGTCTGCTGTGTAAGATACAGAAAGAGCACAGTAGTTCAGGGGGAAAATATTTAGGAACACATTTTCCAGGAGGAACCAGGATTCAGTTTGGGTGACTCTTGACCATTTTTCATCTTCTGACGACTGAAAGTGGTAGTTAATCTACAGTCATGGTTTTAACATGCATTTCGAATGTAATGTGAGTTTCCATCAACATAAAACTATAAGAACTGTCTTCCTAAAGGGCATTCATGTAAGGCCCGTTATTTTCCAGCTTGATTAATGAAAACAAAATTTTTCTGTAATGCTTTCTTCCTACTCTGTATTAGTTTTCAGGACTGGATTGAAAGTGATTTATTGTGGATAGGGTTATACCTGCTCGTGGAATTTTTTTCTGTTCCTGGGTTTTTAAAGGTGGCAGAGTTGACTTTCTGATTTTAATTCATCTTCACTAGATGAAGAATTCACAAATAGGACTTTTTCTTGAAATAACCATAGCCTGGGGGCGCCTGGGTGGCTCAGGTCATGATCTCAGGGTCCTGGGATTGAGTCCCACATCGGGCTCCCTGCTCAGTGGGGAGCCTGCTTCACTCTTTGCCTCCCCCTCTGCTTATGCTTTCTCTAATAAGTAAATAAATAAATAACCTAAAAAAAAAAAGAAGTTGTATTTGACTGAAGCTTCATGTGGAGTGACAGATCAACAGAAAGACAAAGGAATAAGAGACAGGAAGCAATGAAGGAAAACACAGAGGCGCACAGTATAGACAGATGTTCCTCGGCTTATGACGGCCTCGGCTTCTAATAAACCCATTGTTCAGCTGGAAATCTCTTTAGTTGAAAATGCATGGAAAACACCTAAGCGACTGAACATCAGAGCTTAGCCCCGCCAAACTTAAATATCTTGAGAACACTTACAGTATTGCACAGTTGGGCAAAATCCTCTAACACAAAGCCTATTTCACAATAAAGTGTCTGGTATCTCATGTAACTTACTGAACACTGCACTGAAAGCCAGAACAGGACGGTTCAAGTGTGTTGGTTGCTGACCCTCGTGATCACGTGGTTTGCCTGGGGGCTGTGCTCGCTGTCCCTGCCCAGCATTACAAAAGAGGACCCTACTGAAGATCGCCAGCCTGGGAAAAGATCCAAACTAAATGCATATCACTTCTGCACTATTATAAAAAGTCAAAAAACCATAAACTGAACGAAGGTGAAGTCAGGGATCTTCTGTACCAGGTGTGTTAGGGAAGGTCAAGTGCTCCTGTCTGGCCAGGAACCATAGTGGTATGGGGGAAAGTTCCACAGTAGAAAGTTCTACAGCGGAGAACCACTAGGACTCAAGCACCAATGGTCACAGGTTACGCCAGGAAGACTGGATGCTCTTCTGTGGGCGATGAGAAGCCACGAGCGACTCAGGAAGGCTGAAGAGCTCTGGGCAGGTGGGACACCTGAGGGCTGCAATGAAGAGGGACAGGTGGAGCTGGGGGACCAGGTGGGGAGAGCCCACTACCCTCGAACAAAAGGCAACAAAGGTCTGGACTGGGATGACGGAGATGGTGGAAGGTAATGGGATATTCATGAAACAGAACTGGAAAGCCATGGAAATGAAATAAGAGAGGGAGGGAAAACCGTTCATGACTTTAATTGCCATCAGTATAAAACGTGTTGAATTAAAATGAATTGGTATTTCTAGACCTATGATGACATCACAATAATGGAAGGAAACCAATTTTGATTTTGAGCCTGGTTAAGGAGACAGTATAGACAAGAGAAAAGCAGAGGCTCTGGAGTCACACAAATGCCACCGTTGAGATTCGTCCCCACTCTTTATTCCCTTCCCTGTAAACCCAGGCAAGTGACACCTGCCTCACAGCACTGGTAACAAATAGGGAAGAGCACACGTTCCCACGTTCCCAGGTCAGACAGGACAGCCAGGGATCAGCGGCACATGAGGAGGTGACAGGTGGTCACTAAACTGAGCTCAGGTGCATACACAGCATTTTATGTCACCTTGAGATGGCTCCTCTTGTGACCTCTCGAAGAAGGTGGCAGTGGTGAGGAACGAACTCCAGGAGCTTATTAGCATACATGATCTTCAGGCCGTCTGGATGAGACTCAACGATCTGCTCTACAATCACCTAGCAGAAGGAAGAGCGTTTTATTTTTATTTATTTGTTTGTTTGTTTGTTTGTGTTTTTGTTTGTTTTTAAAGCACCTAAAAGAGAAGTATGAACTATACACTACAGAGAAAAGAATCGTGTAAACCTTAAAAATGCACTTCGTCCTTCCTCCTCCCCACTCAGTATGCTTTCTAAATAGGAGGTAAGTAACAATGGCATGAAAATCTAGGTCCCGGGATTTGGGAATACTGCTCCAACCCTGGGGGACACAGAGGCTGAGGGACAGAGACTGGCCTGAAGCTAAAACATCACACACACTCATCTGCTTCCCTTCTGAGCTTAAAAGCGAAATACTGTATCTGCAGACAACAGCTCTGTACCATCTTCACCCTGGCCTTATCCTCTACCGTCTCCAGAACAGGGAAAGGGCTGAGATGGAAAGTGATGGAAGAAAACACATCTTATTTTGCTTTAGTATTTAATTTTTTTTTGGTGAGGCTGAGTTGCAGGAGGTGAATGACAAGCATACAAACTTAAAATACAAACGTGGCCACAGTTCATTTAATGACACGGAAACGTAAAGTACTTCCCTAATTTAGCATATTAGATTCAGTTCAATGAAAAGGGCATAAATTAAATAACTAAAATATTTTCATTTAGTGACAAAGAATAACGTGATCTTTTTCACCCCCACAGAGAGAGCTATGAACTATAATAGGATACATACAAAGAACTGACAGATCATTTACTTTTAGTAGTCTTAATGAAGCTGAGAAGATTACTGAAATTAATCCTTCAATTTCACTTCTATCACTGGGATACTGTCTCGTTTTAAAACTGGAAGCCTTTCATCCTGAAGTCATCGTGGGTAGCTTTATACTTACCAGACAGAAAGAACACTCGCACTGGCAGGTGACTGGAAGAAAGCCCTCAAACGCTGAGACTGGCTTCATGACTTCTGTCAGCTTGAACTAGATGAAACTGACGCTCTCTAAGTTGGAAGCTGCTGATTGCTGGCGGCCTCACATGGTGCAGCCCATACTCCGGCCGCTCAGAGGCAGGATACACTGACTCCCTGTATTTAACTGTATCCTTAAAGGTCAAGAACACTGGGTAACCAAGTTCTGGACTTAAGGTACTACCCCACTAACTCGCTCTTCAAAGCCCTTTATCTTTGAATATTCCCTCCCTCCCACCTTCCTAGCCTGGCAAACTCCCCCATGGTCTTCTTTTTTTTTTTTTTTTTTAAGATTTTATTTATTTATTTGACAGAGAGAAATCACAAGTAGTCGGAGAGGAAGGCAGAGAGAGAGAGAGAGAAGCAGGCTCCCTGCTGAGCAGAGAGCCCGATGCGGGACTTGATCCCAGGACCCTGAGATCATGACCTGAGCCGAAGGCAGCGGCTTAACCCACTGAGCCACCCAGGCGCCCCCCCCATGGTCTTCAAGACTTAGGCCACATCAATTCTGCGAAGACGCTTCCCTTCACAGACTTTCCCTGCGCACAGAGCTGTCTTCCAGCTCCTCCAGTGGGCATGGGCACCTTGGTGGGGTCATGCTTTTCGGCAACTTCATTAACGTATAACTTATGGAAATGGAAATTGACCTGAAAATGTTCTGATCTGTACCTTCTTCCTAGGCAAGTCCCTCACCCCTACTAAATTAAGATGATCCCTGAGTTATGGCATCACTGTAAGAGACCAGAGCACATGCCTGATTCCTGCCATGCTGATGGGCACCAAGCGGGACCAACCTTTTCTTACAACCAGAAGAGCAGGAACTAAGAGCATCTTCAAGGAAGAGCCCTGAGCTCTCTCGCACCCAGTCAAGAAACGAAGCCAGATTAGATGCTCTGTGTTTGTGGAATGAGGTGCATGGGGGCACAAACCTGATCCATGTATGGTTTCACCAGTACTTGACCGACTAACGCCTCTGCATCCCGTGTCTTGTCAATTGTAGCGTAAGTCTGGAGGCAGTGCCGTATGATGTCCACATTGGAAGTCTGAAGCTCTTCCAGCAGCAGGCCTCCCAGGGACTGCTGCAGCATGGCCGTAATGTGGGCTATACGCTGCAAGAACAGAGAGACCAGGAAAGAAGGTCCAGGCACCACAGTTTCTAAAAGCTCAAATATATGTGTATAATTTATATACATATGTGTTATATATATAAAGCGAGCCTCTAATTCTACCAGAATATATGTAAGATTAAAATCCCAACATTTCCTAGAGAATAACAATGAATCTCTTCTCCCCATGATTGCTTTCTTTCTTTTTTTTTTAAAGGTTTTTATTTATTTATTTGTCAAGAGAGAGCACAAGCACACAAGGAGACACAGGCAGAAAGAGAAGCAGGCTTCCTGCCAAGCAAGGAGCCCAAGGTGGGACTCGATCCCAGGACCCTGGGATCATGACCTAAGCCAGAGGCAGTGGCTTAACTGACTGAGCCACTGAGGCGTCCCCTCCCTATGATTTCTTTGAAAGTAAGTCGGCTTCATCAAAGTGAAGTTTAGACAATTACGGAATGACAAAAAGTTATTTGCCTCTTAAGCTACGGAGTAAATCTGACAAACGTGCATTTAAACCCAGTCAAGGGCTTTGGATAAATGAACTCTGACTACATCATATGATGTGTCAAGTTACATGAAATTCAGAATTAATTTTACTTGCATAGTTTGGAGACTACGCTTGTGTCTTTACACAAAATCTATCTAGTGTGACATAATGGAAGCAGGGTCCCAAGCAGGAGACACTAAAAAAAAAAAAAATTCAAAGCTAGCTTCAAAATCCTGTAGAGCAGCAATTATCAGGGGCAATGCTAGGTCAAACCAAAATCATCCAGGAAATTCGCAAACAGCAAATTGAAAATCGAAACCAACACTTGCTGGTCTTACTTTGTCCAGAAGAGGCATGCCTTTGCTCTGAACAGCATGAAAGTGTAACTGGTTAAATTCTGTGGCAATTCTCTCCAAAATCTGTCTGGTCCAGAGAGGGCTAGTAGAAACAATTAGAGAAATGTAATTCCCAAAGTTAAAACCTGCTACCCCCACCGCCCCCCATGCCTTACAGCGCTCAGGCACCTGCACCTGAACGCCATCAATTTTCATGACAAACTGTCTGTGCAGCAGGCCCCAGTGCAAGGGGTGAGGAGCGGGGAGGTCGTAGAAGCCACCGACGCAGCCTGGCCCGGGCCACAGGGCCCAGGCAAGGGGATGGAGCTATTTTAGGTCAGTGTGGGTACAACTGCATGATTCCTCCACGTTCCTCGGGCTCTCCCATTCGTGCCCTTCTTCTCCCATTCTCTAACCACCTCCTCTCTCTTGCCCTGTCCTACCGTTCATACCCGAAGCCCCCTCATCTTCTCTGCCTGCCTCATTCTCCCTCCCAAGTACCTCCCCAGTACCAACTACTGCTGTCTCCTCAATCAGCTAAAACTGACCGCCTAGCAGCAACCTGGGAAATTGCTCAGAGCAGTGGACTCCAAGTTTAAATTTACCCAACGGCAGAAAGAGGAAGCTCGGTGCTCCGGGAGCTGGTGAGAAATCACTCACAGTGCATCTGCCATCAAGTGGACTGGATACACTTCCCTCTTGCCCCCCACATTAGAAAGCATTAACCCCATTCAAAAGGAAGTCGAACAGTGAAAGAAAAAAAAAAAACCACAACAAAGGCCCCAAAGCCCCTGCTGGGCTCTATGAGGCATCCCACATCTGAGGATGGGCAGTCAGGTAGTGAGGAAACACACTGTAAGAAAACCCAAAATCTCTAGAGACCTGCCATGGTGTGCCCCGTCCCAGAGCATCAGAACTGGTGTGGAGGGAAGGCAAGCGCTTGGCACGAACAGTGCCGAAGCCTAATCCCAACCTCTACTGACTGATCCCATGCGCATTTCCTATTTATCCTTTTTTCGGCATTTCTGGGCCTGGCAGAGCATGATGGATTTACTGTGCGCTGACGCTGCTCTGGCTTTCCTGACTCTAGAGCTCAGAGCTGCTCTTCTGGAGAAAAAAGTCCTCCAAGGTAATTCTGAGCAAGAAAGCGCACAATGTCTGTTTATCAAGGACAGTGTTGCAAAGGGACAGGATTGTAGACACAGAGCTCACTGAGGTGTTTCTATCCGAGGAGCACAGCAGCAACAGCAAAGACAGGAAGAACACTGGAGGGCCAGCTCTCCAGGGGCCGAACGTGGACATGGCTGGAGGGGCTGGAGGGGCTGCAGGCGCTGCCAAGGGCCGCAGTGAAGCAGAGCCGCTGGAGACACACGGGCTGCAGAAGGGCCGCGTGCAGACTGTCTGCTAAGTGTGGACGAATGGGGCAGAAGCACGAGTGCAACGGGCTAGAGACACAAGCACAGTGGAGGCTGACCACTTAGTTGAATGCCTTGATGTGAAAGGGGACAGAGACCTAGGACCAGAGAATCGCTTCCTTTGGGATGTGTCCGTTCTTAATCTCCATCATGAGACATGTGGAGCATATGGTCTCTCAAGTTCCTTCCAAATCTAAAACCTTAATTCCTAAAATTTAGAAACCTAACTCCGCCTGCAAGGGGAGGGACTGTTAGCGTCACACAACGGAGCACTCAGGGCACCAGGCAACCTTGACGCAGGCAGCCCAGCTGGTATGTGTAGGACCAGCCCCGGCTACACCCACTGCACCACTGTGCGTCTCACAGTGCTGACAGGACCTAAACTACTCATTTTCTGAGTCACTCATCTACCCTGGCTGATTGAAAATTCACACCAGGAAGGGAACAAGACAATCACAGTATAACAAAGAGAGCCATCATCTTTTTCCTATTTCATAAGTTTTTTCTTTCCTGTTTGTAAATTTCAACTGGATATGTCCTATACTGTTTCATAATAATATAATGCTGGTGCAAAATACATCAATGGTAATACTCTGGGCATGTCTAGGAAAAAAAATGAGATGGAGAAAAACCAAGATGAATGGTAGGTATGCCTTAAAGATCAACAGGACTTTGCTAGTCCTCAGGGAAGGTGATTCCAAATATACTTTTACACTGCAAGCATAATGACGTGTTGGAACTGTGGTCTATAACCAAAGGGTTTATAGGAACGTGTTATAGATTTCACCATTTCATGCTCTCCACTCTCCTGGAGCTACATTCTAGCCACAAACCTGGATTTTCTTCTTGTTCAGAAATGAATTCTAACTAAGCCGTCCCCGCCTAATTAGATTGGATGTGAAGTATTAATTTATGTGCTACTTAGTTAAAAAAAAAATGCTTACCTGCTTGCTTCTAGTGCAGAGGTTTCTTTCGAACTTTGTGAATTTAAGATTTTTTCAATCTTTTCAACTGATCAAATAACTTGTATAAGCCTCAACACACACATCTATAAAAATAAAAATTAAGCAAACAAAAAACGTCACCATCTTTACTCTTAATCATCTTTATTTCCCATGCTAAATGCAGGAAAATATAAGACCAAAAGTTAACTTCAAATATATAGGGCATGCTATATTTTGAATATTTCTATGAAACACAGAATTCTCAAGAATGCAAATCTTAGTTCTAGAATAAGCATACTTCCATATTCTATTGCAAGTTTATAGAGGAAAAAAAAAAACCCTAGACTTTGCTTTCTCATATTCTATACTCTTATTTCTTTTTTTCACCATCCTGAATCTTTCTATGGGCATTTCTTTCCTATTTTTTTAAAAAAGATTTGTTTATTTGAGAGAGAGAGAGACTGCATGTGCGCGTGCAGGGGAGGGGCAGAGGGAGAGAGAGAATCTCGAGCAGACATCCTGCTGAGCACAGAGCTCAATGCGGGGCTCAATCTCATGATCCTGAGATCATGACCTGAGCCAAAATCAAGAGTCGGACGTTTAACCAACTGAGCCACCAGGCGCCCCTCCATTTGTTTTCTTATGGCCCTTTATTCATGTTTTAACTTTGGCTTCCGATTGTACTGGCCCTCTCAGTTTACATGTGCATATACCTATATGCCCAAGCACCAAATCATTAAAGACCTTTTACACTACAAATATTATCAAAGAGGTTGAGGGACATTATGAAAACTCTCATCCTTAAAGAACAAAAAAATACAAAGTCATCCATTCAATAAATAATAATAATAATGAACACCCCTGGGAGCTCAATATTCATTCCGACGGGGGGTGGGGGGGGCACGAGAAAATAAAGCAAGAAATACACCCTGCTCTCACAAAGCTTACTGTTTTGTCTGGAAGCGCACGACAAGCATTCTTTGGACAAAAGCTGTGAGGAGATCCAGAGGCGAATTAAACAGAAGGTCCCTCAAACAGGCTTCTCCCCACTGAGATTTTAACAAATATGCTAATAATACACATAGAAAACATTGTACAGAGCAGCAGGCGAGAGTCAGAAGCCCAGACTCCCAATGCCCGCTGTGCCCCTACATCGTTATGATCATGAATGATATCGGGGACACTTGGAACTGGAGATAGCACTAAGGGGCACACTCCCAGGGTGAGCCCTCAGATGTACAGAGCCGTTGCCTGTCTCACACACCTGAAACTAAGCCAACACCGCATGCTAACTACTGGGAATTGAAAAAATTAAAGTGAACACCAGAACATAAAGAACACAGGATCAGAAAATAACAGCAAACCTACGGCAGAATCCTGAGTTTGCTTTGGAAAGCCCACTTCTCCCCTAGTCTCTAATATAGGCCTATTTTCTTTACAGGGCCGCTGACAATTTATACAGTCGTTAACTGTCAAGCGCTGCACCGACAACAGTTATCACTGTTTCTTGTTCTGGAAAAAGTGGGTGATCTTGAGATCGTGTGGGTACCTCTGAAATTCTGTCTTCTTATTTCAGGTAGATAACGTGACATAATGCATAAAATGCACATGCGTGAGAGCTTTGAAAAAAAGCTAAATTTAAAAAAAAAAAGAAAAAAAGCTGAATAGTGCTGACAAGTTCGCGGAGACAAGAGGAGAGGGCTTCAACTGGCATGCAGCATAAGAAATCTACTGGAGGGTACCTTTTTCTTCCTTATGTCCTCTTGTTTACACATTCGTTCATCTACTGCCCGAATTCCTTCACTGACTGATGACCTGAGACTCTTTAAAAGAATAATAAAGAAAATGTATTACAGACATTGTTTTGTCACATTATCAATTTCCTACATCTCATTCAATTCCACAGAAATTAATACCTGTGCACCAGTACTATGCAGATATTGACAAGAAAAAAAAAAACATGATATACCAGACACAGTTACTGTTGAGGGGACTCATGACCTGGGGGCATAATGACACGAAGGCAGGGTCGCATGGCCAGAAGAAGAATGACATATACAGTGAAAGTTATGGGGATGAGGGGGCTTAGAATGGAGAACAGATAACATGAAGCAAAGTACAGGAGAGTCTGGAAATGCGACGGGGCTCGAATCGGACTCTGAAAGCCATGTGTACACAGCTGCCGAGGTGGGGAGGGGATGGGGAGCAGATGTAAGTGCACACACACTCAGGGGCAGGGTCAGACAGGCACACAGCCATGTGCACTGCAGGCTTCCTTCTGGAGAGAAGCAGAAATAGGAATGGAGGGCCAACTTCACTGAGATGAAGTCTTTAGATTCTGCATATTTTGGAGAACGAAAGAATGTCAAAGCACTGATGCAGGATGATGAAATGTGGGTATGGAAATACCAGGAATCAAGAATGAAGAACAGAAGACCAGAAAAAGGCAGAGCACAGAGGTAGAGAAACATGTCCAGAAGCTAATGAATAAAGAGATAATTAGGAATTAGGGCCAAAACAAAGGTTAACAGAAACAACTAGAATCAAGTAGGCATATCACAAAAATTCCACAGGAAGGTGAATTAATTCACTCCATCAACATTATGAAACACCTCCTGGACGTCAGTATTGTGGCAGCCTACAGGGATGCAATGAAGACAGATATAGTCGTATCCCTCAGTGGTCTGAGAATCTCACAGAACAGCTTCAGAGTTGGGACCAGAAAGGCAGGTCAGGCCTGTGGCTGAGCAGGACCAAAGTGGCCATAAAAACAGGCCATGGAAAAGGGAGGGGATACGGTGATGGCAGGGGGTGAGGCGGGACGGGAGCCTGTGTGAGTAGAGCAAATCTGCCTCCAGGAAGGGGGTTTGAGAGAAGAGTGGGAGGCCAAAGGAAGGCTAGGCTTGGGAAACAACATCACTATGAGGCCCCGGGAGGAAGAGGCACACCAAGGAGGCAGTGGGAGAGCCCCACAGCGGCTGGTGTGGAATCCAACAGCGGACCATGAAAATCCCTTCCATTCCAAGGAAAAGTATCTTTAACAAGATTTTGTAAAATTCAAATGAGACATAAACCATGGAAAGTATTGGCTACCTCAAGGCACAACTCAAGATTTTTACCTGTTTCACGAACTCTTTCCTGCCTGCCCCTCCCTTAGGCTTCTCAGCACTGATATTTCCATTACTCCGCATTTTTCTTGGTTCTAACCATGTACTGTGTCTTCACTTAAATTATGTTCTCCTTATATTCTCTCTAGGATGCAGGCACTGTCTTAGGGGAGGGACGCAAGAGGCCACTCAAGCTAGAGGAGACACACAAGGAAGGATGGTGTCGTTTATGACAAGTTTACGACAGGGCATCAGAATGGACAGAGGCCGTAAGTCAGGGCACCAGACACAGACGGGGGGGGGGGCGGGAGGGGAGACAGGGCAGCACAGTTTTCTGTAAGAAGTGATGCCACAACTGCCCCTCCACTGTTCACCCAGGTAGAGTTCCTATTCCCAATGGCTTAGAGGTGGGGAGTCCCATTCCCACAACAGAGATTTTTCTGAGAGAACATGCAAATGTAACATTTATTAAGTATTACATCTTATTTATATTATCCTTCAGTTCCATTAGGGATTACACAGTTTTTGTAGATCAGCCCAGGAACCTAACCACACGTAGATTACGTGGGGTGGGGGGGGATATTTACAAGATTACAAACTGTTAAAATACAAGTCATTCGTAAGTTAGAAACCACTTACATATGACCAAAGTGGCATTAATAAGTTGAATTTGGAAATATGCTTCCTCTCCCCTGACATTTTAAGGTTGTCTACTCTGAGAATATGTCTTCTTCAAATCGAACATGTTTTTTTAGGTTTTTAGCATATGCAAAAACAAAATCATTTACAACTCTTCTGAAGGTGAATATTATAATCATGAACCGTTAAAATACAACCACCAGTACCACCAAACTAACAGATGAAAAGAATTCTTAGAGAAAAGCCGACGAGGACAACAGGCGTCACAGCAGACTGTTTTCATTAATTGGGGACTTACCAGAACTTCTCGTAACTGTCCCAAAGGCACAGAAAGTTGATTGAGGGCTTTGTCCATGCCAACCTAAAGGCAAAACCAGGTTGGCACAAACACATCACGATAAGGAGTAATAGTGACGTATCTATTTAACGATCAAAGCAGTACCAGATTTAACTTGTTTTTTTTGGCACAACCGTATTTTGCTACATAACTAGCTAAACAACAGAAGTGTTATTTGGCCATTAATGTTGTTCATAGAATATGAAAAAAATCTGTTGAAATACATGAAACTATAAAAATAAGGGAAGTCAGGAGAAACGAAAGTTTCCTTAAGACCAATTTGCCTTTAGATGACATTTTAAATGAATGTGAAAAATTTTCACAGAAGGTGAACAGTTCTCTGTCTGTAATTGATGATACTCAGCCAGCTGATGTGAAAGTCTGACGGGCTACGTCTCTCTTAAACATTATTATAAGCCTTGAGAAAAATAGAAATTAAACAGAAGAAAAATTTTCTAGGTTTTTAATCCTATTGGGATATTTATCTTAGTGGTATATTTCCCAAAAGCAAATGTGCATCATTAATTTTAATGCTTCTTGAAATTCCCACGGAGCTGCAACTTTCTGTGCTTCTCTGGACAAACAGATTTAAAACAAAATGAAGCATCAACAAGGAGACTTTTCTGCCAAGGAACAAAATTCAACATTTCTAAACGGCTTTTACAAACAATTGATAAGCTCACTGCAAATCATTCTTATATTTTTATAAAACCAAACTTTTTAAATATCAATATTGGCCAATGTTCCCTCAACCTAGCTCTGGCTAACAGATATACCTGGGAGTAAATTAAACATTGTAAGAGTGGTGGACATTTGCTCCTACAAATTAGTCTAAATCAAGGAAGACTTCAGGGTAATCACTTAGCAACTAATAAAACAACCCCTTGGGTATTATTATCCTTTACTTTTCACTGTTGACTAATGAATTTGAAACATAATCAAACTAGAGCAACCTTAAATGAATAAAAACTAAAACAAAAAAATGTATTCCAAAAAGTTTAGTTCTTTTATTAATGAAATTGGTAATTTCTTCAGGTTTCTGGTGGGGTTGGTGGGGTAATCAACTGAAAGGTTTCTAAAAACTCTGCCCTTTTAATAATTATGAAGGAGAGAGAAAGTGTGTGTGTGTGTGTGTGTGTGTGTGTGTAGGACTTGTGAATTTCAGGTTTACCAAGTTTGTGGAAAGGTTGACAAAATCTGCATAATCCTTGTTGATGAGCTCGACCATGGCTACTTTAAGAAGTTTATAGTAGAGTTCCAGATCTCCTCTTAGTTCCTCCAGCTGGACACACTTCCTACAGTCAGACACAAAGTGACCGACGTTGAAATCTTCCTGAAAATCAAACCAGAAAGAAAAAATGATTGCACTGATACCACATTTTACATAGAAAAATAAGATCAGAGAAAGAATAAGAGGCCGTATTACTGCAGGGGAACACACACAGGACATCAGGGGGTCTGCTCACTTCCTAAGATTATGGGAAAGGGGGCCCCTCACCAAGACCATTCTCTCCTGTTGCCTAACTCTAAAGGCATTTTATTTCTTTTAATTATACATTTCAAAGAGGCTCTTCTCAAAATAGAAACAGCTTTTTCTTCTTAATTTTAACACAGCGATTCACATCCTTCCAGACTTTGTTTTGGTCTCTTTACTTTTTTTTTTTTTTTAAGATTTTATTTATTTGAGAGAGAGAGACAGAGAGAACAAGTGGGAGGAGGGGCAGAGGGAGAAGCCAGCTCTCTGCTGAGCTGGGAGCCTGATGCCAGGGTTCATTCCAAGACCCTGAAATCAAGATCTCAACCGAAGGCAGACGCTTAACTGACTGAGCCACCCAGGTGCCATAGTCTTTCTCTTTAAAATATAAATTACTTTTGGGGTGCCTGGCTGGTTCAGTGGTTATGGGTTCAAGCCCACATTGGGCTTTCTGCTCAGCAGGGAGCCTGCTTCCCTGTCTCTCTCTCTGCCTGCCTCTCTGCCTACTTGTGATCTCTGTCTAATAAATAAATAATTTTTAAAAAAATAAAATATCAATTACTTTTTAAAGAAACTGACATATAATGGACACATGTTAGTTTCAGGCGTACAACATAAAAATTCCATATTTTTATCTGTTGTGAAATGATCACCCTAAGACTAGTTAACATCCATCACCAAACATACACATTTTTTTCTTGTGCTAAGAACTATTAAGCTTTAGCAACTTTAAATATATAATAATATACGGCACCTGGGTAGCTCAGTGAGTTAAGGCCTCTGCCTTCGGCTCAGGTCACGATTCCAGGGACCTTGGATCGAGCCCCACATCAGGTTCTCTCCTCAGCAGGGAGCCTGTTTCCTCCTCTCTCTCTGCCTGCCTCTCTTCCTACTTGTGATCTCTGTCAAATAAATAAATAAAATCTTAAAAAAAAAAAATATATATATATATATATATATATATATATATATATATATTATACTATGCAGCCATCAAAAGAAATGAAATCTTGCCATGTGCAATGACGTGGATAGAACTAGAAGGTATGCTGAGTGAAATAATCAGAGAAAGACAATTATCATACAATCTCCCTGATATGAGGAATTTGAGAGGCAAAGTGGGGGGTGTGGGGGTAGGGAAGGAAAAATGAAACAAGATTGGATTCGGAGGGGGGCACCTGGGTGGCTCAGTGGGTTAAAGCCTCTGCCTTCGGCTCAGGTCATGATCACAGGGTCCTGGAATCGAGGCCACATCGGGCTCTCTGCTCAACGGGGATCCTGCTTCCTCCTCTCTCTCTGCCTGCCTCTCTGCCTACTTGTGATTTCTGTCTGTCCAATAAATAAATTAAATCTTAAAAAAAAATATTGGATTGGGAGGGAGACAAACCATAAGAGACTCTTAATCTCACAAAACAAACTGAGGGTTGCTGGAGGGAGGGGTGTATGGAGAGGGTCGTGGGGTTGTGGACATTGGGGAAGGTATGTACTACGGTGAGTGCTGGGAAGTGTGTAAGCCTGACAATTCACAGACCTGTAACCCTGGGGCTAATAATACATATTTCTAATTAAAAATAATAAAATTAATATACAATAATACACAGTATTATTTACTACAGTCACTATGATGTACATTACATCCCCAAGGCTTATCTTATTAACTGGAAGTTTATACCACTGGACCCCTTCATCTATTTCCTCCACAACCTCGCCTCTGGCAACCACCAATCTGTTCTCTATGACTTTATTTTGTTTTGTTTCTTAGATTCCACATGTGAGGGAGATCATACAGTATTTCTCTTTCTCTGTCTGACTTATTTCACTCAGCACAATATCCTCAAGGTCCATCCATGTTGTTGCAAATGGCAAGACTTCCTTCTTTTTATGGTTAATATTCCATCGTATACACACACATTGTCTTTATCCATTCACCCCATTGGTGGACACTTTAGTTATTTCCAAGTCTTGGTTGTTGTAAATACTGTGATACTCACTACCGTGAGTGTGAATCTTGCTGGCTGCTTGAGCCAGGTGATCTAGAGTTATACCTGGGTAGCAACTGCAAACCTCGGGGCATCATACGAGCATTCAAGCTCCTTTCCAGGAGATACCAGAAAGCAGAAGCGAGGTAGAGGGACAGCGCAAAGATGGTACCCATCAGCTCCATCTTTGGAGAATACCTTACTAGGCTCCCAGATCCACGTTAAATTAGATGCCTGCCCCTCAGGGCTTTAAGATAAGCAAATGAGCCTCTTTCACAGAAATCTAATCCCATTTCAGTCTGCTGCTTCTGTGCTGAGTTCCAGGGTGGGTCAGTCTACTCGCGGGACTGCTTTAAGAACTGTTTCTCAGTTTGCTATAGCCTTGTGGGTCTCATGGGTGCAAGCTCTGATGGCTTTCAAAGTTGGATGTTTTGGGGTCTTGTCTCTTAGATGTACGTCTTGGAAGTTGGGGTGCCAGAAGTGGGGCTCAAACCCTTTGCTCCTCAGGGAGAAGCCTGGGGTTTTGAGTACCCTCCCAATCCCAGGTCGCTGTACCAGGGGTGGGGTTTATGGCAAGACTGATTCTTACTTCAACATAGGTTTTTTTCCTTACTCACCTAATGTGTAGGAGTCACTCAGCTAGTTGTAGGGTTTTTTCCACAGGAAATTTTTCCATATGGAGCTATAGATTCAGTGTGTATTTCATAGAAGAGATGAGATCAAGATCCTCCCATGCCACCATCTTGAATGGAAACCCCAGACCTTATCTATGTATGTGTGTACACACACATATGTGTGTACACACACACACACACACACACACACACAAATATTCATGCTCTTCTAAACTATTTCCCATCTAGGGGCACCTGGGTGGCTCAGTGGGTTAAGCCTCTGCCTTCGGCTCAGGTCATATCTCAGAGTCCTGAGATCAAGCCTCACATCAGGCTCTCTGCTCAGCCGGAGCCTACTTTCCCCCCTCTCTCTGCCTGTCTCTCTGCCTCCTTGTGACCTCTCTCTCTCTCTGTCAAATAAATAAATAAAATCTTAAAAAAAGAATAAAAAAATAAAAAATAAAAATCCATTCTATTAAAAAAATTTCCCATCTAAAAATATAACTTGAATGTCTTTACATAAAACACATACATTTCTATTAATATTTTATGTGCATGCTGAGTGTCCCATTGAACAGATGTTCCAAATCTTTCATAACCTATTTCCAAGTATTGGTCTCACAGGATTAGCTATCCTGTGTTTCCCCTCTACAATACTGTGATACCCCGGTAGGCTTATATGCTTAGAGGCAATAAATTACTATCTAATTCCCCTGTGACTCTGCTACTCCATGACCTGTTTAGTCAGCAAGAATCAGATGTGATGGGGCGCCTGGGTGGCTCAGTGGATTAAGCCGCTGCCTTTGGCTCGGGTCATGATCTCAGGGTCCTGGGATCGGGTCCCGCATTGAGCTCTCTGCTTGGCAGGGAGCTTGCTTCCCTCTCTCTCTCTCTCTCTGGCTGCCTCTCTGTCTACTTGTGATTTCTCTCTGTCAAATAAATAAATCTTAAAAAAAAAAAAGAATCAAATGTGATGATTCCCAAACTAGTTAAGGACACCTACACTTACTTTTCATTAAACACTATGTAAACCAACAAAATATGACTGCAAAAAAATCACTGTTCTTTTGAAAACTAACACAGCTACTTTGGAAAGATTTGATACAAAGAAATCAATAAAAAAATTTTTGCTAAGTTAGGTATGGGTGAGATGACCAAGTACCAGGCAGGGAGGGAGTGATCACAGGATTCTCACTCAATTCAGTTAAAGAAACTGAAACTGAATGCAAAAAAAGACAACATAGAAAACTTTTTTCAAAGATTCTTTTTATTTATTTGAGACACAGACAGACAGTATGAGCAGGGAAAGGGGCAATGGGAGGAGATTCCCTGCTGAACAGGGGGCCCAATGTGGGACTCCATCCCAGGACCCCGAGGTCATGACCTGAACCGAAGGTAGATGCCTAACCTATTGAGCGACCCAAGTGCTGTGATAACTCAGAAATCTAATCTGCAGGCCAGTTTCCAGAGAAAAGACCTGGCACTGTTTCAATGGAGAATAAATGTACATATATTTTTTCCAAATAAAATGCTAAAAACTGTATGTACCATTCCCTAAGAGTACTTGTTTAAACTGACTTTTTTAGTTAATCAACCAAAGACTGACCCTGCTAGTGTCGGAGAGAAGGACTTCATACCAAACCGTAATTTCACAGTCATCTACAGAAAGCCACCTGCTCCTTACACTGGTGACCAAATTAGCCTGGACCTTTCTCTCCTGAGACAATTTCAGACCTTACATCATAGTTATGTAGTACATCACGGGAGGGGGTCTTGGTTCATAATCCTGGCCATCCTACGCATCAACTGTATACCTTTAGGTCGATCACTTTCCCTGCCTCAGTTACACATTGTTGAAGTTCTTGAACTTCATGATGGCATTCTAAATTGTATAACTGGGGTGCCTATGTGGTTAAGCATCTGCCTTTGGCTCAGGTCATGATCCCAGTCTCTTGGGTTTGAGTTCCACATCAGGCGCTCTGCTGAGCAAGGAGCCTGCTTCTCCCTCTGTCCCTTCCTCCTGCTCCTGCACTCTCTCACTCTCAAATAAAATCTTAAATAAATAAATAAATAAATAAATCATATAACTTAGCCTCAGTGAACAAATGCTATTAGGTAATATTAGTACTCAACTTACCATTTATGCATTTGTTCTCAGATAAACAAAAGTTGCATAACACATGACTAAATAACTCGGAACATCTGTGAATACTGGGTTAGGCAGCGTTTGCTGCGAAAAGCAAACCCAAACTCACAGTGCCATAATAGAGACCCATTTCACTTAACCAAGAATGGTTTTACTACTTTAGGAATGGTTTTACTTTATAGTGTAGATTCCCCAAGTATTCAAAAAGAAAGTATTTACAACCCATACATTTATGGTCAACTTATTTTTCACAAGGATGCCAAGACCATTTAATGGGGGGGGGGGAACAGTCTTTTCGAGTGCCTACTACTGGGACAAGTGAATATCTACATGCAAAAGAATGAACTTGGAACAGCAACGTCACACATACACAAAAATATAACTCAAAATGGATCAAAGATTTAAATGTAAGAGTCAAAACTGTAACACTCAGAGAAAACAGGTGAAAATCTGTATGACTTTGGATCAGGAAAAGCTTTCTTAGACATGATACACAAAGCAATAAGAAATATTAGATAAGCTGAACTTGATCAAAATAAAAACTTTCGTGTGTCAAAGGACACTACGGAGAACGTGAAAAGACAACCCACAGAATGGGAGAGAGTATCTGCAAATCATTTGTCTGACAAGGATCTAATAACCAGAATATGCAAATATACTCTTAGAACTCAACAACAAAAAAACAAATAACCTAATTTAAAAACAAGCCAAAGACTTTTGAATAGACATTTCTCCAAAGATGATACACAGATGGTCAAGAGCACATGTCGGGATGTTCGACATCCTTAGTCATTGGGGAAATGCGAATCAAAAGCACATGCAGATGCCACGTCACACCCACTAGGACAACTATGGTAAAATAAGAAAAAGAAAAAGAAAAAAAAAGAAGAAGAAAAGTGCTGGCAAGAAGGCGGAGAAGCTGGAACCCTCCTGTATTGTCGGTGAGAATGTAAAACAGTGTGGCTAAGGCAGCAAACAGCTCGGTAGCTCCTCAAGAAGTTACACACGTACAATTACCCAGCAGTTCTACGTCTAGGGGTATGACATCGACAGAACTGACAACAGATGTTCCTGCCACAACCTGTACATGAATGTGCACAGCAGCGCTGCTCGTAACAGCCAAAAGAGTATATACCCAACGTCCATCAACTGATGAATGGATACATAAAATGTGGAAGAGCCTCTTACACAACCATAAAAAGGAATAAACTGTTACATGCTACAACACGAGTGAAGTCTGAAAACATTCTACTCTCAGGTTAAAGGAAGCCAGACACAAAAGGTCACGTGTTATACAATTCCACTGATATGAGATGTTCCAGAAAAGGCAAATCCATAAAAACAGAAAGTAGATTCATGATTGCCAGGGAATAAGGGGAGGGGAGAATTGGAAGTAAGAGGTTTATTTTTCGGGTGATGGAAGCATTCTGGAATTAGACAGAAGTGACGTATGTACCATATACACAGTAAATATACTAAAAACCAGAGAAGAGTACACTTTAAAATGGCAACTATTATGCTTTGTGAATTATATTTTGATGAAAAATGAAACAACTTAAATATCAACAAGCTAAATGCTAGGATACATTAAAAAAAAAATCCAAAGTAACACTAATCACAGGAACAATGGCGTAGCTACATGAATTTCAGACAAAGCAGATTTCAGAGAAGGAAAATTATCAGGCATAAAGAGCAGCATTACATAATGATAAAGAAATCGACTGACCAAGAAGACACAATTATCCTTAAGGTATGTGTGCCTGATCAACACAGGTAAGACACAACCTAACAAAACTGCAGGGAGAAATAAACAATTCCATTATCACAGCTGGTGACTTCAACACTTCTTCATCATTAATGGGCCAATCCAGCAGCAGGGCAACAAGGATTTGACAGATGTGGACATTCAGTCCAGACATGGCACACTTAACACCACCATCAATTACCGTACAACAGATGTACACAGACTATTTCGCCCAGTAATAGTGCAACACACATTCTTCTTAAGCTCATATGGAACACTCATCAAGACAGAATAATTCTGGGCCACAAAACACAACAAATTTTTAAAAATAAAAATTATACCAAATATGTTCTCAGACCGCAATGGAATTAAAAATCAGTAACAGAAGATAGTTGAAGAAGTCCAAAATACATGGAGATTAAATGACACACTTCTAAATGACAGGAGACCAGTCTCAACAAAATACAATGTAGCAAAATGTGTGGAATGCTGCTTAAAGGGAAAATACAGTACTGAATGCAAATATTAGAAAAAAAAAAGATTAAAGTCAATAATCTAAGCTTCCATTTTAGGCAACAACAACAAAATCAAATCTAAAGTAAGGAGGGGCTCCTGGGTGGTTCATTTGGTTAATCATCTGCCTTTGGCTCAGGACATGGTCCTAGGGTCCTGGGACAGAGCCCTGCATCAGAGTTTCCTGCTTAGGGAGGCTGCTTCTCCATCTCCCATTCCTCCTGCCTGTATTCCCTCTCTCACTGACTCTCTCTGTGTCGAATAAAATCATTAAAAAAAAAAAAAACCCTAAAGGAAGTAGAAAAAAAATAAAAATTAGAGCAGAAATCAATGTAATTAAAACCAGGAATTTTTTTTTTAAATCAATAAACCCCAAGTCTGTTTCTTTGAAAACATCAATAAAACAGATAGACCCTTAGCCAGTCAAACAAAGAAAAAAAGGTAGAAGACATAAATTACTAATATCAGATGAAAGAAGGGAGGGCTACTGCTAACAATCCCAATCACTGTAAATTCAACCGAACATTTATGGAATACTACACAATTCTCTAAAATCTCTTCCAGAAAGTAAAACTAGAAGGAGTACTTCCTAAATCATTCTAGGAGATCATTATTACCCTGACACCAAAACCAATACTACAAGAAAAGAAACTATAAACTAGTATCTCTCATGAACACAGACATAAAAATCTTCAACAAAAATTAGCAAATAAAAGCAAACACTATATTAAAAAATTATACACCAGGGTCATGTAGGATTTATTCCAGGTATGCAACATTAGAAAATGTTCAACATTAGAAAATCAATGTGATCCATCATATCAACAGAAAGAAAATCACATGATCATATCAATGAAGGGAGGAAAAAAACATTTAACAAAATCCACACCTCTTCATTATTAACCCTCAGGAAACTAAGAATAGGAGGACTTCCTCAACTTGATAAAGAATGTTTCCAAAAATCCACAGCTAACATGATATTAATACTGAGAAAATAGAAGACAGGGAATCAAGGCAAGGATGTCCCTCCTACTACTACTATTCAATACTATACTGGAAGGCCAAACTAATGAAATAAGGTAAGAAAAGGAAACAAAAGGTATACAACCTGGGAAAGAATAAAACTTTGTTCACAGATGACATGACTGTCTACAGAAAATACAAAGACTTCACACCCCACACCCTCCTGAAACTAGTCAAGTGATTATAGCAAGTCTGCACAATACACAGTTAAAATACAGAAGTCAATTGCTTTCCAATGATGTATCAGACAAAGGGCCAGTATTCAAAATTTATAAAGAATTTATCAAACTCAACATCCAAAAAACAAAAAAATCCAGTCAAGAAATGGACAGAAGACATGAACAGACCAAAGAAGACATCCAAATGGCCAACAGACACATGAAAAAGGGCTCCAAATCACTCAGCATCAGGGAAATACAAATCAAAACCACAATGAGACACCACCTTACATCAGTCAAAATGGCTAAAATTAACAAGTCAGGAAACAACAGATGTTGGCGAAGATGTGGAGAAAGGGGAATCCTCCTACACTGTTGGTGGGAATGCAACTCTGGAAAACAGTATGGAGGCTCCTCAAAAAGTTAAAAATGTAACAACCCAACGACTTAGCAATTGCCCTATTAGATGTTTATCCAAAGTACACAAAGTGATTTGAAGGGGCAAAAGCACCCAGATGTTTATAGTCAAACTATTGAAAGAGCCCAGATGTCCATCAACAGATGAATGGATAAAGAAGATGTGGTATACATACACACACACACACACACACACACACACATTACTCAGCCATCAAAAAGAACAAAATCTTGCCATTTGCAAGGACATGGATGGAACTAGAGGAAGACAAATACCATATAGTTTCAGTCACATGTGGAACTTAAGAAACAACAGATGAATATAGGAGAAGGGAAGGAAAAATAGAAACAGACAGGGAGGCAAATCAGAAGAGACTTAACTACAGGAAACAAACTGAGGGTTACTGGAGAGGGGAAAGTTGGGGTAACTGCGTGAGGGGTATTAAGGAGGGCACTTGTTGGGATGAGCTCTGGGTGTTGTATGCAACCAATGAATCACGAAATTCTAACCATGAAACTAAAAGTACACTGTATGTTAACGAGATTGAATTTTAATTAAAAAATTTAAAAAGTCAATTGCTTTCGTATATACCAGCAATGTACAAGTGGAATTTGAAGTTAAAAACACAAGACCATTTACATTAGCATACCAAAAAAATTAATACTTAGGTGCAAATCTAACAAAATATGCACAAGATCTATATGAGAAAAAGTATAAAATTCTGATGAAAGATAACAAGCAAGGTAAGATGTGAAGTGGAAAGAAAGTCCACAATCTTGGGTAAGAACACTCAATACTGTTAAGAGGTCAGTTCTTCCCAAACTGATCGACAGACTCAATGCAATCCCAATCAAAATGCCAGGAAGTTATTCTGTGGATACCAACATGTTGACTCTAAAATTTGGATGGAAAACTGGAAAACCAAGAGTCCCAGAGTAGTCAACAAAATATTAAATAGTGGGGAAAAAAAGGAAATTGAGGATTGCCACCACCCAATCTCAAGACTTACTATTAAAGCTATAGTGATTAAGACAGAAGGTGCCTGGCAAAAGAGACAGGTGCTTGGAACAGAGTGGAGAGCCCAGAACAACATCCACACACACAGGCAAAGGCAACTCAATGGCAAGGACAGTCTTCAACAAATGGAACCGAACAATGGGACATTGATAAGAATAAACAAACAAATGAAAAGAATAAAAACAAACTTTTCACACCTTTCAAAAAACCTAAACGTAAAATGCAAAACTTCTTAAAGATGACATAAGAAAAAATGTAGGGATCCTTGGATTTGGCAATGACTTTTCAGATATAAAACCAAAAGCATGATCTACGAAAGAAAAAAATTGATGAGAGGGACTTTGTTAAAATTAAACTTCTCTGTAAAAGACACTGTTAAGAGAATGAAAAGACGGGACAACTGGGTGGCTCAGTTGGTTAAGCAGCTGCCTTTGGTTCAGGTCATGATCCCAGCGTCCTGGGATCGAGTCCCACATTGGGATCCTTGCTCCGCAGGGATCCTGCTTCACCCTCTGACTCTGCCTTCCACTCTGTCTGCCTGTGCTCACTCTCGCTCGCTCTTTCTCTGACAAATAAATAAATAAAATCTTTAAAAAAAAAAGAGAGAGAGATGAAAAGACCAGTCACAGAGTAGAGAAAATATCTGCAAAACACAGCCATGGTAAAGGACTTAAAATAAGAAATATAATATAAAGATGTCTTAGTAGCAACAAGAAATCAAACCTAATTTAAAAATGTGAAAAGAGCGGTGGCTGGGAACCCCAGTCAGTTAAGCATCTGCCTTTAGCTCAGGTCCTGGGACTGAAATCCACACTGGGCTCCCGGCTCAGCGAGGAGCCTGCTTTTTTCCCTCTCCTGCTGCCTGCTGCTACCTCTCCGTATGCTTGTGCTGTTAATAAATAAATAGAATCTTTAAAAACAAAAACAAAAAAAAGGATCTGAAAAGATGCTCAACTTTGTATGTCATTAAGAAATTGCAAATTTAAACAAGGTACTATTACATATCACGTAGAATATAAAAAATCCAAAGCACTAGTAATACCAAATGGGACAAGGATGTGGGACAACCAAACTCTCATTCACTGTTTGGTCAGAATGCAAAATGGGAGACACTGTGTGAGACAGCTTGGCAGTTTCTCACAGAACTAAACACATTCTCACTATAAGATCAGTAATTGTGCTCCTTTGTATTTACCCAAAAGAGCTTAAAACTAGTGTCCACACAAAAACCTGCACACGGATATTTACAGCAGCTTTATTCTCTGAAGTGCCGATCCCTGCTTCTTAACAGCTCCAAGTGCCCGCCGCTTCAGAGTGGGGGCTGGGCGAGCAGGGAGCTGGGGTGGGCCCAGCGATGCCTAAGTTCTGACCTCAAGCCCCTGCGCTGTTTCACCTGTCCCTTTAGGAGTACAATGACATAGGATGTCACCAACGGAGGATCTACAACTGCATCCTGGTACTGAGAAAGCACGCGAGGGCTGTGGAGCTGAAAGCAAGAGTTGGTAGTTCCAGTAATGTGTGCAGGGTTTTAAAAAACTATATACCGGAAAATATCCGGTCTTATTTGCATGTGTTTGTATCATGCACAATTTTTAACTGCAATCCTCCTTTTACCTTCTTCCCTGTTGTTAAGACTCTCCTCTCCTCACCGCTGCCTTTGTCCCTATAATACCTGTTGACAGCCTGGTGCTCATCCATGAGCTCATTCGCCTCTATCCACGCACGCATGGGGCTCTGTCACTGTTTAACAAATATGGGCTCATTTTATCTACCTCTTGATCTAGTGCTTCCCAGTTAATAATCCCTCCTGCATAACGTCCTTCTGTTTTTATCTTCATTTTTATAAAGAATGGCTGCTCACCTTTTATCAGGTGCCTTTATTTTTTTTATCAAATGCATTTATTGCTATGGTCTTAAGAGTTTTTCACAGTTAATTTAGTGATGAGGCAAATCTTATTGATTTTCTGGTCTTGAGCTCCCTTTATTTTCCTGGAATGAATCCAAGTTGGTCTCAGGATATAGTCCTTTGATAGAGGCCTGACTTCTGTTATTTGCTAACATTAGTTCAGTTTCTGTTAACTAATCTGTCCTAAGCCAGGTTTGTTAATAGCTTCCCCGGTCCTCCCTATCAGGTTTGGGTATTAAAATTGTGCTCAGCTTCATCAAGTGAATTGACTTATTATTGTTTAATTCCCTGTTGCCATTTAACAGTAGAATGAGAGTTATCAAGCTGCAAACCTGTCTGATCTTGGAACTCATCTTCTAAACTTGAAATCTTGGCCATTGGTTTTGATTAGATATGGTTAGGTTTTTGTAATTTTAAAAATCCCTCCAGCCCTTGGTTCTGTCTGACCTGATTGCTTTCAGCTGTTTCTGCAACAAAAATGTCCCGGCAGGGAAAACTCTCATTGTTTACAGTGGCGCCCCCTTCTGAACACTTTGTTAATAAAAAGCTTTTTTTTTTTTTTTTTTTCGGGCTATGGTAAATGTGGAACAACAATGAGGTATTTCAAAGAGGTGAACCACAGATAAATTTCTCTAAAGGTGGGGTGAGGTTTACTCAAAAAGGAACTTGACAAGGCTTTTAAAGATATCGACAATCATTATAACATAACGTGACTTATTGTTACTGTGTGCTTAAGTGGGCCAACACTTGTTGGCTTCCAAGATAAACTAACATAGTTGAGATGGTTCTAGCGGCCTTCTAGCACAGGGTCTCATGAGGCAGGGATTCTAGCCACTGGCTGTGCAAGGCATGAGGCCTGTTAGTGATTTTATTTTTTCCTCTGCAGAATGGGTCTTTCTACATTCCAGGTCCTTTCTACCCCAATAAATAAAGCAGCGATTCTCTCAATGAGTTGTACTATTGGTTTAAACAGCCAACTGTCTCTTTAAAAGGACTTTTGATTAAATTCCTTTAAAAAAAGTCCTTTCAAAAAAATCTTTTTTTTTCTACTTTTTATTTTTAAATCCCATATGTTTACTCTGATCGTGGAACTTTGTCATTTTGACCTTCTCTGCTGATTAAAATATTCTTCATCATCAGCACCTACTGCTCTCCTCTCCTGGTGGTCTCTCCGGAAGGGGTCTTCTCTAGGTCTTCTAGCAGGAGATGGGCACTTCCCCTCTACCCATGTTTCCAGACCAGCCTTACCTATCCTGCAGGGTCAGGTCGGCCTGGCTTTTGGTCTGTTGTTCTCTTCTGAGTCGTTAGTTTTTCATAGATACCGTGCTTTGCATTTGTCAGGACTTACCCTGGACCCTTTTCTGGTGCCAGTGAATCCTAAAAAACAGTCGTGATGAGAGAACCAGGAACTCGAACAGATCATATTTATCCTGAATGTTCTGTCCAAAATGAAAAATACATTTCGGAGGAGCCTCAAGACCTCTGAGAAGGGAAGTTTCACCAACTCTGTTATGTAGGGGCATCAATTCCGATTCTGTGTCAATTTTTTTACTTTCCCAGCTAGTAATTCTCTACCTCAGATAGCCCACTCTCTACCGTTTCCTCTCTCCAAGGCAGTTGCTCTTACAGTCTGCACATGGCACTTGGGGCCTGCTGGTCGTTGGCTACTGCCCTCTCTACCTTGGGTCTAACAGCTGCGGGGCATCAAGATGAGAACGTCTCTTGTTCTAAGACTTAATAGAGTTTGGGACACATGGGAAGCAATAATCACTTTTGTTGTTGATCCAAGTGTTCAAACATTCTTAATTATTTTAGTACCACAGTTTACTTGTTCTAAGATTTGTCCTCCACCCCCATGTTAATATCTCTTAAAGTGGAACTCACCTTGCACTTGATGACATATCCTAGTTTAACTGACAGCATTTCTCTTTCTTAGTCGTACATAAACTATATTGCATCTTACCCTTGATAAAAGCTAGGATGCAATTAAATACTCTATTATGGTTACGATTCTGATATTTGAAATCCTCCGGTAACACCCTCTGCCGCCACAGTGTAGTACCTCACTTCCTCGGCATAGTATACAAACCATCTCACCCCAGTGTTAACCCCAGATCTCAGCCTCCATCCCCAGGTGATGCTGCCAGATCAGCTGTCGGTTGTCATGAACTTGCTGTAGTTTCCCGAATGCACTGTGCTGCCTCCTGGCACTTTGAAACTTGACACACTCATCCTCATTCTTCACTTTGCCATTGTCTATCACCTCCCCTGAAAATCTGTTCCAAAGTGGCTTTTCCCAGGTCCAACCTACCCTTGGCAGTCTTTTATCTCCCTGTGGTAAAGCCTGTCACATTGCACCATGGACATGCCCATTGTCCCCTGTAGAAGATAAAAGGGACAGTGAGGTCCCCCAGCATTTGCAGCTCTAGTGCAGAGCCCCATGCCTGGCTTGCAGGAAATGCCAGATCACGAAGACAATTGGAGATCATGCTCTGGCTAAAACCAGCTCTTCTTTGCCTACCGCAGGATCTGGATCAATAAAGAGCAGCCAGTTATTATTGCTGTTTTTCTAGGGAAGTTTTCCCCATATATTTCCCAGGTCTTTACTTTTTTTTTTTTTTATAGCACTTTAATTCAGGCTTCAACCACTTCCTAATCAGATCAGGTGAAATCATTTCCTTCCCATACCCTCGATGTATTTCACACCTAGTAATTCTTTTTTTAAAGATCTTATTTACCCATTTGACAGACAGATCACAAGTAGGTAGAGAGGGAGGCAGAGAGAGAGGGGGAAAGCAGGCTCCCCGCTGAGCAGAGAGCCCGATGTGGGGCTCCATCCCAGGACCCTGAAATCATGACCTGAGCCGAAGGCAGAGGCCTAAACCACTGAGCCACCCAGGAGACCCCATATCTGGTAATTTTTAACCAACGTGGATTTGCTGCATCAAATAGTTCCTTCTTCTTCAAATATAAATATATAAATATATTGATCAAGTCACTCGCATGTCTTAGGAGAATGTCATACCATTAGTAGCAAACTTGAAATCTTGGCCATTGGTTTTGATTAGATATGGTTAGGTTTTTGTAATTTTAAAAATCCCTCCAGCCCTTGGTTCTGTCTGACCTGATTGCTTTCAGCTGTTTCTGCAACAAAAATGTCCCGGCAGGGAAAACTCTCATTGTTTACAGTGGCGCCCCCTTCTGAACACTTTGTTAATAAAAAGCTTTTTTTTTTTTTTTTTTTCGGGCTATGGTAAATGTGGAACAACAATGAGGTATTTCAAAGAGGTGAACCACAGATAAATTTCTCTAAAGGTGGGGTGAGGTTTACTCAAAAAGGAACTTGACAAGGCTTTTAAAGATATCGACAATCATTATAACATAACGTGACTGATTGTTACTGTGTGCTTAAGTGGGCCAACACTTGTTGGCTTCCAAGATAAACTAACATAGTTGAGATGGTTCTAGCGGCCTTCTAGCACAGGGTCTCATGAGGCAGGGATTCTAGCCACTGGCTGTGCAAGGCATGAGGCCTGTTAGGGATTTTATTTTTTCCTCTGCAGAATGGGTCTTTCTACATTCCAGGTCCTTTCTACCCCAATAAATAAAGCAGCGATTCTCTCAATGAGTTGTACTATTGGTTTAAACAGCCAACTGTCTCTTTAAAAGGACTTTTGATTAAATTCCTTTAAAAAAAGTCCTTTCAAAAAAATCTTTTTTTTTCTATTTTTTATTTTTAAATCCCATATGTTTACTCTGATCGTGGAACTTTGTCATTTTGACCTTCTCTGCTGATTAAAATATTCTTCATCATCAGCACCTACTGCTCTCCTCTCCTGGTGGTCTCTCCGGAAGGGGTCTTCTCTAGGTCTTCTAGCAGGAGATGGGCACTTCCCCTCTACCCATGTTTCCAGACCAGCCTTACCTATCCTGCAGGGTCAGGTCGGCCTGGCTTTTGGTCTGTTGTTCTCTTCTGAGTCGTTAGTTTTTCATAGATACCGTGCTTTGCATTTGTCAGGACTTACCCTGGACTATCAAAACCCTTTTCTGGTGCCAGTGAATCCTAAAAAACAGTCGTGATGAGAGAACCAGGAACTCGAACAGATCATATTTATCCTGAATGTTCTGTCCAAAATGAAAAATACATTTCGGAGGAGCCTCAAGACCTCTGAGAAGGGAAGTTTCACCAACTCTGTTATGTAGGGGCATCAATTCCGATTCTGTGTCAATTTTTTTACTTTCCCAGCTAGTAATTCTCTACCTCAGATAGCCCACTCTCTACCGTTTCCTCTCTCCAAGGCAGTTGCTCTTACAGTCTGCACATGGCACTTGGGGCCTGCTGGTCGTTGGCTACTGCCCTCTCTACCTTGGGTCTAACAGCTGCGGGGCATCAAGATGAGAACGTCTCTTGTTCTAAGACTTAATAGAGTTTGGGACACATGGGAAGCAATAATCACTTTTGTTGTTGATCCAAGTGTTCAAACATTCTTAATTATTTTAGTACCACAGTTTACTTGTTCTAAGATTTGTCCTCCACCCCCATGTTAATATCTCTTAAAGTGGAACTCACCTTGCACTTGATGACATATCCTAGTTTAACTGACAGCATTTCTCTTTCTTAGTCGTACATAAACTATATTGCATCTTACCCTTGATAAAAGCTAGGATGCAATTAAATACTCTATTATGGTTACGATTCTGATATTTGAAATCCTCCGGTAACACCCTCTGCCGCCACAGTGTAGTACCTCACTTCCTCGGCATAGTATACAAACCATCTCACCCCAGTGTTAACCCCAGATCTCAGCCTCCATCCCCAGGTGATGCTGCCAGATCAGCTGTCGGTTGTCATGAACTTGCTGTAGTTTCCCGAATGCACTGTGCTGCCTCCTGGCACTTTGAAACTTGACACACTCATCCTCATTCTTCACTTTGCCATTGTCTATCACCTCCCCTGAAAATCTGTTCCTAAGTGGCTTTTCCCAGGTCCAACCTACCCTTGGCAGTCTTTTATCTCCCTGTGGTAAAGCCTGTCACATTGCACCATGGACATGCCCATTGTCCCCTGTAGAAGATAAAAGGGACAGTGAGGTCCCCCAGCATTTGCAGCTCTAGTGCAGAGCCCCATGCCTGGCTTGCAGGAAATGCCAGATCACGAAGACAATTGGAGATCATGCTCTGGCTAAAACCAGCTCTTCTTTGCCTACCGCAGGATCTGGATCAATAAAGAGCAGCCAGTTATTATTGCTGTTTTTCTAGGGAAGTTTTCCCCATATATTTCCCAGGTCTTTACTTTTTTTTTTTTTTATAGCACTTTAATTCAGGCTTCAACCACTTCCTAATCAGATCAGGTGAAATCATTTCCTTCCCATACCCTCGATGTATTTCACACCTAGTAATTCTTTTTTTAAAGATCTTATTTACCCATTTGACAGACAGATCACAAGTAGGTAGAGAGGGAGGCAGAGAGAGAGGGGGAAAGCAGGCTCCCCGCTGAGCAGAGAGCCCGATGTGGGGCTCCATCCCAGGACCCTGAAATCATGACCTGAGCCGAAGGCAGAGGCCTAAACCACTGAGCCACCCAGGAGACCCCATATCTGGTAATTTTTAACCAACGTGGATTTGCTGCATCAAATAGTTCCTTCTTCTTCCAATATAAATATATAAATATATTGATCAAGTCACTCGCATGTCTTAGGAGAATGTCATACCATTAGTAGCAAACTTGAAATCTTGGCCATTGGTTTTGATTAGATATGGTTAGGTTTTTGTAATTTTAAAAATCCCTCCAGCCCTTGGTTCTGTCTGACCTGATTGCTTTCAGCTGTTTCTGCAACAAAAATGTCCCGGCAGGGAAAACTCTCATTGTTTACAGTGGCGCCCCCTTCTGAACACTTTGTTAATAAAAAGCTTTTTTTTTTTTTTTTTTCGGGCTATGGTAAATGTGGAACAACAATGAGGTATTTCAAAGAGGTGAACCACAGATAAATTTCTCTAAAGGTGGGGTGAGGTTTACTCAAAAAGGAACTTGACAAGGCTTTTAAAGATATCGACAATCATTATAACATAACGTGACTGATTGTTACTGTGTGCTTAAGTGGGCCAACACTTGTTGGCTTCCAAGATAAACTAACATAGTTGAGATGGTTCTAGCGGCCTTCTAGCACAGGGTCTCATGAGGCAGGGATTCTAGCCACTGGCTGTGCAAGGCATGAGGCCTGTTAGGGATTTTATTTTTTCCTCTGCAGAATGGGTCTTTCTACATTCCAGGTCCTTTCTACCCCAATAAATAAAGCAGCGATTCTCTCAATGAGTTGTACTATTGGTTTAAACAGCCAACTGTCTCTTTAAAAGGACTTTTGATTAAATTCCTTTAAAAAAAGTCCTTTCAAAAAAATCTTTTTTTTTCTATTTTTTATTTTTAAATCCCATATGTTTACTCTGATCGTGGAACTTTGTCATTTTGACCTTCTCTGCTGATTAAAATATTCTTCATCATCAGCACCTACTGCTCTCCTCTCCTGGTGGTCTCTCCGGAAGGGGTCTTCTCTAGGTCTTCTAGCAGGAGATGGGCACTTCCCCTCTACCCATGTTTCCAGACCAGCCTTACCTATCCTGCAGGGTCAGGTCGGCCTGGCTTTTGGTCTGTTGTTCTCTTCTGAGTCGTTAGTTTTTCATAGATACCGTGCTTTGCATTTGTCAGGACTTACCCTGGACTATCAAAACCCTTTTCTGGTGCCAGTGAATCCTAAAAAACAGTCGTGATGAGAGAACCAGGAACTCGAACAGATCATATTTATCCTGAATGTTCTGTCCAAAATGAAAAATACATTTCTGAGGAGCCTCAAGACCTCTGAGAAGGGAAGTTTCACCAACTCTGTTATGTAGGGGCATCAATTCCGATTCTGTGTCAATTTTTTTACTTTCCCAGCTAGTAATTCTCTACCTCAGATAGCCCACTCTCTACCGTTTCCTCTCTCAAAGGCAGTTGCTCTTACAGTCTGCACATGGCACTTGGGGCCTGCTGGTCGTTGGCTACTGCCCTCTCTACCTTGGGTCTAACAGCTGCGGGGCATCAAGATGAGAACGTCTCTTGTTCTAAGACTTAATAGAGTTTTGGACACATGGGAAGCAATAATCACTTTTGTTGTTGATCCAAGTGTTCAAACATTCTTAATTATTTTAGTACCACAGTTTACTTGTTCTAAGATTTGTCCTCCACCCCCATGTTAATATCTCTTAAAGTGGAACTCACCTTGCACTTGATGACATATCCTAGTTTAACTGACAGCATTTCTCTTTCTTAGTCGTACATAAACTATATTGCATCTTACCCTTGATAAAAGCTAGGATGCAATTAAATACTCTATTATGGTTACGATTCTGATATTTGAAATCCTCCGGTAACACCCTCTGCCGCCACAGTGTAGTACCTCACTTCCTCGGCATAGTATACAAACCATCTCACCCCAGTGTTAACCCCAGATCTCAGCCTCCATCCCCAGGTGATGCTGCCAGATCAGCTGTCGGTTGTCATGAACTTGCTGTAGTTTCCCGAATGCACTGTGCTGCCTCCTGGCACTTTGAAACTTGACACACTCATCCTCATTCTTCACTTTGCCATTGTCTATCACCTCCCCTGAAAATCTGTTCCTAAGTGGCTTTTCCCAGGTCCAACCTACCCTTGGCAGTCTTTTATCTCCCTGTGGTAAAGCCTGTCACATTGCACCATGGACATGCCCATTGTCCCCTGTAGAAGATAAAAGGGACAGTGAGGTCCCCCAGCATTTGCAGCTCTAGTGCAGAGCCCCATGCCTGGCTTGCAGGAAATGCCAGATCACGAAGACAATTGGAGATCATGCTCTGGCTAAAACCAGCTCTTCTTTGCCTACCGCAGGATCTGGATCAATAAAGAGCAGCCAGTTATTATTGCTGTTTTTCTAGGGAATTTTTCCCCATATATTTCCCAGGTCTTTACTTTTTTTTTTTTTTTATAGCACTTTAATTCAGGCTTCAACCACTTCCTAATCAGATCAGGTGAAATCATTTCCTTCCCATACCCTCGATGTATTTCACACCTAGTAATTCTTTTTTTAAAGATCTTATTTACCCATTTGACAGACAGATCACAAGTAGGTAGAGAGGGAGGCAGAGAGAGAGGGGGAAAGCAGGCTCCCCGCTGAGCAGAGAGCCCGATGTGGGGCTCCATCCCAGGACCCTGAAATCATGACCTGAGCCGAAGGCAGAGGCCTAAACCACTGAGCCACCCAGGAGACCCCATATCTGGTAATTTTTAACCAACGTGGATTTGCTGCATCAAATAGTTCCTTCTTCTTCAAATATAAATATATAAATATATTGATCAAGTCACTCGCATGTCTTAGGAGAATGTCATACCATTAGTAGCAAACTTGAAATCTTGGCCATTGGTTTTGATTAGATATGGTTAGGTTTTTGTAATTTTAAAAATCCCTCCAGCCCTTGGTTCTGTCTGACCTGATTGCTTTCAGCTGTTTCTGCAACAAAAATGTCCCGGCAGGGAAAACTCTCATTGTTTACAGTGGCGCCCCCTTCTGAACACTTTGTTAATAAAAAGCTTTTTTTTTTTTTTTTTTTTCGGGCTATGGTAAATGTGGAACAACAATGAGGTATTTCAAAGAGGTGAACCACAGATAAATTTCTCTAAAGGTGGGGTGAGGTTTACTCAAAAAGGAACTTGACAAGGCTTTTAAAGATATCGACAATCATTATAACATAACGTGACTTATTGTTACTGTGTGCTTAAGTGGGCCAACACTTGTTGGCTTCCAAGATAAACTAACATAGTTGAGATGGTTCTAGCGGCCTTCTAGCACAGGGTCTCATGAGGCAGGGATTCTAGCCACTGGCTGTGCAAGGCATGAGGCCTGTTAGGGATTTTATTTTTTCCTCTGCAGAATGGGTCTTTCTACATTCCAGGTCCTTTCTACCCCAATAAATAAAGCAGCGATTCTCTCAATGAGTTGTACTATTGGTTTAAACAGCCAACTGTCTCTTTAAAAGGACTTTTGATTAAATTCCTTTAAAAAAAGTCCTTTCAAAAAAATCTTTTTTTTTCTATTTTTTATTTTTAAATCCCATATGTTTACTCTGATCGTGGAACTTTGTCATTTTGACCTTCTCTGCTGATTAAAATATTCTTCATCATCAGCACCTACTGCTCTCCTCTCCTGGTGGTCTCTCCGGAAGGGGTCTTCTCTAGGTCTTCTAGCAGGAGATGGGCACTTCCCCTCTACCCATGTTTCCAGACCAGCCTTACCTATCCTGCAGGGTCAGGTCGGCCTGGTTTTTGGTCTGTTGTTCTCTTCTGAGTCGTTAGTTTTTCATAGATACCGTGCTTTGCATTTGTCAGGACTTACCCTGGACTATCAAAACCCTTTTCTGGTGCCAGTGAATCCTAAAAAACAGTCGTGATGAGAGAACCAGGAACTCGAACAGATCATATTTATCCTGAATGTTCTGTCCAAAATGAAAAATACATTTCTGAGGAGCCTCAAGACCTCTGAGAAGGGAAGTTTCACCAACTCTGTTATGTAGGGGCATCAATTCCGATTCTGTGTCAATTTTTTTTACTTTCCCAGCTAGTAATTCTCTACCTCAGATAGCCCACTCTCTACCGTTTCCTCTCTCAAAGGCAGTTGCTCTTACAGTCTGCACATGGCACTTGGGGCCTGCTGGTCGTTGGCTACTGCCCTCTCTACCTTGGGTCTAACAGCTGCGGGGCATCAAGATGAGAACGTCTCTTGTTCTAAGACTTAATAGAGTTTGGGACACATGGGAAGCAATAATCACTTTTGTTGTTGATCCAAGTGTTCAAACATTCTTAATTATTTTAGTACCACAGTTTACTTGTTCTAAGATTTGTCCTCCACCCCCATGTTAATATCTCTTAAAGTGGAACTCACCTTGCACTTGATGACATATCCTAGTTTAACTGACAGCATTTCTCTTTCTTAGTCGTACATAAACTATATTGCATCTTACCCTTGATAAAAGCTAGGATGCAATTAAATACTCTATTATGGTTACGATTCTGATATTTGAAATCCTCCGGTAACACCCTCTGCCGCCACAGTGTAGTACCTCACTTCCTCGGCATAGTATACAAACCATCTCACCCCAGTGTTAACCCCAGATCTCAGCCTCCATCCCCAGGTGATGCTGCCAGATCAGCTGTCGGTTGTCATGAACTTGCTGTAGTTTCCCGAATGCACTGTGCTGCCTCCTGGCACTTTGAAACTTGACACACTCATCCTCATTCTTCACTTTGCCATTGTCTATCACCTCCCCTGAAAATCTGTTCCTAAGTGGCTTTTCCCAGGTCCAACCTACCCTTGGCAGTCTTTTATCTCCCTGTGGTAAAGCCTGTCACATTGCACCATGGACATGCCCATTGTCCTCTGCAGAAGATAAAAGGGACAGTGAGGTCCCCCAGCATTTGCAGCTCTAGTGCAGAGCCCCATGCCTGGCTTGCAGGAAATGCCAGATCACGAAGACAATTGGAGATCATGCTCTGGCTAAAACCAGCTCTTCTTTGCCTACCGCAGGATCTGGATCAATAAAGAGCAGCCAGTTATTATTGCTGTTTTTCTAGGGAATTTTTCCCCATATATTTCCCAGGTCTTTACTTTTTTTTTTTTTTTTATAGCACTTTAATTCAGGCTTCAACCACTTCCTAATCAGATCAGGTGAAATCATTTCCTTCCCATACCCTCGATGTATTTCACACCTAGTAATTCTTTTTTTAAAGATCTTATTTACCCATTTGACAGACAGATCACAAGTAGGTAGAGAGGGAGGCAGAGAGAGAGGGGGAAAGCAGGCTCCCCGCTGAGCAGAGAGCCCGATGTGGGGCTCCATCCCAGGACCCTGAAATCATGACCTGAGCCGAAGGCAGAGGCCTAAACCACTGAGCCACCCAGGAGACCCCATATCTGGTAATTTTTAACCAACGTGGATTTGCTGCATCAAATAGTTCCTTCTTCTTCAAATATAAATATATAAATATATTGATCAAGTCACTCGCATGTCTTAGGAGAATGTCATACCATTAGTAGCAAACTTGAAATCTTGGCCATTGGTTTTGATTAGATATGGTTAGGTTTTTGTAATTTTAAAAATCCCTCCAGCCCTTGGTTCTGTCTGACCTGATTGCTTTCAGCTGTTTCTGCAACAAAAATGTCCCGGCAGGGAAAACTCTCATTGTTTACAGTGGCGCCCCCTTCTGAACACTTTGTTAATAAAAAGCTTTTTTTTTTTTTTTTTTTCGGGCTATGGTAAATGTGGAACAACAATGAGGTATTTCAAAGAGGTGAACCACAGATAAATTTCTCTAAAGGTGGGGTGAGGTTTACTCAAAAAGGAACTTGACAAGGCTTTTAAAGATATCGACAATCATTATAACATAACGTGACTTATTGTTACTGTGTGCTTAAGTGGGCCAACACTTGTTGGCTTCCAAGATAAACTAACATAGTTGAGATGGTTCTAGCGGCCTTCTAGCACAGGGTCTCATGAGGCAGGGATTCTAGCCACTGGCTGTGCAAGGCATGAGGCCTGTTAGGGATTTTATTTTTTCCTCTGCAGAATGGGTCTTTCTACATTCCAGGTCCTTTCTACCCCAATAAATAAAGCAGCGATTCTCTCAATGAGTTGTACTATTGGTTTAAACAGCCAACTGTCTCTTTAAAAGGATTTTTGATTAAATTCCTTTAAAAAAAGTCCTTTCAAAAAAATCTTTTTTTTTCTATTTTTTATTTTTAAATCCCATATGTTTACTCTGATCGTGGAACTTTGTCATTTTGACCTTCTCTGCTGATTAAAATATTCTTCATCATCAGCACCTACTGCTCTCCTCTCCTGGTGGTCTCTCCGGAAGGGGTCTTCTCTAGGTCTTCTAGCAGGAGATGGGCACTTCCCCTCTACCCATGTTTCCAGACCAGCCTTACCTATCCTGCAGGGTCAGGTCGGCCTGGCTTTTGGTCTGTTGTTCTCTTCTGAGTCGTTAGTTTTTCATAGATACCGTGCTTTGCATTTGTCAGGACTTACCCTGGACTATCAAAACCCTTTTCTGGTGCCAGTGAATCCTAAAAAACAGTCGTGATGAGAGAACCAGGAACTCGAACAGATCATATTTATCCTGAATGTTCTGTCCAAAATGAAAAATACATTTCTGAGGAGCCTCAAGACCTCTGAGAAGGGAAGTTTCACCAACTCTGTTATGTAGGGGCATCAATTCCGATTCTGTGTCAATTTTTTTTACTTTCCCAGCTAGTAATTCTCTACCTCAGATAGCCCACTCTCTACCGTTTCCTCTCTCAAAGGCAGTTGCTCTTACAGTCTGCACATGGCACTTGGGGCCTGCTGGTCGTTGGCTACTGCCCTCTCTACCTTGGGTCTAACAGCTGCGGGGCATCAAGATGAGAACGTCTCTTGTTCTAAGACTTAATAGAGTTTGGGACACATGGGAAGCAATAATCACTTTTGTTGTTGATCCAAGTGTTCAAACATTCTTAATTATTTTAGTACCACAGTTTACTTGTTCTAAGATTTGTCCTCCACCCCCATGTTAATATCTCTTAAAGTGGAACTCACCTTGCACTTGATGACATATCCTAGTTTAACTGACAGCATTTCTCTTTCTTAGTCGTACATAAACTATATTGCATCTTACCCTTGATAAAAGCTAGGATGCAATTAAATACTCTATTATGGTTACGATTCTGATATTTGTAATCCTCCGGTAACACCCTCTGCCGCCACAGTGTAGTACCTCACTTCCTCGGCATAGTATACAAACCATCTCACCCCAGTGTTAACCCCAGATCTCAGCCTCCATCCCCAGGTGATGCTGCCAGATCAGCTGTCGGTTGTCATGAACTTGCTGTAGTTTCCCGAATGCACTGTGCTGCCTCCTGGCACTTTGAAACTTGACACACTCATCCTCATTCTTCACTTTGCCATTGTCTATCACCTCCCCTGAAAATCTGTTCCTAAGTGGCTTTTCCCAGGTCCAACCTACCCTTGGCAGTCTTTTATCTCCCTGTGGTAAAGCCTGTCACATTGCACCATGGACATGCCCATTGTCCTCTGTAGAAGATAAAAGGGACAGTGAGGTCCCCCAGCATTTGCAGCTCTAGTGCAGAGCCCCATGCCTGGCTTGCAGGAAATGCCAGATCACGAAGACAATTGGAGATCATGCTCTGGCTAAAACCAGCTCTTCTTTGCCTACCGCAGGATCTGGATCAATAAAGAGCAGCCAGTTATTATTGCTGTTTTTCTAGGGAAGTTTTCCCCATATATTTCCCAGGTCTTTACTTTTTTTTTTTTTTATAGCACTTTAATTCAGGCTTCAACCACTTCCTAATCAGATCAGGTGAAATCATTTCCTTCCCATACCCTCGATGTATTTCACACCTAGTAATTCTTTTTTTAAAGATCTTATTTACCCATTTGACAGACAGATCACAAGTAGGTAGAGAGGGAGGCAGAGAGAGAGGGGGAAAGCAGGCTCCCCGCTGAGCAGAGAGCCCGATGTGGGGCTCCATCCCAGGACCCTGAAATCATGACCTGAGCCGAAGGCAGAGGCCTAAACCACTGAGCCACCCAGGAGACCCCATATCTGGTAATTTTTAACCAACGTGGATTTGCTGCATCAAATAGTTCCTTCTTCTTCAAATATAAATATATAAATATATTGATCAAGTCACTCGCATGTCTTAGGAGAATGTCATACCATTAGTAGCAAACTTGAAATCTTGGCCATTGGTTTTGATTAGATATGGTTAGGTTTTTGTAATTTTAAAAATCCCTCCAGCCCTTGGTTCTGTCTGACCTGATTGCTTTCAGCTGTTTCTGCAACAAAAATGTCCCGGCAGGGAAAACTCTCATTGTTTACAGTGGCGCCCCCTTCTGAACACTTTGTTAATAAAAAGCTTTTTTTTTTTTTTTTTTTCGGGCTATGGTAAATGTGGAACAACAATGAGGTATTTCAAAGAGGTGAACCACAGATAAATTTCTCTAAAGGTGGGGTGAGGTTTACTCAAAAAGGAACTTGACAAGGCTTTTAAAGATATCGACAATCATTATAACATAACGTGACTGATTGTTACTGTGTGCTTAAGTGGGCCAACACTTGTTGGCTTCCAAGATAAACTAACATAGTTGAGATGGTTCTAGCGGCCTTCTAGCACAGGGTCTCATGAGGCAGGGATTCTAGCCACTGGCTGTGCAAGGCATGAGGCCTGTTAGGGATTTTATTTTTTCCTCTGCAGAATGGGTCTTTCTACATTCCAGGTCCTTTCTACCCCAATAAATAAAGCAGCGATTCTCTCAATGAGTTGTACTATTGGTTTAAACAGCCAACTGTCTCTTTAAAAGGACTTTTGATTAAATTCCTTTAAAAAAAGTCCTTTCAAAAAAATCTCTTTTTTTCTATTTTTTATTTTTAAATCCCATATGTTTACTCTGATCGTGGAACTTTGTCATTTTGACCTTCTCTGCTGATTAAAATATTCTTCATCATCAGCACCTACTGCTCTCCTCTCCTGGTGGTCTCTCCGGAAGGGGTCTTCTCTAGGTCTTCTAGCAGGAGATGGGCACTTCCCCTCTACCCATGTTTCCAGACCAGCCTTACCTATCCTGCAGGGTCAGGTCGGCCTGGCTTTTGGTCTGTTGTTCTCTTCTGAGTCGTTAGTTTTTCATAGATACCGTGCTTTGCATTTGTCAGGACTTACCCTGGACTATCAAAACCCTTTTCTGGTGCCAGTGAATCCTAAAAAACAGTCGTGATGAGAGAACCAGGAACTCGAACAGATCATATTTATCCTGAATGTTCTGTCCAAAATGAAAAATACATTTCTGAGGAGCCTCAAGACCTCTGAGAAGGGAAGTTTCACCAACTCTGTTATGTAGGGGCATCAATTCCGATTCTGTGTCAATTTTTTTTACTTTCCCAGCTAGTAATTCTCTACCTCAGATAGCCCACTCTCTACCGTTTCCTCTCTCAAAGGCAGTTGCTCTTACAGTCTGCACATGGCACTTGGGGCCTGCTGGTCGTTGGCTACTGCCCTCTCTACCTTGGGTCTAACAGCTGCGGGGCATCAAGATGAGAACGTCTCTTGTTCTAAGACTTAATAGAGTTTGGGACACATGGGAAGCAATAATCACTTTTGTTGTTGATCCAAGTGTTCAAACATTCTTAATTATTTTAGTACCACAGTTTACTTGTTCTAAGATTTGTCCTCCACCCCCATGTTAATATCTCTTAAAGTGGAACTCACCTTGCACTTGATGACATATCCTAGTTTAACTGACAGCATTTCTCTTTCTTAGTCGTACATAAACTATATTGCATCTTACCCTTGATAAAAGCTAGGATGCAATTAAATACTCTATTATGGTTACGATTCTGATATTTGAAATCCTCCGGTAACACCCTCTGCCGCCACAGTGTAGTACCTCACTTCCTCGGCATAGTATACAAACCATCTCACCCCAGTGTTAACCCCAGATCTCAGCCTCCATCCCCAGGTGATGCTGCCAGATCAGCTGTCGGTTGTCATGAACTTGCTGTAGTTTCCCGAATGCACTGTGCTGCCTCCTGGCACTTTGAAACTTGACACACTCATCCTCATTCTTCACTTTGCCATTGTCTATCACCTCCCCTGAAAATCTGTTCCTAAGTGGCTTTTCCCAGGTCCAACCTACCCTTGGCAGTCTTTTATCTCCCTGTGGTAAAGCCTGTCACATTGCACCATGGACATGCCCATTGTCCCCTGTAGAAGATAAAAGGGACAGTGAGGTCCCCCAGCATTTGCAGCTCTAGTGCAGAGCCCCATGCCTGGCTTGCAGGAAATGCCAGATCACGAAGACAATTGGAGATCATGCTCTGGCTAAAACCAGCTCTTCTTTGCCTACCGCAGGATCTGGATCAATAAAGAGCAGCCAGTTATTATTGCTGTTTTTCTAGGGAAGTTTTCCCCATATATTTCCCAGGTCTTTACTTTTTTTTTTTTTTATAGCACTTTAATTCAGGCTTCAACCACTTCCTAATCAGATCAGGTGAAATCATTTCCTTCCCATACCCTCGATGTATCTCACACCTAGTAATTCTTTTTTTAAAGATCTTATTTACCCATTTGACAGACAGATCACAAGTAGGTAGAGAGGGAGGCAGAGAGAGAGGGGGAAAGCAGGCTCCCCGCTGAGCAGAGAGCCCGATGTGGGGCTCCATCCCAGGACCCTGAAATCATGACCTGAGCCGAAGGCAGAGGCCTAAACCACTGAGCCACCCAGGAGACCCCATATCTGGTAATTTTTAACCAACGTGGATTTGCTGCATCAAATAGTTCCTTCTTCTTCAAATATAAATATATAAATATATTGATCAAGTCACTCGCATGTCTTAGGAGAATGTCATACCATTAGTAGCAAACTTGAAATCTTGGCCATTGGTTTTGATTAGATATGGTTAGGTTTTTGTAATTTTAAAAATCCCTCCAGCCCTTGGTTCTGTCTGACCTGATTGCTTTCAGCTGTTTCTGCAACAAAAATGTCCCGGCAGGGAAAACTCTCATTGTTTACAGTGGCGCCCCCTTCTGAACACTTTGTTAATAAAAAGCTTTTTTTTTTTTTTTTTTCGGGCTATGGTAAATGTGGAACAACAATGAGGTATTTCAAAGAGGTGAACCACAGATAAATTTCTCTAAAGGTGGGGTGAGGTTTACTCAAAAAGGAACTTGACAAGGCTTTTAAAGATATCGACAATCATTATAACATAACGTGACTGATTGTTACTGTGTGCTTAAGTGGGCCAACACTTGTTGGCTTCCAAGATAAACTAACATAGTTGAGATGGTTCTAGCGGCCTTCTAGCACAGGGTCTCATGAGGCAGGGATTCTAGCCACTGGCTGTGCAAGGCATGAGGCCTGTTAGGGATTTTATTTTTTCCTCTGCAGAATGGGTCTTTCTACATTCCAGGTCCTTTCTACCCCAATAAATAAAGCAGCGATTCTCTCAATGAGTTGTACTATTGGTTTAAACAGCCAACTGTCTCTTTAAAAGGACTTTTGATTAAATTCCTTTAAAAAAAGTCCTTTCAAAAAAATCTTTTTTTTTCTATTTTTTATTTTTAAATCCCATATGTTTACTCTGATCGTGGAACTTTGTCATTTTGACCTTCTCTGCTGATTAAAATATTCTTCATCATCAGCACCTACTGCTCTCCTCTCCTGGTGGTCTCTCCGGAAGGGGTCTTCTCTAGGTCTTCTAGCAGGAGATGGGCACTTCCCCTCTACCCATGTTTCCAGACCAGCCTTACCTATCCTGCAGGGTCAGGTCGGCCTGGCTTTTGGTCTGTTGTTCTCTTCTGAGTCGTTAGTTTTTCATAGATACCGTGCTTTGCATTTGTCAGGACTTACCCTGGACTATCAAAACCCTTTTCTGGTGCCAGTGAATCCTAAAAAACAGTCGTGATGAGAGAACCAGGAACTCGAACAGATCATATTTATCCTGAATGTTCTGTCCAAAATGAAAAATACATTTCTGAGGAGCCTCAAGACCTCTGAGAAGGGAAGTTTCACCAACTCTGTTATGTAGGGGCATCAATTCCGATTCTGTGTCAATTTTTTTACTTTCCCAGCTAGTAATTCTCTACCTCAGATAGCCCACTCTCTACCGTTTCCTCTCTCCAAGGCAGTTGCTCTTACAGTCTGCACATGGCACTTGGGGCCTGCTGGTCGTTGGCTACTGCCCTCTCTACCTTGGGTCTAACAGCTGCGGGGCATCAAGATGAGAACGTCTCTTGTTCTAAGACTTAATAGAGTTTGGGACACATGGGAAGCAATAATCACTTTTGTTGTTGATCCAAGTGTTCAAACATTCTTAATTATTTTAGTACCACAGTTTACTTGTTCTAAGATTTGTCCTCCACCCCCATGTTAATATCTCTTAAAGTGGAACTCACCTTGCACTTGATGACATATCCTAGTTTAACTGACAGCATTTCTCTTTCTTAGTCGTACATAAACTATATTGCATCTTACCCTTGATAAAAGCTAGGATGCAATTAAATACTCTATTATGGTTACGATTCTGATATTTGAAATCCTCCGGTAACACCCTCTGCCGCCACAGTGTAGTACCTCACTTCCTCGGCATAGTATACAAACCATCTCACCCCAGTGTTAACCCCAGATCTCAGCCTCCATCCCCAGGTGATGCTGCCAGATCAGCTGTCGGTTGTCATGAACTTGCTGTAGTTTCCCGAATGCACTGTGCTGCCTCCTGGCACTTTGAAACTTGACACACTCATCCTCATTCTTCACTTTGCCATTGTCTATCACCTCCCCTGAAAATCTGTTCCTAAGTGGCTTTTCCCAGGTCCAACCTACCCTTGGCAGTCTTTTATCTCCCTGTGGTAAAGCCTGTCACATTGCACCATGGACATGCCATTGTCCCCTGTAGAAGATAAAAGGGACAGTGAGGTCCCCCAGCATTTGCAGCTCTAGTGCAGAGCCCCATGCCTGGCTTGCAGGAAATGCCAGATCACGAAGACAATTGGAGATCATGCTCTGGCTAAAACCAGCTCTTCTTTGCCTACCGCAGGATCTGGATCAATAAAGAGCAGCCAGTTATTATTGCTGTTTTTCTAGGGAAGTTTTCCCCATATATTTCCCAGGTCTTTACTTTTTTTTTTTTTTTATAGCACTTTAATTCAGGCTTCAACCACTTCCTAATCAGATCAGGTGAAATCATTTCCTTCCCATACCCTCGATGTATTTCACACCTAGTAATTCTTTTTTTAAAGATCTTATTTACCCATTTGACAGACAGATCACAAGTAGGTAGAGAGGGAGGCAGAGAGAGAGGGGGAAAGCAGGCTCCCCGCTGAGCAGAGAGCCCGATGTGGGGCTCCATCCCAGGACCCTGAAATCATGACCTGAGCCGAAGGCAGAGGCCTAAACCTCTGAGCCACCCAGGAGACCCCATATCTGGTAATTTTTAACCAACGTGGATTTGCTGCATCAAATAGTTCCTTCTTCTTCAAATATAAATATATAAATATATTGATCAAGTCACTCGCATGTCTTAGGAGAATGTCATACCATTAGTAGCAAACTTGAAATCTTGGCCATTGGTTTTGATTAGATATGGTTAGGTTTTTGTAATTTTAAAAATCCCTCCAGCCCTTGGTTCTGTCTGACCTGATTGCTTTCAGCTGTTTCTGCAACAAAAATGTCCCGGCAGGGAAAACTCTCATTGTTTACAGTGGCGCCCCCTTCTGAACACTTTGTTAATAAAAAGCTTTTTTTTTTTTTTTTTTTTCGGGCTATGGTAAATGTGGAACAACAATGAGGTATTTCAAAGAGGTGAACCACAGATAAATTTCTCTAAAGGTGGGGTGAGGTTTACTCAAAAAGGAACTTGACAAGGCTTTTAAAGATATCGACAATCATTATAACATAACGTGACTGATTGTTACTGTGTGCTTAAGTGGGCCAACACTTGTTGGCTTCCAAGATAAACTAACATAGTTGAGATGGTTCTAGCGGCCTTCTAGCACAGGGTCTCATGAGGCAGGGATTCTAGCCACTGGCTGTGCAAGGCATGAGGCCTGTTAGGGATTTTATTTTTTCCTCTGCAGAATGGGTCTTTCTACATTCCAGGTCCTTTCTACCCCAATAAATAAAGCAGCGATTCTCTCAATGAGTTGTACTATTGGTTTAAACAGCCAACTGTCTCTTTAAAAGGACTTTTGATTAAATTCCTTTAAAAAAAGTCCTTTCAAAAAAATCTCTTTTTTTCTATTTTTTATTTTTAAATCCCATATGTTTACTCTGATCGTGGAACTTTGTCATTTTGACCTTCTCTGCTGATTAAAATATTCTTCATCATCAGCACCTACTGCTCTCCTCTCCTGGTGGTCTCTCCGGAAGGGGTCTTCTCTAGGTCTTCTAGCAGGAGATGGGCACTTCCCCTCTACCCATGTTTCCAGACCAGCCTTACCTATCCTGCAGGGTCAGGTCGGCCTGGCTTTTGGTCTGTTGTTCTCTTCTGAGTCGTTAGTTTTTCATAGATACCGTGCTTTGCATTTGTCAGGACTTACCCTGGACTATCAAAACCCTTTTCTGGTGCCAGTGAATCCTAAAAAACAGTCGTGATGAGAGAACCAGGAACTCGAACAGATCATATTTATCCTGAATGTTCTGTCCAAAATGAAAAATACATTTCTGAGGAGCCTCAAGACCTCTGAGAAGGGAAGTTTCACCAACTCTGTTATGTAGGGGCATCAATTCCGATTCTGTGTCAATTTTTTTTACTTTCCCAGCTAGTAATTCTCTACCTCAGATAGCCCACTCTCTACCGTTTCCTCTCTCAAAGGCAGTTGCTCTTACAGTCTGCACATGACACTTGGGGCCTGCTGGTCGTTGGCTACTGCCCTCTCTACCTTGGGTCTAACAGCTGCGGGGCATCAAGTTGAGAACGTCTCTTGTTCTAAGACTTAATAGAGTTTGGGACACATGGGAAGCAATAATCACTTTTGTTGTTGATCCAAGTGTTCAAACATTCTTAATTATTTTAGTACCACAGTTTACTTGTTCTAAGATTTGTCCTCCACCCCCATGTTAATATCTCTTAAAGTGGAACTCACCTTGCACTTGATGACATATCCTAGTTTAACTGACAGCATTTCTCTTTCTTAGTCGTACATAAACTATATTGCATCTTACCCTTGATAAAAGCTAGGATGCAATTAAATACTCTATTATGGTTACGATTCTGATATTTGAAATCCTCCGGTAACACCCTCTGCCGCCACAGTGTAGTACCTCACTTCCTCGGCATAGTATACAAACCATCTCACCCCAGTGTTAACCCCAGATCTCAGCCTCCATCCCCAGGTGATGGTGCCAGATCAGCTGTCGGTTGTCATGAACTTGCTGTAGTTTCCCGAATGCACTGTGCTGCCTCCTGGCACTTTGAAACTTGACACACTCATCCTCATTCTTCACTTTGCCATTGTCTATCACCTCCCCTGAAAATCTGTTCCTAAGTGGCTTTTCCCAGGTCCAACCTACCCTTGGCAGTCTTTTATCTCCCTGTGGTAAAGCCTGTCACATTGCACCATGGACATGCCCATTGTCCCCTGTAGAAGATAAAAGGGACAGTGAGGTCCCCCAGCATTTGCAGCTCTAGTGCAGAGCCCCATGCCTGGCTTGCAGGAAATGCCAGATCACGAAGACAATTGGAGATCATGCTCTGGCTAAACCAGCTCTTCTTTGCCTACCGCAGGATCTGGATCAATAAAGAGCAGCCAGTTATTATTGCTGTTTTTCTAGGGAAGTTTTCCCCATATATTTCCCAGGTCTTTACTTTTTTTTTTTTTTTATAGCACTTTAATTCAGGCTTCAACCACTTCCTAATCAGATCAGGTGAAATCATTTCCTTCCCATACCCTCGATGTATCTCACACCTAGTAATTCTTTTTTTAAAGATCTTATTTACCCATTTGACAGACAGATCACAAGTAGGTAGAGAGGGAGGCAGAGAGAGAGGGGGAAAGCAGGCTCCCCGCTGAGCAGAGAGCCCGATGTGGGGCTCCATCCCAGGACCCTGAAATCATGACCTGAGCCGAAGGCAGAGGCCTAAACCACTGAGCCACCCAGGAGACCCCATATCTGGTAATTTTTAACCAACGTGGATTTGCTGCATCAAATAGTTCCTTCTTCTTCAAATATAAATATATAAATATATTGATCAAGTCACTCGCATGTCTTAGGAGAATGTCATACCATTAGTAGCAAACTTGAAATCTTGGCCATTGGTTTTGATTAGATATGGTTAGGTTTTTGTAATTTTAAAAATCCCTCCAGCCCTTGGTTCTGTCTGACCTGATTGCTTTCAGCTGTTTCTGCAACAAAAATGTCCCGGCAGGGAAAACTCTCATTGTTTACAGTGGCGCCCCCTTCTGAACACTTTGTTAATAAAAAGCTTTTTTTTTTTTTTTTTTTTCGGGCTATGGTAAATGTGGAACAACAATGAGGTATTTCAAAGAGGTGAACCACAGATAAATTTCTCTAAAGGTGGGGTGAGGTTTACTCAAAAAGGAACTTGACAAGGCTTTTAAAGATATCGACAATCATTATAACATAACGTGACTGATTGTTACTGTGTGCTTAAGTGGGCCAACACTTGTTGGCTTCCAAGATAAACTAACATAGTTGAGATGGTTCTAGCGGCCTTCTAGCACAGGGTCTCATGAGGCAGGGATTCTAGCCACTGGCTGTGCAAGGCATGAGGCCTGTTAGGGATTTTATTTTTTCCTCTGCAGAATGGGTCTTTCTACATTCCAGGTCCTTTCTACCCCAATAAATAAAGCAGCGATTCTCTCAATGAGTTGTACTATTGGTTTAAACAGCCAACTGTCTCTTTAAAAGGACTTTTGATTAAATTCCTTTAAAAAAAGTCCTTTCAAAAAAATCTCTTTTTTTCTATTTTTTATTTTTAAATCCCATATGTTTACTCTGATCGTGGAACTTTGTCATTTTGACCTTCTCTGCTGATTAAAATATTCTTCATCATCAGCACCTACTGCTCTCCTCTCCTGGTGGTCTCTCCGGAAGGGGTCTTCTCTAGGTCTTCTAGCAGGAGATGGGCACTTCCCCTCTACCCATGTTTCCAGACCAGCCTTACCTATCCTGCAGGGTCAGGTCGGCCTGGCTTTTGGTCTGTTGTTCTCTTCTGAGTCGTTAGTTTTTCATAGATACCGTGCTTTGCATTTGTCAGGACTTACCCTGGACTATCAAAACCCTTTTCTGGTGCCAGTGAATCCTAAAAAACAGTCGTGATGAGAGAACCAGGAACTCGAACAGATCATATTTATCCTGAATGTTCTGTCCAAAATGAAAAATACATTTCTGAGGAGCCTCAAGACCTCTGAGAAGGGAAGTTTCACCAACTCTGTTATGTAGGGGCATCAATTCCGATTCTGTGTCAATTTTTTTTACTTTCCCAGCTAGTAATTCTCTACCTCAGATAGCCCACTCTCTACCGTTTCCTCTCTCAAAGGCAGTTGCTCTTACAGTCTGCACATGGCACTTGGGGCCTGCTGGTCGTTGGCTACTGCCCTCTCTACCTTGGGTCTAACAGCTGCGGGGCATCAAGATGAGAACGTCTCTTGTTCTAAGACTTAATAGAGTTTGGGACACATGGGAAGCAATAATCACTTTTGTTGTTGATCCAAGTGTTCAAACATTCTTAATTATTTTAGTACCACAGTTTACTTGTTCTAAGATTTGTCCTCCACCCCCATGTTAATATCTCTTAAAGTGGAACTCACCTTGCACTTGATGACATATCCTAGTTTAACTGACAGCATTTCTCTTTCTTAGTCGTACATAAACTATATTGCATCTTACCCTTGATAAAAGCTAGGATGCAATTAAATACTCTATTATGGTTACGATTCTGATATTTGAAATCCTCCGGTAACACCCTCTGCCGCCACAGTGTAGTACCTCACTTCCTCGGCATAGTATACAAACCATCTCACCCCAGTGTTAACCCCAGATCTCAGCCTCCATCCCCAGGTGATGCTGCCAGATCAGCTGTCGGTTGTCATGAACTTGCTGTAGTTTCCCGAATGCACTGTGCTGCCTCCTGGCACTTTGAAACTTGACACACTCATCCTCATTCTTCACTTTGCCATTGTCTATCACCTCCCCTGAAAATCTGTTCCTAAGTGGCTTTTCCCAGGTCCAACCTACCCTTGGCAGTCTTTTATCTCCCTGTGGTAAAGCCTGTCACATTGCACCATGGACATGCCCATTGTCCCCTGTAGAAGATAAAAGGGACAGTGAGGTCCCCCAGCATTTGCAGCTCTAGTGCAGAGCCCCATGCCTGGCTTGCAGGAAATGCCAGATCACGAAGACAATTGGAGATCATGCTCTGGCTAAAACCAGCTCTTCTTTGCCTACCGCAGGATCTGGATCAATAAAGAGCAGCCAGTTATTATTGCTGTTTTTCTAGGGAAGTTTTCCCCATATATTTCCCAGGTCTTTACTTTTTTTTTTTTTTTATAGCACTTTAATTCAGGCTTCAACCACTTCCTAATCAGATCAGGTGAAATCATTTCCTTCCCATACCCTCGATGTATTTCACACCTAGTAATTCTTTTTTTAAAGATCTTATTTACCCATTTGACAGACAGATCACAAGTAGGTAGAGAGGGAGGCAGAGAGAGAGGGGGAAAGCAGGCTCCCCGCTGAGCAGAGAGCCCGATGTGGGGCTCCATCCCAGGACCCTGAAATCATGACCTGAGCCGAAGGCAGAGGCCTAAACCTCTGAGCCACCCAGGAGACCCCATATCTGGTAATTTTTAACCAACGTGGATTTGCTGCATCAAATAGTTCCTTCTTCTTCAAATATAAATATATAAATATATTGATCAAGTCACTCGCATGTCTTAGGAGAATGTCATACCATTAGTAGCAAACTTGAAATCTTGGCCATTGGTTTTGATTAGATATGGTTAGGTTTTTGTAATTTTAAAAATCCCTCCAGCCCTTGGTTCTGTCTGACCTGATTGCTTTCAGCTGTTTCTGCAACAAAAATGTCCCGGCAGGGAAAACTCTCATTGTTTACAGTGGCGCCCCCTTCTGAACACTTTGTTAATAAAAAGCTTTTTTTTTTTTTTTTTTTTCGGGCTATGGTAAATGTGGAACAACAATGAGGTATTTCAAAGAGGTGAACCACAGATAAATTTCTCTAAAGGTGGGGTGAGGTTTACTCAAAAAGGAACTTGACAAGGCTTTTAAAGATATCGACAATCATTATAACATAACGTGACTGATTGTTACTGTGTGCTTAAGTGGGCCAACACTTGTTGGCTTCCAAGATAAACTAACATAGTTGAGATGGTTCTAGCGGCCTTCTAGCACAGGGTCTCATGAGGCAGGGATTCTAGCCACTGGCTGTGCAAGGCATGAGGCCTGTTAGGGATTTTATTTTTTCCTCTGCAGAATGGGTCTTTCTACATTCCAGGTCCTTTCTACCCCAATAAATAAAGCAGCGATTCTCTCAATGAGTTGTACTATTGGTTTAAACAGCCAACTGTCTCTTTAAAAGGACTTTTGATTAAATTCCTTTAAAAAAAGTCCTTTCAAAAAAATCTCTTTTTTTCTATTTTTTATTTTTAAATCCCATATGTTTACTCTGATCGTGGAACTTTGTCATTTTGACCTTCTCTGCTGATTAAAATATTCTTCATCATCAGCACCTACTGCTCTCCTCTCCTGGTGGTCTCTCCGGAAGGGGTCTTCTCTAGGTCTTCTAGCAGGAGATGGGCACTTCCCCTCTACCCATGTTTCCAGACCAGCCTTACCTATCCTGCAGGGTCAGGTCGGCCTGGCTTTTGGTCTGTTGTTCTCTTCTGAGTCGTTAGTTTTTCATAGATACCGTGCTTTGCATTTGTCAGGACTTACCCTGGACTATCAAAACCCTTTTCTGGTGCCAGTGAATCCTAAAAAACAGTCGTGATGAGAGAACCAGGAACTCGAACAGATCATATTTATCCTGAATGTTCTGTCCAAAATGAAAAATACATTTCTGAGGAGCCTCAAGACCTCTGAGAAGGGAAGTTTCACCAACTCTGTTATGTAGGGGCATCAATTCCGATTCTGTGTCAATTTTTTTTACTTTCCCAGCTAGTAATTCTCTACCTCAGATAGCCCACTCTCTACCGTTTCCTCTCTCCAAGGCAGTTGCTCTTACAGTCTGCACATGGCACTTGCGGCCTGCTGGTCGTTGGCTACTGCCCTCTCTACCTTGGGTCTAACAGCTGCGGGGCATCAAGATGAGAACGTCTCTTGTTCTAAGACTTAATAGAGTTTGGGACACATGGGAAGCAATAATCACTTTTGTTGTTGATCCAAGTGTTCAAACATTCTTAATTATTTTAGTACCACAGTTTACTTGTTCTAAGATTTGTCCTCCACCCCCATGTTAATATCTCTTAAAGTGGAACTCACCTTGCACTTGATGACATATCCTAGTTTAACTGACAGCATTTCTCTTTCTTAGTCGTACATAAACTATATTGCATCTTACCCTTGATAAAAGCTAGGATGCAATTAAATACTCTATTATGGTTACGATTCTGATATTTGAAATCCTCCGGTAACACCCTCTGCCGCCACAGTGTAGTACCTCACTTCCTTGGCATAGTATACAAACCATCTCACCCCAGTGTTAACCCCAGATCTCAGCCTCCATCCCCAGGTGATGCTGCCAGATCAGCTGTCGGTTGTCATGAACTTGCTGTAGTTTCCCGAATGCACTGTGCTGCCTCCTGGCACTTTGAAACTTGACACACTCATCCTCATTCTTCACTTTGCCATTGTCTATCACCTCCCCTGAAAATCTGTTCCTAAGTGGCTTTTCCCAGGTCCAACCTACCCTTGGCAGTCTTTTATCTCCCTGTGGTAAAGCCTGTCACATTGCACCATGGACATGCCCATTGTCCCCTGTAGAAGATAAAAGGGACAGTGAGGTCCCCCAGCATTTGCAGCTCTAGTGCAGAGCCCCATGCCTGGCTTGCAGGAAATGCCAGATCACGAAGACAATTGGAGATCATGCTCTGGCTAAAACCAGCTCTTCTTTGCCTACCGCAGGATCTGGATCAATAAAGAGCAGCCAGTTATTATTGCTGTTTTTCTAGGGAAGTTTTCCCCATATATTTCCCAGGTCTTTACTTTTTTTTTTTTTTTTATAGCACTTTAATTCAGGCTTCAACCACTTCCTTATCAGATCAGGTGAAATCATTTCCTTCCCATACCCTCGATGTATTTCACACCTAGTAATTCTTTTTTTAAAGATCTTATTTACCCATTTGACAGACAGATCACAAGTAGGTAGAGAGGGAGGCAGAGAGAGAGGGGGAAAGCAGGCTCCCCGCTGAGCAGAGAGCCCAATGTGGGGCTCCATCCCAGGACCCTGAAATCATGACCTGAGCCGAAGGCAGAGGCCTAAACCACTGAGCCACCCAGGAGACCCCATATCTGGTAATTTTTAACCAACGTGGATTTGCTGCATCAAATAGTTCCTTCTTCTTCAAATATAAATATATAAATATATTGATCAAGTCACTCGCATGTCTTAGGAGAATGTCATACCATTAGTAGCAAACTTGAAATCTTGGCCATTGGTTTTGATTAGATATGGTTAGGTTTTTGTAATTTTAAAAATCCCTCCAGCCCTTGGTTCTGTCTGACCTGATTGCTTTCAGCTGTTTCTGCAACAAAAATGTCCCGGCAGGGAAAACTCTCATTGTTTACAGTGGCGCCCCCTTCTGAACACTTTGTTAATAAAAAGCTTTTTTTTTTTTTTTTTTTCCGGGCTATGGTAAATGTGGAACAACAATGAGGTATTTCAAAGAGGTGAACCACAGATAAATTTCTCTAAAGGTGGGGTGAGGTTTACTCAAAAAGGAACTTGACAAGGCTTTTAAAGATATCGACAATCATTATAACATAACGTGACTGATTGTTACTGTGTGCTTAAGTGGGCCAACACTTGTTGGCTTCCAAGATAAACTAACATAGTTGAGATGGTTCTAGCGGCCTTCTAGCACAGGGTCTCATGAGGCAGGGATTCTAGCCACTGGCTGTGCAAGGCATGAGGCCTGTTAGGGATTTTATTTTTTCCTCTGCAGAATGGGTCTTTCTACATTCCAGGTCCTTTCTACCCCAATAAATAAAGCAGCGATTCTCTCAATGAGTTGTACTATTGGTTTAAACAGCCAACTGTCTCTTTAAAAGGACTTTTGATTAAATTCCTTTAAAAAAAGTCCTTTCAAAAAAATCTTTTTTTTTCTATTTTTTATTTTTAAATCCCATATGTTTACTCTGATCGTGGAACTTTGTCATTTTGACCTTCTCTGCTGATTAAAATATTCTTCATCATCAGCACCTACTGCTCTCCTCTCCTGGTGGTCTCTCCGGAAGGGGTCTTCTCTAGGTCTTCTAGCAGGAGATGGGCACTTCCCCTCTACCCATGTTTCCAGACCAGCCTTACCTATCCTGCAGGGTCAGGTCGGCCTGGCTTTTGGTCTGTTGTTCTCTTCTGAGTCGTTAGTTTTTCATAGATACCGTGCTTTGCATTTGTCAGGACTTACCCTGGACTATCAAAACCCTTTTCTGGTGCCAGTGAATCCTAAAAAACAGTCGTGATGAGAGAACCAGGAACTCGAACAGATCATATTTATCCTGAATGTTCTGTCCAAAATGAAAAATACATTTCTGAGGAGCCTCAAGACCTCTGAGAAGGGAAGTTTCACCAACTCTGTTATGTAGGGGCATCAATTCCGATTCTGTGTCAATTTTTTTTACTTTCCCAGCTAGTAATTCTCTACCTCAGATAGCCCACTCTCTACCGTTTCCTCTCTCAAAGGCAGTTGCTCTTACAGTCTGCACATGGCACTTGGGGCCTGCTGGTCGTTGGCTACTGCCCTCTCTACCTTGGGTCTAACAGCTGCGGGGCATCAAGATGAGAACGTCTCTTGTTCTAAGACTTAATAGAGTTTGGGACACATGGGAAGCAATAATCACTTTTGTTGTTGATCCAAGTGTTCAAACATTCTTAATTATTTTAGTACCACAGTTTACTTGTTCTAAGATTTGTCCTCCACCCCCATGTTAATATCTCTTAAAGTGGAACTCACCTTGCACTTGATGACATATCCTAGTTTAACTGACAGCATTTCTCTTTCTTAGTCGTACATAAACTATATTGCATCTTACCCTTGATAAAAGCTAGGATGCAATTAAATACTCTATTATGGTTACGATTCTGATATTTGAAATCCTCCGGTAACACCCTCTGCCGCCACAGTGTAGTACCTCACTTCCTCGGCATAATATACAAACCATCTCACCCCAGTGTTAACCCCAGATCTCAGCCTCCATCCCCAGGTGATGCTGCCAGATCAGCTGTCGGTTGTCATGAACTTGCTGTAGTTTCCCGAATGCACTGTGCTGCCTCCTGGCACTTTGAAACTTGACACACTCATCCTCATTCTTCACTTTGCCATTGTCTATCACCTCCCCTGAAAATCTGTTCCTAAGTGGCTTTTCCCAGGTCCAACCTACCCTTGGCAGTCTTTTATCTCCCTGTGGTAAAGCCTGTCACATTGCACCATGGACATGCCCATTGTCCCCTGTAGAAGATAAAAGGGACAGTGAGGTCCCCCAGCATTTGCAGCTCTAGTGCAGAGCCCCATGCCTGGCTTGCAGGAAATGCCAGATCACGAAGACAATTGGAGATCATGCTCTGGCTAAAACCAGCTCTTCTTTGCCTACCGCAGGATCTGGATCAATAAAGAGCAGCCAGTTATTATTGCTGTTTTTCTAGGGAAGTTTTCCCCATATATTTCCCAGGTCTTTACTTTTTTTTTTTTTATAGCACTTTAATTCAGGCTTCAACCACTTCCTAATCAGATCAGGTGAAATCATTTCCTTCCCATACCCTCGATGTATTTCACACCTAGTAATTCTTTTTTTAAAGATCTTATTTACCCATTTGACAGACAGATCACAAGTAGGTAGAGAGGGAGGCAGAGAGAGAGGGGGAAAGCAGGCTCCCCGCTGAGCAGAGAGCCCGATGTGGGGCTCCATCCCAGGACCCTGAAATCATGACCTGAGCCGAAGGCAGAGGCCTAAACCACTGAGCCACCCAGGAGACCCCATATCTGGTAATTTTTAACCAACGTGGATTTGCTGCATCAAATAGTTCCTTCTTCTTCAAATATAAATATATAAATATATTGATCAAGTCACTCGCATGTCTTAGGAGAATGTCATACCATTAGTAGCAAACTTGAAATCTTGGCCATTGGTTTTGATTAGATATGGTTAGGTTTTTGTAATTTTAAAAATCCCTCCAGCCCTTGGTTCTGTCTGACCTGATTGCTTTCAGCTGTTTCTGCAACAAAAATGTCCCGGCAGGGAAAACTCTCATTGTTTACAGTGGCGCCCCCTTCTGAACACTTTGTTAATAAAAAGCTTTTTTTTTTTTTTTTTTTTCGGGCTATGGTAAATGTGGAACAACAATGAGGTATTTCAAAGAGGTGAACCACAGATAAATTTCTCTAAAGGTGGGGTGAGGTTTACTCAAAAAGGAACTTGACAAGGCTTTTAAAGATATCGACAATCATTATAACATAACGTGACTGATTGTTACTGTGTGCTTAAGTGGGCCAACACTTGTTGGCTTCCAAGATAAACTAACATAGTTGAGATGGTTCTAGCGGCCTTCTAGCACAGGGTCTCATGAGGCAGGGATTCTAGCCACTGGCTGTGCAAGGCATGAGGCCTGTTAGGGATTTTATTTTTTCCTCTGCAGAATGGGTCTTTCTACATTCCAGGTCCTTTCTACCCCAATAAATAAAGCAGCGATTCTCTCAATGAGTTGTACTATTGGTTTAAACAGCCAACTGTCTCTTTAAAAGGACTTTTGATTAAATTCCTTTAAAAAAAGTCCTTTCAAAAAAATCTCTTTTTTTCTATTTTTTATTTTTAAATCCCATATGTTTACTCTGATCGTGGAACTTTGTCATTTTGACCTTCTCTGCTGATTAAAATATTCTTCATCATCAGCACCTACTGCTCTCCTCTCCTGGTGGTCTCTCCGGAAGGGGTCTTCTCTAGGTCTTCTAGCAGGAGATGGGCACTTCCCCTCTACCCATGTTTCCAGACCAGCCTTACCTATCCTGCAGGGTCAGGTCGGCCTGGCTTTTGGTCTGTTGTTCTCTTCTGAGTCGTTAGTTTTTCATAGATACCGTGCTTTGCATTTGTCAGGACTTACCCTGGACTATCAAAACCCTTTTCTGGTGCCAGTGAATCCTAAAAAACAGTCGTGATGAGAGAACCAGGAACTCGAACAGATCATATTTATCCTGAATGTTCTGTCCAAAATGAAAAATACATTTCTGAGGAGCCTCAAGACCTCTGAGAAGGGAAGTTTCACCAACTCTGTTATGTAGGGGCATCAATTCCGATTCTGTGTCAATTTTTTTACTTTCCCAGCTAGTAATTCTCTACCTCAGATAGCCCACTCTCTACCGTTTCCTCTCTCAAAGGCAGATGCTCTTACAGTCTGCACATGGCACTTGGGGCCTGCTGGTCGTTGGCTACTGCCCTCTCTACCTTGGGTCTAACAGCTGCGGGGCATCAAGATGAGAACGTCTCTTGTTCTAAGACTTAATAGAGTTTGGGACACATGGGAAGCAATAATCACTTTTGTTGTTGATCCAAGTGTTCAAACATTCTTAATTATTTTAGTACCACAGTTTACTTGTTCTAAGATTTGTCCTCCACCCCCATGTTAATATCTCTTAAAGTGGAACTCACCTTGCACTTGATGACATACCCTAGTTTAACTGACAGCATTTCTCTTTCTTAGTCGTACATAAACTATATTGCATCTTACCCTTGATAAAAGCTAGGATGCAATTAAATACTCTATTATGGTTACGATTCTGATATTTGAAATCCTCCGGTAACACCCTCTGCCGCCACAGTGTAGTACCTCACTTCCTCGGCATAGTATACAAACCATCTCACCCCAGTGTTAACCCCAGATCTCAGCCTCCATCCCCAGGTGATGCTGCCAGATCAGCTGTCGGTTGTCATGAACTTGCTGTAGTTTCCCGAATGCACTGTGCTGCCTCCTGGCACTTTGAAACTTGACACACTCATCCTCATTCTTCACTTTGCCATTGTCTATCACCTCCCCTGAAAATCTGTTCCTAAGTGGCTTTTCCCAGGTCCAACCTACCCTTGGCAGTCTTTTATCTCCCTGTGGTAAAGCCTGTCACATTGCACCATGGACATGCCCATTGTCCCCTGTAGAAGATAAAAGGGACAGTGAGGTCCCCCAGCATTTGCAGCTCTAGTGCAGAGCCCCATGCCTGGCTTGCAGGAAATGCCAGATCACGAAGACAATTGGAGATCATGCTCTGGCTAAAACCAGCTCTTCTTTGCCTACCGCAGGATCTGGATCAATAAAGAGCAGCCAGTTATTATTGCTGTTTTTCTAGGGAAGTTTTCCCCATATATTTCCCAGGTCTTTACTTTTTTTTTTTTTTATAGCACTTTAATTCAGGCTTCAACCACTTCCTAATCAGATCAGGTGAAATCATTTCCTTCCCATACCCTCGATGTATTTCACACCTAGTAATTCTTTTTTTAAAGATCTTATTTACCCATTTGACAGACAGATCACAAGTAGGTAGAGAGGGAGGCAGAGAGAGAGGGGGAAAGCAGGCTCCCCGCTGAGCAGAGAGCCCGATGTGGGGCTCCATCCCAGGACCCTGAAATCATGACCTGAGCCGAAGGCAGAGGCCTAAACCACTGAGCCACCCAGGAGACCCGATATCTGGTAATTTTTAACCAACGTGGATTTGCTGCATCAAATAGTTCCTTCTTCTTCAAATATAAATATATAAATATATTGATCAAGTCACTCGCATGTCTTAGGAGAATGTCATACCATTAGTAGCAAACTTGAAATCTTGGCCATTGGTTTTGATTAGATATGGTTAGGTTTTTGTAATTTTAAAAATCCCTCCAGCCCTTGGTTCTGTCTGACCTGATTGCTTTCAGCTGTTTCTGCAACAAAAATGTCCCGGCAGGGAAAACTCTCATTGTTTACAGTGGCGCCCCCTTCTGAACACTTTGTTAATAAAAAGCTTTTTTTTTTTTTTTTTTTTTCGGGCTATGGTAAATGTGGAACAACAATGAGGTATTTCAAAGAGGTGAACCACAGATAAATTTCTCTAAAGGTGGGGTGAGGTTTACTCAAAAAGGAACTTGACAAGGCTTTTAAAGATATCGACAATCATTATAACATAACGTGACTGATTGTTACTGTGTGCTTAAGTGGGCCAACACTTGTTGGCTTCCAAGATAAACTAACATAGTTGAGATGGTTCTAGCGGCCTTCTAGCACAGGGTCTCATGAGGCAGGGATTCTAGCCACTGGCTGTGCAAGGCATGAGGCCTGTTAGGGATTTTATTTTTTCCTCTGCAGAATGGGTCTTTCTACATTCCAGGTCCTTTCTACCCCAATAAATAAAGCAGCGATTCTCTCAATGAGTTGTACTATTGGTTTAAACAGCCAACTGTCTCTTTAAAAGGACTTTTGATTAAATTCCTTTAAAAAAAGTCCTTTCAAAAAAATCTCTTTTTTTCTATTTTTTATTTTTAAATCCCATATGTTTACTCTGATCGTGGAACTTTGTCATTTTGACCTTCTCTGCTGATTAAAATATTCTTCATCATCAGCACCTACTGCTCTCCTCTCCTGGTGGTCTCTCCGGAAGGGGTCTTCTCTAGGTCTTCTAGCAGGAGATGGGCACTTCCCCTCTACCCATGTTTCCAGACCAGCCTTACCTATCCTGCAGGGTCAGGTCGGCCTGGCTTTTGGTCTGTTGTTCTCTTCTGAGTCGTTAGTTTTTCATAGATACCGTGCTTTGCATTTGTCAGGACTTACCCTGGACTATCAAAACCCTTTTCTGGTGCCAGTGAATCCTAAAAAACAGTCGTGATGAGAGAACCAGGAACTCGAACAGATCATATTTATCCTGAATGTTCTGTCCAAAATGAAAAATACATTTCTGAGGAGCCTCAAGACCTCTGAGAAGGGAAGTTTCACCAACTCTGTTATGTAGGGGCATCAATTCCGATTCTGTGTCAATTTTTTTACTTTCCCAGCTAGTAATTCTCTACCTCAGATAGCCCACTCTCTACCGTTTCCTCTCTCAAAGGCAGTTGCTCTTACAGTCTGCACATGGCACTTGGGGCCTGCTGGTCGTTGGCTACTGCCCTCTCTACCTTGGGTCTAACAGCTGCGGGGCATCAAGATGAGAACGTCTCTTGTTCTAAGACTTAATAGAGTTTGGGACACATGGGAAGCAATAATCACTTTTGTTGTTGATCCAAGTGTTCAAACATTCTTAATTATTTTAGTACCACAGTTTACTTGTTCTAAGATTTGTCCTCCACCCCCATGTTAATATCTCTTAAAGTGGAACTCACCTTGCACTTGATGACATACCCTAGTTTAACTGACAGCATTTCTCTTTCTTAGTCGTACATAAACTATATTGCATCTTACCCTTGATAAAAGCTAGGATGCAATTAAATACTCTATTATGGTTACGATTCTGATATTTGAAATCCTCCGGTAACACCCTCTGCCGCCACAGTGTAGTACCTCACTTCCTCGGCATAGTATACAAACCATCTCACCCCAGTGTTAACCCCAGATCTCAGCCTCCATCCCCAGGTGATGCTGCCAGATCAGCTGTCGGTTGTCATGAACTTGCTGTAGTTTCCCGAATGCACTGTGCTGCCTCCTGGCACTTTGAAACTTGACACACTCATCCTCATTCTTCACTTTGCCATTGTCTATCACCTCCCCTGAAAATCTGTTCCTAAGTGGCTTTTCCCAGGTCCAACCTACCCTTGGCAGTCTTTTATCTCCCTGTGGTAAAGCCTGTCACATTGCACCATGGACATGCCCATTGTCCCCTGTAGAAGATAAAAGGGACAGTGAGGTCCCCCAGCATTTGCAGCTCTAGTGCAGAGCCCCATGCCTGGCTTGCAGGAAATGCCAGATCACGAAGACAATTGGAGATCATGCTCTGGCTAAAACCAGCTCTTCTTTGCCTACCGCAGGATCTGGATCAATAAAGAGCAGCCAGTTATTATTGCTGTTTTTCTAGGGAAGTTTTCCCCATATATTTCCCAGGTCTTTACTTTTTTTTTTTTTTTATAGCACTTTAATTCAGGCTTCAACCACTTCCTAATCAGATCAGGTGAAATCATTTCCTTCCCATACCCTCGATGTATTTCACACCTAGTAATTCTTTTTTTAAAGATCTTATTTACCCATTTGACAGACAGATCACAAGTAGGTAGAGAGGGAGGCAGAGAGAGAGGGGGAAAGCAGGCTCCCCGCTGAGCAGAGAGCCCGATGTGGGGCTCCATCCCAGGACCCTGAAATCATGACCTGAGCCGAAGGCAGAGGCCTAAACCACTGAGCCACCCAGGAGACCCCATATCTGGTAATTTTTAACCAACGTGGATTTGCTGCATCAAATAGTTCCTTCTTCTTCAAATATAAATATATAAATATATTGATCAAGTCACTCGCATGTCTTAGGAGAATGTCATACCATTAGTAGCAAACTTGAAATCTTGGCCATTGGTTTTGATTAGATATGGTTAGGTTTTTGTAATTTTAAAAATCCCTCCAGCCCTTGGTTCTGTCTGACCTGATTGCTTTCAGCTGTTTCTGCAACAAAAATGTCCCGGCAGGGAAAACTCTCATTGTTTACAGTGGCGCCCCCTTCTGAACACTTTGTTAATAAAAAGCTTTTTTTTTTTTTTTTTTTTCCGGGCTATGGTAAATGTGGAACAACAATGAGGTATTTCAAAGAGGTGAACCACAGATAAATTTCTCTAAAGGTGGGGTGAGGTTTACTCAAAAAGGAACTTGACAAGGCTTTTAAAGATATCGACAATCATTATAACATAACGTGACTGATTGTTACTGTGTGCTTAAGTGGGCCAACACTTGTTGGCTTCCAAGATAAACTAACATAGTTGAGATGGTTCTAGCGGCCTTCTAGCACAGGGTCTCATGAGGCAGGGATTCTAGCCACTGGCTGTGCAAGGCATGAGGCCTGTTAGGGATTTTATTTTTTCCTCTGCAGAATGGGTCTTTCTACATTCCAGGTCCTTTCTACCCCAATAAATAAAGCAGCGATTCTCTCAATGAGTTGTACTATTGGTTTAAACAGCCAACTGTCTCTTTAAAAGGACTTTTGATTAAATTCCTTTAAAAAAAGTCCTTTCAAAAAAATCTCTTTTTTTCTATTTTTTATTTTTAAATCCCATATGTTTACTCTGATCGTGGAACTTTGTCATTTTGACCTTCTCTGCTGATTAAAATATTCTTCATCATCAGCACCTACTGCTCTCCTCTCCTGGTGGTCTCTCCGGAAGGGGTCTTCTCTAGGTCTTCTAGCAGGAGATGGGCACTTCCCCTCTACCCATGTTTCCAGACCAGCCTTACCTATCCTGCAGGGTCAGGTCGGCCTGGCTTTTGGTCTGTTGTTCTCTTCTGAGTCGTTAGTTTTTCATAGATACCGTGCTTTGCATTTGTCAGGACTTACCCTGGACTATCAAAACCCTTTTCTGGTGCCAGTGAATCCTAAAAAACAGTCGTGATGAGAGAACCAGGAACTCGAACAGATCATATTTATCCTGAATGTTCTGTCCAAAATGAAAAATACATTTCTGAGGAGCCTCAAGACCTCTGAGAAGGGAAGTTTCACCAACTCTGTTATGTAGGGGCATCAATTCCGATTCTGTGTCAATTTTTTTACTTTCCCAGCTAGTAATTCTCTACCTCAGATAGCCCACTCTCTACCGTTTCCTCTCTCAAAGGCAGTTGCTCTTACAGTCTGCACATGGCACTTGGGGCCTGCTGGTCGTTGGCTACTGCCCTCTCTACCTTGGGTCTAACAGCTGCGGGGCATCAAGATGAGAACGTCTCTTGTTCTAAGACTTAATAGAGTTTGGGACACATGGGAAGCAATAATCACTTTTGTTGTTGATCCAAGTGTTCAAACATTCTTAATTATTTTAGTACCACAGTTTACTTGTTCTAAGATTTGTCCTCCACCCCCATGTTAATATCTCTTAAAGTGGAACTCACCTTGCACTTGATGACATATCCTAGTTTAACTGACAGCATTTCTCTTTCTTAGTCGTACATAAACTATATTGCATCTTACCCTTGATAAAAGCTAGGATGCAATTAAATACTCTATTATGGTTACGATTCTGATATTTGAAATCCTCCGGTAACACCCTCTGCCGCCACAGTGTAGTACCTCACTTCCTCGGCATAGTATACAAACCATCTCACCCCAGTGTTAACCCCAGATCTCAGCCTCCATCCCCAGGTGATGCTGCCAGATCAGCTGTCGGTTGTCATGAACTTGCTGTAGTTTCCCGAATGCACTGTGCTGCCTCCTGGCACTTTGAAACTTGACACACTCATCCTCATTCTTCACTTTGCCATTGTCTATCACCTCCCCTGAAAATCTGTTCCTAAGTGGCTTTTCCCAGGTCCAACCTACCCTTGGCAGTCTTTTATCTCCCTGTGGTAAAGCCTGTCACATTGCACCATGGACATGCCCATTGTCCCCTGTAGAAGATAAAAGGGACAGTGAGGTCCCCCAGCATTTGCAGCTCTAGTGCAGAGCCCCATGCCTGGCTTGCAGGAAATGCCAGATCACGAAGACAATTGGAGATCATGCTCTGGCTAAAACCAGCTCTTCTTTGCCTACCGCAGGATCTGGATCAATAAAGAGCAGCCAGTTATTATTGCTGTTTTTCTAGGGAATTTTTCCCCATATATTTCCCAGGTCTTTACTTTTTTTTTTTTTTATAGCACTTTAATTCAGGCTTCAACCACTTCCTAATCAGATCAGGTGAAATCATTTCCTTCCCATACCCTCGATGTATTTCACACCTAGTAATTCTTTTTTTAAAGATCTTATTTACCCATTTGACAGACAGATCACAAGTAGGTAGAGAGGGAGGCAGAGAGAGAGGGGGAAAGCAGGCTCCCCGCTGAGCAGAGAGCCCGATGTGGGGCTCCATCCCAGGACCCTGAAATCATGACCTGAGCCGAAGGCAGAGGCCTAAACCACTGAGCCACCCAGGAGACCCCATATCTGGTAATTTTTAACCAACGTGGATTTGCTGCATCAAATAGTTCCTTCTTCTTCAAATATAAATATATAAATATATTGATCAAGTCACTCGCATGTCTTAGGAGAATGTCATACCATTAGTAGCAAACTTGAAATCTTGGCCATTGGTTTTGATTAGATATGGTTAGGTTTTTGTAATTTTAAAAATCCCTCCAGCCCTTGGTTCTGTCTGACCTGATTGCTTTCAGCTGTTTCTGCAACAAAAATGTCCCGGCAGGGAAAACTCTCATTGTTTACAGTGGCGCCCCCTTCTGAACACTTTGTTAATAAAAAGCTTTTTTTTTTTTTTTTTTTTTCGGGCTATGGTAAATGTGGAACAACAATGAGGTATTTCAAAGAGGTGAACCACAGATAAATTTCTCTAAAGGTGGGGTGAGGTTTACTCAAAAAGGAACTTGACAAGGCTTTTAAAGATATCGACAATCATTATAACATAACGTGACTGATTGTTACTGTGTGCTTAAGTGGGCCAACACTTGTTGGCTTCCAAGATAAACTAACATAGTTGAGATGGTTCTAGCGGCCTTCTAGCACAGGGTCTCATGAGGCAGGGATTCTAGCCACTGGCTGTGCAAGGCATGAGGCCTGTTAGGGATTTTATTTTTTCCTCTGCAGAATGGGTCTTTCTACATTCCAGGTCCTTTCTACCCCAATAAATAAAGCAGCGATTCTCTCAATGAGTTGTACTATTGGTTTAAACAGCCAACTGTCTCTTTAAAAGGACTTTTGATTAAATTCCTTTAAAAAAAGTCCTTTCAAAAAAATCTCTTTTTTTCTATTTTTTATTTTTAAATCCCATATGTTTACTCTGATCGTGGAACTTTGTCATTTTGACCTTCTCTGCTGATTAAAATATTCTTCATCATCAGCACCTACTGCTCTCCTCTCCTGGTGGTCTCTCCGGAAGGGGTCTTCTCTAGGTCTTCTAGCAGGAGATGGGCACTTCCCCTCTACCCATGTTTCCAGACCAGCCTTACCTATCCTGCAGGGTCAGGTCGGCCTGGCTTTTGGTCTGTTGTTCTCTTCTGAGTCGTTAGTTTTTCATAGATACCGTGCTTTGCATTTGTCAGGACTTACCCTGGACTATCAAAACCCTTTTCTGGTGCCAGTGAATCCTAAAAAACAGTCGTGATGAGAGAACCAGGAACTCGAACAGATCATATTTATCCTGAATGTTCTGTCCAAAATGAAAAATACATTTCTGAGGAGCCTCAAGACCTCTGAGAAGGGAAGTTTCACCAACTCTGTTATGTAGGGGCATCAATTCCGATTCTGTGTCAATTTTTTTACTTTCCCAGCTAGTAATTCTCTACCTCAGATAGCCCACTCTCTACCGTTTCCTCTCTCAAAGGCAGTTGCTCTTACAGTCTGCACATGGCACTTGGGGCCTGCTGGTCGTTGGCTACTGCCCTCTCTACCTTGGGTCTAACAGCTGCGGGGCATCAAGATGAGAACGTCTCTTGTTCTAAGACTTAATAGAGTTTGGGACACATGGGAAGCAATAATCACTTTTGTTGTTGATCCAAGTGTTCAAACATTCTTAATTATTTTAGTACCACAGTTTACTTGTTCTAAGATTTGTCCTCCACCCCCATGTTAATATCTCTTAAAGTGGAACTCACCTTGCACTTGATGACATATCCTAGTTTAACTGACAGCATTTCTCTTTCTTAGTCGTACATAAACTATATTGCATCTTACCCTTGATAAAAGCTAGGATGCAATTAAATACTCTATTATGGTTACGATTCTGATATTTGAAATCCTCCGGTAACACCCTCTGCCGCCACAGTGTAGTACCTCACTTCCTCGGCATAGTATACAAACCATCTCACCCCAGTGTTAACCCCAGATCTCAGCCTCCATCCCCAGGTGATGCTGCCAGATCAGCTGTCGGTTGTCATGAACTTGCTGTAGTTTCCCGAATGCACTGTGCTGCCTCCTGGCACTTTGAAACTTGACACACTCATCCTCATTCTTCACTTTGCCATTGTCTATCACCTCCCCTGAAAATCTGTTCCTAAGTGGCTTTTCCCAGGTCCAACCTACCCTTGGCAGTCTTTTATCTCCCTGTGGTAAAGCCTGTCACATTGCACCATGGACATGCCCATTGTCCCCTGTAGAAGATAAAAGGGACAGTGAGGTCCCCCAGCATTTGCAGCTCTAGTGCAGAGCCCCATGCCTGGCTTGCAGGAAATGCCAGATCACGAAGACAATTGGAGATCATGCTCTGGCTAAAACCAGCTCTTCTTTGCCTACCGCAGGATCTGGATCAATAAAGAGCAGCCAGTTATTATTGCTGTTTTTCTAGGGAATTTTTCCCCATATATTTCCCAGGTCTTTACTTTTTTTTTTTTTTATAGCACTTTAATTCAGGCTTCAACCACTTCCTAATCAGATCAGGTGAAATCATTTCCTTCCCATACCCTCGATGTATTTCACACCTAGTAATTCTTTTTTTAAAGATCTTATTTACCCATTTGACAGACAGATCACAAGTAGGTAGAGAGGGAGGCAGAGAGAGAGGGGGAAAGCAGGCTCCCCGCTGAGCAGAGAGCCCGATGTGGGGCTCCATCCCAGGACCCTGAAATCATGACCTGAGCCGAAGGCAGAGGCCTAAACCACTGAGCCACCCAGGAGACCCGATATCTGGTAATTTTTAACCAACGTGGATTTGCTGCATCAAATAGTTCCTTCTTCTTCAAATATAAATATATAAATATATTGATCAAGTCACTCGCATGTCTTAGGAGAATGTCATACCATTAGTAGCAAACTTGAAATCTTGGCCATTGGTTTTGATTAGATATGGTTAGGTTTTTGTAATTTTAAAAATCCCTCCAGCCCTTGGTTCTGTCTGACCTGATTGCTTTCAGCTGTTTCTGCAACAAAAATGTCCCGGCAGGGAAAACTCTCATTGTTTACAGTGGCGCCCCCTTCTGAACACTTTGTTAATAAAAAGCTTTTTTTTTTTTTTTTTTTTCGGGCTATGGTAAATGTGGAACAACAATGAGGTATTTCAAAGAGGTGAACCACAGATAAATTTCTCTAAAGGTGGGGTGAGGTTTACTCAAAAAGGAACTTGACAAGGCTTTTAAAGATATCGACAATCATTATAACATAACGTGACTGATTGTTACTGTGTGCTTAAGTGGGCCAACACTTGTTGGCTTCCAAGATAAACTAACATAGTTGAGATGGTTCTAGCGGCCTTCTAGCACAGGGTCTCATGAGGCAGGGATTCTAGCCACTGGCTGTGCAAGGCATGAGGCCTGTTAGGGATTTTATTTTTTCCTCTGCAGAATGGGTCTTTCTACATTCCAGGTCCTTTCTACCCCAATAAATAAAGCAGCGATTCTCTCAATGAGTTGTACTATTGGTTTAAACAGCCAACTGTCTCTTTAAAAGGACTTTTGATTAAATTCCTTTAAAAAAAGTCCTTTCAAAAAAATCTCTTTTTTTCTATTTTTTATTTTTAAATCCCATATGTTTACTCTGATCGTGGAACTTTGTCATTTTGACCTTCTCTGCTGATTAAAATATTCTTCATCATCAGCACCTACTGCTCTCCTCTCCTGGTGGTCTCTCCGGAAGGGGTCTTCTCTAGGTCTTCTAGCAGGAGATGGGCACTTCCCCTCTACCCATGTTTCCAGACCAGCCTTACCTATCCTGCAGGGTCAGGTCGGCCTGGCTTTTGGTCTGTTGTTCTCTTCTGAGTCGTTAGTTTTTCATAGATACCGTGCTTTGCATTTGTCAGGACTTACCCTGGACTATCAAAACCCTTTTCTGGTGCCAGTGAATCCTAAAAAACAGTCGTGATGAGAGAACCAGGAACTCGAACAGATCATATTTATCCTGAATGTTCTGTCCAAAATGAAAAATACATTTCTGAGGAGCCTCAAGACCTCTGAGAAGGGAAGTTTCACCAACTCTGTTATGTAGGGGCATCAATTCCGATTCTGTGTCAATTTTTTTACTTTCCCAGCTAGTAATTCTCTACCTCAGATAGCCCACTCTCTACCGTTTCCTCTCTCAAAGGCAGTTGCTCTTACAGTCTGCACATGGCACTTGGGGCCTGCTGGTCGTTGGCTACTGCCCTCTCTACCTTGGGTCTAACAGCTGCGGGGCATCAAGATGAGAACGTCTCTTGTTCTAAGACTTAATAGAGTTTGGGACACATGGGAAGCAATAATCACTTTTGTTGTTGATCCAAGTGTTCAAACATTCTTAATTATTTTAGTACCACAGTTTACTTGTTCTAAGATTTGTCCTCCACCCCCATGTTAATATCTCTTAAAGTGGAACTCACCTTGCACTTGATGACATACCCTAGTTTAACTGACAGCATTTCTCTTTCTTAGTCGTACATAAACTATATTGCATCTTACCCTTGATAAAAGCTAGGATGCAATTAAATACTCTATTATGGTTACGATTCTGATATTTGAAATCCTCCGGTAACACCCTCTGCCGCCACAGTGTAGTACCTCACTTCCTCGGCATAGTATACAAACCATCTCACCCCAGTGTTAACCCCAGATCTCAGCCTCCATCCCCAGGTGATGCTGCCAGATCAGCTGTCGGTTGTCATGAACTTGCTGTAGTTTCCCGAATGCACTGTGCTGCCTCCTGGCACTTTGAAACTTGACACACTCATCCTCATTCTTCACTTTGCCATTGTCTATCACCTCCCCTGAAAATCTGTTCCTAAGTGGCTTTTCCCAGGTCCAACCTACCCTTGGCAGTCTTTTATCTCCCTGTGGTAAAGCCTGTCACATTGCACCATGGACATGCCCATTGTCCCCTGTAGAAGATAAAAGGGACAGTGAGGTCCCCCAGCATTTGCAGCTCTAGTGCAGAGCCCCATGCCTGGCTTGCAGGAAATGCCAGATCACGAAGACAATTGGAGATCATGCTCTGGCTAAAACCAGCTCTTCTTTGCCTACCGCAGGATCTGGATCAATAAAGAGCAGCCAGTTATTATTGCTGTTTTTCTAGGGAAGTTTTCCCCATATATTTCCCAGGTCTTTACTTTTTTTTTTTTTTTATAGCACTTTAATTCAGGCTTCAACCACTTCCTAATCAGATCAGGTGAAATCATTTCCTTCCCATACCCTCGATGTATTTCACACCTAGTAATTCTTTTTTTAAAGATCTTATTTACCCATTTGACAGACAGATCACAAGTAGGTAGAGAGGGAGGCAGAGAGAGAGGGGGAAAGCAGGCTCCCCGCTGAGCAGAGAGCCCGATGTGGGGCTCCATCCCAGGACCCTGAAATCATGACCTGAGCCGAAGGCAGAGGCCTAAACCACTGAGCCACCCAGGAGACCCCATATCTGGTAATTTTTAACCAACGTGGATTTGCTGCATCAAATAGTTCCTTCTTCTTCAAATATAAATATATAAATATATTGATCAAGTCACTCGCATGTCTTAGGAGAATGTCATACCATTAGTAGCAAACTTGAAATCTTGGCCATTGGTTTTGATTAGATATGGTTAGGTTTTTGTAATTTTAAAAATCCCTCCAGCCCTTGGTTCTGTCTGACCTGATTGCTTTCAGCTGTTTCTGCAACAAAAATGTCCCGGCAGGGAAAACTCTCATTGTTTACAGTGGCGCCCCCTTCTGAACACTTTGTTAATAAAAAGCTTTTTTTTTTTTTTTTTTTTCGGGCTATGGTAAATGTGGAACAACAATGAGGTATTTCAAAGAGGTGAACCACAGATAAATTTCTCTAAAGGTGGGGTGAGGTTTACTCAAAAAGGAACTTGACAAGGCTTTTAAAGATATCGACAATCATTATAACATAACGTGACTGATTGTTACTGTGTGCTTAAGTGGGCCAACACTTGTTGGCTTCCAAGATAAACTAACATAGTTGAGATGGTTCTAGCGGCCTTCTAGCACAGGGTCTCATGAGGCAGGGATTCTAGCCACTGGCTGTGCAAGGCATGAGGCCTGTTAGGGATTTTATTTTTTCCTCTGCAGAATGGGTCTTTCTACATTCCAGGTCCTTTCTACCCCAATAAATAAAGCAGCGATTCTCTCAATGAGTTGTACTATTGGTTTAAACAGCCAACTGTCTCTTTAAAAGGACTTTTGATTAAATTCCTTTAAAAAAAGTCCTTTCAAAAAAATCTCTTTTTTTCTATTTTTTATTTTTAAATCCCATATGTTTACTCTGATCGTGGAACTTTGTCATTTTGACCTTCTCTGCTGATTAAAATATTCTTCATCATCAGCACCTACTGCTCTCCTCTCCTGGTGGTCTCTCCGGAAGGGGTCTTCTCTAGGTCTTCTAGCAGGAGATGGGCACTTCCCCTCTACCCATGTTTCCAGACCAGCCTTACCTATCCTGCAGGGTCAGGTCGGCCTGGCTTTTGGTCTGTTGTTCTCTTCTGAGTCGTTAGTTTTTCATAGATACCGTGCTTTGCATTTGTCAGGACTTACCCTGGACTATCAAAACCCTTTTCTGGTGCCAGTGAATCCTAAAAAACAGTCGTGATGAGAGAACCAGGAACTCGAACAGATCATATTTATCCTGAATGTTCTGTCCAAAATGAAAAATACATTTCTGAGGAGCCTCAAGACCTCTGAGAAGGGAAGTTTCACCAACTCTGTTATGTAGGGGCATCAATTCCGATTCTGTGTCAATTTTTTTACTTTCCCAGCTAGTAATTCTCTACCTCAGATAGCCCACTCTCTACCGTTTCCTCTCTCAAAGGCAGTTGCTCTTACAGTCTGCACATGGCACTTGGGGCCTGCTGGTCGTTGGCTACTGCCCTCTCTACCTTGGGTCTAACAGCTGCGGGGCATCAAGATGAGAACGTCTCTTGTTCTAAGACTTAATAGAGTTTGGGACACATGGGAAGCAATAATCACTTTTGTTGTTGATCCAAGTGTTCAAACATTCTTAATTATTTTAGTACCACAGTTTACTTGTTCTAAGATTTGTCCTCCACCCCCATGTTAATATCTCTTAAAGTGGAACTCACCTTGCACTTGATGACATATCCTAGTTTAACTGACAGCATTTCTCTTTCTTAGTCGTACATAAACTATATTGCATCTTACCCTTGATAAAAGCTAGGATGCAATTAAATACTCTATTATGGTTACGATTCTGATATTTGAAATCCTCCGGTAACACCCTCTGCCGCCACAGTGTAGTACCTCACTTCCTCGGCATAGTATACAAACCATCTCACCCCAGTGTTAACCCCAGATCTCAGCCTCCATCCCCAGGTGATGCTGCCAGATCAGCTGTCGGTTGTCATGAACTTGCTGTAGTTTCCCGAATGCACTGTGCTGCCTCCTGGCACTTTGAAACTTGACACACTCATCCTCATTCTTCACTTTGCCATTGTCTATCACCTCCCCTGAAAATCTGTTCCTAAGTGGCTTTTCCCAGGTCCAACCTACCCTTGGCAGTCTTTTATCTCCCTGTGGTAAAGCCTGTCACATTGCACCATGGACATGCCCATTGTCCCCTGTAGAAGATAAAAGGGACAGTGAGGTCCCCCAGCATTTGCAGCTCTAGTGCAGAGCCCCATGCCTGGCTTGCAGGAAATGCCAGATCACGAAGACAATTGGAGATCATGCTCTGGCTAAAACCAGCTCTTCTTTGCCTACCGCAGGATCTGGATCAATAAAGAGCAGCCAGTTATTATTGCTGTTTTTCTAGGGAATTTTTCCCCATATATTTCCCAGGTCTTTACTTTTTTTTTTTTTTTATAGCACTTTAATTCAGGCTTCAACCACTTCCTAATCAGATCAGGTGAAATCATTTCCTTCCCATACCCTCGATGTATTTCACACCTAGTAATTCTTTTTTTAAAGATCTTATTTACCCATTTGACAGACAGATCACAAGTAGGTAGAGAGGGAGGCAGAGAGAGAGGGGGAAAGCAGGCTCCCCGCTGAGCAGAGAGCCCGATGTGGGGCTCCATCCCAGGACCCTGAAATCATGACCTGAGCCGAAGGCAGAGGCCTAAACCACTGAGCCACCCAGGAGACCCGATATCTGGTAATTTTTAACCAACGTGGATTTGCTGCATCAAATAGTTCCTTCTTCTTCAAATATAAATATATAAATATATTGATCAAGTCACTCGCATGTCTTAGGAGAATGTCATACCATTAGTAGCAAACTTGAAATCTTGGCCATTGGTTTTGATTAGATATGGTTAGGTTTTTGTAATTTTAAAAATCCCTCCAGCCCTTGGTTCTGTCTGACCTGATTGCTTTCAGCTGTTTCTGCAACAAAAATGTCCCGGCAGGGAAAACTCTCATTGTTTACAGTGGCGCCCCCTTCTGAACACTTTGTTAATAAAAAGCTTTTTTTTTTTTTTTTTTCGGGCTATGGTAAATGTGGAACAACAATGAGGTATTTCAAAGAGGTGAACCACAGATAAATTTCTCTAAAGGTGGGGTGAGGTTTACTCAAAAAGGAACTTGACAAGGCTTTTAAAGATATCGACAATCATTATAACATAACGTGACTGATTGTTACTGTGTGCTTAAGTGGGCCAACACTTGTTGGCTTCCAAGATAAACTAACATAGTTGAGATGGTTCTAGCGGCCTTCTAGCACAGGGTCTCATGAGGCAGGGATTCTAGCCACTGGCTGTGCAAGGCATGAGGCCTGTTAGGGATTTTATTTTTTCCTCTGCAGAATGGGTCTTTCTACATTCCAGGTCCTTTCTACCCCAATAAATAAAGCAGCGATTCTCTCAATGAGTTGTACTATTGGTTTAAACAGCCAACTGTCTCTTTAAAAGGACTTTTGATTAAATTCCTTTAAAAAAAGTCCTTTCAAAAAAATCTCTTTTTTTCTATTTTTTATTTTTAAATCCCATATGTTTACTCTGATCGTGGAACTTTGTCATTTTGACCTTCTCTGCTGATTAAAATATTCTTCATCATCAGCACCTACTGCTCTCCTCTCCTGGTGGTCTCTCCGGAAGGGGTCTTCTCTAGGTCTTCTAGCAGGAGATGGGCACTTCCCCTCTACCCATGTTTCCAGACCAGCCTTACCTATCCTGCAGGGTCAGGTCGGCCTGGCTTTTGGTCTGTTGTTCTCTTCTGAGTCGTTAGTTTTTCATAGATACCGTGCTTTGCATTTGTCAGGACTTACCCTGGACTATCAAAACCCTTTTCTGGTGCCAGTGAATCCTAAAAAACAGTCGTGATGAGAGAACCAGGAACTCGAACAGATCATATTTATCCTGAATGTTCTGTCCAAAATGAAAAATACATTTCTGAGGAGCCTCAAGACCTCTGAGAAGGGAAGTTTCACCAACTCTGTTATGTAGGGGCATCAATTCCGATTCTGTGTCAATTTTTTTACTTTCCCAGCTAGTAATTCTCTACCTCAGATAGCCCACTCTCTACCGTTTCCTCTCTCCAAGGCAGTTGCTCTTACAGTCTGCACATGGCACTTGGGGCCTGCTGGTCGTTGGCTACTGCCCTCTCTACCTTGGGTCTAACAGCTGCGGGGCATCAAGATGAGAACGTCTCTTGTTCTAAGACTTAATAGAGTTTGGGACACATGGGAAGCAATAATCACTTTTGTTGTTGATCCAAGTGTTCAAACATTCTTAATTATTTTAGTACCACAGTTTACTTGTTCTAAGATTTGTCCTCCACCCCCATGTTAATATCTCTTAAAGTGGAACTCACCTTGCACTTGATGACATATCCTAGTTTAACTGACAGCATTTCTCTTTCTTAGTCGTACATAAACTATATTGCATCTTACCCTTGATAAAAGCTAGGATGCAATTAAATACTCTATTATGGTTACGATTCTGATATTTGAAATCCTCCGGTAACACCCTCTGCCGCCACAGTGTAGTACCTCACTTCCTCGGCATAGTATACAAACCATCTCACCCCAGTGTTAACCCCAGATCTCAGCCTCCATCCCCAGGTGATGCTGCCAGATCAGCTGTCGGTTGTCATGAACTTGCTGTAGTTTCCCGAATGCACTGTGCTGCCTCCTGGCACTTTGAAACTTGACACACTCATCCTCATTCTTCACTTTGCCATTGTCTATCACCTCCCCTGAAAATCTGTTCCTAAGTGGCTTTTCCCAGGTCCAACCTACCCTTGGCAGTCTTTTATCTCCCTGTGGTAAAGCCTGTCACATTGCACCATGGACATGCCCATTGTCCCCTGTAGAAGATAAAAGGGACAGTGAGGTCCCCCAGCATTTGCAGCTCTAGTGCAGAGCCCCATGCCTGGCTTGCAGGAAATGCCAGATCACGAAGACAATTGGAGATCATGCTCTGGCTAAAACCAGCTCTTCTTTGCCTACCGCAGGATCTGGATCAATAAAGAGCAGCCAGTTATTATTGCTGTTTTTCTAGGGAATTTTTCCCCATATATTTCCCAGGTCTTTACTTTTTTTTTTTTTTTTATAGCACTTTAATTCAGGCTTCAACCACTTCCTAATCAGATCAGGTGAAATCATTTCCTTCCCATACCCTCGATGTATTTCACACCTAGTAATTCTTTTTTTAAAGATCTTATTTACCCATTTGACAGACAGATCACAAGTAGGTAGAGAGGGAGGCAGAGAGAGAGGGGGAAAGCAGGCTCCCCGCTGAGCAGAGAGCCCGATGTGGGGCTCCATCCCAGGACCCTGAAATCATGACCTGAGCCGAAGGCAGAGGCCTAAACCACTGAGCCACCCAGGAGACCCCATATCTGGTAATTTTTAACCAACGTGGATTTGCTGCATCAAATAGTTCCTTCTTCTTCAAATATAAATATATAAATATATTGATCAAGTCACTCGCATGTCTTAGGAGAATGTCATACCATTAGTAGCAAACTTGAAATCTTGGCCATTGGTTTTGATTAGATATGGTTAGGTTTTTGTAATTTTAAAAATCCCTCCAGCCCTTGGTTCTGTCTGACCTGATTGCTTTCAGCTGTTTCTGCAACAAAAATGTCCCGGCAGGGAAAACTCTCATTGTTTACAGTGGCGCCCCCTTCTGAACACTTTGTTAATAAAAAGCTTTTTTTTTTTTTTTTTCGGGCTATGGTAAATGTGGAACAACAATGAGGTATTTCAAAGAGGTGAACCACAGATAAATTTCTCTAAAGGTGGGGTGAGGTTAACTCAAAAAGGAACTTGACAAGGCTTTTAAAGATATCGACAATCATTATAACATAACGTGACTGATTGTTACTGTGTGCTTAAGTGGGCCAACACTTGTTGGCTTCCAAGATAAACTAACATAGTTGAGATGGTTCTAGCGGCCTTCTAGCACAGGGTCTCATGAGGCAGGGATTCTAGCCACTGGCTGTGCAAGGCATGAGGCCTGTTAGTGATTTTATTTTTTCCTCTGCAGAATGGGTCTTTCTACATTCCAGGTCCTTTCTACCCCAATAAATAAAGCAGCGATTCTCTCAATGAGTTGTACTATTGGTTTAAACAGCCAACTGTCTCTTTAAAAGGACTTTTGATTAAATTCCTTTAAAAAAAGTCCTTTCAAAAAAAACCTTTTTTTTTCTATTTTTTATTTTTAAATCCCATATGTTTACTCTGATCGTGGAACTTTGTCATTTTGACCTTCTCTGCTGATTAAAATATTCTTCATCATCAGCACCTACTGCTCTCCTCTCCTGGTGGTCTCTCCGGAAGGGGTCTTCTCTAGGTCTTCTAGCAGGAGATGGGCACTTCCCCTCTACCCATGTTTCCAGACCAGCCTTACCTATCCTGCAGGGTCAGGTCGGCCTGGCTTTTGGTCTGTTGTTCTCTTCTGAGTCGTTAGTTTTTCATAGATACCGTGCTTTGCATTTGTCAGGACTTACCCTGGACTATCAAAACCCTTTTCTGGTGCCAGTGAATCCTAAAAAACAGTCGTGATGAGAGAACCAGGAACTCGAACAGATCATATTTATCCTGAATGTTCTGTCCAAAATGAAAAATACATTTCTGAGGAGCCTCAAGACCTCTGAGAAGGGAAGTTTCACCAACTCTGTTATGTAGGGGCATCAATTCCGATTCTGTGTCAATTTTTTTACTTTCCCAGCTAGTAATTCTCTACCTCAGATAGCCCACTCTCTACCGTTTCCTCTCTCCAAGGCAGTTGCTCTTACAGTCTGCACATGGCACTTGGGGCCTGCTGGTCGTTGGCTACTGCCCTCTCTACCTTGGGTCTAACAGCTGCGGGGCATCAAGATGAGAACGTCTCTTGTTCTAAGACTTAATAGAGTTTGGGACACATGGGAAGCAATAATCACTTTTGTTGTTGATCCAAGTGTTCAAACATTCTTAATTATTTTAGTACCACAGTTTACTTGTTCTAAGATTTGTCCTCCACCCCCATGTTAATATCTCTTAAAGTGGAACTCACCTTGCACTTGATGACATATCCTAGTTTAACTGACAGCATTTCTCTTTCTTAGTCGTACATAAACTATATTGCATCTTACCCTTGATAAAAGCTAGGATGCAATTAAATACTCTATTATGGTTACGATTCTGATATTTGAAATCCTCCGGTAACACCCTCTGCCGCCACAGTGTAGTACCTCACTTCCTCGGCATAGTATACAAACCATCTCACCCCAGTGTTAACCCCAGATCTCAGCCTCCATCCCCAGGTGATGCTGCCAGATCAGCTGTCGGTTGTCATGAACTTGCTGTAGTTTCCCGAATGCACTGTGCTGCCTCCTGGCACTTTGAAACTTGACACACTCATCCTCATTCTTCACTTTGCCATTGTCTATCACCTCCCCTGAAAATCTGTTCCTAAGTGGCTTTTCCCAGGTCCAACCTACCCTTGGCAGTCTTTTATCTCCCTGTGGTAAAGCCTGTCACATTGCACCATGGACATGCCCATTGTCCCCTGTAGAAGATAAAAGGGACAGTGAGGTCCCCCAGCATTTGCAGCTCTAGTGCAGAGCCCCATGCCTGGCTTGCAGGAAATGCCAGATCACGAAGACAATTGGAGATCATGCTCTGGCTAAAACCAGCTCTTCTTTGCCTACCGCAGGATCTGGATCAATAAAGAGCAGCCAGTTATTATTGCTGTTTTTCTAGGGAATTTTTCCCCATATATTTCCCAGGTCTTTACTTTTTTTTTTTTTTTATAGCACTTTAATTCAGGCTTCAACCACTTCCTAATCAGATCAGGTGAAATCATTTCCTTCCCATACCCTCGATGTATTTCACACCTAGTAATTCTTTTTTTAAAGATCTTATTTACCCATTTGACAGACAGATCACAAGTAGGTAGAGAGGGAGGCAGAGAGAGAGGGGGAAAGCAGGCTCCCCGCTGAGCAGAGAGCCCGATGTGGGGCTCCATCCCAGGACCCTGAAATCATGACCTGAGCCGAAGGCAGAGGCCTAAACCACTGAGCCACCCAGGAGACCCCATATCTGGTAATTTTTAACCAACGTGGATTTGCTGCATCAAATAGTTCCTTCTTCTTCAAATATAAATATATAAATATATTGATCAAGTCACTCGCATGTCTTAGGAGAATGTCATACCATTAGTAGCAAACTTGAAATCTTGGCCATTGGTTTTGATTAGATATGGTTAGGTTTTTGTAATTTTAAAAATCCCTCCAGCCCTTGGTTCTGTCTGACCTGATTGCTTTCAGCTGTTTCTGCAACAAAAATGTCCCGGCAGGGAAAACTCTCATTGTTTACAGTGGCGCCCCCTTCTGAACACTTTGTTAATAAAAAGCTTTTTTTTTTTTTTTTTCGGGCTATGGTAAATGTGGAACAACAATGAGGTATTTCAAAGAGGTGAACCACAGATAAATTTCTCTAAAGGTGGGGTGAGGTTAACTCAAAAAGGAACTTGACAAGGCTTTTAAAGATATCGACAATCATTATAACATAACGTGACTGATTGTTACTGTGTGCTTAAGTGGGCCAACACTTGTTGGCTTCCAAATAAACTAACATAGTTGAGATGGTTCTAGCGGCCTTCTAGCACAGGGTCTCATGAGGCAGGGATTCTAGCCACTGGCTGTGCAAGGCATGAGGCCTGTTAGTGATTTTATTTTTTCCTCTGCAGAATGGGTCTTTCTACATTCCAGGTCCTTTCTACCCCAATAAATAAAGCAGCGATTCTCTCAATGAGTTGTACTATTGGTTTAAACAGCCAACTGTCTCTTTAAAAGGACTTTTGATTAAATTCCTTTAAAAAAAGTCCTTTCAAAAAAAACCTTTTTTTTTCTATTTTTTATTTTTAAATCCCATATGTTTACTCTGATCGTGGAACTTTGTCATTTTGACCTTCTCTGCTGATTAAAATATTCTTCATCATCAGCACCTACTGCTCTCCTCTCCTGGTGGTCTCTCCGGAAGGGGTCTTCTCTAGGTCTTCTAGCAGGAGATGGGCACTTCCCCTCTACCCATGTTTCCAGACCAGCCTTACCTATCCTGCAGGGTCAGGTCGGCCTGGCTTTTGGTCTGTTGTTCTCTTCTGAGTCGTTAGTTTTTCATAGATACCGTGCTTTGCATTTGTCAGGACTTACCCTGGACTATCAAAACCCTTTTCTGGTGCCAGTGAATCCTAAAAAACAATCGTGATGAGAGAACCAGGAACTCGAACAGATCATATTTATCCTGAATGTTCTGTCCAAAATGAAAAATACATTTCTGAGGAGCCTCAAGACCTCTGAGAAGGGAAGTTTCACCAACTCTGTTATGTAGGGGCATCAATTCCGATTCTGTGTCAATTTTTTTACTTTCCCAGCTAGTAATTCTCTACCTCAGATAGCCCACTCTCTACCGTTTCCTCTCTCCAAGGCAGTTGCTCTTACAGTCTGCACATGGCACTTGGGGCCTGCTGGTCGTTGGCTACTGCCCTCTCTACCTTGGGTCTAACAGCTGCGGGGCATCAAGATGAGAACGTCTCTTGTTCTAAGACTTAATAGAGTTTGGGACACATGGGAAGCAATAATCACTTTTGTTGTTGATCCAAGTGTTCAAACATTCTTAATTATTTTAGTACCACAGTTTACTTGTTCTAAGATTTGTCCTCCACCCCCATGTTAATATCTCTTAAAGTGGAACTCACCTTGCACTTGATGACATACCCTAGTTTAACTGACAGCATTTCTCTTTCTTAGTCGTACATAAACTATATTGCATCTTACCCTTGATAAAAGCTAGGATGCAATTAAATACTCTATTATGGTTACGATTCTGATATTTGAAATCCTCCGGTAACACCCTCTGCCGCCACAGTGTAGTACCTCACTTCCTCGGCATAGTATACAAACCATCTCACCCCAGTGTTAACCCCAGATCTCAGCCTCCATCCCCAGGTGATGCTGCCAGATCAGCTGTCGGTTGTCATGAACTTGCTGTAGTTTCCCGAATGCACTGTGCTGCCTCCTGGCACTTTGAAACTTGACACACTCATCCTCATTCTTCACTTTGCCATTGTCTATCACCTCCCCTGAAAATCTGTTCCTAAGTGGCTTTTCCCAGGTCCAACCTACCCTTGGCAGTCTTTTATCTCCCTGTGGTAAAGCCTGTCACATTGCACCATGGACATGCCCATTGTCCCCTGTAGAAGATAAAAGGGACAGTGAGGTCCCCCAGCATTTGCAGCTCTAGTGCAGAGCCCCATGCCTGGCTTGCAGGAAATGCCAGATCACGAAGAAAATTGGAGATCATGCTCTGGCTAAAACCAGCTCTTCTTTGCCTACCGCAGGATCTGGATCAATAAAGAGCAGCCAGTTATTATTGCTGTTTTTCTAGGGAAGTTTTCCCCATATATTTCCCAGGTCTTTACTTTTTTTTTTTTTTTATAGCACTTTAATTCAGGCTTCAACCACTTCCTAATCAGATCAGGTGAAATCATTTCCTTCCCATACCCTCGATGTATTTCACACCTAGTAATTCTTTTTTTAAAGATCTTATTTACCCATTTGACAGACAGATCACAAGTAGGTAGAGAGGGAGGCAGAGAGAGAGGGGGAAAGCAGGCTCCCCGCTGAGCAGAGAGCCCGATGTGGGGCTCCATCCCAGGACCCTGAAATCATGACCTGAGCCGAAGGCAGAGGCCTAAACCACTGAGCCACCCAGGAGACCCCATATCTGGTAATTTTTAACCAACGTGGATTTGCTGCATCAAATAGTTCCTTCTTCTTCAAATATAAATATATAAATATATTGATCAAGTCACTCGCATGTCTTAGGAGAATGTCATACCATTAGTAGCAAACTTGAAATCTTGGCCATTGGTTTTGATTAGATATGGTTAGGTTTTTGTAATTTTAAAAATCCCTCCAGCCCTTGGTTCTGTCTGACCTGATTGCTTTCAGCTGTTTCTGCAACAAAAATGTCCCGGCAGGGAAAACTCTCATTGTTTACAGTGGCGCCCCCTTCTGAACACTTTGTTAATAAAAAGCTTTTTTTTTTTTTTTTTTCGGGCTATGGTAAATGTGGAACAACAATGAGGTATTTCAAAGAGGTGAACCACAGATAAATTTCTCTAAAGGTGGGGTGAGGTTTACTCAAAAAGGAACTTGACAAGGCTTTTAAAGATATCGACAATCATTATAACATAACGTGACTGATTGTTACTGTGTGCTTAAATGGGCCAACACTTGTTGGCTTCCAAGATAAACTAACATAGTTGAGATGGTTCTAGCGGCCTTCTAGCACAGGGTCTCATGAGGCAGGGATTCTAGCCACTGGCTGTGCAAGGCATGAGGCCTGTTAGGGATTTTATTTTTTCCTCTGCAGAATGGGTCTTTCTACATTCCAGGTCCTTTCTACCCCAATAAATAAAGCAGCGATTCTCTCAATGAGTTGTACTATTGGTTTAAACAGCCAACTGTCTCTTTAAAAGGACTTTTGATTAAATTCCTTTAAAAAAAGTCCTTTCAAAAAAATCTTTTTTTTTCTATTTTTTATTTTTAAATCCCATATGTTTACTCTGATCGTGGAACTTTGTCATTTTGACCTTCTCTGCTGATTAAAATATTCTTCATCATCAGCACCTACTGCTCTCCTCTCCTGGTGGTCTCTCCGGAAGGGGTCTTCTCTAGGTCTTCTAGCAGGAGATGGGCACTTCCCCTCTACCCATGTTTCCAGACCAGCCTTACCTATCCTGCAGGGTCAGGTCGGCCTGGCTTTTGGTCTGTTGTTCTCTTCTGAGTCGTTAGTTTTTCATAGATACCGTGCTTTGCATTTGTCAGGACTTACCCTGGACTATCAAAACCCTTTTCTGGTGCCAGTGAATCCTAAAAAACAGTCGTGATGAGAGAACCAGGAACTCGAACAGATCATATTTATCCTGAATGTTCTGTCCAAAATGAAAAATACATTTCTGAGGAGCCTCAAGACCTCTGAGAAGGGAAGTTTCACCAACTCTGTTATGTAGGGGCATCAATTCCGATTCTGTGTCAATTTTTTTACTTTCCCAGCTAGTAATTCTCTACCTCAGATAGCCCACTCTCTACCGTTTCCTCTCTCCAAGGCAGTTGCTCTTACAGTCTGCACATGGCACTTGGGGCCTGCTGGTCGTTGGCTACTGCCCTCTCTACCTTGGGTCTAACAGCTGCGGGGCATCAAGATGAGAACGTCTCTTGTTCTAAGACTTAATAGAGTTTGGGACACATGGGAAGCAATAATCACTTTTGTTGTTGATCCAAGTGTTCAAACATTCTTAATTATTTTAGTACCACAGTTTACTTGTTCTAAGATTTGTCCTCCACCCCCATGTTAATATCTCTTAAAGTGGAACTCACCTTGCACTTGATGACATATCCTAGTTTAACTGACAGCATTTCTCTTTCTTAGTCGTACATAAACTATATTGCATCTTACCCTTGATAAAAGCTAGGATGCAATTAAATACTCTATTATGGTTACGATTCTGATATTTGAAATCCTCCGGTAACACCCTCTGCCGCCACAGTGTAGTACCTCACTTCCTCGGCATAGTATACAAACCATCTCACCCCAGTGTTAACCCCAGATCTCAGCCTCCATCCCCAGGTGATGCTGCCAGATCAGCTGTCGGTTGTCATGAACTTGCTGTAGTTTCCCGAATGCACTGTGCTGCCTCCTGGCACTTTGAAACTTGACACACTCATCCTCATTCTTCACTTTGCCATTGTCTATCACCTCCCCTGAAAATCTGTTCCTAAGTGGCTTTTCCCAGGTCCAACCTACCCTTGGCAGTCTTTTATCTCCCTGTGGTAAAGCCTGTCACATTGCACCATGGACATGCCCATTGTCCCCTGTAGAAGATAAAAGGGACAGTGAGGTCCCCCAGCATTTGCAGCTCTAGTGCAGAGCCCCATGCCTGGCTTGCAGGAAATGCCAGATCACGAAGACAATTGGAGATCATGCTCTGGCTAAAACCAGCTCTTCTTTGCTTACCGCAGGATCTGGATCAATAAAGAGCAGCCAGTTATTATTGCTGTTTTTCTAGGGAATTTTTCCCCATATATTTCCCAGGTCTTTACTTTTTTTTTTTTTTTATAGCACTTTAATTCAGGCTTCAACCACTTCCTAATCAGATCAGGTGAAATCATTTCCTTCCCATACCCTCGATGTATTTCACACCTAGTAATTCTTTTTTTAAAGATCTTATTTACCCATTTGACAGACAGATCACAAGTAGGTAGAGAGGGAGGCAGAGAGAGAGGGGGAAAGCAGGCTCCCCGCTGAGCAGAGAGCCCGATGTGGGGCTCCATCCCAGGACCCTGAAATCATGACCTGAGCCGAAGGCAGAGGCCTAAACCACTGAGCCACCCAGGAGACCCCATATCTGGTAATTTTTAACCAACGTGGATTTGCTGCATCAAATAGTTCCTTCTTCTTCAAATATAAATATATAAATATATTGATCAAGTCACTCGCATGTCTTAGGAGAATGTCATACCATTAGTAGCAAACTTGAAATCTTGGCCATTGGTTTTGATTAGATATGGTTAGGTTTTTGTAATTTTAAAAATCCCTCCAGCCCTTGGTTCTGTCTGACCTGATTGCTTTCAGCTGTTTCTGCAACAAAAATGTCCCGGCAGGGAAAACTCTCATTGTTTACAGTGGCGCCCCCTTCTGAACACTTTGTTAATAAAAAGCTTTTTTTTTTTTTTTTCGGGCTATGGTAAATGTGGAACAACAATGAGGTATTTCAAAGAGGTGAACCACAGATAAATTTCTCTAAAGGTGGGGTGAGGTTAACTCAAAAAGGAACTTGACAAGGCTTTTAAAGATATCGACAATCATTATAACATAACGTGACTGATTGTTACTGTGTGCTTAAGTGGGCCAACACTTGTTGGCTTCCAAGATAAACTAACATAGTTGAGATGGTTCTAGCGGCCTTCTAGCACAGGGTCTCATGAGGCAGGGATTCTAGCCACTGGCTGTGCAAGGCATGAGGCCTGTTAGTGATTTTATTTTTTCCTCTGCAGAATGGGTCTTTCTACATTCCAGGTCCTTTCTACCCCAATAAATAAAGCAGCGATTCTCTCAATGAGTTGTACTATTGGTTTAAACAGCCAACTGTCTCTTTAAAAGGACTTTTGATTAAATTCCTTTAAAAAAAGTCCTTTCAAAAAAAACCTTTTTTTTTCTATTTTTTATTTTTAAATCCCATATGTTTACTCTGATCGTGGAACTTTGTCATTTTGACCTTCTCTGCTGATTAAAATATTCTTCATCATCAGCACCTACTGCTCTCCTCTCCTGGTGGTCTCTCCGGAAGGGGTCTTCTCTAGGTCTTCTAGCAGGAGATGGGCACTTCCCCTCTACCCATGTTTCCAGACCAGCCTTACCTATCCTGCAGGGTCAGGTCGGCCTGGCTTTTGGTCTGTTGTTCTCTTCTGAGTCGTTAGTTTTTCATAGATACCGTGCTTTGCATTTGTCAGGACTTACCCTGGACTATCAAAACCCTTTTCTGGTGCCAGTGAATCCTAAAAAACAATCGTGATGAGAGAACCAGGAACTCGAACAGATCATATTTATCCTGAATGTTCTGTCCAAAATGAAAAATACATTTCTGAGGAGCCTCAAGACCTCTGAGAAGGGAAGTTTCACCAACTCTGTTATGTAGGGGCATCAATTCCGATTCTGTGTCAATTTTTTTACTTTCCCAGCTAGTAATTCTCTACCTCAGATAGCCCACTCTCTACCGTTTCCTCTCTCCAAGGCAGTTGCTCTTACAGTCTGCACATGGCACTTGGGGCCTGCTGGTCGTTGGCTACTGCCCTCTCTACCTTGGGTCTAACAGCTGCGGGGCATCAAGATGAGAACGTCTCTTGTTCTAAGACTTAATAGAGTTTGGGACACATGGGAAGCAATAATCACTTTTGTTGTTGATCCAAGTGTTCAAACATTCTTAATTATTTTAGTACCACAGTTTACTTGTTCTAAGATTTGTCCTCCACCCCCATGTTAATATCTCTTAAAGTGGAACTCACCTTGCACTTGATGACATACCCTAGTTTAACTGACAGCATTTCTCTTTCTTAGTCGTACATAAACTATATTGCATCTTACCCTTGATAAAAGCTAGGATGCAATTAAATACTCTATTATGGTTACGATTCTGATATTTGAAATCCTCCGGTAACACCCTCTGCCGCCACAGTGTAGTACCTCACTTCCTCGGCATAGTATACAAACCATCTCACCCCAGTGTTAACCCCAGATCTCAGCCTCCATCCCCAGGTGATGCTGCCAGATCAGCTGTCGGTTGTCATGAACTTGCTGTAGTTTCCCGAATGCACTGTGCTGCCTCCTGGCACTTTGAAACTTGACACACTCATCCTCATTCTTCACTTTGCCATTGTCTATCACCTCCCCTGAAAATCTGTTCCTAAGTGGCTTTTCCCAGGTCCAACCTACCCTTGGCAGTCTTTTATCTCCCTGTGGTAAAGCCTGTCACATTGCACCATGGACATGCCCATTGTCCCCTGTAGAAGATAAAAGGGACAGTGAGGTCCCCCAGCATTTGCAGCTCTAGTGCAGAGCCCCATGCCTGGCTTGCAGGAAATGCCAGATCACGAAGACAATTGGAGATCATGCTCTGGCTAAAACCAGCTCTTCTTTGCCTACCGCAGGATCTGGATCAATAAAGAGCAGCCAGTTATTATTGCTGTTTTTCTAGGGAAGTTTTCCCCATATATTTCCCAGGTCTTTACTTTTTTTTTTTTTTTTATAGCACTTTAATTCAGGCTTCAACCACTTCCTAATCAGATCAGGTGAAATCATTTCCTTCCCATACCCTCGATGTATTTCACACCTAGTAATTCTTTTTTTAAAGATCTTATTTACCCATTTGACAGACAGATCACAAGTAGGTAGAGAGGGAGGCAGAGAGAGAGGGGGAAAGCAGGCTCCCCGCTGAGCAGAGAGCCCGATGTGGGGCTCCATCCCAGGACCCTGAAATCATGACCTGAGCCGAAGGCAGAGGCCTAAACCACTGAGCCACCCAGGAGACCCCATATCTGGTAATTTTTAACCAACGTGGATTTGCTGCATCAAATAGTTCCTTCTTCTTCAAATATAAATATATAAATATATTGATCAAGTCACTCGCATGTCTTAGGAGAATGTCATACCATTAGTAGCAAACTTGAAATCTTGGCCATTGGTTTTGATTAGATATGGTTAGGTTTTTGTAATTTTAAAAATCCCTCCAGCCCTTGGTTCTGTCTGACCTGATTGCTTTCAGCTGTTTCTGCAACAAAAATGTCCCGGCAGGGAAAACTCTCATTGTTTACAGTGGCGCCCCCTTCTGAACACTTTGTTAATAAAAAGCTTTTTTTTTTTTTTTTTCGGGCTATGGTAAATGTGGAACAACAATGAGGTATTTCAAAGAGGTGAACCACAGATAAATTTCTCTAAAGGTGGGGTGAGGTTTACTCAAAAAGGAACTTGACAAGGCTTTTAAAGATATCGACAATCATTATAACATAACGTGACTGATTGTTACTGTGTGCTTAAATGGGCCAACACTTGTTGGCTTCCAAGATAAACTAACATAGTTGAGATGGTTCTAGCGGCCTTCTAGCACAGGGTCTCATGAGGCAGGGATTCTAGCCACTGGCTGTGCAAGGCATGAGGCCTGTTAGGGATTTTATTTTTTCCTCTGCAGAATGGGTCTTTCTACATTCCAGGTCCTTTCTACCCCAATAAATAAAGCAGCGATTCTCTCAATGAGTTGTACTATTGGTTTAAACATCCAACTGTCTCTTTAAAAGGACTTTTGATTAAATTCCTTTAAAAAAAGTCCTTTCAAAAAAATCTTTTTTTTTCTATTTTTTATTTTTAAATCCCATATGTTTACTCTGATCGTGGAACTTTGTCATTTTGACCTTCTCTGCTGATTAAAATATTCTTCATCATCAGCACCTACTGCTCTCCTCTCCTGGTGGTCTCTCCGGAAGGGGTCTTCTCTAGGTCTTCTAGCAGGAGATGGGCACTTCCCCTCTACCCATGTTTCCAGACCAGCCTTACCTATCCTGCAGGGTCAGGTCGGCCTGGCTTTTGGTCTGTTGTTCTCTTCTGAGTCGTTAGTTTTTCATAGATACCGTGCTTTGCATTTGTCAGGACTTACCCTGGACTATCAAAACCCTTTTCTGGTGCCAGTGAATCCTAAAAAACAGTCGTGATGAGAGAACCAGGAACTCGAACAGATCATATTTATCCTGAATGTTCTGTCCAAAATGAAAAATACATTTCTGAGGAGCCTCAAGACCTCTGAGAAGGGAAGTTTCACCAACTCTGTTATGTAGGGGCATCAATTCCGATTCTGTGTCAATTTTTTTACTTTCCCAGCTAGTAATTCTCTACCTCAGATAGCCCACTCTCTACCGTTTCCTCTCTCAAAGGCAGTTGCTCTTACAGTCTGCACATGGCACTTGGGGCCTGCTGGTCGTTGGCTACTGCCCTCTCTACCTTGGGTCTAACAGCTGCGGGGCATCAAGATGAGAACGTCTCTTGTTCTAAGACTTAATAGAGTTTGGGACACATGGGAAGCAATAATCACTTTTGTTGTTGATCCAAGTGTTCAAACATTCTTAATTATTTTAGTACCACAGTTTACTTGTTCTAAGATTTGTCCTCCACCCCCATGTTAATATCTCTTAAAGTGGAACTCACCTTGCACTTGATGACATATCCTAGTTTAACTGACAGCATTTCTCTTTCTTAGTCGTACATAAACTATATTGCATCTTACCCTTGATAAAAGCTAGGATGCAATTAAATACTCTATTATGGTTACGATTCTGATATTTGAAATCCTCCGGTAACACCCTCTGCCGCCACAGTGTAGTACCTCACTTCCTCGGCATAGTATACAAACCATCTCACCCCAGTGTTAACCCCAGATCTCAGCCTCCATCCCCAGGTGATGCTGCCAGATCAGCTGTCGGTTGTCATGAACTTGCTGTAGTTTCCCGAATGCACTGTGCTGCCTCCTGGCACTTTGAAACTTGACACACTCATCCTCATTCTTCACTTTGCCATTGTCTATCACCTCCCCTGAAAATCTGTTCCTAAGTGGCTTTTCCCAGGTCCAACCTACCCTTGGCAGTCTTTTATCTCCCTGTGGTAAAGCCTGTCACATTGCACCATGGACATGCCCATTGTCCCCTGTAGAAGATAAAAGGGACAGTGAGGTCCCCCAGCATTTGCAGCTCTAGTGCAGAGCCCCATGCCTGGCTTGCAGGAAATGCCAGATCACGAAGACAATTGGAGATCATGCTCTGGCTAAAACCAGCTCTTCTTTGCCTACCGCAGGATCTGGATCAATAAAGAGCAGCCAGTTATTATTGCTGTTTTTCTAGGGAATTTTTCCCCATATATTTCCCAGGTCTTTACTTTTTTTTTTTTTTTATAGCACTTTAATTCAGGCTTCAACCACTTCCTAATCAGATCAGGTGAAATCATTTCCTTCCCATACCCTCGATGTATTTCACACCTAGTAATTCTTTTTTTAAAGATCTTATTTACCCATTTGACAGACAGATCACAAGTAGGTAGAGAGGGAGGCAGAGAGAGAGGGGGAAAGCAGGCTCCCCGCTGAGCAGAGAGCCCGATGTGGGGCTCCATCCCAGGACCCTGAAATCATGACCTGAGCCGAAGGCAGAGGCCTAAACCACTGAGCCACCCAGGAGACCCCATATCTGGTAATTTTTAACCAACGTGGATTTGCTGCATCAAATAGTTCCTTCTTCTTCAAATATAAATATATAAATATATTGATCAAGTCACTCGCATGTCTTAGGAGAATGTCATACCATTAGTAGCAAACTTGAAATCTTGGCCATTGGTTTTGATTAGATATGGTTAGGTTTTTGTAATTTTAAAAATCCCTCCAGCCCTTGGTTCTGTCTGACCTGATTGCTTTCAGCTGTTTCTGCAACAAAAATGTCCCGGCAGGGAAAACTCTCATTGTTTACAGTGGCGCCCCCTTCTGAACACTTTGTTAATAAAAAGCTTTTTTTTTTTTTTTTTTCGGGCTATGGTAAATGTGGAACAACAATGAGGTATTTCAAAGAGGTGAACCACAGATAAATTTCTCTAAAGGTGGGGTGAGGTTTACTCAAAAAGGAACTTGACAAGGCTTTTAAAGATATCGACAATCATTATAACATAACGTGACTGATTGTTACTGTGTGCTTAAATGGGCCAACAATTGTTGGCTTCCAAGATAAACTAACATAGTTGAGATGGTTCTAGCGGCCTTCTAGCACAGGGTCTCATGAGGCAGGGATTCTAGCCACTGGCTGTGCAAGGCATGAGGCCTGTTAGGGATTTTATTTTTTCCTCTGCAGAATGGGTCTTTCTACATTCCAGGTCCTTTCTACCCCAATAAATAAAGCAGCGATTCTCTCAATGAGTTGTACTATTGGTTTAAACAGCCAACTGTCTCTTTAAAAGGACTTTTGATTAAATTCCTTTAAAAAAAGTCCTTTCAAAAAAATCTTTTTTTTTCTATTTTTTATTTTTAAATCCCATATGTTTACTCTGATCGTGGAACTTTGTCATTTTGACCTTCTCTGCTGATTAAAATATTCTTCATCATCAGCACCTACTGCTCTCCTCTCCTGGTGGTCTCTCCGGAAGGGGCCTTCTCTAGGTCTTCTAGCAGGAGATGGGCACTTCCCCTCTACCCATGTTTCCAGACCAGCCTTACCTATCCTGCAGGGTCAGGTCGGCCTGGCTTTTGGTCTGTTGTTCTCTTCTGAGTCGTTAGTTTTTCATAGATACCGTGCTTTGCATTTGTCAGGACTTACCCTGGACTATCAAAACCCTTTTCTGGTGCCAGTGAATCCTAAGAAACAGTCGTGATGAGAGAACCAGGAACTCGAACAGATCATATTTATCCTGAATGTTCTGTCCAAAATGAAAAATACATTTCTGAGGAGCCTCAAGACCTCTGAGAAGGGAAGTTTCACCAACTCTGTTATGTAGGGGCATCAATTCCGATTCTGTGTCAATTTTTTTACTTTCCCAGCTAGTAATTCTCTACCTCAGATAGCCCACTCTCTACCGTTTCCTCTCTCCAAGGCAGTTGCTCTTACAGTCTGCACATGGCACTTGGGGCCTGCTGGTCGTTGGCTACTGCCCTCTCTACCTTGGGTCTAACAGCTGCGGGGCATCAAGATGAGAACGTCTCTTGTTCTAAGACTTAATAGAGTTTGGGACACATGGGAAGCAATAATCACTTTTGTTGTTGATCCAAGTGTTCAAACATTCTTAATTATTTTAGTACCACAGTTTACTTGTTCTAAGATTTGTCCTCCACCCCCATGTTAATATCTCTTAAAGTGGAACTCACCTTGCACTTGATGACATATCCTAGTTTAACTGACAGCATTTCTCTTTCTTAGTCGTACATAAACTATATTGCATCTTACCCTTGATAAAAGCTAGGATGCAATTAAATACTCTATTATGGTTACGATTCTGATATTTGAAATCCTCCGGTAACACCCTCTGCCGCCACAGTGTAGTACCTCACTTCCTCGGCATAGTATACAAACCATCTCACCCCAGTGTTAACCCCAGATCTCAGCCTCCATCCCCAGGTGATGCTGCCAGATCAGCTGTCGGTTGTCATGAACTTGCTGTAGTTTCCCGAATGCACTGTGCTGCCTCCTGGCACTTTGAAACTTGACACACTCATCCTCATTCTTCACTTTGCCATTGTCTATCACCTCCCCTGAAAATCTGTTCCTAAGTGGCTTTTCCCAGGTCCAACCTACCCTTGGCAGTCTTTTATCTCCCTGTGGTAAAGCCTGTCACATTGCACCATGGACATGCCCATTGTCCCCTGTAGAAGATAAAAGGGACAGTGAGGTCCCCCAGCATTTGCAGCTCTAGTGCAGAGCCCCATGCCTGGCTTGCAGGAAATGCCAGATCACGAAGACAATTGGAGATCATGCTCTGGCTAAAACCAGCTCTTCTTTGCCTACCGCAGGATCTGGATCAATAAAGAGCAGCCAGTTATTATTGCTGTTTTTCTAGGGAAGTTTTCCCCATATATTTCCCAGGTCTTTACTTTTTTTTTTTTTTTTATAGCACTTTAATTCAGGCTTCAACCACTTCCTAATCAGATCAGGTGAAATCATTTCCTTCCCATACCCTCGATGTATTTCACACCTAGTAATTCTTTTTTTAAAGATCTTATTTACCCATTTGACAGACAGATCACAAGTAGGTAGAGAGGGAGGCAGAGAGAGAGGGGGAAAGCAGGCTCCCCGCTGAGCAGAGAGCCCGATGTGGGGCTCCATCCCAGGACCCTGAAATCATGACCTGAGCCGAAGGCAGAGGCCTAAACCACTGAGCCACCCAGGAGACCCCATATCTGGTAATTTTTAACCAACGTGGATTTGCTGCATCAAATAGTTCCTTCTTCTTCAAATATAAATATATAAATATATTGATCAAGTCACTCGCATGTCTTAGGAGAATGTCATACCATTAGTAGCAAACTTGAAATCTTGGCCATTGGTTTTGATTAGATATGGTTAGGTTTTTGTAATTTTAAAAATCCCTCCAGCCCTTGGTTCTGTCTGACCTGATTGCTTTCAGCTGTTTCTGCAACAAAAATGTCCCGGCAGGGAAAACTCTCATTGTTTACAGTGGCGCCCCCTTCTGAACACTTTGTTAATAAAAAGCTTTTTTTTTTTTTTTTCGGGCTATGGTAAATGTGGAACAACAATGAGGTATTTCAAAGAGGTGAACCACAGATAAATTTCTCTAAAGGTGGGGTGAGGTTTACTCAAAAAGGAACTTGACAAGGCTTTTAAAGATATCGACAATCATTATAACATAACGTGACTGATTGTTACTGTGTGCTTAAGTGGGCCAACACTTGTTGGCTTCCAAGATAAACTAACATAGTTGAGATGGTTCTAGCGGCCTTCTAGCACAGGGTCTCATGAGGCAGGGATTCTAGCCACTGGCTGTGCAAGGCATGAGGCCTGTTAGTGATTTTATTTTTTCCTCTGCAGAATGGGTCTTTCTACATTCCAGGTCCTTTCTACCCCAATAAATAAAGCAGCGATTCTCTCAATGAGTTGTACTATTGGTTTAAACAGCCAACTGTCTCTTTAAAAGGACTTTTGATTAAATTCCTTTAAAAAAAGTCCTTTCAAAAAAATCTTTTTTTTTCTATTTTTTATTTTTAAATCCCATATGTTTACTCTGATCGTGGAACTTTGTCATTTTGACCTTCTCTGCTGATTAAAATATTCTTCATCATCAGCACCTACTGCTCTCCTCTCCTGGTGGTCTCTCCGGAAGGGGTCTTCTCTAGGTCTTCTAGCAGGAGATGGGCACTTCCCCTCTACCCATGTTTCCAGACCAGCCTTACCTATCCTGCAGGGTCAGGTCGGCCTGGCTTTTGGTCTGTTGTTCTCTTCTGAGTCGTTAGTTTTTCATAGATACCGTGCTTTGCATTTGTCAGGACTTACCCTGGACTATCAAAACCCTTTTCTGGTGCCAGTGAATCCTAAGAAACAGTCGTGATGAGAGAACCAGGAACTCGAACAGATCATATTTATCCTGAATGTTCTGTCCAAAATGAAAAATACATTTCTGAGGAGCCTCAAGACCTCTGAGAAGGGAAGTTTCACCAACTCTGTTATGTAGGGGCATCAATTCCGATTCTGTGTCAATTTTTTTACTTTCCCAGCTAGTAATTCTCTACCTCAGATAGCCCACTCTCTACCGTTTCCTCTCTCAAAGGCAGTTGCTCTTACAGTCTGCACATGGCACTTGGGGCCTGCTGGTCGTTGGCTACTGCCCTCTCTACCTTGGGTCTAACAGCTGCGGGGCATCAAGATGAGAACGTCTCTTGTTCTAAGACTTAATAGAGTTTGGGACACATGGGAAGCAATAATCACTTTTGTTGTTGATCCAAGTGTTCAAACATTCTTAATTATTTTAGTACCACAGTTTACTTGTTCTAAGATTTGTCCTCCACCCCCATGTTAATATCTCTTAAAGTGGAACTCACCTTGCACTTGATGACATATCCTAGTTTAACTGACAGCATTTCTCTTTCTTAGTCGTACATAAACTATATTGCATCTTACCCTTGATAAAAGCTAGGATGCAATTAAATACTCTATTATGGTTACGATTCTGATATTTGAAATCCTCCGGTAACACCCTCTGCCGCCACAGTGTAGTACCTCACTTCCTCGGCATAGTATACAAACCATCTCACCCCAGTGTTAACCCCAGATCTCAGCCTCCATCCCCAGGTGATGCTGCCAGATCAGCTGTCGGTTGTCATGAACTTGCTGTAGTTTCCCGAATGCACTGTGCTGCCTCCTGGCACTTTGAAACTTGACACACTCATCCTCATTCTTCACTTTGCCATTGTCTATCACCTCCCCTGAAAATCTGTTCCTAAGTGGCTTTTCCCAGGTCCAACCTACCCTTGGCAGTCTTTTATCTCCCTGTGGTAAAGCCTGTCACATTGCACCATGGACATGCCCATTGTCCCCTGTAGAAGATAAAAGGGACAGTGAGGTCCCCCAGCATTTGCAGCTCTAGTGCAGAGCCCCATGCCTGGCTTGCAGGAAATGCCAGATCACGAAGACAATTGGAGATCATGCTCTGGCTAAAACCAGCTCTTCTTTGCCTACCGCAGGATCTGGATCAATAAAGAGCAGCCAGTTATTATTGCTGTTTTTCTAGGGAATTTTTCCCCATATATTTCCCAGGTCTTTACTTTTTTTTTTTTTTTATAGCACTTTAATTCAGGCTTCAACCACTTCCTAATCAGATCAGGTGAAATCATTTCCTTCCCATACCCTCGATGTATTTCACACCTAGTAATTCTTTTTTTAAAGATCTTATTTACCCATTTGACAGACAGATCACAAGTAGGTAGAGAGGGAGGCAGAGAGAGAGGGGGAAAGCAGGCTCCCCGCTGAGCAGAGAGCCCGATGTGGGGCTCCATCCCAGGACCCTGAAATCATGACCTGAGCCGAAGGCAGAGGCCTAAACCACTGAGCCACCCAGGAGACCCCATATCTGGTAATTTTTAACCAACGTGGATTTGCTGCATCAAATAGTTCTTTCTTCTTCAAATATAAATATATAAATATATTGATCAAGTCACTCGCATGTCTTAGGAGAATGTCATACCATTAGTAGCAAACTTGAAATCTTGGCCATTGGTTTTGATTAGATATGGTTAGGTTTTTGTAATTTTAAAAATCCCTCCAGCCCTTGGTTCTGTCTGACCTGATTGCTTTCAGCTGTTTCTGCAACAAAAATGTCCCGGCAGGGAAAACTCTCATTGTTTACAGTGGCGCCCCCTTCTGAACACTTTGTTAATAAAAAGCTTTTTTTTTTTTTTTTTTCGGGCTATGGTAAATGTGGAACAACAATGAGGTATTTCAAAGAGGTGAACCACAGATAAATTTCTCTAAAGGTGGGGTGAGGTTTACTCAAAAAGGAACTTGACAAGGCTTTTAAAGATATCGACAATCATTATAACATAACGTGACTGATTGTTACTGTGTGCTTAAATGGGCCAACAATTGTTGGCTTCCAAGATAAACTAACATAGTTGAGATGGTTCTAGCGGCCTTCTAGCACAGGGTCTCATGAGGCAGGGATTCTAGCCACTGGCTGTGCAAGGCATGAGGCCTGTTAGGGATTTTATTTTTTCCTCTGCAGAATGGGTCTTTCTACATTCCAGGTCCTTTCTACCCCAATAAATAAAGCAGCGATTCTCTCAATGAGTTGTACTATTGGTTTAAACAGCCAACTGTCTCTTTAAAAGGACTTTTGATTAAATTCCTTTAAAAAAAGTCCTTTCAAAAAAATCTTTTTTTTTCTATTTTTTATTTTTAAATCCCATATGTTTACTCTGATCGTGGAACTTTGTCATTTTGACCTTCTCTGCTGATTAAAATATTCTTCATCATCAGCACCTACTGCTCTCCTCTCCTGGTGGTCTCTCCGGAAGGGGTCTTCTCTAGGTCTTCTAGCAGGAGATGGGCACTTCCCCTCTACCCATGTTTCCAGACCAGCCTTACCTATCCTGCAGGGTCAGGTCGGCCTGGCTTTTGGTCTGTTGTTCTCTTCTGAGTCGTTAGTTTTTCATAGATACCGTGCTTTGCATTTGTCAGGACTTACCCTGGACTATCAAAACCCTTTTCTGGTGCCAGTGAATCCTAAAAAACAGTCGTGATGAGAGAACCAGGAACTCGAACAGATCATATTTATCCTGAATGTTCTGTCCAAAATGAAAAATACATTTCTGAGGAGCCTCAAGACCTCTGAGAAGGGAAGTTTCACCAACTCTGTTATGTAGGGGCATCAATTCCGATTCTGTGTCAATTTTTTTACTTTCCCAGCTAGTAATTCTCTACCTCAGATAGCCCACTCTCTACCGTTTCCTCTCTCCAAGGCAGTTGCTCTTACAGTCTGCACATGGCACTTGGGGCCTGCTGGTCGTTGGCTACTGCCCTCTCTACCTTGGGTCTAACAGCTGCGGGGCATCAAGATGAGAACGTCTCTTGTTCTAAGACTTAATAGAGTTTGGGACACATGGGAAGCAATAATCACTTTTGTTGTTGATCCAAGTGTTCAAACATTCTTAATTATTTTAGTACCACAGTTTACTTGTTCTAAGATTTGTCCTCCACCCCCATGTTAATATCTCTTAAAGTGGAACTCACCTTGCACTTGATGACATATCCTAGTTTAACTGACAGCATTTCTCTTTCTTAGTCGTACATAAACTATATTGCATCTTACCCTTGATAAAAGCTAGGATGCAATTAAATACTCTATTATGGTTACGATTCTGATATTTGAAATCCTCCGGTAACACCCTCTGCCGCCACAGTGTAGTACCTCACTTCCTCGGCATAGTATACAAACCATCTCACCCCAGTGTTAACCCCAGATCTCAGCCTCCATCCCCAGGTGATGCTGCCAGATCAGCTGTCGGTTGTCATGAACTTGCTGTAGTTTCCCGAATGCACTGTGCTGCCTCCTGGCACTTTGAAACTTGACACACTCATCCTCATTCTTCACTTTGCCATTGTCTATCACCTCCCCTGAAAATCTGTTCCTAAGTGGCTTTTCCCAGGTCCAACCTACCCTTGGCAGTCTTTTATCTCCCTGTGGTAAAGCCTGTCACATTGCACCATGGACATGCCCATTGTCCCCTGTAGAAGATAAAAGGGACAGTGAGGTCCCCCAGCATTTGCAGCTCTAGTGCAGAGCCCCATGCCTGGCTTGCAGGAAATGCCAGATCACGAAGACAATTGGAGATCATGCTCTGGCTAAAACCAGCTCTTCTTTGCCTACCGCAGGATCTGGATCAATAAAGAGCAGCCAGTTATTATTGCTGTTTTTCTAGGGAATTTTTCCCCATATATTTCCCAGGTCTTTACTTTTTTTTTTTTTTTTATAGCACTTTAATTCAGGCTTCAACCACTTCCTAATCAGATCAGGTGAAATCATTTCCTTCCCATACCCTCGATGTATTTCACACCTAGTAATTCTTTTTTTAAAGATCTTATTTACCCATTTGACAGACAGATCACAAGTAGGTAGAGAGGGAGGCAGAGAGAGAGGGGGAAAGCAGGCTCCCCGCTGAGCAGAGAGCCCGATGTGGGGCTCCATCCCAGGACCCTGAAATCATGACCTGAGCCGAAGGCAGAGGCCTAAACCACTGAGCCACCCAGGAGACCCCATATCTGGTAATTTTTAACCAACGTGGATTTGCTGCATCAAATAGTTCCTTCTTCTTCAAATATAAATATATAAATATATTGATCAAGTCACTCGCATGTCTTAGGAGAATGTCATACCATTAGTAGCAAACTTGAAATCTTGGCCATTGGTTTTGATTAGATATGGTTAGGTTTTTGTAATTTTAAAAATCCCTCCAGCCCTTGGTTCTGTCTGACCTGATTGCTTTCAGCTGTTTCTGCAACAAAAATGTCCCGGCAGGGAAAACTCTCATTGTTTACAGTGGCGCCCCCTTCTGAACACTTTGTTAATAAAAAGCTTTTTTTTTTTTTTTTTTCGGGCTATGGTAAATGTGGAACAACAATGAGGTATTTCAAAGAGGTGAACCACAGATAAATTTCTCTAAAGGTGGGGTGAGGTTTACTCAAAAAGGAACTTGACAAGGCTTTTAAAGATATCGACAATCATTATAACATAACGTGACTGATTGTTACTGTGTGCTTAAATGGGCCAACAATTGTTGGCTTCCAAGATAAACTAACATAGTTGAGATGGTTCTAGCGGCCTTCTAGCACAGGGTCTCATGAGGCAGGGATTCTAGCCACTGGCTGTGCAAGGCATGAGGCCTGTTAGGGATTTTATTTTTTCCTCTGCAGAATGGGTCTTTCTACATTCCAGGTCCTTTCTACCCCAATAAATAAAGCAGCGATTCTCTCAATGAGTTGTACTATTGGTTTAAACAGCCAACTGTCTCTTTAAAAGGACTTTTGATTAAATTCCTTTAAAAAAAGTCCTTTCAAAAAAATCTTTTTTTTTCTATTTTTTATTTTTAAATCCCATATGTTTACTCTGATCGTGGAACTTTGTCATTTTGACCTTCTCTGCTGATTAAAATATTCTTCATCATCAGCACCTACTGCTCTCCTCTCCTGGTGGTCTCTCCGGAAGGGGTCTTCTCTAGGTCTTCTAGCAGGAGATGGGCACTTCCCCTCTACCCATGTTTCCAGACCAGCCTTACCTATCCTGCAGGGTCAGGTCGGCCTGGCTTTTGGTCTGTTGTTCTCTTCTGAGTCGTTAGTTTTTCATAGATACCGTGCTTTGCATTTGTCAGGACTTACCCTGGACTATCAAAACCCTTTTCTGGTGCCAGTGAATCCTAAGAAACAGTCGTGATGAGAGAACCAGGAACTCGAACAGATCATATTTATCCTGAATGTTCTGTCCAAAATGAAAAATACATTTCTGAGGAGCCTCAAGACCTCTGAGAAGGGAAGTTTCACCAACTCTGTTATGTAGGGGCATCAATTCCGATTCTGTGTCAATTTTTTTACTTTCCCAGCTAGTAATTCTCTACCTCAGATAGCCCACTCTCTACCGTTTCCTCTCTCAAAGGCAGTTGCTCTTACAGTCTGCACATGGCACTTGGGGCCTGCTGGTCGTTGGCTACTGCCCTCTCTACCTTGGGTCTAACAGCTGCGGGGCATCAAGATGAGAACGTCTCTTGTTCTAAGACTTAATAGAGTTTGGGACACATGGGAAGCAATAATCACTTTTGTTGTTGATCCAAGTGTTCAAACATTCTTAATTATTTTAGTACCACAGTTTACTTGTTCTAAGATTTGTCCTCCACCCCCATGTTAATATCTCTTAAAGTGGAACTCACCTTGCACTTGATGACATATCCTAGTTTAACTGACAGCATTTCTCTTTCTTAGTCGTACATAAACTATATTGCATCTTACCCTTGATAAAAGCTAGGATGCAATTAAATACTCTATTATGGTTACGATTCTGATATTTGAAATCCTCCGGTAACACCCTCTGCCGCCACAGTGTAGTACCTCACTTCCTCGGCATAGTATACAAACCATCTCACCCCAGTGTTAACCCCAGATCTCAGCCTCCATCCCCAGGTGATGCTGCCAGATCAGCTGTCGGTTGTCATGAACTTGCTGTAGTTTCCCGAATGCACTGTGCTGCCTCCTGGCACTTTGAAACTTGACACACTCATCCTCATTCTTCACTTTGCCATTGTCTATCACCTCCCCTGAAAATCTGTTCCTAAGTGGCTTTTCCCAGGTCCAACCTACCCTTGGCAGTCTTTTATCTCCCTGTGGTAAAGCCTGTCACATTGCACCATGGACATGCCCATTGTCCCCTGTAGAAGATAAAAGGGACAGTGAGGTCCCCCAGCATTTGCAGCTCTAGTGCAGAGCCCCATGCCTGGCTTGCAGGAAATGCCAGATCACGAAGACAATTGGAGATCATGCTCTGGCTAAAACCAGCTCTTCTTTGCCTACTGCAGGATCTGGATCAATAAAGAGCAGCCAGTTATTATTGCTGTTTTTCTAGGGAAGTTTTCCCCATATATTTCCCAGGTCTTTACTTTTTTTTTTTTTTTATAGCACTTTAATTCAGGCTTCAACCACTTCCTAATCAGATCAGGTGAAATCATTTCCTTCCCATACCCTCGATGTATTTCACACCTAGTAATTCTTTTTTTAAAGATCTTATTTACCCATTTGACAGACAGATCACAAGTAGGTAGAGAGGGAGGCAGAGAGAGAGGGGGAAAGCAGGCTCCCCGCTGAGCAGAGAGCCCGATGTGGGGCTCCATCCCAGGACCCTGAAATCATGACCTGAGCCGAAGGCAGAGGCCTAAACCACTGAGCCACCCAGGAGACCCCATATCTGGTAATTTTTAACCAACGTGGATTTGCTGCATCAAATAGTTCCTTCTTCTTCAAATATAAATATATAAATATATTGATCAAGTCACTCGCATGTCTTAGGAGAATGTCATACCATTAGTAGCAAACTTGAAATCTTGGCCATTGGTTTTGATTAGATATGGTTAGGTTTTTGTAATTTTAAAAATCCCTCCAGCCCTTGGTTCTGTCTGACCTGATTGCTTTCAGCTGTTTCTGCAACAAAAATGTCCCGGCAGGGAAAACTCTCATTGTTTACAGTGGCGCCCCCTTCTGAACACTTTGTTAATAAAAAGCTTTTTTTTTTTTTTTTTCTGGCTATGGTAAATGTGGAACAACAATGAGGTATTTCAAAGAGGTGAACCACAGATAAATTTCTCTAAAGGTGGGGTGAGGTTTACTCAAAAAGGAACTTGACAAGGCTTTTAAAGATATCGACAATCATTATAACATAACGTGACTGATTGTTACTGTGTGCTTAAGTGGGCCAACACTTGTTGGCTTCCAAGATAAACTAACATAGTTGAGATGGTTCTAGCGGCCTTCTAGCACAGGGTCTCATGAGGCAGGGATTCTAGCCACTGGCTGTGCAAGGCATGAGGCCTGTTAGTGATTTTATTTTTTCCTCTGCAGAATGGGTCTTTCTACATTCCAGGTCCTTTCTACCCCAATAAATAAAGCAGCGATTCTCTCAATGAGTTGTACTATTGGTTTAAACAGCCAACTGTCTCTTTAAAAGGACTTTTGATTAAATTCCTTTAAAAAAAGTCCTTTCAAAAAAATCTTTTTTTTTCTATTTTTTATTTTTAAATCCCATATGTTTACTCTGATCGTGGAACTTTGTCATTTTGACCTTCTCTGCTGATTAAAATATTCTTCATCATCAGCACCTACTGCTCTCCTCTCCTGGTGGTCTCTCCGGAAGGGGTCTTCTCTAGGTCTTCTAGCAGGAGATGGGCACTTCCCCTCTACCCATGTTTCCAGACCAGCCTTACCTATCCTGCAGGGTCAGGTCGGCCTGGCTTTTGGTCTGTTGTTCTCTTCTGAGTCGTTAGTTTTTCATAGATACCGTGCTTTGCATTTGTCAGGACTTACCCTGGACTATCAAAACCCTTTTCTGGTGCCAGTGAATCCTAAGAAACAGTCGTGATGAGAGAACCAGGAACTCGAACAGATCATATTTATCCTGAATGTTCTGTCCAAAATGAAAAATACATTTCTGAGGAGCCTCAAGACCTCTGAGAAGGGAAGTTTCACCAACTCTGTTATGTAGGGGCATCAATTCCGATTCTGTGTCAATTTTTTTACTTTCCCAGCTAGTAATTCTCTACCTCAGATAGCCCACTCTCTACCGTTTCCTCTCTCAAAGGCAGTTGCTCTTACAGTCTGCACATGGCACTTGGGGCCTGCTGGTCGTTGGCTACTGCCCTCTCTACCTTGGGTCTAACAGCTGCGGGGCATCAAGATGAGAACGTCTCTTGTTCTAAGACTTAATAGAGTTTGGGACACATGGGAAGCAATAATCACTTTTGTTGTTGATCCAAGTGTTCAAACATTCTTAATTATTTTAGTACCACAGTTTACTTGTTCTAAGATTTGTCCTCCACCCCCATGTTAATATCTCTTAAAGTGGAACTCACCTTGCACTTGATGACATATCCTAGTTTAACTGACAGCATTTCTCTTTCTTAGTCGTACATAAACTATATTGCATCTTACCCTTGATAAAAGCTAGGATGCAATTAAATACTCTATTATGGTTACGATTCTGATATTTGAAATCCTCCGGTAACACCCTCTGCCGCCACAGTGTAGTACCTCACTTCCTCGGCATAGTATACAAACCATCTCACCCCAGTGTTAACCCCAGATCTCAGCCTCCATCCCCAGGTGATGCTGCCAGATCAGCTGTCGGTTGTCATGAACTTGCTGTAGTTTCCCGAATGCACTGTGCTGCCTCCTGGCACTTTGAAACTTGACACACTCATCCTCATTCTTCACTTTGCCATTGTCTATCACCTCCCCTGAAAATCTGTTCCTAAGTGGCTTTTCCCAGGTCCAACCTACCCTTGGCAGTCTTTTATCTCCCTGTGGTAAAGCCTGTCACATTGCACCATGGACATGCCCATTGTCCCCTGTAGAAGATAAAAGGGACAGTGAGGTCCCCCAGCATTTGCAGCTCTAGTGCAGAGCCCCATGCCTGGCTTGCAGGAAATGCCAGATCACGAAGACAATTGGAGATCATGCTCTGGCTAAAACCAGCTCTTCTTTGCCTACCGCAGGATCTGGATCAATAAAGAGCAGCCAGTTATTATTGCTGTTTTTCTAGGGAATTTTTCCCCATATATTTCCCAGGTCTTTACTTTTTTTTTTTTTTTATAGCACTTTAATTCAGGCTTCAACCACTTCCTAATCAGATCAGGTGAAATCATTTCCTTCCCATACCCTCGATGTATTTCACACCTAGTAATTCTTTTTTTAAAGATCTTATTTACCCATTTGACAGACAGATCACAAGTAGGTAGAGAGGGAGGCAGAGAGAGAGGGGGAAAGCAGGCTCCCCGCTGAGCAGAGAGCCCGATGTGGGGCTCCATCCCAGGACCCTGAAATCATGACCTGAGCCGAAGGCAGAGGCCTAAACCACTGAGCCACCCAGGAGACCCCATATCTGGTAATTTTTAACCAACGTGGATTTGCTGCATCAAATAGTTCTTTCTTCTTCAAATATAAATATATAAATATATTGATCAAGTCACTCGCATGTCTTAGGAGAATGTCATACCATTAGTAGCAAACTTGAAATCTTGGCCATTGGTTTTGATTAGATATGGTTAGGTTTTTGTAATTTTAAAAATCCCTCCAGCCCTTGGTTCTGTCTGACCTGATTGCTTTCAGCTGTTTCTGCAACAAAAATGTCCCGGCAGGGAAAACTCTCATTGTTTACAGTGGCGCCCCCTTCTGAACACTTTGTTAATAAAAAGCTTTTTTTTTTTTTTCTGGCTATGGTAAATGTGGAACAACAATGAGGTATTTCAAAGAGGTGAACCACAGATAAATTTCTCTAAAGGTGGGGTGAGGTTTACTCAAAAAGGAACTTGACAAGGCTTTTAAAGATATCGACAATCATTATAACATAACGTGACTGATTGTTACTGTGTGCTTAAATGGGCCAACACTTGTTGGCTTCCAAGATAAACTAACATAGTTGAGATGGTTCTAGCGGCCTTCTAGCACAGGGTCTCATGAGGCAGGGATTCTAGCCACTGGCTGTGCAAGGCATGAGGCCTGTTAGGGATTTTATTTTTTCCTCTGCAGAATGGGTCTTTCTACATTCCAGGTCCTTTCTACCCCAATAAATAAAGCAGCGATTCTCTCAATGAGTTGTACTATTGGTTTAAACAGCCAACTGTCTCTTTAAAAGGACTTTTGATTAAATTCCTTTAAAAAAAGTCCTTTCAAAAAAATCTTTTTTTTTCTATTTTTTATTTTTAAATCCCATATGTTTACTCTGATCGTGGAACTTTGTCATTTTGACCTTCTCTGCTGATTAAAATATTCTTCATCATCAGCACCTACTGCTCTCCTCTCCTGGTGGTCTCTCCGGAAGGGGTCTTCTCTAGGTCTTCTAGCAGGAGATGGGCACTTCCCCTCTACCCATGTTTCCAGACCAGCCTTACCTATCCTGCAGGGTCAGGTCGGCCTGGCTTTTGGTCTGTTGTTCTCTTCTGAGTCGTTAGTTTTTCATAGATACCGTGCTTTGCATTTGTCAGGACTTACCCTGGACTATCAAAACCCTTTTCTGGTGCCAGTGAATCCTAAAAAACAGTCGTGATGAGAGAACCAGGAACTCGAACAGATCATATTTATCCTGAATGTTCTGTCCAAAATGAAAAATACATTTCTGAGGAGCCTCAAGACCTCTGAGAAGGGAAGTTTCACCAACTCTGTTATGTAGGGGCATCAATTCCGATTCTGTGTCAATTTTTTTACTTTCCCAGCTAGTAATTCTCTACCTCAGATAGCCCACTCTCTACCGTTTCCTCTCTCAAAGGCAGTTGCTCTTACAGTCTGCACATGGCACTTGGGGCCTGCTGGTCGTTGGCTACTGCCCTCTCTACCTTGGGTCTAACAGCTGCGGGGCATCAAGATGAGAACGTCTCTTGTTCTAAGACTTAATAGAGTTTGGGACACATGGGAAGCAATAATCACTTTTGTTGTTGATCCAAGTGTTCAAACATTCTTAATTATTTTAGTACCACAGTTTACTTGTTCTAAGATTTGTCCTCCACCCCCATGTTAATATCTCTTAAAGTGGAACTCACCTTGCACTTGATGACATACCCTAGTTTAACTGACAGCATTTCTCTTTCTTAGTCGGACATAAACTATATTGCATCTTACCCTTGATAAAAGCTAGGATGCAATTAAATACTCTATTATGGTTACGATTCTGATATTTGAAATCCTCCGGTAACACCCTCTGCCGCCACAGTGTAGTACCTCACTTCCTCGGCATAGTATACAAACCATCTCACCCCAGTGTTAACCCCAGATCTCAGCCTCCATCCCCAGGTGATGCTGCCAGATCAGCTGTCGGTTGTCATGAACTTGCTGTAGTTTCCCGAATGCACTGTGCTGCCTCCTGGCACTTTGAAACTTGACACACTCATCCTCATTCTTCACTTTGCCATTGTCTATCACCTCCCCTGAAAATCTGTTCCTAAGTGGCTTTTCCCAGGTCCAACCTACCCTTGGCAGTCTTTTATCTCCCTGTGGTAAAGCCTGTCACATTGCACCATGGACATGCCCATTGTCCCCTGTAGAAGATAAAAGGGACAGTGAGGTCCCCCAGCATTTGCAGCTCTAGTGCAGAGCCCCATGCCTGGCTTGCAGGAAATGCCAGATCACGAAGACAATTGGAGATCATGCTCTGGCTAAAACCAGCTCTTCTTTGCCTACCGCAGGATCTGGATCAATAAAGAGCAGCCAGTTATTATTGCTGTTTTTCTAGGGAAGATTTCCCCATATATTTCCCAGGTCTTTACTTTTTTTTTTTTTTATAGCACTTTAATTCAGGCTTCAACCACTTCCTAATCAGATCAGGTGAAATCATTTCCTTCCCATACCCTCGATGTATTTCACACCTAGTAATTCTTTTTTTAAAGATCTTATTTACCCATTTGACAGACAGATCACAAGTAGGTAGAGAGGGAGGCAGAGAGAGAGGGGGAAAGCAGGCTCCCCGCTGAGCAGAGAGCCCAATGTGGGGCTCCATCCCAGGACCCTGAAATCATGACCTGAGCCGAAGGCAGAGGCCTAAACCACTGAGCCACCCAGGAGACCCCATATCTGGTAATTTTTAACCAACGTGGATTTGCTGCATCAAATAGTTCCTTCTTCTTCAAATATAAATATATAAATATATTGATCAAGTCACTCGCATGTCTTAGGAGAATGTCATACCATTAGTAGCAAACTTGAAATCTTGGCCATTGGTTTTGATTAGATATGGTTAGGTTTTTGTAATTTTAAAAATCCCTCCAGCCCTTGGTTCTGTCTGACCTGATTGCTTTCAGCTGTTTCTGCAACAAAAATGTCCCGGCAGGGAAAACTCTCATTGTTTACAGTGGCGCCCCCTTCTGAACACTTTGTTAATAAAAAGCTTTTTTTTTTTTTTTTTTTTTTTTTTTTCGGGCTATGGTAAATGTGGAACAACAATGAGGTATTTCAAAGAGGTGAACCACAGATAAATTTCTCTAAAGGTGGGGTGAGGTTTACTCAAAAAGGAACTTGACAAGGCTTTTAAAGATATCGACAATCATTATAACATAACGTGACTGATTGTTACTGTGTGCTTAAGTGGGCCAACACTTGTTGGCTTCCAAGATAAACTAACATAGTTAAGATGGTTCTAGCGGCCTTCTAGCACAGGGTCTCATGAGGCAGGGATTCTAGCCACTGGCTGTGCAAGGCATGAGGCCTGTTAGTGATTTTATTTTTTCCTCTGCAGAATGGGTCTTTCTACATTCCAGGTCCTTTCTACCCCAATAAATAAAGCAGCGATTCTCTCAATGAGTTGAACTATTGGTTTAAACAGCCAACTGTCTCTTTAAAAGGACTTTTGATTAAATTCCTTTAAAAAAAGTCCTTTCAAAAAAATCTTTTTTTTTCTATTTTTTATTTTTAAATCCCATATGTTTACTCTGATCGTGGAACTTTGTCATTTTGACCTTCTCTGCTGATTAAAATATTCTTCATCATCAGCACCTACTGCTCTCCTCTCCTGGTGGTCTCTCCGGAAGGGGTCTTCTCTAGGTCTTCTAGCAGGAGATGGGCACTTCCCCTCTACCCATGTTTCCAGACCAGCCTTACCTATCCTGCAGGGTCAGGTCGGCCTGGCTTTTGGTCTGTTGTTCTCTTCTGAGTCGTTAGTTTTTCATAGATACCGTGCTTTGCATTTGTCAGGACTTACCCTGGACTATCAAAACCCTTTTCTGGTGCCAGTGAATCCTAAAAAACAGTCGTGATGAGAGAACCAGGAACTCGAACAGATCATATTTATCCTGAATGTTCTGTCCAAAATGAAAAATACATTTCTGAGGAGCCTCAAGACCTCTGAGAAGGGAAGTTTCACCAACTCTGTTATGTAGGGGCATCAATTCCGATTCTGTGTCAATTTTTTTACTTTCCCAGCTAGTAATTCTCTACCTCAGATAGCCCACTCTCTACCGTTTCCTCTCTCAAAGGCAGTTGCTCTTACAGTCTGCACATGGCACTTGGGGCCTGCTGGTCGTTGGCTACTGCCCTCTCTACCTTGGGTCTAACAGCTGCGGGGCATCAAGATGAGAACGTCTCTTGTTCTAAGACTTAATAGAGTTTGGGACACATGGGAAGCAATAATCACTTTTGTTGTTGATCCAAGTGTTCAAACATTCTTAATTATTTTAGTACCACAGTTTACTTGTTCTAAGATTTGTCCTCCACCCCCATGTTAATATCTCTTAAAGTGGAACTCACCTTGCACTTGATGACATATCCTAGTTTAACTGACAGCATTTCTCTTTCTTAGTCGGACATAAACTATATTGCATCTTACCCTTGATAAAAGCTAGGATGCAATTAAATACTCTATTATGGTTACGATTCTGATATTTGAAATCCTCCGGTAACACCCTCTGCCGCCACAGTGTAGTACCTCACTTCCTCGGCATAGTATACAAACCATCTCACCCCAGTGTTAACCCCAGATCTCAGCCTCCATCCCCAGGTGATGCTGCCAGATCAGCTGTCGGTTGTCATGAACTTGCTGTAGTTTCCCGAATGCACTGTGCTGCCTCCTGGCACTTTGAAACTTGACACACTCATCCTCATTCTTCACTTTGCCATTGTCTATCACCTCCCCTGAAAATCTGTTCCTAAGTGGCTTTTCCCAGGTCCAACCTACCCTTGGCAGTCTTTTATCTCCCTGTGGTAAAGCCTGTCACATTGCACCATGGACATGCCCATTGTCCCCTGTAGAAGATAAAAGGGACAGTGAGGTCCCCCAGCATTTGCAGCTCTAGTGCAGAGCCCCATGCCTGGCTTGCAGGAAATGCCAGATCACGAAGACAATTGGAGATCATGCTCTGGCTAAAACCAGCTCTTCTTTGCCTACCGCAGGATCTGGATCAATAAAGAGCAGCCAGTTATTATTGCTGTTTTTCTAGGGAATTTTTCCCCATATATTTCCCAGGTCTTTACTTTTTTTTTTTTATAGCACTTTAATTCAGGCTTCAACCACTTCCTAATCAGATCAGGTGAAATCATTTCCTTCCCATACCCTCGATGTATTTCACACCTAGTAATTCTTTTTTTAAAGATCTTATTTACCCATTTGACAGACAGATCACAAGTAGGTAGAGAGGGAGGCAGAGAGAGAGGGGGAAAGCAGGCTCCCCGCTGAGCAGAGAGCCCGATGTGGGGCTCCATCCCAGGACCCTGAAATCATGACCTGAGCCGAAGGCAGAGGCCTAAACCACTGAGCCACCCAGGAGACCCCATATCTGGTAATTTTTAACCAACGTGGATTTGCTGCATCAAATAGTTCCTTCTTCTTCAAATATAAATATATAAATATATTGATCAAGTCACTCGCATGTCTTAGGAGAATGTCATACCATTAGTAGCAAACTTGAAATCTTGGCCATTGGTTTTGATTAGATATGGTTAGGTTTTTGTAATTTTAAAAATCCCTCCAGCCCTTGGTTCTGTCTGACCTGATTGCTTTCAGCTGTTTCTGCAACAAAAATGTCCCGGCAGGGAAAACTCTCATTGTTTACAGTGGCGCCCCCTTCTGAACACTTTGTTAATAAAAAGCTTTTTTTTTTTTTTTTTTCGGGCTATGGTAAATGTGGAACAACAATGAGGTATTTCAAAGAGGTGAACCACAGATAAATTTCTCTAAAGGTGGGGTGAGGTTTACTCAAAAAGGAACTTGACAAGGCTTTTAAAGATATCGACAATCATTATAACATAACGTGACTGATTGTTACTGTGTGCTTAAATGGGCCAACACTTGTTGGCTTCCAAGATAAACTAACATAGTTGAGATGGTTCTAGCGGCCTTCTAGCACAGGGTCTCATGAGGCAGGGATTCTAGCCACTGGCTGTGCAAGGCATGAGGCCTGTTAGGGATTTTATTTTTTCCTCTGCAGAATGGGTCTTTCTACATTCCAGGTCCTTTCTACCCCAATAAATAAAGCAGCGATTCTCTCAATGAGTTGTACTATTGGTTTAAACAGCCAACTGTCTCTTTAAAAGGACTTTTGATTAAATTCCTTTAAAAAAAGTCCTTTCAAAAAAATCTCTTTTTTTCTATTTTTTATTTTTAAATCCCATATGTTTACTCTGATCGTGGAACTTTGTCATTTTGACCTTCTCTGCTGATTAAAATATTCTTCATCATCAGCACCTACTGCTCTCCTCTCCTGGTGGTCTCTCCGGAAGGGGTCTTCTCTAGGTCTTCTAGCAGGAGATGGGCACTTCCCCTCTACCCATGTTTCCAGACCAGCCTTACCTATCCTGCAGGGTCAGGTCGGCCTGGCTTTTGGTCTGTTGTTCTCTTCTGAGTCGTTAGTTTTTCATAGATACCGTGCTTTGCATTTGTCAGGACTTACCCTGGACTATCAAAACCCTTTTCTGGTGCCAGTGAATCCTAAAAAACAGTCGTGATGAGAGAACCAGGAACTCGAACAGATCATATTTATCCTGAATGTTCTGTCCAAAATGAAAAATACATTTCTGAGGAGCCTCAAGACCTCTGAGAAGGGAAGTTTCACCAACTCTGTTATGTAGGGGCATCAATTCCGATTCTGTGTCAATTTTTTTACTTTCCCAGCTAGTAATTCTCTACCTCAGATAGCCCACTCTCTACCGTTTCCTCTCTCAAAGGCAGTTGCTCTTACAGTCTGCACATGGCACTTGGGGCCTGCTGGTCGTTGGCTACTGCCCTCTCTACCTTGGGTCTAACAGCTGCGGGGCATCAAGATGAGAACGTCTCTTGTTCTAAGACTTAATAGAGTTTGGGACACATGGGAAGCAATAATCACTTTTGTTGTTGATCCAAGTGTTCAAACATTCTTAATTATTTTAGTACCACAGTTTACTTGTTCTAAGATTTGTCCTCCACCCCCATGTTAATATCTCTTAAAGTGGAACTCACCTTGCACTTGATGACATATCCTAGTTTAACTGACAGCATTTCTCTTTCTTAGTCGTACATAAACTATATTGCATCTTACCCTTGATAAAAGCTAGGATGCAATTAAATACTCTATTATGGTTACGATTCTGATATTTGAAATCCTCCGGTAACACCCTCTGCCGCCACAGTGTAGTACCTCACTTCCTCGGCATAGTATACAAACCATCTCACCCCAGTGTTAACCCCAGATCTCAGCCTCCATCCCCAGGTGATGCTGCCAGATCAGCTGTCGGTTGTCATGAACTTGCTGTAGTTTCCCGAATGCACTGTGCTGCCTCCTGGCACTTTGAAACTTGACACACTCATCCTCATTCTTCACTTTGCCATTGTCTATCACCTCCCCTGAAAATCTGTTCCTAAGTGGCTTTTCCCAGGTCCAACCTACCCTTGGCAGTCTTTTATCTCCCTGTGGTAAAGCCTGTCACATTGCACCATGGACATGCCCATTGTCCCCTGTAGAAGATAAAAGGGACAGTGAGGTCCCCCAGCATTTGCAGCTCTAGTGCAGAGCCCCATGCCTGGCTTGCAGGAAATGCCAGATCACGAAGACAATTGGAGATCATGCTCTGGCTAAAACCAGCTCTTCTTTGCCTACCGCAGGATCTGGATCAATAAAGAGCAGCCAGTTATTATTGCTGTTTTTCTAGGGAAGTTTTCCCCATATATTTCCCAGGTCTTTACTTTTTTTTTTTTTTTTATAGCACTTTAATTCAGGCTTCAACCACTTCCTAATCAGATCAGGTGAAATCATTTCCTTCCCATACCCTCGATGTATTTCACACCTAGTAATTCTTTTTTTAAAGATCTTATTTACCCATTTGACAGACAGATCACAAGTAGGTAGAGAGGGAGGCAGAGAGAGAGGGGGAAAGCAGGCTCCCCGCTGAGCAGAGAGCCCGATGTGGGGCTCCATCCCAGGACCCTGAAATCATGACCTGAGCCGAAGGCAGAGGCCTAAACCTCTGAGCCACCCAGGAGACCCCATATCTGGTAATTTTTAACCAACGTGGATTTGCTGCATCAAATAGTTCCTTCTTCTTCAAATATAAATATATAAATATATTGATCAAGTCACTCGCATGTCTTAGGAGAATGTCATACCATTAGTAGCAAACTTGAAATCTTGGCCATTGGTTTTGATTAGATATGGTTAGGTTTTTGTAATTTTAAAAATCCCTCCAGCCCTTGGTTCTGTCTGACCTGATTGCTTTCAGCTGTTTCTGCAACAAAAATGTCCCGGCAGGGAAAACTCTCATTGTTTACAGTGGCGCCCCCTTCTGAACACTTTGTTAATAAAAAGCTTTTTTTTTTTTTTTTTTTTCGGGCTATGGTAAATGTGGAACAACAATGAGGTATTTCAAAGAGGTGAACCACAGATAAATTTCTCTAAAGGTGGGGTGAGGTTTACTCAAAAAGGAACTTGACAAGGCTTTTAAAGATATCGACAATCATTATAACATAACGTGACTGATTGTTACTGTGTGCTTAAGTGGGCCAACACTTGTTGGCTTCCAAGATAAACTAACATAGTTGAGATGGTTCTAGCGGCCTTCTAGCACAGGGTCTCATGAGGCAGGGATTCTAGCCACTGGCTGTGCAAGGCATGAGGCCTGTTAGGGATTTTATTTTTTCCTCTGCAGAATGGGTCTTTCTACATTCCAGGTCCTTTCTACCCCAATAAATAAAGCAGCGATTCTCTCAATGAGTTGTACTATTGGTTTAAACAGCCAACTGTCTCTTTAAAAGGACTTTTGATTAAATTCCTTTAAAAAAAGTCCTTTCAAAAAAATCTTTTTTTTTCTATTTTTTATTTTTAAATCCCATATGTTTACTCTGATCGTGGAACTTTGTCATTTTGACCTTCTCTGCTGATTAAAATATTCTTCATCATCAGCACCTACTGCTCTCCTCTCCTGGTGGTCTCTCCGGAAGGGGTCTTCTCTAGGTCTTCTAGCAGGAGATGGGCACTTCCCCTCTACCCATGTTTCCAGACCAGCCTTACCTATCCTGCAGGGTCAGGTCGGCCTGGCTTTTGGTCTGTTGTTCTCTTCTGAGTCGTTAGTTTTTCATAGATACCGTGCTTTGCATTTGTCAGGACTTACCCTGGACTATCAAAACCCTTTTCTGGTGCCAGTGAATCCTAAAAAACAGTCGTGATGAGAGAACCAGGAACTCGAACAGATCATATTTATCCTGAATGTTCTGTCCAAAATGAAAAATACATTTCTGAGGAGCCTCAAGACCTCTGAGAAGGGAAGTTTCACCAACTCTGTTATGTAGGGGCATCAATTCCGATTCTGTGTCAATTTTTTTACTTTCCCAGCTAGTAATTCTCTACCTCAGATAGCCCACTCTCTACCGTTTCCTCTCTCAAAGGCAGTTGCTCTTACAGTCTGCACATGGCACTTGGGGCCTGCTGGTCGTTGGCTACTGCCCTCTCTACCTTGGGTCTAACAGCTGCGGGGCATCAAGATGAGAACGTCTCTTGTTCTAAGACTTAATAGAGTTTGGGACACATGGGAAGCAATAATCACTTTTGTTGTTGATCCAAGTGTTCAAACATTCTTAATTATTTTAGTACCACAGTTTACTTGTTCTAAGATTTGTCCTCCACCCCCATGTTAATATCTCTTAAAGTGGAACTCACCTTGCACTTGATGACATATCCTAGTTTAACTGACAGCATTTCTCTTTCTTAGTCGGACATAAACTATATTGCATCTTACCCTTGATAAAAGCTAGGATGCAATTAAATACTCTATTATGGTTACGATTCTGATATTTGAAATCCTCCGGTAACACCCTCTGCCGCCACAGTGTAGTACCTCACTTCCTCGGCATAGTATACAAACCATCTCACCCCAGTGTTAACCCCAGATCTCAGCCTCCATCCCCAGGTGATGCTGCCAGATCAGCTGTCGGTTGTCATGAACTTGCTGTAGTTTCCCGAATGCACTGTGCTGCCTCCTGGCACTTTGAAACTTGACACACTCATCCTCATTCTTCACTTTGCCATTGTCTATCACCTCCCCTGAAAATCTGTTCCTAAGTGGCTTTTCCCAGGTCCAACCTACCCTTGGCAGTCTTTTATCTCCCTGTGGTAAAGCCTGTCACATTGCACCATGGACATGCCCATTGTCCCCTGTAGAAGATAAAAGGGACAGTGAGGTCCCCCAGCATTTGCAGCTCTAGTGCAGAGCCCCATGCCTGGCTTGCAGGAAATGCCAGATCACGAAGACAATTGGAGATCATGCTCTGGCTAAAACCAGCTCTTCTTTGCCTACCGCAGGATCTGGATCAATAAAGAGCAGCCAGTTATTATTGCTGTTTTTCTAGGGAATTTTTCCCCATATATTTCCCAGGTCTTTACTTTTTTTTTTTTATAGCACTTTAATTCAGGCTTCAACCACTTCCTAATCAGATCAGGTGAAATCATTTCCTTCCCATACCCTCGATGTATTTCACACCTAGTAATTCTTTTTTTAAAGATCTTATTTACCCATTTGACAGACAGATCACAAGTAGGTAGAGAGGGAGGCAGAGAGAGAGGGGGAAAGCAGGCTCCCCGCTGAGCAGAGAGCCCGATGTGGGGCTCCATCCCAGGACCCTGAAATCATGACCTGAGCCGAAGGCAGAGGCCTAAACCACTGAGCCACCCAGGAGACCCCATATCTGGTAATTTTTAACCAACGTGGATTTGCTGCATCAAATAGTTCCTTCTTCTTCAAATATAAATATATAAATATATTGATCAAGTCACTCGCATGTCTTAGGAGAATGTCATACCATTAGTAGCAAACTTGAAATCTTGGCCATTGGTTTTGATTAGATATGGTTAGGTTTTTGTAATTTTAAAAATCCCTCCAGCCCTTGGTTCTGTCTGACCTGATTGCTTTCAGCTGTTTCTGCAACAAAAATGTCCCGGCAGGGAAAACTCTCATTGTTTACAGTGGCGCCCCCTTCTGAACACTTTGTTAATAAAAAGCTTTTTTTTTTTTTTTTTTTTTCGGGCTATGGTAAATGTGGAACAACAATGAGGTATTTCAAAGAGGTGAACCACAGATAAATTTCTCTAAAGGTGGGGTGAGGTTTACTCAAAAAGGAACTTGACAAGGCTTTTAAAGATATCGACAATCATTATAACATAACGTGACTGATTGTTACTGTGTGCTTAAATGGGCCAACACTTGTTGGCTTCCAAGATAAACTAACATAGTTGAGATGGTTCTAGCGGCCTTCTAGCACAGGGTCTCATGAGGCAGGGATTCTAGCCACTGGCTGTGCAAGGCATGAGGCCTGTTAGGGATTTTATTTTTTCCTCTGCAGAATGGGTCTTTCTACATTCCAGGTCCTTTCTACCCCAATAAATAAAGCAGCGATTCTCTCAATGAGTTGTACTATTGGTTTAAACAGCCAACTGTCTCTTTAAAAGGACTTTTGATTAAATTCCTTTAAAAAAAGTCCTTTCAAAAAAATCTTTTTTTTTCTATTTTTTATTTTTAAATCCCATATGTTTACTCTGATCGTGGAACTTTGTCATTTTGACCTTCTCTGCTGATTAAAATATTCTTCATCATCAGCACCTACTGCTCTCCTCTCCTGGTGGTCTCTCCGGAAGGGGTCTTCTCTAGGTCTTCTAGCAGGAGATGGGCACTTCCCCTCTACCCATGTTTCCAGACCAGCCTTACCTATCCTGCAGGGTCAGGTCGGCCTGGCTTTTGGTCTGTTGTTCTCTTCTGAGTCGTTAGTTTTTCATAGATACCGTGCTTTGCATTTGTCAGGACTTACCCTGGACTATCAAAACCCTTTTCTGGTGCCAGTGAATCCTAAAAAACAGTCGTGATGAGAGAACCAGGAACTCGAACAGATCATATTTATCCTGAATGTTCTGTCCAAAATGAAAAATACATTTCTGAGGAGCCTCAAGACCTCTGAGAAGGGAAGTTTCACCAACTCTGTTATGTAGGGGCATCAATTCCGATTCTGTGTCAATTTTTTTACTTTCCCAGCTAGTAATTCTCTACCTCAGATAGCCCACTCTCTACCGTTTCCTCTCTCAAAGGCAGTTGCTCTTACAGTCTGCACATGGCACTTGGGGCCTGCTGGTCGTTGGCTACTGCCCTCTCTACCTTGGGTCTAACAGCTGCGGGGCATCAAGATGAGAACGTCTCTTGTTCTAAGACTTAATAGAGTTTGGGACACATGGGAAGCAATAATCACTTTTGTTGTTGATCCAAGTGTTCAAACATTCTTAATTATTTTAGTACCACAGTTTACTTGTTCTAAGATTTGTCCTCCACCCCCATGTTAATATCTCTTAAAGTGGAACTCACCTTGCACTTGATGACATATCCTAGTTTAACTGACAGCATTTCTCTTTCTTAGTCGGACATAAACTATATTGCATCTTACCCTTGATAAAAGCTAGGATGCAATTAAATACTCTATTATGGTTACGATTCTGATATTTGAAATCCTCCGGTAACACCCTCTGCCGCCACAGTGTAGTACCTCACTTCCTCGGCATAGTATACAAACCATCTCACCCCAGTGTTAACCCCAGATCTCAGCCTCCATCCCCAGGTGATGCTGCCAGATCAGCTGTCGGTTGTCATGAACTTGCTGTAGTTTCCCGAATGCACTGTGCTGCCTCCTGGCACTTTGAAACTTGACACACTCATCCTCATTCTTCACTTTGCCATTGTCTATCACCTCCCCTGAAAATCTGTTCCTAAGTGGCTTTTCCCAGGTCCAACCTACCCTTGGCAGTCTTTTATTTCCCTGTGGTAAAGCCTGTCACATTGCACCATGGACATGCCCATTGTCCCCTGTAGAAGATAAAAGGGACAGTGAGGTCCCCCAGCATTTGCAGCTCTAGTGCAGAGCCCCATGCCTGGCTTGCAGGAAATGCCAATCACGAAGACAAACGGAGATCATGCTCTGGCTAAAACCAGCTCTTCTATGCCTACCGCAGGATCTGGATCAATAAAGAGCAGCCAGTTATTATTGCTGTTTTTCTAGGGATTTTTTCCCCATATATTTCCCAGGTCTTTACTCTTTTTATAGCACTTTAATTCAGGCTTCAACCATTTCCTAGTCAGATCAGGTGAAATCATTTCCTTCCTATACCCTCGATGTATTTCACACCTAGTAATTCTTTTTTTAAAGATCTTATTTACCCATTTGACAGACAGATCACAAGTAGGTAGAGAGGGAGGCAGAGAGAGAGGGGGAAAGCAGGCTCCATGCTGAGCAGAGAGCCCGATGTGGGGCTCCATCCCAGGACCCTGAAATCATGACCTGAGCCGAAGGCAGAGGCCTAAACCACTGAGCCACCCAGGAGACCCCATATCTGGTAATTTTTAACCAACGTGGATTTGCTGCATCAAATAGTTCCTTCTTCTTCAAATATAAATATATAAATATATTGATCAAGTCACTCGCATGTCTTAGGAGAATTTCATACCATTAGTAGCAAACTTGAAATCTTGGCCATTGGTTTTGATTTTTGTTTTGGTAGATTTGAATCGGTTTTTGTAATTTTAAAAATCCCTCCAGCCCTTGGCTCTGTTTGACCTGAAGGCTTTCAGCTGTTTCTGCAACAAAAATGTCCTGGCAGGGAAAACTCTCATTGTTTACAGTGGCGCCCCCTTCTGAACACTTTGTTAATAAAAAGCTTTTTTTTTTTTTTTTTCCGGGCTATGGTAAATGTGGAACAACAATGAGGTATTTCAAAGAGGTAAACCACAGATAAATTTCTCTAAAGGTGGGGTGAGGTTTACTCAAAAAGGAACTTGACAAGGCTTTTAAAGATATCGACAATCATTATAACATAACGTGACTGATTGTTACTGTGTGCTTAAGTGGGCCAACACTTGTTGGCTTCCAAGATAAACTAACATAGTTGAGATGGTTCTAGCGGCCTTCTAGCACAGGGTCTCATGAGGCAGGGATTCTAGCCACTGGCTGTGCAAGGCATGAGGCCTGTTAGTGATTTTATTTTTTCCTCTGCAGAATGGGTCTTTCTACATTCCAGGTCCTTTCTACCCCAATATATAAAGCAGCGATTCTCTCAGTGAGTTTGACTATTGGTTTAAACAGCCAACTGTCTCTTTAAAAGGACTTTTGATTAAATTCCTTTAAAAAAAAGTCCTTTCAAAAAAATCTTTTTTTTTCTATTTTTTATTTTTAAATCCCATATGTTTACTCTGATCGTGGAACTTTGTCATTTTGACTTTCTCTGCTGATTAAAATATTCTTCATCATCTGCACCTACTGCTCTCCTCTCCTGGTGGTCTCTGCGGAAGGGGTCTTCTCTAGGTCTTCTAGCAGGAGATGGGCACTTCCCCTCTACCCATGTTTCCAGACCAGCCTTACCTATCCTGCAGGGTCAGGTCGGCCTGGCTTTTGGTCTGTTGTTCTCTTCTGAGTCGTTAGTTTTTCATAGATACCGTGCTTTGCATTTGTCAGGACTTACCCTGGACTATCAAACCCTTTTCTGGTGCCAGTGAATCCTAAGAAACAATCGTGATGAGAGAACCAGGAACTCGAACAGATCATATTTATCCTGAATATTCTGTCTAAAATGAAAAATACATTTCTGAGGAGCCTCAAGATCTCTGAGAAGGGAAATTTCACCAACTCTGTCATGTAGGGGCATCAATTCCGATTCTGTGTCAATTGTCCTACCCTCCCAGCTAGTAATTCTGTACCTCTGAAAGCCCACTCTCAACCGTTTCCTCTCTCAAAGGCAGTTGCTCTTACAGTCTGCACATGGCACTTGGGGCCTGCTGGTCGTAGGCTACTGCCCTCTGTACCTTGGGTCTAACAGCTGTGGGGCTTCAAGATGAGCACGTCTCTTATTCTAGGACTTAATATAGTTTGGGGCACATGGCAAGCAATAATCACTTCTGTAGTTGATCCAAGAGTTGGACCTTTCTTATTTATTCTACTACCACAATTTACTTGTTCTAAGATTTGTCCCCATCTCCCACCATTTTAATATCACTTAAGGTGGCTCTCACCTTGCACTTGATGACTTATCCTAGTTTAACTGACAGCATTTCTGTTTCTTAGTCGAACACTAACTATAGTGCATCTTACCCTTGATGAAAGCTAGGATGCAATTAAATACTCTATTATGGTTACGATTCTGATATATGAAATCCTCCGGTAGCTCCCTGTGCCCCCACAGTGTAGTACCTCACTTCCTCGCCATAGTATACAAACCATCTCACCCCCAGTGTTAACCCCGGGGCTCAGCCTCCATCCCCAGGTGATGCTGCCAGATCAGCTGTCAGTTATCATGAACTTGCTGTAGTTTCCCGAATGCAGGTGCTGCCTCCTGGCACTTTGAAAGTTGACACACTCATCCTCATTCTTCGCTTTGCCCTTGTCTATCACCTCCCCTGAAAATCTGTTCCTAAGTGGCTTTTCCCAGGTCCAACCTACCCTTGGCAGTGTATTATCTCCCTGTGGTAAATCCTGTCACACTGCACCATGGACATGCCCGTTGTCCCCCTGAGAAGAGAAAAGGGACAATGGGGGCCCCCAGCATTTGCAGCTCTAGTGCAGAGCCCCATGCCTGGCTGGCAGGAAATGCCAGATCACGAAGACAAACGGAGATCATCCTCTGGCTAAAACCAGCTCTTCTATGCCTACCGCAGGGTCTGGATCAATAAAGGGCAGCCAGTTATTATTGCTGTTTTTATAGGGGTTTTTTCCCCATATATTTCCCAGGTCTTTACTCTTTTTATAGCACTTTAATTCAGGCTTCAACCATTTCCTAGTCAGATGATCAGGTGAAATCATTTCCTTCCTATACTCTCGATGTATTTCACACCTAGTAATTCTTTTTTTAAAGATCTTATTTACCCATTTTACAGACAGATCACTAGTAGGTAGAGAGGGAGGCAGAGAGACAGGGGGAAAGTAGGCTCCACGCTGAGCAGAGAGCCCGATGTGGGGCTCCATCCCAGGACCCTGAAATCATGACATGAGGCGGAGGTAGAGGCCTAAACCACTGAGCCACCCAGGAGCCCCCATATCTGGTAATTTTTAACCAACATGGATTTGCTGCATCAAATAGTTCCTTGTTCTTCAAATATAAATATATAAATATATTGATCAAGTCACTCGCATGTCTTAGGGGAATGTCATACCATTAGTAGTAAACTTGAAATCTTGGCCATTGGTTTTGATTTTTGTTTTGGTTAGATTAGGTTCAGTTTTTGTAATTTTAAAAATCCCTCCAGCCCTTGTCTCTGTCTGACCTGATTGCTTTCAGCTGTTTCTGCAACAAAAATGTCCTGGCAGCGAAAACTCTCATTGTTTACAGTGGTCCCCTTCTAAACACTTTGTTAATAAAAAGCTTTTTTTTTTTTTTTTCCGTGCTATGGTAAATGTGGAACAACAATGAGGTATTTCAAAGAGGTGAACCACAGATAAATTTCTCTAAGGGTGGGGTGAGGTTTACTCAAAAAGGAACTTGACAAGGCTTTTAAAGATATCGACAATCATTATAACATAACGTGACTGATTGTTACTGTGTGCTTAACTGGGCCAACACTTGTTGGCTTCCAAAATAAACTAACATAGTTGAGATGGTTCTAGCGGCCTTCTAGCACAGGGTCTCATGAGGCAGGGATTCTAGCCACTGGCTGTGCAAGGCATGAGGCCTGTTAGTGACTCTATTTTTTCCTCTGCAGAAAGGGTCTTTCTACATTCCAGGTCCTTTCTACCCCAATAAATAAAGCAGCGATTCTCTCAGTGAGTTGGACTATTGGTTTAAACAGCCAACTGTCTCTTTAAAAGGACTTTTGTTTAAATTCCTTTAAATAAAAGTCCTTTCAAAAAAATCTTTATTTTTCTATTTTTATTTTTTAATCCCATATGTTTACTCTGATCGTGGAACTTTGTCATTTTGACCTTCTCTGCTGATTAAAATATTCTTCATCATCAGCACCTACTGCTCTCCTCTCCTGGTGGTCTCTCCGGAAGGGGTCTTCTCTAGGTCTTCTAGCAGGAGATGGGCACTTCCCCTCTACCCATGTTTCCAGACCAGCCTTACCTATCCTGCAGGGTCAGGTCGGCCTGGCTTTTGGTCTGTTGTTCTCTTCTGAGTCATTAGTTTTTCATAGATACCGTGCTTTGCATTTGTCAGGACTTACCCTGGACTATCAAAACCCTTTTCTGGTGCCAGTGAATCCTAAAAAACAGTCGTGATGAGAGAACCAGGAACTCGAACAGATCATATTTATCCTGAATGTTCTGTCCAAAATGAAAAATACATTTCTGAGGAGCCTCAAGACCTCTGAGAAGGGAAGTTTCACCAACTCTGTTATGTAGGGGCATCAATTCCGATTCTGTGTCAATTTTTTTACTTTCCCAGCTAGTAATTCTCTACCTCAGATAGCCCACTCTCTACCGTTTCCTCTCTCAAAGGCAGTTGCTCTTACAGTCTGCACATGGCACTTGGGGCCTGCTGGTCGTTGGCTACTGCCCTCTCTACCTTGGGTCTAACAGCTGCGGGGCATCAAGATGAGAACGTCTCTTGTTCTAAGACTTAATAGAGTTTGGGACACATGGGAAGCAATAATCACTTTTGTTGTTGATCCAAGTGTTCAAACATTCTTAATTATTTTAGTACCACAGTTTACTTGTTCTAAGATTTGTCCTCCACCCCCATGTTAATATCTCTTAAAGTGGAACTCACCTTGCACTTGATGACATATCCTAGTTTAACTGACAGCATTTCTCTTTCTTAGTCGGACATAAACTATATTGCATCTTACCCTTGATAAAAGCTAGGATGCAATTAAATACTCTATTATGGTTACGATTCTGATATTTGAAATCCTCCGGTAACACCCTCTGCCGCCACAGTGTAGTACCTCACTTCCTCGGCATAGTATACAAACCATCTCACCCCAGTGTTAACCCCAGATCTCAGCCTCCATCCCCAGGTGATGCTGCCAGATCAGCTGTCGGTTGTCATGAACTTGCTGTAGTTTCCCGAATGCACTGTGCTGCCTCCTGGCACTTTGAAACTTGACACACTCATCCTCATTCTTCACTTTGCCATTGTCTATCACCTCCCCTGAAAATCTGTTCCTAAGTGGCTTTTCCCAGGTCCAACCTACCCTTGGCAGTCTTTTATTTCCCTGTGGTAAAGCCTGTCACATTGCACCATGGACATGCCCATTGTCCCCTGTAGAAGATAAAAGGGACAGTGAGGTCCCCCAGCATTTGCAGCTCTAGTGCAGAGCCCCATGCCTGGCTTGCAGGAAATGCCAATCACGAAGACAAACGGAGATCATGCTCTGGCTAAAACCAGCTCTTCTATGCCTACCGCAGGATCTGGATCAATAAAGAGCAGCCAGTTATTATTGCTGTTTTTCTAGGGATTTTTTCCCCATATATTTCCCAGGTCTTTACTCTTTTTATAGCACTTTAATTCAGGCTTCAACCATTTCCTAGTCAGATCAGGTGAAATCATTTCCTTCCTATACCCTCGATGTATTTCACACCTAGTAATTCTTTTTTTAAAGATCTTATTTACCCATTTGACAGACAGATCACAAGTAGGTAGAGAGGGAGGCAGAGAGAGAGGGGGAAAGCAGGCTCCATGCTGAGCAGAGAGCCCGATGTGGGGCTCCATCCCAGGACCCTGAAATCATGACCTGAGCCGAAGGCAGAGGCCTAAACCACTGAGCCACCCAGGAGACCCCATATCTGGTAATTTTTAACCAACGTGGATTTGCTGCATCAAATAGTTCCTTCTTCTTCAAATATAAATATATAAATATATTGATCAAGTCACTCGCATGTCTTAGGAGAATTTCATACCATTAGTAGCAAACTTGAAATCTTGGCCATTGGTTTTGATTTTTGTTTTGGTAGATTTGAATCGGTTTTTGTAATTTTAAAAATCCCTCCAGCCCTTGGCTCTGTTTGACCTGAAGGCTTTCAGCTGTTTCTGCAACAAAAATGTCCTGGCAGGGAAAACTCTCATTGTTTACAGTGGCGCCCCCTTCTGAACACTTTGTTAATAAAAAGCTTTTTTTTTTTTTTTTTTCCGGGCTATGGTAAATGTGGAACAACAATGAGGTATTTCAAAGAGGTAAACCACAGATAAATTTCTCTAAAGGTGGGGTGAGGTTTACTCAAAAAGGAACTTGACAAGGCTTTTAAAGATATCGACAATCATTATAACATAACGTGACTGATTGTTACTGTGTGCTTAAGTGGGCCAACACTTGTTGGCTTCCAAGATAAACTAACATAGTTGAGATGGTTCTAGCGGCCTTCTAGCACAGGGTCTCATGAGGCAGGGATTCTAGCCACTGGCTGTGCAAGGCATGAGGCCTGTTAGTGATTTTATTTTTTCCTCTGCAGAATGGGTCTTTCTACATTCCAGGTCCTTTCTACCCCAATATATAAAGCAGCGATTCTCTCAGTGAGTTTGACTATTGGTTTAAACAGCCAACTGTCTCTTTAAAAGGACTTTTGATTAAATTCCTTTAAAAAAAAGTCCTTTCAAAAAAATCTTTTTTTTTCTATTTTTTATTTTTAAATCCCATATGTTTACTCTGATCGTGGAACTTTGTCATTTTGACCTTCTCTGCTGATTAAAATATTCTTCATCATCTGCACCTACTGCTCTCCTCTCCTGGTGGTCTCTGCGGAAGGGGTCTTCTCTAGGTCTTCTAGCAGGAGATGGGCACTTCCCCTCTACCCATGTTTCCAGACCAGCCTTACCTATCCTGCAGGGTCAGGTCGGCCTGGCTTTTGGTCTGTTGTTCTCTTCTGAGTCGTTAGTTTTTCATAGATACCGTGCTTTGCATTTGTCAGGACTTACCCTGGACTATCAAACCCTTTTCTGGTGCCAGTGAATCCTAAGAAACAATCGTGATGAGAGAACCAGGAACTCGAACAGATCATATTTATCCTGAATATTCTGTCTAAAATGAAAAATACATTTCTGAGGAGCCTCAAGATCTCTGAGAAGGGAAATTTCACCAACTCTGTCATGTAGGGGCATCAATTCCGATTCTGTGTCAATTGTCCTACCCTCCCAGCTAGTAATTCTGTACCTCTGAAAGCCCACTCTCAACCGTTTCCTCTCTCAAAGGCAGTTGCTCTTACAGTCTGCACATGGCACTTGGGGCCTGCTGGTCGTAGGCTACTGCCCTCTGTACCTTGGGTCTAACAGCTGTGGGGCTTCAAGATGAGCACGTCTCTTATTCTAGGACTTAATATAGTTTGGGGCACATGGCAAGCAATAATCACTTCTGTAGTTGATCCAAGAGTTGGACCTTTCTTATTTATTCTACTACCACAATTTACTTGTTCTAAGATTTGTCCCCATCTCCCACCATTTTAATATCACTTAAGGTGGCTCTCACCTTGCACTTGATGACTTATCCTAGTTTAACTGACAGCATTTCTGTTTCTTAGTCGAACACTAACTATAGTGCATCTTACCCTTGATGAAAGCTAGGATGCAATTAAATACTCTATTATGGTTACGATTCTGATATATGAAATCCTCCGGTAGCTCCCTGTGCCCCCACAGTGTAGTACCTCACTTCCTCGCCATAGTATACAAACCATCTCACCCCCAGTGTTAACCCCGGGGCTCAGCCTCCATCCCCAGGTGATGCTGCCAGATCAGCTGTCAGTTATCATGAACTTGCTGTAGTTTCCCGAATGCAGGTGCTGCCTCCTGGCACTTTGAAAGTTGACACACTCATCCTCATTCTTCGCTTTGCCCTTGTCTATCACCTCCCCTGAAAATCTGTTCCTAAGTGGCTTTTCCCAGGTCCAACCTACCCTTGGCAGTGTATTATCTCCCTGTGGTAAATCCTGTCACACTGCACCATGGACATGCCCGTTGTCCCCCTGAGAAGAGAAAAGGGACAATGGGGGCCCCCAGCATTTGCAGCTCTAGTGCAGAGCCCCATGCCTGGCTGGCAGGAAATGCCAGATCACGAAGACAAACGGAGATCATCCTCTGGCTAAAACCAGCTCTTCTATGCCTACCGCAGGGTCTGGATCAATAAAGGGCAGCCAGTTATTATTGCTGTTTTTATAGGGGTTTTTTCCCCATATATTTCCCAGGTCTTTACTCTTTTTATAGCACTTTAATTCAGGCTTCAACCATTTCCTAGTCAGATCAGGTGAAATCATTTCCTTCCTATACTCTCGATGTATTTCACACCTAGTAATTCTTTTTTTAAAGATCTTATTTACCCATTTTACAGACAGATCACTAGTAGGTAGAGAGGGAGGCAGAGAGACAGGGGGAAAGTAGGCTCCACGCTGAGCAGAGAGCCCGATGTGGGGCTCCATCCCAGGACCCTGAAATCATGACATGAGGCGGAGGTAGAGGCCTAAACCACTGAGCCACCCAGGAGCCCCCATATCTGGTAATTTTTAACCAACATGGATTTGCTGCATCAAATAGTTCCTTGTTCTTCAAATATAAATATATAAATATATTGATCAAGTCACTCGCATGTCTTAGGGGAATGTCATACCATTAGTAGTAAACTTGAAATCTTGGCCATTGGTTTTGATTTTTGTTTTGGTTAGATTAGGTTCAGTTTTTGTAATTTTAAAAATCCCTCCAGCCCTTGTCTCTGTCTGACCTGATTGCTTTCAGCTGTTTCTGCAACAAAAATGTCCTGGCAGCGAAAACTCTCATTGTTTACAGTGGTCCCCTTCTAAACACTTTGTTAATAAAAAGCTTTTTTTTTTTTTTTTCCGTGCTATGGTAAATGTGGAACAACAATGAGGTATTTCAAAGAGGTGAACCACAGATAAATTTCTCTAAGGGTGGGGTGAGGTTTACTCAAAAAGGAACTTGACAAGGCTTTTAAAGATATCGACAATCATTATAACATAACGTGACTGATTGTTACTGTGTGCTTAACTGGGCCAACACTTGTTGGCTTCCAAAATAAACTAACATAGTTGAGATGGTTCTAGCGGCCTTCTAGCACAGGGTCTCATGAGGCAGGGATTCTAGCCACTGGCTGTGCAAGGCATGAGGCCTGTTAGTGACTCTATTTTTTCCTCTGCAGAAAGGGTCTTTCTACATTCCAGGTCCTTTCTACCCCAATAAATAAAGCAGCGATTCTCTCAGTGAGTTGGACTATTGGTTTAAACAGCCAACTGTCTCTTTAAAAGGACTTTTGTTTAAATTCCTTTAAATAAAAGTCCTTTCAAAAAAATCTTTATTTTTCTATTTTTATTTTTTAATCCCATATGTTTACTCTGATCGTGGAACTTTGTCATTTTGACCTTCTCTGCTGATTAAAATATTCTTCATCATCAGCACCTACTGCTCTCCTCTCCTGGTGGTCTCTCCGGAAGGGGTCTTCTCTAGGTCTTCTAGCAGGAGATGGGCACTTCCCCTCTACCCATGTTTCCAGACCAGCCTTACCTATCCTGCAGGGTCAGGTCGGCCTGGCTTTTTGTCTGTTGTTCTCTTCTGAGTCGTTACTTTTTCATAGATACTGTGCTTTGCATTTGTCAGGACTTACTCTGGACTATCAAAACCCTTTTCTTGTGCCAGTGAATCCTAAGAAACAGTCGTGATGAGAGAACCAGGAACTCGAAGAGATCATATTTGTCCTGAATGTTCTGTCCAAAATGAAAAATTTATTTCTGAGGAGCCTCAAGATCTCTGAGAAGGGAAATTTCACCACTCTGTCATGTAGGGGCATCAATTCCGATTCTGTGTCAATTGTCCTACCCTCCCAGCTAGTAATTCTCTACCTCTGAAAGCCCACTCTCAACCGTTTCCTCTCTCAAAGGCAGTTGCTCTTAGAGTCTGCACATGACACTTGGGGCCTGCTGGTCGTGGGCTACTGCCGTCTGTATTTTGGGTCTAACAGCTGCGGGGCATCAAGATGAGCACGTCTCTTATTCCAGGACTTAATATAGTTTGGGGCACATGGTAAGCAATAATCACCTCTTTAGTTGATCCAAGAGTTGGACCTTTCTTATTTATTCTACTACCACAATTTACTTGTTCTAAGATTTGTCCCCCCCACCATTTTAATATCTCTTAAGGTGGCTCTCACTTTGCACTTGATGACTTATCCTAGTTTAACTGACAGCATTTCTGTTTCTTAGTCGAACATAAAGTATAGTGCATCTTACCCTTGATGAAAGCTAGGATGCAATTAAATACTCTATTATGGTTACGATTCTGATATTTGAAATCCTCCGGTAGCTCCCTGTACCCCCACAGTGTAGTACCTCACCTCCTCGCCATAGTATACAAACCTTCTCACCCCCAGTGTTAACCCCGGGCCTCAGCCTCCATCCCAAGGTGATGCTGCCAGATCAGCTGTCGGTTGTCATGAACTTGCTGTAGTTTCCTGAATGCACTGTGCTGCCTCCTGGCACTTTGAAACTTGACACACTCATCCTCATTCTTCGCTTTGCCCTTGTCTATCACCTCCCCTGAAAATCTGTTCCTAAGTCCTTTTCCCAGGTCCAACCTACCCTTGGCAGTGTATTATCTCCCTGTGGTAAATCCTGTCACACTGCACCATGGACATGCCCGTTGTCCCCCTGAGAAGAGAAAAGGGACAATGAGGGCCTCCAGCATTTGCAGCTCTAGTGCAGAGCCCCATGCCTGGCTGGCAGGAAATGCCGGAACATGAAGACAAACAGAGATCATCCTCTGGCTAAAACCAGCTATTCTATGCCTACCGCAGGATCTGGATCAATAAAGAGCAGCCAGTTATTATTGCTGTTTTTCTAGGAATTTTCCCCATATATTTCCCAGGTCTTTACACTTTTTATAGCACTTTAATTCAGGCTTCAACCATTTCCTAGTCCGATCAGGTGAAATCATTTCCTTACTATACCCTCGATGTATTTCACACCTAGTAATACTTTTTTTAAAGATCTTATTTACCCATTTGACAGACAGACCACAAGTAGGTAGAGAGGGAGGCAGAGAGAGAGGGGGAAAGCAGGCTCCACGTTGAGCAGAGAGCCCGATGTGGGGCTCCATCCCAGGACCCTGAAATCATGACCGAGGCGAAGGCAGAGGCCTAAACCACTGAGCCACCCAGGAGCCCCCATATCTGGTAATTTTTAACCAACGTGGATTTGCTGCATCAAATAGTTCCTTCTTCTTCAAATATAAATATATAAATATATTGATCAAGTCACTCGCATGTCTTAGGAGAATGTCATACCATTAGTAGCAAACTTGAAATCTTGGCCATTGGTTTTGATTAGATATGGTTAGGTTTTGTAATTTTAAAAATCCCTCCAGCCCTTGGTTCTGTCTGACCTGATTGCTTTCAGCTGTTTCTGCAACAAAAATGTCCCGGCAGGGAAAACTCTCATTGTTTACAGTGGCGCCCCCTTCTGAACACTTTGTTAATAAAAAGCTTTTTTTTTTTTTTTTTTTTTTTTTTTTTTCGGGCTATGGTAAATGTGGAAAAACAATGAGGTATTTCAAAGAGGTGAACCACAGATAAATTTCTCTAAGGGTGGGGTGAGTGTTACTCAAAAAGGAACTTGACAAGGCTTTTAAAATATTGACAATCATTATAACATAACGTGACTGATTGTTACCGTGCTCTTAACTGGGCCAACAATTGTTGGCTTCCAAGATAGACTAACAACGTTGAGATGGTTCTAGCGGCCATCTAGCACAGGGTCTCATGAGGCAGGGATTCTAGCCACTGGCTTTGCAAGGCATGAGGCCTTTTAGTGATTCTATTTTTTCCTCTGCAGAATGGGTCTTTCTACCTTCCAGGTCCTTTCTACCCCAATAAATAAAGCAGCGATTCTCTCAATGAGTTGTACTATTGGTTTAAACAGCCAACTGTCTCTTTAAAAGGACTTTGGTTTAAATTCCTTTAAGAAAAAGTCCTTTCAAAAACAATTTTTTTTTATTTTTTATTTTTATTATCATATGTTTACTCTGATCGTGGAACTTTGTCATTTTGACCTTCTCTGCTGATTATTCTCATCATCAGCACCTACTGCTCTCCTCTCCTGGGGGTCTCTCCGGAAGGGGTCTTCTCTAGGTCTTCTAGCAGGAGATGGGCACTTCCCCTCTACCCATGTTTCCAGACCAGCCCTACCTATCCTGCAGGGTCAGGTCGGCCTGGCTTTTTATCAGTTGTTCTCTTCTGAGTCGTTACTTTTTTATAGATACCGTGCTTTGCATTTGTCAGGACTTACCCTGGACTATCAAAACCCTTTTCTGGTGCCAGTGAATCCTAAGAAACAGTCGTGATGAGAGAACCAGGAACTCGAACAGATCATATTTATCCTGAATGTTCTGTCCAAAATGAAAAATTCATTTCTGAGGAGCCTCAAGACCTCTGAGAAGGGAAGTTTCACCAACTCTGTCATGTAGGGGCATCAATTCCGATTCTGTGTCAATTGTCCTACTTTCCCAGCTAGTAATTCTCTACCTCAGAAAGCCCACTCTCTACCGTTTCCTCTCTCAAAGGCAGTTGCTCTTAGAGTCTGCACATGGCACTTGGGACCTGCTGGTCGTTGGCTACTGCCTTCTGTACCTTGGGTCTAACAGCTGCGGGGCATCAAGATGAGCACATCTCTTGTTCTAGGACTTAATATAGTTTGGGGCACATGGTAAGCAGTAATCACTTCTTTAGTTGAACCAAGTGTTGGATCTTTCTTATTTATTCTACTACCACAATTTACTTGTTCTAAGATTCCCCCCCTTTTTTAATAACTCTTAAGGTGGCACTCACGTTGCACTTGATGACATATCCTTGTTTAATTGACAGCATTTCTCTTTCTTAGTCTAACATAAACTATAGTGCATCTTACCCTTGATGAAAGCTAGGATGCAATTAAATACTCTTTTATGGTTACGATTCTGATATTTGAAATCCTCCGGTAGCTCCCTGTACCCCCACAGTGTAGTACCTCACCTCCTCGCCATAGGATACAAACCTTCTCACCCCCAGTGTTAACCCCGGGCCTCAGCCTCCATCCCCAGGTGATGCTGCCAGATCAGCTGTCGGTTGTCATGAACTTCCTGTAGTTTCCTGAATGCACTGTGCTGCCTCCTGGCACTTTGAAACTTGACACACTCATCCTCATTCTTCGCTTTGCCCTTGTCTATCACCTCCCCTGAAAATCTGTTCCTAAGTGGCTTTTCCCAGGTCCAACCTACCCTTGGCAGTGTATTATCTCCCTGTGGTAAAGCCTGTCACACTGCACCATGGACATGCCCGTTGTCCCCCTGAGAAGAGAAAAGGGACAATGAGGGCCCCAAGCATTTGCAGCTCTAGTGGAGAGCCCCATGCCTGGCTTGCAGGAAATGCCAGATCATGAAGACAATTGGAGATCATGCTCTGGCTAAAACCAGCTCTTCTTTGCCTACCGCAGGATCTGGATCAATAAAGAGCAGCCAGTTATTATTGCTGTTTTTCTAGGGATTTTTACCCCATATATTTCCCAGGTCTTTACTCTTTTTATAACACTTAATTCAGGCTTCAACCACTTCCTAGTCAGATCAGGTGAAATCATTTTCCTTCCCATACCCTCGATGTATTTCACATCCAGTAATTCTTTTTTTAAACATCTTATTTACCCATTTGACAGACAGATCACAAGTAGGTAGAGAGGGAGGCAGAGAGAGAGGGTGTAAGCAGCCTCTCCGCTCAGCAGAGAGCCCGATGTGGGGCTCCATCCCAGGACACTGAAATCATGACCTGAGCCTAAACCACTGAGCCACCCAGGAGCCCCCATATCTGGTAATTTTTAACCAACGTGGATTTGCTGCATCAAATAGTTCCTTCTTCTTCAAATATAAATATATAAATATATTGATCAAGTCACTTGCATGTCTTACGAGAATATCATACCATTAGTAGCAAACTTGAAATTTTGGCCATTGGTTTTGATTTTTGTTATGGTTAGATTTGGTTCGGTTTTTGTAATTTAAAAAATCCCTCAAGCCCTTGGCTCTGTCTGACCTGATTGCTTTCAGCTGTTTCTGCAACAAAATTATCCGAGCAGCAAAAACTCTCATTGTTTACAGTGGTGCCCCCTTCTGAACACTTTGTTAATAAAAAGCTTTTTTTTTTGTTTTTTTTTGTTTGTTTGTTTTTTGGCTATGGTAAATGTGGAACAACAATGACGTATTTCAAAGAGGTGAACCACAGATAAATTTCTCTAAGGGTGGGGTGAGGGTTACTCAAAATGAACTTGACAAGGCTTTTAAAGATATCGACAATCATTATAACATAACATGACTGATTGTTACCGTGCGCTTAACTGGGCAAACACTTGTTGGCTTCAAAGAAAAACTAACATAGTTGAAATGCTTCTTGTGGCCTTATAGCACAGGGAGTGATGGGGCAGGTATTCTAGCCACTGGCTGTGCAAGGCATGAGGCCTGTTAGTGATTCTATTTTTTCCTCAGCAGAATGGGTCTTTCTACATTCCAGGTCCTTTCTACCCCAACAAATAATTCGGCGATTCTTTCAGTGAGTTGTACTTTTGGTTTAAACAGACAACTGTCTCTTAAAAAGGTCTTTTGGTCAAATTCCTTTATAAAAAAAGTCCTTCCAAAAAATTTTTTTTTATTTTTTATTTTTAAATCCCATATGTTTACTCTGATCATGGAACTTTGTCATTTTGACCATCTCTGCTGATTAAAATATTCTTCATCATTAGCACCTCCTACTCTCCTCTCCTGATGGTCTCTACGGAAGGGGTCTTCTCTAGCTCTTCTAGCAGGAGATGGGCACTTCCCCTCTACCCCTGTTGCCAGACTAACCTTACCTATCCTGCAGGGTCAGGTCGGCCTGGTCCTTTATCTGTTGTTCTCCACTGAGTGGTTAGTTTTTCATAGATACCTTGCTTTGCTTTGTCAGGATTTTCCCTGGACTATCAAAACACTTTTCTTGTGCTAGTGAAGCTTAAGAAACAGTACGGATGAGAGAACCAGGAACTCGAACAGATCATATTTATCTTGAATGTTCTGTCCAAAATGAAAAATTCATTTCTGAGGAGCCTCAAGTTTCTCTGAGAAGGGAAGTTTCACCAACTCTGTCATGTAGGGGCATCAATTCCGATTCTTGTCAATTGTCCTACTTTCCCAGCTAGTAATTCTCTACCTCAGAAAGCCCACTCTCAACCGTTTCCTCTCTCAAAGGCAGTTGCTCTTAGAGTCTGCACATGGCAATTGGGGCCTGCTGGTCATTGGCTACTGCCCTCTGTACCTTGGGTCTAACAGCTGCGGGGCATCAAGATGAGCACGTCTCTTGTTCTAGGACTTAATATAGTTTGGGGAACATGGTAAGCAATAATTACTTCTTTAGTTGATCCAAGTGTGGGACCTTTCTTATTTATTCTACTACCACAATTGACTTGTTCTAAGAGTTGTCCCCCCCCCCATTTTAATATCTCTTAAGGTGGCACTCACCTTGCACTTGATGACATATCCTAGTTTAACAAACAGCATTTCTCTTTCTTAGTCGAACATAAACTATAGTGCATCTTACCCTTGATGAAAGCTAGGATGCAATTAAATACTCTATTATGGTTACGATCCTAATCCAATCCATTACTCTAACACTGACTACTACATTACCCTGTCGTTGACACTAATGTGGACTTTAAACCAATACCTGATCCTGACCGTAAACCTGACACTGGCCCTAGACTTCACCCTGACCCTGACTCAGGCAAACACCAGAAACCTAACCATGAACCTAAAAGTGACCCTGACCTGACCCTAACACTAACCCTGACACTGAATGTGAGCCTGACCCTAACTCTAACCCTAAACCTAACCCTCCCTGACACTAACACGGGCCCTGACCCGAAACCTAACACTGAACCTAACCCTAAAACTAACCCCTAACATTATCCCTGACACTGACCCTAACCTGGTCTAACCCTAACCCTCAACCTACCTCTACCCTAACCCTAACCACACTTTAACCATAATCCCGAACCTCTCCCTGACCATGATCATAACCCTAACTCTGAAATTTGCCTTTGTCATTTCTTAAACTTAAACCTGACTCTGGCCTTGACCTTAACACTGACCCTAACCCAGACTGTAAACCTAACTCTGACGCAAACCGTGATCCTGAACAGAATCGTAACCCTAAAGCTAACCCTGATCCTGAACCTACTCATAAAACAGAACCTAAACATAAATATCAGAATCGTAACCATAATAGAGTATTTAATTGCATCCTAGCTTTCATCAAGGGTAAGATGCACTATAGTTTATGTTCAACTAAGAAAGAGAAACGCTGTCAGTTAAACTAGGATATGTCATCAAGTGCAAGGTGAGTGCCACCTTAAGAAATATTAAAACGGGGGGGGGCAAATCTTAGAAAAGTAAATTGTGGTATTAGAATAATTAAGAAAAGTTCGAACACTTGGATCAATTAAAAAAGTGATTATTGCTTACCATGTGCCCCAAACGATATTAAGTCTTAGAACAAGAGACGTGCTCATCTGATGCCGCGCAGCTGTTAGACCCAAAGTACAGAGCGCAGTAGCCAACGACCAGCAGGCCCCAGGTGCCATGTGAAGACTCTAAGAGCAACTGCCTTTGAGAGAGGAAACGGTTGAGATTGGGCTTTATGAGGTAGAGAATTATTAGCTGGGAAAGTAGGAAAATTGACACAGAATCGGAATTGATGCCCCTACATGACAGAGTTGGTGAAACTTCCCTTCTCAGAGATCTTGAGGCTCCTCAGAAATGTATTTTTCATTTTGGACAGAACATTCAGGATAAATATGATCTGTTCGAGTTCCTGGTTCTCTCATCAGAACTGTTTCTTAGGCTTCACTGGCACAAGAAAAGGGTTTTGATAGTCCAGGGTAAATCCAGACAAAAGGAAAGCATGGTATCTATGAAAAACTAACCACTCAGAAGAGAACAACAGATAAAAGGCCAGAAGGACTTGACCCTGCAGGATTGGTAAGGCTGGTCCGGCAATAGGGGTAGAGAGGAAGTGCCCATCTCCTGCTAGAAGAGCTAGAGAAGTCCCCTTCTGGAGAGACCACCAGGAGAGGAGAGCAGTAGGTGCTGATGACGAATAATTTAATCAGCCGAGAAGGTCATAATGACAAAGTTCCACGATCAGAGTAAACATATGGGATTAAAAAATAAAAATTAAAAAAAAGATTTTTTTAAAAAGACTTTTTTTTAAAGGAATTTAAACAAAAGTCCTTTTTAAGAGACAGTTGGCTGTTTAAACCAAAAGTACAACTCACTGAGAGAATTGCCGCATTATTTATTGGGGTCGAAAAGACCTGGAATGTAGAAAGACCCATTCTGCAGAGTAACCCTCACCCACCCTTAGAGAAATTTATCTGTGGTTCACCTCTTTGAAATACCGCATTGTTGTTGCACATTTATCATAGCCAAAAAAAAAAAAAATCTTTTTATTAACAAAGTGTTCAGAAGGGGGCGCCACTGTAAACAATGAGAGTTTTCACAGCCTGGACGATTTTTTTGCAGAAACAGCTGAAAGCAATCAGGTCAGACAGAGCCAAGGGCTGGAGGCATTTTTAAATTACAAAAACCGAACCAAATCTAACCAAAACAAAATCAAAAATCAAAACCAATGGCCAAGATTTCAAGTTTGCTACTAAAGGCATGACATTCTCCTAAGACATGCGAGTGACTTGATCAATATATTTATATATTTATATTTGAAGAAGGAAGTATTTGATGCAGCAAGTCCACCTTGATTAAAAATTACCAGATATGGGGTCTCCTGCGTGGCTCAGTGGTTTAGGCCTCTGCCTTTGGCTCAGGTCATGATTTCAGGGTCCTGGGATGGAGCCCCACATGGGGTTCTCTGCTGAGTGCGGAGCCTGCTTCCCCCCTCTCTCTCTGCCTGCCTCTCTACCTACTTGTGATCTGTCTATCAAATGGGTAAATAAGATGTTTAAAAAAAGAATTACTAGATGGGAAATACATCAAGGGTATGGGAAGGAAAATGATTTCACCTGATCTGACTAGGAAGTGGTTGAAGCCTGAATTAAAGTGCTATAAAAGAGTAAAGACCTGGGAAATATATGGGGAAAAAATCCCTAGACAAACAGCAATAATAACTGGCTGCCCTTTATTGATCCAGATCCTGCGGTAGGCAAAGAAGAGCTGGTTTTAGTCAGAGGATGATCTCTGTTTGTCTTCATGATCTGGCATTTCCTGCAAGCCAGGCATGGGGCTCTGCACTAGAGCTGCAAATGCTGGGGGACCTCACTGTCCCTTTTCTCTTCTCAGGGGGACAACGGGCATGTCCATGGTGCAGTGTGACAGGCTTTACCACAGGGAGATAAAATACTGCCAAGGGTAGGTGGGAGCTGGGAAAAGCCACTTAGGAACAGATTTTCAGGGGAGGTGATAGACAAGGGCAAAGCGAAGAATGAGGATGAGTGTGTGAAGTTTTAAAGTGTCAGGAGGCAGCACAGTGCATTCGGGAAACTACAACAAGTTCATGACAACGGACAGCTGATCTGGCAGCATCACCTGGGATGGAGGTTGAGCCCCGGGGTTAACACTGGGGGTGAGAAGGTTTGTATACTTGGCGAGGAGGTGAGGTACTACACTGTGGGGGCACAGGGAGCTACCGGAGGATTTCACATATCAGAATTGTAACCATAATAGAGTATTTAATTGCATCCTAGCTTTCATCAAGGATAAGATGCACTATAGTTTATGTTCGACTAAGAAAGTGAAATGCTGTCAGTTAAACTAGGATATGTCATCAAGTGCAAGGTGATTGCCACCTTAAGAGATATTAAAATGGGGGGGGGTGGAAAAATCTTAGAACTATAAATTGTGGTACTAGAATAATTAAGAAAAATAATACAAGAACACTTGGATCAACAAAAAAATTGATTATTGCTTACCATGTGCCCCAAACTATATTGTCTCCAAAAATTTTATATCATTTGATAGGTCAGATATATATAAAATTACATTTAAAGTTTTAAAAATATCAGCAAATATTTTCATTTAAATGCAAATTTCAAAGAAAATCTACTTTTCCAAACACGACTTTTTATCCTATTGTTTTTTAATTTTGTCGACAACTGATAAAATGTTTAGCGAGACTATAAATGTTTGATTGAAAAAAATGATTAATAGATGTAGGTTCAAATTATTATGTTCCATTAAAAATGATTTAGTCTTTGATGAACATCTGTTTGGTAATATGTTGTATCCAGATATAGTAAATTAATGACATATATAAAATTATAGGGAAATGACACCTTCCGTTCCATTATGAGTAGAGCTTTTAAAATGCTATTTGTCACAACCTGTCATCTTGTCATTATGTAGCATTATGTAACATTTAAAAAATGTATACTCTTCACTTTGAAGTCTTTTAGAAATCTAAAATATGACTTTCTATGGTTTGTGTTTCCATATTCCTTTATTGCCAGTTTGAACAAATCCACATGCTTTGATTCAAAGGTAATAAATTCCTCTTATTTGGAAAAATGATGTTTATATTTGTTCTCTCACCCTTAGCAGGTGGTTTCATTTTAGCACACTTCAGAGTTATAATTTCATGCTTATTAAAACATTTATTATGATCTACGTAGATGAATGAAATTTTTATTTATTAAATTATTTGCCAAAAAAATCTGTTATTTTTAAAAATGTATTTCCTTTGAAGGGTTATTTTAGAGCATTCAGAGAGGATCTAGGAGTGTGGTATTATGCAATTTTTAAGTAGGTATGAAATGGTTATTTATATGATTGTTTCTTTAAGGCTTATGTATATTGTCCATTATATGCTATAAAATATTTTGAAAGTAAATTTAAGGTATGTTTTACATAGTTTATTTTTTGGAAAAAAATATTGAAATGACTTATGAAATTCAGTATACTATCAACATTATTTTTTTCTGAAATTTACAAATTGTCTACTGAACCTATTATATGACAGATATTTTCCAAAGTGGTGGTATCATGATATATGCCAACAACAGTTTAGATTTTTTGTTGCTTCTCAATCTAGCTCAGACGAAGTACAATTAGCCTTTATAATTTTAGCCATTCTAATAGATATGTAAGCATGCCTCATTATGATTTTAATTTGTATTTCTTTAATGTCTAAATGTTGAGAAATTTGTCATGTGCTTATAAGCCATCCATATACTTTGGTGACATGTCTCTTCCATTATTTCCTTCACATGTACAATTGGATACTCTGGTTATTAGTAAGGTCTTTTATTTTTATTCATATTTAATAATCAGAGTAGATGTCCATTATCAGATATATAATTTGCAAATCCCTTCTCCATCTTTACGGTTTCTCAATGGAGCTTTGATAGCTGTGTCTTTCAAGAAAGTGCTACTTCTTTCCTGGTACACGGAGGAATGACTAGAACATTATCAATGTTGGCCTTTGCAAAGAAAATCATGGCTTAAGATATATGTAGTCTGCGGTTGTTGGGAGTGTTCTGTAATATCAAGCATATCTAGTTAGTTGATAATTTTGTTCAAGTCTTACATATCTTACCAATTTGATGACCATTTGTCTATATAATCTTAAAATAAAGGTGTTGAAATTTTTTTCCATTTCTCTTCTAAGGTAGAAGTTATGATTTTTGTTCTTAGTTTTTCCCTATATATCCCCAAATCTGTTATTAAGTATTAAAAGTCAAGAATTATTATACTCCCTGAGGAATTCATTCTTTTACTCTTCTGTGTTTTTGACTTGATCTTTATGTCTGATAATGAAATTTGCTTTAAAATCACTTTTCATTATCTTGATATAACCACCAAAGTTATAGTGTGATTAGTGTTAATATAGCATATTTTTTCTTTTACTTTTTAAAGCACTTCTATATTTAATCCTGACAAAAAAACAAAACAGCTTTTTAGCTCTGGAAGCACATTTCTAAATTATCTTTTTTTTTTTTTTTTTAATGAAGCAGTAGCAATTTTTGTTAAGGGACCTAATCTGAAAGTAGGTTTAGAAATTTATTTATTTATTTATTTAGGAAAAGATTTTATTTTGTTTATTGACAGCAAGAGAGAGAAAGAGAGAGAGAGAGAGTGGAAGCGCACAAGCGGGGGGAATCACGTGCAAAGGGTTAGGAAGAAGCAAGCTCCTTGGGGTGCAAGTAGTCCCATGCAGGGCTGGAGCCCTGTACACTGGAATCATGACCTCAGCCAAAGGCAAACATCTGCTTAAACAACTGAGTCATCCAGGCACCCCTAGAAAATTTAAAAAAAAGACCTTTTAAAAACATTTTGTTTCTTTCTTGTATTTTTTTTAATATTTTATTTATTTGACAGACAGAGAGATAGAAAGAGGAACTATAAGCAGGGCAGAGGGAAAAGGAGAAGCAGGTTTCCCACTGAGCAGAGAGCCTGATGTGGGGCTCCATCCCAGGACTCTGGGATCATGACCTGAAAAGAAGGGACATTTATGGAGGAAGCAACCCAGACACCTCTTTTCTTTGTTTTTAATATATGGCAACTGATGCTTCCCAGCCACGAGGAGCATATTACCCATTGATTAAATCTTTGATAACATCCTATTTAAAAAGGTGTGTAAATATATACTTACGCAGATTTATACACTTTGTGTTTTCTTCATAGTTTGGGGCTGGACCCCATGGTGACAACACTGCTTTCAGCCTTTGCCTTCCCATCTTTTGATACCAGGTATTTGGTCAGCAAAGCAAATTAGTATCAAAATTAATAAGCCCTTGGCACCATATCTCTGGAGCAGGGGTTGCTCTTAGCCAAGGCCCAGAGCATTTGACCTCCCCTCGCTAGTGCTATAGCCCCAAGGACTAGGTCCCTGCCACCAGAACTCAGTCTTACATGTTATGCTAAGCAGACAAAACCAAAACCGGAAAGCTCCAACAGCTTTCAATGGCATGCCTCATCTCCCACTCCCAACGACGTCCAGGCAGTACCAGATGCCAGGGAGGGGTCTTGGTCCAACATATGGGCGGGAAGGAAGTAGCCACGAGCAAGTACCTGCTTCTCTGTGCCTTTCTTTCATGAGCAGGTTGTAAGGAGGAGGAAGAAGAAGGCGAAGAGAGGAGAATTTCAAGGGGTGAAGGCCTCAGGTAGGCAGCTGGCTCCTGCCAGTAGGAAAGGGACAAAGGAGAAGGCAGTGAGTCTTGCAGGGAGGGTGGGGGGTAAGGGTTACAGCTTATGACGGAATCTGGACAGGAGTAATAGGGATACTAGTCATTTGAGTCCACCATTGGCAAGCTGGGCTGGGTGTCAAGGCAGATAGGCCTCCCTGGGCAATGGCACATGAGAGAAGGTGGAATTCTTCTCTGAGGAGCAGGTTGAGCTTCAGGTGTTGGGAAAGCATAGACAGTATTGTTCCAGGTCCAAGGACAGGTCCAGGTACTTCTGGTTAGAGGTCAAGGCCACAGTATGATCCAGGTCTTCTACCAGCAGCTTGAAGGAACCACATGCCAGCCACTCCTCATTATTGTGTATAACTCTCTGGTGCACTTATTGGCTTGTCCATCAAATGACTCCTTCAGCAGCTTGAAAACCACCTCCACAGGCACTCCAGGATATGGGAGGCTTCCAGATTGAAGATTTTGCACAGGATCACCCCAAAAGACCAGAAGTCACTCTGGTGGATGTAGCTCTGGTCAAACATGGCCTTAGGGACCATGCACTTCACAGGCAGTCCACTGTTGGTTGTCTTTTTATAGTTACTGATGTGGTTATATCTCTGGCAAGGCTGAAGTCTGAGATCCTCATCATGTTGTCCTTTGTCACCAGCACTTCCCTAGTGCCAGGTCTTGGTGTATGCACTTCTTGGAGGCAAGGTACTCCATGCCTCAGGCTACCTGATAGGCACAGGATACCAGGTCCTTGGAGGAGAGTTGCTCTGCTGCATTGTGGCTGATATTGTAACAGTACTCCAGGTCAGGAGGCCTCTGGGCCTCCAGGTACTCCTGTATGTTGTCTTTGGAGGCATATTCCATGAGAGTGTACGAAGGACCATCCTGTGTGCAGAACCCAGCAGGTTGATGGTGTCCTTGTGCTGTCCAATCATCTTCATCATCTCCATTTCTGAGATTAGGTTTAACAGGTCTTTCTCTGTTGCATCTGACTTCAACATCTTCACAGACACTTTAGTCAAATGGTTGGATTTGTCTTTGTCCAGCCCAATGGCTTCCTCCAACACCACCTGCCCAAAGTAGGCCTGTCTTAGGGGTCTGCCTAAACTGCCTACAACCAGCCTGCCTCAAGGCAGTTATGAACTCTAGATTATCCTCAAAAACATTAAACCACAAGCTAAAAATTCTCTTCACTAGGTCTCTGTCGCAGGTCTAATTTTCCTATCGTTCATCATTTATCTTTTTCCTAATTCTTATTTTCAGTATAGTTTATTTTGCTTCCAGGTGTTTCCCCTGGTTTCTGTATGCTGTTTCATAGGGAAGAATTATCCTGTCATAAAATTATTTCTTGAGCATTCATTATATCTCTCAGTTAAAATGGGTTCTTTTATGGTATTGATTCATTTGAGTTTTCTCAAAATGGGAAGAATTTTCAAAATGGTGTTTTCCTCAAGGTTCAGAGTATGTCTTAGCATCATCTTTAAGCTTTTTGAAATTCACTTTACAAATTCTTGTCCCTCTTTTTATCTTTTTAAAATAAAATGTTTTATTTTTACAATTTTTTTATTTGAGTATAGTGATATTCAGTGTTACATTGGTTTCAGGTTTTCAATATCTCCATACATTATTCTATGATCACTATAAATATAGCCACCATCTGTCACCATATAACACTATTATAATATCATTGATTATATTCTCTACACTGTCCCAGATCTCTTTTTAAAATCTCTAATTTTTATGTTTTCTGTTATTCCAATTTTCAACCATCATTTTACATGGTTACTTTAATAAAATATGCCTGATTACACACTCTTTGCTGAAAACCATAGCATTTGATTTATAGTAGTCTTCTTCTTCCTCTTTTTTTTTTAAATTAACATATAATGCATTATTAGCCCCAGGGGTACAGGTCTGTGAATCGCCAGGTTTACACACTTCACAGCACTCACCACAGCACATACCCTCCCCAATGTTCATAACCCCACCACCCTCTCCCTCCCTACCCTCCCCACCCCCCGGCAACTCTCAGTTTGTTTTGTGAGATTAAGAGTCTCCTATGGTTTGTCTCCCTCCTGATCCCATCTTGTTTCATTTACTCTTTTCCTGTCCCCCAAGCACCCACATTGCACCTCCATTTCCTCATATCAGAGAGATCATATGATAGTGACTTTTTCTGGTTGACTTATTTTGCTAAGCATAATACCCTCTAGTTCCATCCATGTCATCGCAAATGGCAAGATTTCATTTCTTTTGATGGCTGCATAGTATTCCATCGTATATATATATACCATTCATTTGTTGATGGACATCTAGGTTCTTTCCATAGTTTGGCTATTGTGGATATTGCTGCTATAAACATTTGGTGCACATGCCCCTTTGGATCATATACTAGTCTTCTTTACCTCTATCAGAAACCCAGGAAGCTTTATTTATTTATTTACTCACATAAACACATGATCCAACACAACGTTTTTTGATGTTCAAATGTATTATAATGTCTTACCGCTTAACACTATGCTTACTGTTCTCTTTCACTGTCTGACTAAATCCTCATTATCACTATGCCATTTAATGAGAAATAACATTGGAACTCAGAGTTCTCTCCATATCAGGGAATGAAGACTCCACCCTTCTGTTTGTGCAGGTAAAATAAATGTTGATATTGTCTGTCCTGCACATACTCCATCCTGTTCACCAGAATATTCACCATCAAAATATATACAAAATAAAAACCATACCTCACCACTTCTATTACCACCCAGCATGCTAAAAACACCATCATATATGTTCCTGAATTATTGACTTGATTGATAACCCCACTTCCACACATGCTGCACTCCTTTTTCCTTGCAAATTTATTTTGGTACAGCAACTTTACCTAAAAATCAAGTCAGATGATTTTATCCTGCTTTTGAAAGTCTTTTGGTATCTTCCACTTTCATATTAAATAAAAACTGAAGGCGTTTCAATGTACTAGAAGGTCATACATCAATACGTTCTTCCTCTCTCCACCACTATGAACTCCTCATTGGCCTCCTTGCTTTTCCTCAAAAGTAACAGATAAGCTGTTCACACAAAGTCTATATACTTACTTGCTCTGCCTAGAGCAATCTTTTCCTTTAATATTTGTATAACACCCTCCTTCACTTCCTGGGTCTTTGTGCAAATAACATCTCCTAAATGAGATATAACCACCCAACACAAAATAAAATTAACTTTCATCCCAGCATTCTCCAATGGCTTTTACCTTTCTTGTATTTCTTTGTAACACTTATCGCCATCAACCATCAATCATTATTCTATTACTGGTTTATTACCTTATTTGAGACAGAGAGAGAGAGAATTGGGAGGGTGCGCAGAGGAAGAAGAAAACACCCCACTGCCTAGAAAGCCTGCTGGGGAGTTACATCCCAGGACCCTGAGATCATGACCCAAGCTAGAGGCAGTCACTCAATGGACTGAGCCACCGAAGCGCCCCTCTATTATTGGTTTATTTCACTATTATATTTCAAAAGAATGTAAGCTCTTTCTGGTCAGCTATTTTATATGTTTTATTAATTGAAGTATTCTCAGAAAGGTAGCTGGCAGATTGTAAGGGATCACTAAACTGTATTTTGTTGTTATTATTGGGCTCCTTTATGGGCTTTACCTCTTACGCTAGAAGTCTATCCTTCAGATGTAAGCAATAAGAATAGAACCCTGCTGCCAGGTTCAAATGAGTAAAAAGCCTGTATTAAGTGGATATTTTAAAAGCTAAATGAATGGCTTAATAGTTGTATATAGGGAGAAAGGGAACATATTTTCCACAGTTTAGAAGTGGAGTTCTTTTATAGAGTTCTTGTACAAGCCTACACTCTTGAACAATAATGGGCAGTTGTACATTACAATTATACAAACACTTTGGTATTTATATCATTTTTTTGTATTTCATGACTGGATCATTTGATTCCTTAGGAGCATTACAGCATTTCAACTTTTCACGTTCAAAAAACTTATTGGGGTTGCTACCTTTTTTATTCAAATGGAGAAATAGTCATGATTTAATCTAAATAAAGTGTTATTGGTTGTGTTGTTTTCTAGGAATGAGTCGCACATGCTAGTTTAAAAGTTTTGTTAAATTCCCAAGTCTGTCACTGATAAAAGCCTTTTGTAGATTAGTAACTTGATCAAAACAGAAAAGTTATGTAACACCAATTGTTATACTATCTTTGTTTCCATCTTGCATTGTTATAACGCCCATCTTAACTCTATTTAAGACAAGTCATCGACAGATGGCTTCCTGGCATTGGTTGCATGATATGAAATCTAGTATAACTAAAAGTTTTTGGTTTTAGTAGCATATAAATCAATTTAGAAAAATATATGTATTTGAATATAAGATAAAGTTTTAAATTATTTGGCAATAGTAAACTAAACTCTTTTTTTGTAAATTTTTATTTTCTAAAATTTCATTGAGCTCTTTTGCATATTGAAACAAGTTACAAAAAGTTAAGGTTTATTTACCCCAATTCAAAATTATTAGGAATATAATCATAGAGGTTGAAGTATTTAAAATATTGAACCCAAAATATTTTATTAGGTAAATTCATGAATGCTGAGCATTCACTGTTAAAATATACTAATACTATTGATAGACTGGTAGAAGCCTAAAATCAAATATTTATTAAATATTTATATCCATATCTTTTCATGGCTTGGTAATTTATTTCTCTAGCATTAAATAATATTCCATTGTTTGCATGTACTATACTTTATTTGACCTTTCACCTGTGGAATGATATCCTGGTTGCTTCCAAGCTTTTGTCAGTTATGAATAAAACTACTATAGATCTCTTTGTGGGTATAGATTTCATCTTCTTTGGATAAATACCAAGAACTGCTACTGCTGAATCATCTGGCAAGAATATGTTTAGTTTTGTAAGAAACTGCCAAGTTGTTTTCCATTCTTTATTCTCAATAGACATGGAAGAACATTCCTGTTGCTCCACATCCTCACCAACATTTCATGTTCTGTTTTCAGTGTTCTGAATTCTGGGTATGTACGGGAGTCTCTTTTTTGTTTTAATTTGCATTTTCCTGATGACCTATGATGAGAAGCATCTTTTTATATGCTTATTTGCCTTCTGTAATATTTTCTTTTGTGAGGTATCTGCTAAGGTCTTTGGCTCATTTTTAATCAGGTTTTTCCCCCATTGTTGAGGTTTAAGGGGTCTTTGTGTATTTTTGATTAACAGTCCTTTGCCAGATGTGTATTTTGCAAATTTTTTCTCATAGTCTGTGCTTTGCCTTTTCATTCTCTTGGCATTGTGTTTCACAGAGTAGACATTTTAAAATTCAGTGCTTGTGCTTTTGTAGCTAAAGTTATTGCCAAAACCAAGGTCATTTAAATTTTCTTCTATATTACCTTCTACATGTTTCATGTTTAGGTTTATAATCCAATCTGAGTTAATTTTTGTGAAGAGTGTATGATATCTGCCTGAATTTATTTTATTTTATTATTTTATTTGATTTTAATTTTATATTTTTACATTTAGCTTCACCATTACTCCAGAACCATTTTTTTAAAAGATTGTATTTTGCTCTCTTGTATTGCTTTTGCTTTTATATTAAATATAAAATATAGTTGATAATATATATTCTGTTCCTTTAATCTAGTCTTTCTGTGGTATTACAATATCTTGCTTACAATTATCATTATGGTCAACTTTTTTTAAAAGATTTTATTTATTTTTTTGACAGAGAGGGATCACAAATAGGCAGAGAGACAGACAGAGAGAGAGATGAGGAGAATCAGGCTCCCTGCTGAGCAGAGAGCCCAATGCAGGACTCGATCCCAGGCCCCTGGGATCATGACCTGAGCCAAAGGTAGAGGCTTAACCCACTGAGCCACCCAGCCGCCCCATCGTTATGGTAAACTTTGAAGTCAGTCCTCAGTCTTTGTTCTCCTTCAACACTATGTTGACTATTGTGAGTCTTTGCCTCTTCATATAAACTTTAAAGTAAGTTTGTTAATATTAAAAAACAAAGAACTTGCTGGAATGCATTAATCGTATAGATAAACTTGGAAACCAGTGACCTCTTGAGCTTAGCAGGAGATAGACCATGGTCATCAGTTGTCACAGTGGTGCCTCTGGCAGAGCCTTTTGCAAATCCCTAGGTAAAATGAGACCTCAGGGATCTGGGAGATGTCTAAGAAGTACTTGATACATCCCTTGGGTATGGTTTATTGAAGTGTCCACCTGTCTGAAAGCTCAGGAATCTAGATAAGGGAGGGAAAATTAGTGATGAAAAACATATCAACAAACATGAATAAATTCTGTAAAACTAATTGTCATGGCTCATATACAGTATGACCAACAGAGGGACAATCAAAAGGAAAGCATCAGTTATGTTTATTGTGAAATTTTTTTATTCAAAATAAAGCAATGTGAGGAGAACACACTATGAGAAAATTACCATTTTTTAAATGGTAAATATCTTACCAAATGGAAAAGGTTTTATATTCTAAGTAGTATATTGAACAGTAAAACATCGGGGCGCCTGGGTGGCTCAGTGGTTTGGGCTGCTGCCTTTGGCTCGGGTCATGATCTCAGGGTCCTGGGATCGAGCCCCGCATCGGGCTCCCTGCTCCGCAGGAAGCCTGCTTCCCTCTCTCTCTCTCTCTGCCTGCCTCTCTGCCTACTTGTGATCTCCGTCTTTCAAATAAATAAATAAAATCTTTTAAAAAAAAAGAAAAGAAAATTAAAACATTAAAAAATAAAATTTTAATTTAAAAAATTATGTAATTTTTAAAAAAGGTTAAAAATAGCAGAACCATTTTTCTTATAACTGGAAAATACATTGTGTATATATCTATCAAAAATAACTTGTCATGGGGGCGCCTGGGTGGCCCAGTGGGTTAAAGCCTCTGCCTTTGGCTCAGGTCATGATCCCAGGATCCTTGGATCGAGTCCCACATTGAGCTCTCAGCTCCGCAGCGTTCCTGCTTCTTCCTCTCTCTCTGCCTGACTCTGCCTACTTGTGATCTCTGTCAAATAAATAAATAAAATCATTTATAAAAAATTTAAAAAAAATAACTTGTCATGTCTGGAATCAGGAGCATATGGAAAAAAATAATATCTGAGGACAATACTTCTGCCGTTTTGTGCCTTGTTAATATTTTTAAACAGTCAGGCAACTTTTAGCTTTATTGAAATACCTGCTAAGATACCAGCAGTGCCTTTTGGAGCCCTATGACTATAAAAATTAATTGCAAATATTCAAAATGTTTATTATGGTGTCACTATTTAGGGCCACCACCAAGTATGTTTCAGAAGTAAGCATAACTGTTACTCTTCTGTAAGGCAAAAGGGCATATTTTCAGGAGTTCCATCTGCTGTACCAGGAGGTGAATCAAGTAATGATTTTTGTCTATAAAATAATTCACTTTTCAATCTAACATTCCTTATTCCACATTATAATAATAAAAACTAGGAGGAGACTAAAACAAACAAACAACTACAACTACAACAACCAGCTTTTCCTTCAGTGGAAAAGTAAATATAACCTTATGAGTAGCCTGAAATTTATTTTTAAATATTTTTAAGATAAACGTTTTTGTTAGAAAACCATATATTTTATATTACTAAGAAATAACAGGCAAAGTTTTATTAACTTCTAAAAAGTCTAGTTACTTCTATTTATCTATTAACTCATCTCTTTTTGAAGTAGAACATGATCACACCTATTGTATCTACCCAAGTTTGTATGCTTTGGTTATTTTATGTTTGCTATTTCCTTGATTAATTTTTACAATATTTGATACATAATAGTATCTTTAAGTCCATCTATGGTTTCACAGAATTTGTTTGAACTTCATAAAAATGTACCATACTTTTTGCACTGCCCTTGTTTTACTTCTCTATTAACTTTCCAAGATTTATTCACTTTAGAGTGTGTAGCTATCATTTATTTTTATTCCTCCATAATGCTATGTTTACAAATTTGTATTTATCTGTACTTTTAAAATTATCTTAATTATAAACCATTTCTCATCTCACGTAACACTCATGTTACTTCTACACTTATCAGATATTATGTAACTGAAAACCACAACTCAGCAACAATATAGCACCATTTTTCAAAATTAAATGGCTTACCAGAATTCTTTAATTCTATCCTTTATTTGTATTAGATGACCCTTTATTCTGGTATTTGGCATTTTTCATATGGAGGAAAGCTTATAAGTTGGTATTCCATAAATAGAAGGAAGAATGGCCGTATGCCTATATATCAGGTGTCCTGTTTTCACTCCCTTTGTGGAGCACCTACCCTGGAGGTCATGTAATAACCAATGACCAAAAAACAAACAAAAAACCCAAACATCCAGGTCGAAGTGCCATCCCTGACTGGAGATGAGTAAACTGCTCAACAGACCTTGGGCAGGCATCTCAGCCCAGGCCTGTGCTGGGGAAGCTGGAGCTGGCTTTGGGCGCAATCAGGAAGCCAGCAAACTGACCGGAGAGTGCAGCCACGGTGAACAGGACTGATGATCTTTTAGCAGCCAGGCCACGCGCGGACACCCGCTCAGGGATCCAGGCTAGGAGGCTGCCCAGCGCCTGAGCTGGCAATGCTTACAAGCCCCCTGGGGCTTCGCCCCGTGCCCCAGCACCGGCCTGGCCTCAGGAGGGAGGGAGGCGGGGCGGCGCAGAGAAGGGGCTTTGCTAATTGCCAAAACGGGAAGTGAGCTCGCTGAGGACTCAGGAGGGATGGGGGCGGGGGCGGGTCGAGGGCGGCCAGGAGAAGGGACTTTGCTAATTGCTGAAGTGGGAAGTGAGCTCAAGGAGGGTGTGGCGGAGAGTCTGGAAGGAGGTGGAGCGGCTGGAGGAGGAGGGGCGCGCAGCGCCCCGGTGCTGTGCTGCGGCCAAGTTGGGACTGCTGGACCCACCGGACTTGCCGCCCATGCGCTCCCGCGTGAGGTCCTGCTGTCCCGCTCCTGCTGCCTGCTGCCCCTTCCCGCCCCAAGGCTTCTCCTGACCACCCTCTGTGCACAGGTAAAGTGACACCGCGCCTCACCCTCACCTGGAGCAGAAAGCGGGGGACGCGACCTGGGGGCGGGGAGGGGGGTTGTTGTAACCCAGCCTCCCGGGAACACCAGGGCACCGGGACCACCCCGGACGCTGGGCAGAATGCGGGTCCGCATGGGGTCAGGCTGGGGACAGCGCCTTGCGAGGTGCCCCCCGCCAGCGGGCGCGCTAGCCCCCATTATTCGGAACCCACCTGTGAGAGCCCACCTGTAGAGTCCTTTCATTAGAATGGTCTCTGGTTCTAGCCGCAGTTCAGAATACTGCATGTATCATAGGACCGAGTCCAGATGTTTCTTTCATCTCTGACTTGAATTTGAAATCCTCCTCAGACTTCAGCTTCCAGGATTTCTCCAGTCCTTGCTCTCCCACTGTCTTGGTGGGGATCCGCCATGAGTGTTGAACCCAGGAATGAATGAATGATATATACCCCAGATCGCTGGGGCTTTGTCTTGTTTTGCTGAGGTTGGAAAGGCTTGGGCGAGACCCCCTGTATGCAGATACAGAGCTGCATGCAATTGCTTAAACGTGTTCCCCACTTAATTGCTTGGGCATTGAACATTTCGCCCTTAACCTGTGGCTTGAGCAGTTAGGAGGAGACAATCTGGAGGCGAATCAGAAGATGGCTGAATCCACATGGTGGTGGTCTGGGTTTGGGAGATTTTCCTGGAGATTCAAACGAAAGATCTAAATTCTTCCAGTGGGGAGTGGTAAACATTTTATGGATGGGAGATTGAAAATAAATGGTCTGGTTAACCTTTCCCTCCCCCTCAAAACCCATTATTTGAAAAAACAAAAAGGGAAGTGAAGGGAGAAATCCTCCCACTCCCATCCCCACTCACCTCCATAGCCACCTCCTCTTCCAAGAACCTAACAGACAAGGTGCCAAGAAGTGTTAGGTACCAGCAGTGGTCTCAGATCTCATTCAAGGATCATGGTGAAAGGCATTCAAAGAGATTGTGGGGGCACAGGGATCCAATTAAGGGGGACAAGTTTAAGGTTTGCCTGGTCCCCTAAAAATTAATGGCACTAGAGAAGATGAGCTTTGGGAACTATAGCTTAATGGATACAATGTGTAAAAAGCTTCAGTGAGTCATGGTGGGAAGAGGCCATGAGGGCAGCAAATACAGTCTTAGATGATGTTATTAATAGCACTACAGGCTCTAGATTTCCTGTGGTGGCAAGACCAGCCCGGCCAAAGTGGATACTCACAACCTGGAACAGAGGGTCTTGGAGATCCCAGCACGTGAGGTATGATGAGAGGGTAAAATGATAGGAGGTGTCCTTTGGAAGGACTGTCTCCTTGACTTTAAAAGGGAGAACCCAAATCTGTAGGTGAAATCTTTTTGGCTACAAAGAGGGCCGAGGCCTCCTAAGGTCAAGGTCTCCTCGTCACTTGCAAAGATGTCGAAGAACATATTCAGACATTTCAAAGATGTCCTCATGTCCATCGGTTCCCACTCTGGAATTCTATCAATAAGGTGAGAGTTCCTCTAGTTGAAAAAAGATCTAAAATGACGTCCCTTTCTCATGTAATTTCTGTAACCTCCAGGACACACCCACCTCCCCCTTCCAGCTCTGTAATGAAGCCACAGCTGGTGCCAATTTGTGGAACTCCTTAAAGGCTATTCTCCATTATATACCCCCTGACAAAGTTCCCATGCTCCCTCACCTGATTTCCTGCACTCACCTCCCACCTGGTGTGTTCACACCTGCAAGTGCCTTTTACCAACCCCTTTGCCAAAAGGCAGCCAGAGTGACCTTTCAAAGACCTATCAGTTCCTGGCATTTGTCTCCATAGAAATCTGCACTGATCTTCTAACAAATTCCCAGTCCTCCAAAGGCACCCATAATCCTCCCATCAGTCTCTTCATACCCCTCCAAATGACTGATGCCTGTTCTGCCCCCATCTCTCTGCCCTTCAACCACACTGCCTCCCTCTTCCTGTGGAGACCCCTCATGGTGCCTGCCTCCAAGCACAGGTGATTCCCATTGATGGGAAGACCCTCTTCCTCTCCCCCATCTCCCCACTCCAGTTACTCCCACTTATTCGTGAGCTAACTAGCCCCATGGTACACACTCTCCATGCAGCCTGCTCTCTCTTTTCTAGCACTGGCCTCTGTTTCTAGCTGTGGTTGTGTCATGGATGTCCCTCCCCAGCCAGCCTCCAAGCTCTCCTTCCCTTTAGCTCCAACACCTGACACAGTGCCTGGCACGTAGTAAGCCCTGGCTAGCTTCTAAGAGCCTCACTGAGGGACTGAAAGCATTTTAAAAAGGTCACCACGTAGGCTCCAAACTGTAGGCAGAAAAAGCTTTGCCTGGATTGACATTTTAGAGACGTATTCGTCAAATTGGATGTGTTCACTGACTTTACCTTGTAAAATTTAAAAAAAAAGGACCTCTGTATCGCTTCGCATCTAACAAAGGCACATGTATACTATTAGACCACGTTATGAGCTTAATGGAAGGAGACAAGATGTTTTCGCTAAGAAAATGTATAAGACTGTTGAGGTCAAGTGGGAGAAAACAGTCCGTTTGTTGGAGCATTGCTATCTTACTCTATCACAGCCACTCATAAAAATCTGACACGGGGTGAGTCAGAATTGTCTGTTGGAGATGAGTTAGATCTGGCTCATGTTCTTACAGACATGAAAGCCAGGAACGAAGAAGGAGGCTTTGAAAGCCTGGGTTGAGGAGGCGGTTTGGTTCACTGCGATGAGCTAAGTGCCCAGGGCTAGGGGCAGACATGCGGGCCTGTGTCCTTCCTTTGTTCTGGGGTCCCTCTTGCACCATGTGGTGAGGCTGGTGGCTGGGAGCAGCTCAGGACAGGACCCGGTGGCATCTTACCTCTCTCACCCTCCTGTGGGCTCCAGTGGGCTCCAGTAGGTCCCAGGGGACAGCCTGCCTTCCTTGAAAAGCCCAGTAGCACTGGGAGCAGAAACTGGGACCAAAGAGTGAGCACCCTGTTTGACAAGCTGGACCAGCCACCTCTTCTTCAGATGCAGAGGGAACCCTGGCATGCTGACTCCTCCCTTCTCCCTTTCCCCTTTCCTCTCTTCCTCCCTCTTCCCTTCCCCTCTCTCCTTCCCTGGTGGTGCCCTTTCCCAATGCCCACTTCATCCCTTTTCCTTTCTACATGCCTGACTTGTAGAGTTTCTTCTCTTTCCTCCCCATTACTTCCCTTCATCTAAATCTCCTCTTTGTTCCCTTTGTCCCCGCTCTCTGCTCCTCCTCCCCTTCCGTGGGCCCTGTTCAGCTCCATCCCGACTGCAGGCAGAGCTGGACTAACATGCTCACTTGCTAGCTCAGTCACCCTCCAGAGAAGTCACTCTTCCGTAGCCACCTTCCTGACCCCCTGGTCCCTTCTCCACTTGTTCAGATATTGCTCTGAAGTCTGAGGAGGACAGAGCGGGGCTGCCACAGAATCAGGCCAGAGGAGAAACCAAACCATGTGCCCACACTGTCGCCCAGCACTGCTGCTCTGAGAGTTTTCAGAGTCCTCAACAGGGTTAGGATTTAGGGGCTTCTTCAGAACCGGGAGTGAAAACAACCATAGGTCAAAAGAAAAGCTATGGCCCCCACACAAAAATAATAATCACAAATGAAAACTATGTTAACTCTGAAGTCCCAAAGTCGAAGAATTGCCTTGAATCTGTCACAAGAAAGCACCCAAGGCCTCACTCTCTGGGTTCTGGTTGGCCTGGAATGGCAGGAGGCTCTGACCCGCGCGTGGGGGTGCCAAAGGATGGGGGCTAGCCCGCCCCTTTTCGGGGCGGGAATACCTCGTGCAGCGCTATGCCTGGCCCGACCCCTGGGGGTCGGGGTGCGGCGCGGCGTCCAGGGTGGTCCCGGTGCCATGGGGTTTGCTGGAGGCTGGGCCCCGCCCCCCCCAGCTCGTGGCCCCCGTTTTCTGCTCCAGGTGAGGGCGCGGCGCGGTGTCACTTTACCTGTGAGCAGAGGGTCTTCCGGAGAAGCCATGGGGCCTGGAGGGGCAGCAGGCGGCGGAACGGGACAGCGGGGCCTCAGGGACTAGGCTGGAGCAGGGAGCGCACGGGCGGCGAGGACGGAGGTATGGTGGGTCCTGCAGTCCAGACTGGGCTGCAGCACAGCACCCTGGCGCTGAGCGCCCCTCCTCCACCAGCCCCTCCACCTCCTCCCAGACTCTCCACTGTGTCCTCCCAGAGCTCACATCCTGCCTTGGCAATTAGCAAAGCCCCTTCTCCGGGCTGCTCCCGCCTGGCCCCCGACCCTCCCTCCTGAGTCCTCAGCAAACTCACTTCCCGCTTTGGAAATTAGCAATGCCCCTTCTCTGCGCCGCCCCTGCCCCCCTCCCTCCTGAGGCCCCGCTGGCCTGGGGTGGGGGGCGAAGCCTTGGCGTGCTGCAAGTGTTGCAAGTGTTGCCAGCGCCAGTGCTGGACAGCCTCCTAGCCTGGCTCCCTGAGCAGGTGTCTGTGCCCGGCCTGGCTGTGAAAAGGTCATCAGTCCTAAATGCCGGCTGCACACTTGGGTCAGTTTGCTGGCTTCCAGATTGCGCCCAAAGCCAGGAACCAGCTGCCCCAGCACAGGCCTGAGCTGAGATGCCTGCCCAGGATCTGTCTGAGCAGTCTCCTCATCTCCAGGGTGGTCAGGAGAAGCCTTGGGGGGGGGAAGGGGCAGCAGGCAGCAGGAGCGGGACAGCAGGGCCTCACGCGGGATCGCATGGGCGGCATGCTCAAGTGTTGGTATAAAGCTATTATGCTTTTCAAAACCCCGAACACTAATTCATGTATCGTGGTCATTATTTATCATATCACACAGTAGAGAGGTGGCAGAAACGCACTTTCAGGTTAATTTTTTTACAAGGAAGATTGACTTATGAACCTACTTTGTTATTCCCTTTCATTCAATTTCCCTGTACCTCCTTTTCTATGAATTGTAACGGTAAAAAAATTTCCCTTCCCATCATTATTTTTATTGTTGGCACGTTCTTTGTGAACCATAAAGTGTATGCTATAAATGGGAGCGCTTTTCTTTTTTTTGTAGTTTACGAAGAACTAATATTTTTAAAATTTATATTTTATTTATTTTCAGCTCCACACCCAGTGCTCCATGCAAGCAGTGCCCTCTATAATACCCAACACCTGGTACCCCAACCTCCAAACCCCCGCCCCTTATAAACCCTCAGATTGTTTTTCAGAGTCCATAGTCTCTCATGGTTCAGCTCCCCTTCCAATTTCCCCCACCTCCCTTCTCGTTTCTAACTCCTCATGTCCATGAAAAACTAATTTAAAAACATTCATCCACCAGAGTACCCAAAGGGCTCCCATATAAACTATCTGTCGTTACATTATGTCCCGATGTGGAGCTCAATCCCAGGATCCTGACATCATGACCTGAACTGAAGGCAGAGGCTTTAACCCACTGAGCCACCAGCCCCAATGTATTCTCTTCAGTACCAGAATTTGTAACCAATTGACAGATGAAAAAGGAGGCAGTCAAGTGAAAAACAATAGGTCTTAGACCTGCAAGAAATTCGAATTTGATGAATTCAGCTACTCAGGCACTGTTTCACATTTTCAGATCTCTGCAGAAAAGGGGTTAACCTTTTTACTGCATGTAAAAGAGAAGACTATAACACATAATATGTGTAAGCATGTAAATATCAAAATATATCCCATTAGTTGCTAAGACACACAGGGCCTATTTTTTCTCTCAAATTCATGAATATGTAGGAGCAATAAGTGAGAAGTGAATGTATACTCTTCACTTCGAAGTCTTTTAGAAATCTAAAATATGACTCTCTATGGTTTGTGTCTCCATATTCCTTTATTGCCAGTTTGAACAAATCCACATGCTTTGATTCAAAGGTAATAAATTCCTCTTATTTGGAAAAATGATGTTTATTTTTGTTCTCTCACCCTTCGCAGGTGGTTTCATTTTAGCACACTTCAGAGTTATAATTTCATGCTTATTAAAAACATTTAATATGATCTACATAGATGAAAGAAACTTTTGTTTTATTAAATTATTTGACAAAAAAATCTGTTATTTTAAAAATGTAATTCTTTTGAAGGGTCATTTTAGAGCGTTCAGAGAGGATCTAGGAGTGTGGTATTATGCAGTTTTTAAGTAGGTATGAAATGGTTATTTCTATGATTGATTCTTTAAGGCTTATGTATATTGTCCATTATATGCTATAAAATATTTTGAAAGAGAATTTAAGGTATGTTTTACATAGTTTATTTTTTGGAAAAAAATATTGAAATGACTTATGAAATTCAGTATACTCTCAACATTAATTTATTCTGAAATTTACCAATTGTCTACTGAACCTATTATATGGCAGATATTACTTCAGACTACACTGGTAAATGAAATACTTGGCTTTGTAGAACTTTTATTTTCATGGGTGAGACAATTAAAAGCTATAAACCTTAATAAAAATTGCATAGTGCATTCAAAAATGATGAGTAAAATGGGGAAAAAGAAAAATTCGATCAGGGTGAGAAAAATCAAGGTTGCTAGGCAGGGGATGGGGAGTTAAAATTTTTAATAGGAAGATCAGGGTAGTTACAATGAAGCTGACAATTGAACAAAGGTATGGAAAGGTGATGAATTTGCCCAGAACTATCAGCAATAAGGTCACTCCAGAAAAAGGAATTGGCTATCTTGAAGGCCATAAGGTTGGATCATGCCTGGCATATCTGAGGAATAGCAAGGAGGCCACTGTGAGTGACTGAAGAGTAGCAGGGAAAGAGGTCACAGAGGTTAAATGAGTGGCTAGATCATGTAAAAGCTTAGAAGTCATTGTAAAACTCTGGCTTTTATATTTGGAAACTTACTGTGTGATAGAATTTCTGCTAATAACTGAGAGTTCAAATGTCCATAAAATTTCAAGGATTCTTATTCTACTAAGACGGAATAAAGAAAAAGAGTTCATATTTTCACATGGTGTAACAAATGCTCGGAGATCCAAGTGTAGGAAGCTATGGGAGCACAGAAGAAGGCACTAAAATCACACCAATATATTAGATGACTGTGACTATATATAAATTTGTATTTTCTAGATTTTTTATAGTCATGGAATCACACAGTATATACTATTCATTGCCTGGCTTTTCTTTGAGAAAAGCATCATTACTTTGAGAATCTCCAATTGTAAATAGTTCATTTTGATGTTGAATAGTAATCTCTTTAATGAATAGATCATAAGTTGTCTTTGCTCTATTGATGGACATTGATGAACATTTCCACTGTTTTCAATTCTTACAAATAAAGCTGCTATGAAATTCATATACAAGTCCTTGTATGAACATAGGGTTTGTTTCTCTTGGTTAAATGCCTAGAAGTAAAATGGCTATTTGTGTAACTGCAACATACTTTGCATTTAAAAAATTTTCAAACTATTTTCCAAAGTGGTGGTATCATGATATATGCCAACAACAGTTTAGATTATTTGTTGCTTCTCAATCTAGCTCAGACGAAGTACAATTAGCCTTTATAATTTTAGCCATTCTAATAGATATGTAAGCATGTCTCATTATGATTTTAATTTGTATTTCTTTAATGTCTAAATGTTGAGAAATTTGTCATGTGCTTATAAGCCATCCATATACTTTTGGTGACATGTCTCTTCCATTATTTCCTTCACATGTAAAATTGGATACTCTGGTTATTAGTAAGGTTTTTTATTTTTATTCATTTTTTAATAATCAGAGTAGATGTCCATTATCAGATATATAATTTGCAAATCCCTTCTCCATCTTTACGGTTTCTCAATGGAGCTTTGATAGCTGTGTCTTTCAAGAAATATGCTACTTCTTTCCTGGTACACGGAGGTATGACTAGAACATTTGCAAAGAAAATCATGGCTTAAGATATATGTAGTCTGCAGTTGTTGGGGAGTGTTCACCATCCTTGCCTCTCACTCATCTCTCACTGCCCACACATTCAGATATAGGGGAATATTGATTGACAAAATATTAATTGCCAAATAACACTAGTTGGAGAATAAGAAAAATGCAGGCACCTGATTATATAATATTACTTAAATAAAATATGTTTTTATAAGTGCTATTGGAAGTAAATTCCTCAATATTTTAATCACACAAAATGATGGAATCCTAGATTTTTTTTTCTTGTATTTACTAAGAAAATGATCATGCCTCAAGTATATTAAAATGGAATAGGGAAAATTAAAAATTGTTTTAAGTTGATTTGCGTGTGTTGTGCGTATGTGAGAGATAAAGTGAGAGAGAAAGAGAAAGAGAGAAAAAGAAAAAGGGAAAGACAGAGAGGTGGCTGCAGTGAATTGATGAGTTGCAGGATAGATTTTAAAGTTTTGTCTTTTGCTTTCTACATTTCCTTTTCCTTAGGTTCAAGAGAACAATCAGTAATATCTCAGATGCCTGCTGGTAACATCAGCAGAAAGAGTTAGAGGTTCCCAGAAAATTAAAGATGAGATATAGTTTTCCTGACATGAGAAAAGTCATTTTTTGTCCCCAGCTATTTTCAATGATCTATACCCCACCTGTGTACTTGCCCAAGCACACTTCTTCCAAAACTTCCTGGGAGGTTCTTACAAAGAAATGCAAAAACCTCACTAGTTAAGGATTTTGAGGGAACAAGGCAATGGGAAAACTAACAGTCACCACCAGACCAGGAAATAGCCTAAGCTATTGAGACAATAAATCAGTGGTAAAACTCCTAGTGCTATTTCAAAAGTAATAAAGGCCTTGCATTCCTTGTTCCAGAAAATGAGCCCAAGACCCCATCTAGTTTATATCTGCTCTTGAAGCCTGCAGAGTCCCTTTCCCTTGTCCAACAGTTACTTCTGCTTTATTCTAACGTTGAAGTTTCCGCCCTCGGTGGAATACAAGCTTCATTCATGTGAACATGCAATACATATTGCACAAATACATATGTGGATGTGCATGCATCCACAACCTTATGACCAACCATACACGGGATAATAAAACTCTCCCTTCTGAGTATTCATCTTAAATACTAAATAAAAATCTCTCTCCTGTTCAAACAGTCAAGGCTTTGGAACTTATTCCCTGTGATCTCCTTGTATGTTGTAAACAAAGATTCCTTTGTTTGACAACTCCACCTGTTTCTGTGATTCACCAAAGACTGACCTCAGTTAGTTCCGTTACTGTAATGGCTTTCACTACTCTGATTCTACCTCTGCAAGTCTCCAAATTTAATTATTTTTTTCTCCCAATTCCGCATGTTCTTGGCTTTAAACTGCAACTCTGAAGAGATGATTGGCTTGTTTAAAAAAAAATCAAGCAAAGGGAGTAGTAGTCAACATTGTTACTTTGAACTTCCTGCCCTAAGGGGCTCTCCTGTTGTTTCTCTTTGACTTCCTGGACTGAAATGACAGAAATTTGGCAATACATCACTCCCCAATCCAGATTACTGACAGAACAGTTTAGACCCTTAGAAAAATATTAGTTTAAAAGATCACATAATTAAATACTTAAGCATGTAGTGTAATATAGTGGTTTACAAGAAATATATTTTGGTCATCTGAATATTTGGTTTTCAACCATGGCTACTGACTCACAGCTCCTAAAACTCTTGGAATTTCCTGTGATAAGGGTGAGAGAGGTGTGTTTTGTTATGTTAATGAAGTGACCTTCAGACCTCACTCAAGGCAAGGGCTCTTTGCCTGAAGGACCAAACACTTGGTGAAAGCCTTCATAACTTTTTGCCCAACATGCCTCCCCTTCCTCCCAATTCAGGATTATCTGGGGAGGGAAGAGGAGCTGGAGATTAGATCAGCAAATGACAATGATTTAGTCAGTCATGACTATGTCATGAAGCCTCCACAGAAAACCTGAAAGGACTGGGTTCAGAAAGCTTTTAGTTTGTTAAATGTATGAAAAGGCAGGAAGAGTGGCAGTCTTACAGAAGGTAATAGAAGCTCTGTGCCCATTCTCCATACCTTGCCCTGTGTACTTCTTTATCTATCTATTGATTTAAATCTTCTATTATATCTTTTAATAAGCTGGCAAACACAAAGTAAGTATTTTTCTGAGTTTTGTGAGTCCCTGTAGCAAATTAAAAGAATGAAAGAAGTAGGCCACTGGGACCTCCAACCTGTAGTTGCTCAGTCACAAGCACAGGTAATAACCTGGGGCCTACAGTGAGACTGGCATCTGAGATGGGGTTGGAGATAGTCTTGGAGGACTGATCCCTTAACTGATGAAATCTTACGCTATGTTCAGGTAGATAGTGTCAGAATTTAGTTGAATTCTTGGAGATCCTGCTGTTGTCTGAAAATTATTTGGCATTGTTGGTATGATGTCCTAAAACCCAAAAAGATATAGCTACCTCAAAATAAGAATAAGGTTGACAGCTTAGATATAATAAGTGAGTATATCAGGGATTTAAAATATACCCAATAAATAATGTAAGGAAATAAGAAAAGATTTTGAAATGAAAACAAGAATAAGAACCTAGTGGTACTAATAGATTAAATATATGTAATCTAGTTGAATTAAGAATACAATGGATAGAATACATAATGGATTCAATAGAGATAAGAAGTCACTTAAGGATATAGTCATCTGGATACCAGCAAAGCATTAAAATTATCAATATAAAAGAGGTGTAAGATGTAGGTGATGTGTGTGGAACAAAAGCTAGAGAAAAAATTAGATTTCCTTACTACTCATAGCCTGTTGACAAGTCCTTGAAGTTCCTCTGGGGACTCAGCTGCTTCCATGTGGACACATCCACTCAGGGCAAAAAGCATTCTTAGTCCACCCCCCCCCCCAGGATACTGAAAATCTACTTTCACATGTAAAAATTACTTTGGAAACTTCTTTATCTCTACTCCCCACCCCTACCCTCAAGATATACATTGGCAATCATCTCCCAAGCATATACCCACTGATACACATCAGAAGAGTCTCTTCCCTAAGTTTTTACTAAATAGTAATAAATGACCTTTCCCTAACAATAGCTAGCCCCCTCAAGGTCCTGGAAACCTTGTTTATAAAATACCTTGGAGGCCTGTGCTATCCCTAACCTCCTCCCAAATTGAAAGTATATAATCAGCCACTCTTCATGACCCTCTCTCTCTACTCCAAATAAATAAATAAATATTTTTAAATAAAATAAAATAAATGACTTTTTTTAAATGAAAGAAGAAAAAGGAAAGAAATATTTGAATATTAATGTACATCTGTTTCTCAAGCATAAAATAGTCAAGACACTGGATTAAAACTTACATACAAGAAAAGAAAGAAAATATTCATAACTATAGTTGACTCTATGAATCCCAAACTAGGGCATACATACCAAAGACAAAAAAAAAAATCATAAGTGTTAGAGAGAAAAAAAATAATTCATTAATAAAGAGACAAGTATCAGACTGACAGAAATTTTTTAAATAACATCAGATATAAAAAAGAATGAAGTAATAGCTTTATTATCTTGAAAAAAATAATCACAAATGTAAACATTTAGATCCTTATAAAATGTCATTGGAATAGGAAGGCATAATAAAAAAAATTTTCAGGAATACAGACCACAGTTAATTTGCCTTAATTTGTGTAGGCAGCACTTAAATACTAATATTATTTTAACAGTTAAAATGTATCTATGACCTATGGGGTAGGGGAAAAGAGGATGACCAAGTCATCTTGAAATAATTCAGTTTTATGTAAAAAGTAAAAAGATCGAAAAAAAGACTTGAAGAAAAGAGAGATAAAACATATGCATAATAAAAATAAATAAATAAACAACTGGAGTGCCTGGGTGACTTAGTCGGTTCAAGTGTCTGCCTTCAGCTCAGGTGATGATCCCAGGGTTCTGGTATTGAGCCCTGCATCAGGCTCCCTGCTCAGTGGAGAGTCTGCTTCTCCCTCCCATTGAGAAAAAAAATTTGACTTATTTATTTGAGAGAGAGAATCTTTAAATTTGACTTATTTATTTGAGAGAGAGTGAGAAAAGAAAAACATGCACACAGCAGGGGGAATAACAGAGGGAGAGGGAGAAGCACCCCACTGAGCAGGGAACCCCCTGCGGGCTCTATCTCAGGACCCGGGTATTATGACCTGAGCTATAGGTAGACACTTAACTGGCTGAGCCACTCACGTACCCCCAATGAATACAATCTTTACAAATAATAATAATAATAATAATAATAATAAAAAATAATATTACAGATAGTATGATTTTTTTAATGTAAGACTTGGTATAAAAACAGGATGACATACTTGTCTAATTATAGCAAAAGACTTTGATAAGTGTAGATGCAGTAGTACATAAAAAATTTAACTTCTTTCATTAACTGATAATTTAATTAGATTAAATTAAGAGACATCAAAATTTAGAGAATCTAATAGTCCTGATCTATTAATAAATGTAGCCATCCTGACCCCAAAACAATAGTCTTCAGTAAGTATATAAGCATAAGTTGAACATTTACACAAACAGGCCATTATTTAGGCCAGAAGTATATGCCAATAAATTCCTAGAGTTAAATATCAGGCTATATTTTCCAAGAATAAGGCAATAAAATTAGAAAACAATGACCAAAATATTAAATTCATATAATTGGAAGTTAACTTCATACCTAAAAAGAAATAATACAGCTAATTCAGAAATTTTTAGAATTACAGTACTTTGGTAATATCAACTCTCAAAATGAGTAACGGACTGGTGGGGCTAGGGAGGAAGAGATCCATAGGGAACTTTGTGAACAGGCTCTCAGAAATCCCCAAAATGTGGTGTGGTAAAGAGATAAATTGGACCACCCTACCCCGGGAAGAGCACCCTGATCTAGGCATGTAGGATGGAGGACCACCCTGCCCTAGGTGTATGGGGTGGGTCATGTGGGGTGGGTGTCTCTATGATAAACACCTGTAACCAAAAAAGAATAATCAGACCCTCAAAAGGAGGTAAGCCATTGCAGCAGTTATTGATAGAGATGTTAAAAGGATTAAAGTTGCCTGGTTACCTTTTTATAAAAAATAAACCCTGAAGGCACTCATTGTTAACTGAGTGGGGACCCCTCTTAGTTGTGAGAACTTTTTCTATATATTCACTTGATAAACTTCTGTCACTTACTCACTCTCCATTGCCCACGAGATTCCTTCCTTGACTCCAAGAGACAAGAACCTAGCTCTCCCACATCATTCCCTAGAGTTAAGTATCAGGCTATATTTTCCAATAATAAGGCAATAAAACTAGAATAGAATGACCAAAATATTAAGTCCATGTAACTGGAAGTTAACTTTATACCTAAAAAGAAATAATACAGCTAATTCAGAAATATTTAGAATTACTGTACTATGGTAATATCATTTGTGAAAATATGTGACAATAATTAAAGGTATGAAGGAAATCTAAAGGTTTAATTGTATTAATTCAAAAGAAAAACAAAACAATACAACAAAACACCAAAGCATAAAACAACAAAACAAAACAAAAAGAATATAAAGGCAAAACCTAAGAACAGCAGCAGTAATAACAAAATATTATGGAAACAAACAAATTTTTGGACTAGATTAATAAGAAAGATTTGACCAATGAGTACTGGTCAGGAATACTCAGAGATGATGAAGATAAAATAAAATACTAAATGAAATGTATAAAAACTAAATTATAGACTAATTAAAAATGCTTCTAGAAAAAGAGTCTCATTTGAAGACAATAAAATTATTAGCACCATAGACAAAACTGTATTTGTGACATAGGGGAGCAATTAGAGATGATAAAGTATTTCCTTAAATATCAAAGATAACAAGTAGACTCAGTGGCTCAGTCAGCTAAGCCTCTGCCTTCACCTCAGATCATGATCCCAAGGCCCTGAGACTGAGCTTGACTCCCTGTTTGGTGGGGAACCTGCTTCTTCTTTTCCCTCTCCCTCTGCAGCTTCCCCTGCTTGCGCTTGTTCTTTCTCTCTCTCACTCTCTCTCTCAATAAATAAAATTTTAAAAGTTAAAAAAATTAAGAAATAAGCATCAAAGATTAATCCATAAGGTAAAAATCTTTATTAAAGTGATTAATTAATTTATATTAAAATTAAATATTTCCTTGCAATTAAGTGCAGTGTGGAGGAAAAGTTAATAGACAACTGACATAGGAATGAACAATACTTAAAATATTTAAAACTGACAAGGAATTATTAGATTTAGACTCCATGATGATCTCTATGTATGTGCATATAAAACACCTTAATATACTTTGTTGGAATGTGCTACAGGAAATTAAAGAGACAGAAAGATAAAGGGGGAAAAAATAGCTCAACTTGAAATGACTAGTTGGTTGCCATTTACATTTTCCACCACTTTTTTGGTCAATGAAATTATTTTACATGTATCTATTATTATCTTGTAGGACATGTTACACTAAGATCATTATTAATGAAGTTGAGAATAAGAATATGATGCCTCATTTCATCATAGCTGTTAAAAATGATTCCTAAGCTGGTAAATGCAGGAAGCCAGAAACAAACAAATAATAATTAGCACCAGTACAAAAGCTTGTCCACCTGGAACCTGTAAGAAAATCCAACTAGATCCTGAAAATAATGAGTGATTTGAGGAAACTGGACAGGGATATAGATTTCCAGATGCTTTTTACTTATAATGGCAATAGCAACTTAGACAAGGTAATGGAAAAAAAATCTATTAATTGGCAGTAGGAAAATTATTAAAAAAATATAAACCATAAGCCAATGAACTTGGGAAAATTATGAAGAATCTACATAAACATAAAATGAAACAATATATATTTGCCAAGGCACATTCACATTTTAAAAAATAAGTTGAAAGGGGAACAATATGCCATAATACATATATCAATGTTTTTCATAGAAGTTTAGTATAAAAAATAAACATTTTAAATAATTTATTTGGAAATTGATATCACATATCTGAAAAACTTGGAAGAAGAAATGGATAACCATGACTAAACAAATGTAGCAGAAAAATGATTTACAATAATAGATAAAAGCTATTCAAAAATGCAGTGAATATTGGCCAAAGCTTAGAAAAATCGATAAAATATAAAATGTAAAATGAATTCATGAATGAAAAAGAGAATCCCATTAAATCTAATTTGGAAAGAACTAATAGTTTTTTTTTGCCTGAATCTGATCTGCCTTTCATTAGGTGGGACACTGACCAAGCCCACTCAGCTCCTCTCTCATGCCCAGTAATAGAAAAGTCAGGGACATTAATTACTTCTGGGATGAATTTTAACCACTGTGGATAGGATGCAGAAGCCAGTGGGTTAAACAGATTCTTTCTTGTTTCAGGAAAATAATTCTGAGATGTATTCTGTGCATTAGGATTGATGCTCAGTTGTCCACAATCATAATCCACTCAGTCTGAACTCATATATGTTTCTCCTGGACCACTTAGCTCTTCTCATTCTCTCCTCTTCCATGTGATCAAATCCCAAAATAATTATTTAGGTTGTGTATGCAAGTCCTGATTTTGAAGGGAAACTCAGTTACAGAAAGAGATGAAAATAAAGATACAGGGGAAAAAATGGGGCACTTGGGTGACTCAATTAGATAAGCATCTGATTTCAGCTCAGGTTGTTATCTCAGGGCGATGAGATGAAGCCCCTATAGGCTCTGTGCTGGGCAAATAGGTTGCTTAAGATTCTCTCTTCTGGGGCGCCTGGGTGGCTCAGTGGGTTAAAGCCTCTGCTTTCGGCTCGGGTCATGATCCCAGGGTCCTGGGATCGAGCCCCACGTCGGGCTCTCTGCTTGGCGGGGAGCCTGCTTCCTCCTCTCTCTCTGCCTGCCTCTCTGCCTACTTGTGATCTCTCTCTGTCGAATAAATAAAAAATCTTAAAAAAAAAAAAAAGATTCTTTCTTCTTATCCCTTTCCTTCCACCCCTCACCTCCCATGCTGTCTTTCTCTTAAATAATAAGCACTGCTGAACTATCTTAGATTCTGTACCTTCTCTCCAGCCATGAACCTATCACTGTCTTTAACTCTTGAAAACTTTATTATACAAATTAATGTGGTGAAGGAAGCAATATGAGAAAGCCTATTAATCTGATGAGCATGGAACTGAACAAACCCTATAGATACTTTCCCTTTGATTTCTAGCCTATCAATAACTACAGTGAGTCACATACACTCAAGATTATTGTTTTTATTGTATACTTCATATATTCATTAATTTTTGACTCGTTATCATTTTGTTGAAGTGTTAAACTATGGTAATAAACAAACTTTTAATTAACTTTTCCTCCTAGGATACAAATATAACTTGCACTTGAGCTTTAGCTAATTTTATGTTCTAAAATTGCCAAAACAAAATGATCAAGGTTTCTAGATTATTTACTGTATTTTCTACTATATAATATTGTTCTATCTCTTCTGTATAAAGAAAATGAATGCTTGGGGCTCTTGGGTGGCTCAGTGCGTTAAAGCCTCTGCCTTCTGCTCAGGTCATGATCCCAGAGTCCTGGGATAGAGCCCCACATCAGGCTCTCTGCTCAGCAGGGACCCTGCTTCCTTTCCTTTCTCTCTGCCTGCCTCTCTGTCTACTTGTGCTCTCTGTCTGTCAAATAAATAAATAAAATCTTAAAAAAAAGCAAATGAATCCTTGATAACTAAATGAATGCTTTACTGAACAAATTAAATATGGCAATAGCATTTTATTTTATCATGCTTTACATATGAAACTATAATATTATATCACTAGTCTATAAATAATCTACTCACATAGTGATTTGGAAGCTTTTAGCAAAAGAATTCTTTTTTTTTTTCTAAAGATTTTATTTATTTATTTGACAGAGAGAAATCACAAGTAGACAGAGAGGCAGGCAGTGAGAGAGAGAGGGAAGCAGGCCTCCTGCTGAGCAGAGAGCCCGATGCGGGACTCGATCCCAGGACCCTGAGATCATGACCTGAGCCAAAGGCAGCGGCTTAACCCACTGAGCCACCCAGGCGCCCCTAGCAAAAGAATTCTTCCTCCTGATTGTAGTATAAAAGCCACAAAAATATTCAGAAGACTCCTAGGATAGAAAGTTAAATCCAGTTATCCGTGATGCCTTGAGTAGGACCTGACCTATGTATGTCCTGGGATGCACTAGTAACTGTTACATGTGATAGGATTATATTTAATATATACAGTTTCATTTACTTCACAAAGGAGATATAAATTTGAGAATAAAATATTTGATGAATCTATAAAGTCTATATCTATTTGTAACCAATGTGGTAGAATTAAGATGTTAATTTGAAAAAAAAATTTCATTGAACACATACACATATTCAATTGTTTTTATATATATAAACAGCATTATTTATTTATGTAAATAAATGCATTGTCAGTAAAATCCATTTACTTATCAATCATAAGGGTAATGTTAAGTACTAAGAATAAGAAATATGTGAAAAGATAAGTGTTCAAGAGTGCAGTTTGTGGTAATTAATACAACATGATAGGCTCATAAAAAAGATATATTACTTGAACTTAAAAGCTTCTATAATTAAGCGATCACCACTTGAAATTTGTAATTAGTCTTGCTGCAGGTTTTCCTTGCACTTATTGCCCTTCCCCAGAAGTTCATTAAGAATTTCTGTGAATGTCCTTATGTTTAATCTCATTCATAGATTCCACTGCTGCTCACAAAACAAAGCCAAAAAGAGAGGTAACTCTATGTGGCACTCCATCCACAAGCAATACATTTATAAATAATTAAAAAGCTCTCTACTTCATTTGTTACCCATTCAGCTGATAATTTAAAAGAGTAACTGAGGCCATTTTATCAGCACTTTTAATAGAATGCGACTCAGAAACTTCACAGTGTTATTTAAGAAGAAATGCTCATGTGTTAAGGTTTTTATTTTTTTTTAAATCAACAAAATAATTTTCAAATATTAAAAGCAAATGTCTCCTTTTCCTCCAAGTTTCCTTGCTATGTCAAAGTTATAAATAAATACATTACAATCGTATTTTGAGTCGTAGATAAAAACAAATGTTCTGAAACTGTCTGTGGGTTGAGTGTCTGGGTTAACTAGTATAAATATCTGAACTCAAGGTATTTAGACTGTATTAGATGGTTCTTTTAGACTATTTAAAAATACATGCTCAGATAATGACAACATTATTTTATTCATTTTAATAAATAAATTATTTTATTTTATTATGTTTAGATATTTATTTATTAAATTAATGATTTAATATTTAAAAATCTAAATTTGAAATATTTCAAATTCTAAAAAATAGTTATTTAATTAAATCGATATATTTAATATAAATATTTAATAAATTATTTAATCATTATTATAATTATGCAATACATTATGTATTGTGTAATAATTGCATTTTAATAAATAAATAAATGTATTATTTACATTATTTTATTTTACTTTATTTTATTTAGTTGACAAAGAGAGGGAGAACGCAAGCAAAGGGAGTTGCAGGCAGAGGGAGAGGGAGAAGTAGGCTCCCAGCTGAGCAGAAAGTTCAAACTGGGGTTCCATCCCACGACCCTGGGATCACCACCTGAGTCGAAGGCAGATGCTTAACTGACTGAGCCATCCAGATGCCCAAGGCTTTGTATTCTTCGCTTCTAAACATTGATGCTGCTTCATCTCTGGAGTTAGTCAATTGATGCTGAGAATTCATATCAAAGAATTGATAGTAGCTGTTAAACAGAAACATGTAATTTAGGGGAAAAAAAAGAACAGAAGGAAGAGAAAGGCCAAAAGTCAAAAGCATATTAATATAAAATTTAATTAGATAAATAAAGCTAGTATTCCTGAAGGGGGCTAAAAAAAGAGCTGCAAAGAGCTGATAGGATTAGGAAAATTGTCCACTCCTGGTCATTTCATAATTTTAAACTATTCCTTATTAATAAATATACTTAGTTCCAGAAACACAACCACATAAGGACATTTCCACCAAGTTTCCTCTAACAGCATTTACAAATAAAACCCTAAATGAAACCTTTCTTTGTTTATTAGCTTAAATAGGTAAATTAGCAACAGCAACAACAACAAACAGCTAATATTATAGAGGTAGGAACAATTTACCTTTTCATTCATTGCTATTTTCTAAAAATTCCTATTTTATTTTTTTCTCAAGTCTGTCATAATAATTTTCTAAATCTCCTGCCTTATTCAATTTTTTTCTTTTAGTGGAAATCTCTATTTCATATTTATTTTCTCTTCCTCCACTCTTTGCTCTAATAATTCAATGTATTATTAGATTTTCTGTTTTTCTCTTTATCCAGATATATCTTTTCTTTCTTTCTTTCTTTTCTAAATAATTTCATTTGCTGGCATTTTACATCAGTACATGCTTTCTTATGGATGTTAGAAATGTCTGTGGAACTACTAGAAGAAAAAACTTTTTTACCTTTAAGAAGTTTACAGTCTAGAGTGCCTGGGTGGCTCAGTTGGTTAAGTCTCTTCCTTCAGCTTAGGCCATGATGCCAGGGTACTAGGATCCAGTCCTGCATCAGCTGCCTGCTCAGCAAGGAGTCTGGTTCTTCCTCTCCCTCTGCCCCTCCCTCTCTCTTTCTAATAAATAAATAAAATCATTAAAAAAAAAGACTTACTGAAATCTGAGACTGAATTACTAAATTCAGTCTTAATATAAGACAGCTAAACAAAGCAATGATCACAACTGGAAAATTTAGTCAGATCATGGTTTAACATTTTTGGTTGACACGGGACCTCTTTCAGTAACAACTTCCCTAAATATCAATTTCATTTTAAGGCAAAAAATTTTGACAAGAAATCCAGATCCTTCTCATCATTTTCATATCAATTTAATGTGACATCCTCGGAGTAAATAATCAAATATGTAATTATTCTATCTGTTGCCTTGTATATTGCCTGTATCTTTTTCAGACTCAAAGTTCCATTGAGGTAGAGTTTTTTTGTTTTGTTTTTAAAGCAGAGATTTTTAAAGTGTTTGATATATACAAGATGCTTAATAAGTGTTTACAAAACCTATGTATTTCAGAAGCCTTAAACAGGCTTTAAAATAATGTAGGTGATATTAGTAGTCATATCAAACAGTTTGTAGGTTTCAGTCATGTAAATAACTACATTTCTCAGAGACAGCGAAACATACAAATGATCTGGGTCCAGTAGGATAATGCTAGCATGTGTTGTAAATTCTCTTATATGACCTTATTCTTGCAAAAATTGGTTATGTGGCAGAAAAAAAGGTATCACTATCTTATACTTTATGATTTAAAGAGATTTATGGAAGTTGTTAATTTCTTACACTACCCCTTTGTTTCAGTGGACCCAATTTCCGTGGTAATGGTGAGAGGAAAGTAGGCAATTTAGGCAGCAGCAAAAATCTCCTACAAGGCACTATAAAATAAGGCTTGTTCTAGATCATGGGTCTGTCCAAAGGGGAATGTTAAGGGGTAGAATGGATGATGGGTGCATTGTGGACTTATAACTATAAGATTAATACTGTTATGCCCCAATAATGGGTCTATAATTAAAGGAGCGAGACTGATGTAAAGCGAAGGTCAAGCAAAGCCTTATTTCATGCCAAGCATCAAGAATCTAACCAAACGTTCAGAGCCACACCTCTTATGAGAGAAGGCAACCCTTCACTGTTTCACAGTCTAGCTTTTAAGGGCAAAGGCCATGAAGTCAGGCCTGGCCACGCACAGGTGACCAATGAGATTTTAACACACACAGGAAACTCCACAGTGAGGCTAGGTGACCAATTGAGGTTCAATTTACCCTGGTATAGACATTTGACCCAGCCTATTACACCTTGATTAGGATTGGTGCCAAAACGGTTCCCAAAGGGCAGAGGAGTGGGGCATACTCCTTAGTATCTAGGGAGACAATATGCAAACACCACCCCCCCCTCCCGCTGATTGATGTCTCCACCTGGCCTGACCCACCCTTGTATATGGGCTTTGTTACCTGGAGCTGATTTCCAGGTCTTGTTTTTAAGTGAATTCCCTGGGGGAAGGGGAGCAAGGACAGTTTCAGGGTTAACCTCAATGAAAGCCTCTTGCTAAAATATAAAAATATAAAATAGGTCCTTACATTACAACAACTCAGTAGGGAAAGTCCCAGTGTGGTGATCAAAGAAGTGATGTAACTTGCATTGCGCATTTTATTTTTAAAACGTGTAAGTTGTATTTTTCCCTGCCATGACATAATACTTTATCTTCATCTCTGTCTACTAGTTTAAAACTAGTTAAACAAACTCGACAATTTTTTTAAAAATATTTTATTTATTTATTTAAGAGGAAAAGCCAGAGAGAGAGAGAGAGAGAGCGAGAGCATGAGCAATATGGGGCTCGATCCCAGGACTCTTGAGATCATGATCTGAGCCAAAGGCAGACACTTAACTGACTGAGCAAATGAGACTCCCACAAACTCAACAATTTTATAAAATTTTTATTTGTTGGGGTGCCTGGCTGGATCAGTCAGTAAAATATGTAACTCTTGATCTTGGGGTTGTACGTTTGAAAACCACCTTGGGTGTAGAGGTTTTTAAAAATAAAATCTTTTAAAATTTTTTTTCATTTTTTTATGTAAGCCATTGTATGGCAGTATTGATCACTATATTGTACACATGAAACTAATATTAACCTTATTTTAACTAACTGGAATTTAAATAAAAACTTTAAAAATAAAAATAATAATCATAAAAATAAAAAAGAGGAAAAATTATTTGGCAGGCAATATTCTTTTTTTTTAAAGATTTAATTTATTAATTTAACAGAGAGAAATCACAAGTAGATGGAGAGGCAGCCAGAGAGAGAGAGAGAGGGAAGCAGGCTCTCTGCTCAGCGGGACTCGATCCCAGAACTCTGAGATCATGACCTGAGCCGAAGGCAGCGGCTTATCCCACTGAGCCACCCAGGTGCCCGGCAGGCAATTTTCTTAATTGCATGATTATTTATTATTATTTATTATTATCATAGTCTGTGTGTGTCGGTGGGAAGTGGCTGGTATTCCAGTGAGTTCCATATCTGTGTTACACTGAGGTCCATGTCTGTAGTCAGTCTTTTTTTTCTTTTAATTTATTTTCAGTGATCTAAAATTCATTGTTTATGTACCACACCCAGTGCTTCATGTAATAAATTCCCTCCTTAATACCCACCACTGGGCTCACCCAACCACCTGCCACCCTCCTCTTCAAAACCCTCAGTTTGTTTCTCAGAGTCCACAGTCTCTCATGGTTTGTCTCTCCCTCCGATTTCCCCCAGCACACTTCTCTCCATCTCCCAGTGTCCTCCACGTTATTCCTTATGTATTGAGTCTTATAAAAACTTTTATTTCTTTCCCTATTCTGCTTTGCATATGCTTACCTTAGATGTTAAAATGTTATAAACCTCTCCTGCCTGGTCCATTTTCTCTCTCTTCTCTCATGATTTCTCATGCTCTCCCTGCCAACCCCACATGCCTTACAATATCTGGATATGACTAATTTCTTCCTGAGCTACTTTATTCTACTCTGCCATATGGTTGCCCTTCCCTCTTCTGTACCATAACTTCTATCCCCTGCATTTGTGCTTTAACAATACCTAATTCTTTTCACTACATCTGTATCTTTGAGGTCAATACTCAGTAGTGCAATCGCTGGGTCATAGGCTAGCTCTATTTTACTGGAAAGAAGGGCCATATGCACCCCAGTGTTCATAGCAGCAATGTCCACAATAGCCATTCTGTTGAAAGAGCCAAGATCCCCTTCAACAGACAAACGGATAAAGAAGATGTGATCTATGGATACGATGGAATATCACTCAGCCATCAGAAAGGATGAATACCCAACTTTTGCATCAACATGGATGGGACTGGAGGAGATTATGTTAAGTGAAATAAGTCAAGTAGAGAAAGTCAATCATCATATGGTTTCACTTATTTGTGGAACCTAAGGAATAGCATGGAGGACATTAGGAGAAGGAAAGGAAAAATGAAGTGGGGGCATTGGAGGGGGAAATGAAACATGAAAAACTATGGACTCCAAGAAACAAACTGAGGGTTTTAAAGATGAGAAGGATGTGGGGATGGGTGAGCCTGGTGATGGGTATTAAGGAGGGCACATATTGCATGGGGCACTGGGTGTTTTACACCAACAATGAATCATGGAACACTACTTCAAAAACTAATGATGTATTGTATGGTAACTAACATAACATAATTAAAAAAAAAAAAAAAGGAGGGGAACAATACCTAACACTCAATCTGTGCTAGTTTCTTGTTTACCTCCTTTTAAAAGTAAGCTCATTAGTGGTTTTTTGTTTGTTTGTTTGTTTGTTTGTCTCAACTAAAAGAAGAAAAATAATACACATTATTTTGAAAACTTTTTGAACAGTGTACAAACGTTAGTCAAGTCCACAATGTCTCATCTCTTCTTCCTCCTAACATGGCTAAGTTGAAAAACCCTTTATCTGGGAAAAGATCATTCTCCTGCCACCTTGTGTAAGATTTTGGCTTTAGCTTAAATTATCCTTTCTTTCCTTTTCTGAAAATAAGTTGAAAATATTAATAGCCTCAGTTTCTTCTTCCAAAATATGACTGCTTCTTTATCAAGTGCAAAAGCAACCCATTTTGACCATAATAAACAGCTTGGACCTACTTTTTTTGGCTCACTGTTTTAGTGAGACAAGTGGAGTGAAGATGACACACCATTTCCAAATGTATTCATACTTGGTAGACCATACTTCTAACTTGAAGTTTTGTTGCCATTAAACTACGACCAGACTCGCTATAATTACAGAGGTAAATTCTTTATATTTACTATATTTGAAATTACCATATAATACCAAAATAAAATTATGATTATGTGAAGAGTCTGTAATATTAAGAAGATGACTTTGAAATTATTGCTTATCTAAATGAAATTTCCCATTTTATAATCTTGTATAAGCTTCCGTTGTCATTTCCTATTTAAAATCTATTAGAAGGCACTCTTATTTTCCCTTAAGTGGGAATTCAAATGTGGAACAAATTCATCCCAAAGGAACAGATTCTATATTCCACTGAAGACCAGGTGGCTTCCATGTGGCATTTTGCCTCTTGCATATTGTTCATCTCCTACAACAAATGGGGGTATGCTCTTTAGTAAACTAATTCAACTCAATTAGAGACATTGTCTTCAAGGGATAACATCATAGAGACTAGAATCAGAATCATGCTTTTGGGAAAATTGGGCCTAGGTTTTTTGTTTTGCTTTGTTTTGTTTTAAGATTTTATTTATTTATTTGACAGACAGAGACCACAAGTCGGCAGAGAGGCAGAGAGAGAGGGGGAAGCAGGCTCCCTACTGAACAGAGAGCTTGATGCAGAGCTCCATCCCAGGACCCTGAGATCATGGCCTGAGCCGAAGGCAGAGGCTTAACCCACTGAGCTACCCAGGCGTCCCTGGACCCAGGTTTTGATGGCTTCTTTTCTCAATCTTATAAAACCTATTTGAACTCTACTGGATGCCAGAACTGCTTAAAAATATTTGGTCCCTTGTAATTTTAACCTTCCAGTATTCAATGCCCCTGATCCATGTAATATCCTATAGTATTTTTGTCAAATGAAGACTCTCAAAGTGTGTTTCTTGGGAGACACTTTTCAATTGGTTGCTTACATTTCTGCATTTATTATTTGTTCTAGACCATCCTTTGAAGATGGTTGTATTGAATAGACTTGGAAGACAGAAATAGTATCTTTTTTTTTAACTTAACCTGTTGTGTTTGCAAATATTATCTGCCTCTGTTTTGATTCTTCTTGTGGGAACTGATGCTCAGAACTGATATATAACTCCCACCCCTACACACACACACACACACGCACACACACAAACACACAAACACACACACACACACACACACACAAATACTGTTAATATTCTGGCTACTTCTATTGCTGTGAATAATAAACTATATTATTTCTGAACCATGAGTCTGCGTCTTCTATCAACACCCAAGAAACCACGGCAGACTCATACACCAGCTTTCAAATAAGGGAAAATAATCTCAGATGCTTTATATTTTTTGATAGTGTTACCTACTTCTGAACATATGACTGAACACATATAAAGCTGGAGCCATGACCATTTAGAGCTTCTTCTGTGGAAGAACTATGCATTCACTAGTAAACAAAAGTAGTTTTATCTTTTTTTTTTTCTTCCTGGACACCATTTCCTCTCTCACACTGTTGCTCAAATTGGATGGAGTCTAAGGTCCTTTGAGGAAATTTTTGTTTAATGACTCAAAATAAAATAGGAAGAGTCTAAAGTGCTAAATGTAATTCTAGATAAAAGGTATAAGATCATGCCAGAAAGGATAGTAATTTTATCTAACAACTGCCTGTTCACCCCTTATTTGATCATTAACTAATCTCCAAATTCCTGACTAAATCCCTTTTGTAAGCCAGAATGTGAGCTAAAAACTGGGATTTTAAAAAAGTTTTCATTTGAAATCCAGTTAGTTAACATATATGGTTGTATTAGTTTCATGTGTACAATATAACATCTAGCACTCGGTGCTCATCATGACAAGTGCTCTAATTAACCCCCATCACTTATTTAATCCATCACTCCTTTCAGATCCTCTCAAGTAACCATCAGTTTATTCTCCGTAATGAAATGTCTGTTTCTTGCTTTCTTTCTCTTTCTATGTCTTATTATTTCCCCCTTTGCTTGTTTGTTTTGTTTCTTTTATTCCATATATGAGTAAAGGTATTTGTCTTTCTCTGACTGACTTATTTCACTTTTAGCATTATACTGTCTAGTTCCAGCCATGTTATTGCAAATGGCAAGATTTCAGTCTTTTTTTATGGCAGAATAATATTCCATTGTATATACATACCAATTATTCTTTATTTATTCATCAATTGATGGATACTTGGGCTCTTTCCATATCTTAGCTTTACAAATAATGCTACTATAAACATAGGGGTGCTAGCATCCCTTTGAATACGTTTTCTTATATTCATTGGTAAATACACACCAACAGGATTGTTGGATCACAAAGGACTTCTATTTTTAAATTTTATGGAAATTCCATACTGTTTTCAAATATGGCTGTATCAGTTTGCATCACCACTAACAGTTCACAATTGTTACTTTTTCTTTTTTTTAAGATTTTATTCATCTGACAGAGAGAGATCACAAGTAGAGAGAGAGAGGAGGGAGCAGGCTCCATGCCTGGCAGAGAGCCCAATGTGGGACTTGATCCCAGGACCCTGAGATCATGACCTGAGCTGAAGGCAGAGGCTTAACCCACTGAGCCACCCAGGCAGCCCCCACAAGTGTTACTTTTTCACATCCTCTCCAACACCTTTTGTTTCTTGTAGTGTTGATTTTAGCCATTCTGACAGGTGTGAGGTGGTATCTCTTTCTAGTTTTGCTTTGCAATTTCCTGATGATACATGATGATGGACATCTTTTCATGTATCTACTGAACATTTGAATGTGTTCTTTGGGGAAACACTTGTTCATGTCTTCTATCCATGTTTTTATTGGATTATTTGTTTTTGGATGTTGACTAAAAACTGGATATTAAGTAACACACAAGACAGGTTTCCTTGAGCTTAAATTTTATTTGCATGAGTGTCATTAACAGGAAAAAATATGCATATGTATATGTACAAGTGTGTTTATGTATACATCTATCTATCTATCCTCTATCCCCTGTCTTCTAATTGTGGTAAATCTTGTAAAGTGGGAAATGGGATAGTCTGAAGAAATGTGCTGCTGGATATGTTGGGTAGGCAAATTTAATTGCACTCAGATGCATTGGATATAAGTGAATCACTCAAATGAGTTATTTAATATTATATAGAAACAAATTAAAATTTTATGTAGTTGAAAATAATAGGTGGTTAAAATAATTTTTGTTGTTTGTTGTTTTTGTGTCTTTTTTTTGTTTATATATACTATGGTGTGAATGTTTATGTCTCCCAAAATCATATTATGAAATCTAACTCTGGAAGTGATAGTATTAAAACATAGGGGCCTTTGGGAGGTGATTATGTCATAAGTGGGATTACAGTCCTTTTAAAGGAGACCCCAGAGCGTTCTCTTGATTCATTCATCATGTACGTTTACAGTGAGAAGATAGCCATCTATGAGGAAGTGGGCTCTCCCTGGATCTGCCCATTCCTTAATCTTGAACTTTTCAGTTCTAGAACTGTGAGAAATAAATTCCTGTTCTTTATAAGCTATTCAGTCTATATCATGTCCATTATAGCAGCCTGCATGCAGAAGAACACTATGACCTAAAACGAGAGCAATAAATATAAAGTTTCAGTAAAGTCAGTTGGTACAATGTTTTTTTACTTAGAGAAGACATGCTGCTTCATGTGAAACCTTGATATTGGATATGTTTCTTGAAGGGCCACTTCTTACTCCTTTGTGTGTTTTCCACAAAGTCCAGGATGATGCCTTACATAAAGGTAATATTTTATAAATACTGTTGGAAATATATACTTCTCTAAAATCTTATTTTGCCTACAGATTACTTGGATCCACTTTGCCTTGTGTAGAATATTTGAAATATATTAAGAACAGAATGTCTCTCTAAATAACATTTAGAATCATCATTAGTTTATGACTCCTGACTCATTTGTTTATGCAGTGATGCTTACTGCAAGAACACTGAAGTTTGTAATATAATTTTTGAATTAATCACCAAGCTAGTTTATTATAACTTATGAAAAAATAATTTCTCATGTTGGTTTAATTCTGCTCTTATGTTATGGTCATGACATTTTCATTAAAATAAAGTAGAAAATAGAAGTAAATAATAAATGAAAAATAAAAAATAATAAATAAAAAAATAAAAGTAAAACTCTTGTGAAATGTTAAACTTTTCTTACTTATTTTGTTTTGCTTTTCCTCTACGATGCTGGCAAAGCTGTATTTTGCAGATAGATTCAATTTTCTAGTTGCTAGGTTTGTTACTTTTGCTAAAATTTTCAAAATATAAGAAGTTGAATAGTCATGGATTGTTTATTAAACTCCTTATCTACACATATAAAAATAAAACAATGATGGTGACCTGGGTATTTCTAAAATTGTATTCTGTTTTTCCATATTGTGTTTTACAATGTAATTAATAAAGATTTTGCATATATTAACACCCATCCCCTTCTATCTCATCTGTATGTCCATTACAGAGCATGTATGATTTCTATTCATTGCTATGTTGTGGTGAAGAGATTGTCTGAAGTAGTCCTATATTTATGCAGGTAGATCTTAAGCTACGGTGCTCTTGTTTATTTGCTTGTTCGTGATCAGTATGTCTGAAAGATGGTAACTATTGCATCAGGTATGACGATTAAAAAATATTATTGGTGCCTGATACACTGTGATGAAATAGGTAAGTCGATTCATAATTTGTTAATTAAATTAGAAAAAAATTCCTTTGGATTTGTCCTTTATTAAGAGTTTTTTTTTTTTTAACAAATTGCTTGGGATGTTTTTTGTGTAATATATATCACATGCCTCAACCTTTAAATTTGAATGTAGAAAAGAGTTATCAGAATGAGCCTAGAAAATATTGTTATGAAATATTTGTGTTCTGTTATATTATGTTAACTTAGGAAATAATGGTAGTTATTTTTATTAGCATTTCCTACTTTCCACATGCCCTTACAGATGAGATATCATGTTTTTCCTACTCTTTTTATCGTGGTTGTTATATTCTTCATGATCAATAACAATCAATGAAAATTCATAACATTAATTTTCTTTGGGAAAGTGATATTTTAGCAAGAATCCATGACCAAAAATTTTAGCTGTTGTTCTTCTAGGAGATGAGACTATCAATGTCCCCGAAATTTCAAGAAATAGAACTTATTAATTGTGTTGGTTGATGTTTATTGTTTCTGAACTTAGAGGTGCATAATTCAATTTAAAATTTATTTTGGGGGCGCCTGGGTGGCTCAGTGGGTTAAAGCCTCTGCCTTTGGCTCAGGTCATGATCCCAGGGTCCTGGGATCGAGCCCCGCATCGGGCTCTCTGCCTAGCAGGGAGCCTGCTTCCTCTTCCCTCTCTCTCTGCCTGCCTCTCTGCCTACTTGTGATCTCTATCTGTCAATTAAAATAAATAAAATCTTAAAAAAAATGGAGTGGACCTTACGGGGGTGCTTATCTGAAATTGAGGGACATTATAAAAAAAATAAAAAATAAAATTTATTTTGAATTGAAAACAAGATCTTACTGAAGTTTAGGCATCCCACTTTATATCAGGCCTCCAGTACATTATAATTTATTTATAGAAAATTTCATAAACATGAATGTCACTTTTCCTATTGCATTTATACTGAAACTGCAATGACTCAAAGATGTCAGATCTGAAAAGCACTACCTTTCTATAATTTCTGTTTCCTAGAAGGAATGGATATACCATTTTAGCACAATTATCCAACAGTATTCAAAACCACCCTGAATTTTAAGACATAGTTTTTACACCCTAAAAATCAAGTATGAAAATGTATAAACAACCAAATCTCTATCTGTAAATGAAATACTCCCACACAGACGTGTTTTAAAACTTTCTAACTTAAGGGATTTGATAGCACAGACTCAGGGTAGTAGTTTCAGTGCCTACAGTATACTTTCAGGGAGAGAGTAATGTAGGCTCTGAGTCACTTTCTGCCTAGAGATGACCTAATAGTGGTTCTGCCATTGTTTGTTTGTTTTTGAAAATACATCCCTGGGCGTCATTCAGAAAATGCAGAGTTTGGCAATCTATATAAATTAAGGATGATCTTTTTGAATGTTTGTCTTTCACTACATCAAATTAACATAATTGGACAGAAATTCCACTAAATTAAGCATTGTTAGGAAACGTGTAAATTGGAGCTGCTCAAATTAGTTGCTCTTTGAACTATGTGCTGTTGGTTCAGGATTAGATAAGGAGTTTGAAGGAAAACCTAAATCATTGCTTCCTTTTTTGAGAGAGTCTTAGCATATTTTCTTAAAATTAGCTGAAATAAACAATGTGTTTAGTCGCAAAGTGATTTGCATTTTTGCACAAACTCCCTATCTCCTTGAGAATTATAACAAATATTTCATGAAACATCATTGATCTTTACTTTGTGACACTGCTGTAAAGTACATTCAGAGTTGCCAGTTAAAAGTGTTAGTGTTGAGATAAAATGTCATGCATTTTTCTTCACTTCCATGCAAATGAACACAGTAATTTATTAAGACACAATGAAGAAAAAAAAATTGACAATGAGTTCCAGATTTTAAAAATCACTTGCCATTCAATCCAAATTGTGAGTTTGATCGGTTACCGAACACTTTATAATGCACCCCCAGTAATTTTACAGAGATTATTTTTTTCTTACCAATTCTTGATTATTCTGTCTTGCAATGCAGAGAAAGCTAACTAAATTAAAATAAACTTCCGTTAATTTTGATTGTTATAAACTTAAAACTGATTAATTTCCATATACAGAGTTTAAAATGTTCACAATTTACATTAAATATATATTCTGTGTGTACCTTGGAAAAATTATACTGAAAATTGAAATTAAAATGATGTTGTATATAGCTGCAAGAAGCCGCCTGTCCCATTTCATCTTACTATATAAGTTTTGTCAAAACCACCATGAATTTTAAGACATAGTTTATAATTTATAAAATCCCTACTGCATAACAAGTCTATTTTTATTGGAATGGGTAGTAATGTTTCTTCTTATTTCTAAATAAGAGTTGGTCTATGAGTGCATCTGCAACTGTATTTTTCCTAAGTGGCTTCATGGTCTTGAACTGAGAAATCTCAGAACATTAAACATCAAAATAATATATTTTGACATAATTAGACATCAAGGAAATGCAATTAAAATGACACTGAGATATCACTACCCACTTACCAGAATGGCTAAAACTAAATATGATGACAAGACCAAAAGAAAAAATATACCATTTGATGATACACAATGGCAAGTTGTACCATAACTTAACCATCTCAGACTAGTGAAGTGTTAAATTTGTTTTTCTAAGCAATGTTTTGGGTCACTTACCACTTTTCAAGGATATAAAGTGCTACCATTTTACTTAAAACTGTGAAATTTGGTCAGATTTAAATTTCAATTTATGTTAAAACATTCTGTAAACTTTGACATTTGTTCCCTCTGTTCAGTGAATAACACTATATCATATTCTGAAAAATACGCTAATTTTCATTTTGAAAAATATCCCTTTTTCCTCTTATGGTAATTATTAATATGAATTAATAGTAGAATTTGATATGGTTCCATATGCCCATAAATACTTTTATTGTATATTATCAAATTTAATAATGAATATAATGTACTTCTTTGGACAATTTTTAAAGACCAGTCTACCTGGGGATAAAAATATATGTTTATAAAAAATAAAAAGTTAAAAAAAAAAAAAGACCAGTCTACTCTTAAAACAAAAAAATGGAGACGCACTTCTTTAGTTCACACAAATTTCATTTTATTATATATAACCTCAGATAAATTTCAACAAATCATAATTTATTAAAATTATGTCTACTTAAAAATCTCATAGAGAGTAAAACCATCAAAAATAAAAATAAACACACACAACACACACACATCACCCATGTATTGGCAAATTGCAGTTGCTGTAATAATACATTAGGCATTCCACTGTTGAGGGCTATCATATCAAAATTTCCATCAGTGACAAGAAGATCTGTATCCAAATGGACTGATTTTCCAGAATCCAAGAAAAAGTCTCCTAGGGTTTATTTAAAGATAAATATTTGAACAAATACTTCTTAAATTTAGGAAATTCAGAACATACGATTAAGGAATATTTGCAGTGCAGACTATATTCAATCCTTCCTTCAAAATGTGCCTTTGAGTACATAATTCTGTTTTCTCTATCTAAATTGAGCTGTTCTCCAAGGAAGTTTTCTAAAATGTGTATCTCTGTGTGATAAATGTTCTAAGACCTAACATGCTTCATTGTATTTTTACTGTGCTCTCAAATTTAATCAATAATTTGGCTTGATGTATAATATCTAGTTTCAAATATCTTTTCCATCTATACAAACACCCAGCTGTCTCCTTTATATGCTATTACTATTGAGAATTCTGCTGTCAGTATTATTCTTGTACATTTTAGGTGATCTGTTCTTCTCTTGGGCATCATTTATGCTCTTCTCTGTTTTTGATATTCTTAAAACTCACCATAAAGTATATGAGTGGTTTTGTGTGTGTGTGGTTTTTGTTTTGTTTTGTTTCTGATTTCTCATGTTTGGCATCATTTTAAGTCTAGTATCTTTTATCTTTCTTTAATTCTCCAAAATTTATCTCAGTACTTATTTAAATATTTTCTTTATTTTTTTTTCTCTTCTGCTGCATTTGGGCAAAAGTCATTAATTTGTTTGTTTGTTTGTTTTTCCCAACTCATTTATTCATTTTACAGCTATATTCATCTTAGTATCCATTTATTGTATTCTTTATTTCAGCTTTTTCACTTAATTTATATTCACAGTATAGTATCTTTTCTTTGTATATGTATATCATTATTTTATCATATACTTTTAAGCTATTTTTAAAAATATTTTATTTATTTATTTGACCGTGAGAGATCACAAATAGGCAGAGAGGCGGGCAGTGAGAGAGGAAGGGAAGCAGGCTACCTGCTGAGCAGAAAGCCCGATGTGGGGCTTGATCCCAGGACCCTGAGATCATAACCTGAACCGAAGGCAGCGGCTTAACCCACTGAGCCACCCAGGCGCCCCTTTTAAGCTATTTTTTTAAAGTACAGTCATTCTTTTTTTTTTTTTTTTAAGATTTTCTTTCTTTATTTATTTGACAGAGAGAGATCACAAATAGACGGAGGGCAGGCAGAGAGAGAGAGAGAAAGAGAGAGAGAGGGAAGCTGACTCCCTGCTGAGCAGAGAGCCTGATACAGGACTTGAACCCAGGAACCTGAGATCATGACCTGAGCTGAAGGCAGTGGCTTAATCCACTGCGCCACCTAGGCGCCCCTAAGCTATTTTTTTAATTCCTGTTCCAATAACACTTGGATTGCCATATAAAGTTAACCACATCACCTTTTTTAGGTAAGTAATTGTACTTTTTATGTGCATAGTTATTTTGGTCCATGAGTTCAGCTCCTCTTAGGATCATCAAATCTCTGTAAAGTCTGGGTATGCTAGGATTTTCTAAGCAACAATAAAATACATTGAAACATGGTAGCTTAATTATAATAATGTTTTCTTTCTCATTCATTCACAATAGTATTACATTCTGAGTAGCTTCCTTCTATTTTGCAGCTATAGTGTTTGGAAAAACTTGAATTGTGATATCACTGTGATAATGTGAATTAGTCAGGGTTTTTTAGAGAATCGGGAAGATAAAAAAAGGAAGATATTCTCCAGGGCCAACTCTAGAAGTGACTATTAAAACATCTGTCCAAATTCAATTGAACAAAACTCAGAAATGCCATCTCCAGTGAAATACAAAGAAGATTATGTATAGTTCTGGGCACACACATCTCATTTGACCCAATGATGTATATCAATGAAAGACTGAAGGCCAATCACCACTCCATGGGAGAATTTAAAAATAAATTTACTAATGAGGCCAAGAATTCAGAATCACAAATAATTCAGAACTAATAATAACTGCCTTCACTTGATGTAAGATAAATCCTACGATCAAGTTTCAATTTTAAATTCTTACAATTTTAAATTCTTAAATCCTTATGAAGAAGCATCATTTGGAGGGAGCAGTTTTCATAATTTATCATCCATCAGCCTTTTTTTTAAGATTTTATTTATTTCTTGGACACAGAGAGAGAGAAAGAGAGAGAGAGAGAGAGATCACAAGTAAGCAGAGAGGCAGGCAAGCAGGGAAAGAAGCAGGCTTCCTTTTGAGCAGAGCCCGATGTGGGGCTGGTTCCCAGGACCCAGAGACCATGACTTGAGATGAAGGCAGAGGCTTAACCCACCACCCACGTGATGAGAGAGCCACTCAGGTGCCCCTCATCCATCAGTCTTAATTGATTGGAGGAAAATGTGTGGAGGAATAATGCCTTAGGGAGCTAATCTCTCTAAAGAATTTTCAAGTCTTTACCCCTTCAAGGTTTTTGTACAGTTCTGATAGCCTCTAAACATCCAGCTGATTTCTACAGTGACAGGCCTGTTAAAACCTGTCTTCAAACCAGGAATAGAGCTTGAAACATACCAGTCAAGAGCAACTTTGAGTCTTTTAAGGAATTTATCATCATTTCTTTGTTTTTGGTTAATATCTGAAATAGTTCCATATTACACTTGCATAATTTCTCCAGAGCTGACTTTGAAGGAGGCATTCAGTTCCAGCTAGTTCCATATTTTGGCAAGAACTATAATTCTATATATAAAAAAAAAAAAACATATTTTAGGGTGCCTGGGTGGCTCAGTGGGTTAAAATCTCTGCCTTCGGCTCAGGTCATGATTCCAGGTTCCTGGGATTGAGTCCCACAGTGGGCTCTCTTCTCAGCAGGGAGCCTGCTTCCATTCCTCTCTCTCTGGCTGCCTCTCTACCTTCCTGTGATCTCTGTCAAGTAAATAAATAAAATTTTTAAAAAAACATATTTTATACCAGTTATTCATGTTTATTAACAAAGATATCACAATACAAATAATACAAACAGTTGCTCTTTATTAATACCTTCAACCAAGATCAAAAAATATGTCATATTTTATACAAAAATTTTATATCATCTGATAGGTCAGATATATATAAAATTACTTTTAAAGTTTTAAAAATATCATCAAATATTTTCATTTAAATGCAAATTTGAAAAAAAAATCTACTTTTCCAAACACGACTTTTCATCCTATTTTTTTTTAATTTTGTCGACAATTGATAAAATGTTTAGCGAGACTATAAATGTTAGATCAAAAAAAATGATTAATAGATGTAGGTTCAAATTATTATGTTCCATTAAAAATGATTTAGTCTTTGATGAACATCTGTTTGGTAATATGTTGTATCCAGATATAGTAAATTAATGATATATATAAAATTATAGGGAAATGACACCTTCCGTTCCATTATGAGTAGAGCTTTTAAAATGCTATTTGTCACAACCTGTCATCTTGTCATTATGTAGCATTATGTAGCATTTAAAAAATGTATACTCTTCACTTCGAAGTCTTTTAGAAATCTAAAATATGACTTTCTATGGTTTGTGTCCATATTCCTTTATTGCCAGTTTGAACAAATCCACATGCTTGGATTCAAAGGTAATAAATTCCTCTTATTTGGAAAAATGATGTTTATTTTTGTTCTCTCACCCTTCGCAGGTGGTTTCATTTTAACACACTTCAGAGTTATAATTTCATGCTTATTAAAAACATTTATTATGATCTACATAGATGAATGAAACTTTTATTTTATTAAATTATTTGCCAAAAAATCTGTTATTTTTAAAAATGTATATCCTTTGAAGGGTTATTTTAGAGCGTTCAGAGAGGATCTAGGAGTGTGATATTATGCAGTTTTTAAGCAGGTATGAAATGGTTATTTATATGATTGTTTCTTTAAGGCTTATGTATATTGTCCATTATATGCTATAAAATATTTTGAGGTAAATTTAAAGTATGTTTTACATAGTTTATTTTTTGGAAAAATATTGAAATGACTTATGAAATTCAGTATACTCTCAACATTAATTTATTTTGAAATTTACCAGTTGTCTACTGAACCTATTATATGGCAGATATTACTTCAGACTACACTGGTAAATGAAATACTTGGCTTTGTAGAACTTTTATTTTCATGGGTGAGACAATTAAAAGCTATAAACCTTAATAAAAATTGCATAGTGCATTCAAAAATGATGAGTAAAATGGGGAAAAAGAAAAATTCGATCAGGGTGAGAAAAATCAAGGTTGCTAGGCAGGGGATGGGAGTTAAAATTTTTAATAGGAAGATCAGGGTAGTTACAATGAAGCTGACAATTGAACAAAGGTATGGAAAGGTGATGAATTTGCCCAGAACTATTAGCAATAAGATCACTCCAGACAAAGGAATTGGCTATCTTGAAGGCCATAAGGTTGGATCCTGCCTGGCATATCTGAGGAATAGCAAGGAGGCCACTGTGAGTGACTGAAGAGTAGCAGGAAAAGAGGTCACAGAGGTTAAATGAGTGGCTAGATCATGTAAAAGCTTAGAAGTCATTGTAAAACTCTGGCTTTTATATTTGGAAACTTACTGTGTGATAGAATTTCTGCTAATAACTGAGAGTTCAAATGTCCATAAAATTTCAAGTTTTATTATTCTACTAAGTTGGAATAAAGAAAAAGAGTTCATATTTTCACATGGTGTAACAAATGCTCGGAGATCCAAGTGTAGGAAGCTATGGGAGCACAGAAGAAGGCACTAAAATCACACCAATATATTGGATGACTGTGACTATATATAAATTTGTATTTTCTAGATTTTTTATAGTCATGGAATCACACAGTATATACTATTCATTGCCTGGCTTTCTTTTCTCAGCATCAATACTTTGAGAATTTCCAATTGTAAATAGTTCATTTTGATGTTGAATAGTAATCTCTTTAATGAATAGATCATAATTTGTCTTTGCTCAATTGATGGATATTGATGAACATTTCCACTGTTTTCAATTCTTAAAGCTGCTATGAAATTCATATACAAGTCCTTGTATGAACATAGGGTTTGTTTCTCTTGGTTAAATGCCTAGAAGTAAAATGGCTATTTGTGTAACTGCAACATATTTTGCATTTAAAAAAATTTTCAAACTATTTTCCAAAGTGGTGGTATCATGATATATGCCAACAACAGTTTAGATTATTTGTTGCTTCTCAATCTAGCTCAGACGAAGTACAATTAGCCTTTATAATTTTAGCCATTCTAATAGATATGTAAGCATGTCTCCTTATGATTTTAGTTTGTATTTCTTTAATGTCTAAATGTTGAGAAATTTGTCATGTGCTTATAAGCCATCCATATCCTTTTGGTGACATGTCTCTTCAATAATTTTCTTCAAAATTGGATACTCTGTTTGGTTATTAGTAAGGTTTTTTATTTTTTTCATTTTTTAATAATCAGAGTAGATGTCCATTATCAGATATATAATTTGCAAATCCATTCTTCATCTTTACGGTTTCTGAATGGAGCTTTGATAGCTGTGTCTTTCAAGAAAGTGGCTACTTCTTTCCTGGTACACCAATGTATGACTAGAACATTATCAATGTTGACCTTTGCAAAGAAAATCATGGCTTAAGATATATGTAGTATGCGGTTGTTTGGAGTGTTCTGTAATATCAAGCATATCTAGTTAGTTGATAATTTTGTTCAAGTCTTACATATCTTACCAATTTGATGACCATTTGTCTATATAATCTTAAAATAAGGATGTTGACATTTTTTTCCATTTCTCTTCAAAGGTAGAAGTTATGATTTTTTCTTAGTTTTTCCCAATATATCCCCAAATCTGTTATTAAATATTAAAAGTCAAGAATTATTATACTCCCTGATGAATTCATCCTTTTACTCTTCTGTAATTTTGACTTGATCTTTATGTCTGATAATATAATTAGCTTTAAAATCACTTTTCATTATCTTGATATAACCACCAAAGTTATAGTGTGATTAGTGTTAATATAGCATACTTTTTCTTTTACTTTTTAAAGCACTTCTATATTTAATCCTGACAAAGAAACAAACAGATTTTTAACTCTGGAAGCATCTTTCTAAATTATCTTTTTTTTTTTTTTTAAATAAAGCAGTAGCAATTTTTGTTAAGGGACCTAAAGTGAAAGTAGGATTAGAAATTTATTTATTTATTTAGTAAAAGATTTTATTTTGTTTATTGACAGCAAGAGAGAGAGAGAGAGAGAGAGAAGAAGAAGCTCACAAGCATGGGGAATCACGTGCAAAGGGAGAGGAAGAAGCAAGCTCCTTGTGGTGCAAGTAGTCCCATGCAGGGCTAGATCCCTGTACACTGGAATCATGACCTCAGCCAAAGGCAAACATCTGCTTAAACAACTGAGTCATCCAGGCACTCCTAGAAAATTTAAAAAAAAAGACCTTTTAAAAACATTTTGTTTCTTTCTTGTATTTTTTTTAATATTTTATTTACTTGACAGACAGAGAGATAGGAAGAGGAACTATAAGCAGGGCAGAGGGAAAGGAGAAGCAGGTTTCCCACTGAGCAGAGAGCCTGATGTGGGGCTCCATCCCAGGACCCTGGGATCATGACCTGAAAAGAAGGGACATTTATGGAGGAAGCCACCCAGACACCTCTTTTCTTTGTTTTTAATATATGGCAACTGATGCTTCCCAGCCACGAGGAGCATATTACCCATTGATTAAATCTTTGATAAAAACCTATTTAAAAAGGTGTGTAAATATATACTTACTCAGATTTATACACTTTGTGTTTTCTTCATAGTTTGGGGCTGGACCCCATGGTGACAACACTGCTTTCAGCCTTTGCCTTCCCATCTTTTGATACCAGGTATTTGGTCAGCAAAGCAAATTAGTATCAAAATTAATAAGCCTTTGGCACCATATCTCTGGAGCAGGGGTTGCTCTTAGCCAAGGCCCAGAGCAGTTGACCTCCCCTCGCTAGTGCTATAGCCCCAAGGACTAGGTCCCTGCCACCAGAACTCAGTCTTACATGTTATGCTAAGCAGACAAAACCAAAACAGGAAAGCTCCGACATCTTTCACTGGCATGCCTCATCTCCAACTCCCTCGACGTCCAGGCAGTACCAGATGCCAGGGAGGGGTCTTGGTCCAACATATGGGCGGGAAGGAAGTAGCCACGAGCAAGTACCTGCCTCTCTGTGCCTTTCTTTCATGAGCAGGTTGTAAGGAGGAGGAAGAGGAAGGGGAAGAGAGGTGAACTTCAGGGGGTGAAGGCCTCAGGTAGGCATCTGGCTCCTGCCAGTAGGAAAGGGACAAAGGAGAAGGCAGTGAGTCTTGCAGGGAGGGTGGGGGGTAAGGGTTACAGCTTATGACGGAATCTGGACAGGAGTAATAGGGATACTAGTCATTTGAGTCCACCATTGGCAAGCTGGGCTGGGTGTCAGGGCAGATAGGCCTCCCTGGGCAATGGCACATGAGAGAAGGTGCTCTTCTCTGAGGAGCAGGTGGAGCTTCGGGTGTTGGGAAAGCATAGACAGTATTGTTCCAGGGCCAAGGACAGGTCCAGGTACTCCTGATTGGAGGTCAAGGCCACAGTATGATCCAGGTCTTCTACCAGCAGCTTGAAGGTACCACATGCCAGCCACCCCTCATTATTGTGTATATCTCTCTGTTGCACTTATTGGCTTATCCATCAAATGACTGCTTCAGCAGCTTGAAAACCACCTCCACAGGCACTCCAGGATATGGGAGGCTTCCAGAGTGAAAATTTTGCACAGGATCACACCAAAAGACCAGAAGTCACTCTGGTGGATGTAGATCTGGTCAAACATGGCCTTAGGGACCATCCACTTCACAGGCAGTCCACTGTTGGTTGTCTTTTTATAGTAACTGATGTGGTGATATCTCTGGCAAGTCTGAAGTCTGAGATCTTCATCATGTTGTCCTTTGTCACCTGCACATCCCTGGTGGCCAGGTCTTGGTGTATGCAATTCTTGGAGGTAAGGTACTCCATGCTTCAGGCTACCTGGTAGGCACAGGATACCAGGTCCTTGGAGGAGAGTTGCTCTGCTGCATTGTGGCTGATATTGTAACAGTACTCCAGGTCAGGAGGCCTCTGGGCCTGCAGGTACTCCTGTATGTTGTCTTTGGAGGCCTATTCCATGAGAGTGTACGAAGGACCATCCTGTGAGCAGGACCCAGCAGGTTGATGGTGTCCTTGTGCTGTCCAATCATCTTCATCATCTCCATTTCTGAGATTAGGTTAACAGGTCTTTCTCTGTTGCATCTGACTTCAACATCTTCACAGACACTTTAGTCAAATGGTTGGATTTGTCTTTGTCCAGCCCAATGGCCTCCTCCATCACCACCTGCCCAAAATAGGCCTGTCTTAGGGGTCTGCCTAAACTGCCTACAACCAGCCTGCCTCAAGGCAGTTATGAACTCTAGATTATCCTCAAAAACATTAAACCACAAGCTAAAAATTCTCTTCACTAGGTCTCTGTCGCAGGTCTAATTTTCCTATCGTTCATCATTTATCTTTTTCCTAATTCTTATTTTCAGTATAGTTTATTTTGCTTCCAGGTGTTTCCCCTGGTTTCTGGATGCTGTTTCATAGGGAAGAATTATCCTGTCATAAAATTATTTCTTGAGCATTCATTACATCTCTCAGTTAAAATGGGTTCTTTTATGGTATTGATTCATTTGAGTTTTCTCAAAATGGGAAGACTTTTCAAAATGGTGTTTTCCTCAAGGTTCAGAGTATGTCTTAGCCTCATCTTTACTCTTTTTGAAATTCACTTTTCAAATTCTTGTCCCTCTTTTTATCTTTTTAAATTAAAATGTTTTATTTTTACTATTTTTTTATTTGAGTATAGTTGATATTCAGTGTTACATTGGTTTCAGGTTTTCAATATCTCCATACATTATTCTATGATCACTACAAATATAGCCACCATCTTTCACCATATAACACTATTATAATATCATTGACTATATTCTCTACACTGTCCCATATCTCTTTTTAAAATCTCTGATTTTTATCTTTTCTGTTATTCCAATTTTCGACCATCATTTTACTTGGTTACTTTAATAAAATATGCCTGATTACACACTCTTTGCTGAACACCATAGCATTTGATTTATAGTAGTCTTCTTTTTCTTCTTCTTTTTTTTAATTAACATATAATGTATTATTTGCCCCAGTGGTACAGGTCTGTGAATCGCCAGGTTTACACATTTCACAGCACTCACCACAGCACATACCCACCCCAATGTTCATAACCCGACCACCCTCTCCCTACCCTCCCCACCCCCCCGGCAACTCTCAGTTTGTTTTGTGAGATGAAGAGTCTCTTATGGTTTGTCTCCCTCCTGATCCCATCTTGTTTCTTTTACTCTTTTCCTGTCCCCCAAACCCCCCACATTGCACCTCCATTTCCTCATATCAGGGAGATCATATGATAGTGTCTTTCTCTGGTTGACTTATTTTGCTAAGCATAATACCCTCTAGTTCCATCCATGGCAACGCAAATGGCAAGATTTCATTTCTTTTGATGGCTGCATAGTATTCCATCATATATATATATATCTATATATATATGATATATAGATATATATACCATTCATTTGTTGATGGACATCTAGGTTCTTTCCATAGTTTGGCTATTGTGGATATTACTGCAATAACCATTTGGTGCACGTGCCCCTTTGGATCATATAGCAGTCTTCTTTACCTGTATCAGAACCCCAAGAAGCTTTATTTATTTATTTACTCACATAAACAGATGATCCAACACAACATTTTTTGATGTTCAAATGTATTATAATGTCTTACCGCTTAACACTATGCTTACTGCTCTCTTTCACTGTCTGACTAAATCCTCATTATCACTATGCCATTTAATGAGAAATAACATTTGAACTCAGAGTTCTCTCCATATCAGGGAATGAAGACTCCACCCTTCTGTTTGTGCAGGTAAAATAAATGTTGATATTGTCTGTCCTGCACATACCCCATCCTGTTCACTAGAATATTCACCATCAAAATATATACAAAATGAAAACCATACCTCACCACTTCTATTACCACCCAGCATGCTAAAAACACCATCATATGTTCCTGAATTATTGACTTGATTGATAGCCCCACTTCCACACATACTGCACTCCTTTCTCCCTGCAAATTTATTTTGGTACAGCAACTTAACCTAAAAATCAAGTCAGATGATTTTATTCTGCTGTTGAAAGTCTTTTGGTATCTTCCCCTTTCATATTAAATAAAAACTGAAGGCGTTTCAATGTACTAGAAGGTCATACATCAATACGTTCTTCCTCTCTCCACCACTATGAACTCCTCATTGGCCTCCTTGCTTTTCCTCAAAAGTAACAGACAAGCTGTTCACACAAAGTCTATATACTTACTTGCTCTGCCTAGAGCAATCTTTTCCTTTAATATTTGTATAACACCCTCCTTCACTTCCTGGGTCTTTGTGCAAATAACATCTCCTAAATGAGATATAACCACCCAACACAAAATAAAATTAACTTTCATCCCAGCATTCTCCAATGGCTTTTACCTTTCTTGTATTTCTTTGTAACACTTATCACCATCAACCATCAATCATTATTCTATTACTGGTTTATTTTCTTATTTGAGACAGAGAGAGAGAGAGAATTGGGAGGGTGCGCAGAGGAAGAAGAAAACACACCACTGCCTAGAAAGCCTGCTGGGGAGTTACATCCCAGGACTCTGAGATCATGACCCAAGCCAAAGGCAGTCACTCAATGGACTGAGCCACCGAGGTGCCCCTCTATTATTGGTTTATTTCACTATTATATTTCAAAAGAATGTAAGCTCTTTGTGGTCAGGTATTTTATATGTTTTATTAATCGAATTATTCTCAGAAAGATAGCTGGCAGATTGTAAGGGCTCACTAAACTGTATTTTGTTGTTATTATTGGGCTCCTTTATGGGCTTTACCTCTTATGCTAGAAGTCTATCCTTCAGATGTAAGCAATAAGAATAGAGCCCTGCTGCCTGTTCAAATGTGTAAAAAGCATGTATTAAGTCGATATTTTAAAAGCTAAATGAATGGCTTAATAGTTGTATATAGGGGGGAAGGGAACATATTTTCCACAGTTTAGAAGTGGAGTTCTTTTATACAGTTCCTGTACAAGCCTACACTCTTGAACGATAATGGGCAGTTGTACATTACAATTATACAAACACTTTGGTAATTTATATCCTTTTTTTGTAATTCATGACTGGATCATTTAATTCCTTAGGAGCATTATAGCATTTCAACTTGTCATGTTCAATAAACTTATTGGGGTTGCTACCCTTTTTATTCAAATGGAGAAATAGTCATGATTTAATCTAAATAAAGTGTTACTGATTGTGTTGTTTTCTAGGAATGAGTCGCACATGCTAGTTTAAAAGTTTTGTTAAATTCCCAAGTCTGTCACTGATAAAAGCCTTTTGTAGATTAGTAACTTGATCAAAACGGAAAAGTTATGTAACACCAATTGTTATACTATCTTTGTTTCTATCTTGCATTGTAATAACACCCATCTTAACTCTATTTAAGACAAATCATTGCCAGATGGATTTCTGGCATTGATGGCATGATATGAAATCTAGTATAACTAAAAGTTTTTGGTTTTAGTAGCATATAAATCAATTTAGAAAAATATATGTATTTGAATATAAGATAAAGTTTTAAATTATTTGGCAATAGTAAACTAAACTTTTTTTTGTAAATTTTTATTTTCTAAAATTTCATTGAGCTCTTTTGCAATAAGAAACAAGTTACAAAAAATTAAGGTTTATTTACCCCAATTCAAAATTATTAGGAATATAATCATAGAGGTTGAAGTATTTAAAATATTGAACCCAAAATATTTTATTAGGTAAATTCATGAATGCTGAGCATTCACTGTTAAAATATACTAATACTATTGATAGACTGGTAGAAGCCTAAAATCAAATATTTATTAAATATTCATATCCATATCTTTTCATGGCTTGGTAATTCATTTCTCTAGCATTAAATAATATTCCATTGTTTGCATGTACTACACTTTATTTGACCTTTCACCTATGGAAGGATATCTTGGTTGCTTCCAAGCCTTTGTCAGTTATGAATAAAACTACTATAGACATCTTTGTGGGTATAGATTTCATCTTCTTTGGATGAATACCAAGAACTGCTACTGCTGAATCATTTGGCAAGAATATGTTTAGTTTTGTAAGAAATTGCCAAGTTGTTTTCCATACTTTATTCTCAATAGACATGGAAGAACATTCCTGTTGCTCCACGTCCTCACCAACATTTCGTGTTCTGTTGTCAGTGCTCTGGGTTCTGGGAATGTACTAGTGTCTCTTTTTTGTTTTAATTTGCATTTTCCTGAGGACTTATGATGTGAAGCATCTTTTTATATGCTCATTTGCCATCTGTAATATTTTCTTTTGTGAGCTATCTGCTAAGGTCTTTGGCTCATTTTTAATCAGGTTTTTCCCCCATTGTTGAGTTTTAAGGGGTCTCTGTGTATTTTTGATTAACAGTCCTTTGCCAGATGTGTATTTTGCAAATTTTTTCTCATAGCCTGTGCTTTGCCTTTTCATTCTCTTGGCATTGTGTTTCACAGAATAGACATTTTAAAATTCAGTGCTTGTGCTTTTGTAGCTAAAGTTATCGCCAAAACCAAGGTCATTTAAATTTTCTTCTATATTACCTTCTACATGTTTCATGTTCAGGTTTATAATCCAATCTGAGTTAATTTTTGTGAAGAGTGTATGATATCTGCCTGAATTTATTTTATTTTATTATTTTATTTGATTTCATTTTATATTTTTACATTTAGCTTCACCATTACTCCAGAACCATTTGTTTAAAAGATTGTATTTTGCTCTCTTGTATTGCTTTTGCTTTTATATTAAATATAAAATATAATTGATAATATATATTCTGTTGCTTTAATCTAGTCTTTCTGTGGTATTACAATATCTTGCTTACAATTGTCGTTATGGTAAACTTTTTTAAAAGATTTTATTTATTTATTTGACAGAGAGAGAGATCACAAATAGGCAGAGACACAGACAGAGAGAGAGATGAGGAGAATCAGGCTCCCTGCTGAGCAGAGAGCCCAATGCAGGACTCGATCCCAGGCCCCTGGGATCATGACCTGAGCCGAAGGCAGAGGCTTAACCCACTGAGCCACCCAGGCGCCCCATCGTTATGGTAAACTTTGAAGTCAGTCCTCAGTCTTTGTTCTCCTTCAACACTATGTTGACTATTGTGAGTCTTGGCCTCTCCATATAAACTTTAAAATAAGTTTGTTAATATTAAAAAAAAGAACTTGCTGGAATGCATTAATTGTATAGATAAACTTGGAAACCAGTGACCTCTTGAGCTTAGCAGGAGATAGACCATGGACATCAGTTGTCACAGTGGTGCCTCTGGCAGAACCTATTGCAAATCCCTAGGCTAAATGAGACCTCAAGGATCTAAGAGAATGTCTAAGAAGTACTTGATACATCCCTTGGGTATGGTTTATTGAAGTGTCCACCTGTCTGAAAGCTGGGGAATCTAGATAAGGGAGGGAAAATTAGTTATGGTAAAACATATTAACAAACATCAATAAATTTTGTGAAACTAATTGTCATGGCTCATATACAATATGACCAACGAAGGGACCATCAGAAGGAAATCATCAGTTATGTTTATTGTGAAATTTTTATTCAAAATAAAGCAATGTGAGGGGAAGACACAATGAGAAAATTACCATTTTTTAAATGGTTAAACTTCTTACAAAATGGAATAGGTTTTATATTCTAAGTATTATATTGAAAAGTAAAACATTGGGGCACCTGGGTGGCTCAGTGGGTTGGGCTGTTGCCTTTGGCTCGGGTCATGATCTCAGGGTCCTGGGATTGAGCCCCGCATTGGGCTCTCTGCTCTGCAGGGAGCCTGCTTCCCTCTCTCTCTCTGCCTGCCTCTCTGCCTACTTGTGATCTCTGTCTGTCAAATAAATAAATAAAATCTTTAAAAAAGAAAAGTAAAACATTAAAATATAAAATTTCAATTAAAAATTATGTAATTTTAAAAAAAGGTTAAAAATAGCAGAACCATTTTTCTTATAACTGGAAAATACATTGTATATATATATCTATCAAAAATAACTCGTCATGGGGGCGCCTGGGTGGCTCAGTGGGTTAAAGCCTCTGCCTTCAGCTCAGATCATGATCCCAGGAACCTTGGATTGAGTCCCACATCGGGCTCTCAGCTCAGCAGGGAACCTGCTTCCTCCTCTCTCTCTCTCTGCCTGACTCTGCCTACTTGTGGTCTCTGTCAAATAAATAAATAAAATCTTTTATGGCTACAAATCAGAGGTTCCTTCAACTCCTCCTCCGGTTCAACTGAGTGGCTCGCAGAACTCTGGGAAACATTTGTTTTCATTTGCAATTTATGAAAGATATGATAAAGGATACAGATGAACAGTCAGATGCAGAGACACAAAGGGCACAGTCTTGGAGGGTCCCAAGCACAGGAATGTCTATTCCTGTGGAGCTGGGTTTTATCCCCCTCCTGGTACCTGGATATGTTTACTTACCTGGAAGTTTCCTGAAACCCCTGCTATGAGGATTTTTTTAAAAGATTTTATTTATTTATCAAAGAGAGAGAGGGGGAGAGAGCGAGCACAGGCAGACAGAATGGCAGGCAGAGGCAGAGGGAGAAGCAGGCTCCCTGCTGAGCAAGGAGCGAAGTGGGACTAGATCCCAGGATGCTGGGATCATGACCTGAGCCGAAGACAGCTGCTTAACCAACTGAGCCACCCAGGCGTCTCTGCTATGAGGATTTTTATGGAGGCTTCCTTACATAGATGTGCTCTGCTTTTAGCCCCCTCCCCTCTCTGGGGGAATGTAGGGGTTGGGGTGGGGGTGCCGAAGATTCTAAATTCTAATCATGGTGTGGTCTTCCTGGTGATGTGTCCCCACTGAGGAGCCATCTTGGAGCCCACCCAGAGTTGTGTTATTAGAACAAAATATTAAACTCAAATGGATGGAAGACCTCAATGTAAGATAGGAATTCTTGCCAGTTTTCTTTTTTTTTTTTTTTTTTAATTTATTTTTTATTTTCAGCATAACAGTATTCATTATTTTTCACCACACCCAGTGCTCCATGCAATTCGTGCCCTTTATAATACCCACCACCTAGTACCCCAACCTCCCACCCCCCACCCCTTCAAAACCCTCAGATTGTTTTTCAGAGTCCATAGTCTCTCATGGTTCACCTCCCCTTCCAATTTCCCCCAACTCCCTTCTCCTCTCTAACTCCCCAAGTCTTCCATGCTATTTGTTATGCTCCACAAATAAGTGAAACCATATGATAATTGACTCTCTCTGCTTGACTTATTTCACTCAGCATAATAATCTCTTCCAGTCCCGTCCATGTTGCTACAAAAGTTGGGTATTGGTCCTTTCTTTTTTTTTTTTTTTTTATAAACATATATTTTTATCCCCAGGGGTACAGGTCTGTGAATCACCAGGTTTACACACTTCACAGCACTCACCAAAGCACATACCCTCCGCAATGTCCATAATCCCACCCCCTTCTCCCAAACCCCCTCCCCCCAGCAACCCTCAGTTTGTTTTGTGAGATTAAGAGTCACTTATGGTTTGTCTCCCTCCCAATCCCATCTTGTTTCATTTATTCTTCTCCTACCCACTTAAGCCTCCATGTTGCATCACCACTTCCTCATATCAGGGAGATCATATGATAGTTGTCTTTCTCTGCTTGACTTATTTCGCTAAGCATGATACGCTCTAGTTCCATCCATGTTGTCGCAAATGGCAAGATTTCATTTCTTTTGATGGCTGCATAGTATTCCATTGTGTATATATACCACATCTTCTTGATCCATTCATCTGTGGATGGACATCTAGGTTCTTTCCATAGTTTGGCTATTGTGGACATTGCTGCTATAAACATTCGGGTGCATGTGCCCCTTTGGATCACTACATTTGTATCTTTAGGGTAAATACCCAATAGTGCAATTGCTGGGTCATAGGGCAGTTCTATTTTCAACATTCTGAGGAACCTCCATGCTGTTTTCCAGAGTGGCTGCACCAGCTTGCATTCCCACCAACAGTGTAGGAGGGTTCCTCTTTCTCCACATCCTCGCCAGCATCTGTCATTTCCTGACTTGTTGATTTTAGCCATTCTGACTGGTGTGAGGTGATATCTCATTGTGGTTTTGATTTGTATTTCCCTGATGCCGAGTGATATGGAGCACTTTTTCATGTGTCTGTTGGCCATCTGGATGTCTTCTTTGCAGAAATGTCTGTTCATGTCCTCTGCCCATTTCTTGATTGGATTATTTGTTCTTTGGGTGTTGAGTTTGCTAAGTTCTTTATAGATTCTGGACACTAGTCCTTTATCTGATATGTCGTTTGCAAATATCTTCTCCCATTCTGTCAGTTGTCTTTTGATTTTGTTAACTGTTTCCTTTGCTGTGCAAAAGCTTTTGATCTTGATGAAATCCCAATAGTTCATTTTTTCCCTTGCTTCCCTTGCCTTTTGCGTTGTTCCTAGGAAGATGTTGCTGCGGCAGAGGTCGAAGAGGTTGCTGCCTGTGTTCTCCTCAAGGATTTTGATGGATTCCTTTCGCACATTGAGGTCCTTCATCCATTTTGAGTCTATTTTTGTGTGTGGTGTAAGGAAATGGTCCAATTTCATTTTTCTGCATGTGGCTGTCCAATTTTCCCAGCACCATTTATTGAAGAGGCTGTCTTTTTTCCATTGGACATTCTTTCCTGCTTTGTCGAAGATGAGTTGACCATAGATTTGAGGGTCTATTTCTGGGCTCTCTATTCTGTTCCATTGATCTATGTGTCTGTTTTTGTGCCAGTACCATGCTGTCTTGATGATGACAGCTTTGTAATAGAGCTTGAAGTCCGGAATTGTGATGCCACCAACGTTGGCTTTCTTTTTCAATATCCCTTTGGCTATTCGAGGTCTTTTCTGGTTCCATATAAATTTTAGCATTATTTGTTCCATTTCTTTGAAAAAGATGGATGGTACTTTGATAGGAATTGCATTAAATGTGTAGATTGCTTTAGGTAGCATAGACATTTTCACAATATTTATTCTTCCAATCCAGGAGCATGGAACATTTTTCCATTTCTTTGTGTCTTCCTCAATTTCTTTCATGAGTACTTTATAGTTTTCTGAGTATAGATTCTGTGTCTCTTTGGTTAGGTTTATTCCTAGGTATCTTATGGTTTTGGATGCAATTGTAAATGGGATTGACTCCTTAATATCTCTTTCTTCTGTCTTGCTGTTGGTGTAGAGAAATGCAACTGATTTCTGTGCATTGATTTTATATCCTGACACTTTACTGAATTCCTGTATAAGTTCTAGCAGTTTTGGAGTGGAGTCTTTTGGGTTTTCCACATATAGTATCATATCATCTGCGAAGAGTGATAATTTGACTTCTTCTTTGCCGATTTGGATGCCTTTAATTTCCTTTTGTTGTCTGATTGCTGAGGCTAGGACCTCTAGTACTATGTTGAATAGCAGTGGTGATAATGGACATCCCTGCCGTGTTCCTGACCTTAGTGGAAAAGCTTTCAGTTTTTCTCCATTGAGAATGATATTTGCGGTGGGTTTTTCATAGATGGCTTTGATGATATTGAGGTATGTGCCCTCTATCCCTACACTTTGAAGAGTTTTGATCAGGAAGGGATGCTGTACTTTGTCAAATGCTTTTTCAGCATCTATTGAAAGTATCATATGGTTCTTGTTCTTTCTTTTATTGATGTGTTGTATCACATTGACTGATTTGCGGATGTTGAACCAACCTTGCAGCCCTGGAATAAATCCCACTTGGTCGTGGTGAATAATCTTTTTAATGTACTGTTGAATCCTATTGGCTAGTATTTTGTTGAGTATTTTCGCATCTGTGTTCATCAAGGATATCGGTCTATAGCTCTCTTTTTTGGTGGGATCCTTGTCTGGTTTTGGGATCAAGGTGATGCTGGCCTCATAAAATGAGTTTGGAAGTTTTCCTTCCATTTCTATTTTTTGGAACAGTTTCAGGAGAATAGGAATTAGTTCTTCTTTAAATGTTTGGTAGAATTCCCCCGGGAAGCCATCTGGCCCTGGGCTTTTGTTTGTTTGGAGATTTTTAATGACTGTTTCAATCTCCTTACTGGTTATGGGTCTGTTCAGGCTTTCTATTTCTTCCTGGTTCAGTTGTGGTAGTTTATATGTTTCTAGGAATGCATCCATTTCTTCCAGATTGTCAAATTTATTGCCGTAGAGTTGCTCATAGTATGTTCTTATAATAGTTTGTATTTCTTTGGTGTTAGTTGTGATCTCTCCTCTTTCATTCATGATTTTATTTATTTGGGTCCTTTCTCTTTTCTTTTTGATAAGTCGGGCCAGGGGTTTATCAATTTTATTAATTCTTTCAAAGAACCAGCTCCTACTTTCGTTGATTTTTTCTATTGTTTTTTTGGTTTCTATTTCATTGATTTCTGCTCTGATCTTTATGATTTCTCTTCTCCTGCTGGGCTTAGGGTTTCTTTCTTGTTCTTTCTCCAGCTCCTTTAGGTGTAGGGTTAGGTTGTGTACCTGAGACCTTTCTTGTTTCTTGAGAAAGGCTTGTACCGCTATATATTTTCCTCTCAGGACTGCCTTTATTGTGTCCCACAGATTTTGAACTGTTGTATTTTCATTATCATTTGTTTCCATGATTTTTTTCAATTCTTCTTTAATTTCCCGGTTGACCCATTCATTCTTTAGAAGGATACTGTTTAGTCTCCATGTATTTGGGTTCTTTCCAAACTTCCTTTTGTGGTTGAGTTCTAGCTTTAGAGCATTGTGGTCTGAAAATATGCAGGGAATGATCCCAATCTTTTGATACCGGTTGAGTCCTGATTTAGGACCAAGGATGTGATCTATTCTGGAGAATGTTCCATGTGCACTAGAGAAGAATGTGTATTCTGTTGCTTTGGGATGAAATATTCTGAATATATCTGTGATGTCCATCTGGTCCAGTGTGTCATTTAAGGCCTTTATTTCCTTGCTGATCTTTTGCTTGGATGACCTGTCCATTTCAGTGAGGGGAGTGTTAAAGTCCCCTACTATTATTGTATTATTGTTGATGTGTTTCTTTGATTTTGTTATTAATTGGTTTATATAGTTGGCTGCTCCCACGTTGGGGGCATAGATATTTAAAATTGTTAAATCTTCTTGTTGGAAAGACCCTTTGAGTATGATATAGTGTCCTTCCTCATCTCTTATTATAGTCTTTGGCTTAAAATCTAATTGATCTGATATAAGGATTGCCACTCCTGCTTTCTTCTGATGTCCATTAGCATGGTAAATTCTTTTCCACCCCCTCACTTTAAATCTGGAGGTGTCTTCGGGCTTAAAATGAGTTTCTTGGAGGCAACATATAGATGGGTTTTGTTTTTTTATCCATTCTGATACCCTGTGTCTTTTGACAGGGGCATTTAGCCCATTCACATTCAGGGTAACTATTGAGAGATATGAATTTAGTGCCATTGTATTGCCTGTAAGGTGACTGTTATTGTATACGGTCTCTGTTCCTTTCTGATCTACCACTTGTAGGCTCTCTCTTTGCTTAGAGGACCCCTTTCAATATTTCCTGTAGAGCTGGTTTGGTATTTGCAAATTCTTTCAGTTGTTGCTTGTCCTGGAAGCTTTTAATCTCTCCTTCTATTTTCAATGATAGCCTAGCTGGATATAGTATTCTGGGCTGCATGTTTTTCTCGTTTAGTGCTCTAAAAATATCATGCCAGCTCTTTCTGGCCTGCCAGGTCTCTGTGGATAAGTCAGCTGCCAATCTAATATTTTTACCATTGTATGTTACAGACTTCTTTTCCCGGGCTGCTTTCAGGATTTTCTCTTTGTCACTGAGACTTGTAAATTTTACTATTAGGTGACGGGGTGTGGGCCTATTCTTATTGATTTTGAGGGGCGTTCTCTGAACCTCCTGAATTTTGATGCTCGTTCCCTTTGCCATATTGGGGAAATTCTCCCCAATAATTCTCTCCAGTATACCTTCTGCTCCCCTCTCTCTTTCTTCTTCTTCTGGAATCCCAATTATTCTAATGTTGTTTCGTCTTATGGTGTCACTTAATTCTCGAATTCTCCCCTCGTGGTCCAGTAGCTGTTTGTCCCTCTTTTGCTCAGCTTCTTTATTCTCTGTCATTTGGTCTTCTATATCACTAATTCTTTATTCTGCCTCATTTATCCTAGCAGTGAGAGCCTCCATTTTTGATTGCACCTCATTAATAGCTTTTTTGATTTCAACTTGGTTAGATTTTAGTTCTTTTATTTCTCCAGAAAGGGCTTTTATATCTCTCGAGAGGGTTTCTCTAATATCTTCCATGCCTTTTTCGAGCCCGGCTAGAACCTTGAGAATTGTCATTCTGAACTCTAGATCTGACATATTACCGATGTCTGTATTGATTAGGTCCCTAGCCTTTGGTACTGCCTCTTGTTCTTTTTTTTGCGTTGAATTTTTACGTCTTGTCATTTTGGCCAGATAAGAGTAAATGAAGGGGCAAGTAAAATACTAAAAGGGTGGCAACAACCCCAGGAAAATATGCTTTAACTAAATTAGAAGAGATCCAAAATCGTGAGTGGGGAGAAAGGGGATAAAAAGAGGTTCAAAAAGGAAGAAAGAAAAAAAAAGAAAAGAAAAAAAAATTTTTTTTAAAAAAGAAAACACCTGAGAAAAATGTAAAAAAGAAAAAATATATATATTAGATAAACTAGTAAAAAATCGTTAAAAAAGAAAAAGGTAACAGTTAAAAAAAAAAAAAATTTACCCGAAGGCGAGAAGAAAAAGAAAAAAAGAAAAAAAAAATGAAAAAGAAAAAATTAAATTAACTGCAAGACTAAAAAAAAATCACAGGAAAAAAGCCATGAGTTCCGTGCTTGGCTTTCTCCTCCTCTGGAATTCTGCTGCTCTCCTTGGTATTGAAACCGCACTCCTTGGTAGGTGAACTTGGTCTCGGCTGGATTTTTTGTTGATCTTCTGGGGGAGGGGCCTGTTGTAGTGATTCTCAAGTGTCTTTGCCCCAGGCGGAATTTCACCGCCCTTACCCGGGGTCGGGGTGAGTAATCCGCTCGGGTTTGCTTTCAGGAGCTTTTGTTCCCTGAGCGCTTTCCGTAGAGTTCCGGAGGACGGGAACACAAATGGCGGCCTCCTGGTCTCCGGCCCGGAGGAGCCGAGAGCCCAGGGCCCAACTCCTCAGTGCGCCCTCAGAGAACAGCGCCCAGTTACTCCCGTCTGCCTGACCTCCGGCCGCGCTCCGAGCTCACCGAGCCTGCGATCGGTTCAAGGTAACACCGAGCTGTGAGCTTACTGTCCGCTCTGTTTCTGTAGCCGGCTTTCCCGTTCCAATACCCGCAAGCTCTGCGAAACTCAGACACCCCCGATCCTTCTGTGACCCTGCGGGACCTGAGGCCACGCTGACCCCGCGTGGGCTTCGCCCCGGTTTAGCCTCTGGACTGATGTCCCTCAGCGGAACAGACTTTTAAAAGTCCTGATTTTGTGCGCGGTTGCTCCGCCCCTTGCCGGGAGCCGGCCCCTCCCCCCGGGGTCTATCTTCCCGTCGCTTTGGATTCACTTCTCCGCCGGTCCTACCTTTCAGAAAGTGGTTGTTTTTCTGTTTCCAGAATTGCTCTTCTTCTTCTCTTCGGTCTGCCGATGGATTTTCAGGTGTTTGCAATCTTTAGATAAGCTATCTAGCTGATCTCCGGCTAGCTGAAGCAGTCTCAGCTTGCTACTTCTCCGCCATCTTGACTCCTCCCTCCGTGCTGCGTTTTATTGAAAGCTTTTTGGTTTGGGGCATTCCTGAGACAATTGCAAGTTTTCTCCTTTAATAACGTTTAAATTTGAAGTACTTCATCCATTATGGTGACAAAGGTGGTTTTAGCAGCTATCATTACATTCGTTTAAAATTTCAAAGTGCTTTGAGTCCTTCCAGGATGAATCTACTTTCTTCCTTGCCTTGGATTCCTTAACTTATTTTCTGAAGACTGTAATGTTTACCAGTTTAACTGGCTCCAACTGTAGGCATTATGTCATTGCTTCCTCTTCTTTCCTTACAAATGGCCCTCAAATACTCTTTTCTGCTTTTTTATGTCTCTCCCCCTCATTCCTAAGATCCTTTGATATGAATTTGGTTCATCCTCAGATTTTTAGATGAATCCACAAAGAAATGTCTACAGCATGAGTTCCAGTTCAGGCAGATACCTGAAAGGCGCACATGCCGCTGTGGTGACCACCATCGCCGGCCGTCCCGTCCCCTTCCTGGTGACCGCTGCCGCCTCCACCAAGCAACTGACACTGACTAACAAGTAACTAACTACTCGCCGCCGCCGAGTCTGCCGCGCGCTCCCGGCCGCCCGCCGCCCGCCCAGCCCACCAGCCTGCCAGCCTCCTCTTGCCAGTTTTCTTAAGGTGATTCTTTCTCTCTGCTATCCCTCAAGATTCTGTCCTTGCCTCCCTTCCTGACTGCACTGTCCTATTGGGCAATCTTGCCTATTGGGCAGGTGGAATGGACCAGTAGGGTCAAAATGCACAGCTTCTAGAAGGCAAAGGGATACTCCAGTCTGCTCTCAGGACTTTGGAGTCTTTGTGTTTTTGGTGCTGGTGAAAGGAAATGAGAGAGGAGAGCAGACAAGAAAGAATGCTAAGTCATTAGAGAGAACTGGTAGGATAAAATACAGGCATGATGAGTAGAATGAGTTTAAAAACATGATACCATTGGGTGATTTTTTTAATACTCAGTAAGAATATTTTTAACAAAGTGAACCATTTAGTTTTGAAATATTCATTCTTAGCATAATTTGAGTTTTAAGATAGGATTACATTACATGATTGTCACCATTATTTGTCACCATGACTTTTTTTAAATTTTGGATAGGAATTTTAATAAGATAGCATTTTATTTCAGTAGACATTTAAGTTAAAATTTAAATGTATATATGTTCTTTCCCACATATTATCCAAAGGCTACAAATTAGAGTGGAAGAATAAGGAGAATCAAGGTACTTGTTTTAAAGTTCCTTTTACACTGTTTTGAAAATATTGTCTTCCTCATTTATTTCCATCATTTACCATGTTAGCAAAATCTACAAACTTGTACTTGGTAAGTACTGATTGGGCTGGGTATAGAGGATGTCCACAGGGAAGCTGCCATTCTCTTTCAAAGTGACCTTTGTTTATTTTTAAGCAAAATAGTCACTTTATTCTTATATTTAATGGTAACTTTATGGTAAGAGGTTTAAAGTTTCCTAATAAATGATTTTACCTATTTGTAGCCAAGTTGTAGAGAAGTTGTGGGTAACCTGGGCCCCTCCTACTTATGACTGGCACCTGAATGTGATGGAACAGTCTCACGGGACTGAGCCCTTAACCTGTGGGATCAGATGCCATATCAAGGCAGACAGTGTCAAAGCTGAGTAAAACTACAGGACACCCAGCTGGTGTTGCAGAGTTGCCTGGTGAGGGAAAAATCCACGGCCTCAGCCACAGTGTTAGAAGTGAAGTGTTCTGTGTGAATATGGTAATATGAAAGCAGATGGGAGAACTGAAATGTTTGCTTGACATACACTCTCACACAAAATATTATGTATGCCAGGTCTTTGCTGATGTGATATAGCACATATTCAAGTTCTAGTGAAATATCATAAAGAGTCAACTCAAAAAACAAACAAACAAACAAGCAAACATACAAAATATGGATGAGCTGGGAGAAAATAAGCAATGTTTCCTCTTTCCTATCAAGAGAAAGACCATTCCTGAATTATCCAAAATTTTGATTTTACCTGAATAACCATACAGTTCAATAGTACTTGAAGGAAAAAGCATGTTTGGTCCTCAGCGATCCTTTCCCCTGATATGGCCGGCAAGAGTGGAGTGATTCTTGTGGATATATCTTTGCTCCAGTGTGGGGAAAAAAAGGAGTTCTTTCACCAACGTTCAAAGGGTTTTTAAAAAATGGCCTTCATTAAAATACATCGGCCCCTCCTTTGGAACCTGCTCACGCGACACTCCAGGTCAGCGAGCATCAAGGGGTTGGAAATACGGTACAAAGTCCCATGAAGCCACCTCTCCCTCTAAACTATTCTTCTCTCTGCCAAATTCTGCTTCGGTCAGCCTAAGGATCAAATACCTGTCTTTGGGCAATAAAGTGATGTGCATTAATCAATCATTGGCCCTAACTGGCAAGTTCCTTAAAAACTCATGGGACACAGATGGTTGCCATGACTTTCCCAGGAAGCAGCTACTGTCTTTCCATGAATGCGGCATGAAAATACAGGGCTGGGTGAGCAGATGAATGTCCACTCGTGAAACAATCATGCTGAGGACAATAAACAGTAGTTTTGAATGGCAGATTTAAATTTCATTCACAGCCAAGAAAACACTCCAGATACATGATGTGTCTCCACTTCCTGCTGTTTCCAACATCTGAGTCCTCCCTTCCATTCCTGTTTCCACCACTTCAGTAAATGTCTCCCGTCCTCATTGCATATAAAAAAGGCTCAGATTCTTTCTATTCTAATGTCTGTAAGACATTACTGTGAACAAGAGCAGGGGATAATTCCTCCTCCAAACCCATCTACGAAATAAAGGGTTCTATTCAGGATCATGACAAGCTGAGGAATCCCTCAAGAGAACTTCCAGAGTCATTTCAACCTGTAAGGCTGGCTAAAATGTTCCTCACCATCCGCCACACCAGGGCTAGGACTGATGAGTGTCTCCACCATGCAGGTCCCTCTGGATGACATGATCGCTGGGAAACCAGGCACGAGGCAAGCAAAAATCAGCACCTGCTCTTCTGCAAAGTTTGTCTGAAGTGCTTGAAGCCACAGAAGAAACAGATTGACTCCTTCAGATCTTACCTAAAAACAAAATTAAAGGTGACAAAATTAAACACATGTTTATGCAGAGATGCACTGCAATGCAGATTCAGTTCTGAGAAAGAAAAACTAGAAGTTAAAGGTACCGTTAAACTCCTGCACCAAGTTCTTAGTGACAAGAAATCAGGCGTGCTGCAAGAAGCCCAAGGGTGAAGAGTTGGGGTCTGGAGCCACAGTGCCTGGTTCCAATGCAGGCTCTGCTTTTTGCTTTTTGCTTGCTTAGCTGTGGCCAGTGGAGAACCACCAAACTTCTCCCTTTGCATCAGTCTCTACCTCTGAAAAATAAGGATGATAAAAGAATTTACCACAAAGTGTTTGCACAGGGATAAGTGACTTACAACAGTGCCTGTATCATCAACTGTCATTTAATCACAAAAATAATGCAAAGACAATCGTCCTCCAAATTTACAGTGTGCTTTGAATAGGGTTTTTTCTATAATATGCTTATGTATCATGGAAAGTTCTTGAAAAATCTCAGAGCTAAATAAGACCTTAAAGACCTGGCTCAGTTATTTGACCTTGAAGCACATTCATCAGGCATTTCTACACCAGCCCTCCTTTTTTTTTTTTTTTTTTTTTTTTTTTGCCTGTGCAGGTAGCTACCTTGAGGGCTGCCGCCAAATCATCACTTCCACAAAGAACCATTCAGAAATTTCTGGAACTCATATCATTGCTGGACTTCTGGCATAAGTCCATTGTTCCTGGTGGATGCTTCCAGTAGTAGGAAATGGAACATGCTCAATGAGGACAGGGGGTTGTGTTTGACTTGCCCACTGCCATATCTCCAGCACCTAGAAAGGTGCCTGAAACACATAGCTGGCATCCAGTAAATGTGTGCAATAAATGAGTGAACTAGACAAAAATAGATATGCACTGGTAGACGTGGCCTGTGGATTACAGCTTCAAAAGCAGGAGAGTATTGAGAGTCCTACATGGTAGGTTGCATGGCACTGAGTTAAAGAAAATGGGTCCTACAATCAGACCAAAGGTTAAACCTCGAAAGTTGTGCGATCTTGGACAAGTCACCTACAAGAACAAAGACCCCTGTCTTCTATTGATAACAGCTGGGAAGAGAGAATCCATTTCAGAACGAAAGGGGACACAGGACGGCTGTGTACGACACTTATATTGTGGTCAAGATGGCAGTGTAAATTCACTTCATGGGGTCCCACACCATCATCCCCACTACCATTTAAAATACATGGTAATAAGAGATGAAATATATATATATTTTTTCAGTGTAACAGTATTCGTTGTTTTTGCACCACACCCAGTGCTCCATGCAATCCGTGCCCTCTCTAATACCCACCACCTGGTTCCCCCAACCTCCCACCCCCTACCCCTTCAAAACCCTCAGATTATTTTTCAGAGTCCATAGTCTGTCATGGTTCACCTCCCCTTCCAGTTTCCCTCAACTCCCTTCTCTCCATCTCCCCTTGTCCACCATGCTATTTGTAATGCTCCACAAATAAGTGAAACCATATGATAATTGACTCTCTCTGCTTGACTTTTTTCACTCAGCATAATCTCTTCCTGGAAGAGATTATATATATATTTTTAAAAGATTTATTTACTTATTTATTTGACAGAGAGAGATCACAAGTAGGCAGAGAGGCAGAGAGAGAGAGAGAGAGAGAGAGAGAGAGAGAGGAGGAGGAGGAGGAGGAAGAGGGCTCCCTGATGATGCAGGACTCAATCCCAGGACCCTGAGATCATAACCTGAGCTGAAGAGACAGGCTTAACCCACCCACTTAGCCACCCAGGTGCCCCTAGATTAAACACATATATTTTTTAAAGATTTTATTTATTTATTTGGCAGACAGAGATCACAAATAGGCAGAGAGGCAGGCAGAGAGAGAGGAAGGGAAGCAGGCTCCCTGCTGAACAGAGAGCCTAATGTGGGGCTCAATCCCAGGACCCTGGGATCATGCCTTCAAGCCGAGCCGAAGGCAGAGGCTTTAACCCACTGAGCCACCCAGGCACCCCTAGATTAAATATATTTTTTTTTAAGAGAAGAGAAAAGTTAGCAAGTGAACCTCGGTAAAAAACAAAACAAAACAAACAAAACCCAAAACTGACAAACATCTCCATGAAGCAGCAACCACAGAAATTCTCAGTGATGCACAGATGTGTAGCGACAGGAAAAGATGTCTGGAGGCTGACTTCAAGGAGGACAAGTCGCTCCCACTGGAGATAAAGGCAGACAGAAAGGCCTGCTCATTTGCTGCCTGAAGCCACAACTTCAACTGGGCTGCGGACTTGATTGCACACCACTTGCTTCACCAGAACACTGTGAGGTTTCCAGTAGCTCATTACATCTAAACACTACTGCCTCCTTTAACAAGGTTTCCCTTCCGGATTGCCCCTGACTTACAGGGATAGGCAGTAGGTGTCCCTCCACGTGCTCCTTCCAAATTCTCTCCTCTCTCTGCTTTCTTCTGATCCACTTTTTATTTATGGGCTAGCTTTACAGGATATCCCTTCTGTGATTAAACAGGTCTTAATAATTCTACCTTTTGTAAAGGAAGCCTTCCCCAATTATTTAGATGTTGATAAATATTTACCTCTGAATCTCCATAAATCATCACTTTATATGGCACCAACATGTAGAAAATAAGAATGAAGTTACCCAATTTTCAGAATGAACCATACAAATGACAACCTACCATCTAAAGCCAGAGACAGAAAGAGAACATCTGCATAAACTAAAGTAATGCGGGTTCCTTATTCATTCATATTTATTATGCAAAATGGAAGTTTTAGGAAGATTAGAATAATGCATACTTGTTCTATTATATAGGCAACTAATCCTCTGTAGATGGTAATGTATCCATAACTCCATCTCCAATCTAGAATTTCTGAACACGAGGAGAGGGTATTAAAATCTCCTCTGTGGGAGGCAGAGCATTACAGTGTCTGGCTCTGGCCTTCCTGCTGCAGGATGAGACTTGCAATTAGTGATGGCAAATGGAATTCACAAAACATTTCTGGGCTTTAGAAGACATCGGAAAACTAGCAAAGGACTTAGAAAATGGTAGGAAAGGAAGCAGGAAGAGGGAGGTGGCAGAAACAAGTGAGCCAAAACCTGATCTGTAAGCAACAAGCTCAAGAGAAACAAATCAGGGTGCCAGAGAACAAATGCCATTTTCACTGCAGGATCTCTACAGGCCTGTGCCCTCCAGACCCCGTTCCCACCACACGGTAAGTTGGGGGAACTGAACCTGAGATTTCCTTAATAAACCAGGACCCTCAAATGGAACCAAAGTGATCCCAACCAAGAACACTCCCAGCCTCCTGGCAAAGGAAAGACAAACCCTCCAGGAAAAAACAGACAGACAAACAAACAAACAAACAAAAAAAACACCAAAAAACAGAATTAAAAGAGATTACATCTATGTTCCAATAAATCTGGTCTCAAAATCCCTTCACAGAGCATGCAAGAAATGAGGCCACTGTGAGAGACAGAAGACTGAGGGAAAATGAAGACTTTAGACACTGGAATGATCAGATACAGAATAGAAAATATTACATGTTAATTGTTTAAGAACACAAAAGAGGTTTAAAAATGAAGAAGGATCAAGAGCCTATCAAAAGCAACAGGCCAAGTGTGAACATGGAACTGAAGGAAGTTAAACAGGGACCAAACATCACTGAGACGTAAAACACAACAGAAAACACACCAGAATGGTGGGGCAGTAGATGAGCCCCGAATGAAGGACTTCACAACACTGCACCAAGAAGTGAAGACATTCCCCAGAATGCAACACAAGGAGGCAGGAGAAGAGGATGAACGCCAGCTTGAGAGACACGAACAACAGACGGGAGGTTTAAATAAGAATCCTGGGATGTACAGCAGAAGGACAGAGTCAAAATTTCAGAAGAAAACAGCTGAGGATATTACAGAAATGATAAATCCAGAAATACAGGAAATGCACAGATACCAAGCAAGATGAGAAATCTTCAATTAAACATTTTGTGGTAAAGCTATAGAACACCAAAAACTAAGAAAAGGTTTTAAGGAAAAGGCATTTAAAGGAATGAACAGGGTGGAAACAGGGTTTAAAGCTGCTACAGTGGTAAGGAGATGCTAGTAAAATGGTACCTGTAAAGGGTGACAGGAGTATTTTTACTGCCACTACTGCTAATACTGTGTCTAATGCACATAACAACTGAAGACTGCGAAGGTTAAACTGGAGCAGAAAAAAAATTAAACGAATTATGACCCTCAAAAGAAGGATCATGTCGGGGAGCCTGGGTGGCTCAGTGGGTTAAGCCTCTGCCCTCAGCTCAGGTCATGATCCCAGGGTCCTGGGATCGAGCCCCGCATCGGGCTTTCTGCTCTGCAGGGAGCCTGCTTTCTCCTCTCTCTGCCTGCCTCTCTGCCTACTTGTGATCTCTGTCTGTCAAATAAATAAATAAAATCTTTTTTTAAAAAAAAGAAGGATCATGCCAATGAATTTCACAACTCTGGTGATCACTTTAAAAGCATCTCTTCTTTTGATCATAGCATTTGCATCATGTCCAGGATGAGATATTACAGCACACATGATAGAATATTTTAAAACAATAGTCCATTTTGCTCAAACTCCATGTTGAAAGCAAACGACTCTGTCAAACACTTTGAAGAAGGTAAAAGTAGTGGAACCATGTTTTGTCAAGAAAGTCCAGGGAGAAAAGCAGGTAGTAAAACCAAGTAGCAGTATCGAGGAAGGGCAGCCTCAGGAAGAAAATGAACACCGTTTTCTTCTGCTTTGTTCTCTTTTTTGTTTTCTTGTTGTCGGTATCTTTTTTTTTTTTTTTTTTTTTTTTTGGTCTTTCCCAGAAATCACTTCATATATATACATTTATCTGTTCAACTTCAGTGAAAGTTGGGAGGAAAAGGTGCCAGAACTTTTGAATGGTTGTCTTCAGCTGAGTGCTTATTTTCTTCCTTCAGTTTCTCTGGGGTTTCCCACTATTCTTCAATAAACATGTGTTGCTTTCTGGCAGGGTAAAGCCAAATGCATTTTTAAAAGAAGTAATGGCAGGTCATCCGTCCATCCAGATCAGGAGAGAGCCCATACCAGAAAAGGCAGAGAGGGTAGTAGACTCCCCTCTGTGAGTTCCTGCCCTCTTGGTCTTTCCTCAGCCCTTGCTCTCTGCTATGTCTCTCCAGTCACACCCCAAACCCAGAGAAACAAAAGGACTCTTCAAAACTTAAACCCTGTGAGAAGGGCCACGCAGAGGCAAGGAGAGCCCTGTAAGACTCTGAGCCATGTGGTCTGTATCTGAGACTGCACATCTCCTTGAGCCACGTTCCATTCCCTCCATGCCTAATGTTGGCCTTGTGTTCTACAGAAGCAGTCAGGGCAGCCATACACTCCTCTCTGTGTGCTTTTCTGTATACCTGATCCCATCTCAACCCACAACATCCAGCAGCATGCACCATCTGTCATCTCCCTTCAGTCAACCTGCAAATAGGTAAACACAGCCTGTAAAACCCACCCTTGTCCAAGCTATGTCTGGAGTTATGATCGTCTGTGTCTTTACCATCAAACTTTCTAAAAGGCTATTCTTGTGTGTGACCTCCATGGTCTCACGCCCAGTCACCCTATCTCTCTGTCTGGCTTAGGACTCCACTACTCACCTCCCATTTTCTTTCAGTACTCAGTGACAACCTCCTCGATCCACCCCCACCCCCTAATCAAGCTGCTTTGCAACTTTTCACATCATCGAACATTGCTGACATTTCATTCCTTGAAATCTCTCTTCTCTAGACATCTGTGCAAAAATGCCTTCCTGGCATCAAAGCCACGTCCCTCCCCTTCCATCCACTACTCCTTTATTCTTCCCCTTTATCTGCCCAAGAAAAGAAGGAATTACCCTAAATCCTTAACTGTCACTCTCTCTACAAGGAATATATCCCTTGGCAACAGCATGATTGCATCTCTCTTCCCCCAAGCACCCATTCCTACATTTTGACTGTCCAACCAGAACCTACACCTGCACGTCCAACAGACACCTCAACTCAGATTGCCTAAAGCTGCACTCCTCCTCTTACCTCCTGCACCTGGCTCCCTTCCTGAGTTGCCACGACTGTTGTGGCAGTTGACACATCAGACTCAACATTCTGAAAGCACAGAGGCACCCCTAAACCTACTGCAGCATTTTTTTTTTTCCATAGCCGAGATATGGAAGCAGCCCAAGTGTCCAGCAACAGAAGACAAAGTGGTACATACACACAATGGTATATTACTCAGCCATCAAAAAGGATGAGATCCTGATATTTACAACAGTATGGATGTACCTAGAGGGTATTGTGCTAAGCAAAATAAGTCAGACAGAGAAAAACAAATACTGTATCTCCAGGGATGAATCCTTAAAAAATGCCCTACATATTCAAGTTTTAATGCAGGACCAGAAGCAACAGTTTTAGCATATATCACCACGATATAAAATAAAATCTTTAAGATAAAAAGGAAATAATAGGACAACAGCAATTAGGGTAAAAAGACTTAACAACTGTCTTGCTCAACTTCACCAGCACCACACCAGCTACACGTCTGACCCCCAGACCAGCATAGCAGGTGTGAGGACAGGTCCAAGCAGAGAAAGTGTTACGTTTCACATTTTTTGAAAAATGATAAACAGAAGGGATGCCTGGGTGACTAGGCTGGCTGAGCGGCCAACTCTTGATCTCAGCTCGGATCTTGATCTCACGGTGGTGAGTTTGAGTTCCACACTGGGCTCTGCACTGGGTGTGGAGCCTGCTTTAAACTAAACTAAACTAAACTAAACTAAATTAAACTAAAATAACACCTCTGTCAAAAGTACGTGAATTTACAACTTACATGTAAGTCAAGTTCTACTTGTTCTAAGACAGCATGAAAACCAAGATGTCGTTATCAAGACAGGAAGCAAGATAAATTGTGTATTCCATGTGCCGTGAGATGACTCCAACTGCATCCAAGTCAGCCATGGCCCTCCACACATCTGCAAGAGAGGGTATATTATCCACATTAGCACAGAGGAAACCAAGGCTCAGAGAGGTTAAAAAAAAAAAAAAGAGTCCAAGATCATATCATCATTTAGCAGCATAGCCAGAATGTATAGGAATTAACTCAAAACAGGCCACACTAGTGGAAGAATACCGTAGTGTGGAGTTATGAAAACCCAGGTAGAACGCTGCCTCAGAAAGGCAGATAATCAATAAAAAAAAAAAAATAAAGAGGCGCCTGGGTGGCTCAGTCGGTTAAGCATCTGCATTGGGCTCAGGTCATAAATAATCCTGGGATCTTGCCCTATGTCAGACTTCCTGCTCAGCAGGGAGTCTGCTTCTCCCTCTGCCTCTGCTCCCCATTCATTCTCATAAACAAACAAATCAATAAAATCTTACCCAAAACAAAGAAAAAAAGAAAGATTATAAGCTTACAATAAAGATATGAATGATGAGTCAAAGCTTTCAGTGACACACCCACACCTGCCTACAGTTCTCTGGCTAAAACATGGGTGGAATTGATGGGGTTAGAAGAACAGGAAGCACATAGGCCCGGACAGCACAGCCCCAGCAGATGCAGAATCCTGGTGTAGGTTTAGCTAGCTTTCATTGTCCTTTAAAATGTCAAAGCTAAAGAAATCTGGTAGGGTTATTGAAGTCTGATCCTGGGGGATGCCTGGTTGGCTCAGTCTGTTAGGCAGCAGCCTAACATGACTCAGGTCATGATCACAGGGTCCTGGGATCAAGTCCGGCATCAGACCCCTTACCCAACCAGAAGCCTGCCTCTCCCTCTGCCTGTTGCTCCCCCTGCTTGTGCTCTCTCACTGACAAATAAATAATCTTTAAAAAGAAAGTAGAAAGAAAAAAAAAAGAAAAGAAAAATAAAATCTGATCCACAGTATAGAACAACACAAAGGATGGTACTTTCTTGGGCTGATTTCTGTTTGTTTGATTTTAAGTAGGTTCCACAGCCAGCACGGACACTAGTGCAGGGTTTCATCTCAGGACCCTAAGACCATGAACTGAGCCAAAGGCAGACAATCGATTAAGCCACCCAGGCACCCCACTTTCTTGGGTTCTAATGGGACTTTTCCTAGGTTCTAATCCTAGCTGTACTGGCTGCCAGGAAGAATGAAGTCCAGCACCACAAGGAAAGCATCCCAAGGCAGCAGTCCTCTGCAGAAGATTTGCTGGTGGCTGCCATCATCAAAGAGTCAGTGGGTGAAGTTGTTGAAGCACAGTGGGAACAATGATAGCCACTGCCTTTTGGGTGTCACTGAATCATCCTACTCATCTTCAGGAAGCCTGGCCCTTCTCCAGTCAACGCAGCAAAAGCAAACTTGTTAGAAGAACAGGGGAGGGGGTCATCTCCCTCCCTCCCAGAAACTGAAGCAACCAGCCAAACAGTGCAGCACTGGAGTAAAAATAAAAATATGAAGGAATGTGGCTGCACCTGGGTAGCTCAGTCTGTTAAGCATCTGCCTTTGGGTCAGGTCCTGATCTCAGAGACCTGGGATCTGAGACCCACATCAAGGCTCCATTCTCAGTGAGGAGTCTCCCTTTCCTTCTCCCTCTGCCCCTGCTCCTAGCTCATTCTCTCTCTCTCTCTCAAATAAATAAAATATTTAAAATAAGAAATTTAAAAATGAAGGAATGAATCAAAATGCAGAATTCAGAAACAGAACTACAGATATAAAACCTACATATAAAAACCTGAAATATGACCCAGTGAGTGAGGAAGGATTATTAAATCATGATACTGTATGAATTGATTGCCAATTTTTTCTTAGAACATAGAGCACACTGCACTACACGAAAACGAAAACACAAAATTAGGATTGAATACAAAAACAAAATTATCAGTGTTATTCCATCAAGTGTTTCTCTAACCTACTGATCAAAACCTCAGTTCATCCTCCAAAAGAATCTGGGCACCACCTCAGCACACATGAACACATTTTCAGGCCACAGTTCACACTGCTCCAGTCCCCACTCTAAGTCCTGAGCCATGGGCTCCTCCAGGCAAAGCCACCACCAACTAGGCCCCTGCCCTAGAAATCCCCAAACCCAACCACTTCACAACAGGGAGACTCAGGGAGATTCAAATGGGCAGAAACGTGGGACTTTGACTTTTTTTTTTAATTAAAAGAAAAATACAGCAAGAAACATTTCTAGCACAAAGTGAAGAGCTAATCTTTCACAATGTCGAGAGTATTAGAATTATCAATACACCATCAGTAGTTTGATAGGTCAAACAGGCCAAAAGCTGGAAACACAAGAGGAAATGCTCACAGCAAACAGACCTGAAATCCAGGGCCTGGACCGGCTGACATGGCTCTGCCGCTTACCACAGCGAGAAAGTGTAACTTTCCTGGGCCTCAACTTCCCTCCTGGCCAGCAGGAAAGTGGCAACACCACAAAATTCATATCTTGTCGGGGATTACGTGAAAGGAGAATGCTCAGTGAGAGCCCCGCCACACCGCCCGTCCAGCCACGGTCTGTGCCCAGTGAATGGGAATTTTCTCTACGGAAGCCACACGAAGAGCTGAAGGATCTGCACAGGATGCCTGTTTATTTACCAGTCACAAAACCACGTTCTGCCATAAACAGAGAGGGCAAGAGACCCCAAGAGATGGGAATATCCCTCACCCTTGCCTGGACCAGGCTTTCAAGACAAGTTGGAAAGCCCACAGCAGCTCTGCCACTGATTCTGAATGAGCTTTTGGAAGACAACACCATCCCAAACAACAGTTTAATTTACTTCTCTTTAAAAAGCAGTGAGACAAGGTCTTGGCCACATCTTCATAAATTAACAGCTTAGGAGGCTAAACTCCAATGATTTAGTTATGTCCCCAGCAGGCACACCTCCACTCGTGGGCAGCTTCAGGGAGAAAGGGTGCCTCCCCATCCATGAGGACACCCTCTGACATTCATCTGAAGATGCTTCCTACCCATGGGCATTTACTCCCTGGAACCCCCCCATCTTAGTTCCTCTCTGGATGCTGCACGAGGCAACTTCCTCACACCCCCATCACCACTGGTGACACCGCAGCTACCCCCGAGCCTTCAAGCAGGGTGCACCTGTCTTTGCTGCCAAGCGTCCCATCAGCCCACCTCCATCACTGATTTCTGTACCCATAATTAATTAACTTATGCATGTATGTATTTATTTATTTTTACAGCTTCATTTATTTTAGGGAGAGATACACAGAGAGAGAGATACAGAGAGAGCACACACACACAAATACAGGGAGATAGAACCTCCAGAAGATTCTACACTGAGAGCAGAGCACACCTCAGGGCTCAATCCCACCACCCTGAGATCATGACCTTAGCTGAAACCAAGAGTTGGATGCTTCAACGACTGAGCCACCAGGCACCCCTCTGTACCCTTAATCTTAAGAAAAGACAGACACCGCTTCTTTCTGTCAGCCACGGCCTCATAAGCCATCTGTCACACAGCCAAAGTTTCCAGAGGGTAGGACCAGGTCTGCAACACCAGTGATGCCAGAGTATCTCCATAAAACTACAATCTAGTGAGTACCAGGCTCTGCTCTAAGCTCCTAATATGGCCTTTTATTTTGTACCCCTCACAGACCTACATGCTAGGTATTATCCACAGTGCACAGAGGAGGACACTGAGGTCCATGGCTTACCCAAGCGATCTACTTTTATGTGGCAGCAGCAGGGGCCTGAACCCAAGTCTGTGACTCCAAGGCCCCTCCGTCAAATCTGTTACTCATGCAGCCCCAACACAGTCATCAAATACCTCCCTAAACCCTCATCCCTCCTGTGAAAAAGCATGGTCTTCTGCCATTTCCCAGATGGGAAGAAAGCCGGCGTGAGCCAGATATAGTGACCTGCCCATGATGGTACAGGCGATGTCCCCCCTGTTCTCCCCCCAACACCCATGTCATTCTGCACAAGGCTCCATGGGGTCCTTCATGCTTCCCGTGGAAAACTCTGGTGAGACCACCAGTCTCCTGGCAGGCCTTCATCTTGACCCTGGAGGACAGGACCAGTTAGGAGAAACCGGCTAGTTAAGCCTCTGAAATGGGGTCCTACCACCCAGGAAAACCCCCTTATCTCCAGGGCATCGCCCGTGTGAATTAGCTGGCTTTGTAGAGGGCTCCACAAGCACCAGCCTTGCTGAGTCACTTTCTCTAAGGTGGTGGCTGAGACAAAAAGGACCCAGGAAAGAAAGGCATAGGCTGTTGTGGAACTCCAGTGCCTTGGCATCAACAATTAATGTGAGCAGCTGCCTCTGCTCACCAGATCTGCATTTTATGTGGGGCACACTGTTCAAAGTTTACACCCCCCATCTCTGTAACCTTCACGACAACCCCTGGAGCTCCCTGCACCATCATTACCACCTCACAGACAAGGAGACAAGGCATGAGGGGTGTGTAGAATGATGCAGCTCTGTGCTGGGGCCAACCTGGGGAGGACTCCCACAGGCTTGCTCTTCCCACTGCTGCAGAAGCAGCTGAAAACAACGAGTTTTTCAGTTTGCATTATGTAGAGTGGAAAAGTCCACCATAAAGTCATTCAATTTTTAAATGGGTTATTCCTCAGGATAAAAACAGTTCCAAAAAATAATTTCCGAGAAGTTCAACATATTCCTCCTTCCAGGTGTCTGGAATGTGATGGAATGTTGTTAAAATAAGTTCTGGCCCATCAGTATGCCAGACAGAAACTGGAAGTAAGCTGTTGCAGGTCCCCAAAGGCTCCGTCACAACCCTAAGGAGAAGACATATAACTTTCACTGTCCCAACGTGGTTATGTTTAAAAAAAAAAAAAAAGGCACAGGTGGAACATTTTAAATTACAGACTTTCAATGCAGGGGCAGTGGGGGCAGGTGGGGGGTGTCCCCCAACTACCCCCAAATGTTTCAGCTATATATAGTGACTTACCAAAGTGACTCATCACAAGTACCTACAAGGCGACTGACAGGCAACTGACCGATGAGGAAGGTATTCGGACTGCTTAACAAAACCAACACAACTTAGAATTTTCATTATTAAGAAGAGAAAACCATTTATTAAACACTCGCCAGGCACTGTCACACGCTCTACTCATCACAAGGCTGCCAAACTCAGTGCAGAAACTGAGGCTGAGTAAGTCACCTAAGATCATGCAGCACCAGAAACTGGATTCCAACCAGTTCTGACATCAAAGCCCACCCCAGCTTGCTGCAATGCTTCAGAACCTAAGCTTTGTGATGATCAATAAGCTACATGCTTAACAATGTTTACACATCTCTGTTAGAATTCAGGGAAAGGTTTTTAAAAATGACATACACAAGGGGAAAAAATAATACAGTTTCTGCAGGCAGGCTGCCCAGGGTTCAAATCTTGGCTTCTCCACTTGCAAGCTGTGTGACCTTGGACTCCTTTAGCTCCCCTGTGCCCATATTTCCATGCATTAAAATGGTAGCCATAACAGACCCTATCTCCTAAGGCAAATAAAGCATTTTGGTGTTGTTGTTCTTGTTTTAAGATTTTATTATTTATTTGACAGAGAGAGAGAGACAGGATGAGAGGGAACACACACAGGGGGGGTGTGAAAGGGAGAAGCAGGCTTCCCACTGAGCAGGAAGCCTGGTGAGGATTAGATCCCTGCACCCTGGGAGCATAACCTCAGCTGAACAACTGAGCCACCCAGGTGCCCACGAATAAAACATTGAGAATCATTCCTGGCATGAGTTAAACCTCAGAAGGTGTGGGCTGGTGTTACTTCTTGCTGGCCACTAGATAGAGTCAGCAGCCTCAGGCCCACTGTTTTAGCAACTCATTTGCATAAACAAAGCCCAGGCTCAGCCACTTTGTGCTTACCCTATGGTTTCTTCCTGTCACTAACATCTCTCCTCACTCCTGCTCTGTGGCACTAAGCTCTGGGCCTCAACTTCCCATCTGTCAAATGAGGTGAGGAGCCCAGCTGATCTATCTGAGGTCCTTCCAGCTGGGCAACCTAGGGTTCTTGGTAACTCAGGGCCCAGAAATTTCAGAACCATCCTAACACAAACATTACCAGATGACACCCACTCAATTTCCTCAAATCTTCTCTTCCGTGTTATGTATAAATGCTTATTTTCATGGCAAATCTTCTCCAAGATCCCAGAGCTCCACGAGCACCCAGAATAGGCTGGGCAGGCATCCCCAGTGCTGAGGCTGGGGACATGATGGTCAGAAGCTCTGACCTCCAGGGGAGATGGATTCCAAATCAAGCTGCTCTGATAAGCAGGTCTTCCCTGTTAGAGAGGATTTCAACAGAGCACAGTTAAGAGGAAGTGCAGGCAAGAAACTCAGAACTTGGCCCACCGGACAGAGGGCAGTAGGACAGTGGGCCGGAGGGGTAACAGAGGGATTGAGAGGAATGGCACGATCAACAGAGGCCAGCCAAGGCAGCACTGATGCTCAATGTGAGAGGGTGGGCTGGGGATACACTGTGAAAATGGCTTCAAAGGCAGGAAGCAAGCCCAGCTCAGCACAAAGCAAAGTCCTGAGCAGGAACCTTCTGGGACCAGGTTGGACACTAAGGTGAGCTGAAAATGGCTGTGGCACCCAGTGCAGTCTGAATCTCACCCATGCCTCTCACAGGCTGGGTGACCCCGGACCAGTTATGCTATGTCCTTTAATGTTTCCTAAAGGGTATATTCACTCCATAACCCTGAGCCATGTTCTCATTTCGGTGAGTGTGGGAGCCCGCAATAAGGCTTGAGACGAGAACCAAACCAGACCCTGACTTGTGCCTCCTTTAAAGTCCAAATAACCTAACAAAAGGTTTAGGACGGGAAAAGCTCAGTAGCACTGGGCAAGAGTCTGTGCTATGTGTTGTGCGCTCGCCTACGTGACTTCCCACACGCTTACTAAACAAATGAGAACAATTCGGTTGGGCTAAAAAGTTTGTTGCTGGTCCTTGCTGCCTTAATACAACCCATAATTTACTTTCAGGTTTGCTGTATTTGTACTGGCATCAGCCATTTGGTGTCATGAGGAACCATAGTTGCTTAACTAAACACAGATGTAATGTCACTATATATATGGCCTTAAGGCTTTGAATAAACTTAGCACTGTTGGACATCCTCCTCAGTGCTCCTCCTGCCCCCCATCTCTTTGCTTCTCAAGTTCTTTTCTTCATCCTCTTACCCTCATGTTCCTGGTTGATTTGTTGCGCCAGCCACGACAGGTGAGGATCTGATGGTGCCCACTATCTACAGAGATCCAATATATACAACTAGGACAGCCTGGAGGGGGGTGGGCAACCCAGGCTGGACAGGGAGTTAAGAAGGAGTCAGGAAGGGCGCCTGGGTGGCTCAGTGGGTTAAGCCGCTGCCTTCGGCTCAGGTCATGATCTCAGGGTCCTGGGATCGAGTCCCGCATCAGGCTCTCTGCTCAGCAGCGAGCCTGCTTCCTCCTCTCTCTCTCTCCACCTGCCTCTCTGCCTACTTGTGATCTATCTCTGTCAAATAAATAAAATAAAATAAAAAATCTTAAAAAAAAAAAGGAGTCAGGAAGAAGTCATTCCCACACTTGAGGCATGGGTTGGTACTGACCAGAGACACTGGGCAAGAGACAGTGTCCTAGGACTGCTGTAAGACTAGCCGGGTCCAGGCAAAGCGCCTAACAGTGTGTAGATGTAACCCACCTGTAAAAGGTGGATGGGGGGTGGTGGTTGCAGCTGGTTGAGCATCTGACTCTTTGTTTCGGCACAGGTCCATTCACCTGGCCCATTCACCTGTGCCTGCATGTGTTCTGTGGTGTGCTCTTTATCTCTCTCTCTCTCTCTCTCAAATAAATAAATCAAAAAAAAAAAAAAAAGAAGTCAGGAAGGATCAGGAGACCTGCTGTTAAGGTCCCAAAGACTCCACCCTCCTCAACTAGCCTCTGGAAATAAAGTAAGTGAATGCCCAGGAGCCTCCTGGACACAAAACTTTCCAAAGCAAAGCTTTCAATTTCATACTGGAGAAAAGGTTGCTGTGCAAATTCAAGACAAAAAAGCCGGCCATGGTGGGGTGGGTTTGGACGGGGTTGGTCCTGTAGGGCTCTGGCCACTAAATGCCCACTGCCCAAGCCAGGAGCCTGGAGTCTGTGCAGACAGTGCTTCCTGAGGCTTCCACATCATAGCCTCACTCTGAAGTTTCCTCCTGGAAGCTCCTTACCCAGGGAGACAACCTGTGAGCACCCCTCACACACACCCCAGCTTCTGCCCCTCTATCCAGCTGGAGTGAAGGATCCCCAAGCCTGCTCTCTCTGGTCTCTCCTGCACAGAGAGGAGTATGTGCCCCGGAAAGGAGGGTCCCTGAGGATACCTGAGTCCTTGGCCCAAAGACAGCTGGCTTGAGAATGTGGGGTTTCAGTGCTCTAGGCACAGCAGTTCCTAGAGGAAACAGGGTAGGGAGCTCCAAGGTGGAGGGGAGTCCCGGGAGTCTGGGATCACAGATGCCAGTGGCCCCCAAGTGGAAGGGTTTCAGTAACTCCAGAGGTGAGAGGGGCCAGGGGTCAGGCCTGGAGGTGGACAAGGACCTGTGGGGTAGGGGGCCGGAGATGGAAGTGATCCCAGGGTGGTTGCAGGCCCAAAGTAGAGGTGTGGGGGTGGGGGTGGGGAAAAGGGGTCCATGGGCCAGAAAAAAATGGTATCCTGGGGCTCCTGGGTAAAAGGCACTTGAGGTGGAGGGGGCCCAGTGGGGCCCAGGCTGCGCGGGCAGAGCCAGCGCCTCTCAGGCTGGGGAGCCCGGCGGTTCTGAGGGACAAAATTTTCCATCAAGTTCTGGAAAAGAAGCCTGTCAGCACAGGCGTCTCTCCGGGGTCCAGACGAGCCCAGTGGTGCTGGGCCCCTTGATGTCAGTAGGGCCCCACGGGTTCCCTGGATACCGAGAAGTGGAGCGAGGGCTGTGGGGCAAGGGATATGGGGCGTAGGAGCACCAGGCCGCCAGGAACCTGTCCGCCAGGCCCCCCTCCCGCTCCCTTGGACGAAGAAGCAGGTGGCAGCGGGCAGCAGGGCCCCAGTCTCCCTCTCTGCCTAGCGCCCCTACCCCTCCCCAGCCCCTCAGTACCTGAGTCAGCAGGGCACCAATGCACTCCCCTGCGCCTTGCCCCGCCAGCCCAGAACCCCTGCCTTCCCGGGAGGCGCTACTTGCGCAGTGAGTTTGCTAGGCCCACAGAAGGCGGTGGGCGGGGCAGGCGCTGGCTGTGGCGGGTGGGGGGCTGCAAACAGCGGTGCAGGCCTCTCTGCAAACCCTGCGCCCTCACCCAGCCTCCTGTTCTGTCCTGTCCGGTGAGGGGGCTGGCTGCGCCCCCTGCTGGTTCCCGCTGCTCTTCTGCTGACTCAAGGACCCCAGTCCCCCGCCCAGTCCCGGCCTCCCTGCTGCTGCTTGAGCTCCAGGCTAGGCCCGCTGCTGCTCCTGGGCGGCCGAGCTGCGGCCCCGGTGCGGTGTGGCTGGCCCTTTTCTCTCCCCAGGGCACAGTGGAGCCGCGAGGGAAGGCCTGAGGGGATCTTCCGTCTGCTCAGTGCCAGTGGACACTCTCCAGGGGCCTCTCTACCTGGTGGGCTCCACCCATGGCCATCTTGGAACCCCTGGAATCCCCTTCAGAGACCAGGTGAAGCCCTCCTTGGGGAATCCAGGCTCCTGGGACCAAGGCGAGTTGATCTTGTGTACTGCTGTGTTTGTTCCCTGGCCTGGCATGGATTGACAGTTGCTGAATTGATCTATTCTGGGGTCATCAAGGGCAGAGGAAAGAGTTCAGGGCTGGGATCCCCAGGCCTGGGGTCCACACAGGCTTGGAGCCCTCTTGGCTGTCCCTGACAGAATGACCAAAGAGGAACCCTCAGAAACATGGATCTGCCTTGAACTGGCAGAGCATTCAGGGACAGGAAGGGGAATGTCTCCTTCACAGAGTATCTGGAAGCCTGAAGTGGAAGATGGATTTGTCTGAGCCATGGTCATTAGTGTTGGGCCAAGGAACCCCTGGCTTGCTTCTCCTACCTGTATCCTAGGTCTAAAAGGGTGTCTGGGTGGCTCCCTCAGTGCAGCATCTGTCCAGGGTCCTGGGATCCAGCCCTGCATCTGGCTCCATGCTCAGTGCAGATCCTGCTTCTCTTTCATCCTCTCCCTCTACTTGTGCTGTCAAATAAAATTAAAAAAAAAAAAAGTTAAGAGGGGGGACAAAATGGCGCGGAAGTAGGAGGCGTCTTTTCAACTTGTACCCCAAAATGAGCTGATTACCTACCAATCATCCATGAACTCCAATCACCCATGAAATCAGCCTGAGATCAGAATTATACACGTCTGGATCTCTACAGGGGGAGAAGAAGCCAGTGGGCAGGTAAAGCGGAGTGGGAACTGTGAACTGATATCAGAAGATAAACAAAAGGGGGAGGGAGCTGCCAGAGGCAACCAGTTGGAAAGTAATACCCCAATACAAGCGAGAGTGCCCTGCGTCTGGGGACCAGCATTAACTCGGAGACTGGTTGAAAGCACTCCAAAAGAGCAAAGCATCTCTGGGGAAATTGTGGGAATCGGGGCGGCTAGGGACAGGGGATTAAGTCCCTGGTCCCAGGACAGCCTCCCTTGGCACTGAGGCAGAGAGAGTGCGGCAGAGAAACCAGCTCTTGGTCCCTAAGCTGCCAGCGCAAGGAGAATGCATGGGGTCCGTTTCCTGTGAGGGGATGGGAGCCACACCAGGCGGCAGAATGCAAGAGTCCTGCTATAGAGCCTGAGATACTCCCCTGAGAGAGGTATAAAGGCCCAGCCGGTGCCCTTTGATACACGCCCTTGTTTCAGAGCCTGCACCAAACTCTCGCCCCAGAGAGGTGCGCGAAGGCCCAGCCTGGTGCTCTCGGACCTGTGCCCCATTCTCAGAGCCTGAGACCCACACGCGAACCTCTGCCTTCCCTGAAATTGGTGCATGTAAGGTGGGCGCTCTTAGACCCAGAAAGACCGGGCACTCCCAGCCCGGGCCAGCGGGAAAATCTCAGTGTGCGATTGCTGCTTGGAACCTCTCTAGCGGTCTAGAGGTGCCCAAAGCTGCTGCTGCCGTGCTTTTGGGTACAAGCAAAAGATCCTCCATCCCCAGGGACAGCGACTTGGAACCTGCTCTGCCAGTGGCCAAGGGGGAACTTATTTGGGCTCTGCAGCCAGACTGAGGCTTCTCTCTAAGAGGGAGATCAGGGTGCGGTTTGTTTTCCTCTAAAACTACAAAAAACATCAAAAGCGGTCAAAGTGAGAAAAAAAAGTGAACAAACAAAAAACCGCCAGAGAACAAAAGCCTGAAAAAAAAAAAAAGTTTCCTCAGAGCCCACCCCCTTGAGGGGGGCGGTAGGACTTAAGTCAGGGAACATCATTGACTGAAAACCCACATGGCAGGCCCCTTCCCCAGAAAACAAACCAAGAAAGAAAAAAAAAAAAAGAGAGAGAGAGAGAGAGAAAAAGTACTACAAGAAAAAAAAAAGTACTACATAGGAAACTTTTATCTTTCATTCATTCCCACTATTCTGGTTCTTTTTTTTTATATATATAGGTAATTTTTTTAACCCCAGCAGGATGGTGGAAGGGGTACATGGCTGAGTGCCTCCCGGGTCTGACCCTGTGTGACGCCACCCGGTGCCTGCAGCTGCCCTCTGGAAGGTGTTGCTTTAGTGGCAGAGCCGGAGGGCACCAAGCCTGTGTCTGTCTCCAAAGTTCTGGGCACCACATCACAACGCCTTCCTGAGAAGCAGAATCAAGGACAGTTGCTGATCTTCATTCCTTCCTACCAAAGGTATCTCATACACCATCTTTGGAAGTTGGAGCCAGGGGGCGCCTGGGTGGCTCAGTTGGTTAAGTGTCTTTCTTCAGCTCAGGTCATGATCCCAGGCTCCTGGGATGGAGTCCCACACATTTGCCTCCCTGCTCAGCTCCCCTGAGCCTGCTTCTCCTTCTCCCTCTGCCATTCCCCCAACTTGTGCTTTCTGGCTCTCTGTGTGTCAAATAAGTGAATAAAATCTTTTTAAAAAGTTTGGGCCAGGTGGTGCCTGGGTGGCTCAGTGGGTTAAGCCGCTGCCTTCGGCTCAGGTCATGATCTCAGGGTCCTGGGATCGAGTCCCACATGGGGCTCTCTGCTCGGCAGGGAGCCTGCTTCCCTCTCTCTCTCTCTCTGACTGCCTCTCCATCTACTTGTGATTTTTCTCTGTCAAATAAATAAATAAAATCTTAAAAAAAAAAAAAAGTTGGGGCCAGGGATGCCTGGGTGGCTCAGTTGGTTAAGCCGCTGCCTTCGGCTTGGGTCATGATTCCAAGGTCCTGGGATCGAGTTCCACATCAGGCTCCTTGCTCGGTGGAAAGCCTGCTTCTCTCGCTGCCTCTGCCTGCCTCTCTGCCTGCTTGTGTGTACTCTCTCTATCTCTGGCAAATAAATAAAATCTTAAAAAAAAAAAGTGTGGGCCATACTCTTTAGCCATTCTACTTTCCCTGGGGTAATTTGCCACCTCCCTGAATTTACCTGCATCTTTCCCAAAATCTGCCTTCGTGACCATAATGAGTCTATAAATTTTCAATAGACAGTGTGAACTTACACTTGCTAATATTTGCATAACATGCACCTCTTTTGATCTCAAAGAAAAGCTTTGCACCACAATGGTCTCTAATCTCCAATTAGTTTCTGTTCTGGGATCCCACTGGAATTCTATGCGCCTGTCCCCTAAGATCCCATAAATTGTGGTCCAGTTTCCCAGCCAGCCAAGGAAAGCACATGGGAAATCTTGCTGAAGTATGAGTAAGAGCCAATGAAAGGGAACATATTTATCTGCCTTGAATGCTGGGACCTGAGGAAAGCAAGTTTCATTACAGACAAATCAGGAAGGAGGTGCAGATTGCTTTTTATGTCACTCTGGAGTGGAGGTCTGCTCACTCACAGAAGCTCAAAATCTTCACAAAGGACAATGCCCCCCACCCCCAAAGTCACCTGGGGATTCTCAGGAAAACTTTAATTGAAAGTATTACGGATTCTCCAACTTCCCAAAATGCAGGAGGAACATCTACAAGCAAGACTGTCACCACTTTTAGGCAATTACACTTATTTACCTTTTTTCTTCCTAGAAAATCATCCTCTCTCCCAATCCATGATCTTCTTTTTGTAACAGTTTCCTAAAGAAGGAAACAGGTGTCCTCCCATTCCAGTTCCATCCAAAATAATAAAATAAAAATCTTTAAAATTAAAAAAAAAATTGTGATTTGTTGAGACAGAGCACATATGCAGAGGGACAAGCAGACTCTCCCACTGAGCAGGAAGCCCGATTTGGGGCTCGATCCCAGGACCCTGAGACCATGACCTGAACTGAAGGCAGATGCTTAACCAACTGAGGCACCCAGGAAGCCCCAAAATAATTCAATTTTTAATCACTTTGCCATAGACACTTTTGGGTGGCTTTGAAACACCAGAATCTCATTGACTTATCAGTGTCCTCTTCACCATCTCAGAAAAGAACTGGGTGCCTCTCAGAGGCCTCTCTCCCCTCCTGACCCAGGTCCCAGCCAAAGGTCCTTCACATTAGAGTATGAGGAACTGAGCAGGATGGGGTGTGGAAGCACCCTGGGGTGGGGTGGGGGGCTCTGGGGCCCTCCCACTCCCAACTTCAAAGACAGCGACTGCTTTCCCCTGCCTCATATAGGTACCCTGGGTTTGCCCTCTTTAAGGTTCCTGGTTGCTGCAAAGGTCTGAAAATCTCCTAAGTAGCACAAAAGCCATCATGTGCATTTTGGCCACACGGGACAGAGGGAGTTTAAAGGAAGAAAGATAAAGCTCCCCAGAATGAGCCAGCAGCTCTGGGCTTCCCCGTACATCTTTCCTGACCTTCAGAACCCTGGGAAGGAGCCCCTTGGTGCAAAGTCACAGGGGGAGCCCACGCACAGCCCAGGCCTCCTGCCCCAGGTCCTCTCCAGCCATAAACTGACCCCCTAGCCCCTTCCAAACCGTCTACAGCCTCAAACCACTGACGTGCGGTTCAGCACCCATCTCCAGAGCACAGGATGCACGTGGCTTCCCCGCACCCTTCCCTGGCCACTCCGAAAATCACCATGGGAATGTCGCAGCAAGGAGACAGGGAATCGATTTTTATCCTCTGGGTTGTCTTCCCTCGTAGCCCCTCAGGAGTCCCCACGCAGCAATGCCGCGTGGGCCCTACTGCTCTGAATCCACTTCCCCGGAGGAATCCGCTTTTCTTCAGCGTCTGTGTCTGCAAACCCGGCTCGTCTAACATCCCCCACCAAACGTACCAAGAACCAACGGGGGAAGAAGTTCATTTCTGGCCGACAAGCCTTTAATCCCTGAGAGCTGTGGCTGATGCAGGAGCAGCTTTTCTCCAAATGGTGATTTCGATACGAGGTCGTTTTGCCTGCCGGCCCCCAACATCCCTGACGTGTGGCTCCCAGGGGCCTCCCCACGGCCAGGCCTGAGAGTGGAGCCCACCCTTGGGCTCATTTTCCACCGCGCTGAATCCAGGCAGCGGCCCTGTCTCACTACAAAGGGTGCTGAGTAATGAGGTGCCGCCACCAGGAAGAGAGGCAGCAGGTCAGACAGATCTGGAGAATGACACTGGCCTTCAAGGGCCCCTCACAAGGGAAATACCATTAAGTAGCAGATCTGAACAGATATACTGTGTTCCATATTCACGCCGTAAGGATGGGGTTTCCTCGAGCCCTAATCAAAGGAACTCTTTCACCCGAGATCACTTGACCAATCGGTGACTCAGTTTCCTTATACTAAAAATGAGGATAACAATACATCACAAGATTGTTTTGAGGAGCACACACGTTACAAAGTGTTTAGAGGCACCTGGGTGGCTCAGTGGGTAAGCATCTGACTTCAGCTTAGGTCATGATCTCATAGTCCTGGGAGAGGGCCGTGTCAGGCTCCTTGCTCAGCGAGGAGTCTGCATGTCCCTCTCCCTCCCTCTTCACTTCCTGCCCTCTCTCTCTCTCTCAAATATATAAATAAAATCTTTTAAAAAAACGAAGTTCTTAGAACACCATATGCACATATTACAGGACACACAAGCACTTGTTAAACAGATAAAAGGGTACAAGAGGCTGGCTTCCCTTCAGATTTCTAATAGACTCCTGTCTGGGGGTCTCTAGCTCTTAGGAAGTGGGGAGGCTGCAGAAGCCCAAGATTGTAGGGTTCCTCCGAGGCCAAGTTCAGTTTTCTATGCAGGACAGAAAACCTGTAAAACACATCCCAGACTTGCTTCACTGCCTTCCTAGTAGGGAATCCGTTCCCTCAAGAGTGGTCCAACCTCTCTTCCACTATTTGGGATGTAGAAAACGTTTAGACATTTCTCCATTGGTGCTGATTCCATCCTCATTTTTAACAATCTAGCTGTGTGTTCATCTGGTCTTCTGTTAGTTCCTTTATTCAACAAACATAGAGGACTCACCGTGTCCTAACTGTGACCAAGACATCCAGCATCTCATCCCACAAAGGAAACATATTAGCAAATGTGGCAGCAAAGAGGGATGGGGTAAGGCAGTGACATCTGAATCAAGACCAAACTAACAAGCAGAGCCTGCCATGAAGAACATTCCAGGTATGGGCCCCATAGGCATGAAGGCGGAAATGAATAGATTATGTGCAGACAGCAGGACAGGGGACTAAGGGGACACTGGAAAGGAAGGCTGCGGAGCAGCTGTCGGCATTGGAGGCCTTGCGAAGGACTCTGGAATTCCCTTTGGTTTCAGCCAGAAGCTACATGAAGGTTTAAGCGGGGAATCATCAGATTAGCCTATATTTGTAAAAGATCGCTCCTCTTCCACAGAAGAAATGGGGATGGGGTGGGGGTGTCCACGAGCCTAGAAGCTGGAAAAGGAAGCAGATGAAGTTTCCAATATCCTGGCCAAGGAGTGAGTCTGTCGCAGTCAGAGTGTCAAGATTTGCAGTTCTAAACTTTTTAGTAAAGTGGCTTATTAAACACACAGCTAACTATTGCCCGGGGTTCCTACTTTTGTAATAAGTTTTTTCTGAAACTCAAAAAGGGGAGAGGGGCTCTCTGCACCACGTGCCAGTCGGGCCGGAACATCATCGTCACATTACAGGGAGTTTTCAGAGCCTGTTATCCTTTTAGTACGACATCCCTCCCACCCCGAGACAACACCGTGCCTCTTTCCGCCAACAGAAGTTGAGTTTTTCCCTTTCCCTCTTCCTTCTTTCGAGGGCAGAGCTCAGGGCTTCTCCAGAGATTCCATCCTAAGTTCATAGATCTCACCGAGCCGACCACATTCCCCTCCCTGTGGGTGCCAGAAAACGCCGGAAACATCTGTATCTGCACCTGAACATGGGACCTTGGATCCCAGCTACAGTTACTTGTGCTGTGGTAACAAGGACATCATATCGCGTTTCAGGACATTTTCGTATATAAGGCCTCGGGTCAGGATGCTCAGGGTAGGAAAAGGGTGGGTTCGCCCCTGGGCAGAGTGGCATACCTTCTCTCTCCTCCTGGCCTTTGCCCGAGTTGGAGATGCCCTGTTCCTTCCTCTTCACCTGAGTAATAATTATCTCTGCTTCCAGAAGCAGCTCAGGGGGCCACCTCCATCTGAGGGGCCACCTCCTCCCCAACCCCGCTGGACCAGGTGACCCTCCCCAGAATTCCATATAAATCCCTGTTAACGTTGATCCCACTGCTTCCCAGAGGCTCTTTCTCCTTGTCTTTACTTTGTCTCTCCTGCTGGACCCCAGGAGACAGGTCTCACTCATCATTTTATCCCAGCAGGGTTCAGTATGTTGCTGAATTAACACATGGCATGTCCTGCACATCGCTGGCAGCTGGATGAACTGGAACACAGTGTGGCAGCATGTACTGAAGCAGGGGTTCTCAGAGCACCAGGGGATTCAGTCGGTGAAGCATCTGCCTTCGGCTCAGGTCATGATCCTAAGGTCCTGGGATCCAGGCCTGCACCGGGATCCCTACTCAACAGGGAGTTGGCTTCTCCCTCTCCCTCTGCTTATCCCCTCCCTCTCAAATAAATACATAAAATCTTTTCAAAAAATAAATTTAAAATAAATTTTTAAAAAATTAAGCAGTTGTTCTCAGCTGCAGGTGATTTGGCTCCCCAGGGGACATATGGCAATGCCTGGAGAAACGTTTGGTTGATGTAATTGGAGGAAAGGGCGCCACTGGGCATTTGGTGGGGAGAGGCCAAATGGAGGTGGCCAACATCTGGCCATGCACAAGACAGGCCTCAGCAAAACATCACCCAGTCCACAAGGTCGACAGGGGAGACCCGCATCTAATCTAGGACCTGGAAAACCTTTTCCTAGGTTTACATGATCAAGGGAAATGTATCTGTCCATCAAAACCACAAGAATGTCTAAAGCAGCTTATCCTCGGAAGCCCCAAACTGGATGCCATGTAAAAGACCATTAACAGGAGAACGGATAACCGACTACAGTACCTACGTGATGGAAGACAACAGACGATAACGAAATTTAAGATGCCATATACGCGACAACAAGAAGGAATCCACAGATGTCCTGAGGAACCGAACCACCAGAGCAAGGTAACAGGCAAACTTGATCGCTGGTGATGGAAGAGAAGCAGGGGGCAGGGAGTGACTGACTGGGAAGGAGCAGGAGGGAACCTCTGGTGTGCTCAGAATGTTCCTGATCCTCATCTGGGTAGTAGTTACACACAGCGTGCCGCATGCTAGGACTCATGTGCTGTGTGTGTGTATTACACCTCAGCAAGCTTTACCAAAGGCAACGGTCCTCTAAGAGCCCCAGCGGGCAGGAATCACACACTGGAGCAGGTCCTCCGAGCATGACTTTCTAAGGATTTCGGTGCACAGCCGGCAGGAGCATTGTAGATATGTTTATGGAGACCTATTTCACCACAGACACCAAAAACCTTACAGTGGGTCCTTGATTCAATTCTACTTCAGTCATTTTCTGCTAAGGATTGTGCTACAGATGTGCACACAGACTTAGGTTTCAAGAATATTTATCACAGCAGAACAAATACAAGAGGGAGGCAGCAACAACACGGACCCAGAGGAAACTGTGTGATACCGCGGACTCATTAAAATCGACATTTAAAAATGTAAATGGAAAACGACTACAAGATATTAATTACAATTAAAGAGCAGGTCACCCAACAAGCTGACACCTAAGATATATGAAGAATATACTCAATATGATTAACTATGATTAGCTAAGGTCATGAGGGGTTATGGGATTTCTTAAAATTTTATCATTTTTCCCTAAAATGTACATATATTACTTATTAATAAGAAAAAATACACAATCACACTTCTTAAAAATAAAGGTGAGTTTTCAACTCTAAAACTGAGTACCAGGGGCGCCTGGGTGGTTCAGTGGGTTAAAGCCTCTGCCTTTGGCTCAGGTCATGATCTCAGGGTCCTGGGATCGAGCCCCGCATCGGGCTCTCTGCTCAGCAGGGAGTCTGCTTCCTCGTCCTTCTCTCTGCCTGCCTCTCTGCCTACTTGTGATCTCTGTCAAATAAAATAAATAAAATCTTTAAATAAATAAAATAAAACTGAGTACCAGACCCCACACAACTCCCAGATTCCCCATGGATTCAGAGCCCTGCTGCCTGCAGAAGCGCTCTATCGACGCTCATCACAGTGGCTGAGACAGATTAAATAAAGAGATAACATTGCAGATTTCCTGTCTCTTATCCGACTGTGCAGATTGGTTACACAAATCCAAATCCATACATGCATTAGATCTCACTGAACTGCGTACGCCCTGAGAAAAAGACCCTGTAAAGCAATTCCCTGTAAAAATACGAAAGTATTTCTGACAGCAGAAGTTTTCAGATGCTGTAAAGAAAAAAAAACTAAAAAGGCATGACCTTCCCTGATTAATCAAGTCTCCCTCGAGAGAAGGCTACCACTTCCCCAGGTAATCTCATCGCCTCAGACGAAACCATGTTTCTCTGTGAAGTGGAGGTGATCGCGGCTCTCTCGGAGTACTCGCAAAGGTTTGGCGTGATTATGAAACGGAACACTATGACTGGGGCCCGCTGGTTGTGGTCACTGTCATGCCCACAGCCTGAACACCACCTCCAGGAAGCTCCCTTCTCTGAATTCTGTGTGGTAGGGGCACGTGGCTGACTATTAGGGAGCACTGCATAAGGCATACCCTGTCGCTTGCCCAGACGCCCAGCTCCTCCCGGAGCCACTGAATGCCATACAGAGCTAAAGCTGGGAGCAGTGGCTCACCGTGGACACCAATGACGAGGGCCCAGGTACCTCAGCTCACAAACCCATTACAAGCATATACATTTAACTCTAGCTCTAAGATGTTTCTCCTCTTACTTCTCAGTCAAAAAAGACTTTAAGCCGAGTAAACCAACAACAAACCCTAAGATAAAACATTTAACTGTGTTAATTTCCTAAGGCCTATGGTCGTCTTCAGCTTCTCAAGGTCACACCTCCCTGCTGAATGATTACCGAGGGTTGCTGACATGGTACACAGAAAAAAAAAAAAAACTCTTAGGATGTCCAGCCTCTAAGAGAAAAAGCAAACAGCTCAGAATGCAGCCAGCCACGGCAAAGGAACCAACGACAAAGCCAAACACAGAGGGGCCCCTGAGCATCTGGGAATCTGCCTGTTCCTTTGCCTCCTCAGAGGAAACGAGTCACAAGACTGCTCAGAATGGGAAATGAGAAGGGCAGAAGCCCAGAAACCAGCGCGTCCTGAATTTCATGCTGCTTCCAAGGAGTGAGCCCGCCTGCTGTGCTGCTGTGTCAGTTATTTACACAGTGGGCAGGTGAGGCTGACAGCTTGAAGGGGTTATTTTAGAGGGAGAGCTGTAAGTCTGATCAGGAGAAGGTTCTGGACCCTAGGGTCCCAGCACGCATCTCCAGCTTCCAAGCTGACCCTCCCTTCAGACAGGGTTTAAGAGGCAGCAGGGCAAGCATGGTCTTTGTATTTAAATCACCTCAAGGGGGCCCATATCTCCAGGCACAACCAGAAGCCAGGGAGGAGAGGGAAGGGGGAGAGGGAGAGGGTACCTCCACTCCTATCTGCTGGCTGCACTTCTGGAGCGCCTGATCCAGGAAGCTAAATGTGTGGACAGAACAGAAGGAAGAATCTGGGAAGACTGGAAGACTAGAAGAGCTGTTCGTGGACTAGTCTCAACCTGAACCACAGAAACACCTCTGCCTCCCTGCCCTCCTCCCCTCGGCTGGGCACCAGGTGCCTCCCTACTGCACTCCAGATGCAGATCCAAGCTCAGGGGTGCCCAGTGCCGATGCCTCTCTCCGGCGCAGGGACTCTAGGGCATCAGCGGGACTCCTAGACAGCACCTGTGATCTCTAATTTAAAACCAAAACCAAAATCCCCAACCAGCCCAATCCAGCACAAGCAATACATATTTATGTGTAAGACACCTATGCACACATACACATTCACTTATCTACACACACACACACACACACACACACGCTTTTGCAGCAGAAGGCAGGCATGAAACCTGTTCCCTAAGTCCTTTGCTTTCCTCATCTGCTTCTAGCAGCAACAGCCATTTCTGCTACAGATTTTCCTATTCGAGGGTTGATCACAGATCCAAATGCCACCATCCTGTTTGCCACCCTTTCCTACCCCACCGGCCCGCTGACGTCTGTCAGTGAACCAGGGAACAAAGATGGAAGACAGGCCCAAGCTGCCTTCCTAAAGTGGGGTTATATTTGACACTTTAATAAACCTCAGAGCCTGAGCCTCTCTGCTCTCAGACTGGCCAGGGTGCAGCTCTCACTCTTACCAAACCCATCCATCTCTCCTCCCCCCACCGCGGGGCACAAGGGTTTTCTCTGCCCGGCATCTATTTCCAGGCCCCATAAATCATATCCCATTGTTCCAGGCCATCTGAACTCATGCTTAATAAACCATCCACCTCACCCTTCCGCCACCACCCCGAATTTCCCACAGGGAAAGACTGTTTCAAGAAGAAAAGGAAATTCTTCATTAGGGCTGGATTTTAAAAGCAAGCTTCCACAAAAAACCAGAAAACAAAATTGGGTATAAATACCATCCAATAACCACTAAATGTCTTTGGTTAAAGCACCTGCCTGCCTGTGATTCTCAGGTCCAGATGTGAGCTCAGTGCACATCCAAAGGAAGCAGAATTTGAACCTGATGCTAAATGACAAATGATCCTGAACTTCATGACCATTTAAGTGCCACAGTGGCTAGACTAAATTGCTCTGATGCAGAATTTCTCCCAGGTATAGGTTACTGAGAAACATAATATTGCTTGAAAATGTATTTAGGTGCGCTCATCCTTCTCAGACCAACACTCATGGGCTCTTAGTCATAACCAGGCTTAAGCTAACACGATTCCCCTATTTTCCCCAGAGAGGGAGGGAAACAAGAGGACATGTCTCTCATGTTCCAAGATCAAAAACTGGATCACAGCACTCACAGCATCAAGTCTGCCAAACCAGAGCTCTGGGTATGTACAATTCTTAAAGAGCTAATTGAATGGAAAACAGCCATCTGGGGCTGGAAACCCTTATGACATTCTGGGAAATGTATGGGCTTTAAAAGGATTATGCAGGGTGATGTGACTTTCATAATTCCCAAACTCTGAACTGAAGCCTAAATGAGAATATGTTAAATTCACCCATTCCAAAACACAGCACAGTTGACTCGGACCCTAGAGCCCAGCTGTAGCTCAGGGTGTCCACACTGCAGCCTGTCTGTGGGAGGTCTGCAGACCACTCCCTGCTGAGAGAGTCCAGCCAACCCAATCAGCCTACCAGCAGGCTGTGGCACAAGGTCCAGATCCTAGCCCAGGCACCAGCCAGGGTTCCCTTTGGCCTGCCCTCTTATGGTTGAACAACAATCATGGAGAGCCACAGGGAGAGCGGCATTGGGTCCAGTATGGCCACTCCCTGGTCCTCCACAACACTGGTTGCACACTCTTCAACACAAGAAAATGGTGTGCAGAAACAAGGGCCTGCCACAGTAGGCTGTCGAGCAAGGAACAGAAAGCATCAGGGGACAGGTGGGACTGCTGGCTGGTCTCCACCTCTCCCAGAGGGCAGAGGCCGCAGAGCTTCTGCAGGCTAAGCAGAGACGTGTCAGAATTACCTTCCAAAAAAGTAGGCAGTAAAGGAGGATTTCAAGCAGCCACAACCACCAGCAGGCCTGTGACCTCCAGATATCAGGGGCTTGACCATGACCGTGTCGGTAAGCAGAACACACAAGTGCCTTCTGGAGCGAGAGAAGACAGCTTAACGCTGATAACTGGTCCTCTCACTCTTCTCTGCTCTCAGCAAGTGATCCTGAAAGGGATGGACAAAGTTGGTCAGATTCACTGGAGAAAACACGAGCCAGTGAAGACGTCCCGGCTCGCACTAGGCCTCCCTCCAAAGGCTGGCTGCCCCACCCCTGGCACCTGGGTAACCCTGCTCTGGGGCCATCCACACAAAACGATTTACGTACCCCCCACCCGCAACAAACACACACAGACACAGACACACACACACACACACACACACACACACAAGCTGCATCGGGCTTTAGGAACCTAACTCAAATGCACCCCTAACAACAACCCCACAGATGTGACTGGGTTGGACACTCCCAGCAAGGGAGGGAAGGCCCCCCCCCCTTGGGTCCTTGCCAGCGGCAGGGTGCCACCTGGGCCTCCGCCTCATCCTCTTCATCCGCGGCGAAGTCGGAGCGGCCCCCACCAACCACCACCACGCAACCAGATTGATTCTCGCACTTCAAATCCCCGCTGCCAGGGCCCCATCTGTGTGCTGACCGAAAAGCCGCCCTCAAGCAGCCGGCCGGCGGAGCGTCTGGAGTTCTCCCAGCCCCGCGCTCACGCCTCCCCAGGCAGCCCCCGCACCCGCGGGCCGCGCCTTACCGCCAGTGTCCACGAAGCGCGGGGGCAGGCGGTCCCGCAGCGTGGCACTCCAACCCGCGCTGACCTCGTCCTCGGCGGACTCCTGCCCTTCGGGGGCGGCGGGAGGCAGCGGGGGGCCGGGGGGCTCGTGTTTGGCGTCCGAGGAGGCGGCGGAGGAGGAGCGCGAGGCGGCGGACGTGCTGTAGAAGGCGCTCCCGCCGCTGTCCGGCCAGACTCGCCGAACACTTCGTCCCAGATGTGCAGGCTCTCGTGGCGCGCGAGGGCCGCCTCGAGCAGCGCCGGCGCCCTCCTCCGCGTGCTCCCGCCGTCCTGGGCCATGGCCTCGGCCGCCGCCCGCGCGCCCGCCCCCCAGAGCGCCTCCCAGCCGCACGCGCCGGGCACCGGGCCCGCGCGGCGGCCCGCCGCCCCCCACCAGCGCAGCCCGCAGCACAGCGCCTGCCGCCCCACGCCCGGCCGGCCCGCCATCTTGGCCGCCTCGGGCCCAGCGCCCGAGGAAGCGCCCTCGGAGCTCGGGCGCCGCAGGCTGCAGGCCGCGGAGGACGCAGGGCGCGAGGGCGGGAGGCAGGGGCTGCGGCCGGACCCAGGTGCCGCCGCTACCGCCGCCGCTGCGTCTCCTCGGCGCCCGCTGCGTCCCCCCGCGCCCTCCCGCCGCACCCCGCGCTCCCTGGCCGACCTTCCCGGCCCGAGCCGCCAGAGACGGACCCGCCTCCTCGCACCTGAGGCCCGCCCGCCGGTTAATGAGGAGCAGTCCGGGGCGGGGCCCGCGCGGGGCACGCCCCACACCCCTCGGCGGAGCGGGGTGAGGAGAGCAGCTGCGGCGGCGGTGGCGGCAGGGGGGAGGGCGGCCGGTGGCTTCCTCGCCTGCGGGACGTGTGGCCCGGGACGGCCACCCGCAGGCCCCGCGCGGCCCCGCAGGGGGGAAGGGAGGAACCCAGTGGGGGTCGGGGGTTGGGGGGGACGCAGCCGGTCTTCCCGCCGCCCCAGCCGGCTCACGGAGCGTGAAGCCCGCGCTCTCGGTCCCCTTCCGCAGTCGGCGCCGGCGGCGGCGGGGAGCTGTCCGCCCCGGTGGTTCTGAACCAGGCGCTGCGGAAATTCCAGGTAGGCGCTGGGCCTGAGGGTCACGATTCCCGTGGCTGCTGTGGCTGCTGCTGCTTCGATGCTCCACAGCCGGCTGTACCTTGAACTCTTGCAAGCACAAGGGCTATCTGGCTTCCGGGAGCCTTGCTCTAATAAGGAGCCCTCCTCGCTGGTTCATTCCTGGGGTCAGGTGGTGACTCAGTCTCGCTTCAATACCCCTGTAATTTCAGGGGGTCAACATCCGATCTTAGTCATTTTTTCCGTCTTTGACCTTTGACATCTTTAAAATCAAAATATTCATTACCTTCCAAATATTAATTACTCTAACACCACCACTGCAACATCTTCACCCATACATTTGACACACTTGTCTGTTAAAGTACGGCACAATCACCCAGGCTTCAGTGTTCTGATAAACAATAGATCAGAAAGGTTTCATCCATCCCTCTGCCTTGGCCAGGAGTGCATGGCACTCATTCCATTGATGACGATACACGTGATCAGGCGTTTCTTGCTCCTCTCTCCCTCCCAACAATAATGCAATAAGTCACAATGATGGTAATTGGGCCATAAAGTCACTTGCACTCTGAAATAAAATAAATCCACAGAGATGTGAAGGGCTTGCAAATCCTACTGGGTATTAACTAAATAAGGATTACACGAAAGGGAAAGGCATATTGCTATTTCATGCATAAAGGATGCAGATGCATAAAGGGTGAAGATGTTGGTACCACCAGCTAAGGTCGTTCTAACAGCAGGTGAGCAGCTTCTGCTCTCGCCCTCCCCTCGCAAGCCCCTGTTTCCTCCTCCCAAACCAGAGTCTCTGTACCAGCATGAATTCCTGATCATCACTGAAAGATGATATATAAAAAGGAAAGGATTCACATGACATTGATTTGTATATGAATTGGCTGATATACGTGAAATTGTTTGCAAAGCATTTCAACTCCGTTGGAAGAATTGTGTCACAGAAAAGAACTGGTTTCCAGCACTTCTCTATACTGTGTTAACCAGGGAAAGATTCTGAAGAGAGTTCATACAGGTAATCAGACTTAAAAAGGTCATTGACAGATAGATTAAAGATGAAAAGTAAGATTGCGTAGCTCAAGTTCAAATTCTGCAATTAGGAATTCTGTAATACTCCTGTAAAATTTAATGACATATATTTTAAAAAATAATTGAAAGGGATCAAAACACTGAAATACATAGGAAGAACTCCTTCTCTTCTCCAGGCAGCCAATGAAAAGTCAGCAGCTAAAGTAAGTATTTTAAAAACAGTGGCTTGCTTTGCTACCCAGAGGAAGCAGGAAGTAGAGTAGTAACAGTTACAAGGATGGAATCAGTCTTCCATTGTGCCAAATCTGCATTTGTATGGTGCTAATCCCAAAGAAACCTTAGAGTCTTTGTGCTTATGAGCTCTCAAGTGCTTGTAGCTCACAGAGCATGCAACACTGGGAGAGGATTATATGGTCACAAAAGAAACAGACTGGGAAATCAAATTGTTATCCAAACCCTGGCCCAACAAAAATGAGATGGCTATGTCCATTTAGAATCAAGGGTTTAGCAACCAAGTGCTACTTTGTTTAAACAAATGTTTCCGACCAAGAACAGTAAAAATACTTCAGCCTTTAAAAACAGGTGGCTGATTCTCCTTGTGAAAGGAGGGGAGGAAAGGGAAGAAAACAACTGGAAAACAAAAACCCAAAAACTTTTCCATCTGCTTGGCAACCTCCTACTCGATGCTATGATTATGGTTCTACATCATTAAGTTTTACAAGTAATGTTTTCTGGGAGGATAATTATAGAACCAGCATTATACTGAGATCTTTTAACTTTGAGTCATTTAAACACATCTTCCAAATAATACAACTTTGTAATATAATTAATTTTAAGATTAATTATAATTAATATTGAGCTTTTGGTTCATAGTCTGCACAAAAGGCTCCAGGGTAGTAAGAACAACCCATTTCTGTAGTAGATTCCTTAGGCTTTGTTAAGCCAGAGAGGTTCATGCTCTTGTGAAACTGGGGATAATAGCCATATTTCATTGAGTCTTGGCCTCCTTTCCTGGTATAGTTTAATAAGAAACAAAAAATGCTACCATTCAAACTATGATACAATGTTTTCTTTTCATTAATATTTTAATTTAAATGTATTCAAAAAGCTCTTTGGTAAGTATTTAGACAGATTTTTATTACATATGGCCTTAATGCATACATAAAATAAAAGTTAAAAATTTTGGTTAACGTTTTTCCAAACCTCACATTAAGAATCTCACTACTTTTATTTACTTTCTAACTGAGAGATTTCAGTGCCCAGATTTTTCTCACAATATGTTCCTCTGAGCCACCCAGAGCTTTTGTCATGCTGCACTTAAAAAATTATTATTAGACATATACCTGACATTCAATGTTAAATTAGTTTCAGTTGTACAACATAGTAATTTGACAATTCTATACATTACTCAGTGATCACCACAGTAAGTATATCATCACGTCACCATATAAACTTATTATAATATCATTGGCTGTATTCCCAATGCTGTACTTTTCATCTCCAGATGAGAACAGGAAATTATTTTATTTATTTAATAACGGGAAATTTGTACCTCTTAATCCCCTTCACCTATTTCACCCATCCCCCATCCACCTTCCCTCCCATAACCACCAGTTTGTTCTTTGTATTTAAGAGTCTATTTTTGTTTTTTGTTTTTTTTTTTTTTGTCTGTTCACTTGTTTCTTTTTTTATATTCCATATAGACGTGAAATTACAGGGGCCCCTGGGTGGCTTAGTGGGTTAAAGCCTCTGCCTTTGGCTCAGGTCATGATACCATGTTCCTGGAATTGAGCTCCGAGTTGGGCTCTCTGCTCGGTGGGGACCCTGCTTCACCTGCCTCGCTGCCTGTCTCTCTGCCTACTTGTGATCTCTCTCTCTTTCAAATAAATAAATAAAATCTTAAAAAGAAAAAAAAAGGAAGTGAAATCATATGGTATTTGCCTTTCTCGGTCTGACTTATTTCTCTTAAACTAATACCTTCTAGATCCAGCCATATTGTCACAAATAGCAAGATCTCATTCTTTTTTATAGCTGGATAATATTCCATTATATATCTATATACACCATATCTTTACCCATTCATCTACTGATAAACACCTGAACTGCTTCCATATACTGGCTATTATAAATAGTGCTGCAGAAAACCTAGGAGGGCATATATCTTTTTGAATCAAGTGTTTTTATTTCCTTTGGGTAAATATCAAGTACTAGAATTACTAAAGCATATGGTAAATCTATTTTTAATTTTTTGAGGAACCTCCATACTGTTTTCCACAGTTGTTGCACCAATTTACAATCCCACTAAAAATGTACAGAGGTTCCTTTTTCTCCACATCCTGGCCAACACTTGTTCTTTCTTGTCTTTTTAATACTAGCCATTCTGACAAGTATAAGGTGATAGATCTCCCTGTGGGTTTGATTTTATTTTCCTGATGATGAGTGATATTGAGCATCTTTTCACATGTCTATTGGGTGTCTGTATGTATTTTTTGGAAAAATGTCTATTAAGTCCTCTGCCCATTTTTCAATTGGATTATATGTTGGGGTTTGGGTTTTTTGGGGGTTTGGTGTGTGTGTGTGTGTGTGTGTTCTTTACATATTTTGGTTATTAATTCTTTATTTTATTTATCATTCACCACTGTATTCTCCCATTCTGTAGGTTCCCTTTTGGTTTTGTTGCGGGTTTCCCTTACTGTGCAAAAGCTTTTTATTTTGTTGTAGTCTTAATAATTTATTTTTGTTCTTGTTTCCCTTGCCTAAGCAGACATACGCACAAATAATGTTGCTAAAACCAATCTCCAAGTGATTACTGCTTATTATCTTTTAGGAGTTTTATTGTTTCAGGGCTCTCATTTATTCATTTAATTTTTTTTTCTTAAGTAAGCTTTACACTGAATGTGGGACCTAAACTCACAGCCTCAAGAATAAGAGTCACATGCTGTAAAGGCTGAGCAAGACAGGCACACCTCACACTTCACATTTAGATCTTTGATCCATTTTGAGTTTCTTTACGTGTATGGTAAAAGAATGTGGTCTAGTTTCATTCTTTTGCAAATGGCTCTCCAGTTTTCCCAACACTGTTTTTGAGGAGACTTTCTTCTGTTACATATACTTGCCTCCTTTGTCAAAGATTAATTGACCATATAATTGTGGATTTATTTCTGGGCTCTCTATCCTGTTTCCATTGATTTATGCGTATATTTTCTCCCAGTACCCTACTGTTTTGATTACTATAACTTTGTAGTATATCTTTAAATCCAAGAAACTGATACCTCCAGCTTTGTTCTCCTTTCTCAAGATTGTTTTGCATACTACACTTCTTATAAAAGTATTCTGAGGTCATCCAAATTGCCACCCATCCATTCTGCTTGGTTTGATGCTGGTAGGGTTTCTCTTTTTCTTTTTTCTTTTTTTTTTCCTTATCTGAGATTTTCATATAATAACCAGTTTATTTTCTTTCTTTAAATGGTCCTCAAAAGGCCTGTGGCTTGGCATGCCAAGGGATGTAGATGATCAGTTGTGCCCTAGGAGCAGTAACCACATGGCACAGGGTCAAGCTGTGGTAACTTTATAGGGACTTCCACCTGCTCAGCCCCAACTATAAGACAATTCCTGACATTGGAGATGTGAAAGAAAATGGGAGGGGAGGGGCATCTTAAAATCCATAAAATATGGCATATTGTCTCCTGTTTGTACTTATACAATTTCTGATTTTGCAAATGGCCAAGCTGCCGCAGGGAACAAAAATGAGGTCCTAAGGTGGCAGAGACTGACCTGGCCAGCCCTGTACTGCACAGGCTATGTGTTACTGGATCAGTATGAATGGAGAAAGCAGGGGTGAGTCAGGGAAGCTGCTGCTTCTCCCTACATTGCCTTCATCACCCACAGGGAGGGGGCCCAAAGCCAAGGAGGACCTCCTGGAACTGAGACAGGGGAGGGGAAAAGAAAGCTGAACGATGCCACAGCTGCTGAACCATGACCAAAATATGGGGGAGAAGGCTGGAGGCAAATGTGCATGGTACACCGTGACATTTGGAGTCCTAGGTGACATAGAAACTTAAGGATCCAACCTTGCTCAAACTGATTTTACATGATGATTTTATCTACTAATCAACCCAGAGATGCAGAGAATGAAATAGGGCAATACTATAGAAAATGCTTGAGAGAAATCTCTCTTATGATTGAGATAACCTGATATTTCCATTGATTGATTCATTCATTCATTCATTCATTCGTTCAACAATTATGTACTGAGTATTATGTATCAAATCCTCTTCTGAACACAGAATAAATAAGGAAAAAAACCCACAAATACCATTTTTATAGCACATGCATTCAAATAGAAGAGAGAGAACAGACAGTAAATAAATAAATATATAATATGTCAGCTGTTGATAAGAAGTCAAAAGTAGAGAGGGACAGAAACTATGTTGATTGTGATGGTGCTGGTGCTGTCTGTGTGTGCAGTTAGGGGAGATTACTCTGATAAGAAGACATTGGCAGATCCTTGAGTGGATTCAGAGAACAAGACGGGTACATTTAAGAAGAGGAAACAAGTGCAACGCCCCAAGAAAGGCACGCACTTGCTGTACTCTGTTAAACACTAAGGAGGCTGGTGAGCGAAGGCAGAGACAGCTGAGTGAAGAGGTAGGAGATGAATTGAGAAGGAAGTTGAGTGTTAAATTTTGTAAGACTGAATTTTGTATTGAGTGAAGTGGGGAGCCATTGGAGATTTTAGAGCAGAGAAATAACAAGGTCTGACTTTTGTCTTAAACGGATTGCTTTAACTGCTGAGTGGAAAATAAACTAGAACAGAGCAAAGATGGAATCCAGAAGACCAGATAGGAGACTATTACAATAACTCATAGAAGACGGTGTTTTGGACCACAGTGGGAGTAACTGAAATGTGGAGAACTGGTCAGATTTAGAATATATTTTGAAGCTAGAATCCACAGTTTCTACCAAAGAATTAAACGTGGGCAGTGAAAGAAAGAGATGAATCAAGAATGACTCTACAGTTTCCTGTTTGAGCTATTGCAAGACCAGCAGAGCTCGAGAAGAATAAGAGCTTGGTTTTGAACATGTTGGGTTTAACTCATCTAGGTAGATCTGGAAAGCAGGCAGTGGAAGAAAGCTCAAAATCCAGGTCTGGACTGGAGGTGGAGATGTGGAGTCATCAGGAGATAGATGGTAGAAGAGGGACAGTCACCAAGGACTCAGTGTAGACAGAGGAGAAGTCTGAGGTTGGGTCCTGGAGCACATTCATACTCAGAGATCAGGGAAATGAGAAGAAACCCCAAGTGGAGGGGCTTGTCCTCACTCAGAAGGGATTGGAGTAAGGGTTCCACCCAGGTAAACTTAGTGGGATTCTGTGGGTCTTCTTTCCTTACCGATTTTTCTTTTCAAGATTTATTTGAGAGAGAGAGAGAGAGCAGGAGCACACACATGCAGGGGGAAGAGACAGAAGGAGAGGGAGAGAATCTCAATCAGATTCCCCGCTGAGCATGGAGCCTGACGTGGGGCTCGACTCCATAACCCTGAGCTCATGACCTGAGCCAAGATTCACACGCTTAACCACTTAGCCACCTAGACACCCACCCAGTTTGTTTTTCATTCTTTTTTTAAAATATTTTATTCATTTATTTATTTATTTGACACAGAGAGAAAGAGAGAGAGAGAGATCACAAGTAGGCAGAGAGGCAGGCAGAGGGAGAGGGAGAAGCAGGTTTCCTGCTGAGCAGAGAGCCTGATGCGAGAGCCCGAGACCCTGAGACCATGATCTGAGCTGAAACCACCCAGGTGCCCTCAATTTACTTTTCTCAGTGAAGTCATCAGAATGGTCGGTCATCAGCTGTATCTGATGGAAGGTGTTCAATTCTCACTCTGAACAAAATGGCTGTACATTAGAATCACTGGGAGAATTTTAAAAGCACACTTATATCCAGACCCTAATTGGATATTAATCTAATTGGTTCTACACCAATTAGATCAGGTCCTTTGGAGGTGGGCACCCCTGTGTTTTAAAGTCTTCCAGGTGATTCAAAAGTGTGGCCAGTGTTGAGAAGCCCTGGCTTAAGGTTGGAGGAAAGAAGATGTGAAATAGTCAAAATATTTCACGAGAAGAATGGAGATTCTGTCGGTCAGAGAAACATACTTGGATTTGTGGCTGAGAATTTAATGTGAAAGGAGCGCCTGGTAGGCTCAGTGGGTTAAGCCGCTGCCTTCGGCTCAGGTCATGATCTCAGGGTCCTGGGATCGAGTCCCACATTGGGCTCTCTGCTCAGCAGGGGGCCTGCTTCCCTTCCTCTTTCTGTGATCTCTTCCCTTCCTCTCTCCTACTGTGATCTCTCTCTGTCAAATAAATAAATAAAATCTTAAAAAAAAAAAAAAGAATTTAATGTGAAAGCTTCCAGCATTGTTGCTTTTCTCACCAACCACCTTCAGCTGCCAGGGACAGACATAGGGTGGACAGAAGGTTGGGTTTTTACCAGGGTGGGGTTTTATCAGGTATGTATAATGTATGATGGAGGTGAGAGTATGGGACAGGGATTATAGTTATGGGAGCGGACTCTGTGCCAGCTGCGGAGGCCTGTGAGAATTTGGGGTAAGGATCAAGAACCACAGAAAATGAAATAGGGGGACGCCTGGGTGGCTCAGTTGGTTAAGCAGCTGCCTTCGGCTCAGGCCATGATCCCAGCGTCCTGGGATCAAGTCCCACATCAGGCTCCTTGCTCGGCAGGGAGCCTGCTTCTCCCTCAGTCTCTGCCTGCCACTCTGTCTGCCTGTGCCCGCTCTTGCTCCCTCTCTCTGACAAATAAATAAAATCTTTAAAAAAAAAAGATTCTCTTCAAAAAAAGAAATTGAAATAGGTAAATGGATTCTTCTGAGTGACTTGGATAATTAATACTTCTTGAAATAATTTAGTGCAGCCAGACCCCTGCAAAGCAGCACAAACAACTCTGATGAGTGCTTCAATCTACCACTTCTTCCCAGGGCTTCAATCAATTGCTTTCAACAAGTGAACATTGAGATATTTAGAGCAAAGGAAAAAAAAATAAATATTGGAAGTTTGCATTTTTTTTAAGATTTTATTTATTTATTTGACAGAGACACAATGAGATAGGGAATACAAGCAGTGGGAGAGGGAGAAGCAGGTTTTTCCGCTGAGAAGGGAGCCCGATGCGGGGCTGGATTCTCAGGCCCCTGGGATCATGACCTGAGCCAAAGAGCAGATGCTTAACAATTGAGCTACCCAGGCTCCCCTGGAAGTTAGCTTTTTACATTCTTGGAAAATGGGATTTTGTACATTTATGTCCTTTTTCTGTCCCCTCGTGGATATTTTCCCTCTTGAAACACACCCAACCCCTGCTCCACAGTTGTCCAGTAAAAGAAAGGGATCTGAGTGCCATCCCCAAAGTTCACTTGCGTTTAAAGGAGAAACAATCCTGGGAAGCTGTTTTACACCAAAGAGTAGATTGCTCAGTTGTAGAAACTCAGGTATTATAAGAAAACGGGAGAGATATTCGTTACTAGAAGGGGGACTTGCTCAGCGTTTCTAAATTCACACTGGTAGATTGTTGAACTGTTGTAGGCTGAGTGTTAAAATCACATCTTTCCCTCCGTTTTCTTACAGAGACAATGATGGTTCTTCCAAGATTGTCTGTGAAAGGCTAGGCACCTGCAAAACCACACATTTGACCTGAGCCATCACCCAAGTAGAATGTAATCCGCTCTCAGATCAGAGGAGAAAAAAGAGAGAGAGAGAATCCCAAGAAGAAACACTCACGTCAGGATTTTCATCAAATTTAGTGCACGTCTCACCATTTATCTTCATTTGCGGTAATTTTTTAAATAAACACTAATGTCGAATTGCCCTGCGTTACAACGAGCAACTCAATTATCAGAAAATCACGAGTCTCCAACGTTTGTTCTAATTACTAAAGCAGAAGAGTGGACAGAGTTTAGAAAATTTTCAACAAGGCTTAAACAAGAGAGATTTTCCACTTTTTTCTAATCAGGTCAACATAGATACCACTTTCCCTACAACCTTGTAGGCAGTTGGTATTTTTCAGAGATATCATTTGGTTCTTTATAGAAGGCTTAAAGTTGGAGGTCCATAAAAACGATAATCAACTTTTATGTGTGCCTTCTATAGGCCAGGAACTGTGCTAAATGAACAGTATCTAATTTAATCCTCCTAACAAGCCCTGTGAAGTCAATACTACTGACTATTCTCACTCCAAGGGGGGGCAAAGCAGATGCTTCGAGAGTTGAACTCAGTTTTCCAAGTTCATACAGCTCGTATATGATGGAATCAGGACTTGAGCTCAGTCTAATGCCAAGTTGGACCCTCAGTGGCAGCTACTGTAGTTTTTTTGACCGTCACCTGCTTCCCTCCCCCACCCCCGCCCCCATCTGATTCCCATTTAGGGATAATCAGCCATACCTAAATGACAGTGGCCAGGCAGGAAGGGTGGCTACTGGGTTTAATTATTTATATCCAGGGGGAAGAGCCGCCTCGCCCCATACGTTCTGCTTCAGTTCTTGCCCTGCCAGGGGAGTAGCCATCCTTCAAACCATCAGTGTTAATTGCTGGTGAGGGATGAATTAGGCGGCAGGGGTCACACACAGTTTACTAGTCATGCATATTTCTTTCAGAATACCTAAGTACCATTCCCTTGGAGATGAGAAGAAATGATGGGAGGGATGTTAAAAGGGACTCCCAGAAATATTTCTGGACCAGTCATGATCACTAGCCCTTATGATACTCTTGGAGTCCTTTTACTGGTTCTTGAAATGAGTGCACTTGCCCTAGGATGGCTTGGCCCCTCCCAGTAATCAGAAGCTCCCAGGATGGGTCAAAGATTACTTTATTTGCTATAATTCTGCAAGTTGAATGTATCTCTCAGCCATTTCCTGTGAATGCTATTATGGGGCAGGCACAGGGGGATGACTATGGGACAGAAACATATCAGGTGAGAGGGATCCTATGCTTTTGTATGAAGGAGAAGCCCATTCTCCTTGGTGATGGGAGTTTTCCTTCTGCTCTGACTCCTGCCCAGCCGGGATCAGTGGGGAGCCTCCTCCTTTGGGCGACAGGTCTCTTTCTTTCTAAATCTTCTTTTTTTGGGCCAAAAAGCAAGACTACCCTTCTTTTCATCTTTCAGCTTTTTCATCCTGGCCAACGACACTCAAACACCCACGCCCCCAATTTGGGCTGCTGGACTATGCCAAGAGGCCACATACTGGATATATTACCTCAGGCCCAGTGTTTGGACTTCACTGAACCTTAATTGTAACATCTGAGAAGGGTTGGGGAGGCGGATGTTGTGAGGATTCATTAAGACAATGTTAAATTTTTATCACGGAGTCAAGGAAGATCTCTTGTTAGGAATGTGTTCAATCTTACCAGAATAGAGGGCAAAATAGCATTTTACATATATTTTTTAATAAAGTATTTCTTTTTAAAAAATTGTTTATTTGACAGAGAGACAGAGCAGGAATACAAGCAGGGGAGTGGGAGAGGGAGAAGAAGTCTTCCTGCTGAGCAGGGAGCCCAATGTGGGCCTCCATCCCAAGACCCTAAGTTCATGATCTGAGTAGAAAAACGATGCTTTAAGGACTGAGCCACCCAGGTTCCCTGCAAAACAGCATTTTTTTAAAAGATTTTATTTATTAATTTGACCGACAGAGATCACAAGTAGGCAGAGAAGCAGGCAGAGAGAGAGGGAGAAGCAGGCTCCCCACTGAGCAGAGAGCCCGATGAGGGGCTCCATCCCAGGACCCTGGGATCATGACCTGAGCTGAAGGCAGAGGCTTTAACCCACCGAGCCACCAGGCACCCCGGAAAACAGCCTTTTAAACAATATTTTTATTTTTATTTTATACATATATATGTAAACAGAGAATTGAATGTATACATATAAATATAACTTGTAAACACATTTGATATATATTTATGTTTATCCTAGGACGCAACACTGCCCTCCTGAGCAGCGCAAGAGGGTGGGTTTTTACAAAGAATCACCAAACAGCTTGACCAAACTGAATGGCCTGCCTTGCGCTGCTGCTTAAGAGAAAGCCTTGAGTTGGGAAAGGTTTGACAAATACTGAGAAAAACCAGTCAATTAATATGTTAAAAACACTACCCAACCACAGTATGAACCATTTAGACATATGGCTTTCATTTTGACTTTAGTCTCCAAAGCCTAGGGGTCCCTGGGGAAAGGGGGCAGAGGGAGAGAAAGGACCAGCTTCTCTGTGGGCCAGGTTTCTGGGGTTGCTCCCAGCCCTGCCCCCAGAGGGAATGCCCCCACCCAGGGCTTTGCTCCCAGAAGGGCCCCTCCCCCAGAAAGCCCCTTCCCAAATGGCCCTGACCTTTGGCCACACCCTCAGAGGTCCCATTATCCACACCCAACCCCCTCACACCCCCCTACCCTGCCAAGCACCGCCCTCAGAAGGGTTCTAAGGTGAAGTCAGTGTGCTTATCTCTCAATGTCTAGGAATTACTCAGTTTTATTTTTGACTTTGTGTTTTTTGAGCGAAGTGGGTGGTGTAAGGACCTACTTTATATTTTTATATTTTAGCCAGAGGCTTCCATTGAGGTTACACAATAACCTTGTTGTTTAACCCTTAAGCTGTCCCTGCTCCCCTTCTCCCAGGGGACTTACTTAAAAACAAGTCCTGGAAATCAACCTCAGGTAACAAAGCCCAAATACAAGGGTGGGTCAGGCCAGGTAAGACATCTGATCAGTGGAGGGCTGCATACTGTCTCCCTAGCTACCAAGGAGTATGGGTCCCGCCCTTTGTGAGTCTTTTGGGCCAAAATCCTAACCAAGGTGATAGGCTAGGTCAAATATCTACTAAAAGGTAAGTTGTAATTCAATTGGTCACCTAGCATCACTGTGCAGCTTTCTCTGTGTGTTACAATTTCATTGGCCACCTGTGCATGACCAGGCCCAACCGCATGGCCTATGTCCTTAAAAGCTAGTCTGTAAAGGAGAGAGGGGTTGACTTCTCTGTAAGAAAAGCGGCCCTGGCTGGTCAGTTTGATTCTTGATGCTTGGTGCAAAATAAAGCTTTGTTTGACCTTCGCTTTGTATCAGTCTCGCTCTTTTAATCATGGACCCATTATTGGGGCATAACAGGTGGGATAGTGGAGCACGTACATAGTGGAGGGGACAGCCCACTGTGGGTATCCACCATTCCTTGCCTGTACTGCTCATTTGCATGTACTGCTCACCCTGCCCGGTGAGCACAGCATGGAAATGGACACATCGTGAGTGGTGGTCAACGAGACTCGCTGACCACGTGATGTCTATGACCGAGTCAACCGGAGCTCGCCTTCCCTACAGACCAGAGCTTGCTCTGAGCACCGGCAGGAGGCGGTGGCCTCTTGTGAGCAGCCCAGAACCCTGTCTTGTCCTTTCTCACTTATGTCACCTCCCTGTGTTAGCCAAGCCTTGGAAGTGGTGACTTAGGAGGGAAGGGAAAGAAAGGCAGCCCCTGGCTCCTGATCCTGTCAAGTTCCGTACTCATCAGGAAGCCGAGGGCAGCAGGGTTGGTGGAACAGGTGTGAGTCCCCAGGTGAGGTAAAGATGGCAGAGCTGGTCTTGTGCAGGATTTCTACGGTTCTGATAAGAAGAGGGCACGTGGGTGTGCCCCAGCTGTGGAATCCCTGCGTGAATTATTTAACACTGACATTGCACCCTGCGAAGATGAATGGCATAAATCATGCCCATAATCACATTATAAAATTTTTATTTGCTTGGAATGACATTAAATGCAAATAGAAAACAGCAGCCATGCCCCTTCAGAAGATAGATGATGGAGGAAATGAGCTTTCTATTTTAGTACCTTTAACAAACACTTCCTCCCTGTTTTTGCCCAAAGGGTCCTATATCTTCATTTTGCATGGGGCTTGTAAATTATGTAGCCAGCCCTGGGGACAGCTGTGCAGTGTCTCAATGACCCAGTGCAGGGAATGGCAGGAGCCTCCCTCCTTGATACAGTAGTATTACACAAGCCCCTGAAGCTGAAACAGAACTTCAGGATAAAGTCTGGGGGGGGGAGGTCCTCAAATTTCTGAGTCATGGGCTGTCATAAACAAAATAACAGCCGGGTGGCTTAGGCAACATACAATTTATTTTCTCATGGTTCTGGGCGCTGGAAGTCCAAGATCAAGGTGGCAGTAGGGTTCGATTCTTCAAACGTCTCTCCTTGGCTTGCAGATAGCTGTGTTCTCCACTCTGTCTTCAAACGATTGTCCTTCAGTCTGTACTGTTTGTGTCCTAATCTCTTCTTCCTGTAAGCACACCAGTCCTGTTGGCTTGGTGCCCACCCCCAGTGAGCTCATTTTCCCTTTATCACCTCTTTAAAAATCCTGTCTCTGAATACTGCCACATTCTGAGATGCTGGGTGTTAGGACGTCAACGTAGGAATCTGGGGGCATCCAACTAAGCCCATAACAATAGTCAAAACTGGATCCGAAACTGAAATTTAGACACATTTTAAAATGCTAAAAGTGTATATATATAATTTTTGTGGTAGGCCTGAGATGGTTGGTAGGCTGAGATGTATTTGTAACCTTTGAGGGAAACATCCTTTGGAATGATCAAAGAGAGCTTCTATGTAATTCCATACATCCACAATTAAACCCCAGAGCTTTTTAATTTGGAATTTGACTGTTTTGTGCTTGGTGGTAACCAAAACCAGCCTAGGGCTTTTCTTTTGTTTTGGCAGAAAAGTAGGAGGCAGAGGACTTGAGCATTTAGACATCTTGCTGCTCTTTGGTTTAATCATACTCTACTGAGTTGCCCGAAACTAATTAAGCTCTTGTCTCTGTAGAGGAGAGATGATGTTCATTACATGTCATTGGCCACAATGTTCCTTTTTTAAATTGTTGTTAACATTTGTGTTATTTTTCAGTATAAGAGACAAGCTTTATCTTAGTTTGGGCTGATGTAACAAGAGCACCATAAACTAGGTGCTTTAAAGACATACTTATTTCTCTCAGTTCTGGAAGCTGGGAAGTCTACGATCAAGACCCTGGAAGATTCCGTGTCTGTTCAAGTGCCCACTTCCTGGGTCACAGATGACCATCTTCTCCCTATAACCTCCAAGGTGGAGGAGGCGAGGGATCTCTGTGGGGTCTCTCTTATGGAGACACTAATCTCGCCCATGAGGACTCCACCCTCATGAACTAAACATCTCCCAAGGACCCCATCTCCTAGTTATGTCCCTTTGGACATTGAGTTTTCAACTTATGAATCCTGGAGGGATACACTGTCTACAGTGAGCTTCGTCAAACATCTTTTATGTTCAAGGCACTGTTTTTTGGCAAAATTAATCATTTCCTACACATCCTTTGAAGCAAGAATATTTCTGCACTTTGCCTTCCTTTAGAACCTTTCTCTAGAGAGGATCCTAAAAAGTTCAGAAAAGATGCAGAAGAAACCTGCTGGTTAGCTCGTTTTTCACAGTAGAGCAGAATTCATTTTGAAGTAGGTTAATCTTAGAAATCCAGGCGAAGACACTTCGCTTGAAAATCATCTCAAATGATCAGTTAGTTTTGTTAGTATGAGTAATAGTAACTATAAGATCAATAGAACAACTTTTTGTTCTACTGTGGGCCTACTGTGTGCTGGGTACCTCGGAGCACTTGAGTCGAACCATCTCGTGATCCTTTCAACAGCCCACTGAGGGTCACACTGTCTTCTCCTCCACGTTATGGATGAGCCTTAAGTCTGGGCCAGAAATGACACAACTTTCCCAAAGCCATATTGCTACTGAGGGGCCAGCTGGGATCTATGCCCACTCTGGTGCCAGAGCCTGTGATTGCAAACGTGGGCTGCACTAGCTGTTCAGAACAAAGGACTGTTCATGGAGGTGACACAGCTAACCCGTGAGACCCACCACCCTTTTCCCTAAGGTCATCCCGGTACAGCCTGCAGTGATGGCCCGATTAAGCATTTGAACTTGGTGCTGCAGAGGGCGTGTTTTAGGGACAAGATTGGTGTTAAGGGGGTCTAATGAAGCCCAGAGGAATGGAAGGAAACAGGACTTGGGGAAATATCTGGGTCCCTGGAGCAGTGATCTCCTTTTAATACTGTGCACCTCTCTTTCACAAAAATAAATAAATACATAAATACATACATACATACATACATACAAAAAATATTTGCGGACATAGCACAAATTTAAGCAAATTTTTGATAAATTATAAACTCTACTACTCTACTAAATTATTATGCACATTATAAATGACATGCAAAAGCTAAACAGTTAAATGGATGACATGAAATATGAATAAAACTTATAATATTTTCTTCCAGCCCCGTACTGGACTATTTGTCAAACTCCCTTTGGAGAAGACTTTTTAAAGATTTGTTTATTTATTTATTGAGAGAGAGACAACACGTGTGTGCACATGTGAGTAGGGGGGTGGGGCAAAGGGAAAAGGAGAGAAGCAGACTCCCCATTGAGCACAGAGGCCTCACTAAGGGCTCAATCCCATGACCCTGAGATCATGACTTGAGCCAAAATTTTGAGTCAGACATTTAATCAACTGAGACACCCAGATGCCCTGGAGAAGACTTTTTAAGAAAGAGATAGGACACTGGATTTATAGCAATAATTCCTAGAATTAATCTTTAAAAGTGGGAAGATAGAAATGGTTTTTTTAAATTTTTTAAAATATTTTCTTTATTTATTCATAAGAGATGGGAGGCAGAGGCAGAAGCAGGCTTCCCGCAGAGCAGGAAGTCCAGAGTGGGACTTGATCCCAGGACCTGGGATCATGACCCTAGCTGGAGATAGACGCTGGAGATACTGATAAACCAAACTTTAGGGAAAAATACTGAACTTTACTGGGAAGATGAAGCAGAACAACAGCATATGATAGCAACATGAGTTTTAGATAGTTGTTGGTCACCCAGAAGGCTTAAGGTGGAGAGAAAAACAAAAGGCTGTAGTGACCCAAAATTGTCCGAGTTGTGTAATTTGACCCAGGAACTTCCGGGTGACATAAAGATTTGTTTATTTATTACACGGACAGCGCCATGTGGGGACAGAGCGAGGGGGAATGAGAATTCCATACAAACGTGTGAGTGGCTCTTCTCCCATCTCCAGGGGGGAAGGAAGAGATTGGGTTTACTCCAGTAAGCATGGTGATGAGTTGGTGAGGTAGGTTGACTAGATGTCTGGACACCTGAAAAAGCCAGCTAAGGGGGCTTCCTGGCCATCTTGTCAGTGTCTTATTGAAAGCTTGTCATGTGCAAGACTTTCTTTTAACAGGTTGCCAGGTGAATTGATGTACAAATCAGACTACCGGCCGCCATGTGCCATTGCTCAGGTGGTCCATGACACAGTGCCCTGCAACTAAGGGGATGCACTTAGCATTACAGACATCATTCTGTCTTTGTTATTTGGAAATTTAGAAAATATCTTATTAATTTGTTCACCCCAAAGAGGCAATTTATTGCTTACTATGACAGTCTTTTGGTAGAGGACACAAAACTGCTTTCTTTGTTATGAAAATCAATGTGTTACACCAATTTTCTGAAAGATAGAAATGAATTGCCTCCTTCCAGCTGGGTCAGGACATAAGTGTACCCTATGTATTGGTTTTTCAATAGATTCCATTTACAGATTGTACATGTCTCTCAATACAGAAGACATTTGCTCACATTTATGTGTAGAACATTCCCGAGCCTGGTCCAGGTTGCGGATGAAACCGTCACTCTGACTGGCAAGGCATAACGAAGAAGAGTTTTCCTGTAAACAATATGTGGTCATGGAAGGAATCAGCACTGCAATTCGTGGCTGATTCCAAAGGCTCTAAGAGGTGGTAGATGCACAGGCAAAGTGGTGACTTTTGCAGAGGAAGCAGGCTGGGGAGAGATAGCAAAACAGAAGTTTGAGAGGGCCCTAAAATCTCCTCCTGTGGGATTATTGGCCATTGAGCTTGAGAAAGGCTATGGTGAAAACTTGAAAGAGCATCAGATCAAACCCTTGGCCACTGGAGGTTGAAACTGACATGAGCAGCACTATCTCTATTCTTGACCCAAGGCCACAGGATGACAAGCTTTGCTTTTTCAATGTGGTCTCAAGTCTCTATACTGCCCTATAAAGAAAATAATACAAATAAATGCTGAGAGTGTAAAGTGTAAGCAGAGCTCCCCTTGGCCATTTCCTATGTTTTGTCCACTCCGAAGTGAGTATCACTTTGGTGAGTGCATTGCAGGAAATGGCCTTAATGATCAATGGCAGACCTCCACTCCAGAGTGACATAAAAAGCAATCTGCACCTCCTTCCTGATTTGTCTGTAATGAAACTTGCTTTCCTCAGGTCCCAGCATTCGAGGCAGATAAGTATGTTCCCTTTCGTTGGCTCTTACTCATACTTCAGCAAGATTTCCCATGTGCTTTCCTTGGCTGGCTGCGAAACTGGACCACAATTTATGGGATCTTAGGGGACAGGCGCATAGAATTCCAGTGGGATCCAGGAACAGAACCTATTTGGAGATTAGAGACCATTGCGGTGCAAAGCTTTTCTTTGAGATTGAAAGAGGTGCATGTTATGCAAATATTAGCAAGTGTAAGTTCACACTGTCTATTGAAAATTTATAGACTCATAATGGTCAAGAAGGCTGGAAGATAAGTAGATTTTGGGAAAGATTCAGGTAAATTCAGGGAGGTGGCAAATTACCCCAGGGAAAGTAGAATGGCTAAAGAGTATGGCCCAAACTTTTTAAAAAAATTTTATTCGCTTATTTGACACACAGAGAGCCAGAAAGCACAAGTGGGGGGAATGGCAGAGGGAGAAGGAGAAGCAGGCTCCCCGCTGAGCAGGGAGGCAAATGTGTGGGACTCGATCCCAGGACCCTGGGATCATGACCTGAGCTGAAGGCAGACACTTAACTGACTGAGCCACCCAGGCACCCCCTGGCTCCAACTTCCAAAGATGGTGTATGAGATACCTTTGGTGGGAAGGAATGAAGATCGGCAACTGTCCTTGATTCTGCTTCTCAGGAAGGCATTGTGATGTGGTGCCCAGGACTTTGGAGACAGACACATGCTTGGTGCCCTCCGGCTCTGCCGCAAAAAGCAACACCTTCCAGAGGGCAGCTGCAGGCACCGGGTGGCGTCACACAGGGTCAGACCCGGGAGGCACTCAGCCACGTACCCATTCCACCATCCTGCTGGGTTTGGAAGAGCGCTATCAAAGTCCCTGCTGCCGAAGGACCATCCAGAGTGACATGTCCCATGGGGCACGCCGGCATTCCTTTACCCCTTCAGGTTATTGGCAGCAAGGCTGGAAATTTTTTTAATTGCCTGGGAAAATGATAGCAAACAGCTCCAAAAAGGAGTTTCAGAACGCAGACTTCATACTATGTTTTGAGTACATTTCATTCATTTGGCAGGTACTGACAGGGTGCTTAAGTGCCAGGTGCTGCTGCATTAGAAACAGACTTGAGAAGTTAACAGGAGGGGGCTCCAGCCCTCAACCAGCACAAAGTTGATCAATGGATGCATGTGACAGACAGAGCACTGTGACGGGGAGTACTAGGTGCTGTCATAAGAAGGGTATGCCTGGAGTTAAGGGAACACTCGGGGGGAGCCAGCACCAACACTCGGGGAGAGCTGTGGGAAATATGATGGATGCAGATGGCTCCAGGGGAAACCAGAGAACTGCTCAGATCCCTGCTTCTTAAGAGCTCCAAGTGCCCGCCGCTTCAGAGTGGGGGCTGGGCGAGCAGGGAGCTGGGGTGGGCGCAGCGATGCCTAAGTTCTGACCTCAAGACCCTGCGCTGTTTCACCTGTCCCTTTAGGAGTACAATGACATAGGATGTCACCAACGGAGGATCTACCCCTGCATCCTGGTACTGGGAAAGCACGCGAGGGCTGCGGAGCTGAAAGCAAGAGTTGGTAGTTCCAGTAATGTGTGCAGGGTTTTAAAAAACTATATACCGGAAAATATCCGGTCTTATTTGCATGTGTTTGTATCATGCACAATTTTTAACTGCAATCCTCCTTTTACCTTCTTCCCTGTTAAGACTCTCCTCTCCTCACCGCTGCCTTTGTCCCTATAATACCTGTTGACAGCCTGGTGCTCATCCATGAGCTCATTCGCCTCTATCCACGCACGCATGGGGCTCTGTCACTGTTTAACAAATATGGGCTCATTTTATCTACCTCTTGATCTAGTGCTTCCCAGTTAATAATCCCTCCTGCATAACGTCCTTCTGTTTTTATCTTCATTTTTATAAAGAATGGCTGCTCACCTTTTATCAGGTGCCTTTATTTTTTAATCAAATGCATTTATTGCTATGGTCTTAAGAGTTTTTCACAGTTAATTTAGTGATGAGGTAAATCTTATTGATTTTCTGGTCTTGAGCTCCCTTTATTTTCCTGGAATGAATCCAAGTTGGTCTCAGGATATAGTCCTTTGATAGAGGCCTGACTTCTGTTATTTGCTAACATTAGTTCAGTTTCTGTTAACTAATCTGTCCTAAGCCAGGTTTGTTAATAGCTTCCCCATTCCTCCCTCTCAGGTTTGGGTATTAAAATTGTGCTCAGCTTCATCAAGTGAATTGACTTATTATTGTTTAATTGCCTGTTGCCATTTAACAGTAGAATGAGAGTTATCAAGCTGCAAACCTGTCTGATCTTGGAACTCATCTTCTTAATTTTCCATTCTTGAATCATTTGGATGATTTTGTTTTCCTAGGAAATCATCGTTTCTTCTAGGTTATCAAATTGATTAGTATAAAGTGCCTTGCAGTTTAGTGATTCTTTTATATTATGCATTTGCTTTTATATCTCTGTTCCCAATCCTTATCTGTTTTGCAACTCTCTCCCTCTCTCTGTCCCCTCCTCCCTGAAACCCCCCTATCCCCATTCCCCTTCCCTCTCCCCACCTCCTCCCACACCCCATCTTCCCCCTCTCTTATCCTTAATAGGGCATGTGAAGTTTTTTTTATTATTATTATTTCATTAGTCTTTCATAGAAACAACTTTGAGTTTATTTGCCCCTGATATTTTTTATTAGTTTAAAAATTTATCTTTATTATAACTACTTCCTTTCTTTGGATTGAGCTGCCCTTTTCTGATGGGTTTAAATGAGTACTTTCTTTTATTTAAAAAAATGTTTGAAATTGAAGACATTTGACACTAAAGTCTCCTTAGAGTATAACTTCTGGTGTCTTCTGTAAGTTTTGGTATGAAATAGTCTCCTTTCCATTGCTTTCAAGATTTTCTTCAGTCGTCTTATGATTTCTTCTTTGACTGAAGACTGTATTTCTTAACTTGTATGTAGTTTCAATTTTTTGTTACCAGGTTATCTAATTCTGATTCTACTGGATTGTGATCAAAGAACTGTTCTTTAAATCTTTAATTTGGAAGGCTTGTAAAGGTTTCCTTTGTTGCCTAGTATGCAATTAATCTTTACAAATATGGCTTTCCTTAGGTGTAAGAAAGAAATGTTTTCCGAGGGAAATAAGGATGTCTATTTTCTTTTTCTTTTTAAAGATTTTATTTATTTATTTGACAGACAGAGATCACAAGTAGGCAGAGAGGCAGGCAGAGAGTGAGAGAGAGGAGGAAGCAGGCTCCCCGCGGAGCAGAGAGACTGATGTGGGGCTCGATCCTAGGACCCTGGGATCATGACCTGAGCCGAAGGCAGAGGCTTTAACCCACTGAGCCACCCAGGCGCCCCAGGATGTCTATTTTCTGTGTGTCCTTGTTTTTCCCTCTTTCTAGTAGATACTCCCATTTGAAAAGCTAAAATTTTACCTTGTTATTGCATTTTTAGAGTCTTCAGGTATTATGTTGTTAGATGTATACCTGCTTATACCTTTTACATCTTCTTTCCAAACTCTGCCTTTAAAAATGTCCCTCTTTATCTTAGTACCTATAACTTTAGACCCAACTTGTCTGCGATGAATTTTGCCATTCCGGCTTTCTCTTTTGCATGGTATCTCCTCACCTGATACATTCTCAATCCCTTTTGCATTTTAAGTATGTTTCTTGAACAGCGTGGATCTGTAACCTCCTGATAGGCGCTTTAATAGAAAAAGTCAGTCTGTACACATTTAAATTAATGATAAACAGTCATAATTTTATTCCTCCCATCTTATTTTGTTTTTATTTTCCCCATTTTTGATGTTTTTAATCAAGTTCATTCTTTTTGTACTTGATAAATATAGAAGTTCTTTGCATTTTTCGATGACAGCTTAATTGAGATATAATTCACAGGCCATACCACTCACCATCTAATGTGGACCATTTAATGGCTTTCACTATATTTAACTAGACTATACTGAACTACCTACACATTTTCATCATCCTCAAAAGACAACTTTAGCCATCACCACCAGTCTTAGGCAACCGCTAATCTACTTTCGGTCTCTGTAGATTTAGCTATTCTGGAAATTCCATATAAATCAAATTATGCAATACGTGGTATTCTGTGACTGACTTCTCTCAATCAGCAGAATGTTTTCAAGGCTCCTCTGTGTCGTGGCACATATCAAAATTCTATTCCTTTTCAAGGCTGAATAATATTCCACAGGCTGGATGGATCACATTTTATTTATCTCTTCATCAGTTGATGAACATCAGGGTTGTTCTCACCTTTTCACTATTACGAATAAACCCTAAACCTTCATGCACAAGTTTTTGTGTGGGCATAGTTTTTTTCTTGGCTCTATACACAGGAGTGATATTGGTGTGTCATATGGCAACTCTGTGTTCTGCATTTTGAGGAGCTACTAAACCATTTCTAATGTGGCTGCGCCATTTTCCAAGCCCACCAGCAATTTCCAGGTTCCAGCTCTTCACATCCTTCCAACACCTGCTTTTGGGGTTTTTGATAGTAGCCATCCACGTGGGTGGGAGGTGGTATCTCACCATGGTTTTGATTTGCATTTCCCGAATGATTAGTGATGTTGAGCATATTTTCACGTGCTTATTGTCCCATATATTTTATATATACATTATATGTATCTTTAAATATATATTATATATTTCATATTTTATTTATATTTAAATACATATTTAAGAATGTAAATATACTTACATAAATATGTTTATATAAATATATGATCATGTAAAATATGTTTATATATACATTTATATATTAATGTATACATTTGAATATTAGAGAAATGTATATTCAAGTTCTTTGCTCATTTTTTAAGAGATTTTATTTATTTATTTGAGAGAGATTTATTGAGAGAGATCACAAGCAGGCAGAGAGGCAGGCAGAGAGAGAGGAAGAAGCAGGCTCCCTGCTGAGCAGAAAGAACGGGGCTCGATCCCAGGACTCCGAGTTCAAGACCCGAGCGGAAGGCAGCAGCTTAACCCGCTGAGCCACCCAGGCGCCCCTCTTTGCTCATTTCTTAACTTGGTTGTCTTTTTATTTGAGTTGTAAGAATTCTTCACACAGTCGGAATGCATGTTCCTTATATATGACCTGCAAATATTTTCTCCCATTTAGTGGCTTGTCTTTTGACTTTGTCAATGGGGTCCTTGGAAGCACAAAACTGGGATATTTTGGTTGAGTCCCATTTATTTATTATTTTTTTTAAGTTGCTTGTACTTTGGTGTTTGGCCGAGGAGCCGTTGTTAGATTCAAGACCACTAACATTTACCTTTGTGTTTTCTTCTGAAAACTTTATCATTTTACTTTATTTTTATTTTTTAAAAGATTTTATTTATTTGAGAAAGAGACAATGAGAGAGAGCATGAGCGAGGAGAAGGTCAGAGGGAGAAGCAGACTCCCTGTGGAGCTTGGAGCCTGATGCAGGACTCAATCCGGAAACTCCGGGATCATGACCTGAGCAGAAGGCAGCCGTCCAACCAACTGAGCTACCCAGGCATCCCGAACTTTATCATTTTAATGCTTACATTTATGTCTTTGATGCATTTTGGGTTATTTTCTCTGTATGGTGTGAGGCAGGACACCTGTTTCATTATTTGCATGTGGCTGCTTGGGAGTAAAATACTGTTCTTACCCCCATTGAATTGTTTGGCACCCTTGTCAAACATTAGTTGAATGTAATTTATTTTCCTTTTTTTTTTTTTTTTTCCCATTGAGGCATTTCACGTGCCATGTATATTATATTTCTAGGAAAAAGGAATCCCAGGATTTTCCCTCCTGCCTGGATTCTTCCTTCTTCATGGTGCATGATGCCAGAAGAATTTTTCCATGCAGTGAAACCAAACTGAGGGGATGGAAATATTCTGCCACTTTTCTAGATCTTTCAGTTATACAAGTCTAGGGCTGGTCATGCCACACTTGTTTAACTTGCCCGTGAGGTACACAGCAGTTTTCCCAGCTCTGTGGTCATCAATAATTTCAAATTTGCCAATGTACTCATGCTTCGTCATCACAGTGAGGAAACGGGACGATGACTTTGGTGCAGGGCCTCCTAAGAACCTGGCCTTCGCCCCCCCTTTCAGCAGTGTTAATGTTCTTGAGGGCATCTGTGGGACATTTGTTCACAGTGTTACTGCAGCACGGAAAGATGGCAGAAAAAGCTTTTTTCCCTTTTATTAATATTTGGTCTTGTTCTCCTTCCCTTTTTCATAACCGAATGCATATTTCCCCTTCGTCATTTGAAAACTGCATACTGTTCTCCAGCTGTTTTCCCCAGACGAGACCTTGTGTATCAAGAATCCTTATTTCACAGTTATTATACACAATCTTAAAGATTTATGACTGTCCGCTTATTTTACACATGCATACACACGAAGCACTAAATACGGACTTTATCTGAATGGCTAAATGTTGGCCAAGACAGAAGCCAGTTGTAGTGGGAACTGATAGGATAAAGATATAGTCTGAAGTTTTTGTTCTTTACAAAAAGCCTTCATGGGGCGCCTGGGTGGCTCAGTGGGTTAAGCCGCTGCCTTCGGCTCAGGTCATGATCTCAGGGTCCTGGGATCAAGTCCCATGTCGGGCTCTCTGCTCAGTGGGGAGCCTGCTTCCTCCTCTCTCTCTCTCTGCCTGTCTCTCTGCCTACTTGTGATCTCTCTGTCAAATAAATAGGTAAAATCTTAAAAAAAAAAAAAACAAAAAAAGCCTTCATGGGGCGCCTGGGTGGCTCAGTGGGCTAAAGCCTCTTGCCTTCAGCCCAGGTCATGATCCCAGGGTCCTGGGATCAAGTCCTGCATCGGATTCTCTGTTCAGTGGGGAGCCTGCTTCCCCCTCTCTGCCTGCCTCTCTGCCTACTTGTGATCTCTGTCTTTCAAATAAATAAAATCTTAAAAAAAAAAAAGGCCTTCATATTTTATTAAAAATTTTAGGTGTCCGAATTCAAAAGGTTAACAATTGAGTACAATAATAATAATAATAATAATAATATATCATCTAATAATAAAATAATAATAATTTCTCCTGCATAGTCACTGCTGCACACTAGTAAAATGAGATGTTTCTTTTCTTTTCTTTTTTAAAGATTTTATTTATTTTATTTATTTGACAGACAGAGATCACAAGTAGGCAGAGAGGCAGGCAGAGAGAGAAGGAGGGAAGTGGGCTCCCTGCTGAGCAAAGAGCCCGACGTGGGGCTTGATCCCAGCCAAAGGCAGAAGCTTAAACCACCCAGGCGCCCCGAGATGTTTATTTTCATTTGGGATTATGGAGGGGCAAGGTGTTTTTGGCTCTCCTGCTGAAGTAGGGACTCAGTCAGTATGGTCTCCACCTTTTTCCCTAAGAGTAGCTCTGGAAGATGAAGACGTCCCTCCATCTCCCAGACATGAGGGTTTGACCAGGACATGGGATGGTATAAGCTCATTGACATAGTCTCATGAACTAAGCCCTGGTTTATTGGTCACAGTCGTTCTCCAAGTATTTTCAGGAATAAACTTCAGGTGTTGCCCTTACTCTAATTTTTCTTTCTGAGATTTCTGACTGCAATCGCTACTTCCTGCAGTCACTCAAGAAGAAACGAGGCATGTGGCAGCGCAACAGTGTGTTTTTCTTTCAAGATGACAGAATCACTCTTGATTTCTGTACTCATCTCGGATTTTCATATACGAACATGGATTTTGGTGTCTACCCTGAGGAGATAATACATATGGTGTGAGCTACACATGTATTCTCATGACACGTCACCTGGGTTACCCAGAACTTTCTGGGCCCGGCAGAAAGGCAGAAACCCAGGTGAATTCCTCATTGTTCCAGCAGGCTGTCAGCCCTCAAAGGCCTTCTGGATGTGTTTGTGCATCGCTGTGTAAGATACAGAAAGAGCACAGTAGTTCAGGGGGAAAATATTTAGGAACACATTTTCCAGGAGGAACCAGGATTCAGTTTGGGTGACTCTTGACCATTTTTCATCTTCTGACGACTGAAAGTGGTAGTTAATCTACAGTCATGGTTTTAACATGCATTTCGAATGTAATGTGAGTTTCCATCAACATAAAACTATAAGAACTGTCTTCCTAAAGGGCATTCATGTAAGGCCCGTTATTTTCCAGCTTGATTAATGAAAACAAAATTTTTCTGTAATGCTTTCTTCCTACTCTGTATTAGTTTTCAGGACTGGATTGAAAGTGATTTATTGTGGATAGGGTTATACCTGCTCGTGGAATTTTTTTCTGTTCCTGGGTTTTTAAAGGTGGCAGAGTTGACTTTCTGATTTTAATTCATCTTCACTAGATGAAGAATTCACAAATAGGACTTTTTCTTGAAATAACCATAGCCTGGGGGCGCCTGGGTGGCTCAGGTCATGATCTCAGGGTCCTGGGATTGAGTCCCACATCGGGCTCCCTGCTCAGTGGGGAGCCTGCTTCACTCTTTGCCTCCCCCTCTGCTTATGCTTTCTCTAATAAGTAAATAAATAAATAACCTAAAAAAAAAAAGAAGTTGTATTTGACTGAAGCTTCATGTGGAGTGACAGATCAACAGAAAGACAAAGGAATAAGAGACAGGAAGCAATGAAGGAAAACACAGAGGCGCACAGTATAGACAGATGTTCCTCGGCTTATGACGGCCTCGGCTTCTAATAAACCCATTGTTCAGCTGGAAATCTCTTTAGTTGAAAATGCATGGAAAACACCTAAGCGACTGAACATCAGAGCTTAGCCCCGCCAAACTTAAATGTCTTGAGAACACTTACAGTATTGCACAGTTGGGCAAAATCCTCTAACACAAAGCCTATTTCACAATAAAGTGTCTGGTATCTCATGTAACTTACTGAACACTGCACTGAAAGCCAGAACAGGACGGTTCAAGTGTGTTGGTTGCTGACCCTCGTGATCACGTGGTTTGCCTGGGGGCTGTGCTCGCTGCCCCTGCCCAGCATTACAAAAGAGGACCCTACTGTAGATCGCCAGCCTGGGAAAAGATCCAAACTAAATGCATATCACTTCTGCACTATTATAAAAAGTCAAAAAACCATAAACTGAACGAAGGTGAAGTCAGGGATCTTCTGTACCAGGTGTGTTAGGGAAGGTCAAGTGCTCCTGTCTGGCCAGGAACCATAGTGGTATGGGGGAAAGTTCCACAGTAGAAAGTTCTACAGAGAGAACCACTAGGACTCAAGCACCAATGGTCACAGGTTACGCCAGGAAGACTGGATGCTCTTCTGTGGGCGATGAGAAGCCACGAGCGACTCAGGAAGGCTGAAGAGCTCTGGGCAGGTGGGACACCTGAGGGCTGCAATGAAGAGGGACAGGTGGAGCTGGGAGACCAGGTGGGGAGAGCCCACTACCCTCGAACAAAAGGCAACAAAGGTCTGGACTGGGATGACGGAGATGGTGGAATGTAATGGGATATTCATGAAACAGAACTGGAAAGCCATGGAAATGAAATAAGAGAGGGAGGGAAAACCGTTCATGACTTTAATTGCCATCAGTATAAAACGAGTTGAATTAAAATGAATTGGTATTTCTAGACCGATGATGACATCACAATAATGGAAGGAAACCAATTTTGATTTTTTTTTTTAAAGATTTTATTTATTTATTTGACAGAGATCACAAGTAGGCAGAGAGGCAGACAGAGAGAGAGGAGGAAGCAGGCTCCCTTCCGAGCAGAGAGCCCGACGCGGGACTCGATCCCAGGACCCCGAGATCATGACCTGAGCCGAAGGCAGCGGCTTAACCCACTGAGCCACCCAGGCGCCCCCCAATTTTGATTTTGAGCCTGGTTAAGGAGACAGTATAGACAAGAGAAAAGCAGAGGCTCTGGAGTCACACAAATGTCACCGTTGAGATTCGTCCCCACTCTTCATTCCCTTCCCTGTAAACCCAGGCAAGTGACACCTGCCTCACAGCACTGGTAACAAATAGGGAAGAGCACACATTCCCACGTTCCCAGGTCAGACAGGACAGCCAGGGATCAGCGGCACATGAGGAGGTGACAGGTGGTCACTAAACTGAGCTCAGGTGCATACACAGCATTTTATGTCACCTTGAGATGGCTCCTCTTGTGACCTCTCGAAGAAGGTGGCAGTGGTGAGGAACGAACTCCATGAGCTTATTAGCATACATGATCTTCAGGCCGTCTGGATGAGACTCAACGATCTGCTCTACAATCACCTAGCAGAAGGAAGAGCGTTTTATTTTTATTTATTTGTTTGTTTGTTTGTTTGTGTTTTTGTTTGTTTTTAAAGCACCTAAAAGAGAAGTATGAACTATACACTACAGAGAAAAGAATCGTGTAAACCTTAAAAATGCACTTCGTCCTTCCTCCTCCCCACTCAGTATGCTTTCTAAATAGGAGGTAAGTAACAATGGCATGAAAATCTAGGTCCCGGGATTTGGGAATACTGCTCCAACCCTGGGGGACACAGAGGCTGAGGGACAGAGACTGGCCTGAAGCTAAAACATCACACACACTCATCTGCTTCCCTTCTGAGCTTAAAAGCGAAATACTGTATCTGCAGACAACAGCTCTGTACCATCTTCACCCTGGCCTTATCCTCTACCGTCTCCAGAACAGGGAAAGGGCTGAGATGGAAAGTGATGGAAGAAAACACATCTTATTTTGCTTTAGTATTTAATTTTTTTTGGTGAGGCTGAGTTGCAGGAGGTGAATGACAAGCATACAAACTTAAAATACAAACGTGGCCACAGTTCATTTAATGACACGGAAACGTAAAGTACTTCCCTAATTTAGCATATTAGATTCAGTTCAATGAAAAGGGCATAAATTAAATAACTAAAATATTTTCATTTAGTGACAAAGAATAATGTGATCTTTTTCACCCCCACAGAGAGAGCTATGAACTATAATAGGATACATACAAAGAACTGACAGATCATTTACTTTTAGTAGTCTTAACGAAGCTGAGAAGATTACTGAAATTAATCCTTCAATTTCACTTCTATCACTGGGATACTGTCTCGTTTTAAAACTGGAAGCCTTTCATCCTGAAGTCATGGTGGGTAGCTTTATACTTACCAGACAGAAAGAACACTCACACTGGCAGGTGACTGGAAGAAAGCCCTCAAACGCTGAGACTGGCTTCATGACTACTGTCAGCTTGAACTAGATGAAACCGACGCTCTCTAAGTTGGAAGCTGCTGATTGCTGGCGGCCTCACATGGTGCAGCCCATACTCCGGCCGCTCAGAGGCAGGATACACTGACTCCCTGTATTTAACTGTATCCTTAAAGGTCAAGAACACTGGGTAACCAAGTTCTGGACTTAAGGTACTACCCCACTAACTCGCTCTTCAAAGCCCTTTATCTTTGAATATTCCCTCCCTCCCACCTTCCTAGCCTGGCAAACTCCCCCATGGTCTTCTTTTTTTTTTTTTTTTTTTTTAAGATTTTATTTATTTATTTGACAGAGAGAAATCACAAGTAGTCGGAGAGGCAGGCAGAGAGAGAGAGAGAAGCAGGCTCCCTGCTGAGCAGAGAGCCCGATGCAGGACTTGATTCCAGGACCCTGAGATCATGACCTGAGCCGAAGGCAGCGGCTTAACCCACTGAGCCACCCAGGCGCCCCCCCCATGGTCTTCAAGACTTAGGCCACATCAATTCTGCGAAGACGCTTCCCTTCACAGACTTTCCCTGCGCACAGAGCTGTCTTCCAGCTCCTCCAGTGGGCATGGGCACCTTGGTGGGGTCATGCTTTTCGGCAACTTCATTAACGTATAACTTATGGAAATGGAAATTGACCTGAAAATGTTCTGATCTGTACCTTCTTCCTAGGCAAGTCCCTCACCCCTACTAAATTAAGATGATCCCTGAGTTATGGCATCACTGTAAGAGACCAGAGCACATGCCTGATTCCTGCCATGCTGATGGGCACCAAGCGGGACCAACCTTTTCTTACAACCAGAAGAGCAGGAACTAAGAGCATCTTCAAGGAAGAGCCCTGAGCTCTCTCGAACCCAGTCAAGAAACGAAGCCAGATTAGATGCTCTGTGTTTGTGGAATGAGGTGCATGGGTGCACAAACCTCATCCATGTACGGTTTCACCAGTACTTGACCGACTAACGCCTCTGCATCCCGTGTCTTATCAATTGTAGCGTAAGTCTGGAGGCAGTGCCGTATGATGTCCACATTGGAAGTCTGAAGCTCTTCTAGCAGCAGGCCTCCCAGGGACTGCTGCAGCATGGCCGTAATGTGGGCTATACGCTGCAAGAACAGAGAGACCAGGAAAGAAGGTCCAGGCACCACAGTTTCTAAAAGCTCAAATATATGTGTATAATTTATATACATATGTGTTATATATATAAAGCGAGCCTCTAATTCTACCAGAATATATGTAAGATTAAAATCCCAACATTTCCTAGAGAATAACAATGAATCTCTTCTCCCCATGATTGCTTTCTTTCTTTTTTTTTTTAAAGGTTTTTATTTATTTATTTGTCAAGAGAGAGCACAAGCACACAAGGAGACACAGGCAGAAAGAGAACGCAGGCTTCCTGCCAAGCAAGGAGCCCAAGGTGGGACTCGATCCCAGGACCCTGGGATCATGACCTAAGCCAGAGGCAGTGGCTTAACTGACTGAGCCACTGAGGTGTCCCCTCCCTATGATTTCTTTGAAAGTAAGTCGGCTTCATCAAAGTGAAGTTTAGACAATTACGGAATGACAAAAAGTTATTTGCCTCTTAAGCTACGGAGTAAATCTGACAAACGTGCATTTAAACCCAGTCAAGGGCTTTGGATAAATGAACTCTGACTACATCATATGATGTGTCAAGTTACATGAAATTCAGAATTAATTTTACTTGCATAGTTTGGAGACTATGCTTGTGTCTTTACACAAAATCTATCTAGTGTGACATAATGGAAGCAGGGTCCCAAGCAGGAGACACTGAAAAAAAAAAAAAATTCAAAGCTAGCTTCAAAATCCTGTAGAGTAGCAATTATCAGGGGCAATGCTAGGTTAAACCAAAATCATCCAGGAAATTCGCAAACAGCAAATTGAAAATCGAAACCAACACTTGCTGGTCTTACTTTGTCCAGAAGAGGCATGCCTTTGCTCTGAACAGCATGAAAGTGTAACTGGTTAAATTCTGTGGCAATTCTCTCCAAAATCTGTCTAGTCCAGAGAGGGCTAGTAGAGACAATTAGAGAAATGTAATTCCCAAAGTTAAAACCTGCCACCCCCACCGCCCCCCATGCCTTACAGCGCTCAGGCACCTGCACCTGAACGCCATCAATTTTCATGACAAACTGTCTGTGCAGCAGGCCCCAGTGCAAGGGGTGAGGAGCGGGGAGGTCGTAGAAGCCACCGACGCAGCCTGGCCTGGGCCACAGGGCCCAGGCAAGGGGATGGAGCTATTTTAGGTCAGTGTGGGTACAACTGCATGATTCCTCCACGTTCCTCGGGCTCTCCCATTCGTGCCTTTCTTCTCCCATTCTCTAACCACCTCCTCTCTCTTGCCCTGTCCTACCGTTCATACCCGAAGCCCCCTCATCTTCTCTGCCTGCCTCATTCTCCCTCCCAAGTACCTCCCCAGTACCAACTACTGCTGTCTCCTCAATCAGCTAAAACTGACCGCCTAGCAGCAACCTGGGAAATTGCTCAGAGCAGTGGACTCCAAGTTTAAATTTACCCAACGGCAGAAAGAGCAAGCTCGGTGCTCCGGGAGCTGGTGAGAAATCACTCACAGTGCATCTGCCATCAAGTGGACTGGATACACTTCCCTCTTGCCCCCCACATTAGAAAGCATTAACCCCATTCAAAAGGAAGTCGAACAGTGAAAGAAAAAAAAAACACAACAAAGGCCCCAAAGCCCCTGCTGGGCTCTATGAGGCATCCCACATCTGAGGATGGGCAGTCAGGTAGTGAGGAAACACACTGTAAGAAAACCCAAAATCTCTGGAGACCTGCCATGGTGTACCCCGTCCCAGAGCATCAGAACTGGTGTGGAGGGAAGGCAAGCGCTTGGCACGAACAGTGCCGAAGCCTAATCCCAACCTCTACTGACTGATCCCATGCGCATTTCCTATTTATCCTTTTCTCGGCATTTCTGGGCCTGGCAGAGCATGATGGATTTACTGTGCGCTGACGCTGCTCTGGCTTTCCTGACTCTAGAGCTCAGAGCTGCTCTTCTGGAGAAAAAAGTCCTCCAAGGTAATTCTGAGCAAGAAAGCGCACAATGTCTGTTTATCAAGGACAGTGTTGCAAAGGGACAGGATTGTAGACACAGAGCTCACTGAGGTGTTTCTATCCGAGGAGCACAGCAGCAACAGCAAAGACGGGAAGAACACTGGAGGGCCAGCTCTCCAGGGGCCGAACGTGGACATGGCTGGAGGGGCTGGAGGGGCTGCAGGCGCTGCCAAGGGCCGCAGTGAAGCAGAGCCGCCGGAGACACACGGGCTGCAGAAGGGCCGCGTGCAGACTGTCTGCTAAGTGTGGACGAATGGGGCAGAAGCACGAGTGCAACGGGCTAGAGACACAAGCACAGTGGAGGCTGACCACTTAGTTGAATGCCTTGATGTGAAAGGGGACAGAGACCTAGGACCAGAGAATCGCTTCCTTTGGGATGTGTCCGTTCTTAATCTCCATCATGAGACATGTGGAGCATATGGTCTCTCAAGTTCCTTCCAAATCTAAAACCTTAATTCCTAAAATTTAGAAACCTAACTCCGCCTGCAAGGGGAGGGACCGTTAGCGTCACACAACAGAGCACTCAGGGCACCAGGCGACCTTGACGCAGGCAGCCCAGCTGGTATGTGTAGGACCCGCCCCGGCTACTCCCACTGCACCACTGTGCGTCTCACAGTGCTGACAGGACCTAACTACTCATTTTCTGAGTCACTCATCTACCCTGGCTGATTGAAAATTCACACCAGGAAGGGAACAAGACAATCACAGTATAACAAAGAGAGCCATCATCTTTTTCCTATTTCATAAGTTTTTTCTTTCCTGTTTGTAAATTTCAACTGGATATGTCCTATACTGTTTCATAATAATATAATGCTGGTGCGAAATACATCAATGGTAATACTCTGGGCATGTCTAGGAAAAAAAATGAGATGGAGAAAAACCAAGATGAATGGTAGGTATGCCTTAAAGATCAACAGGACTTTGCTAGTCCTCAGGGAAGGTGATTCCAAATATACTTTTACACTGCAAGCATAATGACGTGTTGGAACTGTGGTCTATAACCAAAGGGTTTATAGGAACGTGTTATAGATTTCACCATTTCATGCTCTCCACTCTCCTGGAGCTACATTCTAGCCACAAACCTGGATTTTCTTCTTGTTCAGAAATGAATTCTAACTAAGCCGTCCCCGCCTAATTAGATTGGATGTGAAGTATTAATTTATGTGCTACTTAGTTAAAAAAAAAATGCTTACCTGCTTGCTTCTAGTGCAGAGGTTTCTTTCGAACTTTGTGAATTTAAGATTTTTTCAATCTTTTCAACTGATCAAATAACTTGTATAAGCCTCAACACACACATCTATAAAAATAAAAATTAAGCAAACAAAAAACGTCACCATCTTTACTCTTAATCATCTTTATTTCCCATGCTAAATGCAGGAAAATATAAGACCAAAAGTTAACTTCAAATATATAGGGCATGCTATATTTTGAATATTTCTATGAAACACAGAATTCTCAAGAATGCAAATCTTAGTTCTAGAATAAGCATACTTCCATAATCTATTGCAAGTTTATAAAGGAAAAAAAAAAAAACCCTAGACTTTGCTTTCTCATATTCTATACTCTTATTTCTTTTTTTCCCCATCCTGAATCTTTCTATGAGCATTTCTTTCCTATTTTTTTAAAAAAGATTTGTTTATTTGAGAGAGAGAGAGACTGCATGTGCGCGTGCAGGGGAGGGGCAGAGGGAGAGAGAGAATCTCGAGCAGACATCCTGCTGAGCACAGAGCTCAATGCGGGGCTCAATCTCATGATCCTGAGATCATGACCTGAGCCAAAATCAAGAGTCGGACGTTTAACCAACTGAGCCACCAGGCGCCCCTCCATTTGTTTTCTTATGGCCCTTTATTCATGTTTTAACTTTGGCTTCCGATTGTACTGGCCCTCTCAGTTTACATGTGCATATACCTATATGCCCAAGCACCAAATCATTAAAGACCTTTTACACTACAAATATTATCAAAGAGGTTGAGGGACATTATGAAAACTCTCATCCTTAAAGAACAAAAAAATACAAAGTCATCCATTCAATAAATAATAATAATAATGAACACCCCTGGGAGCTCAATATTCATTCCGACGGGGGGTGGGGGGGGGCACGAGAAAATAAAGCAAGAAATACACCCTGCTCTCACAAAGCTTACTGTTTTGTCTGGAAGCGCACGACAAGCATTCTTTGGACAAAAGCTGTGAGGAGATCCAGAGGCGAATTAAACAGAAGGTCCCTCAAACAGGCTAATCCCCACTGAGATTTTAACAAATATGCTAATAATACACATAGAAAACATTGTACAGAGCAGCAGGCGAGAGTCAGAAGCCCAGACTCCCAATGCCCGCTGTGCCCCTACATCGTTATGATCATGAATGATATCGGGGACACTTGGAACTGGAGATAGCACTAAGGGGCACACTCCCGGGGTGAGCCCTCAGATGTACAGAGCCGTTGCCTGTCTCACACACCTGAAACTAAGCCAACACCGCATGCTAACTACTGGGAATTGAAAAAATTAAAGTGAACACCAGAACATAAAGAACACAGGATCAGAAAATAACAGCAAACCTACGGCAGAATCCTGAGTTTGCTTTGGAAAGCCCACTTCTCCCCTAGTCTCTAATATAGGCCTATTTTCTTTACAGGGCTGCTGACAATTTATACAGTCGTTAACTGTCAAGCACTGCACCGACAACAGTTATCACTGTTTCTTGTTCTGGAAAAAGTGGGTGATCTTGAGATCGTGTGGGTACCTCTGAAATTCTGTCTTCTTATTTCAGGTAGATAACGTGACATAATGCATAAAATGCACATGCGTGAGAGCTTTGAAAAAAAGCTAAATTTAAAAAAAAAAAGAAAAAAAGCTGAATAGTGCTGACAAGTTCGCGGAGACAAGAGGAGAGGGCTTCAACTGGCATGCAGCATAAGAAATCTACTGGAGGGTACCTTTTGCTTCCTTATGTCCTCTTGTTTACACATTCGTTCATCTACTGCCCGAATTCCTTCACTGACTGATGACCTGAAACTCTTTAAAAGAATAATAAAGAAAATGTATTACAGACATTGTTTTGTCACATTATCAATTTCCTACATCTCATTCAATTCCACAGAAATTAATACCTGTGCACCAGTACTATGCAGATATTGACAAGAAAAAAAAAAAACATGATATACCAGACACAGTTACTGTTGAGGGGACTCATGACCTGGGGGCATAATGACACGAAGGCAGGGTCGCATGGCCAGAAGAAGAATGACATATACAGTGAAAGTTATGGGGATGAGGGGGCTTAGAATGGAGAACAGAGAATATGAAGCAAAGTACAGGAGAGTCTGGAAATGCGACGGGGCTTGAATCGGACTCTGAAAGCCATGTGTACACAGCTGCCGAGGTGGGGAGGGGATGGGGAGCAGATGTAAGTGCACACACACTCAGGGGCAGGGTCAGACAGGCACACAGCCATGTGCACTGCAGGCTTCCTTCTGGAGAGAAGCAGAAATAGGAATGGAGGGCCAACTTCACTGAGATGAAGTCTTTAGATTCTGCATATTTTGGAGAACGAAAGAATGTCAAAGCACTGATGCAGGATGATGAAATGTGGGTATGGAAATACCAGGAATCAAGAATGAAGAACAGAAGACCAGAAAAAGGCAGAGCACAGAGGTAGAGAAACATGTCCAGAAGCTAATGAATAAAGAGATAATTAGGAATTAGGGCCAAAACAAAGGTTAACAGAAACAACTAGAATGAAGTAGGCATATCACAAAAATTCCACAGGAAGGTGAATTAATTCACTCCATCAACATTATGAAACACCTCCTGGACGTCAGTATTGTGGCAGCCTACAGGGATGCAATGAAGACAGATATAGTCGTATCCCTCAGTGGTCTGAGAATCTCACAGAACAGCTTCAGAGTTGGGACCAGAAAGGCAGGTCAGGCCTGTGGCTGAGCAGGACCAAAGTGGCCATAAAAACAGGCCATGGAAAAGGGAGGGGATACGGTGATGGCAGGGGGTGAGGCGGGACGGGAGCCTGTGTGAGTAGAGCAAATCTGCCTCCAGGAAGGGGGTTCGAGAGAAGAGTGGGAGGCCAAAGGAAGGCTAGGCTTGGGAAACAACACCACTATGAGGCCCCGGGAGGAAGAGGCACACCAAGGAGGCAGTGGGAGAGCCCCACAGCGGCTGGTGTGGAATCCAACAGCGGACCATGAAAATCCCTTCCATTCCAAGGAAAAGTATCTTTAACAAGATTTTGTAAAATTCAAATGAGACATAAACCATGGAAAGTATTGGCTACCTCAAGGCACAACTCAAGATTTTTACCTGTTTCACGAACTCTTTCCTGCCTGCCCCTCCCCTAGGCTTCTCAGCACTGATATTTCCATTACTCCGCATTTTTCTTGGTTCTAACCATGTACTGTGTCTTCACTTAAATTATGTTCTCCTTATATTCTCTCTAGGATGCAGGCACTGTCTTAGGGGAGGGACGCAAGAGGCCACTCAAGCTAGAGGAGACACACAAGGAAGGATGGTGTCGTTTATGACAAGTTTACGACAGGGCATCAGAATGGACAGAGGCCGTAAGTCAGGGCACCAAACACAGACGGGGGGGGGGGGGAGACAGGGCAGCACAGTTTTCTGTAAGAAGTGATGCTACAACTGCCCCTCCACTGTTCACCCAGGTAGAGTTCCTATTCCCAATGGCTTAGAGGTGGGGAGTCCCATTCCCACAACAGAGATTTTTCTGAGAGAACATGCAAATGTAACATTTATTAAGTATTACATCTTATTTATATTATCCTTCAGTTCCATTAGGGATTACACAGTTTTTGTAGATCAGCCCAGGAACCTAACCACACGTAGATTACGTGGGGTGGGGGGGGATATTTACAAGATTACAAACTGTTAAAATACAAGTCATTCGTAAGTTAGAAACCACTTACATATGACCAAAGTGGCATTAATAAGTTGAATTTGGAAATATGCTTCCTCTCCCCTGACATTTTAAGGTTGTCTACTCTGAGAATATGTCTTCTTCAAATCGAACATGTTTTTTTAGGTTTTTAGCATATGCAAAAACAAAATCATTTACAACTCTTCTGAAGGTGAATATTATAATCATGAACCGTTAAAATACAACCACCAGTACCACCAAACTAACAGATGAAAAGAATTCTTAGAGAAAAGCCGACGAGGACAACAGGCGTCACAGCAGACTGTTTTCATTAATTGGGGACTTACCAGAACTTCTCGTAACTGTCCCAAAGGCACAGAAAGTTGATTGAGGGCTTTGTCCATGCCAACCTAAAGGCAAAACCAGGTTGGCACAAACACATCACGATAAGGAGTAATAGTGACGTATCTATTTAACGATCAAAGCAGTACCAGATTTAACTTGTTTTTTTTGGCACAACCGTATTTTGCTACATAACTAGCTAAACAACAGAAGTGTTATTTGGCCATTAATGTTGTTCATAGAATATGAAAAAAATCTGTTGAAATACATGAAACTATAAAAATAAGGGAAGTCAGGAGAAACGAAAGTTTCCTTAAGAACAATTTGCCTTTAGATGACATTTTAAATGAATGTGAAAAATTTTCACAGAAGGTGAACAGTTCTCTGTCTGTAATTGATGATACTCAGCCAGCTGATGTGAAAGTCTGACGAGCTACGTCTCTCTTAAACATTATTATAAGCCTTGAGAAAAATAGAAATTAAACAGAAGTAAAATTTTCTAGGTTTTTAATCCTATTGGGATATTTATCTTAGTGGTATATTTCCCGAAAGCAAATGTGCATCATTAATTTTAATGCTTCTTGAAATTCCCACGGAGCTGCAACTTTCTGTGCTTCTCTGGACAAACAGATTTAAAACAAAATGAAGCATCAACAAGGAGACTTTTCTGCCAAGGAACAAAATTCAACATTTCTAAACGGCTTTTACAAACAATTGATAAGCTCACTGCAAATCATTCTTATATTTTTATAAAACCAAACTTTTTAAATATCAATATTGGCCAATGTTCCCTCAACCTAGCTCTGGCTAACAGATATACCTGGGAGTAAATTAAACATTGTAAGAGTGGTGGACATTTGCTCCTACAAATTAGTCTAAATCAAGGAAGACTTCAGGGTAATCACTTAGCAACTAATAAAACAACCCCTTGGGTATTATTATCCTTTACTTTTCACTGTTGACTAATGAATTTGAAACATAATCAAACTAGAGCAACCTTAAATGAATAAAAACTAAAACAAAAAAATGTATTCCAAAAAGTTTAGTTCTTTTATTAATGAAATTGGTAATTTCTTCAAGTTTCTGGTGGGGTTGGTGGGGTAATCAACTGAAAGGTTTCTAAAAACTCTGCCCTTTTAATAAATATGAAGGAGAGAGAAAGTGTGTGTGTGTGTGTGTGTGTGTGTGTGTAGGATTTGTGAATTTCAGGTTTACCAAGTTTGTGGAAAGGTTGACAAAATCTGCATAATCCTTGTTGATGAGCTCGACCATGGCTATTTTAAGAAGTTTATAGTAGAGTTCCAGATCTCCTCTTAGTTCCTCCAGCTGGACACGCTTCCTACAGTCAGACACAAAGTGATCGACGTTGAAATCTTCCTGAAAATCAAACCAGAAAGAAAAAATGATTGCACTGATACCACATTTTACATAGAAAAATAAGATCAGAGAAAGAATAAGAGGCCGTATTACTGCAGGGGAACACACACAGGACATCAGGGGGTCTGCTCACTTCCTAAGATTATGGGAAAGGGGGCCCCTCACCAAGACCATTCTCTCCTGTTGTCTAACTCTAAAGGCATTTTATTTCTTTTAATTATACATTTCAGAGGCTCTTCTCAAAATAGAAACAGCTTTTTCTTCTTAATTTTAACACAGCGATTCACATCCTTCCAGACTTTGTTTTGGTCTCTTTACTTTTTTTTTTTTTTAAGATTTTATTTATTTGAGAGAGAGAGACAGAGAAAACAAGTGGGAGGAGGGGCAGAGGGAGAAGCCAGCTCTCTGCTGAGCTGGGAGCCTGATGCCAGGGTTCATTCCAAGACCCTGAAATCAAGATCTCAACCGAAGGCAGACGCTTAACTGACTGAGCCACCCAGGTGCCATAGTCTTTCTCTTTAAAATATAAATTACTTTTGGGTTGCCTGGCTGGTTCAGTGGTTATGGATTCAAGCCCACATTGGGCTTTCTGCTCAGCAGGGAGCCTGCTTCCCTGTCTCTCTCTCTGCCTGCCTCTCTGCCTACTTGTGATCTCTGTCTAATAAATAAATAATTTTTAAAAAAATAAAATATCAATTACTTTTTAAAGAAACTGACATATAATGGACACATGTTAGTTTCAGGCGTACAACATAAAAATTCCATATTTTTATCTGTTGTGAAATGATCACCCTAAGACTAGTTAACATCCATCACCAAACATACACATTTTTTTCTTGTGCTAAGAACTATTAAGCTTTAGCAACTTTAAATATATAATAATATACGGCACCTGGGAAGCTCAGTGAGTTAAGGCCTCTGCCTTCGGCTCAGGTCATGATTCCAGAGACCTTGGATCGAGCCCCACATCAGGTTCTCTCCTCAGCAGGGAGCCTGTTTCCTCCTCTCTCTCTGCCTGCCTCTCTTCCTACTTGTGATCTCTGTCAAATAAATAAATAAAATCTTAAAAAAAAATATATATATATATAGATACATATATATATATATATATATTATACTATGCAGCCATCAAAAGAAATGAAATCTTGCCATGTGCAATGACGTGGATGGAACTAGAAGGTATGCTGAGTGAAATAATCAGAGAAAGACAATTATCATACAATCTCCCTGATATGAGGAATTTGAGAGGCAAAGTGGGGGGTGTGGGGGTAGGGAAGGAAAAATGAAACAAGATTGGATTCGGAGGGGGGCACCTGGGTGGCTCAGTGGGTTAAAGCCTCTGCCTTCGGCTCAGGTCATGATCACAGGGTCCTGGAATCGAGGCCACATCGGGCTCTCTGCTCAACGGGGATCCTGCTTCCTCCTCTCTCTCTGCCTGCCTCTCTGCCTACTTGTGATTTCTGTCTGTCCAATAAATAAATTAAATCTTAAAAAAAAATATTGGATTGGGAGGGAGACAAACCATAAGAGACTCTTAATCTCACAAAACAAACTGAGGGTTGCTGGAGGGAGGGGTGTATGGAGAGGGTCGTGGGGTTGTGGACATTGGGGAAGGTATGTACTACGGTGAGTGCTGGGAAGTGTGTAAGCCTGACAATTCACAGACCTGTAACCCTGGGGCTAATAATACATATTTCTAATTAAAAATAATAAAATTAATATACAATAATACACAGTATTATTTACTACAGTCACTATGATGTACATTACATCCCCAAGGCTTATCTTATTAACTGGAAGTTTATACCACTGAACCCCTTCATCTATTTCCTCCACAACCTCGCCTCTGGCAATCACCAATCTGTTCTCTATGACTTCATTTTGTTTTGTTTCTTAGATTCCACATGTGAGGGAGATCATACAGTATTTCTCTTTCTCTGTCTGACTTATTTCACTCAGCACAATATCCTCAAGGTCCATCCATGTTGTTGCAAATGGCAAGACTTCCTTCTTTTTATGGTTAATATTCCATCGTATATACACACATTGTCTATATCCATTCACCCCATTGGTGGACACTTTAGTTATTTCCAAGTCTTGGTTGTTGTAAATACTGTGATACTCACTACCGTGAGTGTGAGTCTTGCTGGCTGCTTGAGCCAGGTGATCTAGAGTTATACCTGGGTAGCAACTGCAAACCTCGGGGCATCATACGAGCATTCAAGCTCCTTTCCAGGAGATACCAGAAAGCAGAAGCGAGGTAGAGGGACAGCGCAAAGATGGTACCCATCAGCTCCATCTTTGGAGAATACCTTACTAGGCTCCCAGATCCACGTTAAATTAGATGCCTGCCCCTCAGGGCTTTAAGATAAGCAAATGAGCCTCTTTCACAGAAATCTAATCCCATTTCAGTCTGCTGCTTCTGTGCTGAGTTCCAGGGTGGGTCAGTCTACTCACGGGACTGCTTTAAGAACTGTTTCTCAGTTTGCTATAGCCTTGTGGGTCTCATGGGTGCAAGCTCTGGTGGCTTTCAAAGCTGGATGTTTTGGGGTCTTGTCTCTTAGATGTACGTCTTGGAAGTTGGGGTGCCAGAAGTGGGGCTCAAACCCTTTGCTCCTCAGGGAGAAGCCTGGGGTTTTGAGTACCCTCCCAATCCCAGGTCGCTGTACCAGGGGTGGGGTTTATGGCAAGACTGATTCTTACTTCAACATAGGTTTTTTTCCTTACTCACCTAATGTGTAGGAGTCACTCAGCTAGTTGTAGGGTTTTTTCCACAGGAAATTTTTCCATATGGAGCTATAGATTCAGTGTGTATTTCATAGAAGAGATGAGATCAAGATCCTCCCATGCCACCATCTTGAATGGAAACCCCAGACCTTATCTATGTATGTGTGTACACACACACACACACACACACACACACACACAAATATTCATGCTCTTCTAAACTATTTCCCATCTAGGGGCACCTGGGTGGCTCAGTGGGTTAAGCCTCTGCCTTCGGCTCAGGTCATATCTCAGGGTCCTGAGATCAAGCCTCACATCAGGCTCTCTGCTCAGCCGGAGCCTACTTTCCCCCCTCTCTCTGCCTGTCTCTTTGCCTCCTTGTGACCTCTCTCTCTCTCTGTCAAATAAATAAATAAAATCTTAAAAAAAGAATAAAAAAATAAAAAATAAAAACCCATTCTATTAAAAAAATTTCCCATCTAAAAATATAACTTGAATGTCTTTACATAAAACACATACATTTCTATTAATATTTTATGTGCATGATGAGTGTCCCATTGAACAGATGTTCCAAATCTTTCATAACCTATTTCCAAGTATTGGTCTCACAGGATTAGCTATCCAGTGTTTCCCCTCTACAATACTGTGATATCCCGGTAGGCTTATATGCTTAGAGGCAATAAATTACTATCTAATTCCCCTGTGACTCTGCTACTCCATGACCTGTTTAGTCAGCAAGAATCAAATGTGATGGGGCACCTGGGTGGCTCAGTGGATTAAGCCGCTGCCTTTGGCTCAGGTCATGATCTCAGGGTCCTGGGATCGGGTCCCGCATCGAGCTCTCTGCTCGGCAGGGAGCTTGCTTCCCTCTCTCTCTCTCTCTCTGGCTGCCTGTCTACTTGTGATTTCTCTCTGTCAAATAAATAAATCTTAAAAAAAAAAAAAAAGAATCAAATGTGATGATTCCCAAACTAGTTAAGGACACCTACACTTACTTTTCATTAAACACTATGTAAACCAACAAAATATGACTGCAAAAAAAATCACTGTTCTTTTGAAAACTAACACAGTTACTTTGGAAAGATTTGATACAAAGAAATCAATAAGAAAAATTTTGCTAAGTTAGGTATGGGTGAGATGACCAAGTACCAGGCAGGGAGGGAGTGATCACAGGATTCTCACTCAATTCAGTTAAAGAAACTGAAACTGAATGCAAAAAAAGACAACATAGAAAACTTTTTTTAAAGATTCTTTTTATTTATTTGAGACACAGACAGACAGTATGAGCAGGGAAAGGGGCAATGGGAGGAGATTCCCTGCTGAACAGGGGGCCCAATGTGGGACTCCATCCCAGGACCCCGAGGTCATGACCTGAACCGAAGGTAGATGCCTAACCTATTGAGCGACCCAAGTGCTGTGATAACTCAGAAATCTAATCTGCAGGCCAGTTTCCAGAGAAAAGACCTGGCACTGTTTCAATGGAGAATAAATGTACATATATTTTTTCCAAATAAAATGCTAAAAACTGTATGTACCATTCCCTAAGAGTACTTGTTTAAACTGACTTTTTTAGTTAATCAACCAAAGACTGACCCTGCTAGTGTCGGAGAGAAGGACTTCATACCAAACCGTAATTTCACAGTCATCTACAGAAAGCCACCTGCTCCTTACACTGGTGACCAAATTAGCCTGGACCTTTCTCTCCTGAGACAATTTCAGACCTTACATCATAGTTATGTAGTACATCACGGGAGGGGGTCTTGGTTCATAATCCTGGCCATCCTACGCATCAACTGTATACCTTTAGGTCGATCACTTTCCCTGCCTCAGTTACACATTGTTGAAGTTCTTGAACTTCATGATGGCATTCTAAATTGTATAACTGGGGTGCCTATGTGGTTAAGCATCTGCCTTTGGCTCAGGTCATGATCCCAGTCTCTTGGGTTTGAGTTCCACATCAGGCGCTCTGCTGAGCAAGGAGCCTGCTTCTCCCTCTGTCCCTTCCTCCTGCTCCTGCACTCTCTCACTCTCAAATAAAATCTTAAATAAATAAATAAATAAATAAATCATATAACTTAGCCTCAGTGAACAAATGCTATTAGGTAATATTAGTACTCAACTTACCATTTATGCATTTGTTCTCAGATAAACAAAAGTTGCATAACACATGACTAAATAACTCGGAACATCTGTGAATACTGGGTTAGGCAGCGTTTGCTGTGAAAAGCAAACCCAAACTCACAGTGCCATAATAGAGACCCATTTCACTTAACCAAGAATGGGTTTACTACTTTAGGAATGGTTTTACTTTATAGTGTAGATTCCCCAAGTATTCAAAAAGAAAGTATTTACAACCCATACATTTATGGTCAACTGATTTTTCACAAGGATGCCAAGACCATTTAATGGGGAGGGGGAAACAGTCTTTTCGAGTGCCTACTACTGGGACAAGTGAATATCTACATGCAAAAGAATGAACTTGGAACAGCAACGTCACACATACACAAAAATATAACTCAAAATGGATCAAAGATTTAAATGTAAGAGTCAAAACTGTAACACTCAGAGAAAACAGGTGAAAATCTGTATGACTTTGGATCGGGAAAAGCTTTCTTAGACATGATACACAAAGCAATAAGAAATATAAGATAAGCTGAACTTGATCAAAATAAAAACTTTCGTGTGTCAAAGGACACTACGGAGAACGTGAAAAGACAACCCACAGAATGGGAGAGAGTATCTGCAAATCATTTGTCTGACAAGGATCTAATAACCAGAATATGCAAATATACTCTTAGAACTCAACAACAAAAAAACAAATAACCTAATTTAAAAACAAGCCAAAGACTTTTGAATAGACATTTCTACAAAGATGATACACAGATGGTCAAGAGCACATGTCGGGACGTTCGACATCCTTAGTCATTGGGGAAATGCGAATCAAAAGCACATGCAGATGCCACGTCACACCCACTAGGACAACTATGGTAAAATAAGAAAAAGAAAAAGAAAAAAAAAGAAGAAGAAAAGTGCTGGCAAGAAGGCGGAGAAGCTGGAACCCTCCTGTATTGTCGGTGAGAATGTAAAACAGTGTGGCTAAGGCAGCAAACAGCTCGGTAGCTCCTCAAGAAGTTACACACGTACAATTACCCAGCAGTTCTACGTCTAGGGGTATGACATCGACAGAACTGACAACAGATGTTCCTGCCACAACCTGTACATGAATGTGCACAGCAGCGCTGCTCGTAACAGCCAAAAGAGTATATACCCAACGTCCATCAACTGATGAATGGATACATAAAATGTGGAAGAGCCTCTTACACAACCATAAAAAGGAATAAACTGTTACATGCTACAACACGAGTGAAGTCTGAAAACATTCTACTCTCAGGTTAAAGGAAGCCAGACACAAAAGGTCACGTGTTATACAATTCCACTGATATGAGATGTTCCAGAAAAGGCAAATCCATAAAAACAGAAAGTAGATTCATGATTGCCAGGGAATAAGGGGAGGGGAGAATTGGAAGTAAGAGGTTTATTTTTCGGGTGATGGAAGCATTCTGGAATTAGACAGAAGTGACGTATGTACCATATACACAGTAAATATACTAAAAACCAGAGAAGAGTACACTTTAAAATGGCAACTATTATGCTTTGTGAATTATATTTTGATGAAAAATGAAGCAACTTAAATATCAACAAGCTAAATGCTAGGATACATTAAAAAAAATCCAAAGTAACACTAATCACAGGAACAATGGCGTAGCTACATGAATTTCAGACAAAGCAGATTTCAGAGAAGGAAAATTATCAGGCATAAAGAGCAGCATTACATAATGATAAAGAAATCGACTGACCAAGAAGACACAATTATCCTTAAGGTATGTGTGCCTGATCAACACAGGTAAGACACAACCTAACAGAACTGCAGGGAGAAATAAACAATTCCATTATCACAGCTGGTGACTTCAACACTTCTTCATCATTAATGGGCCGATCCAGCAGCAGGGCAACAAGGATTTGACAGATGTGGACATTCAGTCCAGACATGGCACACTTAACACCACCATCAATTACCGTACAACAGATGTACACAGACTATTTCGCCCAGTAATAGTGCAACACACATTCTTCTTAAGCTCATATGGAACACTCATCAAGACAGAATAATTCTGGGCCACAAAACACAACAAATTTTTAAAAATAAAAATTATACCAAATATGTTCTCAGACCGCAATGGAATTAAAAATCAGTAACAGAAGATAGTTGAAGAAGTCCAAAATACATGGAGATTAAATGACACACTTCTAAATGACAGGAGACCAGTCTCAACAAAATACAATGTAGCAAAATGTGTGGAATGCTGCTTAAAGGGAAAATACAGTACTGAATGCAAATATTAGAAAAAAAAAGATTAAAGTCAATAATCTAAGCTTCCATTTTAGGCAACAACAACAAAATCAAATCTAAAGTAAGGAGGGGCTCCTGGGTGGTTCAGTTGGTTAATCATCTGCCTTTGGCTCAGGACATGGTCCTAGGGTCCTGGGACAGAGCCCTGCATCAGAGTTTCCTGCTCAGGGAGGCTGCTTCTCCATCTCCCATTCCTCCTGCCTGTATTCCCTCTCTCACTGACTCTCTCTGTGTCGAATAAAATCATTAAAAAAAAAAAACCCTAAAGGAAGTAGAAAAAAAATAAAAATTAGAGCAGAAATCAATGTAATTAAAACCAGGAATTTTTTTTTAAATCAATAAACCCCAAGTCTGTTTCTTTGAAAACATCAATAAAACAGATAGACCCTTAGCCAGTCAAACAAAGAAAAAAAGGTAGAAGACATAAATTACTAATATCAGATGAAAGAAGGGAGGGCTACTGCTAACAATCCCAATCACTGTAAATTCAACCAAACATTTATGGAATACTACACAATTCTCTAAAATCTCTTCCAGAAAGTAAAACTAGAAGGAGTACTTCCTAAATCATTCTAGGAGATCATTATTACCCTGACACCAAAACCAATACTACAAGAAAAGAAACTATAAACTAGTATCTCTCATGAACACAGACATAAAAATCTTCAACAAAAATTAGCAAATAAAAGCAAACAGTATATTAAAAAATTATACACCAGGGTCATGTAGGATTTATTCCAGGTATGCAACATTAGAAAATGTTCAACATTAGAAAATCAATGTGATTCATCATATCGACAGAAAGAAAATCACATGATCATATCAATGAAGGGAGGAAAAAAAACATTTAACAAAATCCACACCTCTTCATTATTAACCCTCAGGAAACTAAGAATAGGAGGACTTCCTCAACTTGATAAAGAATGTTTCCAAAAATCCATAGCTAACATGATATTAATACTGAGAAAATAGAAGACAGGGAATCAAGGCAAGGATGTCCCTCCTACTACTACTATTCAATACTATACTGGAAGGCCAAACTAATGAAATAAGGTAAGAAAAGGAAACAAAAGGTATACAACCTGGGAAAGAATAAAACTTTGTTCACAGATGACATGACTGTCTACAGAAAATACAAAGACTTCACACCCCACACCCTCCTGAAACTAGTCAAGTGATTATAGCAAGTCTACACAATACACAGTTAAAATACAGAAGTCAATTGCTTTCCAATGATGTATCAGACAAAGGGCCAGTATTCAAAATTTATAAAGAATTTATCAAACTCAACATCCAAAAAACAAAAAAATCCAGTCAAGAAATGGACAGAAGACATGAACAGACCAAAGAAGACATCCAAATGGCCAACAGACACATGAAAAAGGGCTCCACATCACTCAGCATCAGGGAAATACAAATCAAAACCACAATGAGACACCACCTTACATCAGTCAAAATGGCTAAAATTAACAAGTCAGGAAACAACAGATGTTGGCGAAGATGTGGAGAAAGGGGAATCCTCCTACACTGTTGGTGAGAATGCAACTCTGGAAAACAGTATGGAGGCTCCTCAAAAAGTTAAAAATGTAACAACCCAACGACTTAGCAATTGCCCTATTAGATGTTTATCCAAAGTACACAAAGTGATTTGAAGGGGCAAAAGCACCCAGATGTTTATAGTCAAACTATTGAAAGAGCCCAGATGTCCATCAACAGATGAATGGATAAAGAAGATGTGGTATACATACACACACACACACACACACACACATTACTCAGCCATCAAAAAGAACAAAATCTTGCCATTTGCAAGGACATGGATGGAACTAGAGGAAGACAAATACCATATAGTTTCAGTCACATGTGAACTTAAGAAACAACAGATGAATATAGGAGAAGGGAAGGAAAAATAGAAACAGACAGGGAGGCAAATCACAAGAGACTTAACTACAGGAAACAAACTGAGGGTTACTGGAGAGGGAAAAGTTGGGGTAACTGCGTGAGGGGTATTAAGGAGGGCACTTGTTGGGATGAGCTCTGGGTGTTGTATGCAACCAATGAATCACGAAATTCTAACCATGAAACTAAAAGTACACTGTATGTTAACGAGATTGAATTTTAATTAAAAAATTTAAAAAGTCAATTGCTTTCGTATATACCAGCAATGTACAAGTGGAATTTGAAGTTAAAAACACAAGACCATTTACATTAGCATACCAAAAAAATTAATACTTAGGTGCAAATCTAACAAAATATGCACAAGATCTATATGAGAAAAAGTATAAAATTCTGATGAAAGATAACAAGCAAGGTAAGATGTGAAGTGGAAAGAAAGTCCACAATCTTGGGTAAGAACACTCAATACTGTTAAGAGGTCAGTTCTTCCCAAACTGATCGACAGACTCAATGCAATCCCAATCAAAATGCCAGGAAGTTATTCTGTGCATACCAACATGTTGACTCTAAAATTTGGATGGAAAACTGGAAAACCAAGAGTCCCAGAGTAGTCAACAAAATATTAAATAGCGGGGAAAAAAGGAAATTGAGGATTGCCACCACCCAATCTCAAGACTTACTATTAAAGCTATAGTGATTAAGACAGAAGGTGCCTGGCAAAAGAGACAGGTGCTTGGAACAGAGTGGAGAGCCCAGAACAACATCCACACACACAGGCAAAAGCAACTCAATGGCAAGGACAGTCTTCAACAAATGGAACCGAACAATGGGACATTGATAAGAAAAAACAAACAAATGAAAAGAATAAAAACAAACTTTTCACACCTTTCACAAAACCTAAACGTAAAATGCAAAACTTCTTAAAGATGACATAAGAAAAAATGTAGGGATCCTTGGATTTGGCAATGACTTTTCAGATATAAAACCAAAAGCATGATCTACGAAAGAAAAAAATTGATGAGAGGGACTTTGTTAAAATTAAACTTCTCTGTAAAAGACACTGTTAAGAGAATGAAAAGACGGGACAACTGGGTGGCTCAGTTGGTTAAGCAGCTGCCTTTGGCTCAGGTCACGATCCCAGCGTCCTGGGATCGAGTCCCACATTGGGATCCTTGCTCCGCAGGGATCCTGCTTCACCCTCTGACTCTGCCTTCCACTCTGTCTGCCTGTGCTCACTCTCGCTCGCTCTTTCTCTGACAAATAAATAAATAAAATCTTTAAAAAAAAAAGAGAGAGAGATGAAAAGACCAGTCACAGAGTAGAGAAAATATCTGCAAAACACAGCCATGGTAAAGGACTTAAAATAAGAAATATAATATAAAGATGTCTTAGTAGCAACAAGAAATCAAACCTAATTTAAAAATGTGAAAAGAGTGGTGGCTGGGAACCCCAGTCAGTTAAGCATCTGCCTTTAGCTCAGGTCCTGGGACTGAAATCCACACTGGGCTCCCGGCTCAGCGAGGAGCCTGCTTTTTTCCCTCTCCTGCTGCCTGCTGCTACCTCTCCGTATGCTTGTGCTGTTAATAAATAAATAGAATCTTTAAAAACGAAAAAAAAAAAAAGGATCTGAAAAGATGCTCAACTTTGTATGTCATTAAGAAATTGCAAATTTAAACAAGGTACTATTATATATCACGTAGAATATAAAAAATCCAAAGCACTAGTAATACCAAAAGCTAGCAAGGATGTGGGACAACCAAACTCTTATTCACTGTTTGGTCAGAATGCAAAATGGGAGGCACTGTGTGAGACAGCTTGGCAGTTTCTCACAGAACTAAACACATTCTCTTATAGTGAGAATGTGCTCCTTTGTATTTACCCAAAAGAGCTTAAAACTAGTGTCCACACAAAAACCTGCACACGGATATTTACAGCAGCTTTATTCTCTGAAGTGCCAAAACTTGGAAGCAATCCAATCTCCTTCAGTAGGTGAACAGGTACACTGTGCCACACCCACACAACGGATTATTCGACAATTAAAAGATGAATTATTAAGCCACAAGACTTCGAAGAACCTTAAATGCATATTGCTAAGTGAAGGACCAGTCTCAAAGGCTAAATACTATATGATTCCAACTCTATGGCATTCTGGAAAAGGTAAAAATTAACCAACATTTTTATTTTTATTTATTGTTTAGGTCATCTCTATACCCAATGTGGTGGCTAGAACTCACAACCCTGAGATCAAGAGTCAGATGCCCTAGCAACTAAGCCAGCCAGGTGCCTCTAAAAAGGTAAAACTCTAGACAGTAAAAAGATCCCAGGCTGAGGGGTGAGCAAGGAGGGTGCAGAGAGAGGAGAAGAAACAAATAGATGAGGTACAGGGTTTTTCAAGGCAATGAAACTAGGCTGTAAGATACCAACAGTAGGTAAATAACATTATACATTTGTCAAGACCCACAGAACTATAGAAAGAGGAGTGAACCCTAATGTAAACCATGGATTTTAATTAATACTGTATCAATGCTGGTTCATCAGTTGTAACACATGCACCACAACAATGTAATACATTAATAATAGGAGATAGTGAAGTTAGAAGAAAAATATCTTCTCTTTGTACTCAGGGGCATTTCCTATCTGAACCCAGTTAAAGTACAAATCCCCCAAAAGGCCAGAAGTTGGGAGATCACAAGAGGTGTTGGAACACAGGAAAATAAATGAGCAAACCAGACAAGCTGCAGGTAATTAAGAACCATTAACCATGAGAGAAGCAGTGACATCACTCAAAATTAAAACCAAGTAGAGTTTAAAAGTTTAGCTACTTTACTAACTAGCTGCAATCAGGGATGGCAAACAAAGACTAATTCAAAGTAACCTGGGAATTAATCATTTAAAACTTACCAATAATCTGAAATTAGTAGCTTTAATGCTATGAAAATTACATGGAATTTGGAAAGATTGAAGTTCTCTAAGCTGCCAAGAAGTAAAACACTCCTTCCCAGATACATGGACTTATAAAATCACTATATACTATCTCCACGAGAAGCAGAATCCCCCAGAACCATCACTCTGTAATGATGAGAAGTACTAAGAGGGCATATGAAATTTATGAAACATGTCCCATTTCATCGAGACAAAAAACCAAAATAGTTAAGCACTAATCTGCACACTACATAGGGGTTGAAAGACATAGAAAGTTTGTGTGAGCTCACGTATGTGTGTGTTTCCAACCATTCTTGAAAACAATGGACAACAGAGATGAATAAATGTCCCTGTATATCCCATAAATATTCCTCAAATATTTATCATGCAACTCCAGCTCTGCTCTAAGACCTGCGGACACAGTCAGGAAAAGAAAAGACAAGGTCTCTGCTTTTAAGGAGCAGATATTCTAATGCAGAAATAAGAAAATAAATATGTAAACAAACATTATATTAATGAACAGTGATCAAATAGTGATTAATGAATAGTGATCACAGCTAAAAAGAAAACAGGACACAGTAAAGGTTGAGTGACAAATGGGATGTATTTTAACTTGGATGAACCAGGAAATATAGAACAATGAGTTGAGATCCAAATGACACAAAAGAGCTAGCCACCGGAAGTGTGGGAAGAGTGTTCCCGCCCAAGGTATCAGCATGTATACAAAAATGTCCTTGGAGCTCTTCCCTCCAGCCCCTGCTCTCAAATCTCTGACCCAGCTAGGTGGGGACATAATCTAGGACTTGTGTCTCCCAAAACTCATTCTAAATCTTTGTTCGGTGACTAAATTATTCAAGCTTGAGAAATTAAAAACATATGCTAACAAGATCTTCCCACCATCTACAGAGAGATCATCTTAAAAGCATCATGAAATAGTAACACTAAAATTCTAAAAAACTTCTGTTCTAACATTTTAATCAATTTTATATCAAACTCCTTTCTTGAATTTATATACCCATTTGACATATTTATGAAGAGACAAAAAAAAAAAACAACAAACCCTACATTCCGTAAATGTATTTATCCATCTAACAAATATTTGAGTACCTAATTACACTCTGTTCCAGCTGATTTCTTCTCTTTATCTCTTTTTTCCCCTCAATTTAACACCAATCATAATCTATGTAGGCTTTTAGTTCGCTTTTCAAAATTAATTTCTTGAGCTATTTAAAGGAATTATCCAGTGCTAGAGTTCTCAACACTGGTCACACATTAGAATCACTTAAGAAACTTTTTTTTTTTAAGATTTTATTTATTTATTTGACACAGAGAGAGAGATCACAAGTAGGCAGAGAGGGAGGGAATCATGCTCCATGCTGAGCAGAGTGTCCCATGCAGGGCTCGACCCCAGGACCCTGAGACCATGACCTGAGCTGAAGGCAGAAGCTTAAACCTCTGAGCCACTAAGGCACCCCCTCACCTGAGGAACTTAAAAACAAAAAGCCCAAAGGGCACCTGGCTTGTTCAGTCACTGGAGCGTGCAGGTCTTGATCTCAGGGTTGTGAGTTCAAGTCCCATGTTGGGTATAGAGATTACTTAAAAAAAAAAAAAAGAAAGAAAGAGCCCAAGCCCCAGTTTGTGATTAATTTGTTTAAATGTTTCAAGAAATTTGATGCTAAATGTTGTAAGACTAGTTAAATAACAAAAAGATATATTTACATAATACTTCTTGCTCTCAAATTTTGAACAAAGAACTTACTAATAATCAATAACTTAGTAGGCCAACATTTTATTTAAATAAGTTTTATGGTACTACAAAGAGTGAATTAGAAAATCAAAAGCAAGGAGAAATGGGCATGATGTGAACATGGGGAAGCAAGAGAAAGCAAGAAACTATGTGACCAGGAAGCGAATGCTTAGCTCTGAGATCCTTCTCTGAGAGAAGGACAGATTAAAACCTAAAAAGAAAGAAAAGAATGATCCCATGCACTCAAGGAAAGAGAAGTCCCCCAACATCCCTCCTGCTTTTTCCAATATAAACACACAGCTGGGCCGACTTACCACATCCTGGTTGGTACCGACTTTATCAACTTTTCTATTTAAGCCAAACTTGACCGGTCAATGATGGATGGGCTGTGTGCCAAGTTTACCAGTTGTACAACTGACTGTGTAATGGCTGAAACTGAGAAACCGGGGTGAAAGTATCAAGAGGCTCTAAGGATTGCGAAAGAGCCAAGATTCAAATGATTACCACGTACACACAAGACAAACTATGCAGATGACTGCTCAGTATGGAAGTACTTCAGAGTGTTACACTGTGGCATCAGCTGACCCAGACCCAGAAGATTGCTGGAGTTCCCATCATGGACATCTCTAACCATATAGACGACACTGAGCAAATGCCAGATGATGATGGAGCCCCTCACTCCTATGTCTTAATAGAGTTCCTCAGCTCTCCTTTACCAACTTTTCCTGTTGCCAGTTCATACAAGCAATTCTCCTTACCCAGTTCCTCTGTTCTGAGCTATGGCTAAAGACACTCACTTTTTTATGTTTTGAAACTGATTATCTTGTACCATTTTACTTTTTGTTGCATCTTTTTATAAATCAGATGACCGCTCACAAGACAAAAAAAAAAAAAAAAAAAGGAATGGAAAGGAAAGATCAAAAGGGAGGACAACAACAACAAGAAAACAGTTCTTTTTTGCCGGGAACCCTTCTTACAAGTGCCAATCAGATAAACTTTATCTGATGTTACATCGTCACAACTCCTCTATCATCAGGGAAAGTAGTTCACATAAGAAAATTTCTCTATAAAATGAGTTCCAGGCTTACATTCCATATTTGGCTAATTAGAATTTCATTACGATGTCTGTCTCACACTGATGCGGAAGAGAATGGAATCTTGTCATCAAGACGTGACATCGAACTAAGAACCCACAGGGTAAGCACTCAGATCCTGTGATATGAAGTCGGCTGCTGGGGATGGGCGACCCTGGGCAACAGTGGCTGACCTGTGGGCCTGCGGCTATCTGCCGTCTGTCACTCTTCCCTCTTCCTCCTCTGTCAGCTGCTATCTCCAGCTGCTGTCAACAAAGTCCACCTCAAACAGCCATCACTTCCCTCTGGTCCCATTTACCATAGCTAAGCTCCAGGCCAGGCATCCAGATCACCAGCCCTGTGGGAACTTCTTCTAAGGTAAGAGGTGGCCCTATTGGTGAAATGCAGGTGCCAAGGCATGCGGACATTGTGCCATCTTCTGCGCTATTCTTAATGTTCTGATTGTCCCACTTCCCTCAGTTCCCACCTGTGGCCTCTGGAAAGGAACATATTACAGTAGGATTTCCAAGGACTGATGCGTGGGGGTGAGGAGATCTGGCCTGTGATTGGCCCCAACTAGCTGTGTGGCTTTAAAGGAAGTCATCACACCTCAGGCCTCAGTTTCCTTATCTGCAAGCCAGGATGGACTAGAGTCTTTTCAGAGGAGCCGGCAAAGATCACATAGATAAGCACCACCTCATTATACTAACAAGCAAACAGAAGGCCGGAGGCGAGTGATTTGCCCCAAGTCAGACATAAGCAGGCAGAGAGCAGAGCCGAGGATGGGACCCACATCTGCAGGTCACAGCTAATCAGCCAGCACAGTACAAACAGATCTGAGCAGCTGCTCATTCTTCCCCTTTTCCGTTTTGTCCATCAGAATGCATGCTCCCTGCAAACAAGGACACACAGGACCTGCTTCCTGCCTCAAAATTCCCAGTTCACCCAATTAGAACAGGGAGGAGACTCAAGGACTTACCCCCCCACCCCCACACACGGTTCTTTTACCTATGGAACATGAGGGTACATACATTCACTGTCCAGAGGGCTCCTGCCTTCACTTCTCATGGAAAAGGTCATCATGTGCCTACCCGGGGTGCCAACGAAGCCACAGGTTCCAGAGAGGAACTGACACAGAGAAGTTTAAAGGAGGCAGATGGCTCATTGCAGAAACAAACTGTCTACCAAGGAAAACTACCCCATGGGGGACTGATTCTCTTTGAAATACGTTCGAGTGCGTGGGAAAATGGTTTTTCAAGAGCTGGTGGACTGACCAGTCACCTGGTACATACAAGATCACATCCGCATTCTGACAAGAGTGGCTCGCCTGCAGTGTAGACCAGGGGCCAGAAAGACAAGGAAGGCACATGGAGACTGGGTGAGAAGCTTCTACGGTGTGATGGCAAGGGCGCACTGCAAAGGTACGAGAAGAGATGGAAAGAAGTATATGGACTCAAGAGGTTTAGTAAGCGAAATCCACAGGACTTGGTGTAACAGACTAGATTTTGGAAAGGTGACAGAGTAGGAGTTGACTTCTGGTTTCCCGACTCCAGGCTAAACGGATGAAGTGTTTACCGAGAGAGGCAATAGAATAAGAAAGGTGGTTTTCCGTGGAGGAGGTGCTCATGAATTCCGTCTTGAGCCTGATGAGTCTGAGGGGCCACAGACACATCCGAGAAGAAAGGTCAGCAAGTCCGATACACAGAACTGGTGCTCAGGAAGCGTGTGGACCAGAGACAAGAATCTGCCTTACCTGCTGATAGGTGGTCATGAAGCTGCACAAAAGGTCATCTAGGAAAAGAAAGGAACACGGGGCTGAGCCCATAATCAGCATTCAGTGGCTACCAGGAGCCTGACTCTGCACAGGAGACACATCAGAGAGGTAGAAGAAAGACAGAAAGCAATGCAGAGCATTTGGTCTACTGCGATGTCGAGTAAGGAGACAGAGAAAGGTCAGGTGCGCTGACTTAGAAACAGTTTTGGTAAAAACTCTTTAGTGGAACGACAGGGCCTGAAGGGTGGAAGGTGGGAAAGTCAAGTCAACCCCTGAGCACTGGCTGTGATGCGCGACAGTGACAGGGCAATACCTAGAGGTGGGGCAGTCAAGTGGGAGAGGATCAAACAGGAGCGCGTGATGGGAAGGAGTGCAGGGGAGAGGATCCTTGCAGGCTCCTGGAAGGGCGGGAGGGCATGGACTCCGAGCCAGAGTGGAGACTGAACCCGAGGAGGAAGGAGAGCCCCTCCCCGTACCAGGCGAGGAGGAGAAGGGGACAAATACAAGAATGGGATCATGGTCAGCAGGATGGAAGAGGTCCCGTGGGATGGCTGCTAATTTTTCTGTACGACTGGAGATGAAAGAGGAAGGCTACTTGTGATGTCAATAGCACACCCATGTAAATGGTCTAATTTATCTGTTATGCCACTTTCTCCCCCTACTACCAATACCTTATGTCCTGCTCATCTATTAGTTGGCTGTCAACCCAAAGGATTTTCGGATTTCTAAGCCGACAAACTATGATGTTGCCAGTGCCTCTGCCCCAGGTGACCCTTCCCCATCTGCCATTCCTGCACTTTGATCACCTACCTCTTTTGCATACCTTTCCCCTTCTATTTCTTATTAGATCTCATAAACATGACTTTTTAAGTAGTCTCCTGCCACCAGTCAGCTCGAACTCAACAGATATGACCATGCAACTTCCTGCTGTAAACCTGACTGCAGCTCTACCATGAAGACTGCATCAACGTGGACCCCTCAATGTATGCAGTGTCCAAGGTGCAACCCGCAGCCCCACCCCATCTCCCTTTCTACCATCCCAGTCTCATTCCAAAATGTGCCAAACAAGACACCTATGTAGAAATACAACCCCGACAGCAAGCTCTCCGCTCATTTCTGCCTCGGAACTGTAACTTAACAAAACATCTCTCTGATGGAAACAGAAATTGCAAATAACCTTTATCTCCAGCTCCCACATAGAAGATCAATACCACTTTACACAGAACAGCTGTTCCATGTATTTTCCTTCTATGTATGAAGGGGTCATGTTCATTAACACTACAAATTGTACATTATATTCAGAAATTTCAGAGCTTTGAAAGAATATGGAATTGCTGGCATTCTAGCCACTTTCCCAGTTTGCTCTCTTCCTACCTCTAAGTCCTACTTTAGAACTGCTATTTTGAGATTTCTATTTTCCGAAGCTGCTTTGACCAAAGGCATTCTGTCAGCTCAGAGTGAGAAAGATGGCAGGGCTAGGAAGTGTTAGAAAATGCTAGTGTTAGGCCCAAAGAAAGCCTGACGAAGTCCAAAGACAGACAAGCTAAAGAGACTTCCGTGCTTTGAGATTCTTTAAGTCTATGTGTGTGCCTTTTCTTCTTCCAATGACCTCTCTCCTCATCACGTGTCCTTCATTAACAAAAGGTTTCTGGATCAGAGAATTCACTCTGTGCTCTCCTTCAGACACTCCATTCACTTTACACCTTTTATTACAGTGGCTTAACATCACCATACAAGAACAAGAGTACAATATACCTTCGTCTAGACATCCCTACATATTAAAAATGATTTGGCCACACCGCAGAGGATCCAGACATAAGGACTTTTAAAGCCAGAGTTTGGGAGATGTGATCTGAATGCAAGTATCAAAAAGGAACTAGCTGGTTAACCCAAAAAAGAAAAAAACACATTATGACTTGAAGCCATAAAAAAGTAAGAAATTCAAACTCTTCAGAATTTTAGGTACCTACAGAGCCAAAACTTTTTAACACTGAAACCAGCTACTAAATCCCAATCCTTAGAAATTAAACATATACGTTTTGATAGTTTAAGTACAGACCCAGAGGGATACAGAAAACAGATAAAGCTCCTCCTGGCTCTGATTCAAACCTTGGGACATTTTCAAGGCTATGTCTGATGAACCTTTCCTGTCAGTAAAGTCTTTTCAGTTTAAATTTCTATTCTGTAAGTTTATGTCCTACAGTTATCTGCTGCCAGCTTCAGGCTGACTTCACCAAGAGAAGTAGGGAAACATTAGAAAAGGAGCTTGGTATGCTTTGTAGTACTGGACCAGAACCAGTAAGGACAGTACAGTCTTTCAGATTTCTCATTCTGAGCTTAAGACAAAAGTCAGGCATAAACATTAGCTTAAGTGCCTTTTTGACCCGATTCCTGGTAAGTACGTGTGTTCAGAGATGTGTTCAACGCACAGACGCTGAGCTTCTAGGCACAAGGCACTGGGAGGCTTCTGTCAGGCTGGGGGAGCGGCGGTCTGACTGTGCCGCACGGTACCAGAGGCGGGTCCTACGGGTCCGGGGCTTTTATGTTTAGCTCAAAACCACTTGCCCTGAACTTTCAGGCCTTTTCATTCAATGTGCACGATTTCACAGGAGTGCTTTCTCCAGGTTGCACCTAGCCCACCCGAGGCCAAGAGACTCACTGCGAAGTGCAGTGAGGTCCCTGCCGAGGACCCGTCCGGGGCGGGGACGGCCCAGGAAGCCCACAGGAGAAGCCCGAGGAGAGGCCCCGGAGGGCCAAGAAGGGCAGGCCACCCACGTCCCAGCTCCGGGGAGCAGAGCCCAGGCGCGCACCTTCATGAACACGTCCTTGTCGAAGCAGAGCCTGTCCGGCCCCTTGGGCAGGTTCATCCTACTTCTCTCCATCCCGCCGGCCGCCGCCTCTCAGCACCGACACTCGAGCGAGGAGGAAAGGTAGGAGGCTGCGCTCCTACCGACGCTACCGGTGAAGCCACGGCGTTTCCACCGAACAGAAGGCACTGCTTCCTCCAACATGGCAGCGTCTGCGCCCCGGCCAATGAAAGAGGACTCCGCAGGCCCGCCTCCGCCTGCCTCCGCCAAGAGAGGGGTGCGGACCGCTAACGCCGAGCCAGCAGGTGATGCGGCCCCCATGCGGCGGAGGGCGAACTACAACCTCGAGTAAGTTTCTGCGGAGCAGCCCCTCCGCTGGTGATGCGGCGTGAGCGGGAGAGGGGAGGGCGGGTAGGGTCAGGGGCGCTCCCTCCCCACCTCGCCGTTTCCCTCGGAAAATCGGCCTGCGAGCCTCTTCCAGGACCTTCTCCCGAGATTGTCCCGCGGGAAGCATAGCTGTGGCGGGATGCTGGCCCTTTACTTCTGCGGCCGGTTGTCCAGAGTGGGGGGCGCGTCCCGGTGTCAGGCCTCCGGTCCCCTTGCGCCGCCGCTGCAGCCGCCTGGGCGCAGAGTCCTCTGTGGGAACCCGGCTTCCGCCCTTAGCCCCCGCACCCACCCGCGAGCGTGGCTTCTCCCCCGCCGAGCTTGGCTCCAGCGATCAGTAGGGAGGAAGGTGGTCATCTGGCAGCCTCGGGTCGTCTGGGCAGCTCCCAGCTCCACTTCGGCTCAGCTGCTGGGAGGCCACAAGTTTGGGTTCTCAGAGCTCTTAAAGAATCACCTCGCTACTGGCCGACAAAACGCAGCCGACAAGTAGATGTGGGAGCATGTTTATGTCCAGTCCGCTCTAGAATGGGCGGAATCGTGTGTTTGGCTAGCGTTGGTTCAATCGCCACACCTGCCCCCCCTCCTCCTGCCGTCCACCCCACATTTATTTTGAGATTTTTCTTTCCTCTTCCCTTGCTCTTCTCCCACTGTCCTCCCCTTTAGTGGGAATGTCATGGTCAAATGATGATTCATTTCTCTTTTTTTTCTCCGTGAGACTCTGACAGCTCAAAGCACAGATCTCACGCGTGCCCTTCAGGCTGCAGCTTTGCTGTAATAGCCCAGGCCTGGGCTGCCCCTCCCAATGCTGTGATCTCCCAGAGATAGCACAAGCAGTCCTTAGAAAGGGATGGGACACAGCAAGACAATGGCTTACAGTGAGTCTTGCATTCGAGTCACTCCAAACGGGAAACTGGTCACTTTTTTTAAAACGTGAGTACAGGGACGCCTGGGTTGCTCAGTTGGTTAAGCAGCTGCCTTTGGCTCAGGTCATGATCCCAGCATCCTCGGATGGAGTCCCACAAGGGCTCCTTGCTCGGCAGGGAGCCTGCTTCTCCCTCTGCCTCTGCCTGCCATTCTATCTGCCTGTGCTCGCTCTCCCCCTCCTCTGATAAATAAATAAAAAAAAATCTTTAAAACCTGAGTACAGAATCTGAAACAATACATTCCCTAGCAGTGGGCCTGGCAAGGCCTTGTTGAGGAAAACGTTCCCAGTCAGTATCCAGAGACTATGACAGGTAGAATGAGAGCTGGAATCTTATTTGGAGAATCAGAATAAATTGCCAGGGGAACAACTATGAAATTGCATTCTATGCCCTGTTGTGGTCATTTGGATATAGGGAATGAAAGCCTCATTATTTGGTCTTTGTTTGTTTACTCTTATTATGAAAATTCTCAAGCATACACCAAAATGTGTAGAGCAGAAGGATCCCGCCCCTTCCGAGTACTTATCACTCTGCTTCCCCAACTGTTTCATAGGCCCTCCTCCTTCTACTGCCCCCGAAGTGCCTGTATTTTTGTTTTTGGGGAGGGGGGAGGTCTGGAATATATTTTAAAGTAAATCCCAAACATCACATCATTCCCTGCTCCCCAAATACCTTGGTTTACACATCAAAGAAGGAGGAGGAAGAGGTGGAGGAGGGGAAGACTGAGAAGGAGGAGGGATGAAGAAGAGAGATTTCCGCACAGGCCCACTATGCCAGAATCAATAGGTGTAATAAGCTATTCTGATTGGCTCTGAGAGGCATGACTTTTAGCCCAGGGCCACAGTACTAATAAGCGACAAGGGCAAATTCAGGCAGCGCAAACAGCAAGGCCCACACTCATCACCAAGGCACCGAGACGGGGGGCAAGGGTGCCAGACCGATGGAATAAAGTTGTCTGGGAACCCCACCTGCCCTAGAAGTCCAGATGAGCGAGTAGTTGAACTGTTTTTTACCTTCATTGTCATTCCTTTCTGAAATTATTGCCGGCCTTTGGTAAAGACATGAACCTGAGCTTGTGCAGCCTGGGGTACTGATCTTGGGGTTGCTGAAGAGAGTAGGTGCCAACAAAGAATGAAAATCCCTGCTGCCTGTTCTCCTTCCAAGAGTAAGGAGGGAACAGTCAAGAGCCCATACAGTGCACTGCCACTTGGAGCCCTGGCTGTGGCAGTGGCGTGGCCCACCAAAGCCAGGAGCAACAGGCAAGACCCCAGACGCCAAATGCTAATGGAACACCCTGGGGAGGATGAAGGAAAGGCAGAGAGTCAGCGGAAACCTTCCCAAAGTACATTTCCCTCAGTTTCATCTGGGAGCTGCCATTCAGCTGGTACACACCCCTTCAGCCACACAAAGTTTGGTGACTAGCCTCTGGCCAGAACCTGCTGTGTGTCTCCCTACCCTAAACCCTTCCCAAGAAGGCCTCGTGATCCAGGCACTGGGCGTGTAACACTTGACTCTGCAGGGGTCCCCGGGCCAGCTTTTGGTTGGTTAGTTGTCCACGCTGTTAAAGATTTGACTACTGTTACATGTTTGACTCTCGTCTTTGGTGATGGTACCTATTTCATAGGAAATAGAAGCTGGAATCCAGGAAACAGGCTGGAAGATTAAATTAAAAAGTGGATACAAAGCTTCTAATCAGAGCCAGACACAATCGGCGATCAACTATATCCCAGTCTCTCCCCTCTTCTCTGATACGTACTTTCCTTAATGAGGAATGAGACTTTAAGTTGACTTTTTTTTATCTTCAAGTCTCTCTCTCTCTCAATTCCCTAACTTCCCTCTCTTGCCTTCATTTCATCCTAGAACTTGTGCCCACGACTTCTTTTCTAAGTAAATATTAACCCCCTTTGACTCTGAATCTCTGGAAGATTCTCAGTTCCCTATTTTCGCTGGCACTGTGACAGGTCCTCATTTCTCCTTCCCACTCCTCTCTATTTATAGTTTTCACATTTTTTTGGCAGGTTGGCTACAGAACACTCAAAAATTGCAAAGAGAAATATTGTGTTCTGGAAATTCATCCGAGCATTTTTTTCCAATATCGTCCTTATGCTCTTCTGATCCTCTCTTGAACTGTTGGACTAAAGCAGCTGACGCTTCCACCAGCAACCAGAGTCATCCTGTCCACTACTGTGGGAACAGAGGGTTTCCATTTGGAACTGCAGACTGAGCCTAAAGTCTGATGGCCCTTTGGTGCCAGGATAGCAGGTATGGGACGGGTGGGACATGGAGGACAAGCATCATGGTAGAGGTCTCCATTCGACCAGGAAAGCTCACAATGAGCCAACAGGTCCATTTCAACATCTTCTGTATTTTCCTTATAACCTGTTTCATTCCAGAGTGGATTTGAGATCATTTAATTTGATTCTTAAATATTTCCCATTCCAACCGGAAACAGACTCATTCTAGGGGCTCCCAAATTCTGCCTCATCTTCTTAATCAGTTAATCATACCCAAATTGGGTATGATAGTGCCAGAACATTCTTCCATGTGTATTTTCTAACAGACTAGTATTTTATTAGTTTTTTTTCAAACTAATAAGAATAAGGGTAACTTTTTTTTTTTTTTAAAGCATAGGCAAAATCATGAAAGACATTGAAATGAACCTAAAAGATTATAGTGTCTTCCAAGGGAAAACACGTGTTGTCTCATGTAACCTTCTGGGATGACCAATTCTATGGGATATTCTGTGCCTTTCTTGTCTTTGAGCTATTTTGCAACTCTATAGATTGTACATAATTGATGTGGATGCAGATGATCTTGTCTAGCTATATGTAAATGAATTTTGTCCACTGGAAGTACAGTTGACCCCTTTTCCTTTGGTAGAAGGCAGTTTTGCATCCATTTGCATTCTATTTGCATATCTATTTGCATCTATCAAAGAAAATTCGTTTAAGTATTACTGATTGTATATGTGTCTGCCTGGAGATTTTTGCTTGAAATGGTGGTAACATCTTAGTGGTTCCCGAGCTAATGAATGAATTAAACAAAATCCCTTCAGGCATTCATCTCATATTTGTAAAATGGTCCTTATTTAATCTTTTCGAGAAAATGATACACTAGCAAACCATGACAAGATTCTAGTAAATGAGAAGTGCAATGAAATCAAATCGGAATGAATTTTAGAATTACCTTTAATGTGGCCCATGCTATGCCAGAGGCAGAGAATGAATGAGTCTCAAAGCCATGGCTTCTGGCCTCCAGAAGTTACAATAATATGTGTCAACATTGGCATGCCTGAGAAATGCATGTGACTTTCCCATCAGGGTTTCCCCGGGGGTTCATTTAACCTTTCTCTTCCAAGCTACCCTCTCTTGTAGTGATATCAACTGTGCCCTTGGTTTCAGCTCCCATTCCCTAGCCAACATCTCTCCCACTGATACATGACCATCTGTTTCTTTCCTACCCACCAGGCCCATGTAACTGACTACCTACTCATGCTATTTCACTGATATCCCACCTGTGCCTCAAAACCCAGCATGTTCAAAACTTGATTCATCGTCATTTCTGAAAGAACGGCTTATCCTCTTTTGTTTTGTTTCTTTAGAAATGATTCTACCAATGCCAGCGGCATGCACCAGAAACCAGGAAGGAATCATATAGCTGAGCCAACCTGCTGTACTTTAAAACACTTGACCACAATTCTCCAGTGGATACTCAACTCTGGCTTCAAACTCCCTTCTCTCTCTGGTGAGTTTGCTTTCCCTCTAATGGATGACCGTTTCACACCTTCAAGACTTGCCTCAACAATCCCTACCCCTACCTCTTCTGAACTATGTCACCTCACTCCCAGCTCCTTAGCTCCTGTCCTAAGGATGAGGGAGCAGAAGGCAAGCTGAGGACAAAGCAGAAGCTGGCGCCCTACACCCTCTCCCCATGCCATATGTGTAACATTCCTCATGCACTCCCGGCTGCCCTAAAGGAAAAACGATTCTTAACTGATAGAGATCCCAGTCTTGCAGGACAGGAGTTTCCCTCCATCTACAAATGTCCTAGAAACTTACAAGGAAGGAAGAAGCTTTCTCATCAATAGCCTGACATCCAGACACCCATACCTCAGTTTCCGGAAGCCCTAACATCACCCTCCCCTCCATAAAATTGAGGGAGGCTAAGGGGGAGGGAAGTGTAATAAAACTGAATTTCTTCTAAGCCCAAAGCCCACTGACAAGGATGTGTGATAAGAGGAATGTAACATATCTCCAGGAAACTCCCAGCTGTCTTCATGCTTTCCCTCATTAGAGGCAAAAACAGCCTTGACTTGACAATAACCAGGTCTCCCTTATCCTGAAATTCTTCTTTAGCATATGACAGTCCTTCTGGACACCCCCTTTGTACTCACCTTCCTCAGCTCCCAGTCAACCATGCCTCTGTCTGAGCAGCTCTTTCTGACCCTGGGTCCTGTCCCTGTGTTTTAATAAAACCACCATTTGCACCTAAGACGTCTCAAGAATCCTTTCTTGGTCATCGGCTCTGGACCTCACCCCACCAAACCTCACCTGTGTTCCAAAACTTCATCACTAGTGTCACACTTCAAGAAAATAAAAGCCCCTTGTGCAGGAATTCTCTTATCTTACCACCACCCAATCAAATCTATACCTACATTTGTATCCATTTTTAATTTGTTTTTAGACATTTACTCAACAATATTTAGTCGGTACCTACTGTGTGCTACACACTGCCCTGAGTGTTTGTAAATCTGTGGCGAACGACAGAGAAAAGTCCCTGGCATCATGGAATTTACATGGTAATTGGAGAAATGTACAAGAAACACAGAAAGAGTTGAAGACAGAGCAGGTTTATTGAGAAGAGCAGACATCCCCAGCTGGGGTTTGTTCTTCCTTGTGCCTGGGATTTGTTCCCTCCAACCCTCTCCAGGACTCCACTCCCAGGGTCAATATCAAGTTCTTGTCCCAATGGATCCTTCCAGTCAGAAGACAAATGACCTTTTTCTTAAAAACAAAAGGAAAAAGCCCAAAACAAAGACTTCCTTTAACCTTCTACCTTCCTATAACAACCTCCATATTTCTCTCCCCACCTCATTCCCAGCATAGCTTGTAAAATATTTGTCTACACCTGTGGCTGTAAGGTACCATGTCCCCAAGGGTAGCTGAAAAATCTCTATAAAGAATCCTTATGTGCAGATCATTTTAAGGGAGTCCATTTCCAGATCCAAACTCCATGTGTGCTCTGTAGGATAGGTGATATGCCCATTCTTGGGTCTGATATCAGGATACTCCTCTACTTCCTGGAAGATCAAGACACTCCTCTCAGATCTTATTAGAGTGTAGGACTTGGGCTGATACCAAAGTTGAAATACCAGTTTTGTTTCAAATAATGCCCTTCTGTGGGCAGTCCTGGGGCTCCACCTTTAGAGCTTCCTCTCCTTATTAAGGGTAAAGGTTAACATCGGAAAGGGGATTAGGGCAGATGTTGGAAGTGCTCTGACATCAGAATAACAATCAGTTTTGGTTAGTGACACTCATTCCTTCATATTTAAATTAAACTACATATTTTTAGGGACATAATAGGAAAAAGCACAAGTAAGGATTTTAATGGTTTCATTCCATTCCAGTGTGGTTTGGGAAATAAAATAACAGAAAATGAGACTGTTCTGCTTTAGAAAAAAAAAATACAACTTGTAGCAGGCAAATGTTATTCCAATGAAGTCGATCCTTTCCTATCTCATTTTCTTTTTAAAGATTTATTTATTTATTTGGTAGACACACACACACACACACACACACAGAGAGAACACAAGTAGGGAGAGCGGGGGAGGGAGAAGCAGGCTTCCTGCTGATCAGGAATGTGGGCCTTCATCCCAGGCCCCTGGGATCATGACCTGAGCCAAAGGCAGCTGCTTAGTGACTGAGCCACCCAGGTGCCCTCTATCTCATTTTTTAAATGTTTAATATTTTCAACACCTAGTTAATAAAATATACATATATTGTGATGAAAAGTTTATGATTAAAAAGTTTCAGATGTCAACTTAAAAATGTGCAAGGTGTGTGAATTCTCATAGGTGGTCCATGCACCAAACACGCCTATCACTAGCAAACGTGGATGTACTCGGTGTCTCTAGGTTCCTGCTTCCTTAGTGCCCTCTTAATCACATGGTTTCTCTTCCTACCATCCTGGACCTGTATTCTCAATTTGCTTCTCTATTTCATCTCTGCCCCTTTGAAGAGCTTGATTCTGGGTCTTCTGTAGCTATGCGTTTGCTCTCTCTCTCTCTCTCTCTCCCTCCATCAGGCTTTTGCAACCTAGCACTATTGATACCTGGTGGGTGATTCTCTGCTGTGGGGCTGTCCTGTGCCATGCAGGACAGTTAGCAGCATCTCTGGTCTCTAGCCACTAGATGCCAGCAGCACCCCCCCCAAGTGGTGAGCATCAAAAATGTCGCCAGATATTGTTCAATCGGCCCTGGGAGCAAAACTCCTTGCCTCCCAGCCCCAGTTTTAAAACCACTGCTTTGGCCGATTCCATTCAGCATCATTGATTTAAGTTCTTTGTAGAAGCTGAAGGCTCTGAAGTTAACGTCTTTAATCCTAACCCGCCCTTGGAGCTGAGATTCACATGCAGCATATTTCTCCATGAATATGTAACAGGAATCTTATTTTCACCATGATTTCTATCCTGCTCCCTCCTCAACCTGCTCCTGTCCCAGTCTCCCCATCTTAGTAAACAGCATCCCCACCTCCTACTGGCTAAAGCCTCAGCCCCTGGGATAAATTCCCCCTTTCCCTTTTCTCGTATCTAATCCATCAGCAAAACCAACTGATTTGACCTCCAAAACAGAAGTCAGACTTGCTCACTGCTCTGTATATCCACTGCTCCCATTTGAATCCAAACCCTGAATTTTTTTTGCACTTCAGACACTGTTAACAGCCACGACTACACCTACACAGATATTTTACAAGATCGCTAATCACCGCCAAGTTGCCAAATCCAATGATTAACTTTCAGATCCAAATGACTCAACCTGTCAGTCCTATAGACATAGAACTCCCTCCACTTCTCTGGAAATATTCTATCTTTTTCATCGTGATGTTGGCTCTCCCTTCCTCTTCCACACTGGTCAGTGATGATGGCTCCTTTCCTGGCTGGGTTTTGTTGAGCTTCCTGACCTTTAGACATCAGTCCTGTGCTCTGGGACTCGGACCTTCTGCTTGAGTTTTCTGTTGTGTTAAAAAAAAAATTCAGCTGAGTACATTTTAAAGAACCTATTGGCTTTATTCAATGATTCACGAAATGGGCAGCATCCTGCTTGCAGACTGAAAGGAGCTCGGAGGAGCAGTACAAAATGAAAGACTTTTATAGGCAGAAGAGAGGAGGAGCAAGGAAGTCACGTCAGGCAAACAAGGCAGGTTGGTTATGGCCAGGTGACTTGGCTTATGGGGATGGCAGGGGTCCGAGGGAGTGGGGATCAGGTGGTGTCTGCTTGCCTGGGCTCAGATTCAATTTCTGGGACAGCTGAAATCATAATTAAGTCTGGTTTCGGGGACATGGGGCTTAGCATAAGCAACTCCATTTTGGGCCTCTTGTTTTGTTTTTAATAGTTACTTCATAACTAATAATAACAAGTTTAGTAACTTTAAACAGCTCAGTTTACTATCCTACCATCTCTAGCTGTCAGGAGGCCAGACACAGCTTAACCAGGGTCCTCGGCTCTGGGTCTCACTCAAAGGAGGAGAGAAGGCGCCCACCAAGCTGTGTTCTCACCTGCAGGTTCCACTAGGGAAGGCTCTGCTTCCAAACTCACTCGGGTTGTTGGAAGAACTCATTTACTTGTAGCTGTGTGATTTGGGGGGCAGCCCATGCTGGGGCGGGCCAGGGAGATTCTCCAGGCTGTTAACTGGAAACCATCCTCAGCCCCCAGAGTCTGCTTGCGGTTTCCTGCCATATAACTCTCTCCACAGGTGATTCTGAACTTGGCTCTTTGCTTCTTCAAGTCCAGGACAGCCTCTCACTCCAATCCGTAAAACAGTCTGATTTAATATAATGAGATCATAATAGTGACATCTTCTTACCTTGCCAAATTCTACTGGTTAAAAGCAAGTCCTAAGTCCCATACACACTCCCATCCATACTCACAGGACAAATACCAGGGGACAGATATCATGAAGCTGCCTTATCATGTTGCCAAACACACCTCTGTCCATACTCACTGCGTAGGTAAGCCCACTTCTTCTCAGAGCTTGAACCCTATGTCCTAACGGTGCTCATATTTGTGCCTCCAGCCTGGACCTCACCCATGAATGCCAGACTCATGTGTTCAGCTGCTGGTTGGGCATCCCCATGTGGATTCAGCCACCATCTCCAGAAACAAACACCTGTTGCCCATCAAACTTGCTTCTCCCGTCGTCTTTCCCATCTTAGCAAGTGGTAACGTCACTGTTCCAGGGCCTCGGGCCCCCAAAATTGTAAAATCATCCCAACTCTTGTCTTTTCCGCACACTCCACACTTAATATGTTTACAAATCCTGCATGTTTTGTCTTCAATATACACCCAGAATCTCCCCCCTTCTCCCCACCCCTGCATCTACTGCTCTGGTCTGGGCCAATACCCCTTCTCACCCAAATCAGTGGTCCTCAACCAGGAGAGTTTTGTGTACCTGCTCCCCCCCAGGGGATTTTGACAGGGTCTGGACACACTTTTCGTTGTCACAACTTGAGAGTGGGAAAGGGCGCTCCTGCGATCTAGTGGTCAGTGCACAGGACAGCTCCCCATAACAAAAATTTAATGTGGCCCCAAATGTCAGCAGTATAGAAATCTCAGTCTACATTAATGCAAGTAGCATCCCCACCCCACAACCCCACAAGTCCGTTCTGCACACAGCAGCCTGAGTGATTCTTTTCTTTTCTCTTTAAGATTTTATTTATTTATTTGACAGAGTGAGAGATCCATGTAGGCAGAGAGGCAGGCAGTGGGAAAGGGAGAATAAGGCTCCCTGATGAGCAAAGAGCCCAATGCGGGGCTCGATGCCAGGACCCCGAGACCATGACCTGAGCTGAAGGCAGAGGCTTAACCCACTGAGCCACCCAGGCGCCCCAATCCTTTTCTAATCTAAATCAAGTCAAGCCTCTTCAAAACCATCCAAGCTCTTCTCATCTGGCACAAAGTTAAAGGCAAATCTTTACAATGGCCTTGAATACTTTATGTGATCTGACCCCACTACCTTCCTTACCTACCTCCTACTGAAAGGCCCCTCTCCCCTTGCTAAAGGCTTGTTTAAGTAACCTGATGTCCCCACAGCACCCCCTCTCCCCTTGCTGAAGGCTTGATTGTCCCCATAGCCGGATGGCAACACATACCAGGATGTCTATTGTCTGTGATCACCCGGTCTGTCAAAAGAAAAGACAAATGAGGAATAGAGTGTACCTGGGACTTTCCAGAGTGCTGAGGCAAGGCCCGCCAGAACAAACAGCTGTGTCCTTGCTTTAAACCCAACGCCTGACTAATTAACCAATCAGATCCCTGTAACCATGCATCTGCTTCTGTAAGCTTGCTTCCCGCCACCCCAACCCTGCCCTATATAATCTGCTCCCCAACTTAGCCCGGCACGCTCAGCCCACAAAGGCTGATGCATCCGCAGGCGCCTGTGTAACCAATAAACCTCTTGCAATTTGCATCCAGTGGAGGCGTGCTGTTTGATTCTTGGGTGTGGCTCCAGGGTCTTTCACTACCACTTGCCGTCTTGCTCATTTTTTGCCCAGCATTATTGGTCGCCGTGTCATTCTTTAAACACACCAGATGTGCTCCCACCTTGGGCTTACTGTTTGCTTTGTATGGGATGCTCTTCTCCAAACAGCACAACTGCTTGTTCCTTAATTTCCTCCAAGTCTTTCCTCAAATGAGGGAGACTTCCCTGACACAGTCCCATAGAAAATACCAACCTGCTCCCCTAAACCCCACACGCCATGTCCACTCACTCAGCTTAGTTTCCTTCCTACCCCACATCAACCCCTGATATGTATGTATATTTATTTGCTTCATTTCTCACTCAACAACTAAAATGAAAACTCCAAGAGGACATCAAATTTATTTTGTCTCTTGTTAACTATTCTGTCTTTAGGGTTTAGAACAGTACCTGACACATAGTAGATGTTCCGTAAATATTGGAGAATGATTTGTTACTATTTTTGCCTTTTCTCTATCCATTCTTTACACAGCAGCCAAAAATGACATTTTAAAAATGCAAAAGGAATCCCATGACCACCCTCCACCCACCAGTGTAAAACCCTTCAACGGCTTTTCGTTGTGCTCAAGCCACAGCTGACATTCTACAGCCCAGGCCAGATTAAGATTTCAGAGTTCTTAATCACTGGAAAGACGATGGTGTTGTCACCACCAGAGATATTTAAATATTTTTGAAGATTAGATCCCAAAGTTAGTGTGCTAAAAGCCTAACAATATCCGATTTCACAAACTCAGATTTCATAAAGTCTCATTAGTCTTCTCACCTTGTGTAAGTTTAATCTTTCCTCGGCCCCCCTTTCTCTTCTGTTTCAGGCACTCACCATACTTTGCCAGAATGACCATAACGTCATCTCATCTTCAGGAATATGCCCCTTTCCCTCCCCTCCTCACACCAATTCATCCTCTAAACTTATTCTAAGGTGATCACTCTAAAATGTGCATCTCACTGTGTCCTTCCCCTACAGGAACTTACTCAATAGCTCCTAAGGACGTGTGAATTTCCTTGGTGTGGTATTTTTACAAGACCCTTTGCTTGCAAGTGGCAGCAATCCAAAGTAAACTGGAGGAACCAAAAGGGAAAAGCAAGCAAACAAACAAAAAACAAAGGAATGTCCAGGTTCCTGTAGGGATGGATACCACAGAAGTTCATAAAAATCCAAAAGAAGATGGGGCACCTGGGTGGCTCAGTGGGTTAAGCCTCTGCCTTTGGCTCAGGTCATGATCCCAGGGTCCTGGGATCGAGCCCCACATCAGGCTCTCTGCTCTGCAGGGAGCCTGCTTCCTCCTCTCTCTCTGCTTGCCTCTCTGCCTACTTGTGATCTCTGTCAGATAAATAAAAAAAAATCTTTTTAAAAAATCAAAAGAAGAGCTGCAGAACAAAAATTTCAGAATCAAGAACAGGGACTGGAAACCAGCAAAACAGTTTTCTATTTCTCCATGTCTCATGTTTACTCGTCTCCATATGGCTGCTTTCTTCTCTGGTCAGACTCTTCAAGTGTCCAGGAAGATAGCCATGGCCAGCTCCTGAATCCCATCCAGCAAGGCCAGTCACTCGCCTAAAGAGAGAACCTCGTCTTCCTGTCATTTACATATCAATCCCAGGGAGACTCTGATTGGTCCTATTGGTGTCAGGTGGACTAGTCACTATATGGGTTTATATGTGTGCCCATCCTCCTCCAGACAGCATAAAGCACAGGTAAATTTTCTTAAATTAACATATAATGTATTATTTGCCCCAAGGGTGCAGGTCTGTGATTCATCTGTGTTACCCATTTCACAGAACTCACCATATCACATAACCTCCCCAATGTTCATAACCCAGCCACCCTCTCCATACCCCCTCCATCCCCGCAAACCTCAGTTTGTTTTGTGAGATTAAGTCTGTTATGGTTTGTCTCTCTCCCAATCCCATCTTGTTTCATTTTTTCCCTCCCTACCTACCATGACCCCCTACCCCGCCTTTCAAATTCCTCATATCAGACAGATCATATGATAATTGCCTTTCTCTGATTGACTTACTTTACTTAGCATAATACCCTCTAGTTAAATCCAAGTCATTGCAAAAGGCAAGATTTCATTTTTTATGGCTGCATAGTATTCCTGTGTGTGTGTGTGTGTGTGTGTGTGTGTGTGTGTGCGCGCCTCTGTGTGTCTGTGTTTCTCTGTGTAAAGAGGACCTGGCCATGCCATCGTGGGTGGAGATGCCACAAGCAGGATCAGGCTGATGGGGGTTAGATGTCTGGTGGGCAAGTCATGTTCACAACCCAGTTTAAGGCTGGTTAAGTGGGATCGGGTGGAGGGTCTACACCCTTCTGCCCAGGGTTTATACTGAGACCCGAAACGGATGGGTACATACCCAGAGTGGGGCTAACAATAACAGTAAGAACTAACCCTGACCCTGACACTGACTGTGAGCCTGCCCCAAAAGCTAACCCAAGCCCTGACCCAACCCTGACCCTGACTGTGATCCTGACCTGAAACCTAAACCTAAACCTAAGCCTGACACTGACCCTGATGTGGACCCTGAACCTAAACCTAACTCTGACATTACTGTAACCATGACTCATACCTACCCATGACCCTGACCCTGACCCTAATCCTAAACCTGACGCTGACCTAACACTGACCTAACCCTAACCCTGACCGTACCTGTGAGCCTAACCCTAACCCTAAACCTAAAGGTAACTCTAAACCATGACCCTAATACGGACCCTGAACATAAACCTAATGCTGACCCTGACCCTAACACTAACCCCTACCATAAACCAAACCCTAACCCTGACCTTACGCTGTCTAAACCTAACCCTAAAAATAACCCTACTTCTAACTCTAACCCTAACCCAAATCCCAACCCTACCGCCAAAACCTAACTGTGACACTGAACAGAACATTGACCCTAAACCAAAGCCTGACGCTGAACCTGACCCTGTCCATGACCTTCACCTGACCCTGACCCTGCCCTTATCCTAACCATGACACTATACTGACCACTACATAATCCTGTCCCAGACCCGAATGTGGACTTTAAACCAATACCTGAACCTGACCCTAAACCGGACACTGGCGCTAAACTTCACCCTGACCCTGACCCAGACCATGACCATAAACCTAACCCTGACCCTAACAGTGACCCCGACCCTGACCTGACACTAGACCTGACCCTAACTCTAACCCTAAATGTAGACCTGAACCTAACCCTAACACTAACCCCTAACCCTACCACGGATCCTGATCCTAACAAGTTCCAACCCTAACCATCAACCAAACGCTAACCCTAACATTAAACCTAAACTTTAACAATAACCCTACCCTATACCTGACTATGATCATAACCCTAACCCTGAACTTTGCCTATACCAGAACCTGAGCATATATACCTGACCCTGGCCCTGAGCCCAAACCTAACCATGACCCTAACACTGACCACTAAATAACCCTGTCGCTGACCCGAATGTGGACTTTAAACCAATACCTGATCCTGACCGTAAACCTGACACTGGCCCAAGCCTTCACCCTGACCTGACCCAGGCAAAGACCATCAACCTAACCCTGACCCTAACAGTGACCCCGACCCAAACCTGAACACTAAACCAGAACCTGACTGTGAGCCTGACCCTTACTGTAACCCTAAATGTAACCCTGACCCTAACAATAACACGGGCCCTCTCCCGATTCCTATCGCTGAACCTAACCCTAGCACTAACCCCTAACCCTACCTCAGACCCTGACCCTAACCAGTTCTAACCCTAACCCTCAAACTAACTCTAACCCTAACACTAACCCTAAACTTTAACAATAACCATGACCCTATACCTGACTATGAACATAACCATAACCCTGAACTTTGCCTATACCAGACCCTGACCCTAAACCTGACCCTGGCCCTGACCCTAAACCTAACCATGACCCTAACACTGACCACTACATAACCATGTCCCTGACCCGAATGTGGACTTTAGACCAATACCTGATCCTGACAATAAACCTGACACTGGCCCTAATCTTCACCCTGACCCTGACCCAGGCCATGACCATAAACCTAACCCTGACCCTAACAGTGACCCTGACCCAGAACCTAACACTAACCCTGATACTGAATGTGAGCCTGACCCTAACTCTACCCCTAAATGTAACCCTGACCCTGACAAAAACACGGGCCCTCCGCCGAATCCTATCGCTGAACCTAACCCTAATACTATACCCTAAACCTACCACGGACCCTGACCCTAACCAGGTCTAACCCTAATCCTCAACCTAACTCTAACCCTAACACTAACCCTAAATTTTAACAATAACCCTGAACCTATAGCTGATTATGCTCATAACCCTAACCCTGAACTTTGCCTATACCAGACCCTGACCCTAAACCTGACCCTGGCCCAGACCCTAAACCTAACCATGACCCTAACAATGACTACTACATAACCCTGTCGCTGAACCAAATGTGGACTTTAGACCAATACCTGATCCCGACAATAAACTTGACACTGGCCCTAATCTTCACCCTGACCCTGACCCAGGCAAGACCAGAAACCTAACCCTGACCCTAACACTAACCCTGACACTGAATGTAAGCCTGACCCTAACTCTAACCCTAAACGTAACCCTGACCCTGACACTAACACGGGCCCTGACCGGAAACCTAATGCTGAACCTAACCCTAAAACTAACCCATAACATTATCCCTGACACTGACCCTAATCCTGACCCTCTCCCTGACCCTGATCAAACCCTAACTCTGAACTTTGCCTATGTCAGACCTTAACCTTAAACCTGACCCTGGCTTTGACCTTAAAACTGACCCTAACCCTGACTGTAAACCTAACTCTGACCCAATCCATGATCCTGAACAGAATCATAAACCAAAAGCTAACCCTGATCCTGAACCTACGCATAAAACAGAACCTAAACATAAAGCTGACCTTACCATAACCATGAACCTAACCCAGACCTGGACCCTAACCCTGACACTAAACCTGTCCCAAACCTAATCCTGACCCTGACATGAACCTTGCCCCCAAACCTAAACTTGAACCTGAATCTAAATCTGACCATGACCCTGAACCTGACCCTAAACCTTAACGTCACCCTAACACTGACCCTGACCCTGACTCAGACCATAACGCTAACCCTGACCCTACTGTGAGCCTGACCCTAAACCTAACCATGAACCTAAACCTAACCCTGAAACCTTCCCTAAGCCTTACACCAACCCTGGCCCCAATGACGTCTAACCCTAACCCTGACCCTAAGTCTTTCTTAACCCTAACCCTAACACTAACCTAGTCTAAACCCAGCTCTGTTCCCTCCAGCTGGGACAACAGCTGCAGCCAGGCCTCCCAGGGCTTGGGGGAGGCTGTATGGGGGTCACTGGATGGGCACTGCATTGAGTGGAGTGTGAGTCTTGAGCAGCTTGGGGATCGGCGGCTCAGGGAGCTCTGGTGCAGCAGGAAGTTTGTAAGAGGCCCCCAGGCAGTGGAGACCTCAATTCCATGACGACAGAGCCCAACGGAATTGGAACCCACGTATCCAGGCAACCCTTTACAGAGAAAACACTCCTGCCCAGCTCATTTCTAGGCACATCCTAAAGGAAGCAACATGTTCTTCTGCTGTACTGAAGCCGAGAGGATGCAGGGAGAAGAGAGCTCGCCCGCCAGACACGTCCCCTCCCTGGCAGGTCATATCAGGTTTCCCCAACGCCTCAGGCCCTTTGGCTAATAAACTCAAAAGGTGACACCAGGGGACTCAGAGTCATAGAGTCCCACACCTTCTGATCAACACGGGTGTAGCCCTAGGTCTCCTCCCCGTCTGTGTGTGTATGTGTGTGTGTGTGTGTGTGTGTGCGTGTGTGCCTCTGGGTGTCTGTGTGTGTTTGTGTGTAAAAGAGGACTCGACCATGCCATCATGAGTGGAGATGCCCCAAGAAGGATCAGGCTGATGAGGGTTTAGGTGTCTGGTGGGCAAGTCATGTTCACACCCCAGTTTAGTCTGGTTAAGAGGGATCGGGTGTAGGGTCTACACCCTTCTGCACAGGGTTTATCCTGAGACCCTGAAGGAATGGGTCCATGACCAAGGAGCAGGGCTAACCCTAACAGTAACCACTAACCATGACCCTGACATTGACTGTGAAACTGCCCTAAACCCTAAACCAAGTCATGAACATGACCCTGACCCTGACCTTGACTTTTATCCTGACCTGAACCCTAAACCTAAATCTAAGCCTGAAACTGACCCTGATGGGGACCTTGAACCTAAACCTAACTCTGACATTACCGAAAACATGACTCATACTAACATTGACCTGACCCTGACCCTAATCCTAACCCTGATGCTGACCTAACACTGACCCTAACCATTACCTTGACCATGACTGTGAGCCTACCATAACCTTAAAAGTAATGGTAACTCTAACCCTGACCCTAATACGAACCCTGAACGTACACCTCATGCTGACCCTGACCCTAACACTAGACCCTACCCTAAACCAAATCCTAACCCTGACCTTACACTGTCTAACCCTAACCCTAACCATACCCTACTTCTAACTCTAACCCTAACCCCAATCCCAAACCCTACCGCTCAAACCTAACTGTGACACTGAACCGAACATTGACCCTAAACCAAAGCCTGGCCCTAAACTTGAGCTTGGCCCTGAGCTTCACCTGACCCGGACCCTGACCCTAATCCAATCCATTACTCTAACACTGACTACTACATAACCCTGTCGTTGACACTAATGTGGACTTTAAACCAATACCTGATCCTGACCATAAACCTGACACTGGCCCTAGACTTCACCCTGACCCTGACTCAGGCAAACACCAGAAACCTAACCCTGAACCTAAAAGTGACCCTGACCCTGACCCTAACACTAACCCTGACACTGAATGTGAGCCTGACCCTAACTCTAACCCTAAACCTAACCCTCCCTGAAGTTCGTAAGAGGCCCCCAGGCAGTGGAGACCTCAATTCCCTGACGACAGAGCCCAACGGAATTGGAACCCACGTATCCAGGCAACCCTTTACAGAGAAAACACTCCTGCCCAGCTCATTTCTAGGCACATCCTAAAGGAAGCGACATGTTCTTCTGCTGTACTGAAGCCGAGAGGATGCAGGGAGAAGAGAGCTCGCTGCCTGACACGTCCCCTCCCTGGCAGGTCATATCAGGTTTCCCCAGCACCTCAGGCCCTTTGGCTAATAAAATCAAAAGGTGACACCAGGGGGCTCAGAGTCAGAGAGTCCCACACCTTCTGATCCACTGGTGTAGCCCTAGGTCTCTTCGCAGTCTCTCTCACTGTGTGTGTGTGTGTGTGTGTGTGTGTGTGTGTGCGCGCGCCTCTGAGTGTCTGTGTCTTTGTGTTGTATAGAGGACCTGGCCATGCCATCATGGGTGGAGATGCCCCAAGCAGGATCAGGCTGATGAGGGGTTAGATGTCTGGTGGGCAAGTAATGTTCACACCCCAGTTTAAGGCTGGTTAAGTGGGATTGGGTGGAGGGTCTACACCCTTCTGCCCAGAGTTTATCCTGAGACCTTGAAGAGATGGGTCCATACCCAGGAGCGGGGCTAACCCAAACAGTAACCACTAACCCTGACCCTGACACTGACTGTGAGCCTACACCAAACCCTAACCCAAGCCCTGATCTGACCCTGACTGTGATCCTGACCTGAACCCTAAACCTAAACCTAAGCCTGACACTCACCCTGATGTGGACCCTGAACTTAAACTTAAATCTGACCTTACCGTAACCATGACTCAAACCTAATCATGACACAGACCCTGACTCTAATCCTAACCCTGACGCTGACCTAACCCTGACCCTAACCCTAACTTAGACCGTGACTGTGAGCCTGACTCTAACCCTAAAGCTAAAGGTAACTCTAACCATGACCCTAATACGGACCCTGAACCTAAACCTAACGCTGAACCTAACCCTAAAACTAACAACCTAACCTTGTCCCTGACACTGATCCTAACCCGGTCTAACCCTAACCCTCAACTTACCTCTAACCCTAACCCTAACCCCACTTTAACAATAATCCTGACCCTCTCCCTGACCCATATCATAACCCTAACTCTGACCCAATCCGTGATCCTGAACAGAATCGTAAACCTAAAACTAAGCCTGATCCAGAACCTACTCATAAAACAGAACCTAAACATAAAGCTGACCATGAAACTAACCCTGACCCTGACCCTAACCCTGACACTAAAACTGTCCCAAATCTATCCCTGACCCTTACATGAATCTTGCCCTTAAACAAAAACTTGAACCTGACCCTAAATCTTACCATGACCCTGAACCTGACCCTAAACCTAACCGTCACCCTAACACTGAGCCTGACCCTGACTGTGACCGTAATGCTAACCCTGACCCTACTGTGAGCCTGACCCTAAACCTAACCATGAACCTAACCTTAACCCTGACCCCTACCCTAAGCCTTATGCTAACCCTGACCCCAATGACATCTAACCCTAACCCTGACACTAAGGCTTCTAAGCCTAATCCTAACACTAACCTGATCTAAACCCAGCTCTGTTCCCTCCAGCGGGGACAACAGCTGCACCCAGGCCTCCCAGGGTTGGGGGGAGGCTGTATGGGGGTCACTGTATGGGCACTGCATTGAGTGGAGTGTGAGCCTTGAGCAGCTCAGGGCCCGGGGACTCAGGGAGCTCTGGTGGAGCAGGAAGGTCGGTAAGGAGCACCCCGGATGTGGTGATTTGGCTTCCCTGACGACAGAGCCCAACGGAATAGGAACCCATGTATCCAGGCACCCCTTTACAGAGAAAATCCCCCTGCCCAGCTCATTTCTAGGCACATCCTAAAGGAAGCGACATGTTCTTCTCCTGTACTGAAACCGAGAGGATGCAGGGAGAAGAGAGCTCACCAGCCAGACACGTCCCCTCCCTGGCAGGTCATGTCAGGTTTCCCCAGTGCCTCAGGCCCTTTAGCTAATAAAATCAAAAGGTGACACCAGGGAGCTCAGAGTCAGAGAGTCCCACACCTTCTGATCCACGGGTGTAGGCCTAGTTCTCCTCCCCGTCTCTCTGTGTGTGTGTGTGTGTGTGTGTGTGTGTGCCTCTGGGTGTTTGTTAGGGTGTGTGTAAAGAAGAGCTGGCCATGCCATCATGGGTGGAGATGCCCCAGGCATGATCAGGCTGATGAGGGGTTAGATGTCTGGTGGGCAAGTCATGATCTTACCCTAGTTTAAGGCTGGTTAAGTGGGTTGGGTGGAGGGTCTACATCCTTCTGCCCAGGGTTTATCCTGAGACCCTGAAGGGTAGGGTCCATACACAGGAGCGGGTCTAACCCCAAAAGTAACCAATAACCCTGACCCTGACCCTGTCTGTGATCCTGACCTGAACCCTAAACCTAAACCTAAGCCTGACACTGACCCTGAATTGGTCCCTGAACTTAAACCTAACGCTATATTACTGTAACTAAGACTCATATGTAACCATGACCCTGACCCTGACCCTAATACTAACCCTGACGCTGACCTAACACTGACCCTAAGCCTACTCATGACTGTGACTGTGAGCCTGACCCTTACCCTAAACCTAAAGGTAACTCTAGCCATGACCCTAATACGGACCCTGAACCTAAACCTAACGCTGACCCTGACCCTAACACTAACCCGGACCCTAAACCAAACCCTAACCCTGACCTTACGCTGTCTAACCCCAACCCTAACCATAACCCTACTTCTAACTCTAACCCTAACCCCAATCCCAAACCCTACCGACAAACCTAACTGTGACACTGAACCGAACATTGACCCTAAACGAAAGACTGAACCTAAACCTGACCCTGTCCCTGACCTTCACCTGACCCAGACCCTGACCCTAATCCTAACCATGACACTAACACTGACCACTACATAATCCTGTCCCTGACCCGAATGTGGACTTTAAACCAATACCTGAACCTGACCCTAAACCTGACACTGGCACTAAACTTCACCCTGACTCTGACCCAGACCATGACCATAAACCTAACCCTGACCCTTACAGTGACCCCGACCCTGACCTGAACAACAAACCTGACCCTGACAGTGAGCCTGACCCTAACACTAACCCTAAATGTGACCCTGACCCTGACACTAACACGGGCCCTCCCCCGAATCCTATCGCAGAAACCCAACCCTAACACTAACCACTAACCCTACCACAGACCCTGATCCTAACAAGCTCTAACCCTAAACGTCAACCAAACGCTAACCCTAACACTAACCCTAACTTTAACAATAACCCTGACCCTATACCTGACTATGATCATAACCCTAACCCTGAACTTTGCCTATACCAGACCCTGACCCTATACGTGACCCTGGCCCTGAGCCTAAACCTAACCATGACCCTAACACTGACCACTACATAACCCTGTCTCTGACCCGAATGTGGACTTTAAACCAATAACTGATCCTGACTGTAACCCTGACACTGGCCCAAGACTTCACCCTGACCCTGACCCAGACCATGACCATAAATCTTACCCTGACCCTAACAGTGACCCGACCCTGACCTGAACACTGAACCTGACCCTGACTGTGAGCCTGACCCTAACTCTAACCCTAAAAGTAACCCTGGCCCTGACACTAACACGGGCCCTGACCCAAAACCTACCGCTGAACCTAACCCTAAAACTAACCCCTAAAATTATCACTGGCCCTGACCCTAACCCGGTCTAACCCTAACCCTCAACCTACCTCTAACCCTAACCCTAACCCCACTTTAACAATAATCCTGACCATCTCCCTGAACCGGATCATAACCCTAACTCTGAACTTTGCCTATGTCAGACCTTAACCTTAAACCTGACCCTGGCTTTGACCTTAACATTGACCCTAACCCTGACTGTAAACCTAACTCTCACCCAATCCGTGATCCTGACAGAATCATAACACTAAAGCTAACCCTGATCCTGAACCTACACATAAAACAGAACCTAAACATAAAGCTGACCTTACCATAACCATGAACCTAACCCTGAACCTGAACCTAACCCTGACACTAAACCTGTCCCAAACCTAACCCTGACCCTGATATGAACCTTGCCCCCAAACCTAAACTTGAACCTGACCCTAAATCTGACCATGACCCTGAACCTGAACCTAAACCTAACCGTCACTAACACTGACCCTGACCCTGACTCTGACCATAACCTTAACCGTGACCCTACTGTGAGCCTGACCCTAAACCTAACCATGAACCTAACCCTAACCCTGACCCCTACCCTAAGCCTTACGCTAACCCTGACCCCAATGACGTCTAACCCTAACCCTGATCCTAAGTCTTTCTTAACCCTAACCCTAACACTAACCTAGTCTATACCCAGCTCTGTTCTCTCCAGCGGGAACAACAGCTGCACCCAGGTCTCCCAGGAGCTTATGGGAGGCTGTATGGGGTCATTGGATTGGCACTGCATTAAGTGGAGGGTGAGCCTTGAGCAGCTTGGGGACTGGTGGCTCAGGGAGCTCTGGTGCAGCAGGAATTTTGGTAAGGAGCCCCCAGGCAGTGGTGACCTCACTTCCCTGATGACAGAACCCAACGGAATTGGAACCTTTGTATCCAGGCACCCCATTACAGAGAAAACCCCCCATCCAAGCTCATTTCAAAGCAAATCCTAAAGGAAGCGACATGTTCTTCTGCTGTACTGAAGCCGAGAGGATACAGGGAGAAGAGAGCTCGCCTGCCAGACACATCCCCTCCATGGCAGGTCATATCAGGTTTCCCCAACGCCCAAGGCCCTTTGGATAATAAACTCAAAAGGTGACACCAGGGGGCTCAGAGACAGAGAGTCCCACACCTTCTGATCAACCAGTGTAGCCCTAGGTCTCCTCCCCGACTGTGTGTGTGTGTGTGTGTGTGTGTGTGTGTGTGTGTGTGTGTGCCTCTGGGTGTCCGTGTGTCTGTGTGTAAAGAGGACCTGGCCATGCCATGCCATCGTGGGTGGAGATGCCCCAAGCAGGATCAGGCTGATGAGGGTTTAGATGTCTGGTGGGCAAGTTATGTTCACACCCCGGTTTAAGGCTGGTTAAGGGGGATCGGGTGGAGGGTCTACACCCTTCTGCCCAGGGTTTATCCTGAGACCCTGAACGGATGGGTCCATGACCCAGGAGCGGGGCTAACCCTAACAGTAACCACTAATCCTGACCCTGACACTGACTGTGAGCCTGCCCCAAACCCTAACCCAAACCTTGACCCTGACCCTGACCCTATCTGTGATCCTGACCGGAACCCTAAACCTAAACCTAAGCCTGACACTGACCCTGATGTGGACCCTGAACCTAAACCTAACATTGATATTACTGTAACTAAGACTCATAACTAACCATGACCCTGACCATGACCCTAATCCTAACCCTGACGCTGACATAACCCTGACCCTAACCCTACCCATGACCGTGACTGTGAGCCTGACCCTAACCCTAAACCTAAAGGTATCTCTAACCATGACCCTAATACGGACCCTGAACCTAAACCTAATGCTGACCCTGACCTTACGCTGTCTAACACTAACCCTAACCATAACCCTACTTCTAACTCTAACTCTAACCCCAATCCCAAACGCTACCGACTAACCTAACTGTGACACTGAACCAAACATTGACCCTAAACCAAAGCCTGACCCTAAACCTGACCCTGGCCCTGACCTTCACCTGACCCTGACCCTGACCCTTATCCTAACCATGACACTAACACTGACCACTACACAATCCTGTCCCTGACCCGAATGTGGACTTTAAACCAATACCTATACCTGACCCTAAACCTGACACTGGCGCTAAACTTCACCATGACCCTCACCCAGACCATGACCATAAATCTAATCCTAACGCTAACAGTGACGCCGACCCTGACCTGAACACTAAACCTGACCCTGACTGTGAGTCTGACCCTAACACTAACCCTAAATGTGACCCTGACCCTGACACTAACACGGGCCCTCCCCCGAATCCTATCGCTGGTCCCAACCCTAACACTAACCACTAACCCTACCACAGACCCTGATCCTAACAAGCTCTAACCCTAAACGTCAACCAAACGCTAACCCTAACACTAACCCTAACTTTAACAATAACCCTGACCCTATACCTGACTATGATCATAACCCTAACCCTGAACTTTGCCTATACCAGACCCTGACCCTATACGTGACCCTGGCCCTGAGCCTAAACCTAACCATGACCCTAACACTGACCACTACATAACCCTGTCTCTGACCCGAATGTGGACTTTAAACCAATACCTGATCCTGACTGTAACCCTGACACTGGCCCAAGACTTCACCCTGACCCTGACCCAGACCATGACCATAAATCTTACCCTGACCCTAACAGTGACCCGACCCTGACCTGAACACTGAACCTGACCCTGACTGTGAGCCTGACCCTAACTCTAACCCTAAACGTAACCCTGACCCTGACACTAACACGGGCCCTGACCCGAAACCTAACGCTGAACCTAACCCTAAAACTAACCCCTAACATTATCACTGACACTGACTCTAACCTGGTCTAACCCTAACCCTCAACCTACCTAGCCCTAACCCTAACCCCACTTTAACAATAATCCTGACCCTCTACCTGACCCTGATCATAACCCTATCTCTGAACTTTGCCTATGTCAGACCTTAACCTTAAACCTGACCCTGGCCTTGACCTTAACACTGACCCTAACCCTGAATGTACACCTAACTCTGACCCAATCCAAGATCCTGAACAGAATCTTAACCCTAAAGCTAACCCTGATTCTGAACCTACTCATAAAACAGATCCTAAACATAAAGCTGACCTTACCATAACCATGAACCTAACCCTGACCCTGACATGAACCTTGCCCCCAAACCAAAACTTGAACCTGACCCTAAATCTGACCATGACCCTGAACCTGACCCTAAACCTAACCGTCACCCTAACACTGACCCTGACCCTGACTCTGACCGTTACGCTAACCGTGACCCTACTGTGAGCCTGACCCTAAACCTAACCATGAACCTAACCCTAACCCTGACCCCTACCCTAAGCCTTACGCTAACCCTGACCCCAATGACGTCTAAACCTAACCCTGACCCTAAGTCTTTCTTAACCCTAACCCTAACTCTAACCTAGTCTAAACCCAGCTCTGTTGCCTCCAGCGGGAACAACAGCTGCACCCAGGCCTCCCAAGGGTTGGGTGGAGTCTGAATGGGGGTCACTGGATGGGCACTGCATTGAGTGGAGTGTGAGCCTGAGCAGCTTGTGCACCGGTGGCTCAGGGAGCTCTGGTACAGCAGGAAGTTTGGTAAGGAGCCCCCAGGCAGTGGTGACCTCACTTCCCTGACGACAGAGCCCAACGGAATTGGAACCCACGTATCCAGGCAACCCATTACAGAGAAAAAACCCCTGCCCAGCTCATTTCTAGGCACATCCTAAAGGAAGCGACATGTTCTTCTGCTGTACTGAAGCCGAGAGGATGCAGGGAGAAGAGAGCTCGCCCACCAGACACGTCGCCTCCCTTCAGGTCAGATCATGTTTCCCCAATGCCTCAGACCCTTTGGATAATAAAATCAAAAGGTGACACCAGGGGGCTCAGAGTCAGAGAGTCCCACACCTTCTGATCCACGGGTGTAGCCCTAGGTCTCTTCCCCGTTTCTGTGTGTGTGTGTGTGCCTCTGGGTGTCTGTGTGTCTGTGTGTAAAGAGGACCTTGCCATGCCATCGTGGGAGGAGATGCCCCAAGCAGGATCAGGCTGATGAGGGTTTAGATGTCTGGTGGGCAAGTTATGTTCACACACCAGTTTAAGGCTGGTTAAGGGGGATCAGGTGGAGGGTCTACACCCTTCTGCACAGGGTTTATCCTGAGACCCTGAATGGATGGGTCCATGACCCAGGAGCGGGGCTAACCCTAACAGTAACCACTAACCCTGACCCTGACACTGACTTTGAGCCTGCCCCAAACCCTAACCCGAACGCTGACACTGACCCTGACCCTGACACCATTATGCCCCGCCAATGCTTAAGTACGAAGAGGGCACAAACACGCATTGTGACCCTCAGCGTGAGTCCTGTCCTCTAGTAAGTCCTCTCAGTGGCTGGACCATTAGACGTCATAATGGGCTTGCCATGCCCCTAGGCCCCAAGTTTTAACCAGCTTTCTGGTTGTCCCATCGCCCCTCCCCTGGGCTCTGCTCTGGAAACTCTCTTTTGGTGGGACACCTGAGGTAAAAACAAAGCAAAACCAACTCCTCCCATCTCAAAGAATAACCCCAAACTCTTCGGATCGGGCCAAATGCCCAGAGAGGAAGACTCGTCCATGGCCCATGAGGCCACCCGGACATTCCACGGCCATCAGTGACACAATATCCAGAGACAAAATCTTGAGCAAGCATCTCACACTCGCCCCCTTGTTCATATCCTGAAGAGTTCTCCTCACTGTCTGTAGATCAGTCCTGCAATACCTACGACCCGAAACCTAAGCCGAGTTTGTGTTTTCAGACAACTGTCCCCACAGCCCTGGCCCACAAAACCTACAGGCACAGGTTCTTGGAGCCAAACCTGAGGACTGTACCTGGGAATTCTGCCCATTCCATTGGCCACAAAACTAGAAATAGGATGATAAACCTCCAAAGTGCCCGGGGCCATCCCAATAGTGTTGACTGCCCAGGAAAAACAAGGGCGGTCTGACACCAGCTGAGCATCTACCTGCACTTAGACCCGTGGACAGATGTCCCCAGAGGTAAATTGCAATGAGCAGGCCCCTAGATCCTAATCGGATCCATTGCTTTGTTGTCCAGGCATCTCTCCTCAGAGGCCTGGATTCCAATAGCAGCATATGGCTGTTTCTTGAGGCACCCATCAGAAGAAATCTCGTCTCCACGTGGGAATCTTGCACGTTGGAGCTGAGTCAAAGCCTCTGGTTAGGAGAACCCTTCAGGGACCCTGTGCCACTGCCTCATTCCAAGTTCTCCATGGACACAAACCCACATTAGGACCCATCCACAAGAGAGTTCATTTCAACTCAACCCTCTCAGTTTCTCCCCCAGATCCAGCAGATCTAACCTGTCTTGTCACTAGGACACAAGAGGAATGAGAGTCGGGCTTCCCAGCTATCCATCCTTAGAACCCTACTCGGAATCGATCCGTATGGGAAGTCCTGGAGCCAACCAACAGGTCTCAATCGCCCTGCAGAAGAATCTTTACGGTTTGGAGCATCTCACAACTCCCATCATGGGAAAAATTCCATAGCCTCGTGATCCACCACCTCTTCATGAAGAGGGCCATAAGGGACAAAAACTCCAACCTGAGCGTTCGTCAGATCCTCACCTGATTTCAGATGCACGAGATCTTGTTTCATCTGCAGAGCGTACCTGCCATGCCCTTGCCCAGACCCTAAGGTTGCTTGTGTTCTCAGACTTCTGTCCTCAACTCCTGGCCCACAAGCCCTCCAGTTTGGCAATTCCAGAACTACAATGCAGCCCTCTGCCTGCCTTCCAGAAGAAAAAACATTGCCCTCTGGGGCTAACCAGAAACCCCTGAAATATATGGGGGAAATATCCCTAGAAAAACAGCAATAATAAACTGGCTGCTCTTTATTGATCCAGATCCTGCGGTAGGCAAAGAAGAGCTGGTTTTAGCCAGAGGATGATCTCCGTTTGTCTTCATGATCTGGCATTTCCTGCAAGCCAGGCATGGGGCTCTGCACTAGAGCTGCAAATGCTGAGGGGCCCTAACTGTCCCTTTTCTCTTCTCAGGGGGACAACGAGCATGTCCATGGGTAGTGTGACAGGCTTTACGACAGGGAGATAAAAGACTGCCAGGGTAGGTTGGAGCTGGGAAAAGCCACTTAGGAACAGATTTTCAGGGGAGGTGATAGACAAGGCCAAAGCGAAGAATGAGGATGAGTGTGTCAAGTTTCAAAGTGCCAGGAGGCAGCACAGTGCATTCGGGAAACTACAGCAAGTTCATGACAACCGACAGTTGATCTGGCAGCATCACCTGGGGATGGAGGCTGAGCCCCGGGGTTAACAGTGGGGGTGAGATGGTTTGTATACTATGCCGAGGAGGTGAGGTACTACAATGTGGGGGTACAGGGAGCTACCGGAGGATTTCAAATATCAGAATCGTAACCGTAATAGTGTATTTAAATGCATCCTAGCTTTCATCAAGTGTAAGATGCACTATAGTTTATGTTCGACTAAGAAAGAGAAATGCTGTCAGTTAAACTAGGTATGTCATCAAGTGCAAGGTGAGGGCCACCTTAAGAGATATTAAAATAGGGGGGGGGCAAATCTTAGAAAAGTAAATTGTGGTACTAGAATAATTAAGAAAAGTTCGAACACTTGGATCAACTAAAAAAGTGATTATTGCTTACCATGTGCCCCAAACTATATTAAGTCTTAGAACAAGAGACGTTCTCATCTTGATGCCGCGCAGCTGTTAGACCCAAAGTAAGAGCGCAGTAGCCAACGACCAGCAGGCCCCATGTACCATGTGAAGACTCTAAGTGCAACTGCCTTTGAGAGAGGAAACGGTTGAGATTGGGCTTTATGAGGTAGAGAATTATTAGCTGGGAAAGTAGGAAAATTGACACAAAATCGGAATTGATGCCCCTACATGACAGAGTTGGTGAAACTTCCCTTCTCAGAGACCTTGAGGCTCCTCAGAAATGTATTTTTCATTTTGGACAGAACATTCAGGATAAATATGATCTGTTCGAGTTCCTGGTTCTCTCATCAGGACTGTTTCGTAGGCTTCACTGGCACAAGAAAAGGGTTTTGATAGTCCAGGGTAAATCCTGACAAAAGGAAAGCACGGTATCTATGAAAAATTAACCACTCAGAAGAAAACAACAGATAAAAGGCCAGAACGACCTGACCCTGCAGGATAGGTAAGGCTGGTCCGGCAACAGGGGTAGAGGGGAAGTGCCCATCTCCTGCTAGAAAAGCTAGAGAAGACCCCTTCCGGAGAGACCACCAGGAGAGGAGAGCAGTAGGTGCTGATGATGAATATTTTAATCAGCCGAGAAGGTCATAATGACAAAGTTCCACGATCAGAGTAAACATATGGGATTAAAAAACAAAAAATTAAAAAAAAAAGATTTTTTTTAAAAAGACTTTTTTTTAAAGGAATTTAAACAAAAGTCCTTTTTAAGAGACAGTTGGCTGTTTAAACCAAAAGTACACCTCACTGAGAGAATTGCCGCATTATTTATTGGGGTAGAAAGAACCTGGAATGTAGAAAGACCCATTCTGCAGAGGAAAAAATTAAAATCACTAACAGGCCTCATGCCTTGCACAGCCAGTGGCTAGAATCCCTGCCTCATGAGACCCTGTGCTAGAAGACCGCTAGAACCATCTCAACAATGTTAGTCTTTCTTGGAAGCCAACAAGTGTTTGCCCAGTTAAGAGCACTGTAACAATCAGTCACATTACGTTATAATGATTGTCGATATCTTTAAAAGCCTTGTCAAGTTCCTTTTTGAGTAACCCTCACCCCACCCTTAGAGAAATTTATCTGTGGTTCACCTCTTTGAAATACCTCATTGTTGTTGCACATTTATCATAGCCAAAAAAAAAAAAAAAAAAAAAAAAAAGCTTTTTATTAACAAAGTGTTCAGAAGGGGGCGCCACTGTAAACAATGAGAGTTTTCGCTGCCGGGACAATTTTGTTGCAAAAGCAGCTGAAAGCAATCAGGTTAGACCGAGCAAGGGCTGGAGGCATTTTTAAAATTACAAAAACCGAACCAAATCAAACCAAAACAAAAATCAAAAATCAAAACCAATGGCCAAGATTTCAAGTTTGCTACTAAAGGCATGACATTCTCCTAAGACATGCGAGTGACTTGATCAATATATTTATATATTTATATTTGAAGAAGGAACTATTTGATGCAGCAAATCCACGTTGATTAAATATTACGAGATATGGGGGAACCTGGATGGCTCAGTGGGTTAAGCCTCTGACTTTGGTTCAGGTCATGATCTCAGGGTCATGGGATGGAGCCCCGCAGCGGGCTGTCTGCTCAGCGGGGAGCCTGCTTCCTCTCTCTTGCCTAACTGCCTACTTAATCTCTCTCTCTCTCTCTGTCAAATAAATACATAAAATCTTTAAAAAAAAAATTACCAGATATGGGGTCTCCTGCGTGGCTCAGTGGTTTAGGCCTCTGCCTTCCGCTCAGGTCATGATTTCAGGGTCCTGGGATGGAGCCCCACATCGGGCGCTCTGCTCAGCGGGGAGCCTGCCTCCCCCCTCTCTCTCTGCCTGCCTCTCTACCTACTTGTGATCTGTCTGTCAAATAGATAAATAATATCTTTAAAAAAAGAATTACTAGGTGTGAAATACATCGAGGGTATGGGAAGGAAAATGATTTCACCTGAACTGACGAGGAAGTGGTTGAAGCCTGAATTAAAGTTCTATAAAAAGAGTAAAGACCTGGGAAATATATGGGGAAAAAATCCCTAGACAAACAGCAATAATAACTGGCTGCTCTTTATTGATCCAGATCCTGCGGTAGGCAAAGAAGAGCTGGTTTTAGTCAGAGGATGATCTCCGTTTGTCTTCATGATCTGGCATTTCCTGCAAGCCAGGCATGGGGCTCTGCACTATAGCTGCAAATGCTGGGGCGCCCTAACTGTCCCTTTTCTCTTCTCAGGGGGACAATGGGCATGTCCATGGTGCAGTGTGACAGGCTTTACCACAGGGAGATAATACACTGCCAAGGGTAGGTTGGAGCTGGGAAAAGCCACTTAGGAACAGATTTTCAGGGGAGGTGATAGACAAGGGCAAAGCGAAGAATGAGGATGAGTGTGTCAAGTTTCAAAGTGTCAGGAGCCAGCACAGTGCATTCGGGAAACTACAGCAAGTTCATGACAACGTACAGCTGATCTGGCAGCATCACCTGGGGATGGAGGCTGAGCCCCGGGGTTAACACTGGGGGTGAGAAGGTTTGTATACTTGGCGAGGAGGTGATGTACTACACTGTGGGGCCCAGGGAGCTACCGGAGGATTTCACATATCAGAATCATAACCATAATAGAGTATTTAATTGCATCCTAGCTTTCATCAAGGGTAAGATGCACTATAGTTTATGTTCGACTAAGAAAGTGAAATGCTGTCAGTTAAACTAGGATATGTCATCAAGTGCAAGGTGAGTGCCACCTTAAGAGATATTAAAATGGGGGGGGTGGAAAAATCTTAGAACTATAAATTGTGGTACTAGAATAATTAAGAAAAATAATACAAGAACACTTGGATCAACAAAAAAATTGATTATTGCTTACCATGTGCCCCAAACTATATTAAGTCTCCAAAAATTTTATATCATTTGATAGGTTAGATATATATAAAATTACATTTAAAGTTTTAAAAATATCAGCAAATATTTTCATTTAAATGCAAATTTCAAAGAAAATCTACTTTTCCAAACACGACTTTTTATCCTATTGTTTTTTAATTTTGTCGACAACTGATAAAATGTTTAGCGAGACTATAAATGTTTGATCGAAAAAAATGATTAATAGATGTAGGTTCAAATTATTATGTTCCATTAAAAATGATTTAGTCTTTGATGAACATCTGTTTGGTAATATGTTGTATCCAGATATAGTAAATTAATGACATATATAAAATTATAGGGAAATGACACCTTCCGTTCCATTATGAGTAGAGCTTTTAAAATGCTATTTGTCACAACCTGTCATCTTGTCATTATGTAGCATTATGTAACATTTAAAAAATGTATACTCTTCACTTTGAAGTCTTTTAGAAATCTAAAATATGACTTTCTATGGTTTGTGTTTCCATATTCCTTTATTGCCAGTTTGAACAAATCCACATGCTTGGATTCAAAGGTAATAAATTCCTCTTATTTGGAAAAATGATGTTTATTTTTGTTCTCTCACCCTTCGCAGGTGGTTTCATTTTAGCACACTTCAGAGTTATAATTTCATGCTTATTAAAACATTTATTATGATCTACGTAGATGAATGAAATTTTTATTTATTAAATTATTTGTCAAAAAAACTGTTATTTTTAAAAATGTATTTCCTTTGAAGGGTTATTTTAGAGCATTCAGAGAGGATCTAGGAGCGTGGTATTATGCAATTTTTAAGTAGGTATGAAATGGTTATTTATATGATTGTTTCTTTAAGGCTTATGTATATTGTCCATTATATGCTATAAAATATTTTGAAAGTAAATTTAAGGTATGTTTTACATAGTTTATATTTTGGAAAAAAAATATTGAAATGACTTATGAAATTCAGTATACTCTCAACATTATTTTTTTCTGAAATTTACAAATTGTCTACTGAACCTATTATATGGCAGATATTTTCCAAAGTGGTGGTATCATGATATATGCCAACAACAGTTTAGATTTTTTTGTTGCTTCTCAATCTAGCTCAGACGAAGTACAATTAGCCTTTATAATTTTAGCCATTCTAATAGATATGTAAGCATGTCTCATTATGATTTTAATTTGTATTTCTTTAATGTCTAAATGTTGAGAAATTTGTCATGTGCTTATAAGCCATCCATATCCTTTTGGTGACATGTCTCTGCAATAATTTTCTTCACATGTAAAATTGGATACTCTGTTTGGTTATTAGTAAGGTTTTTTATTTTTATTCATTTTTTAATAATCAGAGTAGATGTCCATTATCATATATATAATTTGCAAATCCCTTCTCCATCTTTACGGTTTCTCAATGGAGCTTTGATAGCTGTGCTTTCAAGAAAGTGCTACTTCTTTCCTGGTACACGGAGGAATGACTAGAACATTATCAATGTTGACCTTTGCAAAGAAAATCATGGCTTAAGATATATGAAGTATGCGGTTGTTGGGAGTGTTCTGTAATATCAAGCATATCTAGTTAGTTGATAATTTTGTTCAAGTCTTAAATATCTTACCAATTTGATGACCATTTGTCTATATACTCTTAAAATAAAGGTGTTGAAATTTTTTTCCATTTCTCTTCTAAGGTAGAAGTTATGATTTTTGTTCTTAGTTTTTCCCTATATATCCCCAACACAGTTATTAAATATTAAAAGTCAAGAATTATTATACTCCCTGAGGAATTCATCCTTTTACTCTTCGGTAATTTTGACTTGATCTTTATGTCTGATAATGAAATTTGCTTTAAAATCACTTTTCATTATCTTGATATAACCACCAAAGTTATAGTGTGATTAGTGTTTATATAGCATATTTTTTCTTTTACTTTTTAAAGCACTTCTATATTTAATCCTGACCAAAAAAAAAAACAGCTTTTTAGCTCTGGAAGCACATTTCTAAATTATCTTTTTTTTTTTAAATGAAGCAGTAGCAATTTTTGTTAAGGAACCTAAAGTGAAAGTAGGATTAGAAATTTATTTATTTATTTATTTAGGAAAAGATTTTATTTTGTTTATTGACAGCAAGAGAGAGAAAGAGAGAGAGAGAGAGAGTGGAAGCGCACAAGCGGGGGGAATCACGTGCAAAGGGAGAGGAAGAAGCAAGCTCCTTGTGGTGCAAGTAGTCCTATGCAGGGCTGGAGCCCTGTACACTGGAATCATGACCTCAGCCAAAGGCAAACATATGCTTAAACAACTGAGTCATCCAGGCACCCCTAGAAAATTTAAAAAAAAAAAGACCTTTAAAAAACATTTTGTTTATTTCTTTTTTTAAAAATATTTTATTTATTTGACAGTCAGAGAGATAGGAAGAGGAACTATAAGCAGGGCAGAGGGAAAAGGAGAAGCAGGTTTCCCACTGAGCAGAGAGCCTGATGTGGGGCTCCATCCCAGGACTCTGGGATCATGACCTGAAAAGAAGGGACACTTATGGAGGAAGCCACCCAGACACCTCTTTTCTTTGTTTTTAATATATGGCAACTGATGCTTCCCAGCCACGAGGAGCACATTACCCATTGATTAAATCTTTGATAACAACCTATTTAAAAAGGTGTGTAAATATATACTTACTCAGATTTATACACTTTGTGTTTTCTTCATAGTTTGGGGCTGGACCCCATGGTGACAACACTGCTTTCAGCCTTTGCCTTCCCATCTTTTGATACCAGGTATTTGGTCAGCAAAGCAAATTAGTATCAAAATTAATAAGCCCTTGGCACCATATCTCTGGAGCAGGGGTTGCTCTTAGCCAAGGCCCAGAGCAGTTGACCTCCCCTCGCTAGTGCTATAGCCCCAAGGACTAGGTCCCTGCCACCAGAACTCAGTCTTACATGTTATGCTAAGCAGACAAAACCAAAACAGGAAAGCTCTGACACCTTTCACTGGCATGCCTCATGTCCCCCTCCCAATGACGTCCAGGCAGTACCAGATGCCAGGGAGGGGTCTTGGTCCAACATATGGGCGGGAAGGAAGTAGCCACGAGCAAGTACCTGCCTCTCTGTGCCTTTCTTTCATGAGCAGGTTGTAAGGAGGAGGAAGAGGAAGGCGAAGAGAGGTGAACTTCAAGGGGTGAAGGCCTCAGGTAGGCATCTGGCTCCTGCCAGTAGGAAAAGGACAAAGGAGAAGGCAGTGAGTCTTGCAGGGAGGGTGGGGGGTAAGGGTTACAGCTTATGACAGAATCTGGACAGGGTAATAGGGATACTAGTCATTTGAGTCCACCATTGGCAAGCTGGACTGTGTGTCAGGGCAGATAGGCCTCCCTGGGCAACGGCACATGAGAGAAAGTAGAATTCTTCTCTGAGGAGCAGGTTGAGCTTCAGGTGTTGGGAAAGCATAGACAGTATTGTTCCAGGGCCAAGGACAGGTCCAGGTACTCCTGGTTGGAGGTCAAGGCCACAGTATGATCCAGGTCTTCTACCAGCAGCTTGAAGGAACCACATGCCAGCCACCCCTCATTATTGTGTATAACTCTCTGTTGCACTTATTGGCTTATCCATCAAATGACTCCTTCAGCAGCTTGAAAACCACCTCCACAGGCACTTCAGGATATGGGAGGCTTCCAGATTGAAGATTTTGCACAGGATCACCCCAAAAGACCAGAAGTCACTCTGGTGGATGTAGCTCTGGTCAAACATGGCCTTAGGGACCATCCACTTCACAGGCAGTCCACTGTTGGTTGTCTTTTTATAGTTACTGATGTGGTGATATCTCTGGCAAGGCTGAAGTCTGAGATCTTCATCATGTTGTCCTTTGTCACCAGCACTTCCCTGGTGGCCAGGTCTTGGTGTATGCACTTCTTGGAGGCAAGGTACTCCATGCCTCAGGCTACCTGATAGGCACAGGATACCAGGTCCTTGGAGGAGAGTTGCTCTGCTGCATTGTGGCTGATATTGTAACAGTACTCCCGGTCAGGAGGCCTCTGGGCCTGCAGGTACTCCTGTATGTTATCTTTGGAGGCCTATTCCATGAGAGTGTACGAAGGACCATCCTGTGTGCAGAACCCAGCAGGTTGATGGTGTCCTTCTTCTGTCCAATCATCTTCATCATCTCCATTTATGAGATTAGGTTAACAGGTCTTTCTCTATTGCATCTGACTTCAACATCTTCACAGAAACTTTAGTCAAATGGTTGGATTTGTCTTTGTCCAGCCCAATGGCCTCCTCCAACACCACCTGCCCAAAGTAGGCCTGTCTTAGGGGTCTGCCTAAACTGCCTACAACCAGCCTGCCTCAAGGCAGTTATGAACTCTAGATTATCCTCAAAAACATTAAACCACAAGCTAAAAATTCTCTTCACTAGGTCTCTGTCGCAGGTCTAATTTTCTTATCTTTCATTATTTATCTTTTTCCTAATTCTTATTTTCAGTATAGTTTATTTTGCTTCCAGGTGTTTCCCCTGGTTTCTGTATGCTGTTTCATAGGGAAGAATTATCCTGTCATAAAATTATTTCTTGAGCATTCATTATATCTCTCAGTTAAAATGGGTTCTTTTATGGTATTGATTCATTTGAGTTTTCTCAAAATGGGAAGAATTTTCAAAATGGTGTTTTCCTCAAGGTTCAGAGTATGTCTTTGCCTCATCTTTAAGCTTTTTGAAATTCACTTTACAAATTCTTGTCCCTCTTTTTATCTTTTTAAAATAAAATGTTTTATTTTTACTATTTTTTTATTTGAGTATAGTGATATTCAGTGTTACATTGGTTTCAGGTTTTCAATATCTCCATACATTATTCTATGATCACTATAAATATAGCCACCATCTGTCACCATATAACACTATTATAATATCATTGATTATATTCTCTATACTGTCCCAGATCTCTTTTTAAAACCTCTAATTTTTATGTTTTTTGTTATTCCAATTTTCAACCATCATTTTACATGGTAACTTTAATAAAATATGCCTGATTACACACTTTTTGCTGAAAACCATAGCATTTGATTTATAGTAGTCTTCTTCTTCCTCTTTTTTTTAAATTAACATATAATGTATTATTAGCCCCAGGGGAACAGGTCTGTGAATCGCCAGGTTTACACACTTCACAGCACTCACCACAGCACATACCCTCCCCAATGTTCATAACCCCACCACCCTCTCCCTCCCTACCCTCCCCACCCCCCGGCAACTCTCAGTTTGTTTTGTGAGATTAAGAGTCTCCTATGGTTTGTCTCCCTCCTGATCCCATCTTGTTTCATTTACTCTTTTCCTGTCCCCCAAGCACCCACATTGCACCTCCATTTCCTCATATCAGAGAGATCATATGATAGTGTCTTTCTCTGGTTGACTTATTTTGCTAAGCATAATACCCTCTAGTTCCATCCATGTCATCGCAAATGGCAAGATTTCATTTCTTTTGATGGCTGCATAGTATTCCATCGTATATATATACCGTTCATTTCTTGATGAACATCTAGGTTCTTTCCATAGTTTCGCTATTGTGGATATTTCTGCTATAAACATTTGGTGCACATGCCCCTTTGGATCATACACTAGTCTTCTTTACCTCTATCAGAAACCCAGGAAGCTTTATTTATTTATTTACTCACATAAACACATGATCCAACACAACGTTTATTGTTGTTCAAATGTATTATAATGTCTTACCACTTAACACTATGCTAACTGTTCTCTTTCACTGTCTGACTAAATCCTCATCATCACTATGCCATTTAATGACAAAGAACAATTGAACTCAGAGTTCTCTCCATATCAGGGAATGAAGACTCCACCCTTCTGTTTGTGCTGGTAAAATAAATGTTGATATTGTCTGTCCTGCACATACCCCATCCTGTTCACCGGAATATTCACCATCAAAATATATACAAAATAAAAACCATACCTCACCACTTCTATTACCACCCAGCATGCTAAAAACACCATCATATATGTTCCTGAATTATTGACTTGATTGATAGCCCCACTTCCACAATGGAATATTATTTAATGCTAGAGAAATGAATTACCAAGCCATGAAAAGATATGGATATAAATATTTAATAAATATTTGATTTTAGGCTTCTACCAGTCTATCAATAGTATTAGTATATTTTAACAGTGAATGCTCAGCATTCATGAATTTACCTAATAAAATATTTTGGGTTCAATATTTTAAATACTTCAACCTCTATGATTATATTCCTAATAATTTTGAATTGGGGTAAATAAACCTTAACTTTTTGTAACTTGTTTCAATATGCAAAAGAGCTCAATGAAATTTTAGAAAATAAAAATTTACAAAAAAAGAGTTTAGTTTACTATTGCCAAATAATTTAAAACTTTATCTTATATTCAAATACATATATTTTTCTAAATTGATTTATATGCTACTAAAACCAAAAACTTTTAGTTATACTAGATTTCATATCATGCAACCAATGCCAGGAAGCCATCTATCGATGACTTGTCTTAAATAGAGTTAAGATGGGCGTTATAACAATGCAAGATGGAAACAAAGATAGTATAACAATTGGTGTTACATAACTTTTCTGTTTTGATCAAGTTACTAATCTACAAAAGGCTTTTATCAGTGACAGACTTGGGAATTTAACAAAACTTTTAAACTAGCATGTGCGACTCATTCCTAGAAAACAACACAACCAATAACACTTTATTTAGATTAAATCATGACTATTTCTCCATTTGAATAAAAAAGGTAGCAACCCCAATAAGTTTTTTGAACGTGAAAAGTTGAAATGCTGTAATGCTCCTAAGGAATCAAATGATCCAGTCATGAAATACAAAAAAATGATATAAATACCAAAGTGTTTGTATAATTGTAATGTACAACTGCCCATTATTGTTCAAGAGTGTAGGCTTGTACAAGAACTCTATAAAAGAACTCCACTTCTAAACTGTGGAAAATATGTTCCCTTTCTCCCTATATACAACTATTAAGCCATTCATTTAGCTTTTAAAATATCCACTTAATACAGGCTTTTTACTCATTTGAACCTGGCAGCAGGGTTCTATTCTTATTGCTTACATCTGAAGGATAGACTTCTAGCATAAGAGGTAAAGCCCATAAAGGAGCCCAATAATAACAACAAAATACAGTTTAGTGATCCCTTACAATCTGCCAGCTACCTTTCTGAGAATACTTCAATTAATAAAACATATAAAATAGCTGACCAGAAAGAGCTTACATTCTTTTGAAATATAATAGTGAAATAAACCAATAATAGAGGGGCGCTTCGGTGGCTCAGTCCATTGAGTGACTGCCTCTGGCTTGGGTCATGATCTCAGGGTCCTGGGATGTAACTCCCCAGCAGGCTTTCTAGGCAGTGGGGTGTTTTCTTCTTCCTCTGCGCACCCTCCCAATTCTCTCTCTCTCTGTCTCAAATAAGGTAATAAACCAGTAATAGAATAATGATTGATGGTTGATGGCGATAAGTGTTACAAAGAAATACAAGAAAGGTAAAAGCCATTGGAGAATGCTGGGATGAAAGTTAATTTTATTTTGTGTTGGGTGGTTATATCTCATTTAGGAGATGTTATTTGCACAAAGACCCAGGAAGTGAAGGAGGGTGTTATACAAATATTAAAGGAAAAGATTGCTCTAGGCAGAGCAAGTAAGTATATAGACTTTGTGTGAACAGCTTATCTGTTACTTTTGAGGAAAAGCAAGGAGGCCAATGAGGAGTTCATAGTGGTGGAGAGAGGAAGAACGTATTGATGTATGACCTTCTAGTACATTGAAACGCCTTCAGTTTTTATTTAATATGAAAGTGGAAGATACCAAAAGACTTTCAAAAGCAGGATAAAATCATCTGACTTGATTTTTAGGTAAAGTTGCTGTACCAAAATAAATTTGCAAGGAAAAAGGAGTGCAGCATGTGTGGAAGTGGGGTTATCAATCAAGTCAATAATTCAGGAACATATATGATGGTGTTTTTAGCATGCTGGGTGGTAATAGAAGTGGTGAGGTATGGTTTTTATTTTGTATATATTTTGATGGTGAATATTCTGGTGAACAGGATGGAGTATGTGCAGGACAGACAATATCAACATTTATTTTACCTGCACAAACAGAAGGGTGGAGTCTTCATTCCCTGATATGGAGAGAACTCTGAGTTCCAATGTTATTTCTCATTAAATGGCATAGTGATAATGAGGATTTAGTCAGACAGTGAAAGAGAACAGTAAGCATAGTGTTAAGCGGTAAGACATTATAATACATTTGAACATCAAAAAACGTTGTGTTGGATCATGTGTTTATGTGAGTAAATAAATAAATAAAGCTTCCTGGGTTTCTGATAGAGGTAAAGAAGACTAGTATATGATCCAAAGGGGCATGTGCACCAAATGTTTATAGCAGCAATATCCACAATAGCCAAACTATGGAAAGAACCTAGATGTCCATCAACAAATGAATGGTATATATATATACGATGGAATACTATGCAGCCATCAAAAGAAATGAAATCTTGCCATTTGCGATGACATGGATGGAACTAGAGGGTATTATGCTTAGCAAAATAAGTCAACCAGAGAAAGTCACTATCATATGATCTCTCTGATATGAGGAAATGGAGGTGCAATGTGGGTGCTTGGGGGACAGGAAAAGAGTAAATGAAACAAGATGGGATCAGGAGGGAGACAAACCATAGGAGACTCTTAATCTCACAAAACAAACTGAGAGTTGCCGGGGGGTGGGGAGGGTAGGGAGGGAGAGGGTGGTGGGGTTATGAACATTGGGGAGGGTATGTGCTGTGGTGAGTGCTGTGAAGTGTGTAAACCTGGCGATTCACAGACCTGTACCCCTGGGGCTAATAATGCATTATATGTTAATTTAAAAAAAAAGAGGAAGAAGAAGACTACTATAAATCAAATGCTATGGTTTTCAGCAAAGAGTGTGTAATCAGGCATATTTTATTAAAGTAACCATGTAAAATGATGGTTGAAAATTGGAATAACAGAAAACATAAAAATTAGAGATTTTAAAAAGAGATCTGGGACAGTGTAGAGAATATAATCAATGATATTATAATAGTGTTATATGGTGACAGATGGTGGCTATATTTATAGTGATCATAGAATAATGTATGGAGATATTGAAAACCTGAAACCAATGTAACACTGAATATCACTATACTCAAATAAAAAAATTGTAAAAATAAAACATTTTATTTTAAAAAGATAAAAAGAGGGACAAGAATTTGTAAAGTGAATTTCAAAAAGCTTAAAGATGATGCTAAGACATACTCTGAACCTTGAGGAAAACACCATTTTGAAAATTCTTCCCATTTTGAGAAAACTCAAATGAATCAATACCATAAAAGAACCCATTTTAACTGAGAGATATAATGAATGCTCAAGAAATAATTTTATGACAGGATAATTCTTCCCTATGAAACAGCATACAGAAACCAGGGGAAACACCTGGAAGCAAAATAAACTATATTGAAAATAAGAATTAGGAAAAAGATAAATGATGAACGATAGGAAAATTAGACCTGCGACAGAGACCTAGTGAAGAGAATTTTTAGCTTGTGGTTTAATGTTTTTGAGGATAATCTAGAGTTTATAACTGCCTTGAGGCAGGCTGGTTGTAGGCAGTTTAGGCAGACCCCTAAGACAGGCCTACTTTGGGCAGGTGGTGTTGGAGGAAGCCATTGGGCTGGACAAAGACAAATCCAACCATTTGACTAAAGTGTCTGTGAAGATGTTGAAGTCAGATGCAACAGAGAAAGACCTGTTAAACCTAATCTCAGAAATGGAGATGATGAAGATGATTGGACAGCACAAGGACACCATCAACCTGCTGGGTTCTGCACACAGGATGGTCCTTCGTACACTCTCATGGAATATGCCTCCAAAGATAACATACAGGAGTACCTGCAGGCCCAGAGGCCTCCTGACCTGGAGTACTGTTACAATATCAGCCACAATGCAGCAGAGCAACTCTCCTCCAAGGACCTGGTATCCTGTGCCTATCAGGTAGCCTGAGGCATGGAGTACCTTGCCTCCAAGAAGTGCATACACCAAGACCTGGCACTAGGGAAGTGCTGGTGACAAAGGACAACATGATGAGGATCTCAGACTTCAGCCTTGCCAGAGATATAACCACATCAGTAACTATAAAAAGACAACCAACAGTGGACTGCCTGTGAAGTGCATGGTCCCTAAGGCCATGTTTGACCAGAGCTACATCCACCAGAGTGACTTCTGGTCTTTTGGGGTGATCCTGTGCAAAATCTTCAATCTGGAAGCCTCCCATATCCTGGAGTGCCTGTGGAGGTGGTTTTCAAGCTGCTGAAGGAGTCATTTGATGGACAAGCCAATAAGTGCACCAGAGAGTTATACACAATAATGAGGAGTGGCTGGCATGTGGTTCCTTCAAGCTGCTGGTAGAAGACCTGGATCATACTGTGGCCTTGACCTCTAACCAGAAGTACCTGGACCTGTCCTTGGACCTGGAACAATACTGTCTATGCTTTCCCAACACCTGAAGCTCAACCTGCTCCTCAGAGAAGAATTCCACCTTCTCTCATGTGCCATTGCCCAGGGAGGCCTATCTGCCTTGACACCCAGCCCAGCTTGCCAATGGTGGACTCAAATGACTAGTATCCCTATTACTCCTGTCCAGATTCCGTCATAAGCTGTAACCCTTACCCCCCACCCTCCCTGCAAGACTCACTGCCTTCTCCTTTGTCCCTTTCCTACTGGCAGGAGCCAGCTGCCTACCTGAGGCCTTCACCCCTTGAAATTCACCTCTCTTCGCCTTCTTCTTCCTCCTCCTTACAACCTGCTCATGAAAGAAAGGCACAGAGAGGCAGGTACTTGCTCGTGGCTACTTCCTTCCCGCCCATATGTTGGACCAAGACCCCTCCCTGGCATCTGGTACTGCCTGGACGTCGTTGGGAGTGGGAGATGAGGCTTGCCATTGAAAGCTGTTGGAGCTTTCCGGTTTTGGTTTTGTCTGCTTAGCATAACATGTAAGACTGAGTTCTGGTGGCAGGGACCTAGTCCTTGGGGCTATAGCACTAGCGAGGGGAGGTCAAATGCTCTGGGCCTTGGCTAAGAGCAACCCCTGCTCCAGAGATATGGTGCCAAGGGCTTATTAATTTTGATACTAATTTGCTTTGCTGACCAAATACCTGGTATCAAAAGATGGGAAGGCAAAGGCTGAAAGCAGTGTTGTCACCATGGGGTCCAGCCCCAAACTATGAAGAAAACACAAAGTGTATAAATCTGCGTAAGTATATATTTACACACCTTTTTAAATAGGATGTTATCAAAGATTTAATCAATGGGTAATATGCTCCTCGTGGCTGGGAAGCATCAGTTGCCATATATTAAAAACAAAGAAAAGAGGTGTCTGGGTGGCTTCCTCCATAAATGTCCCTTCTTTCAGGTCATGATCCCAGAGTCCTGGGATGGAGCCCCACATCAGGCTCTCTGCTCAGTGGGAAACCTGCTTCTCCTTTTCCCTCTGCCCTGCTTATAGTTCCTCTTTCTATCTCTCTGTCTGTCAAATAAATAAAATATTAAAAAAAATACAAGAAAGAAACAAAATGTTTTTAAAAGGTCTTTTTTTTTAATTTTCTAGGGGTGCCTGGATGACTCAGTTGTTTAAGCAGATGTTTGCCTTTGGCTGAGGTCATGATTCCAGTGTACAGGGCTCCAGCCCTGCATGGGACTACTTGCACCACAAGGAGCTTGCTTCTTCCTAACCCTTTGCACGTGATTCCCCCCGCTTGTGCGCTTCCACTCTCTCTCTCTCTCTTTCTCTCTCTTGCTGTCAATAAACAAAATAAAATCTTTTCCTAAATAAATAAATAAATAAATTTCTAAACCTACTTTCAGATTAGGTCCCTTAACAAAAATTGCTACTGCTTCATTAAAAAAAAAAAAAAAGATAATTTAGAAATGTGCTTCCAGAGCTAAAAAGCTGTTTTGTTTTTTTGTCAGGATTAAATATAGAAGTGCTTTAAAAAGTAAAAGAAAAAATATGCTATATTAACACTAATCACACTATAACTTTGGTGGTTATATCAAGATAATGAAAAGTGATTTTAAAGCAAATTTCATTATCAGACATAAAGATCAAGTCAAAAACACAGAAGAGTAAAAAAATGAATTCCTCAGGGAGTATAATAATTCTTGACTTTTAATACTTAATAACAGATTTGGGGATATATAGGGAAAAACTAAGAACAAAAATCATAACTTCTACCTTAGAAGAGAAATGGAAAAAAAATTTCAACACCTTTATTTTAAGATTATATAGACAAATGGTCATCAAATTGGTAAGATATGTAAGACTTGAACAAAATTATCAACTAACTAGATATGCTTGATATTACAGAACACTCCCAACAACCGCAGACTACATATATCTTAAGCCATGATTTTCTTTGCAGAGGCCAACATTGATAATGTTCTAGTCATTCCTCCGTGTACCAGGAAAGAAGTAGCACTTTCTTGAAAGACACAGCTATCAAAGCTCCATTGAGAAACCGTAAAGATGGAGAAGGGATTTGCAAATTATATATCTGATAATGGACATCTACTCTGATTATTAAATATGAATAAAAATAAAAGACCTTACTAATAACCAGAGTATCCAATTGTACATGTGAAGGAAATAATGGAAGAGACATGTCACCAAAGTATATGGATGGCTTATAAGCACATGACAAATTTCTCAACATTTAGACATTAAAGAAATACAAATTAAAATCATAATGAGGCATGCTTACATATCTATTAGAATGGCTAAAATTATAAAGGCTAATTGTACTTCGTCTGAGCTAGATTGAGAAGCAACAAAAAATCTAAACTGTTGTTGGCATATATCATGATACCACCACTTTGGAAAATATCTGTCATATAATAGGTTCAGTAGACAATTTGTAAATTTCAGAAAAAAATAATGTTGATAGTATACTGAATTTCATAAGTCATTTCAATATTTTTTTCCAAAAAATAAACTATGTAAAACATACCTTAAATTTACTTTCAAAATATTTTATAGCATATAATGGACAATATACATAAGCCTTAAAGAAACAATCATATAAATAACCATTTCATACCTACTTAAAAATTGCATAATACCACACTCCTAGATCCTCTCTGAATGCTCTAAAATAACCCTTCAAAGGAAATACATTTTTAAAAATAACAGTTTTTTTGACAAATAATTTAATAAATAAAAATTTCATTCATCTACGTAGATCATAATAAATGTTTTAATAAGCATGAAATTATAACTCTGAAGTGTGCTAAAATGAAACCACCTGCTAAGGGTGAGAGAACAAATATAAACATCATTTTTCCAAATAAGAGGAATTTATTACCTTTGAATCAAAGCATGTGGATTTGTTCAAACTGGCAATAAAGGAATATGGAAACACAAACCATAGAAAGTCATATTTTAGATTTCTAAAAGACTTCAAAGTGAAGAGTATACATTTTTTAAATGTTACATAATGCTACATAATGACAAGATGACAGGTTGTGACAAATAGCATTTTAAAAGCTCTACTCATAATGGAACGGAAGGTGTCATTTCCCTATAATTTTATATATGTCATTAATTTACTATATCTGGATACAACATATTACCAAACAGATGTTCATCAAAGACTAAATCATTTTTAATGGAACATAATAATTTGAACCTACATCTATTAATCATTTTTTTCAATCAAACATTTATAGTCTCGCTAAACATTTTATCAGTTGTCGACAAAATTAAAAAACAATAGGATAAAAAGTCGTGTTTGGAAAAGTAGATTTTCTTTGAAATTTGCATTTAAATGAAAATATTTGCTGATATTTTTAAAACTTTAAATGTAATTTTATATATATCTGACCTATCAAATGATATAAAATTTTTGGAGACAATATAGTTTGGGGCACATGGTAAGCAATAATCAATTTTTTTGTTGATCCAAGTGTTCTTGTATAATTTTTCTTAATTATTCTAGTACCACAATTTATAGTTCTAAGATTTTTCCACCCTCCCCCATTTTAATATCTCTTAAGGTGGCAATCACCTTGCACTTGATGACATATCCTAGTTTAACTGACAGCATTTCACTTTCTTAGTCGAACATAAACTATAGTGCATCTTATCCTTGATGAAAGCTAGGATGCAATTAAATACTCTATTATGGTTACAATTCTGATATGTGAAATCCTCCGGTAGCTCCCTGTGCCCCCACAGTGTAGTACCTCACCTCCTCGCCAAGTATACAAACCTTCTCACCCCCAGTGTTAACCCCGGGGCTCAACCTCCATCCCCAGGTGATTCTGCCAGATCAGCTGTCCGTTGTCATGAACTTGCTGTAGTTTCCCGAATGCACTGTGCTGCCTCCTGACACTTTAAAACTTCACACACTCATCCTCATTCTTCGCTTTGCCCTTGTCTATCACCTCCCCTGAAAATCTGTTCCTAAGTGGCTTTTCCCAGCTCCCACCTACCCTTGGCAGTCTTTTATCTCCCTGTGGTAAAGCCTGTCACACTGCACCATGGACATGCCCGTTGTCCCCCTGAGAAGAGAAAAGGGACAGTGAGGTCCCCCAGCATTTGCAGCTCTAGTGCAGAGCCCCATGCCTGGCTTGCAGGAAATGCCAGATCATGAAGACAAACAGAGATCATCCTCTGACTAAAACCAGCTCTTCTTTGCCTACCGCAGGATCTGGATCAATAAAGGGCAGCCAGTTATTATTGCTGTTTGTCTAGGGATTTTTTCCCCATATATTTCCCAGGTCTTTACTCTTTTATAGCACTTTAATTCAGGCTTCAACCACTTCCTAGTCAGATCAGGTGAAATCATTTTCCTTCCCATACCCTCGATGTATTTCCCATCTAGTAATTTTTTTTTAAACATCTTATTTACCCATTTGATAGACAGATCACAAGTAGGTAGAGAGGCAGGCAGAGAGAGAGGGGGGAAGCAGGCTCCGCACTCAGCAGAGAACCCCATGTGGGGCTCCATCCCAGGACCCTGAAATCATGACCTGAGCCAAAGGCAGAGGCCTAAACCACTGAGCCACGCAGGAGACCCCATATCTGGTAATTTTTAATCAAGGTGGACTTGCTGCATCAAATACTTCCTTCTTCAAATATAAATATATAAATATATTGATCAAGTCACTCGCATGTCTTAGGAGAATGTCATGCCTTTAGTAGCAAACTTGAAATCTTGGCCATTGGTTTTGATTTTTGATTTTGTTTTGGTTAGATTTGGTTCGGTTTTTGTAATTTAAAAATGCCTCCAGCCCTTGGCTCTGTCTGACCTGATTGCTTTCAGCTGTTTCTGCAAAAAAATCGTCCAGGCAGTGAAAACTCTCATTGTTTACAGTGGCGCCCCCTTCTGAACACTTTGTTAATAAAAAGATTTTTTTTTTTTTTTGGCTATGATAAATGTGCAACAACAATGCGGTATTTCAAAGAGGTGAACCACAGATAAATTTCTCTAAGGGTGGGTGAGGGTTACTCTGCAGAATGGGTCTTTCTACATTCCAGGTCCTTTCGACCCCAATAAATAATGCGGCGATTCTCTCAGTGAGTTGTACTTTTGGTTTAAACAGCCAACTGTCTCTTAAAAAGGACTTTTGTTTAAATTCCTTTAAAAAAAAGTCTTTTTAAAAAAATCTTTTTTTTAATTTTTATTTTTTAATCCCATATGTTTACTCTGATCGTGGAACTTTGTCATTATGACCTTCTCGGCTGATAAATTATTCGTCATCAGCACCTACTGCTCTCCTCTCCTGGTGGTCTCTCCAGAAGGGGACTTCTCTAGCTCTTCTAGCAGGAGATGGGCACTTCCCCTCTACCCCTATTGCCGGACCAGCCTTACCAATCCTGCAGGGTCAAGTCCTTCTGGCCTTTTATCTGTTGTTCTCTTCTGAGTGGTTAGTTTTTCATAGATACCATGCTTTCCTTTTGTCTGGATTTACCCTGGACTATCAAAACCCTTTTCTTGTGCCAGTGAAGCCTAAGAAACAGTTCTGATGAGAGAACTAGGAACTCGAACATATCATATTTATCCTGAATGTTCTGTCCAAAATGAAAAATACATTTCTGAGGAGCCTCAAGATCTCTGAGAAGGGAAGTTTCACCAACTCTGTCATGTAGGGGCATCAATTCCGATTCTGTGTCAATTTTCCTACTTTCCCAGCTAATAATTCTCTACCTCATAAAGCCCAATCTCAACCGTTTCCTCTCTCAAAGGCAGTTGCTCTTAGAGTCTTCACATGGCACCTGGGGCCTGCTGGTCGTTGGCTACTGCGCTCTGTACTTTGGGTCTAACAGCTGCGCGGCATCAGATGAGAACTTCTCTTGTTCTAAGACTTAATATAGTTTGGGGCACATGGTAAGCAATAATCACTTTTTTAGTTGATCCAAGTATTCGAACTTCTCTTAATTATTCTAATACCACAATTTACTTTTCTAAGATTTGCCCCCCCTGTTTTAATATCTCTTAAGGTGGTACTCACCTTGCACTTGATGACATATCCTAGTTTAACTGACAGCATTTCTCTTTCTTTTTTTTTTTTAATTTTTTTTTTATTTGACAGAGAGAAATCACAAGTAGATGGAGAGGCAGGCAGAGAGAGAGAGAGAGGAAAGCAGGCTCCCTGCTGAGCAGAGAGCCCGATGCGGGACTCGATCCCAGGACCCTGATTCATGACCTGAGCCAAAGGCAGCGGCTTAACCCACTGAGCCACCCAGGTGCCCCAGCATTTCTCATTCTTAGTCGAACATAAACTATAGTGCATCTTACCCTTGATGAAAGCTAGGATGCAATTAAATACTCTATTATGGTTACGATTCTGATATTTATGTTTAGGTTCTGTTTTATGAGTAGGTTCAGGATCAGGGTTAGCTTTAGGGTTACGATTCTGTTCAGGATCACGGTTTGCGTCAGAGTTAGGATTACAGTCTAGGTTAGAGTCAGTGTTAAGGTCAAGGCCAGAGTCAGGTTTAAGTTTAAGAAATGACAAAGGCAAATTTCAGAGTTAGGGTTATGATCATGGTCAGGGAGAGGTTCGGGATTATGGTTAAAGTGTGGTTAGGGTTAGGGTAGAGGTAGGTTGAGGGTTAGGGTTAGACCAGGTTAGGGTCAGTGTCAGGGATAATGTTAGGAGTTAGTTTTAGGGTTAGGTTCAGTGTTAGGTTTCGGGTCAGGGCCCGTGTTAGTGTCAGGGAGGGTTAGGTTTAGGGTTAGAGTTAGGGTCAGGCTCACATTCAGTGTCAGGGTTAGTGTTAGGGTCAGGGTCAGGGTCACTTTTAGGTTCAGGGTTAGGTTTCTGGTGTTTGCCTGAGTCAGGGTCAGGGTGAAGTCTAGGGCCAGTGTCAGGTTGACGGTCAGGATCAGGTATTAGTTTAAAGTCCACATTAGTGTCAACGACAGGGTTATGTAGTAGTCAGTGTTAGAGTAATGGATTGGATTAGGATCGTAACCATAATAGAGTATTTAATTGCATCCTCGCTTTCATCAAGGGTAAGATGCACTATAGTTTATGTTCGACTAAGAAAGAGAAATGCTGTCAGTTAAACTAGGATATGTCATCAAGTGCAAGGTGTGTGCCACCTTAAGAGATATTAAAATGGGGGGGGGACAACTCTTAGAACAAGTCAATGGTGGTAGTAGAATAAATAAGAAAGGTCCCACACTTGGATCAACTAAAGAAGTGATTATTGCTTACCATGTGCCCCAAACTATATTAAGTCCTAGAACAAGAGAAGTGCTCATCTTGATGCCCCGCAGCTGTTAGACCCAAGGTACAGAGGGCAGTAGCCAATGACCAGCAGGCCCCAATTGCCATGTGCAGACTCTAAGAGCAACTGCCTTTGAGAGAGGAAACGGTTGAGAGTGGGCTTTCTGAGGTAGAGAATTACTAGCTGGGAAAGTAGGACAATTGACAATCGGAATTGATGCCCCTACATGACAGAGTTAGTGAAACTTCCCTTCTCAGAGATCTTGAGGCTCCTCAGAAATGAATTTTTCATTTTGGACAGACCATTCAGGATAAATATGATCTGTTCGAGTTCCTAGTTCTCTCATCCGTACTGTTTCTTAAGCTTCACTGGCACAAGAAAAGGGTTTTGATAGTCCAGGGAAAATCCTGACAAAAGCAAAGAAAGATATCTATGAAAAACTAACCACTCAGTGGAGAACAACAGATAAAGGACCAGGCTGTCCTGACCCTGCAGGATAGGTAAGGTTAGTCTGGCAACAGGGGTAGAGGGGAAGTGCCCATCTCCTGCTAGAAGAGCTAGAGAAGACACGTTCCAGAGAGACCACCAGGAGAGGAGAGCACTAGGTGCTAATGATGATGAATATTTTAATCAGCAGAGATGGTCAAAATGACAAAGTTCCATGATCAGAGTAAACATATGGGATTTAAAAATAAATAATAAAAAAAAGATTTTTTTGAAAGGACTTTTTTTTAAAGGAATTTAAGCAAAAGTCCTTTTAAAGAGACAATTGGCTATTTAAACCAATAGTACAACTCACTGAGAGAATCGCCGCATTATTTATTGGGGTCGAAAGGACCTGGGATGTAGAAAGACCCATTCTGCAGAGGAAAAAATAGAATCACTAACAGGCCTCATGCCTTGCACAGCCAGTGGCTAGAATCCCTGCCTCATGAGACCCTGTGCTAGAAGGCCGCTAGAACCATCTCAACGATGTTAGTCTTTCTTGGAAGCCAACAAGTGTTTGCCCGTAAGAGCACGGTAACAATCAGTCACGTTATGTTATAATGATTGTCGATATCTTTAAAAGCCTTGTCAAGTTCCTTTTTGAGTAACCCTCACCCCACCCTTAGAGAAATTTATCTGTGGTTCACCTCTTTGAAATACCTCATTGTTGTTCCACATTTACCATAGCTAAAAAAAAAAAGAAACAAAAAAAAAAGCTTTTGATTAACAAAGTGTTCAGAAGGGGGCGCCACTGTAAACAATGAGAGTTTTCGGTGCCTGGACAATTTTGTTGCATAAACAGCTGAAAGCAATCAGGTCAGACAGAGCCAAGGGCTGGAGGGATTTTTAAAATTACAAAACCCGAACCAAATCTAACCAAAACAAAAATCAAAACCAATGGCCAAGATTTCAAGTTTGCTACTAAAGGTACGCCATTCTCCTAAGACATGCGAAGGACTTGATCAATATATATATATTTATATTTGAAGAAGAAGGAACTATTTGATGCAGCAAATCCACGTTGGTTAAAAATTACCAGATATGGGGGCTCCTGGGTGGCTCAGTGGTTTAGGCCTCTGCCTTCGCCTCAGGTCATGATTTCAGGGTCCTGGGATGGAACCCCACATCGGGCTCTCTGCTCAGCGGGGAGCCTGCTTTCCCCCTCTCTCTCTGCCTCCCTCTCTACCTACTTGTGATCTGTCTGTCAAATGGGTAAATAAAATCTTTAAAAAAAGAATTACTAGAGGGGCGCCTGGGTGGCTCAGTGGGTTAAAGCCTCTGCCTTCGGCTCAGGTCATGATCCCAGGGTTGTGGGATCGAGCCCCGCATCGGGCTCTCTGCTCAGCGGGGAGCCTGCTTCCCCTCTCTCTCTCTGCCTGCCTCTCTGTCTACTTGTGATTTCTGTCTCAAATAAATAAATAAAATCTTTAAAAAAAAAAAAAAAAAAAAAAAAAAGAATTACTAGATGTGAAATACATCGAGGGTATAAAAAGGAAAATGATTTCACCTGATCTGACTAGGAAGTGGTTGAAGTCTGAATTGATGTGCTATAAAAAGAGTAAAGACATGGGAAATATATGGGGTAAAAATCCCTAGAAAAACAGCAATAATAACTGGCTGCTCTTTATTGATCCAGATCCTGCGGTAGGCAAAGAAGAGCTGGTTTTAGCCAGAGGATGATCTCCGTTTGTCTTCATGATCTGGCATTTCCTGCAAGCCAGGAATGGGGCTCTACACTAGAGCTGTAAATGCTGGGGGCCCTCATTGTACCTTTTCTCTTCTCAGGGGGACAACGGGCATGTCCATGGTGCAGTGTGACAGGCTTTACCACAGGGAGATAATACACTGCCAAGGGTAGGTGGGATCTGGGAAAAGCCACTTAGGAACAGATTTTCAGGGGAGGTGATAGACAAGGGCAAAGCGAAGAATGAGGATGAGTGTGTCAAGTTTCAAAGTGACAGGAGCCAGCACAGTGCATTCGGGGAACTACAGCAAGTTCATGACAACTGACAGCTGATCTGGCAGCATCACCTGGGGATGGAGGCTGAGCCCCTGGGTTAACACTGGGGGTGAGAAGGGTTGTATACTATGGCGAGGAGGTGATGTACTACACTGTGGGGGCACAGGGAGCTACCGGAGGATTTCAAATATCAGAATCGTAACCATAATAGAGTATTTAATGCATCCTAGCTTTCATCAAGGGTAAGATGCACTATAGTTTATGTTCGACTAAGAAACAGAAATGCTGTAAGTTAAACTAGGATAAGTCATCAAGTGCAAGGTGAGAGACACCTTAAGAGATATTAAAATGGTGGGGGGGGACAAATATTAGAACAAGTAAATTGTGGTAGTAGAATAATTAAGAAAGGTCCAACACTTGGATCAACTAAAGAAGTGATTATTGCTTACCATGTGCCCCAAACTATATTAAGTCCTAGAACAAGAGACGTGCTCATCTTGATGCCCCGCAGCTGTTAGACCCAAGGTACAGAGGGCAGTAGCCAACGACCAGCAGGCCCCAAGTGCCATGTGCAGACTCTAAGTGCAACTGCCTTTGAAAGAGGAAACGGTTGAGAGTTGGCTTTCTGCGGTAGAGAATTACTAGCTGGAAGAGTAGGAAAGTTGACACAGAATCGGAATTGATGCCCCTACATGATAGAGTTGGTGAAACTTCCATTCTCAGAGAACTTGAGGCTCCTCAGAAATGTATTTTTCATTTTGGACAGACCATTCAGGATAAATATGATCTGTTAAGTTCCTGGTTCTCTCATTAGGACTGTTTCTTAGGCTTCACAGGCACAAGAAAAGGGTTTTGATAATATAGGGTAAATCCTGACAAAAGCAAAGCACGGTATCTATGAAAAACTAACCACTTAGAGGAGAACAACAGATAAAGGGCCTGGCCGACCTGACCATGCAGGATAGGGAAGGTTAGTCTGGCAACAGGGGTAGAGGGGAAGTGCCCATCTCCTGCTAGAAAAGCTAGAGAAGACCCCTTCCGGAGAGACCATCAGGAGAGGAGAGTAGGAGGTGCTAATGATGAAGAATATTTTAATCAGCAGAGATGGTCAAAATGACAAAGTTCCACGATCAGAGTAAACATATGGGATTTAAAAATAAAAAATAAAAAAAAATTTTTTGGAAGAACTTTTTTTTTAAAGGAATTTGACCAAAAGACATTTTTAAGAGACAGTTGTCTGTTTAAACCAAAAGTACAACTCACTGAGAGAATCACCGTATTATTGGTTGGGGTAGAAAGGACCTGGAATGTAGAAAGACCCATTCTGCAGAGGAAAAATAGAATCACTAACAGGCCTCATGCCTTGCACAGCCAGTGGCTAGAATACCTGCCCCATCAGACCCTGTGCTAGAAGGCCACAAGAAGCATTTCAACTATGTTAGTTTTTCTTCGAAGCCAACAAGTGTTTGCCCAGTTAAGAGCACGGTAACAATCAGTCACGTTATGTTATAATGATTGTCGATATCTTTAAAAGCCTTGTCAAGTTCATTTTGAGTAACCCTCACCCCACCCTTAGAGAAATTTATCTGTGGTTCACCTCTTTGAAATACCTCATTGTTGTTCCACATTTACCATGGCCGAAAAAAAAAAAAAAAAAAAAAGCTTTTTATTAACAAAGTGTTCAGAAGGGGGCGCCACTGTAAACAATGAGAGTTTTTGCTGCTGGGACAATTTTGTTGCAGAAACAGCTGAAAGCAATCAGGTCAGACAGAGCCAAGGGCTGGAGGGATTTTTAAAATTACAAAAACCGATTCAAATCTAACCAAAACAAAAATCAAAACCAATGGCCAAGATTTCAAGTTTGCTACTAAAGTATAACATTCTCGTAAGACATGCAATTGACTTGATCAATATATTTATATATTTATATTTGAAGAAGAAGGAACTATGTGATGCAGCAAATCCAAGTTGGTTAAAAATTACCAGATATGGGGTCTCCTGGGTGGCTCAGTGGTTTAGGCCTCTGCCTTCGGCTCAGGTCATGATTTCAGGGTCCTGGGATGGAGCCCCACATCGGGCTCTCTGCTGAGCGGAGAGCCTGCTTACCCCCTTTCTCTCTGCCTCCCTCTCTACCTACTTGTGATCTGTCTGTCAAATGGGTAAATAAGATGTTTAAAAAAAGAATTACTAGATGTGAAATACATCGAGGGTATGGGAAGGAAAATGATTTCACCTGATCGGACTAGGAAGTGGTTGAAGCCTGAATTAAGTTTTATAAAAAGAGTAAAGACCTGGGAAATATATGGGGTAAAAATCCCTAGAAAAACAGCAATAACTGGCTGCTCTTTATTGATCCAGATCCTGCGGTAGGCAAAAAAGAGCTGGTTTTAGCAAGAGGATGATCTCCGTTTGTCTTCATGATCTGGCATTTCCTGCAAGCCAGGCATGGGGCTCTCCACTAGAGCTGCAAATGCTGGGGGCCCTCATTGTCCCTTATCTCTTCTCAGGGGGACAACGGGCATGTCCATGGTGCAGTGTGACAGGCTTTTCCACAGGGAGATAATACACTGCCAAGGGTAGGTGGGAGCTGGGAAAAGCCACTTAGGAACAGATTTTCAGGGGAGGTGATAGACAAGGGCAAAGCGAAGAATGAGGATGAGTGTGTCAAGTTTCAAAGTGCCAGGAGGCATCACAGTGCATTCGGGAAACTACAGCAAGTTCATGACAACTGACAGCTGATCTGGCAGCATCACCTGGGGATGGAGGCTGAGCCCCGGGGTTAACACTGAGGGTGAGAAGGTTTGTATACTATGGCGAGGAGGTGAGGTACTACACTGTGGGGGCACAGGGAGCTACCGGAGGATTTCAAATATCAGAATCGTAACCATAAAAGAGTATTTAATTGCATCCTAGCTTTCATCAAGTGTAAGATGCACTATAGTTTATGTTCGACTAAGAAAGAGAAATGCTGTCAATTAAACAAGGATATGTCATCAAGTGCAACGTGAGTGCCACCTTAAGAGATATTAAAAGGGGGGGGAAATCTTAGAACAAGTAAATTGTGGTAGTAGAATAAATAAGAAAGATCCAACACTTGGTTCAACTAAAGAAGTGATTACTGCTTACCATGTGACCCAAACTACTTTAAGACCAGGAACAAGAGACGTGCTCATCTTGATGCCCCGCAGCTGTTAGACCCAAGGTACAGAGGGCAGTAGCCAACGACCAGCAGGTCCCAAGTGCCATGTGCAGACTCTAAGAGCAACTGCCTTTGAACGAGGAATCGGTTGAGAGTGGGCTTTCTGAGGTAGAGAATTACTAGCTGGGAAAGTAGGACAATTGACACAGAATCGGAATTGATGCCCCTACATGACAGAGTTGGTGAAACTTCCCTTCTCAGAGATCTTGAGGCTCCTCAGAAATGAATTTTTCATTTTGGACAGAACATTCAGGATAAATATGATCTGTTCGAGTTCCTGGTTCTCTCATCACGATTGTTTCTTAGGATTCACTGGCACCAGAAAAGGGTTTTGATAGTCCAGGGTAAGTCCTGACAAATGCAAAGCACGGTATCTATGAAAAAGTAACGACTCAGAAGAGAACAACAGATAAAAAGCCAGGCCGACCTGGCCCTGCAGGATAGGTAAGGCTGGTCTGGAAACATGGGTAGAGGGGAAGTGCCCATCTCCTGCTAGAAGAGCTAGAGAAGACCCGTTCCGGAGAGACCACCAGGAGAGGAGAGCAGTAGGTGCTGATGATGAAGAATATTTTAATCAGCAGAGAAGGTCAAAATGTCAAAGTTCCACGATCAGAGTAAACATATGGGATTAAAAATAAAAAATAAAAAATAAAGATTTTTTTGAAAGGACTTTTTTTTAAAGGAATTTAAACAAAAGTCCTTTTAAAGAGACAGTTGGCTGTTTAAACCAATAGTACAACTCATAGAGAGAATCGCTGCTTTATTTATTGGGGTAGAAAGGACCTGGAATGTAGAAAGACCCATTCTGCAGAGAAAAAAATAGAGTCACTAACAGGCCTCATGCCTTGCAAAGCCAGTGGCTAGAATCCCTGCCTCATGAGACCCTGTGCTAGATGACCGCTAGAACCATCTCAACGTTGTTAGTATATCTTGGAAGCCAACAAGTGTTGGCCCAGTTAAGAGCACGGTAACAATCAGTCACGTTATGTTATAATGATTGTCAATATTTTAAAAGCCTTGTCAAGTTCCTTTTCGAGTAACACTCACCCCACCCTTAGAGAAATTTATCTGTGGTTCACCTCTTTGAAATACCTCATTGTTGTTCCACATTTACCTTAACCGAAAAACAAACAACAAAAAAAAGCTTTTTATTAACAAAGTGTTCAGAAGGGGGCGCCACTGTAAACAATGAGAGTTTTTGCTGCTGGGATATTTTTGTTGCAGAAACAGCTGAAAGCAATCAGGTCAGACAGAGCCAAGGGCTGGAGGGATTTTTAAAATTACAAAAACCGATTCAAATCTAACCAAAACAAAAATCAAAACCAATGGCCAAGATTTCAAGTTTGCTTCTAATGGTATGACATTCGCCTAAGACTTGTGAGTGACTTGATCAATATATTTATATATTAATATTTGAAGAAGAAGGAACTATTTGATGCAGCAAATCCACGTTGGTTAAAAATTACCAGATATGGGGGCTCCTGGGTGGCTCAGTGGTTTAGGCCTCTGCCTTCGCCTCAGGTCATGATTTCAGGGTCCTGGGATGGAGCCCCACATCGGGCTCTCTGCTCAGCGGGGAGCCTGCTTTCCCCCTCTCTCTCTGCCTCGCTCATTAACCTACTTGTGATCTGTCTGTCAAATGGGTAAATATGATCTTTAAAAAAAGAATTACTAGGCGTGAAATACATCGAGGGTATATGAAGGAAATGATTTCACCTGATCTGACTCGGAAATGGTTGAAGCCTGAATTGATGTGCTATAAAAAAAGTAAAGACCTGGGAAATATATGGGGAAAAAAATCCCTAGAAAAACAGCAATAATAACAGGCTGCTCTTTATTGATCCAGATCCTGCGATAGGCATAGAAGAGCTGGTTTTAGCCAAAGGATGATCTCCGTTTGTCTTCATGTTCCGGCATTTCCTGCAAGCCAGGCATGGGGCTCTGCACTAGAGCTGTAAATGCTGGGGGCCCTCATTGTCCCTTTTCTCTTCTCAGGGGGACAACGGGCATGTCCATGGTGCAGTGTGACAGGCTTTACCACAGGGAGATAATACACTGCCAAGGGTAGGATGGACCTGGAAAAGCCACTTAGGAACAGATTTTCAGGGGAGTTGATAGACAAGGGCAAAGCGAAGAATGAGGATGAGTGTGTCAAGTTTCAAAGTGCCAGGAGGCATCACAGTGCATTCGGGAAACTACAGCAAGTTCATGACAACCGACAGCTGATCTGGCAGCATCACCTGGGGATGGAGGCTGAGCCCCGGGGTTAACACTGGGGGTGAGAAGGTTTGTATACTATGGCGAGGAGGTGAGGTACTACACTGTGGGGGCACAGGGAGCTACCGGAGGATTTCAAATATCAGAATCGTAACCATAAAAGAGTATTTAATTGCATCCTAGCTTTCATCAAGGGTAAGATGCACTATAGTTTATGTTCGACTAAGAAAGAGAAATGCTGTCAATTAAACAAGGATATGTCATTAAGTGCAACGTGAGTGCCACCTTAAGAGATATTAAAAGGGGGGGGAAATCTTAGAACAAGTAAATTGTGGTAGTAGAATAAATAAGAAAGATCCAACACTTGGTTCAACTAAAGAAGTGATTATTGCTTACCATGTGCCCCAAACTACATTAAGACCAGGAACAAGAGACGTGCTCATCTTGATGCCCCGCAGCTGTTAGACCCAAGGTACAGAGGGCAGTAGCCAACGACCAGCAGGTCCCAAGTGCCATGTGCAGACTCTAAGAGCAACTGCTTTTGAACTAGGAATCGGTTGAGAGTGGGCTTTCTGAGGTAGAGAATTACTAGCTGGGAAAGTAGGACAATTGACACAGAATCGGAATTGATGCCCCTACATGACAGAGTTGGTGAAACTTCCCTTCTCAGAGATCTTGAGGCTCCTCAGAAATGAATTTTTCATTTTGGACAGAACATTCAGGATAAATATGATCTGTTCGAGTTCCTGGTTCTCTCATCACGATTGTTTCTTAGGATTCACTGGCACCAGAAAAGGGTTTTGATAGTCCAGGGTAAGTCCTGACAAATGCAAAGCACGGTATCTATGAAAAAGTAACGACTCAGAAGAGAAGAACAGATAAAAAGCCAGGCCGACCTGGCCCTGCAGGATAGGTAAGGCTGGTCTGGAAACATGGGTAGAGGGGAAGTGCCCATCTCCTGCTAGAAGAGCTAGAGAAGACCCGTTCCGGAGAGACCACCAGGAGAGGAGAGCAGTAGGTGCTGATGATGAAGAATATTTTAATCAGCAGAGAAGGTCAAAATGTCAAAGTTCCACGATCAGAGTAAACATATGGGATTAAAAATAAAAAATAAAAAATAAAGATTTTTTGAAAGGACTTTTTTTTAAGGAATTTAAACAAAAGTCCTTTTAAAGAGACAGTTGGCTGTTTAAACCAATAGTACAACTCATAGAGAGAATCGCTGCTTTATTTATTGGGGTAGAAAGGACCTGGAATGTAGAAAGACCCATTCTGCAGAGAAAAAAATAGAGTCACTAACAGGCCTCATGCCTTGCAAAGCCAGTGGCTAGAATCCCTGCCTCATGAGACCCTGTGCTAGATGGCCTCTAGAACCATCTCAACGTTGTTAGTCTATCTTGGAAGCCAACAAGTGTTGGCCCAGTTAAGAGCACGGTAACAATCAGTCACGTTATGTTATAATGATTGTCAATATTTTAAAAGCCTTGTCAAGTTCCTTTTTGAGTAACGCTCACCCCACCCTTAGAGAAATTTATCTGTGGTTCACCTCTTTGAAATACCTCATTGTTGTTCCACATTTACCTTAACCGAAAAACAAACAACAAAAAAAAGCTTTTTATTAACAAAGTGTTCAGAAGGGGGCGCCACTGTAAACAATGAGAGTTTTTGCTGCTGGGATATTTTTGTTGCAGAAACAGCTGAAAGCAATCAGGTCAGACAGAGCCAAGGGCTGGAGGGATTTTTAAAATTACAAAAACCGATTCAAATCTAACCAAAACAAAAATCAAAACCAATGGCCAAGATTTCAAGTTTGCTTCTAATGGTATGACATTCGCCTAAGACATGTGAGTGACTTGATCAATATATTTATATATTAATATTTGAAGAAGAAGGAACTATTTGATGCAGCAAATCCACGTTGGTTAAAAATTACCAGATATGGGGGCTCCTGGGTGGCTCAGTGGTTTAGGCCTCTGCCTTCGCCTCAGGTCATGATTTCAGGGTCCTGGGATGGAGCCCCACATCGGGCTCTCTGCTCAGCGGGGAGCCTGCTTTCCCCCTCTCTCTCTGCCTCGCTCTCTACCTACTTGTGATCTGTCTGTCAAATGGGTAAATATGATCTTTAAAAAAAGAATTACTAGGTGTGAAATACATCGAGGGTATAGGAAGGAAATGATTTCACCTGATCTGACTAGGAAATGGTTGAAGCCTGAATTGATGTGCTATAAAAAAAGTAAAGACCTGGGAAATATATGGGGAAAAAATCCCTAGAAAAACAGCAATAATAACTGGCTGCTCTTTATTGATCCAGATCCTGCGGTAGGCATAGAAGAGCTGGTTTTAGCCAGAGGATGATCTCCGTTTGTCTTCATGTTCCGGCATTTCCTGCAAGCCAGGCATGGGGATCTGCACTAGAGCTGCAAATGCTGGGGGCCCTCATTGTCCCTTTTCTCTTTTCAGGGGGACAACGGGCATGTCCATGGTGCAGTGTGACAGGCTTTACCACAGGGAGATAATACACTGCCAAGGGTAGGTTGGACCTGGGAAAAGCCACTTAGGAACAGATTTTCAGGGGAGTTGATAGACAAGGGCAAAGCGAAGAATGAGGATGAGTGTGTCAAGTTTCAAAGTGCCAGGAGGCAGCACATGCATTGGGGAAACTACAGCAAGTTCATGACTACCGACAGCTGATCTGGCAGCATCACCTGGGGATGGAGGCTGAGCCCCGGGGTTAACACTGGGGGTGAGAAGGTTTGTATCCTATGGCGAGGAGGTGAGGTACTACACTGTGGGGGCACAGGGAGCTACCGGAGGATTTCAAATATCAGAATCGTAACCATAATAGAGTATTTAATTGCATCCTAGCTTTCATCAAGGGTAAGATGCACTATAGTTTATGTTCGACTAAGAAACAGAAATGCTGTCAGTTAAACTAGGATAAGTCATCAAGTGCAAGGTGAGAGACACCTTAAGAGATATTAAAATGGTGGGGGGGACAAATCTTAGAACAAGTAAATTTTGGTAGTAGAATAAATAAGAAAGGTCCAACACTGGATCAACTAAAAAGGTGATTATTGCTTACCATGTGCCCCAAACATGATATGAAATCTAGTATAACTAAAAGTTTTTGGTTTTAGTAGCATATAAATCAATTTAGAAAAATATATGTATTTGAATATAAGATAAAGTTTTAAATTATTTGGCAATAGTAAACTAAACTTTTTTTTTGTAAATTTTTATTTTCTAAAATTTCATTGAGCTCTTTTGCATATTGAAACAAGTTACAAAAAGTTAAGGTTTATTTACCCCAATTCAAAATTATTAGGAATATAATCATAGCGGTTGAAGTATTTAAAATATTGAACCCAAAATATTTTATTAGGTAAATTCATGAATGCTGAGCATTCACTGTTAAAATATACTAATACTATTGATAGACTGGTAGAAGCCTAAGTTCAAATATTTATTAAATATTTATATCCATATCTTTTCATGGCTTGGTAATTCATTTCTCTAGCATTAAATAATATTCCATTGTTTGCATGTACTATACTTTATTTGACCTTTCACCTGTGGAATGATATCCTGGTTGCTTCCAAGCTTTTGTCAGTAATGAATAAAACTACTATAGATCTCTTTGTGGGTATAGATTTCATCTTCTTTGGATAAATACCAAGAACTGCTACTGCTGAATCATCTGGCAAGAATATGTTTAGTTTTGTAAAAAACTGCCAAGTTGTTTTCCATTCTTTATTCTCAATAGACATGGAAGAACATTCCTGTTGCTCCACATCCTCACCAACATTTCATGTTCTGTTTTCAGTGTTCTGAATTCTGGGTATGTACGGGAGTCTCTTTTTTGTTTTAATTTGCATTTTCCTGATGACCTATGATGTGAAGCATCTTTTTATATGCTTATTTGCCATCTGTAATATTTTCTTTTGTGAGGTATCTGCTAAGGTCTTTGGCTCATTTTTAATCAGGTTTTTCCCCCATTGTTGAGGTTTAAGGGGTCTTTGTGTATTTTTGATTAACAGTCCTTTGCCAGATGTGTATTTTGCAAATTTTTTCTCATAGTCTGTGCTTTGCCTTTTCATTCTCTTGGCATTGTGTTTCACAGAGTAGACATTTTAAAATTCAGTGCTTGTGCTTTTGTAGCTAAAGTTATTGCCAAAACCAAGGTCATTTAAATTTTCTTCTATATTACCTTCTACATGTTTCATGTTTAGGTTTATAATCCAATCTGAGTTAATTTTTGTGAAGAGTGTATGATATCTGCCTGGATTTATTTTATTTTGTTATTTTATTTGATTTTTATTTTATATTTTTACATTTAGCTTCACCATTACTCCAGAACCATTTGTTTAAAAGATTGTATTTTGCTCTCTTGTATTGCTTTTGCTTTTATATTAAATATAAAATATAGTTGATAATATATATTCTGTTCCTTTAATCGAGTCTTTCTGTGGTATTACAATATCTTGCTTACAATTATCGTTATGGTCAACTTTTTTTAAAAGATTTTATTTATTTATTTGACAGAGAGGGATCACAAATAGGCAGAGAGACAGACAGAGAGAGAGATGAGGAGAATCAGGCTCCCTGCTGAGCAGAGAGCCCAATGCAGGACTCGATCCCAGGCCCCTGGGATCATGACCTGAGCCGAAGGTAGAGGCTTAACCCACTGAGCCACCCAGGCGCCCCATCGTTATGGTAAACTTTGAAGTCAGTCCTCAGTCTTTGTTCTCCTTCAACACTATGTTGACTATTGTGAGTCTTTGCCTCTTCATATAAACTTTAAAGTAAGTTTGTTAATATTAAAAAACAAAGAACTTGCTGGAATGCATTAATTGTATAGATAAACTTGGAAACCAGTGACCTCTTGAGCTTAGCAGGAGATAGACCATGGTCATCAGTTGTCACAGTGGTGCCTCTGGCAGAGCCTTTTGCAAATCCCTAGGTAAAATGAGACCTCAGGGATCTGGGAGATGTCTAAGAAGTACTTGATACATCCCTTGGGTATGGTTTATTGAAGTGTCCACCTGTCTAAAAGCTCGGGAATCTAGATAAGGGAGGGAAAATTAGTGATGAAAAACATATCAACAAACATGAATAAATTTTATAAAACTAATTGTCATGGCTCATATACAGTATGACCAACAGAGGGACAATCAAAAGGAAAGCATCAGTTATTTTTATTGTGAAATTTTTTTATTCAAAATAAAGCAATGTGAGGGGAACACACTATGAGAAAATTACCATTTTTTAAATGGTAAATATCTTACCAAATGGAATAGGTTTTATATTCTAAGTAGTATATTGAACAGTAAAACATTGGGGTGCCTGGGTGGCTCAGTGGTTTGGGCTGCTGCCTTTGGCTCGGGTCATGATCTCAGGGTCCTGGGATCGAGCCCCGCATCGGGCTCCCTGCTCCACAGGAAGCCTGCTTCCCTCTCTCTCTCTCTCTGCCTGCCTCTCTGCCTACTTGTGATCTCCGTCTTTCAAATAAATAAATAAAATCTTTTAAAAAAAAAGAAAAGAAAATTAAAACATTAAAAAATAAAATTTTAATTTAAAAAATTATGTAATTTTTAAAAAAGGTTAAAAATAGCAGAACCATTTTTCTTATAACTGGAAAATACATTGTGTATATATCTATCAAAAATAACTTCTCATGGGGGCGCCTGGGTGGCCCAGTAGGTTAAAGCCTCTGCCTTCGGCTCAGGTCATGATCCCAGGATCCTTGGATCGAGTCCCACATTGAGCTCTCAGTTCCGCAGCGTTCCTGCTTCTTCCTCTCTCTCTGCCTGACTCTGCCTACTTGTGATCTCTGTCAAATAAATAAATAAAATCTTTTATAAAAAAATTTAAAAAAATAACTTGTCATGTCTGGAATCAGGAGCATATGGAAAAAAATAATATCTGAGGACAATACTTCTGCCATTTTGTGCCTTGTTAATATTTTTAAACAGTCAGGCAACTTTTAGCTTTATTGAAATACCTGCTAAGATACCAGCAGTGCCTTTTGGAGCCCTATGACTATAAAAATTAATTGCAAATATTCAAAATGTTTACTATGGTGTCACTATTTAGGGCCACCACCAAGTATGTTTCAGAAGTAAGCATAACTGTTACTCTTCTGTAAGGCAAAAGGGCATATTTTCAGGAGTTCCATCTGCTGTACCAGGAGGTGAATCAAGTAATGATTTTGTCTATAAAATAATTCACTTTTCAATCTAACATTCCTTATTCCACATTATAATAATAAAAACTAGGAGGAGACTAAAACAAACAAACAACTACAACTACAACAACCAGCTTTTCCTTCAGTGGAAAAGTAAATATAACCTTATGAGTAGCCTGAAATTTATTTTTAAATATTTTTAAGATAAACGTTTTTGTTAGAAAACCATATATTTTATATTACTAAGAAATAACAGGCAAAGTTTTATTAACTTCTAAAAAGTCTAGTTACTTCTATTTATCTATTAACTCATCTCTTTTTGAAGTAGAACATGATCACACCTATTGTATCTACCCAAGTTTGTATGCTTTGGTTATTTTATGTTTGTTATTTCCTTGATTAATTTTTACAATATTTGATACATAATAGTATCTTTAAGTCCATCTATGGTTTCACAGAATTTGATTGAACTTCATAAAAATGTACCATACTTTTTGCACTGCCCTTGTTTTACTTCTCTATTAACTTTCCAAGATTTATTCACTTTAGAGTGTGTAGCTATCATTTATTTTTATTCCTCCATAATGCTATGTTTACAAATTTGTATTTATCTGTACTTTTAAAATTATCTTAATTATAAACCATTTCTCATCTCACGTAACACTCATGTTACTTCTACACTTATCAGATATTATGTAACTGAAAACCACAACTCAGCAACAATATAGCACCATTTTTCAAAATTAAATGGCTTACCAGAATTCTTTAATTCTATCCTTTATTTGTATTAGATGACGCTTTATTCTGGTATTTGGCATTTTTCATATGGAGGAAAGCTTATAAATTGATATTCCATAAATAGAAGGAAGAATGGCCGTATGCCTATATATCAGGTGTCCTGTTTTCACTCCCTTTGTGGAGCACCTACCCTGGAGGTCATGTAATAACCAATGACCAAAAAACAAACAAAAAACCCAAACATCCAGGTCGAAGTGCCATCCCTGACTGGAGATGAGTAAACTGCTCAACAGACCCTGGGCAGGCATCTCAGCCCAGGCCTGTGCTGGGGAAGCTGGAGCTGGCTTTGGGCGCAATCAGGAAGCCAGCAAACTGACCGGAGAGTGCAGCCACGGTGAACAGGACTGATGATCTTTTAGCAGCCAGGCCACGCGCGGACACCCGCTCAGGGAGCCAGGCTAGGAGGCTGCCCAGCGCCTGAGCTGGCAATGCTTACAAGCCCCCTGGGGCTTCGCCCCGCGCCCCAGCACCGGCTTGGCCTCAGGAGGGAGGGAGGCGGGGCTTTGCTAATTGCCAAAACGGGAAGAGAGCTCGCTGAGGACTCAGGAGGGATGGGGGCGGGGGCGGGTCGAGGGCGGCCAGGAGAAGGGACTTTGCTAATTGCTGAAGTGGGAAGTGAGCTCAAGGAGGATGTGGCGGAGAGTCTGGGAGGAGGTGGAGCGGCTGGAGGAGGAGGGGCGCGCAGCGCCGCCGGTGCTGTGCTGCGGCCCAGTTGGGACTGCAGGACCCACCGGACTCGCCGCCCATGCGCTCCCGCGTGAGGTCCTGCTGTCCCGCTCCTGCTGCCTGCTGCCCCTTCCCGCCCCAAGGCTTCTCCTGACCACCCTCTGTGCACAGGTAAAGTGACACCGCGCCTCACCCTCACCTGGAGCAGAAAGCGGGGGACGCGACCTGGGGGCGGGGAGGGGGGTTGTTGTAACCCAGCCTCCCGGGAACACCAGGGCACCGGGACCACCCCGGACGCTGGGCAGAATGCGGGTCCGCATGGGGTCAGGCTGGGGACAGCGCCTTGCGAGGTGCCCCCCGCCAGTGGGCGCGCTAGCCCCCATTATTCGGAACCCACCTGTGAGAGCCCACCTGTAGAGGCCTTTCATTAGAATGGTCTCTGGTTCTAGCCTCAGTTCAGAATACTGCATGTATCTGAGGACCGAGTCCAGATGTTTCTTTCATCTCTGACTTGAATTTGAAATCCTCCTCAGACTTCAGCTTCCAGGATTTCTCCAGTCCTTGCTCTCCCACTGTCTTGGTGGGGATCCGCCATGAGTGTTGAACCCAGGAATGAATGAATGATATATACCCCAGATCGCTGGGGCTTTGTCTTGTTTTGCTGAGGTTGGAAAGGCTTGCCAGAGACCCCCTGTATGCAGATACAGAGCTGCATGCAATTGCTTAAACGTGTTCCCCACTTAATTGCTTGGGCATTGAACATTTCGCCCTTAACCTGTGGCTTGAGCAGTTAGGAGGAGACAATCTGGAGGCGAATCAGAAGATGGCTGAATCCACATGGTGGTGGTCTGGGTTTGGGAGATTTTCCTGGAGATTCAAACGAAAGATCTAAATTCTTCCAGTGGGGAGTGGTAAACATTTTATGGATGGGAGATTGAAAATAAATGGTCTGGTTAACCTTTCCCTCCCCCTCAAAACCCATTATTTGAAAAAACAAAAAGGGAAGTGAAGGGAGAAATCCTCCCACTCCCATCCCCACTCACCTCCATAGCCACCTCCTCTTCCAAGAACCTAACAGACAAGGTGCCAAGAAGTGTTAGGTACCAGCAGTGGTCTCAGATCTCATTCAAGGATCATGGTGAAAGGCATTCAAAGAGATTGTGGGGGCACAGGGATCCAATTAAGGGGGACAAGTTTAAGGTTTGCCTGGTCCCCTAAAAATTAATGGCACTAGAGAAGATGAGCTTTGGGAACTATAGCTTAATGGATACAATGTGTAAAAAGCTTCAGTGAGTCATGGTGGGAAGAGGCCATGAGGGCAGCAAATACAGTCTTAGATGATGTTATTAATAGCACTACAGGCTCTAGATTTCCTGTGGTGGCAAGACCAGCCCGGCCAAAGTGGATACTCACAACCTGGAACAGAGGGTCTTGGAGATCCCAGCACGTGAGGTATGATGAGAGGGTAAAATGATAGGAGGTGTCCTTTGGAAGGACTGTCTCCTTGACTTTAAAAGGGAGAACCCAAATCTGTAGGTGAAATCTTTTTGGCTACAAAGAGGGCCGAGGCCTCCTAAGGTCAAGGTCTCCTCGTCACTTGCAAAGATGTCGAAGAACATATTCAGACATTTCAAAGATGTCCTCATGTCCATCGGTTCCCACTCTGGAATTCTATCAATAAGGTGAGAGTTCCTCTAGTTGAAAAAAAGATCTAAAATGACGTCCCTTTCTCATGTAATTTCTGTAACCTCCAGGACACACCCACCTCCCCCTTCCAGCTCTGTAATGAAGCCACAGCTGGTGCCAATTTGTGGAACTCCTTAAAGGCTATTCTCCATTATATACCCCCTGACAAAGTTCCCATGCTCCCTCACCTGATTTCCTGCACTCACCTCCCACCTGGTGTGTTCACACCTGCAAGTGCCTTTTACCAACCCCTTTGCCAAAAGGCAGCCAGAGTGACCTTTCAAAGACCTATCAGTTCCTGGCATTTGTCTCCATAGAAATCTGCACTGATCTTCTAACAAATTCCCAGTCCTCCAAAGGCACCCATAATCCTCCCATCAGTCTCTTCATACCCCTCCAACTGACTGATGCCTGTTCTGCCCCCATCTCTCTGCCCTTCAACCACACTGCCTCCCTCTTCCTGTGGAGACCCCTCATGGTGCCTGCCTCCAAGCACAGGTGATTCCCATTGATGGGAAGACCCTCTTCCTCTCCCCCATCTCCCCACTCCAGTTACTCCCACTTATTCGTGAGCTAACTAGCCCCATGGTACACACTCTCCATGCAGCCTGCTCTCTCTTTTCTAGCACTGGCCTCTGTTTCTAGCTGTGGTTGTGTCATGGATGTCCCTCCCCAGCCAGCCTCCAAGCTCTCCTTCCCTTTAGCTCCAACACCTGACACAGTGCCTGGCACGTAGTAAGCCCTGGCTAGCTTCTAAGAGCCTCACTGAGGGACTGAAAGCATTTTAAAAAGGTCACCACGTAGGCTCCAAACTGTAGGCAGAAAAAGCTTTGCCTGGATTGACATTTTAGAGACGTATTCGTCAAGTTGGATGTGTTCACTGACTTTACCTTGTAAAATTTAAAAAAAAAAAAAAAAAAGGACCTCTGTATCGCTTCGCATCTAACGAAGGCACATGTATACTATTAGACCACGTTATGAGCTTAATGGAAGGAGACAAGATGTTTTCGCTAAGAAAATGTATAAGACTGTTGAGGTCAAGTGGGAGAAAACAGTCCGTTTGTTGGAGCATTGCTATCTTACTCTATCACAGCCACTCATAAAAATCTGACACGGGGTGAGTCAGAATTGTCTGTTGGAGATGAGTTAGATCTGGCTCATGTTCTTACAGACATGAAAGCCAGGAACGAAGAAGGAGGCTTTGAAAGCCTGGGTTGAGGAGGCGGTTTGGTTCACTGCGATGAGCTAAGTGCCCAGGGCTAGGGGCAGACATGTGGGCCTGTGTCCTTCCTTTGTTCTGGGGTCCCTCTTGCACCATGTGGTGAGGCTGGTGGCTGGGAGCAGCTCAGGACAGGACCAGGTGGCATCTTACCTCTCTCACCCTCCTGTGGGCTCCAGTGGGCTCCAGTAGGTCCCAGGGGACAGCCTGCCTTCCTTGAAAAGCCCAGTAGCACTGGGAGCAGAAACTGGGACCAAAGAGTGAGCACCCTGTTTGACAAGCTGGACCAGCCACCTCTTCTTCAGATGCAGAGGGAACCCTGGCATGCTGACTCCTCCCTTCTCCCTTTCCCCTTTCCTCTCTTCCTCCCTCTTCCCTTCCCCTCTCTCCTTCCCTGGTGGTGCCCTTTCCGAATGCCCACTTCATCCCTTTTCCTTTCTACATGCCTGACTTGTAGAGTTTCTTCTCTTTCCTCCCCATTACTTCCCTTCATCTGAATCTCCTCTTTGTTCCCTTTGTCCCCGCTCTCTGCTCCTCCTCCCCTTCCCTGGGCCCTGTTCAGCTCCATCCCGACTGCAGGCAGAGCTGGACTAACATGCTCACTTGCTAGCTCAGTCACCCTCCAGAGAAGTCTCTCTTCGGTAGCCACCTTCCTGACACCCTGGTCCCTTCTCCACTTGTTCAGATATTGCTCTGAAGTCTGAGGAGGACAGAGCGGGGCTGCCACAGAATCAGGCCAGAGGAGAAACCAAACCATGTGTCCACACTGTCGCCCAGCACTGCTGCTCTGAGAGTTTTCAGAGTCCTCAACAGGGTTAGGATTTAGGGGCTTCTTCAGAACCGGGAGTGAAAACAACCATAGGTCAAAAGAAAAGCTATGGCCCCCACACAAAAATAATAATCACAAATGAAAACTATGTTAACTCTGAAGTCCCAAAGTCGAAGAATTGCCTTGAATCTGTCACAAGAAAGCACCCAAGGCCTCACTCTCTGGGTTCTGGGTGGCCTGGAATGGCAGGAGTCTCTGACCTGCGTGTGGGGGTGCCAAACGAAGGGGGCTAGCCTGCCCCTTTTCGGGTCGGGAATACCTCCTGCAGCGCTGTGCCTGGCCCGACCCCTGGGGGTCGGGGTGCGGCGCCGCGTCCAGGGTGGTCCCGGTGCCATGGGGTTTGCTGGAGGCTGGGCCCCGCCCCCCCAGCTCGTGGCCCCCGTTTTCTGCTCCAGGTGAGGGCGCGGCGCGGTGTCACTTTACCTGTGAGCAGAGGGTCTTCCGGAGAAGCCATGGGGCCTGGAGGGGCAGCAGGCGGCGGAACGGGACAGCGGGGCCTCGGGGGCTAGGCTGGAGCAGGGAGCGCACGGGCGGCGAGGGCGGCGGTATGGTGGGTCCTGCAGTCCAGACTGGGCTGCAGCACAGCACCCTGGCGCTGAGCGCCCCTCCTCCACCAGCCCCTCCACCTCCTCCCAGACTCTCCACTGCATCCTCCCAGAGCTCACATCCTGCCTTGGCAATTAGCAAAGCCCCTTCTCCGGGCTGCTCCCGCCTGGCCCCCGACCCTTCCTCCTGAGTCCTCAGCAAGCTCACTTCCCGCTTTGGAAATTAGCAATGCCCCTTCTCTGCGCCGCCCCTGCCCCCCTCCCTCCTGAGGCCCCGCCGGCCTGGGGTGGGGGGCGAAGCCTTGGCGGGCTGCAAGTGTTGCAAGTGTTGCCAGCGCCAGTGCTGGGCAGCCTCCTAGCCTGGCTCCCTGAGCAGGTGTCTGCGCCCGGCCTGGCTGTGAAAAGGTCATCAGTCCTAAATGCCGGCTGCACACTTGGGTCAGTTTGCTGGCTTCCAGATTGCGCCCAAAGCCAGGAACCAGCTGCCCCAGCACAGGCCTGAGCTGAGATGCCTGCCCAGGATCTGTCTGAGCAGTCTCCTCATCTCCAGGGTGGTCAGGAGAAGCCTTGGGGCGGGAAGGGGCAGCAGGCAGCAGGAGCGGGACAGCAGGGCCTCACGCGGGAGCGCATGGGCGGCATGCTCAAGTGTTGGTATAAAGCTATTATGCTTTTCAAAACCCCGAACACTAATTCATGTATCGTGGTCATTATTTATCATATCACACAGTAGAGAGGTGGCAGAAATGCACTTTCAGGTTAATTTTTTTACAAGGAAGATTGACTTATGAACCTACTTTGTTATTCCCTTTCATTCAATTTCCCTGTACCTCCTTTTCTATGAATTGTAACGGTAAAAAAATTTCCCTTCCCATCATTATTTTTATTGTTGGCACATTCTTTGTGAACCATAAAGTGTATGCTATAAATGGGAGCGCTTTTCTTTTTTTTTGTAGTTTACGAAGAACTAATATTTTTAAAATTTATATTTTATTTATTTTCAGCTCCACACCCAGTGCTCCATGCAAGCAGTGCCCTCTATAATACCCAACACCTGGTACCCCAACCTCCCAACCCCCCGCCCCTTCTAAACCCTCAGATTGTTTTTCAGAGTCCATAGTCTCTCATGGTTCAGCTCCCCTTCCAATTTCCCCCACCTCCCTTCTCGTTTCTAACTCCTCATGTCCATGAAAAACTAATTTAAAAACATTCATCCACCAGAGTACCCAAAGGGCTCCCATATAAACTATCTGTCGTTACATTATGTCCCGATGTGGAGCTCAATCCCAGGATCCTGACATCATGACCTGAACTGAAGGCAGAGGCTTTAACCCACTGAGCCACCAGCCCCAATGTATTCTCTTCAGTACCAGAATTTGTAACCAATTGACAGATGAAAAAGGAGGCAGTCAAGTGAAAAACAATAGGTCTTAGACCTGCAAGAAATTCGAATTTGATGAATTCAGCTACTCAGGCACTGTTTCACATTTTCAGATCTCTGCAGAAAAGGGGTTAACCTTTTTACTGCATGTAAAAGAGAAGACTATAACACATAATATGTGTAAGCATGTAAATATCAAAATATATCCCATTAGTTGCTAAGACACACAGGGCCTATTTTTTCTCTCAAATTCATGAATATGTAGGAGCAATAAGTGAGAAGTGAATGTATACTCTTCACTTCGAAGTCTTTTAGAAATCTAAAATATGACTTTCTATGGTTTGTGTCTCCATATTCCTTTATTGCCAGTTTGAACAAATCCACATGCTTTGATTCAAAGGTAATAAATTCCTCTTATTTGGAAAAATGATGTTTATTTTTGTTCTCTCACCCTTCGCAGGTGGTTTCATTTTAGCACACTTCAGAGTTATAATTTCATGCTTATTAAAAACATTTAATATGATCTACATAGATGAAAGAAACTTTTGTTTTATTAAATTATTTGACAAAAAATCTGTTATTTTAAAAATGTAATTCTTTTGAAGGGTCATTTTAGAGCGTTCAGAGAGGATCTAGGAGTGTGGTATTATGCAGTTTTTAAGTAGGTATGAAATGGTTATTTCTATGATTGTTTCTTTAAGGCTTATGTATATTGTCCATTATATGCTATAAAATATTTTGAAAGAGAATTTAAGGTATGTTTTACATAGTTTATTTTTTGGAAAAAATTATTGAAATGACTTATGAAATTCAGTATACTCTCAACATTAATTTATTTTGAAATTTACCAGTTGTCTACTGACCCTATTATATGGCAGATATTACTTCAGACTACACTGGTAAATGAAATACTTGGCTTTGTAGAACTTTTATTTTCATGGGTGAGACAATTAAAAGCTATAAACCTTAATAAAAATTACATAGTGCATTCAAAAATGATGAGTAAAATGGGGAAAAAGAAAAATTCGATCAGGGTGAGAAAAATCAAGGTTGCTAGGTAGGGGATGGGGAGTTAAAATTTTTAATAGGAAGATCAGGGTAGTTACAATGAAGCTGACAATTGAACAAAGGTATGGAAAGGTGATGAATTTGCCCAGAACTATCAGCGATAAGGTCACTCCAGAAAAAGGAATTGGCTATCTTGAAGGCCATAAGGTTGGATCATGCCTGGCATATCTGAGGAATAGCAAGGAGGCCACTGTGAGTGACTGAAGAGTAGCAGGGAAAGAGGTCACAGAGGTTAAATGAGTGGCTAGATCATGTAAAAGCTTAGAAGTCATTGTAAAACTCTGGCTTTTATATTTGGAAACTTACTGTGTGATAGAATTTCTGCTAATAACTGAGAGTTCAAATGTCCATAAAATTTCAAGGATTCTTATTCTACTAAGACGGAATAAAGAAAAAGAGTTCATATTTTCACATGGTGTAACAAATGCTCGGAGATCCAAGTGTAGGAAGCTATGGGAGCACAGAAGAAGGCACTAAAATCACACCAATATATTTGATGACTGTGACTATATATAAATTTGTATTTTCTAGATTTTTTATAGTCATGGAATCACATAGTATATACTATTCATTGCCTGGCTTTTCTTTGAGAAAAGCATCATTACTTTGAGAATCTCCAATTGTAAATAGTTCATTTTGATGTTGAATAGTAATCTCTTTAATGAATAGATCATAATTTGTCTTTGCTCTATTGATGGACATTGATGAACATTTCCACTGTTTTCAATTCTTAAAGCTGCTATGAAATTCATATACAAGTCCTTGTATGAACATAGGGTTTGTTTCTCTTGGTTAAATGCCTAGAAGTAAAATGGCTATTTGTGTAACTGCAACATACTTTGCATTTAAAAAATTTTCAAACTATTTTCCAAAGTGGTGGTATCATGATATATGCCAACAACAGTTTTGATTTTTTGTTGCTTCTCAATCTAGCTCAGACGAAGTACAATTAGCCTTTATAATTTTAGCCATTCTAATAGATATGTAAGCATGTCTCATTATGATTTTAATTTGTATTTCTTTAATGTCTAAATGTTGAGAAATTTGTCATGTGCTTATAAGCCATCCATATACTTTTGGTGACATGTCTCTTCCATTATTTCCTTCACATGTAAAATTGGATACTCTGGTTATTAGTAAGGTTTTTTATTTCTATTCATTTTTTAATAATCAGAGTAGATGTCCATTATCATATATATAATTTGCAAATCCCTTCTCCATCTTTACGGTTTCTCAATGGAGCTTTGATAGCTGTGTCTTTCAAGAAATATGCTACTTCTTTCCTGGTACACGGAGGTATGACTAGAACATTTGCAAAGAAAATCATGGCTTAAGATATATGTAGTCTGCAGTTGTTGGGGAGTGTTCACCATCCTTGCCTCTCACTCATCTCTCACTGCCCACACATTCAGATATAGGGGAATATTGATTGACAAAATATTAATTGCCAAATAACACTAGTTGGAGAATAAGAAAAATGCAGGCACCTGATTATATAATATTACTTAAATAAAATATGTTTTTATAAGTGCTATTGGAAGTAAATTCCTCAATATTTTAATCACACAGAATGATGGAATCCTAGATTTTTTTTTCTTGTATTTACTAAGAAAATGATCATGCCTCAAGCATATTAAAATGGAATAGGGAAAATTAAAAATTGTTTTAAGTTGATTTGCGTGTGTTGTGCGTATGTGAGAGATAAAGTGAGAGAGAAAGAGAAAGAGAGAAAAAGAGAAAGGGAAAGACAGAGAGGTGGCTGCAGTGAATTGATGAGTTGCAGGATAGATTTTAAAGTTTTGTCTTTTGCTTTCTACATTTCCTTTTCCTTAGGTTCAAGAGAACAATCAGTAATATCTCAGATGCCTGCTGGTAACATCAGCAGAAAGAGTTAGAGGTTCCCAGAAAATTAAAGATGAGATATAGTTTTCCTGACATGAGAAAAGTCATTTTTTGTCCCCAGCTATTTTCAATGATCTATACCCCACCTGTGTACTTGCCCAAGCACACTTCTTCCAAAACTTCCTGGGAGGTTCTTACAAAGAAATGCAAAAACCTCACTAGTTAAGGATTTTGAGGGAACAAGGCAATGGGAAAACTAACAGTCACCACCAGACCAGGAAATAGCCTAAGCTATTGAGACAATAAATGAGTGGTAAAACTCCTAGTGCTATTTCAAAAGTAATCAAGGCCTTGCATTCCTTGTTCCAGAAAATGAGCCCAAGACCCCATCTAGTTTATATTTGCTCTTGAAGCCTGCAGAGTCCCTTTCCCTTGTCCAACAGTTACCTCTGCTTTATTCTAACGTTGAAGTTTCCGCCCTCGGTGGAATACAAGCTTCATTCATGTGAACATGCAATACATATTGCACAAATACATATGTGGATGTGCATGCATCCACAACCTTATGACCAACCATACACGGGATAATAAAACTCTCCCTTCTGAGTATTCATCTTAAATACTAAATAAAAATCTCTCTCCTGTTCAAACAGTCAAGGCTTTGGAACTTATTCCCTGTGATCTCCTTGTATGTTGTAAACAAAGATTCCTTTGTTTGACAACTCCACCTGTTTCTGTGATTCACCAAAGACTGACCTCAGTTAGTTCCATTACTGTAATGGCTTTCACTACTCTGATTCTACCTCTGCAAGTCTCCAAATTTAACTATTTTTTTCTCCCAATTCCACATGTTCTTGGCTTTAAACTGCAACTCTGAAGAGATGATTTGCTTGTTTAAAAAAAAATCAAGCAAAGGGAGTAGTAGTCAACATTGTTACTTTGAACTTCCTGCCCTAAGGGGCTCTCCTGTTGTTTCTCTTTGACTTCCTGGACTGAAACGACAGAAATTTGGCAATACATCACTCCCCAATCCAGATTACTGACAGAACAGTTTAGACCCTTAGAAAAATATTAGTTTAAAAGATCACATAATTAAATACTTAAGCATGTAGTGTAATATAGTGGTTTACAAGAAATATATTTTGGTCATCTGAATATTTGGTTTTCAACCATGGCTACTGACTCACAGCTCCTAAAACTCTTGGAATTTCCTGTGATAAGGGTGAGAGAGGTGTGTTTTGTTATGTTAATGAAGTGACCTTCAGACCTCACTCAAGGCAAGGGCTCTTTGCCTGAAGGACCAACCACTTGGTGAAAGCCTTCATAACTTTTTGCCCAACATGCCTCCCCTTCCTCCCAATTCAGGATTATCTGGGGAGGGAAGAGGAGCTGGAGATTAGATCAGCAAATGACAATGATTTAGTCAGTCATGACTATGTCATGAAGCCTCCACAGAAAACCTGAAAGGACTGGGTTCAGAAAGCTTTTAGTTTGTTAAATGTATGAAAAGGCAGGAAGAGTGGCAGTCTTACAGAAGGTAATAGAAGCTCTGTGCCCATTCTCCATACCTTGCCCTGTGCACTTCTTTATCTATCTATTGATTTAAATCTTCTATTATATCTTTTAATAAGCTGGCAAACACAAAGTAAGTATTTTTCTGAGTTTTGTGAGTCCCTGTAGCAAATTAAAAGAATGAAAGAAGTAGGCCACTGGGACCTCCAACCTGTAGTTGCTCAGTCACAAGCACAGGTAATAACCTGGGGCCTACAGTGAGACTGGCATCTGAGATGGGGTTGGAGATAGTCTTGGAGGACTGATCCCTTAACTGATGAAATCTTACGCTATGTTCAGGTAGATAGTGTCAGAATTTAGTTGAATTCTTGGAGATCCTGCTGTTGTCTGAAAATTATTTGGCATTGTTGGTATGATGTCCTAAAACCCAAAAAGATATAGCTACCTCAAAATAAGAATAAGGTTGACAGCTTAGATATAATAAGTGAGTATATCAGGGATTTAAAATATACCCAATAAATAATGTAAGGAAATAAGAAAAGATTTTGAAATGAAAACAAGAATAAGAACCTAGTGGTACTAATAGATTAAATATATGTAATCTAGTTGAATTAAGAATACAATGGATAGAATACATAATGGATTCAATAGAGATAAGAAGTCACTTAAGGATATAGTCATCTGGATACCAGCAAAGCATTAAAATTATCAATATAAAAGAGGTGTAAGATGTAGGTGATGTGTGTGGAACAAAAGCTAGAGAAAAAATTAGATTTCCTTACTACTCATAGCCTGTTGACAAGTCCTTGAAGTTCCTCTGGGGACTCAGCTGCTTCCATGTGGACACATCCACTCAGGGCAAAAAGCATTCTTAGTCCACCCCCCCCCAGGATACTGAAAATCTACTTTCACATGTAAAAATTACTTTGGAAACTTCTTTATCTCTACTCCCCACCCCTACCCTCAAGATATACATTGGCAATCATCTCCCAAGCATATACCCACTGATACACATCAGAAGAGTCTCTTCCCTAAGTTTTTACTAAATAGTAATAAATGACCTTTCCCTAACAATAGCTAGCCCCCTCAAGGTCCTGGAAACCTTGTTTATAAAATACCTTGGAGGCCTGTGCTATCCCTAACCTCCTCCCAAATTGAAAGTATATAATCAGCCACTCTTCATGACCCTCTCTCTCTACTCCAAATAAATAAATAAATATTTTTAAATAAAATAAAATAAATGACTTTTTTTAAATGAAAGAAGAAAAAGGAAAGAAATATTTGAATATTAATGTACATCTGTTTCTCAAGCATAAAATAGTCAAGACACTGGATTAAAACTTACATACAAGAAAAGAAAGAAAATATTCTTAACTATAGTTGACTCTATGAATCCCAAACTAGGGCATACATACCAAAGACAAAAATAAAATCATAAGTGTTAGAGAGAAAAAAAATAATTCATTAATAAAGAGACAAGTATCAGAGTGACAGAAATTTTTTAAATAACATCAGTTATAAAAAAGAATGAAGTAATAGCTTTATTATCTTGAAAAAAATAATCACAAATGTAAACATTTAGATCCTTATAAAATGTCATTGGAATAGGAAGGCATAATAAAAAAAATTTTCAGGAATACAGACCACAGTTAATTTGCCTTAATTTGTGTAGGCAACACTTAAATACTAATATTATTTTAACAGTTAAAATGTATCTATGACCTATGGGGTAGGGGAAAAGAGGATGACCAAGTCATCTTGAAATAATTCAGTTTTATGTAAAAAGTAAAAAGATCGAAAAAAAGACTTGAAGAAAAGAGAGATAAAACATATGCATAATAAAAATAAATAAATAAACAACTGGAGTGCCTGGGTGACTTAGTCGGTTCAAGTGTCTGCCTTCAGCTCAGGTGATGATCCCAGGGTTCTGGTATTGAGCCCTGCATCAGGCTCCCTGCTCAGTGGAGAGTCTGCTTCTCCCTCCCATTGAGAAAAAAAATTTGACTTATTTATTTGAGAGAGATAATCTTTAAATTTTACTTATTTATTTGAGAGAGAGTGAGAAAAGAAAAACATGCACACAGCAGGGGGAATAACAGAGGGAGAGGGAGAAGCACCCCACTGAGCAGGGAATCCCCTGCGGGCTCTATCTCAGGACCCGGGTATTATGACCTGAGCTATAGGTAGACACTTAACTGGCTGAGCCACTCACGTACCCCCAATGAATACAATCTTTACAAATAATAATAATAATAATAATAATAAATAATATTACAGATAGTATGATTTTTTTAATGTAAGACTTGGTATAAAAACAGGATGACATACTTGTCTAATTATAGCAAAAGACTTTGATAAGTGTAGATGCAGTAGTACATAAAAAATTTAACTTCTTTCATTAACTGATAATTTAATTAGATTAAATTAAGAGACATCAAAATTTAGAGAATCTAATAGTCCTGATCTATTAATAAATGTAGCCATCCTGACCCCAAAACAATAGTCTTCAGTAAGTATATAAGCATAAGTTGAACATTTACACAAACAGGCCATTATTTAGGCCAGAAGTATATGCCAATAAATTCCTAGAGTTAAATATCAGGCTATATTTTTCAAGAATAAGGCAATAAAATTAGAAAACAATGACCAAAATATTAAATTCATATAATTGGAAGTTAACTTCATACCTAAAAAGAAATAATACAGCTAATTCAGAAATTTTTAGAATTACAGTACTTTGGTAATATCAACTCTCAAAATGAGTAACGGACAGGTGGGGCTAGGGAGGAAGAGATCCATAGGGAACTTTGTGAACAGGCTCTCAGAAATCCCCAAAATGTGGTGTGGTAAAGAGATAAATTGGACCACCCTACCCCGGGAAGAGCACCCTGATCTAGGCATGTAGGATGGAGGACCACCCTGCCCTAGGTGTATGGGGTGGGTCATGTGGGGTGGGTGTCTCTATGATAAACACCTGTAACCAAAAAAGAATAATCAGACCCTCAAAAGGAGGTAAGCCATTGCAGCAGTTATTGATAGAGATGTTAAAAGGATTAAAGTTGCCTGGTTACCTTTTTATAAAAAATAAACCCTGAAGGCACTCATTGTTAACTGAGTGGGGACCCCTCTTAGTTGTGAGAACTTTTTCTATATATTCACTTGATAAACTTCTGTCACTTACTCACTCTCCATTGCCCACGAGATTCCTTCCTTGACTCCAAGAGACAAGAACCTAGCTCTCCCACATCATTCCCTAGAGTTAAGTATCAGGCTATATTTTCCAATAATAAGGCAATAAAACTAGAATAGAATGACCAAAATATTAAGTCCATGTAACTGGAAGTTAACTTTATACCTAAAAAGAAATAATACAGCTAATTCAGAAATATTTAGAATTACTGTACTATGGTAATATCATTTGTGAAAATATGTGACAATAATTAAAGGTATGAAGGAAATCTAAAGGTTTAATTGTATTAATTCAAAAGAAAAACAAAACAATACAACAAAACACCAAAGCATAAAACAACAAAACAAAACAAAAAGAATATAAAGGCAAAAACCAAGAACAGCAGCAGTAATAACAAAATATTATGGAAACAAACAAATTTTTGGACTAGATTAATAAGAAAGATTTGACCAATGAGTACTGGTCAGGAATACTCAGAGATGATGAAGATAAAATAAAATACTAAATGAAATGTATAAAAACTAAATTATAGACTAATTAAAAATGCTTCTAGAAAAAGAGTCTCATTTGAAGACAATAAAATTAATAGCACCATAGACAAAACTGTATTTGTAACATAGGGGAGCAATTAGAGATGATAAAGTATTTCCTTAAATATCAAAGATAACAAGTAGACTCAGTGGCTCAGTCAGCTAAGCCTCTGCCTTCACCTCAGATCATGATCCCAAGGCCCTGAGACTGAGTTTGACTCCCTGCTTGGTGGGGAACCTGCTTCTTCTTCTCCCTCTCCCTCTGCAGCTTCCCCTGCTTGCACTTGTTCTTTCTCTCTCTCACTCTCTCTCTCAATAAATAAAATTTTAAAAGTTAAAAAAATTAAGAAATAAGCATCAAAGATTAATCCATAAGGTAAAAATCTTTATTAAAGTGATTAATTAATTTATATTAAAATTAAATATTTCCTTGCAATTAAGTGCAGTGTGGAGGAAAAGTTAATAGACAACTGACATAGGAATGAACAATACTTAAAATATTTAAAACTGACAAGGAATTATTAGATTTAGACTCCATGATGATCTCTATGTATGTGCATATAAAACACCTTAATATACTTTGTTGGAATGTGCTACAGGAAATTAAAGAGACAGAAAGATAAAGGGGGAAAAAATAGCTCAACTTGAAATGACTAGTTGGTTGCCATTTACATTTTCCACCACTTTTTTGGTCAATGAAATTATTTTACATGTATCTATTATTATCTTGTAGGACATATTACACTAAGATCATTATTAATGAAGTTGAGAATAAGAATATGATGCCTCATTTCATCATAGTTGTTAAAAATGATTCCTAAGCTGGTAAATGCAGGAAGCCAGAAACAAACAAATAATAATTAGCACCAGTACAAAAGCTTGTCCACCTGGAACCTGTAAGAAAATCCAACTAGATCCTGAAAATAATGAGTGATTTGAGGAAACTGGACAGGGATATAGATTTCCAGATGCTTTTTACTTATAATGGCAATAGCAACTTAGACAAGGTAATGGAAAAAAATCTATTAATTGGCAGTAGGAAAATTATTAAAAAAATATAAACCATAAGCCAATGAACTTGGGAAAATTATGAAGAATCTACATAAACATAAAATGAAACAATATATATTCGCCAAGGCACATTCACATTTTAAAAAATAAGTTGAAAGGGGAACAATATGCCATAATACATATATCAATGTTTTTCATAGAAGTTTAGTATAAAAAATAAACATTTTAAATAATTTATTTGGAAATTGATATCACATATCTGAAAAACTTGGAAGAAGAAATGGATAACCATGACTAAACAAATGTAGCAGAAAAATGATTTACAATAATAGATAAAAGCTATTCAAAAATGCAGTGAATATTGGCCAAAGCTTAGAAAAATCGATAAAATATAAAATGTAAAATAAATTCATGAATGAAAAAGAGAATCCCATTAAATCTAATTTGGAAAGAACTAATAGTTTTTTTTTTTCCTGAATCTGATCTGCCTTTCATTAGGTGGGACACTGACCAAGCCCACTCAGCTCCTCTCTCATGCCCATTAATAGAAAAGTCAGGGACATTAATTACTTCTGGGATGAATTTTAACCACTGTGGATAGGATGCAGAAGCCAGTGGGTTAAACAGATTCTTTCTTGTTTCAGGAAAATAATTCTGAGATGTATTCTGTGCATTAGGATTGATGCTCAGTTGTCCACAATCATAATCCACTCAGTCTGAAATCATATATGTTTCTCCTGGACCACTTAGCTCTTCTCATTCTCTCCTCTTCCATGTGATCAAATCCCAAAATAATTATTTAGGTTGTGTATGCAAGTCCTGATTTTGAAGGGAAACTCAGTTACAGAAAGAGATGAAAATAAAGATACAGGGAAAAAAATGGGGCACTTGGGTGACTCAATTAGATAAGCATCTGATTTCAGCTCAGGTTGTTATCTCAGGGCGATGAGATGAAGCCCCTATAGGCTCTGTGCTGGGCAAGGAGGTTGCTTAAGATTCTCTCTTCTTATCCCTTTCCTTCCACCCCTCACCTCCCATGCTGTCTTTCTCTTAAATAATAAGCACTGCTGAACTATCTTAGATTCTGTACCTTCTCTCCAGCCATGAACCTATCACTGTCTTTAACTCTTGAAAACTTTATTATACAAATTAATGTGGTGAAGGAAGCAATATGAGAAAGCCTATTAATCTGATGAGCATGGAACTGAACAAACCCTATAGATACTTTCCCTTTGATTTCTAGCCTATCAATACCTACAGTGAGTCACATACACTCAAGATTATTGTTTTTATTGTATACTTCATATATTCATTAATTTTTGACTCGTTATCATTTTGTTGAAGTGTTAAACTATGGTAATAAACAAACTTTTAATTAACTTTTCCTCCTAGGATACAAATATAACTTGCACTTGAGCTTTAGCTAATTTTATGTTCTAAAATTGCCAAAACAAAATGATCAAGGTTTCTAGATTATTTACTGTATTTTCTACTATATAATATTGTTCTATCTCTTCTGTATAAAGAAAATGAATGCTTGGGGCTCTTGGGTGGCTCAGTGCGTTAAAGCCTCTGCCTTCTGCTCAGGTCATGATCCCAGAGTCCTGGGATAGAGCCCCACATCAGGCTCTCTGCTCAGCAGGGACCCTGCTTCCTTTCCTTTCTCTCTGCCTGCCTCTCTGTCTACTTGTGCTCTCTGTCTGTCAAATAAATAAATAAAATCTTAAAAAAAAGCAAATGAATGCTTGATAACTAAATGAATGCTTTACTGAACAAATTAAATATGGCAATAGCATTTTATTTTGTCATGCTTTACATATGAAACTATAATATTATATCACTAGTCTACAAATAATCTACTCACATAGTGATTTGGAAGCTTTTAGCAAAAGAATTCTTCCTCCTGATTGTAGTATAAAAGCCACAGAAATATTCAGAAGACTCCTAGGATAGAAAGTTAAATCCAGTTATCCGTGATGCCTAGAGTAGGACCTGACCTATGTATGTCCTGGGATGCACTAGTAACTGTTACATGTGATAGGATTATATTTAATATATACAGTTTCATTTACTTCACAAAGGAGATATAAATTTGAGAATAAAATATTTGATGAATCTATAAAGTCTATATCTATTTGTAACCAATGTGGTAGAATTAAGATGTTAATTTGAAAAAAAAATTTCATTGAACACATACACATATTCAATTGTTTTTATATATATAAACAGCATTATTTATTTATGTAAATAAATGCATTGTCAGTAAAATCCATTTACTTATCAATCATAAGGGTAATTTTAAGTACTAAGAATAAGAAATATGTGAAAAGATAAGTGTTCAAGAGTGCAGTTTGTGGTAATTAATACAACATGATAGGCTCATAAAAAAGATATATTACTTGAACTTAAAAGCTTCTATAATTAAGCGATGACCACTTGAAATTTGTAATTAGTCTTGCTGCAGGTTTTCCTTGCACTTATTGCCCTTCCCCAGAAGTTCATTAAGAATTTCTGTGAATGTCCTTATGTTTAATCTCATTCATAGATTCCACTGCTGCTCACAAAACAAAGCCAAAAAGAGAGGTAACTCTATGTGGCACTCCATCCACAAGCAATACATTTATAAATAATTAAAAAGCTCTCTACTTCATTTGTTACACATTCAGCTGATAATTTAAAAGAGTAACTGAGGCCATTTTATCAGCACTTTTAATAGAATGCGACTCAGAAACTTCACAGTGTTATTTAAGAAGAAATGCTCATGTGTTAAGGTTTTTATTTTTTTTTAAATCAACAAAATAATTTTCAAATATTAAAAGCAAATGTCTCCTTTTCCTCCAAGTTTCCTTGCTATGTCAAAGTTATAATTAAATACATTACAATCGTATTTTGAGTCGTAGATAAAAACAAATGTTCTGAAACTGTCTGTGGGTTGAGTGTCTGGGTTAACTAGTATAAATATCTGAACTCAAGGTATTTAGACTGTATTAGATGGTTCTTTTAGACTATTTAAAAATACATGCTCAGATAATGACAACATTATTTTATTCATTTTAATAAATAAATTATTTTATTTTATTATGTTTAGATATTTATTTATTAAATTAATGATTTAATATTTAAAAATCTAAATTTGAAATATTTTAAATTCTAAAAAATAGTTATTTAATTAAATCGATATATTTAATATAAATATTTAATAAATTATTTAATCATTATTATAATGATTATGCAATACATTATGTATTGTGTAATAATTGCATTTTAATAAATAAATAAATGTATTATTTACATTATCTTATTTTACTTTATTTTATTTAGTTGACAAAGAGAGGGAGAACGCAAGCAAAGGGAGCTGCAGGCAGAGGGAGAGGGAGAAGTAGGCTCCCAGCTGAGCAGAAAGTTCAAACTGGGGTTCCATCCCACGACCCTGGGATCACCACCTGAGTCGAAGGCAGATGCTTAACTGACTGAGCCATCCAGATGCCCAAGGCTTTGTATTCTTCGCTTCTAAACATTGATGCTGCTTCATCTCTGGAGTTAGTCCATTGATGCTGAGAATTCATATCAAAGAATTGATAGTAGCTGTTAAACAGAAACATGTAATTTAGGGGAAAAAAAAGAACAGAAGGAAGAGAAAGGCCAAAAGTAAAAAGCATATTAATATAAAATTTAATTAGATAAATAAAGCTGGTATTCCTGAAGGGGGCTAATAAAAGAGCTGCAAAGAGCTGATAGGATTAGGAAAATTGTCCACTCCTGGTCATTTCATAATTTTAAACTATTCCTTATTAATAAATATACTTAGTTCCAGAAACACAACCACATAAGGACATTTCCACCAAGTTTCCTCTAACAGCATTTACAAATAAGACGTTCAAACAATGTAGTTCGTTACATGTTGCATCTGTATCTTAAAGTTTAAACACTTTCTGTGACACATTTTCTAACAATGAAAATTTATATATAAGGTATATATATATATATATATATATATATATATATATATATATATATATACCTTATCCCTAAATGGAAAAAAAAAATATATATATATAGAAACCTTATCCCTAAATGAAACCTTTCTTTGTTTATTAGCTTAAATAGGTAAATTAGCAACAACAACAACAACAAACAGCTAATATTATAGAGGTAGGAACAATTTACCTTTTCATTCATTGCTATTTTCTAAAAATTCCTATTTTATTTTTTTCTCAAGTCTGTCATAATAATTTTCTAAATCTCCTGCCTTATTCAATTTTTTTCTTTTAGTGGAAATCTCTATTTCATATTTATTTTCTCTTCCTCCACTCTTTGCTCTAATAATTCAATGTATTATTAGATTTTCTGTTTTTCTCTTTATCCAGATATATCTTTTCTTTCTTTCTTTCTTTTCTAAATAATTTCATTTGCTGGCATTTTACATCAGTACATGCTTTCTTATGGATGTTAGAAATGTCTGTGGAACTACTAGAAGAAAAAACTTTTTTACCTTTAAGAAGTTTACAGTCTAGAGTGCCTGGGTGGCTCAGTTGGTTAAGTGTCTTCCTTCAGCTTAGGCCATGATGCCAGGGTACTAGGATCCAGTCCTGCATCAGCTGCCTGCTCAGCAAGGAGTCTGGTTCTTCCTCTCCCTCTGCCCCTCCCTCTCTCTTTCTAATAAATAAATAAAATCATTAAAAAAAAGACTTACTGAAATCTGAGACTGAATTACTAAATTCAGTCTTAATATAAGACAGCTAAACAAAGCAATGATCACAACTGGAAAATTTAATCAGATCATGGTTTAACATTTTTGGTTGACACGGGACCTCTTTCAGTAACAAATTCCCTAAATATCAATTTCTTTTTAAGGCAAAAAATTTTGACAAGAAATCCAGATCCTTCTCATCATTTTCATATCAATTTAATGTGACATCCTCGGAGTAAATAATCAAATATGTAATTATTCTATCTGTTGCCTTGTATATTGCCTGTATCTTTTTCAGACTCAAAGTTCCATTGAGGTAGAGTTTTTTTGTTTTGTTTTTAAAGCAGAGATTTTTAAAGTGTTTGATATATACAAGATGCTTAATAAGTGTTTACAAAACCTATGTATTTCAGAAGCCTTAAACAGGCTTTAAAATAATGTAGGTGATATTAGTAGTCATATCAAACAGTTTGTAGGTTTCAGTCATGTAAATAACTACATTTCTCAGAGACAGCGAAACATACAAATGATCTGGGTCCAGTAGGATAATGCTAGCATGTGTTGTAAATTCTCTTATATGACCTTATTCTTGCCAGAATTGGTTATGTGGCTGAAAAAAAGGTATCACTATCTTATACTTTATGATTTAAAGAGATTTATGGAAGTTGTTAATTTCTTACACTACCCCTTTGTTTCAGTGGACCCAATTTCCTTGGTAATGGTGAGAGGAAAGTAGGCAATTTAGGCAGCAGCAAAAATCTCCTACAAGGCACTATAAAATAAGGCTTGTTCTAGATCATGGGTCTGTCCAAAGGGGAATGTTAAGGGGTAGAATGGATGATGGGTGCATTGTGGACTTATAACTATAAGATTAATACTGTTATGCCCCAATAATGGGTCTATGATTAAAGGAGCGAGACTGATGTAAAGCGAAGGTCAAGCAAAGCCTTATTTCATGCCAAGCATCAAGAATCTAACCGAACGTTCAGAGCCACACCTCTTATGAGAGAAGGCAACCCTTCACTGTTTCACAGTCTAGCTTTTTTTTTTTTTTAAAGAATTTATTTATTTATTTGACAGAGAGAGATCACAAGTAGGCAGAGAGGCAGGAAGAGAGAGAGAGAGAGAGGAGGAAGCAGGCTCCCTGCCGAGCAGAGAGCCCGATGCGGGGCTCGATCCCAAGACCCTGAGATCATGACCTGAGCCGAAGGCAGAGGCTTAACCCACTGAGCCACCCAGGCGCCCCTCACAGTCTAGCTTTTAAGGGCAAAGGCCATGAAGTCAGGCCTGGCCACGCACAGGTGACCAATGAGATTTTAACACACACAGGAAACTCCACAGTGAGGCTAGGTGACCAATTGAGGTTCAATTTACCCTAGTATAGACATTTGACCCAGCCTATTACACCTTGATTAGGATTGGTGCCAAAATGGTTCCCAAAGGGCAGAGGAGTGGGGCATACTCCTTAGTATCTAGGGAGACAATATGCAAACACCACCCCCCCTCCCGCTGATTGATGTCTCCACCTGGCCTGACCCACCCTTGTATATGGGCTTTGTTACCTGGAGCTGATTTCCAGGTCTTGTTTTTAAGTGAATTCCCTGGGGGAAGGGGAGCAAGGACAGTTTCAGGGTTAACCTCAATGAAAGCCTCTTGCTAAAATATAAAAATATAAAATAGGTTTTTACATTACAACAACTCAGTAGGGAAAGTCCCAGTGTGGTGATCAAAGAAGTGATGTAACTTGCATTGCACATTTTATTTTTAAAACGTGTTTAAGTTGTATTTTTCCCTGCCATGACATCATACTTTATCTTCATCTCTGTCTACTAGTTTAAAACTAGTTAAACAAACTCGACAATTTTTTTAAAAATATTTTATTTATTTATTTAAGAGGAAAAGCCAGAGAGAGAGAGAAAGAGAGAGAGAGAGAGAGAGCATGAGCAATATGGGGCTCGATCCCAGGACTCTTGAGATCATGATCTGAGCCAAAGGCAGACACTTAACTGACTGAGCAAATGAGACTCCCACAAACTCAACAATTTTATAAAATTTTTATTTGTTGGGGTGCCTGGCTGGATCAGTCAGTAAAATATGTAACTCTTGATCTTGGGGTTGTACGTTTGAAAACCACCTTGGGTGTAGAGGTTTTTAAAAATAAAATCTTTTAAAATTTTTTTTTTCATTTTTTTATTTAAGCCATTGTATGGCAGTGTTGATCACTATATTGTACACATGAAACTAATATTAATGTTATTTTAACTAACTGGAATTTAAATAAAAACTTTAAAATAAAATGAAAATAATAATCATAAAAATAAAAAAGAGGAAAAATTATTTGGCAGGCAATATTCTTTTCTTTTTTTTTTTAAAGATTTAATTTATTAATTTAACAAAGAGAAATCACAAGTAGATGGAGAGGCAGCAAGAGAGAGAGAGAGAGGGAAGCAGGCTCTCTGCTCAGCCGGACTCCATCCCAGAACTCTGAGATCATGACCTGAGCCGAAGGCAGCGGCTTATCCCACTGAGCCACCCAGGCGCCCGGCAGGCAATTTTCTTAATTGCATGATTATTTATTATTTTTTATTATTATCATAGTCTGTGTGTGTCGGTGGGAAGTGGCTGGTATTCCAGTGAGTTCCATATCTGTGTTACACTGAGGTCCATGTCTGTAGTCAGTCTTTTTTTTTCTTTTAATTTATTTTCAGTGATCTAAAATTCATTGTTTATGTACCACACCCAGTGCTTCATGTAATAAATTCCCTCCTTAATACCCACCACTGGGCTCACCCAACCACCTGCCATCGTCCTCTTCAAAACCCTCAGTTTGTTTCTCAGAGTCCACAGTCTCTCATGGTTTGTCTCTCCCTCCGATTTCCCCCAGCACACTTCTCTCCATCTCCCAGTGTCCTCCACGTTATTCCTTATGTATTGAGTCTTATAAAAACTTTTATTTCTTTCCCTATTCTGATTTGCATATGCTTACCTTAGATGTTAAAATGTTATATACCTCTCCTGCCTGGTCCATTTTCTCTCTCTTCTCTCATGATTTCTCATGCTCTCCCTGCCAACCCCACATGCCTTACAATATCTGGATATGACTAATTTCTTCCTGAGCTACTTTATTCTACTCTGCCATATGGTTGCCCTTCCCTCTTCTGTACCATAACTTCTATCCCCTGCATTTGTGCTTTAACAATACCTAATTCTTTTCACTACATCTGTATCTTTGAGGTCAATACTCAGTAGTGCAATCGCTGGGTCATAGGCTAGCTCTATTTTACTGGAAAGAAGGGCCATATGCACCCCAGTGTTCATAGCAGCAATGTCCACAATAGCCATTCTGTTGAAAGAGCCAAGATCCCCTTCAACAAACAAACGGATAAAGAAGATGTGATCTATGGATACAATGGAATATCACTCAGCCATCAGAAAGGATGAATACCCAACTTTTGCATCAACATGGATGGGACTGGAGGAGATTATGTTAAGTGAAATAAGTCAAGTAGAGAAAGTCAATCATCATATGGTTTCACTTATTTGTGGAACCTAAGGAATAGCATGGAGGACATTAGGAGAAGGAAAGGAAAAATGAAGTGGGGGCATTGGAGGGGGAAATGAAACATGAAAAACTATGGACTCCAAGAAACAAACTGAGGGTTTTAAAGATGAGAAGGATGTGGGGATGGGTGAGCCTGGTGATGGGTATTAAGGAGGGCACATATTGCATGGGGCACTGGGTGTTTTACACCAACAATGAATCATGGAACACTACTTCAAAAACTAATGATGTATTGTATGGTAACTAACATAACATAATTAAAAAAAAAAAAGGAGGGGAACAATACCTAACACTCAATCTGTGCTAGTTTCTTGTTTACCTCCTTTTAAAAGTAAGCTCATTAGTGGTTTTTTGTTTGTTTGTTTGTTTGTCTCAACTAAAAGAAGAAAAATAATACACATTATTTTGAAAACTTTTTGAACAGTGTACAAACGTTAGTCAAGTCCACAATGTCTCATCTCTTCTTCCTCCTAACATGGCTAAGTTGAAAAACCCTTTATCTGGGAAAAGATCATTCTCCTGCCACCTTGTGTAAGATTTTGGCTTTAGCTTAGATTATCCTTTCTTTCCTTTTCTGAAAATAAGTTGAAAATATTAATAGCCTCAGTTTCTTCTTCCAAAATATGACTGCTTCTTTATCAAGTGCAAAAGCAACCCATTTTGACCATAGTAAACAGCTTGGACCTACTTTTTTTGGCTCACTGTTTTAGTGAGACAAGTGGAGTGAAGATGACACACCATTTCCAAATGTATTCATACTTGGTAGACCATACTTCTAACTTGAAGTTTTGTTGCCACTAAACTACGACCAGACTCGCTATAATTACAGAGGTAAATTCTTTATATTTACTATATTTGAAATTACCATATAATACCAAAATAAAATTATGATTATGTGAAGAGTCTGTAATATTAAGAAGATGACTTTGAAATTATTGCTTATCTAAATGAAATTTCCCATTTTATAATCTTGTATAAGCTTCCGTTGTCATTTCCTATTTAAAATCTATTAGAAGGCATTCTTATTTTCCCTTAAGTGGGAATTCAAATGTGGAACAAATTCATCCCAAAGGAACAGATTCTATATTCCACTGAAGACCAGGTGGCTTCCATGTGGCATTTTGCCTCTTGCATATTGTTCATCTCCTACAACAAATGGGGGTATGCTCTTTAGTAAACTAATTCAACTCAATTAGAGACATTGTCTTCAAGGGATAACATCATAGAGACTAGAATCAGAATCATGCTTTTGGGAAAATTGGGCCTAGGTTTTTTGTTTTGCTTTGTTTTGTTTTAAGATTTTATTTATTTATTTGACAGACAGAGACCACAAGTCGGCAGAGAGGCAGAGAGAGAGGGGGAAGCAGGCTCCCTACTGAACAGAGAGCTTGATGCAGAGCTCGATCCCAGGACCCTGAGATCATGGCCTGAGCCAAAGGCAGAGGCTTAACCCACTGAGCTACCCAGGCGCCCCTGGGCCCAGGTTTTGATGGCTTCTTTCCTCAATCTTATAAAACCTATTTGAACTCTACTGGATGCCAGAACTGCTTAAAAATATTTGGTCCCTTGTAATTTTAACCTTCCAGTATTCAATGCACCTGATCCATGTAATATCCTATAGTATTTTTGTCAAATGAAGACTCTCAAAGTGTGTTTCTTGGGAGACACTTTTCAATTGGTTGCTTACATTTCTGCATTTATTATTTGTTCTAGACCATCCTTTGAAGATGGTTGTATTGAATAGACTTGGAAGACAGAAATAGTATCTTTTTTTTTTAACTTAACCTGTTGTGTTTGCAAATATTATCTGCCTCTGTTTTGATTCTTCTTGTGGGAACTGGTGCTCAGAACTGATATATAACTCCCACCCCTACACACACACACACACACACGCACACACACAAACACACACACACACACACACACACACAAATACTGTTAATATTCTGGCTACTTCTATTGCTGTGAATAATAAACTATATTATTTCTGAACCATGAGTCTGCGTCTTCTATCAACACCCAAGAAACCACGGCAGACTCATACACCAGCTTTCAAATAAGGGAAAATAATCTCAGATGCTTTATATTTTTTGATAGTGTTACCTACTTCTGAACATATGACTGAACACATATAAAGCTGGAGCCATGACCATTTAGAGCTTCTTCTGTGGAAGAACTATGCATTCACTAGTAAACAAAAGTAGTTTTATCTTCTTTTTTTTCCTCCTGGACACCATTTCCTCTCTCACACTGTTGCTCAAATTGGATGGAGTCTAAGGTCCTTTGAGGAAATTTTTGTTTAATGACTCAAAATAAAATAGGAAGAGTCTAAAGTGCTAAATGTAATTCTAGATAAAAGGTATAAGATCATGCCAGAAAGGATAGTAATTTTATCTAACAACTGCCTGTTCACCCCTTATTTGATCATTAACTAATCTCCAAATTCCTGACTAAATCCCTTTTGTAAGCCAGAATGTGAGCTAAAAACTGGGATTTTAAAAAAGTTTTCATTTGAAATCCAGTTAGTTAACATATATGGTTGTATTAGTTTCATGTGTACAATATAACATCTAGCACTCGGTGCTCATCATGACAAGTGCTCTAATTAACCCCCATCACTTATTTAATCCATCACTCCTTTCAGATCCTCTCAAGTAACCATCAGTTTATTCTCCGTAATGAAATGTCTGTTTCTTGCTTTCTTTCTCTTTCTATGTCTTATTATTTCCCCCTTTGCTTGTTTGTTTTGTTTCTTTTATTCCATATATGAGTAAAGGTATTTGTCTTTCTCTGACTGACTTATTTCACTTTTAGCATTATACTGTCTAGTTCCAGACATGTTATTGCAAATGGCAAGATTTCAGTCTTTTTTTAAGGCAGAATAATATTCCATTGTATATACATACCAATTATTCTTTATTTATTCATCAATTGATGGATACTTGGGCTCTTTCCATATCTTAGCTTTACAAATAATGCTACTATAAACATAGGGGTGCTAGCATCCCTTTGAATACGTTTTCTTATATTCATTGGTAAATACACACCAACAGGATTGTTGGATCACAAAGGACTTCTATTTTTAAATTTTATGAAAATTCCATACTGTTTTCAAATATGGCTGTATCAGTTTGCATCACCACTAACAGTTCACAATTGTTACTTTTTCTTTTTTTTTAAGATTTTATTCATCTGACAGAGAGAGATCACAAGTAGAGAGAGAGAGGAGGGAGCAGGCTCCATGCCTGGCAGAGAGCCCAATGTGGGACTTGATCCCAGGACCCTGAGATCATGACCTGAGCTGAAGGCAGAGGCTTAACCCACTGAGCCACCCAGGCAGCCCCCACAAGTGTTACTTTTTCACATCCTCTCCAACACCTTTTGTTTCTTGTAGTGTTGATTTTAGCCATTCTGACAGGTGTGAGGTGGTATCTCTTTCTAGTTTTGCTTTGCAATTTCCTGATGATACATGATGATAGACATCTTTTCATGTATCTACTGAACATTTGAATGTGTTCTTTGGGGAAACACTTGTTCATGTCTTCTATCCATGTTTTTATTGGATTATTTGTTTTTGGATGTTGACTAAAAACTGGATATTAAGTAACACACAAGACAGGTTTCCTTGAGCTTAAATTTTATTTGCATGAGTGTCATTAACAGGAAAAAATATGCATATGTGTATGTACAAGTGTGTTTATGTATACATCTATCTATCTATCCTCTATCCCCGTTCCTGTCTTCTAATTGTGATAAATCTTGTAAAGTGGGAAATGGGATAGTCTGAAGAAATGTGCTGCTGGATATGTTGGGTGAGCAAATTTAATTGCACTCAGATGCATTGGATATAAGTGAATCACTCAAATGAGTTATTTAATATTATATAGAAACAAATTAAAATTTTATGTTGTTGAAAATAATAGGTGGTTAAAATAATTTTTGTTGTTTGTTGTTTTTGTGCCTTTTTTTTGTTTATATATACTATGGTGTGAATGTTTATGTCTCCCAAAATCATATTATGAAATCTAACTCTGGAAGTGATAGTATTAAAACATAGGGGCCTTTGGGAGGTGATTATGTCATAAGTGGGATTACAGTCCTTTTAAAGGAGACCCCAGAGCGTTCTCTTGATTCATTCATCATGTACGTTTACAGTGAGAAGATAGCCATCTATGAGGATGTGGGCTCTCCCTGGATCTGCCCATTCCTTAATCTTGAACTTTTCAGTTCTAGAACTGTGAGAAATAAATTCCTGTTCTTTATAAGCTATTCAGTCTATATCATGTCCATTATAGCAGCCTGCATGCAGAAGAACACTATGACCTAAAACGAGAGCAATAAATATAAAGTTTCAGTAAAGTCAGTTGGTACAATGTTTTTTTACTTAGAGAAGACATGCTGCTTCATGTGAAACCTTGATATTGGATATGTTTCTTGAAGGGCCACTTCTTACTCCTTTGTGTGTTTTCCACAAAGTCCAGGATGATGCCTTACATAAAGGTAATATTTTATAAATACTGTTGGAAATATATACTTCTCTAAAATCTTATTTTGCCTACAGATTACTTGGATCCACTTTGCCTTGTGTAGAATATTTGAAATATATTAAGAACAGAATGTCTCTCTAAATAACATTTAGAATCATCATTAGTTTATGACTCCTGACTCATTTGTTTATGCAGTGATACTTACTGCAAGAACACTGAAGTTTGTAATATAATTTTTGAATTAATCACCAAGCTAGTTTATTATAACTTATGAAAAAATAATTTCTCATGTTGGTTTAATTCTGCTCTTATGTTATGGTCATGACATTTTCATTAAAATAAAGTAGAAAATAGAAGTAAATAATAAATGAAAAATAAAAAATAATAAATAAAAAAATAAAAGTAAAACTCTTGTGAAATGTTAAACTTTTCTTACTTATTTTGTTTTGCTTTTCCTCTACGATGCTGGCAAAGCTGTATTTTGCAGATAGATTCAATTTTCTAGTTGCTAGGTTTGTTACTTTTGCTAAAATTTTCAAAATATAAGAAGTTGAATAGTCATGGATTGTTTATTAAACTCCTTATCTACACATATAAAAATAAAACAATGATGGTGACCTGGGTATTTCTAAAATTGTATTCTGTTTTTCCATATTGTGTTTTACAATGTAATTAATAAAGATTTTGCATATATTAACACCCATCCCCTTCTATCTCATCTGTATGTCCATTACAGAGCATGTATGATTTCTATTCATTGCTATGTTGTGGTGAAGAGATTGTCTGAAGTAGTCCTATATTTATGCAGGTAGATCTTAAGCTACGGTGCTCTTGTTTATTTGCTTGTTCGTGATCAGTATGTCTGAAAGATGGTAACTATTGCATCAGGTATGACGATTAAAAAATATTATTGGTGCCTGATACACTGTGATGAAATAGGTAAGTCGATTCATAATTTGTTAATTAAATTAGAAAAAAATTCCTTTGGATTTGTCCTTTATTAAGAGTTTTTTTTTTTTTTAACAAATTGCTTGGGATGTTTTTTGTGTAATATATATCACATGCCTCAACCTTTAAATTTGAATGTAGAAAAGAGTTATCAGAATGAGCCTAGAAAATATTGTTATGAAATATTTGTGTTCTGTTATATTATGTTAACTTAGGAAATAATGGTAGTTATTTTTATTAGCATTTCCTACTTTCCACATGCCCTTACAGATGAGATATCATGTTTTTCCTACTCTTTTTATCGTGGTTGTTATATTCTTCATGATCAATAACAATCAATGAAAATTCATAACATTAATTTTCTTTGGGAAAGTGATATTTTAGCAAGAATCCATGACCAAAAATTTTAGCTGTTGTTCTTCTAGGAGATGAGACTATCAATGTCCCCGAAATTTCAAGAAATAGAACTTATTAATTGTGTTGGTTGATGTTTATTGTTTCTGAACTTAGAGGTGCATAATTCAATTTAAAATTTATTTTGGGGGCGCCTGGGTGGCTCAGTGGGTTAAAGCCTCTGCCTTTGGCTCAGGTCATGATCCCAGGGTCCTGGGATCGAGCCCCGCATCGGGCTCTCTGCCTAGCAGGGAGCCTGCTTCCTCTTCCCTCTCTCTCTGCCTGCCTCTCTGCCTACTTGTGATCTCTATCTGTCAATTAAAATAAATAAAATCTTAAAAAAAATGGAGTGGACCTTACGGGGGTGCTTATCTGAAATTGAGGGACATTATAAAAAAAATAAAAAATAAAATTTATTTTGAATTGAAAACAAGATCTTACTGAAGTTTAGGCATCCCACTTTATATCAGGCCTCCAGTACATTATAATTTATTTATAGAAAATTTCATAAACATGAATGTCACTTTTCCTATTGCATTTATACTGAAACTGCAATGACTCAAAGATGTCAGATCTGAAAAGCACTACCTTTCTATAATTTCTGTTTCCTAGAAGGAATGGATATACCATTTTAGCACAATTATCCAACAGTATTCAAAACCACCATGAATTTTAAGACATAGTTTTTACACCCTAAAAATCAAGTATGAACATGTATAAACAACCAAATCTCTATCTGTAAATGAAATACTCCCACACAGACGTGTTTTAAAACTTTCTAACTTAAGGGATTTGATAGCACAGACTCAGGGTAGTAGTTTCAGTGCCTACAGTATACTTTCAGGGAGAGAGTAATGTAGGCTCTGAGTCACTTTCTGCCTAGAGATGACCTAATAGTGGTTCTGCCATTGTTTGTTTGTTTTTGAAAATACGTCCCTGGGCGTCATTCAGAAAATGCAGAGTTTGGCAATCTATATAAATTAAGGATGATCTTTTTGAATGTTTGTCTTTCACTACATCAAATTAACATAATTGGACAGAAATTCCACTAAATTAAGCATTGTTAGGAAACGTGTAAATTGGAGCTGCTCAAATTAGTTGCTCTTTGAACTATGTGCTGTTGGTTCAGGATTAGATAAGGAGTTTGAAGGAAAACCTAAATCATTGCTTCCTTTTTTGAGAGAGTCTTAGCATATTTTCTTAAAATTAGCTGAAATAAACAATGTGTTTAGTCGCAAAGTGATTTGCATTTTTGCACAAACTCCCTATCTCCTTGAGAATTATAACAAATATTTCATGAAACATCATTGATCTTTACTTTGTGACACTGCTGTAAAGTACATTCAGAGTTGCCAGTTAAAAGTGTTAGTGTTGAGATGAAATGTCATGCATTTTTCTTCACTTCCATGCAAATGAACACAGTAATTTATTAAGACACAATGAAGAAAAAAAAATTGACAATGAGTTCCAGATTTTAAAAATCACTTGCCATTCAATCCAAATTGTGAGTTTGATCGGTTACCGAACACTTTATAATGCACCCCCGGTAATTTTACAGAGATTATTTTTTTCTTACCAATTCTTGATTATTCTGTCTTGCAATGCAGAGAAAGCTAACTAAATTAAAATAAACTTCCGTTAATTTTGATTGTTATAAACTTAAAACTGATTAATTTCCATATACAGAGTTTAAAATGTTCACAATTTACATTAAATATATATTCTGTGTGTACCTTGGAAAAATTATACTGAAAATTGAAATTAAAATGATGTTGTATATAGCTGCAAGAAGCCGCCTGTCCCATTTCATCTTACTATATAAGTTTTGTCAGGTAATTTATAAAATCCCTACTGCATAACAAGTCTATTTTTATTGGAATGGGTAGTAATGTTTCTTCTTATTTCTAAATAAGAGTTGGTCTATGAGTGCATCTGCAACTGTATTTTTCCTAAGTGGCTTCATGGTCTTGAACTGAGAAATCTCAGAACATTAAACATCAAAATAATATATTTTGACATAATTAGACATCAAGGAAATGCAATTAAAATGACACTGAGATATCACTACCCACTTACCAGAATGGCTAAAACTAAATATAATGACAAGACCAAAAGAAAAAATATACCATTTGATGATACACAATGGCAAGTTGTACCATAACTTAACCATCTCAGACTAGTGAAGTGTTAAATTTGTTTTTCTAAGCAATGTTTTGGGTCACTTACCACTTTTCAAGGATATAAAGTGCTACCATTTTACTTAAAACTGTGAAATTTGGTCAGATTTAAATTTCAATTTATGTTAAAACATTCTGTAAACTGTGTTAAACTTTGACATTTGTTCCCTCTGTTCAGTGAATAACACTATATCATATTCTGAAAAATACGCTAATTTTCATTTTGAAAAATATCCCTTTTTCCTCTTATGGTAATTATTAATATGAATTAATAGTAGAATTTGATATGGTTCCATATGCCCATAAATAAGTTTATTGTATATTATCAAATTTAATAATGAATATAATGTACTTCTTTGGACAATTTTTAAAGACCAGTCTACCTGGGGATAAAAATATATGTTTATAAAAAATAAAAAGTTAAAAAAAAAAAAAGACCAGTCTACTCTTAAAACAAAAAAATGGAGACGCACTTCTTTAGTTCACACAAATTTCATTTTATTATATATAACCTCAGATAAATTTCAACAAATCATAATTTATTAAAATTATGTCTACTTAAAAATCTCATAGAGAGTAAAACCATCAAAAATAAAAATAAACACACACAACACACACACATCACCCATGTATTGGCAAATTACAGTTGCTGTAACAATACATTAGGCATTCCACTGTTGAGGGCTATCATATCAAAATTTCCATCAGTGACAAGAAGATTTGTATCCAAATGGACTGATTTTCCAGAATCCAAGAAAAAGTCTCCTAGGGTTTATTTAAAGATAAATATTTGAACAAATACTTCTTAAATTTAGGAAATTCAGAACATACGATTAAGGAATATTTGCAGTGCAGACTATATTCAATCCTTCCTTCAAAATGTGCCTTTGAGTACATAATTCTGTTTTCTCTATCTAAATTGAGCTGTTCTCCAAGGAAGTTTTCTAAAATGTGTATCTCTGTGTGATAAATGTTCTAAGACCTAACATGCTTCATTGTATTTTTACTGTGCTCTTAAATTTAATCAATAATTTGGCTTGATGTATAATATCTAGTTTCAAATATCTTTTCCATCTATACAAACACCCAGCTGTCTCCTTTATATGCTATTACTATTGAGAATTCTGCTGTCAGTATTATTCTTGTACATTTAAGGTGATCTGTTCTTCTCTTGGGCATCATTTATGCTCTTCTCTGTTTTTGATATTCTTAAAACTCACCATAAAGTATATGAGTGGTTTTGTGTGTGTGTGGTTTTTGTTTTGTTTTGTTTCTGATTTCTCATGTTTGGCATCATTTTAAGTCTAGTATCTTTTATCTTTCTTTAATTCTCCAAAATTTATCTCAGTACTTATTTAAATATTTTCTTTATTTTTTTTTTCTCTTCTGCTGCATTTGGGCAAAAGTCATTAATTTGTTTGTTTGTTTGTTTTTCCCAACTCATTTATTCATTTTACAGCTATATTCATCTTAGTCTCCATTTATTGTATTCTTTATTTCAACAATTTTCACTTAATTTATATTCACAGTATAGTATCTTTTCTTTGTATATGTATATCATTATTTTATCATATACTTTTAAGCTATTTTTAAAAATATTTTATTTATTTATTTGACCGTGAGAGATCACAAATAGGCAGAGAGGCGGGCAGTGAGAGAGGAAGGGAAGCAGGCTACCTGCTGAGCAGAAAGCCCGATGTGGGGCTTGATCCCAGGACCCTGAGATCATAACCTGAACCGAAGGCAGCGGCTTAACCCACTGAGCCACCCAGGCGCCCCTTTTAAGCTATTTTTTTAAAGTACAGTCATTCTTTTTTTTTTTTTTAAGATTTTCTTTCTTTATTTATTTGACAGAGAGAGATCACAAGTAGACGGAGGGCAGGCAGAGAGAGAGAGAGAAAGAGAGAGAGAGGGAAGCTGACTCCCTGCTGAGCAGAGAGCCTGATACAGGACTTGAACCCAGGAACCTGAGATCATGACCTGAGCTGAAGGCAGTGGCTTAATCCACTGCGCCACCTAGGCGCCCCTAAGCTATTTTTTAAATTCCTGTTCCAATAACACTTGGATTGCCATATAAAGTTAACCACATCACCTTTTTTAGGTAAGTAATTGTACTTTTTATGTGCATAGTTATTTTGGTCCATGAGTTCAGCTCCTCTTAGGATCATCAAATCTCTGTAAAGTCTGGGTATGCTAGGATTTTCTAAGCAACAATAAAATACATTGAAACCTGGTAGCTTAATTATAATAATGTTTTCTTTCTCAATCATTCACAATAGTATTACATTCTGAGTAGCTTCCTTCTATTTTGCAGCTATAGTGTTTGGAAAAACTTGAATTGTGATATCACTGTGATAATGTGAATTAGTCAGGGTTTTTTAGAGAATTGGGAAGATAAAAAAAGGAAGATATTCTCCAGGGCCAACTCTAGAAGTGACTATTCAATTGAACAAAACTCAGAAATGCCATCTCCAGTGAAATACAAAGAAGATTATGTATAGTTCTGGGCACACACATCTCATTTGACCCAATGATGTATATCAATGAAAGACTGAAGGCCAATCACCACTCCATGGGAGAATTTAAAAATAAATTTACTAATGAGGCCAAGAATTCAGAATCACAAATAATTCAGAACTAATAATAACTGCCTTCACTTGATGTAAGATAAATCCTACGATCAAGTTTCAATTTTAAATTCTTACAATTTTAAATTCTTAAATCCTTATGAAGAAGCATCATTTGGAGGGAGCAGTTTTCATAATTTATCATCCATCAGCCTTTTTTTTAAGATTTTATTTATTTCTTGGACACAGAGAGAGAGAAAGAGAGAGAGAGAGAGAGATCACAAGTAAGCAGAGAGGCAGGCAAGCAGGGAAAGAAGCAGGCTTCCTTTTGAGCAGAGCCCGATGTGGGGCTGGTTCCCAGGACCCAGAGACCATGACTTGAGATGAAGGCAGAGGCTTAACCCACCACCCACGTGATGAGAGAGCCACTCAGGTGCCCCTCATCCATCAGTCTTAATTGATTGGAGGAAAATGTGTGGAGGAATAATGCCTTAGGGAGCTAATCTCTCTAAAGAATTTTCAAGTCTTTACCCCTTCAAGGTTTTTGTACAGTTCTGAAGCCTCTAAACATCCAGCTGATTTCTACAGTGACAGGCCTGTTAAAACCTGTCTTCAAACCAGGAATAGAGCTTGAAACATACCAGTCAAGAGCAACTTTGAGTCTTTTAAGGAATTTATCATCATTTCTTTGTTTTTGGTTAATATCTGAAATAGTTCCATATTACACTTGCATAATTTCTCCAGAGCTGACTTTGAAGGAGGCATTCAGTTCCAGCTAGTTCCATATTTTGGCAAGAACTATAATTCTATATATAAAAAAAAAAAAACATATTTTAGGGTGCCTGGGTGGCTCAGTGGGTTAAAATCTCTGCCTTCGGCTCAGGTCATGATTCCAGGTTCCTGGGATTGAGTCCCACAGTGGGCTCTCTTCTCAGCAGGGAGCCTGCTTCCATTCCTCTCTCTCTGGCTGCCTCTCTGCCTTCCTGTGATCTCTGTCAAGTAAATAAATAAAATTTTTTAAAAAACATATTTTATACCAGTTATTCATGTTTATTAACGAAGATATCACAATACAAATAATACAAACAGTTGCTCTTTATTAATACCTTCAACCAAGATCAAAAAATATGTCATATTTTATACAAAAATTTTATATCATCTGATAGGTCAGATATATATAAAATTACTTTTAAAGTTTTAAAAATATCATCAAATATTTTCATTTAAATGCAAATTTGAAAAAAAATCTACTTTTCCAAACACGACTTTTCATCCTATTTTTTTTGAATTTTGTCGACAATTGATAAAATGTTTAGCGAGACTATAAATGTTAGATCAAAAAAAATGATTAATAGATGTAGGTTCAAATTATTATGTTCCATTAAAAATGATTTAGTCTTTGTTGAACATCTGCTTGGTAATATGTTGTATCCAGATATAGTAAATTAATGATATATATAAAATTATAGGGAAATGACACCTTCCGTTCCATTATGAGTAGAGCTTTTAAAATGCTATTTGTCACAACCTGTCATCTTGTCATTATGTAGCATTATGTAGCATTTAAAAAATGTATACTCTTCACTTCGAAGTCTTTTAGAAATCTAAAATATGACTTTCTATGGTTTGTGTCCATATTCCTTTATTGCCAGTTTGAACAAATCCACATGCTTGGATTCAAAGGTAATAAATTCCTCTTATTTGGAAAAATGATGTTTATTTTTGTTCTCTCACCCTTCGCAGGTGGTTTCATTTTAGCACACTTCAGAGTTATAATTTCATGCTTATTAAAAACATTTATTATGATCTACATAGATGAATGAAACTTTTATTTTATTAAATTATTTGCCAAAAAATCTGTTATTTTTAAAAATGTATATCCTTTGAAGGGTTATTTTAGAGCGTTCAGAGAGGTTCTAGGAGTGTGATATTATGCAGTTTTTAAGCAGGTATGAAATGGTTATTTATATGATTGTTTCTTTAAGGCTTATGTATATTGTCCATTATATGCTATAATATATTTTGAAAGTAAATTTAAAGTATGTTTTACATAGTTTATTTTTTGGAAAAAATATTGAAATGACTTATGAAATTCAGTATACTCTCAACATTAATTTATTTTGAAATTTACCAGTTGTCTACTGAACCTATTATATGGCAGATATTACTTCAGACTACACTGGTAAATGAAATACTTGGCTTTGTAGAACTTTTATTTTCATGGGTGAGACAATTAAAAGCTATAAACCTTAATAAAAATTGCATAGTGCATTCAAAAATGATGAATAAAATGGGGAAAAAGAAAAATTCGATCAGGGTGAGAAAAATCAAGGTTGCTAGGCAGGGGATGGGAGTTAAAATTTTTAATAGGAAGATCAGGGTAGTTACAATGAAGCTGACAATTGAACAAAGGTATGGAAAGGTGATGAATTTGCCCAGAACTATTAGCAATAAGATCACTCCAGACAAAGGAATTGGCTATCTTGAAGGCCATAAGGTTGGATCATGCCTGGCATATCTGAGGAATAGCAAGGAGGCCACTGTGAGTGACTGAAGAGTAGCAGGGAAAGAGGTCACAGAGGTTAAATGAGTGGCTAGATCATGTAAAAGCTTAGAAGTCATTGTAAAACTCTGGCTTTTATATTTGGAAACTTACTGTGTGATAGAATTTCTGCTAATAACTGAGAGTTCAAATGTCCATAAAATTTCAAGGATTCTTATTCTACTAAGACGGAATAAAGAAAAAGAGTTCATATTTTCACATGGTGTAACAAATGCTCGGAGATCCAAGTGTAGGAAGCTATGGGAGCACAGAAGAAGGCACTAAAATCACACCAATATATTTGATGACTGTGACTATATATAAATTTGTATTTTCTAGATTTTTTATAGTCATGGAATCACACAGTATATACTATTCATTGCCTGGCTTTTCTTTGAGAAAAGCATCATTACTTTGAGAATCTGCAATTGTAAATAGTTCATTTTGATGTTGAATAGTAATCTCTTTAATGAATAGATCATAATTTGTCTTTGCTCAATTGATGGATATTGATGAACATTTCCACTGTTTTCAATTCTTAAAGCTGCTATGAAATTCATATACAAGTCCTTGTATGAACATAGGGTTTGTTTCTCTTGGTTAAATACCTAGAAGTAAAATGGCTATTTGTGTAACTGCAACATATTTTGAGCAAGAGGTTGTAATGTAGAAAACTGATGGTAATGCACAAGATTCTTGTTAACAATAATGTAAGTTAGTGATTTTTCATTAGAGAACATAAATTCTATAACCCAAATTATGGGCCCAGAGCACTTCTGCTGCACAACTCTGCTTATATCCCAAATAACCATGTGAACTAGTTTTAATATCTGATTCTCTTATTAATTTTTGAATAAAAATTCTTGACACAAGTATTTTATAATTGTGTGATAATCATGCATTTAATTTCTTGGAGAACAAAACACACTTTAGCGTAACTAGGTTTGTTCACAGAACCAGCCTTGATAACACACTACTATATGTTAGAAATGATGTAATAAATGTAGAATATTGGGCACTCGTTTGGTATTCTTTGCCATGTTTTGCACTATCTAAAAAGAGATCAGTGAATTTGGACTGGAGTTAGTAGACATGGAAGAAAATAAAATATTACAGAGAAGAATACTCTGTGGTCCACAACCTAAACGGGCTGGGATTCCCATCATTTGGATCCCTGTAGCTTTACAAAAGTCAATTAAATTTTTGTATCTCCAATTAAAGTTGATCCCCCAGTACTTTTCCAAACATCTCTTGAAAAGTATTGTTTCCCAGAAAAAAAGGGATTTTGCACATGTATCTGCCTTTGTCTCTGGTCATGATCTCAGTCAGGATCCTGGGATCGAGCCTAATATCGGGCTTCCTGCTCATTAGGGAGTATACTTCTCAGTCTCTCTCTGCCGCTACATCCCCCTGCCCCACTCATGCTCTCTCTCTCTCTCAAATAAATAAATACAATCTTAATTTTTTAATTAAAAATAAGATAAATAAAATAAAATAAAAAGTCTGGTCTTACTGCCCATTTAGCTCCTTTTTTCTTTTTGAGTTGTATTTAAAGCAGCATGAGAGAACATGAGGCTCTCAAACTTAAAAATAAGAGGAAAAAATTGAGTTTTGTTAGGATTTAAGATCTTGTCTGCTAGAGAAAAATGTTGGCTTTGTTAACATGTAAAAATTAACAAAAGAGAATAAGATAGAATTCTAATAATTTTTGTAGAAATTAAAAATTTCCTCCAACCCAATTACATACAAACCCATTAAGTAAATTCATTCCAATGTCCCAAACCAACCTTTTCTAATAGTAATGCATCTGTGTAAACAGGGTCAACCCAAGGAATAAATAAATATTATTATTTTTTTCCTGTCTCTTCCACAGTCACATCTGGGTATATTGGTAGCAAGCCAATTATCTATCTTATAAGACATGATATCATAAGGAAGGGTATTCTGTCCATTTGGAACAACTAAAAATCATTGTAATTTTATCTTGGTGCAGTAACTTGAGATGGCACAGTGTGGGTTATGAATATATTTTATTTTTTTTTTTTTTTACTGGGAAGAAGAGATTATAGAGATATTGGTTATCCAAGAGAGACTGACAGGTGTTGATAGTTGCCAGGTCAATATCCATCTACTTTTTCCTTTAATATCAGAAAGCACTGAGGGATTGACAACAAGGAAACTTAAAACAACATCAAATATTTTATTGTCTCTTTTCTAGTTACATTGTTACCATATGACAAAGTATCAGTCGTACAAGATATCATTCTCTTTTACCTCTATCTTTCTGCCAGAAATGTGGGCTCAAAAGTGAGAGCTCCAACAGCAATTTTTGCAACTGTGAATAAAAAGCCATGAAAACCTCTAAGATAGTTCACTTGACTTTCTTAAGACTCTGAACCAACACCAGAAAACACTCTCTGTAGTCTTCTTGTTAAATGAAAAAATATGGTTAAACCACTTTTGACAGTCTACTACCTACAGCAAAATGTAAATCTTAATTGAAATATGTCCTCTCAGCTGTGCTTAAGCAACTGAGTCCTGAGCTTTTCAGGTTTTCAGTCTGAAAGAGTACACCTCTGGTGCTCTGAAAGGGAAGAGAAAGGACACCCTGTTCTCCATATAAATTAAAGAAGAGAAATCTGTGCATTTAAGTGGGCCATATAAAATTTATCAAGCAATTATCTCCTAACTCCTTCCTATCCAAATTACCTGATATGCTCTCCCTACTCCTTTATTCCATGTTACTGCCTTTTCCAGGATTCTGTGTCACATCACAACATGTCTTCTGTTATTTCCTTCTTGCAAGCTAGTTTTGTTTTCTCCATCTAAAAAAATCAACAATCATTGTGTATTTCAATTCCCATTTTCCTCAAATGCATTGATTCTTCTTATCTATTACTCTTTTCTCATACTCAGTGTCTTTGTCTTTATGGGGTTTGTACTTTGCTTTTCCCCATCCTTTACTGCCATTATATAATCAAATCTAATAACTTCTTAAGGAAAGTTAAAAATTCCTGCATAGCCACACATGAACACAAAGTCACTGATTTTTAGCAAACCTATAAGATAGTCAGACATCCATTCAATTTGTTTTTTTTAAGATTTTATTTATTTATTTATTTGACAGAGAGAGATGACAAGCAGGCAGAGAGGCAGGCAGAGAGAGAGGAGGAAGCAGGCTCCCTGCTGAGCAGAGAGCCTGACTTGGGGCTCGGTCCCAGGACCCTGGGATCATGACCTGAGCCGAAGACAGTGGCTTAACCCACTGAGCCACCCAGGCGTCCTTCAATTCAATTTCTTAACTGAGTCTCAAATGCATCCTGAGTTCTAACCTAAACCTAAGTTCTACTTCTTACACGTTGTTCTATGACCAAATCCTTTCAGTTCAGTATTCTGTAACATTTAAATATTAATCAATTGATGCTTTGTTTGTGTATTTCTATGAAAATAATTTGAATACTGTAGATTTATTGTTATATTTATAGATTTATAATCAAAGTTTCATCAGTTGAAGTTTTTGGAAATTTCAGATATAATGATTAACCTAAAATGATACTGCCTCAAATCCCTCTGATATCAAGGCCCAACACCTTATTATAGCCAAACCTGTGGTGGATAGTTCCATGGGAAATTGCAGTTACTTAACACTGATAGCATCTCATGTTCTCTCTCTCATTTTAGAATGTCTCCAACACAACCCAAAAGTGTAGGAGAGTTAATGTCCTCTGAGGACAGCACTCAGTGAAGTGGAAATAAGAACCATAGGTAAAATTGTCAGTTTTCAGGTCTTCATGAGGACAACTTAAAGAAGTTTCTCAGGACCTTTCAGTAAAAGCAAGCCTTCATTTTCTATCCACAACAATTATATCAACAATGTACCTCTTTGACAAAGTTGCTTCATTATCTGGGTAATCTCCCAGATAAACTAACAGTACTCAAATCCTTTGTCCTACTCTTTGCTCTCAGGATGAATGGAGCCTAAAGACTTAGATTAATATCAAGTTCTGAATGGGATCTTAGAGCTATTTCTGTCCAGACTTTCATAAACATAGGGACCTTTGAATTATCAGGCTATAAATAAGTTCTAAATGGAGAGGGCAAAAGCAAAAAGTAGAAATTTTTATGTTTGATTTTTAATCATGATTAATTGACTTTATTGATTATTAAAAATACTAACATTATAAAAGTGTGGATCTTTGTAAAACAATGTCATAATGTAAGAAATAAGTTGCATAGTCCTTTGGAGAATATTAAACCAAGTGTTCAGGTGCCATCTAATTTCTTGTTTAATCCAGAACTTTGGTGTGCATTATCTTGAGGAATAGGATTTTGAAGTCCAGACAGACTAACAGAAAACTGATCCAAATGTGTGTGTTTATATTTCTGCTTTTGTTGTAAAAATCAAAGTGTGATTGCTGGTTTAAAATGGTAAAACTAATAATGTTCATGGACTCTATTATAAATTTTCTAATTGTATGGGAAGAATCCAAGAAACATATAATTAATTGATTTGCAAATCCTCAAAGAGCTACAGAATCAGGTAGTGGTATGTTCTGATTCAACAGCATCATAATGCAGCATTTTATGTGTGTGGCTAATGGATATTTTCATGAATGTTTGCTAGCTAGTCAGCCAATACAGAGAAATATTAGGTAGGGTAATTACTCACAGTTGTGTTTAATAAAATGAGAGAAAATGATCAAATGACACTAATAATAATAATCCTATAGCAGGCTAAATAATTCAATGATAATTACAAGTATAAATCCAGCTTTCTTCCCTGATTATGACTCTTCTCTCCTTTATCCTAATGGGAGTAGCAGATTGTCTGCTATGAATTGTGAAAACCCAGCAGTGACTTTGGCAGTGAAGGCTTCCCATCAATTTTGATAGGTTAAAATAATTCTGGTTTGTCTTGAGCAAATGTGTCAATTTTTTTTTCTGTGTGTGTCATAAAAGAAAGAAGCAATAGTATATTCTTGCTGTTATTCCATGGAGCCGATAAAATCATACTGCCAACAAGAGGCTGTTGACACCGTAAGTGTAGTTAACTGTCTTGAAATACTAGGCCTGGAAATAAAATTCCAATATTTCACATAACCTCTTTTTTTTTTAAAGAAAAAAACAAAACAAAACAAAACAACTATACTGCTTACATATAGGGCCCTGCTGTTGTGTAACTATTTTTGAACATATCTACTGTAAGTGTATATATATATATATTTTTTCTGTGCAATAAATTCATTTAGAGATAAATTTGGATTGAAAATTATCTTGGGGGAGGCATGGTATTTGTGGCTAGTCTTACAAGTAAAAAGGACTAAAGGAAAGAAGAAAAACATTGTTTATTACAGCATATTTACATCTGTCCAAAGTACTTATTTACTATCATACTGACTAATGTATAATACTGTACACAAAGAAAGAAGTTAAATGAGTTATAATTCAGTCGAAGTATAGCTGGCCATTTTAAAACTTACCACTGAATCTTTCTGGTATGAAATGTGATATCTGGCAATCTGGTCCAGTTCATTACATCAGGTCATTTGTATGTTCTTATTACCATTTTGATAGCATAGCACATTTTATAACCCAGACATTTTACAATGGAACTATGATGCATGTATTTTCAAAAGTATAGACATACATGAAGCTATGAGGTCAAAAAAGATGAATGTCCATAGTACCATATAGACTCAACAAATAAAAGTGTCCAAGGATCTGAGTGAGATTTATGTATATTGTATAAGATTAGGCCAACATGTGGTTTTGATATAAATCATCTGTTCTTAAATTAGAATTACAATCGTTGAGTACAGTGTTGAAAATGGCAGATAGATTTTAGCTATCTTTGCTCAGTAGGGAAAATGGAAAAATGTTTAGTTTGGTCAGATTTTCACTTAACTTCTAAAAAATCTTACGTTTGAGAGAACCCTTCTGAAATAAGAATCCTTAAAGAAATAACCCCTTTGGCACAAGTTTTCAAGAAACTTGTTGGATATTGTAGACAATTATATGGCACATGTACTGTTCTAGATGTTTCATGCCAATAATATGTAAGCCATACCAAGGCTACATATACATATAGAGATGTTCCTCAGCTTACAAGGGGGCTATGTACAGAGAAACACATAAAAAACTGAAAATGCATTTAATACCCCTAAACTATCAAATATCATAGCTTCTCTTAAGCTTATTTCAACATACTCAGAACACTTACATTTGCCTGCATTTGGGCAAAATCATCTTTTTTTTTTTTTTAAAGATTTTATTTATTTATTTGACAGAGAGAAATCACAAGTAGGCAGAGAGGCAGGCAGAGAGAGAGAGGAGGAAGCAGGCTCCCTGCTGAGCAGAGAGCCCGATGCGGGGCTCGATCCCAGGGTCCTGGGATCATGACCTGAGCCGAAGGCAGCGGCTTAAATACTGAGCCACCCAGGCGCCCCGGCACTTTCCCTTTGATGAATACAAGGCGATATTCTATATTAGCTATCTGAGAAGAATTTATTTTTTAATTGTATTTATTTGTAAGAGAGAGAGTGAGAGAGAGCACAAGCAGGGGGAGCAGCAGGGTGAGGGAGAAGCAAACTCCTGGCTAAGCAGGGAATCTGTTGCAGAACTGAGTCCCAGGACCCTAAGATCATGACCTGAGCTAAAGGCTCAGGCGTTCAAATGACTGAGCCACCCAGGTGTCCCAATCTGAGAAGAGTTCTGTATGTTATTCCTATTAATATGCAGTTTAAAGTCTAGGTGATTAACTTAATATTTTAGTGGCTATTACATAGATAGCACTATGTTCCAGGCAGAGAGTAAGAAATATTAAATCAACCATATTCTATGCATTCTAAATGAAAATAATTAATCAATCATAAATAATCCTTCTATTTATGGAATATCAACTTATAAGCTTTCCTCCAAATGAACAATGCCAAATACCAGAATAAAGGGTCATCTAATACAAATAAAGGATAGAATTAAAGAATTCTGGTAAGCCATTTAATTTTGAAAAATGGTGTTCTATTGTTGATGAGTTGTGGTTTTCAGTTACATAATATCTGATAAGTGTAGAAGTAACATGAGTGTTACGTGAGATGAGAAATGGTATATAATTAAGATATTTTTAAAAGTACAGATAAATACAAATTTGTAAACATAGCATTATGGAGGAATAAAAATAAAATACACACTCTAAAGTGAATAAATCTTGCAAAGCTAATAGAGAAGTAAAACAAGGACAGTGCAAAAAGTGTGGTACATTTTTATGAAGTTCAAACAAATTCTGTGAATCCGTAGATGGACTTAAAGATACTATTATGTATCAAATATTGTAAAAATTAAGCAAGGAAATAGCAAACATAAAATAACCAAAGCATATAACCTTGGGTAGATACAATAGGTGTGATCATGTTCTACTTCATAAAGAGATGAGTTAATAGATAAATAGAAGTAACTAGACTTTTTAGAAGTTAATAAAACTTTGCCTGTTATTTCTTAGTAATATAAAATATATGGTTTTCTAACAAAAACGTTTATCTTAAAAATATTTAAAAATAAATTTCAGGCTACTCATAAGGTTATATTTACTTTTCCACTGAAGGCAAAGCTGGTTGTTTTAGTTGTAGTTGTTTGTTTGTTTTAGTCTCCTCCTAGTTTTTATTATTATAATGTGGAATGAGGAATGTTAGATTGAAAAGTGAATTATTTTATAGACAAAAATCATTACTTGATTCACCTCCTGGTACAGCAGATGGAACTCCTGAAAATATGCCCTTTTGCCTTACAGAAGAGTAACAGTTATGCTTACTTCTGAAACATACTTGGTGGTGGCCCTAAATAGTGACACCATAGTAAACATTTTGAATATTTGCAATTAATTTTTATAGTCATAGGGCTCCAAAAGGCACTGCTGGTATCTTAGCAGGTATTTCAATAAAGCTAAAAGTTGCCTGACTGTTTAAAAATATTAACAAGGCACAAAACATGGCAGAAGTATTGTCTTCAGATATTATTTTTTTCCATATGCTCCTGATTCCAGACATGACAAGTTATTTTTAAAAATTTTTTTTATAAAAGATTTTATTTATTTATTTGACAGAGACCACAAGTAGGCAGAGTAAGTCAGAGAGAGAGAGAGGAGGAAGCAGGTTCCCTGCTGAGCTGAGAGCCCGATGTGGGACTCAATCCAAGGTTCCTGGGATCATGATCTGAGCTGAAGGCAGAGGCTTTAACCCACTGAGCCACCCAGGCGCCCCCATGACGAGTTATTTTTGATAGATATATATATACAATGTATTTTCCAGTTATAAGAAAAATGGTTCTGCTATTTTTAACCTTTTTTTAAAATTACATAATTTTTAATTGAAATTTTATTTTTTAATGTTTTACTTTTCTTTTTTAAAGATTTTATTTATTTATTTGACAGACAGAGATCACAAGTAGGCAGAGAGGCAGGCAGAGAAAGAGAGGGAAGCAGGCTCCCTGCAGAGCAGAGTGCCCAATGCGGGGCTCAATCCCAGGACCCTGAGATCATGACCCGAGCCGAAGGCAACAGCCCAACCCACTGAGCCACCCAGGTGCCCCAATGTTTTACTTTTCAATATACTACTTAGAATATAAAACCTATTCCATTTTGTAAGAAGTTTAACCATTTAAAAAATGGTAATTTTCTCATTGTGTCTTCCCCTCACATTGCTTTATTTTGAATAAAAATTTCACAATAAACATAACTGATGATTTCCTTCTGATGGTCCCTTCGTTGGTCATATTGTATATGAGCCATGACAATTAGTTCACAAAATTTATTGATGTTTGTTAATATGTTTTATCATAACTAATTTTCCCTCCCTTATCTAGATTCCCAAGCTTTCAGACAGGTGGACACTTCAATAAACCATACCCAAGGGATGTATCAAGTACTTCTTAGACATTCTCTTAGATCCTTGAGGTCTCATTTAGCCTAGGGATTTGCAATAGGTTCTGCCAGAGGCACCACTGTGACAACTGATGTCCATGGTCTATCTCCTGCTAAGCTCAAGAGGTCACTGGTTTCCAAGTTTATCTATACAATTAATGCATTCCAGCAAGTTCTTTTTTTTAATATTAACAAACTTATTTTAAAGTTTATATGGAGAGGCCAAGACTCACAATAGTCAACATAGTGTTGAAGGAGAACAAAGACTGAGGACTGACTTCAAAGTTTACCATAACGATGGGGCGCCTGGGTGGCTCAGTGGGTTAAGCCTCTGCCTTCGGCTCAGGTCATGATGCCAGGGGCCTCGGATTGAGTCCTGCATTGGGCTCTCTGCTCAGCAGGGAGCCTGATTCTCCTCATCTCTCTCTCTGTCTGTGTCTCTGCCTATTTGTGATCTCTCTCTCTGTCAAATAAATAAATAAAATCTTTTAAAAAAGTTTACCATAACGACAATTGTAAGCAAAATATTGTAATACTACAGAAAGACTAGATTAAAGCAACAGAATATATATTATCAATTATATTTTATATTTAATATAAAAGCAAAAGCAATACAAGAGAGCAAAATACAATCTTTTAAACAAATGGTTCTGGAGTAATGGTGAAGCTAAATGTAAAAATATAAAATCAAATCAAATAAAATAATAAAATAAAATAAATTCAGGCAGATATCATACACTCTTCACAAAAATTAACTCAGATTGGATTATAAACCTAAACATGAAACATGTAGAAGGTAATATAGAAGAAAATTTAAATGACCTTGGTTTTGGCGATAACTTTAGCTACAAAAGCACAAGCACTGAATTTTAAAATGTCTATTCTGTGAAACACAATGCCAAGAGAATGAAAAGGCAAAGCACAGGCTATGAGAAAAAATTTGCAAAATACACATCTGGCAAAGGACTGTTAATCAAAAATACACAGAGACCCCTTAAAACTCAACAATGGGGGAAAAACCTGATTAAAAATGAGCCAAAGACCTTAGCAGATACCTCACAAAAGAAAATATTACAGATGGCAAATGAGCATATAAAAAGATGCTTCACATCATAAGTCATCAGGAAAATGCAAATTAAAACAAAAAAGAGACACCAGTACATTCCCAGAACCCAGAGCACTGACAACAGAACACGAAATGTTGGTGAGGACGTGGAGCAACAGGAATGTTCTTCCATGTCTATTGAGAATAAAGTATGGAAAACAACTTGGCAATTTCTTACAAAACTAAACATATTCTTGCCAAATGATTCAGCAGTAGCAGTTCTTGGTATTCATCCAAAGAAGATGAAATCTATACCCACAAAGATGTCTATAGTAGTTTTATTCATAACTGACAAAGGCTTGGAAGCAACCAAGATATCCTTCCATAGGTGAAAGGTCAAATAAAAAGTGTAGTACATGCAAACAATGGAATATTATTTAATGCTAGAGAAATGAATTACCAAGCCATGAAAAGATATGGATATGAATATTTAATAAATATTTGATTTTAGGCTTCTACCAATCTATCAATAGTATTAGTATATTTTAACAGTGAATGCTCAGCATTCATGAATTTACCTAATAAAATATTTTGGGTTCAATATTTTAAATACTTCAACCTCTATGATTATATTCCTAATGATTTTGAATTGGGGTAAATAAACCTTAATTTTTTGTAACTTGTTTCTTATTGCAAAAGAGATCAATGAAATTTTAGAAAATAAAAATTTACAAAAAAAAGTTTAGTTTACTATTGCCAAATAATTTAAAACTTTATCTTATATCAAATACATATATTTTTCTAAATTGATTTATATGCTACTAAAACCAAAAACTTTTAGTTATACTAGATTTCATATCATGCCATCAATGCCAGAAATCCATCTGGCAATGATTTGTCTTAAATAGAGTTAAGATGGGTGTTATTACAATGCAAGATGGAAACAAAGATAGTATAACAATTGGTGTTACATAACTTTTCCGTTTTGATCAAGTTACTAATCTACAAAAGGCTTTTATCAGTGACAGACTTGGGAATTTAACAAAACTTTTAAACTAGCATGTGCGACTCATTCCTAGAAAACAACACAATCAGTAACACTTTATTTAGATTAAATCATGACTATTTCTCCATTTGAATAAAAAAGGTAGCAACCCCAATAAGTTTATTGAACGTGAAAAGTTGAAATGCTATAATGCTCCTAAGGAATTAAATGATCCAGTCATGAATTACGAAAAAAGGATATAAATTACCAAAGTGTTTGTATAATTGTAATGTACAACTGCCCATTATCGTTCAAGAGTGTAGGCTTGTACAAGAACTGTATAAAAGAACTCCACTTCTAAACTGTGGAAAATATGTTCCCTTCCCCCCTATATACAACTATTAAGCCATTCATTTAGCTTTTAAAATATCGACTTAATACATGCTTTTTACACATTTGAACAGGCAGCAGGGCTCTATTCTTATTGCTTACATCTGAAGGATAGACTTCTAGCGTAAGAGGTAAAGCCCATAAAGGAGCCCAATAATAACAACAAAATACAGTTTAGTGAGCCCTTACAATCTGCCAGCTACCTTTCTGAGAATAATTCGATTAATAAAACATATAAAATACCTGACCACAAAGAGCTTACATTCTTTTGAAATATAATAGTGAAATAAACCAATAATAGAGGGGCACCTCGGTGGCTCAGTCCATTGAGTGACTGCCTTTGGCTTGGGTCATGATCTCAGAGTCCTGGGATGTAACTCCCCAGCAGGCTTTCTAGGCAGTGGGGTGTTTTCTTCTTCCTCTGCGCACCCTCCCAATTCTCTCTCTCTCTCTGTCTCAAATAAGAAAATAAACCAGTAATAGAATAATGATTGATGGTTGATGGCGATAAGTGTTACAAAGAAATACAAGAAAGGTAAAAGCCATTGGAGAATGCTGGGATGAAAGTTAATTTTATTTTGTGTTGGGTAGTTATATCTCATTTAGGAGATGTTATTTGCACAAAGACCCAGGAAGTGAAGGAGAGTGTTATACAAATATTAAAGGAAAAGATTGCTCTAGGCAGAGCAAGTAAGTATATAGACTTTGTGTGAACAGCTTGTCTGTTACTTTTGAGGAAAAGCAAGGAGGCCAATGAGGAGTTCATAGTGGTGGAGAGAGGAAGAACGTATTGATGTATGACCTTCTAGTACATTGAAACGCCTTCAGTTTTTATTTAATATGAAAGGGGAAGATACCAAAAGACTTTCAACAGCAGAATAAAATCATCTGACTTGATTTTTACGTTAAGTTGCTGTACCAAAATAAATTTGCAGGGAGAAAGGAGTGCATTATGTGTGGAAGTGGGGCTATCAATCAAGTCAATAATTCAGGAACATATGATGGTGTTTTTAGCATGCTGGGTGGTAATAGAAGTGGTGAGGTATGGTTTTCATTTTGTATATATTTTGATGGTGAATATTCTGGTGAACAGGATGGGGTATGTGCAGGACAGACAATATCAACATTTATTTTACCTGCACAAACAGAAGGGTGGAGTCTTCATTCCCTGATATGGAGAGAACTCTGAGTTCAAATGTTATTTCTCATTAAATGGCATAGTGATGATGAGGATTTAGTCAGACAGTGAAAGAGAGCAGTAAGCATAGTGTTAAGCGGTAAGACATTATAATACATTTGAACATCAAAAAACGTTGTGTTGGATCATCTGTTTATGTGAGTAAATAAATAAATAAAGCTTCTTGGGGTTCTGATACAGGTAAAGAAGACTGCTATATGATCCAAAGGGGCACGTGCACCAAATGTTTATTGCAGTAATATCCACAATAGCCAAACTATGGAAAGAACCTAGATGTCCATCAACAAATGAATGGTATATATATATATATATATATATATATATATATATATATATATGATGGAATACTATGCAGCCATCAAAAGAAATGAAATCTTGCCATTTGCGTTGCCATGGATGGAACTAGAGGGTATTATGCTTAGCAAAATAAGTCAACCAGAGAAAGACGGTATCATATGATCTCCCTGATATGAGGAAATGGTGGTGCAATGTGGGGGGTTTGGGGGACAGGAAAAGAGTAAAAGAAACAAGATGGGATCAGGAGGGAGACAAACCATAAGAGACTCTTCATCTCACAAAACAAACTGAGAGTTGCCGGGGGGGTGGGGAGGGTAGGGAGAGGGTGGTCGGGTTATGAACATTGGGGAGGGTATGTGCTGTGGTGAGTGCTGTGAAATGTGTAAACCTGGCGATTCACAGACCTGTACCACTGGGGCAAATAATATATTATATGTTAATTAAAAAAAAGAAGAAGAAAAAGAAGACTACTATAAATCAAATGCTATGGTGTTCAGCAAAGAGTGTGTAATCAGGCATATTTTATTAAAGTAACCAAGTAAAATGATGGTCGAAAATTGGAATAACAGAAAACATAAAAATCAGAGATTTTAAAAAAGATATGGGACAGTGTAGAGAATATAGTCAATGATATTATAATAGTGTTATATGGTGAAAGATGGTGGCTATATTTGTAGTGATCATAGAATAATGTATGGAGATATTGAAAACCTGAAACCAATGTAACACTGAATATGAACTATACTCAAATAAAAAAATAGTAAAAATAAAACATTTTAATTTAAAAAGATAAAAAGAGGGACAAGAATTTGAAAAGTGAATTTCAAAAAGAGTAAAGATGAGGCGAAGACATAATCTGAACCTTGAGGAAAACACCATTTTGAAAAGTCTTCCCATTTTGAGAAAACTCAAATGAATCAATACCATAAAAGAACCCATTTTAATGGAGAGATGTAATGAATGCTCAAGAAATAATTTTATGACAGGATAATTCTTCCCTATGAAACAGCATCCAGAAACCAGGGGAAACACCTGGAAGCAAAATAAACTATACTGAAAATAAGAATTAGGAAAAAGATAAATGATGAACGATAGGAAAATTAGACCTACGACAGAGACCTAGTGAAGAGAATTTTTAGCTTGTGGTTTAATGTTTTTGAGGATAATCTAGAGTTCATAACTGCCTTGAGGCAGGCTGGTTGTAGGCAGTTTAGGCAGACCCCTAAGACAGGCCTATTTTGGGCAGGTGGTGATGGAGGAGGCCATTGGGCTGGACAAAGACAAATCCAACCATTTGACTAAAGTGTCTGTGAAGATGTTGAAGTCAGATGCAACAGAGAAAGACCTGTTAACCTAATCTCAGAAATGGAGATGATGAAGATGATTGGACAGCACAAGGACACCATCAACCTGCTGGGTCCTGCTCACAGGATGGTCCTTCGTACACTCTCATGGAATAGGCCTCCAAAGACAACATACAGGAGTACCTGCAAGCCCAGAGGCCTCCTGACCTGGAGTACTGTTACAATATCAGCCACAATGCAGCAGAGCAACTCTCCTCCAAGGACCTGGTATCCTGTGCCTACCAGGTAGCCTGAAGCATGGAGTACCTTACCTCCAAGAATTGCATACACCAAGACCTGGCCACCAGGGAAGTGCTGGTGACAAAGGACAACATGATGAAAATCTCAGACTTCAGACTTGCCAGAGATATCACCACATCAGTTACTATAAAAATACAACCAACAGTGGACTGCCGGTGAAGTGGATGGTCCCTAAGGCCATGTTTGACCAGATCTACATCCACCAGAGTGACTTCTGGTCTTTTGGGGTGATCCTGTGCAAAATTTTCACTCTGGAAGCCTCTCATATCCTGGAGTGCCTGTGGAGGTGGTTTTCAAGCTGCTGAAGGAGTCATTTGATGGATAAGCCAATAAGTGCAACAGAGAGATATACACAATAATGAGGGGTGGCTGGCATGTGGTACCTTCAAGCTGCTGGTAGAAGACCTGGATCATACTGTGGCCTTGACCTCCAACCAGGAGTACCTGGACCTGTCCTTGGCCCTGGAACAATACTGTCTATGCTTTCCCAACACCCAAAGCTCCACCTGCTCCTCAGAGAAGAGCACCTTCTCTCATGTGCCATTGCCCAGGGAGGCCTATCTGTCCTGACACCCAGCCCAGCTTGCCAATGGTGGACTCAAATGACTAGTATCCCTATTACTCCTGTCCAGATTCCGTCATAAGCTGTAACCCTTACCCTCCACCCTCCCTGCAAGACTCACTGCCTTCTCCTTTGTCCCTTTCCTACTGGCAGGAGCCAGATGCCTACCTGAGGCCTTCACCCCCTGAAGTTCACCTCTCTTCCCCTTCTTCTTCCTCCTCCTTACAACCTGCTCATGAAAGAAAGGCACAGAGAGGCAGGTACTTGCTCGTGGCTACTTCCTTCCTGCCCATATGTTGGACCAAGACCCCTCCCTGGCATCTGGTACTGCCTGGACGTCGTTGGGAGTTGGAGATGAGGCATGCCAGTGAAAGATGTCGGAGCTTTCCTGTTTTGGTTTTGTCTGCTTAGCATAACATGTAAGACTGAGTTCTGGTGGCAGGGACCTAGTCCTTGGGGCTATAGCACTAGCGAGGGGAGGTCAACTGCTCTGGGCCTTGGCTAAGAGCAACCCCTGCTCCAGAGATATGGTGCCAAGGGCTTATTAATTTTGATACTAATTTGCTTTGCTGACCAAATACCTGGTATCAAAAGATGGGAAGGCAAAGGCTGAAAGCAGTGTTGTCACCATGGGGTCCAGCCCCAAACTATGAAGAAAACACAAAGTGTATAAATCTGAGTAAGTATATATTTACACACCTTTTTAAATAGGTTGTTATCAAAGATTTAATCAATGGGTAATATGCTCCTCGTGGCTGGGAAGCATCAGTTGCCATATATTAAAAACAAAGAAAAGAGGTGTCTGGGTGGCTTCCTCCATAAGTGTCCCTTCTTTTCAGGTCATGATCCCAGGGTCCTGGGATGGAGCCCCACATCAGGCTCTCTGCTCAGTGGGAAACCTGCTTCTCCTTTTCCCTCTGCCCTGCTTATAGTTCCTCTTCCTATCTCTCTGTCTGTCAAATAAATAAAATATTAAAAAAAATACAAGAAAGAAACAAAATGTTTTTAAAAGTTCTTTTTTTTAAATTTTCTAGGGGTGCCTGGATGACTCAGTTGTTTAAGCATATGTTTGCCTTTGGCTGAGGTCATGATTCCAGTGTACAGGGATCTAGCCCTGCATGGGACTACTTGCACCACAAGGAGCTTGCTTCTTCCTCTCCCTTTGCACGTGATTCCCCATGCTTGTGAGCTTCTTCTTCTCTATATCTCTCTCTCTCTTGCTGTCAATAAACAAAATAAAAACTTTTACTAAATAAATAAATAAATTTCTAATCCTACTTTCACTTTAGGTCCCTTAACAAAAATTGCTACTGCTTTATTTAAAAAAAAAAAAGATAATTTAGAAAGATGCTTCCAGAGTTAAAAATCTGTTTGTTTCTTTGTCAGGATTAAATATAGAAGTGCTTTAAAAAGTAAAAGAAAAAGTATGCTATATTAACACTAATCACACTATAATTTTGGTGGTTATATCAAGATAATGAAAAGTGATTTTAAAGCAAATTTTATTATCAGACATAAAGATCAAGTCAAAATTACAGAAGAGTAAAAGGATGAATTCATCAGGGAGTATAATAATTCTTGACTTTTAATATTTAATAACAGATTTGGGGATATATTGGGAAAAACTAAGAAAAAATCATAACTTCTACCTTAGAAGAGAAATGGAAAAAAATGTCAACACCCTTATTTTAAGATTATATAGACAAATGGTCATCAAATTGGTAAGATATGTAAGACTTGAACAAAATTATCAACTAACTAGATATGCTTGATATTACAGAACACTCCAAACAACCGCATACTACATATATCTTAAGCCATGATTTTCTTTGCAAAGGTCAACATTGATAATGTTCTAGTCATACATTGGTGTACCAGGAAAGAAGTAGCACTTTCTTGAAAGACACAGCTATCAAAGCTCCATTCAGAAACCGTAAAGATGAAGAATGGATTTGCAAATTATATATCTGATAATGGACATCTACTCTGATTATTAAAAAATGAAAAAAATTAAAAACCTTACTAATAACCAAACAGAGTATCCAATTTTGAAGAAAATTATTGAAGAGATATGTCACGAAAAGAATATGGATGGCTTATAAGCACATGACAAATTTCTCAACATTTAGACATTAAAGAAATACAAACTAAAATCATAAGGAGACATGCTTACATATCTATTAGAATGGCTAAAATTATAAAGGCTAATTGTACTTCGTCTGAGCTAGATTGAGAAGCAACAAATAATCCAAACTGTTGTTGGCATATATCATGATACCACCACTTTGGAAAATAGTTTGAAAATTTTTTTAAATGCAAAATATGTTGCAGTTACACAAATAGCCATTTTACTTCTAGGTATTTAACCAAGAGAAACAAACCCTATGTTCATACAAGGACTTGTATATGAATTTCATAGCAGCTTTAAGAATTGAAAACAGTGGAAATGTTCATCAATATCCATCAATTGAGCAAAGACAAATTATGATCTATTCATTAAAGAGATTACTATTCAACATCAAAATGAACTATTTACAATTGCAGATTCTCAAAGTAATGATGCTTTTCTCAAAGAAAAGCCAGGCAATGAATAGTATATACTGTGTGATTCCATGACTATAAAAAATCTAGAAAATACAAATTTATATATAGTCACAGTCATCAAATATATTGGTGTGATTTTAGTGCCTTCTTCTGTGCTCCCATAGCTTCCTACACTTGGATCTCCGAGCATTTGTTACACCATGTGAAAATATGAACTCTTTTTCTTTATTCCGTCTTAGTAGAATAAGAATCCTTGAAATTTTATGGACATTTGAACTCTCAGTTATTAGCAGAAATTCTATCACACAGTAAGTTTCCAAATATAAAAGCCAGAGTTTTACAATGACTTCTAAGCTTTTACATGATCTAGCCACTCATTTAACCTCTGTGACCTCTTTCGCTGCTACTCTTCAGTCACTCACAGTGGCCTCCTTGCTATTCCTCAGATATGCCAGGCATGATCCAACCTTATGGCCTTCAAGATAGCCAATTCCTTTGTCTGGAGTGATCTTATTGCTAATAGTTCTGGGCAAATTCATCACCTTTCCATACCTTTGTTCAATTGTCAGCTTCATTGTAACTACCCTGATCTTCCTATTAAAAATTTTAACTCCCATCCCCTGCCTAGCAACCTTGATTTTTCTCACCCTGATCGAATTTTTCTTTTTCCCCATTTTACTCATCATTTTTGAATGCACTATGCAATTTTTATTAAGGTTTATAGCTTTTAATTGTCTCACCCATGAAAATAAAAGTTCTACAAAGCCAAGTATTTCATTTACCAGTGTAGTCTGAAGTAATATCTGCCATATAATAGGTTCAGTAGACAACTGGTAAATTTCAAAATAAATTAATGTTGAGAGTATACTGAATTTCATAAGTCATTTCAATATTTTTTCCAAAAAATAAACTATGTAAAACATACTTTAAATTTACTTTCAAAATATATTATAGCATATAATGGACAATATACATAAGCCTTAAAGAAACAATCATATAAATAACCATTTCATACCTGCTTAAAAACTGCATAATATCACACTCCTAGAACCTCTCTGAACGCTCTAAAATAACCCTTCAAAGGATATACATTTTTAAAAATAACAGATTTTTTGGCAAATAATTTAATAAAATAAAAGTTTCATTCATCTATGTAGATCATAATAAATGTTTTTAATAAGCATGAAATTATAACTCTGAAGTGTGCTAAAATGAAACCACCTGCGAAGGGTGAGAGAACAAAAATAAACATCATTTTTCCAAATAAGAGGAATTTATTACCTTTGAATCCAAGCATGTGGATTTGTTCAAACTGGCAATAAAGGAATATGGACACAAACCATAGAAAGTCATATTTTAGATTTCTAAAAGACTTCGAAGTGAAGAGTATACATTTTTTAAATGCTACATAATGCTACATAATGACAAGATGACAGGTTGTGACAAATAGCATTTTAAAAGCTCTACTCATAATGGAACGGAAGGTGTCATTTCCCTATAATTTTATATATATCATTAATTTACTATATCTGGATACAACATATTACCAAGCAGATGTTCAACAAAGACTAAATCATTTTTAATGGAACATAATAATTTGAACCTACATCTATTAATCATTTTTTTTGATCTAACATTTATAGTCTCGCTAAACATTTTATCAATTGTCGACAAAATTCAAAAAAAATAGGATGAAAAGTCGTGTTTGGAAAAGTAGATTTTTTTTCAAATTTGCATTTAAATGAAAATATTTGATGATATTTTTAAAACTTTAAAAGTAATTTTATATATATCTGACCTATCAGATGATATAAAATTTTTGTATAAAATATGACATATTTTTTGATCTTGGTTGAAGGTATTAATAAAGAGCAACTGTTTGTATTATTTGTATTGTGATATCTTCGTTAATAAACATGAATAACTGGTATAAAATATGTTTTTTAAAAAATTTTATTTATTTACTTGACAGAGATCACAGGAAGGCAGAGAGGCAGCCAGAGAGAGAGGAATGGAAGCAGGCTCCCTGCTGAGAAGAGAGCCCACTGTGGGACTCAATCCCAGGAACCTGGAATCATGACCTGAGCCGAAGGCAGAGATTTTAACCCACTGAGCCACCCAGGCACCCTAAAATATGTTTTTTTTTTTTTATATATAGAATTATAGTTCTTGCCAAAATATGGAACTAGCTGGAACTGAATGCCTCCTTCAAAGTCAGCTCTGGAGAAATTATGCAAGTGTAATATGGAACTATTTCAGATATTAACCAAAAACAAAGAAATGATGATAAATTCCTTAAAAGACTCAAAGTTGCTCTTGACTGGTATGTTTCAAGCTCTATTCCTGGTTTGAAGACAGGTTTTAACAGGCCTGTCACTGTAGAAATCAGCTGGATGTTTAGAGGCTATCAGAACTGTACAAAAACCTTGAAGGGGTAAAGACTTGAAAATTCTTTAGAGAGATTAGCTCCCTAAGGCATTATTCCTCCACACATTTTCCTCCAATCAATTAAGACTGATGGATGAGGGGCACCTGAGTGGCTCTCTCATCACGTGGGTGGTGGGTTAAGCCTCTGCCTTCATCTCAAGTCATGGTCTCTGGGTCCTGGGAACCAGCCCCACATCGGGCTCTGCTCAAAAGGAAGCCTGCTTCTTTCCCTGCTTGCCTGCCTCTCTGCTTACTTGTGATCTCTCTCTCTCTCTCTCTTTCTCTCTCTCTGTGTCCAAGAAATAAATAAAATCTTAAAAAAAAGGCTGATGGATGATAAATTATGAAAACTGCTCCCTCCAAATGATGCTTCTTCATAAGGATTTAAGAATTTAAAATTGTAAGAATTTAAAATTGAAACTTGATCGTAGGATTTATCTTACATCAAGTGAAGGCAGTTATTATTAGTTCTGAATTATTTGTGATTCTGAATTCTTGGCCTCATTAGTAAATTTATTTTTAAATTCTCCCATGGAGTGGTGATTGGCCTTCAGTCTTTCATTGATATACATCATTGGGTCAAATGAGATGTGTGTGCCCAGAACTATACATAATCTTCTTTGTATTTCACTGGAGATGGCATTTCTGAGTTTTGTTCAATTGAATAGTCACTTCTAGAGTTGGCCCTGGAGAATATCTTCCTTTTTTTATCTTCCCAATTCTCTAAAAAACCCTGACTAATTCACATTATCACAGTGATATCACAATTCAAGTTTTTCCAAACACTATAGCTGCAAAATAGAAGGAAGCTACTCAGAATGTAATACTATTGTGAATGATTGAGAAAGAAAACATTATTATAATTAAGCTACCAGGTTTCAATGTATTTTATTGTTGCTTAGAAAATCCTAGCATACCCAGACTTTACAGAGATTTGATGATCCTAAGAGGAGCTGAACTCATGGACCAAAATAACTATGCACATAAAAAGTACAATTACTTACCTAAAAAAGGTGATGTGGTTAACTTTATATGGCAATCCAAGTGTTATTGGAACAGGAATTTAAAAAATAGCTTAGGGGCGCCTAGGTGGCGCAGTGGATTAAGCCACTGCCTTCAGCTCAGGTCATGATCTCAGGTTCCTGGGTTCAAGTCCTGTATCAGGCTCTCTGCTCAGCAGGGAGTCAGCTTCCCTCTCTCTCTCTTTCTCTCTCTCTCTCTGCCTGCCCTCCGTCTACAGAACCTAAACATAAATATCAGAATCGTAACCATAATAGAGTATTTAATTGCATCCTAGCTTTCATCAAGGGTAAGATGCACTATAGTTTATGTTCGACTAAGAAAGAGAAATGCTGGGGCACCTGGGTGGCTCAGTGGGTTAAGCCGCTGCCTTTGGCTCAGGTCATGAATCAGGGTCCTGGGATCGAGTCCCACATCGGGCTCTCTGCTCAGCAGGGAGCCTGCTTCCCTCTCTCTCTCTCTGCCTGCCTCTCCATCTACTTGTGATTTCTCTCTGTCAAATTAAAAAAAAATTAAAAAAAAAAAAAGAAAGAGAAATGCTGTCAGTTAAACTAGGATATGTCATCAAGTGCAAGGTGAGTACCACCTTAAGAGATATTAAAACAGGGGGGGCAAATCTTAGAAAATAAATTGTGGTATTAGAATAATTAAGAGAAGTTTGAACACTTGGATCAACTAAAAAAGTGATTATTGCTTACCATGTGCCCCAAACTATATTAAGTCTTAGAACAAGAGAAGTTCTCATCTGAGGCCGCGCAGGTGTTAGACCCAAAGTACAGAGCGCAGTAGCCAACGACCAGCAGGCCCCAGGTGCCATGTGAAGACTCTAAGAGCAACTGCCTTTGAGAGAGGAAACGGTTGAGATTGGGCTTTATGAGGTAGTGAATTATTAGCTGGGAAAGTAGGAAAATTGACACAGAATCGGAATTGATGCCCCTACATGACAGAGTTGGTGAAACTTCCCTTCTCAGAGATCTTGAGGCTCCTCAGAAATGTATTTTTCATTTTGGACAGACCATTCAGGATAAATATGATCTGTTTGAGTTCCTGGTTCTCTCATCAGGACTGTTTCTTAGGCTTCACTGGCACAAGAAAAGGGTTTTGATAGTCCAGGGTAAATCCTGACAAAAGGAAAGCACGGTATCTATGAAAAACTAACCACTCAGAAGAGAACAACAGATAAAAGGCCAGAACGACCTGACCCTGCAGGATTGGTAAGGCTCGTCTGGCAATAGGGGTAGAGGGAAAGTGCCCATCTCCTGCTAGAAGAGCTAGTGAAGTCCCCTTCCGGAGAGACCACCAGGAGAGGAGAGCAGTAGGTGCTGATGATGAATATTTTAATCAGCCGAGAAGGTCATAATGACAAAGTTCCACGATCAGAGTAAACATATGGGATTCAAAAATAAAAATTAAAAAAAAAGATTTTTTTAAAAAGACTTTTTTTTAAGGGAATTTAAACAAAAGTCCTTTTTAAGAGACAGTTGGCTGTTTAAACCAAAAGTACAACTCACTGAGAGAATCGCCGCATTATTTATTGAGGTCGAAAGGACCTGGAATGTAGAAAGACCCATTCTGCATAGGACAAAATAGAATCACTAACAGGCCTCATGCCTTGCACATCCAGTGGCTAGAATCCCTGCCTCATGAGACCCTGTGCTAGAAGGCCGCTAGAACCATCTCAACGATGTTAGTCTTTCTTGGAAGCCAACAAGTGTTTCCCAGTTAAGAGCACGGTAACAATCAGTCACATTATGTTATAATGATTGTCGATATCTTTAAAAGCCTTGTCAAGTTCCTTTTTGAGTAACCCTCACCCCACCCTTAAAGTAATTTATCTGTGGTTCGCCTCTTTGAAATACCTCATTGTTGTTGCACATTTATCATAGCCAAAAAAAAAAAAAAATCTTTTTATTAATAAAGTGTTCAGAAGGGGGGGACACTGTAAACAATGAGAGTTTTCGGTGCCTGGACGATTTTGTTGCATAAACAGCTGAAAGCAATCAGGTCAGACAGCGCCAAGGGCTGGAGGTATTTTTAAAATTACAGAAACCGAACCAAATCTAACCAAAACAAAAATCAAAAATCAAAACCAATGGCCCAGATTTTAAATTTGCTACTAAAGGCATGACATTCTCCTAAGACATGCGAGTGACTTGATCAATATATTTATATATTTATATTTGAAGAAGGAAGTATTTGATGCAACAAGTCCACGTTGATTAAAAATTACCAGATATGGGGTCTCCTGCGTGGCTCAGTGGTTTAGGCCTCTGCCTTCGGCTCAGGTCATGATTTCAGGGACCTGGGATGGAGCCCCACATGGGGTTCTCTGCTGAGCGCGGAGCCTGCCTCCCCCCTCTCTCTCTGCCTTTCTCTCTACCTACTTGTGATCTGTCTGTCAATGGGTAAATAATATCTTTAAAAAAAGAATTACTAGATGTGAAATACATCGAGGGTATGGGAAGCAAATTGATTTCACCTGATCTGCCTAGGAAGTGGTTGAAGCCTGAATTAAAGTGCTATAAAAAGAGTAAAGACCTGAGAAATATATGGGGAAAAAATCCCTAGGCAAACAGCAATAATAACTGGCTGCTCTTTATTGATCCAGATCCTGCGGTAGGCAAAGAAGAGCTGGTTTTATTCAGAGGATGATCTCTGTTTGTCTTCATGATCTGGCATTTCCTGCAAGCCAGGCATGGGGCTCTGCACTATAGCTGCAAATGCTGGGGGCCCTCACTGTCCCTTATCTCTTCTCAGGGGGACAACGGGCATGTCCATGGTGCAGTGTGACAGGCTTTACCACAGGGAGATAATACACTGCCAAGGGTAGGTGGGAGCTGGGAAAAGCCACTTAGGAACAGATTTTCAGGGGAGGTGATAGACAAGGCCAAAGCGAAGAATGAGGATGAGTGTGTCAAGTTTCAAAGTGTCAGGAGGCAGCACAGTGCATTCGGGAAACTACAGCAAGTTCATGACAACGTACAGCTGATCTGGCAGCATCACCTGGGGATGGAGGCTGAGCCCCGGGGTTAACACTGGGTGTGAGAAGGTTTGTATACTTGGCGAGGAGGTGAGGTACTACACTGTGGGGGCACAGGGAGCTACCGGAGGATTTCACATATCAGAATTGTAAATATAATAGAGTATTTAATTGCATCCTAGCTTTCATCAAGGTTAAGATGCACAATAGTTTATGTTAGACTAAGAAAGAGAAATGCTGTCAGTTAAACTAGGATATTTCATGAAGTGCAAGGTGAGTGCCACCTTAAGAGCTATTAATATGGGGGAGGGTGGAAAAATCTTAGAACTATAAATTGTGGTACTAGAATAATTAAGAAAAATAATAAAGGAACACTTGGATCAACAAAAAAATTGATTATTGCTTACCATATGCCCCAAACTATATTGTCTCCAAAAATTTTATATCATTTGATAGGTCAGATATATATAAAATTACATTTAAAGTTTTAAAAATATCAGCAAATATTTTCATTTAAATGCAAATTTCAAAGAAAATCTACTTTTCCAAACACGACTTTTTATCCTATTGTTTTTTAATTTTGTCGACAACTGATAAAATGTTTAGTGAGACTGTAAATGTTTGATTGAAAAAAATGATTAATAGATGTAGGTTCAAATTATTATGTTCCATTAAAAATGATTTAGTCTTTGATGAACATCTGTTTGGTAATATGTTGTATCCAGATATAGTAAATTAATGACATATATAAAATTATAGGGAAATGACACCTTCCGTTCCATTATGAGTAGAGCTTTTAAAATGCTATTTGTGACAACCTGTCATCTTGTCATTATGTAGCATTATGTAACATTTAAAAAATGTATACTCTTCACTTTGAAGTCTTTTAGAAATCTAAAATATGACTTTCTATGGTTTGTGTTTCCATATTCCTTTATTGCCAGTTTGAACAAATCCACATGCTTTGATTCAAAGGTAATAAATTCCTCTTACTTGGAAAAATGATGTTTATATTTGTTGTCTCACCCTTAGCAGGTGGTTTCATTTTAGCACACTTCAGAGTTATAATTTCATGCTTATTAAAACATTTATTATGATCTACGTAGATGAATGAAAATTTTTTTTATTAAATTATTTGCCAAAAAAATCTGTTATTTTTAAAAATGTATTTCCTTTGAAGGGTTATTTTAGAGCATTCAGAGAGGATCTAGGAGTGTGGTATTATGGAATTTTTAAGTAGGTATGAAATGGTTATTTATATGATTGTTTCTTTAAGGCTTATGTATATTGTCCATTATATGCTATAAAATATTTTGAAAGTAAATTTAAGATATGTTTTACATAGTTTATTTTTTGGAAAAAAATATTGAAATGACTTATGAAATTCAGTATACTATCAACATTATTTTTTTCTGAAATTTACAAATTGTCTACTGAACCTATTATATGGCAGATATTTTCCAAAGTGGTGGTATCATGATATATGCCAACAACAGTTTAGATTTTTTGTTGCTTCTCAATCTAGCTCAGACGAAGTACAATTAGCCTTTATAATTTTAGCCATTCTAATAGATATGTAAGCATGCCTCATTATGATTTTAATTTGTATTTCTTTAATGTCTAAATGTTGAGAAATTTGTCATGTGCTTATAAGCCATCCATATACTTTTGGTGACATGTCTCTTCCATTATTTCCTTCACATGTACAATTGGATACTCTGGTTATTAGTAAGGTCTTTTATTTTTATTCATATTTAATAATCAGAGTAGATGTCCATTATCAGATATATAATTTGCAAATCCCTTCTCCATCTTTACGGTTTCTCAATGGAGCTTTGAGAGCTGTGTCTTTCAAGAAAGTGCTACTTCTTTCCTGGTACACGGAGGAATGACTAGAACATTATCAATGTTGGCCTCTGCAAAGAAAATCATGGCTTAAGATATATGTAGTCTGCGGTTGTTGGGAGTGTTCTGTAATATCAAGCCTATCTAGTTAGTTGATAATTTTGTTCAAGTCTTACATATCTTACCAATTTGATGACCATTTGTCTATATAATCTTAAAATAAAGGTGTTGAAATTCTTTTCCATTTCTCTTCTAAGGTAGAAGTTATGATTTTTGTTCTTAGTTTTTCCCTATATATCCCCAAATCTGTTATTAAGTATTAAAAGTCAAGAATTATTATACTCCCTGAGGAATTCATCCTTTTACTCTTCTGTGTTTTTGACTTGATCTTTATGTCTGATAATGAAATTTGCTTTAAAATCACTTTTCATTATCTTGATATAACCACCAAAGTTATAGTGTGATTAGTGTTAATATAGCATATCTTTTCTTTTACTTTTTAAAGCCCTTCTATATTTAATCCTGACAAAAAAACAAAACAGCTTTTTAGCTCTGGAAGCACATTTCTAAATTATCTTTTTTTTTTTTTTTTTTAATGAAGCAGTAGCAATTTTTGTTAAGGGACCTAAACTGAAAGTAGGTTTAGAAATTTATTTATTTATATATTTAGGAAAAGATTTTATTTTGTTTATTGACAGCAAGAGAGAGAAAGAGAGAGAGAGAGTGGAAGCACACAAGCGGGGGGAATCACGTGCAAAGGGAGAGGAAGAAGCAAGCTCCTTGTGGTGCAAGTAGTCCCATGCAGGGCTGGAGCCCTGTACACTGGAATCATGACCTCAGCCAAAGGCAAACATATGCTTAAACAACTGAGTCATCCAGGCACCCCTAGAAAATTTAAAAAAAAAAAAAGACCTTTTAAAAACATTTTGTTTATTTCTTTTTTTAAAAATATTTTATTTATTTGACAGACAGAGAGATAGGAAGAGGAATTATAAGCAGGGCAGAGGGAAAAGGAGAAGCAGGTTTCCCACTGAGCAGAGAGCCTGATGTGGGGCTCCATCCCAGGACCCTGGGATCATGACCTGAAAAGAAGGGACACTTATGGAGGAAGCCACCCAGACACCTCTTTTCTTTGTTTTTAATATATGGCAACTGATGCTTCCCAGCCACGAGGAGCACATTACCCATTGATTAAATCTTTGATAACAACCTATTTAAAAAGGTGTGTAAATATATACTTACTCAGATTTATACACTTTGTGTTTTCTTCATAGTTTGGGGCTGGACCCCATGGTGACAACACTGCTTTCAGCCTTTGCCTTCCCATCTTTTGATACCAGGTATTTGGTCAGCAAAGCAAATTAGTATCAAAATTAATAAGCCCTTGGCACCATATCTCTGGAGCAGGGGTTGCTCTTAGCCAAGGCCCAGAGCAGTTGACCTCCCCTCGCTAGTGCTATAGCCCCAAGGACTAGGTCCCTGCCACCAGAACTCAGTCTTACATGTTATGCTAAGCAGACAAAACCAAAACAGGAAAGCTCCAACAGCTTTCACTGGCATGCCTCATCTCCCACTCCCAACGACGTCCAGGCAGTACCAGATGCCAGGGAGGGGTCTTGGTCCAACATATGGGCGGGAAGGAAGTAGCCACGAGCAAGTACCTGCCTCTCTGTGCCTTTCTTTCATGAGCAGGTTGTAAGGAGGAGGAAGAGGAAGGGGAAGAGAGGTGAACATCAAGGGGTGAAGGCCTCAGGTAGGCAGCTGGCTCCTGCCAGTAGGAAAGGGACAAAGGAGAAGGCAGTGAGTCTTGCAGGGAGGGTGGAGGGTAAGGGTTACAGCTTATGACGGAATCTAGACAGGAGTAATAGGGATACTAGTCATTTGAGTCCACCATTGGCAAGCTGGGCTGGGTGTCAGGGCAGATAGGCCTCCCTGGGCAATGGCACATGAGAGAAGGTGGAATTCTTCTCTGAGGAGCAGGTTGAGCTTCAGGTGTTGGGAAAGCATAGACAGTTTTATTCCAGGGCCAAGGACAGGTCCAGGTACTCCTGGTTAGAGGTCAAGGCCATAGTATGATCCAGGTCTTCTAACAGCAGCTTGAAGGAACCACATGCCAGCCACCCCTCATTATTGTGTATAACTCTCTGTTGCACTTATTGGCTTATCCATCAAATGACTCCTTCAGCAGCTTGAAAACCACCTCCACAGGCACTCCAGGATATGGGAGGCTTCCAGATTGAAGATTTTGCACAGGATCACCCCAAAAGACCAGAAGTCACTCTAGTGGATGTAGCTCTGGTCAAACATGGCCTTAGGGACCATGCACTTCACAGGCAGTCCACAGTTGGTTGTCTTTTTATAGTAACTGATGTGGTGATATCTCTGGCAAGGCTGAAGTCTGAGATCTTCACCATGTTGTCCTTTGTCACCAGCACTTCCCTGGTGTCAGGTCTTGGTGTATGCACTTCTTGGAGGCAAGGTACTCCATGCCTCAGGCTACCTGATAGGCACAGGATACCAGGTCCTTGGAGGAGAGTTGCTCTGCTGCATTGTGGCTGATATTGTAACAGTACTCCAGGTCAGGAGGCCTCTGGGCCTGCAGGTACTCCTGTATGTTGTCTTTGGAGGCATATTCCATGAGAGTGTACGAAGGACCATCCTGTGTGCAGAACCCAGCAGGTTGATGGTGTCCTTGTGCTGTCCAATCATCTTCATCATCTCCATTTCTGAGATTAGGTTTAACAGGTCTTTCTCTGTTGCATCTGACTTCAACATCTTCACAGAAACTTTAGTCAAATGGTTGGATTTGTCTTTGTCCAGCCCAATGGCCTCCTCCAACACCACCTGCCCAAAGTAGGCCTGTCTTAGGGGTCTGCCTAAACTGCCTACAACCAGCCTGCCTCAAGGCAGTTATGAACTCTAGATTATCCTCAAAAACATTAAACCACAAGCTAAAAATTCTCTTCACTAGGTCTCTGTCGCAGGTCTAATTTTCTTATCTTTCATTATTTATCTTTTTCCTAATTCTTATTTTCAGTATAGTTTATTTTGCTTCCAGGTGTTTCCCCTGGTTTCTGTATGCTGTTTCATAGGGAAGAATTATCCTGTCATAAAATTATTTCTTGAGCATTCATTATATCTCTCAGTTAAAATGGGTTCTTTTATGGTATTGATTCATTTGAGTTTTCTCAAAATGGGAAGAATTTTCAAAATGGTGTTTTCCTCAAGGTTCAGAGTATGTCTTAGCCTCATCTTTAAGCTTTTTGAAATTCACTTTACAAATTCTTGTCCCTCTTTTTATCTTTTTAAAATAAAATGTTTTATTTTTACTATTTTTTTATTTGAGTATAGTGATATTCAGTGTTACATTGGTTTCAGGTTTTCAATATCTCCATACATTATTCTATGATCACTATAAATATAGCCACCATCTGTCACCATATAACACTATTATAATATCATTGATTATATTCTCTACACTGTCCCAGATCTCTTTTTAAAATCTCTAATTTTTATGTTTTCTGTTATTCCAATTTTCAACCATCATTTTACATGGTTACTTTAATAAAATATGCCTGATTACACACTCTTTGCTGAAAACCATAGCATTTGATTTATAGTAGACTTCTTCTTCCTCTTTTTTTTAAAATTAACATATAATGCATTATTAGCCCCAGGGGTACAGGTCTGTGAATCGCCAGGTTTACACACGTCACAGCACTCACCACAGCACATACCCTCCCCAATGTTCATAACCCCACCACCCTCTCCCTACCCTCCCCACCCCCCAGCAACTCTCAGTTTGTTTTGTGAGATTAAGAGTCTCCTATGGTTTGTCTCCCTCCTGATCCCATCTTGTTTCTTTTACTCTTTTCCTGTCCCCCAAGCACCCACATTGCACCTCCATTTCCTCATATCAGAGAGATCATATGATAGTGTCTTTCTCTGGTTGACTTATTTGCTAAGCATAATACCCTCTAGTTCCATCCATGTCATCGCAAATGGCAAGATTTCATTTCTTTTGATGGCTGCATAGTATTCCATCGTATATATATACCGTTCATTTCTTGATGGACATCTAGGTTCTTTCCATAGTTTGGCTATTGTGGATATTTCTGCTATAAACATTTGGTGCACATGCCCCTTTGGATCATATACTAGTCTTCTTTACCTCTATCAGAAACCCAGGAAGCTTTATTTATTTATTTACTCACATGAACACATGATCCAACACAACGTTTATTGTTGTTCAAATGTATTATAATGTCTTACCGCTTAAAACTATGCTTACTGTTCTCTTTCACTGTCTGACTAAATCCTCATCATCACTATGCCACTTAATGACAAAGAACAATTGAACTCAGAGTTCTCTCCATATCGGGAATGAAGACTCCACCCTTCTGTTTGTGCAGGTAAAATAAATGTTGATATTGTCTGTCCTGCACATACCCCATCCTGTTCACCGGAATATTCACCATCAAAATATATACAAAATAAAAACCATACCTCACTACTTCTATTACCACCCAGCATGCTAAAAACACCATCATATATGTTCCTGAATTATTGACTTGATTGATAGCCCCACTTCCACACATAATGCACTCCTTTCTCCCTGCAAATTTATTTTGGTACAGCAACTTAACCTAAAAATCAAGTCAGATGATTTTATTCTGCTGTTGAAAGTCTTTTGGTATCTTCCCCTTTCATATTAAATAAAAACTGAAGGCGTTTCAATGTACTAGAAGGTCATACATCAATATGTTCTTCCTCTCTCCACCACTATGAACTCCTCATTGGCCACCTTGCTTTTCCTCAAAAGTAACAGACAAGCTGTTCACACAAAGTCTATATACTTACTTGCTCTGCCTAGAGCAATCTTTTCCTTTAATATTTGTATAACACCCTCCTTCACTTCCTGGGGCTTTGTGCAAATAACATCTCCTAAATGAGATATAACCACCCAACACAAAATAAAATTAACTTTCATCCCAGCATTCTCCAATGGCTTTTACCTTTCTTGTATTTCTTTGTAACACTTATCACCATCAACCATCAACCATTATTCTATTACTGGTTTATTACCTTATTTGAGACAGAGAGAGAGAGAATTGGGAGGGTGCGCAGAGGAAGAATAAAACACCCCACTGCCTAGAAAGCCTGCTGGGGAGTTACATCCCAGGACCCTGAGATCATGACCCAAGCCAGAGGCAGTCACTCAATGGACTGAGCCACCGAAGCGCCCCTCTATTATTGGTTTATTTCACTATTATATTTCAAAAGAATGTAAGCTCTTTCTGGTCAGCTATTTTATATGTTTTATTAATTGAAGTATTCTCAGAAAGGTAGCTGGCAGATTGTAAGGGATCACTAAACTGTATTTTGTTGTTATTATTGGGCTCCTTTATGGGCTTTACCTCTTACGCTAGAAGTCTATCCTTCAGATGTAAGCAATAAGAATAGAACCCTGCTGCCGGGTTCAAATGAGTAAAAAGCCTGTATTAAGTGGATATTTTAAAAGCTAAATGAATGGCTTAATAGTTGTATATAGGGAGAAAGGGAACATATTTTCCACAGTTTAGAAGTGGAATTCTTTTATAGAGTTCTTGTACAAGCCTACACTCTTGAACGATAATGGGCAGTTGTACATTACAATTATACAAACACTTTGGTATTTATATCATTTTCTTGTAATTCATGACTGGATCATTTGATTCCTTAGGAGCATTACAGCATTTCAACTTTTCACGTTCAATAAACTTATTGGGGTTGCTACCTTTTTTATTCAAATGGAGAAATAGTCATGATTTAATCTAAATAAAGTGTTATTGGTTGTGTTGTTTTCTAGGAATGAGTCGCACATGCTAGTTTAAAAGTTTTGTTAAATTCCCAAGTCTGTCACTGATAAAAGCCTTTTGTAGATTAGTAACTTGATCAAAACAGAAAAGTTATGTAACACCAATTGTTATACTATCTTTGTTTCCATCTTGCATTGTAATAACGCCCATCTTAACTCTATTTAAGACAAGTCATCGAGAGATGGCTTTCTGGCATTGGTTGCATGATATGAAATCTAGTATAACTAAAAGTTTTTGGTTTTAGTAGCATATAAATCAATTTAGAAAAATATATGTATTTGAATATAAGATAAATTTTTAAATTATTTGGCAATAGTAAACTAAACTTTTTTTTTGTAAATTTTTATTTTCTAAAATTTCATTGAGCTCTTTTGCATATTGAAACAAGTTATAAAAAGTTAAGGTTTATTTACCCCAATTCAAAATTATTAGGAATATAATCATAGAGGTTGAAGTATTTAAAATATTGAACCCAAAATATTTTATTAGGTAAATTCATGAATGCTGAGCATTCACTGTTAAAATATACTAATACTATTGATAGACTGGTAGAAGCCTAAAATCAAATATTTATTAAATATTTATATCCATATCTTTTCATGGCTTGGTAATTCATTTCTCTAGCATTAAATAATATTCCATTGTGGAAGTGGGGCTATCAATCAAGTCAATAATTCAGGAACATATGATGGTGTTTTTAGCATGCTGGGTGGTAATAGAAGTGGTGAGGTATGGTTTTTATTTTGTATATATTTTGATGGTGAATATTCCGGTGAACAGGATGGGGTATGTGCAGGACAGACAATATCAACATTTATTTTACCTGCACAAACAGAAGGGTGGAGTCTTCATTCCCTGATATGGAGAGAACTCTGAGTTCAATTGTTCTTTGTCATTAAATGGCATAGTGATGATGAGGATTTAGTCAGACAGTGAAAGAGAACAGTTAGCATAGTGTTAAGTGGTAAGACATTATAATACATTTGAACAACAATAAATGTTGTGTTGGATCATGTGTTCATGTGAGTAAATAAATAAATAAAGCTTCCTGGGTTTCTGATAGAGGTAAAGAAGACTAGTATATGATCCAAAGGGGCATGTGCACCAAATGTTTATAGCAGAAATATCCACAATAGCCAAACTATGGAAAGAACCTAGATGTCCATCAAGAAATGAACGGTATATATATACGATGGAATACTATGCAGCCATCAAAAGAAATGAAATCTTGCCATTTGCGATGACATGGATGGAACTAGAGGGTATTATGCTTAGCAAAATAAGTCAACCAGAGAAAGACACTATCATATGATCTCTCTGATATGAGGAAATGGAGGTGCAATGTGGGTGCTTGGGGGACAGGAAAAGAGTAAATGAAACAAGATGGGATCAGGAGGGAGACAAACCATAGGAGACTCTTAATCTCACAAAACAAACTGAGAGTTGCCGGGGGGTGGGGAGGGTAGGGAGAGGGTGGTGGGGTTATGAACATTGGGGAGGGTAGGTGCTGTGGTGAGTGCTGTGACGTGTGTAAACCTGGCGATTCACAGACCTGTACCCCTGGGGCTAATAATGCATTATATGTTAATTTAAAAAAAAAGAGGAAGAAGAAGACTACTATAAATCAAATGCTATGGTTTTCAGCAAAGAGTGTGTAATCAGGCATATTTTATTAAAGTAACCATGTAAAATGATGGTTGAAAATTGGAATAACAGAAAACATAAAAATTAGAGATTTTAAAAAGAGATCTGGGACAGTGTAGAGAATATAATCAATGATATTATAATAGTGTTATATGGTGACAGATGGTGACTATATTTATAATGATCATAGAATAATGTATGGAGATATTGAAAACCTGAAACCAATGTAACACTGAATATCACTATACTCAAATAAAAAAATAGTAAAAATAAAACATTTTATTTTAAAAAGATAAAAAGAGGGACAAGAATTTGTAAAGTGAATTTCAAAAAGCTTAAAGATGAGGCTAAGACATACTCTGAACCTTGAGGAAAACACCATTTTGAAAATTCTTCCCATTTTGAGAAAACTCAAATGAATCAATACCATAAAAGAACCCATTTTAACTGAGAGATATAATGAATGCTCAAGAAATAATTTTATGACAGGATAATTCTTCCCTATGAAACAGCATTCAGAAACCAGGGGAAACACCTGGAAGCAAAATAAACTATACTGAAAATAAGAATTAGGGAAAAGATAAATGATGAACGATAGGAAAATTAGACCTGCGACAGAGATATATTTCATATTTTATTTATATTTAAATACATATTTAAGAATGTAAATATACTTACATAAATATGTTTATATAAATATATGATCATGTAAAATATATTTATATATACATTTATATATTAATGTATACATTTGAATATTAGAGAAATATATATTCAAGTTCTTTGCTCATTTTTTAAGAGATTTTATTTATTTGAGAGAGATTTATTGAGAGATATCACAAGCAGGCAGAGAGGCAGGCAGAGAGAGAGGAAGAAGCAGGCTCCCTGCTGAGCAGAAAGAACGGGGCTCGATCCCAGGACTCCGAGTTCAAGACCTGAACGGAAGGCAGCAGCTTAACCCGCTGAGCCACCCAGGCGCCCCTCTTTGCTCATTTTTTAACTTGGTTGTCTTTTTATTTGAGTTGTAAGAATTCTTCACACAGTCGGAATGCATGTTCCTTATATATGACCTGCAAATATTTTCTCCCATTTAGTGGCTTGTCTTTTGACTTTGTCAATGGGGTCCTTGGAAGCACAAAACTGGGATATTTTGGTTGAGTCCCATTTATTTGTTTATTATTTTTTTTAAGTTGCTTGTACTTTGGTGTTTGGCCGAGGAGCCGTTGTTAGATTCAAGACCACTAACATTTACCTTTGTGTTTTCTTCTGAAAACTTTATCATTTTACTTTATTTTTATTTTTTAAAAGATTTTATTTATTTGAGAAAGAGATAATGAGAGAGAGCATGAGCGAGGAGAAGGTCAGAGGGAGAAGCAGACTCCCTGTGGAGCTTGGAGCCTGATGCAGGACTCAATCCGGAAACTCCGGGATCATGACCTGAGCAGAAGGCAGCCGTCCAACCAACTGAGCTACCCAGGCATCCCGAACTTTATCATTTTAATGCTTACATTTATGTCTTTGATGCATTTTGGGTTATTTTCTCTGTATGGTGTGAGGCAGGACACCTGTTTCATTATTTGCATGTGGCTGCTTGGGAGTAAAATACTGTTCTTACCCCCATTGAATTGTTTGGCACCCTTGTCAAACATTAGTTGACTGTAATTTATTTTCCTTTTTTTTTTTTTCCCATTGAGGCATTTCACGTGCCATGTATATTATATTTCTAGGAAAAAGGAATCCCAGGATTTTCCCTCCTGCCTGGATTCTTCCTTCTTCATGGTGCATGATGCCAGAAGAATTTTTCCATGCAGTGAAACCAAACTGAGGGGATGGAAATATTCTGCCACTTTTCTAGATCTTTCAGTTATACAAGTCTAGGGCTGGTCATGCCACACTTGTTTAACTTGCCCGTGAGGTACACAGCAGTTTTCCCAGCTCTGTGGTCATCAATAATTTCAAATTTGCCAATGTACTCATGCTTCGTCATCACAGTGAGGAAACGGGACGATGACTTTGGTGCAGGGCCTCCTAAGAACCTGGCCTTCGCCCCCCCTTTCAGCAGTGTTAATGTTCTTGAGGGCATCTGTGGGACATTTGTTCACAGTGTTACTGCAGCACGGAAAGATGGCAGAAAAAGCTTTTTTCCCTTTTATTAATATTTGGTCTTGTTCTCCTTCCCTTTTTCATAACCGAATGCATATTTCCCCTTCGTCATTTGAAAACTGCATACTGTTCTCCAGCTGTTTTCCCCAGACGAGACCTTGTGTATCAAGAATCCTTATTTCACAGTTATTATACACAATCTTAAAGATTTATGACTGTCCGCTTATTTTACACATGCATACACACGAAGCACTAAATACGGACTTTATCTGAATGGCTAAATGTTGGCCAAGACAGAAGCCAGTTGTAGTGGGAACTGATAGGATAAAGATATAGTCTGAAGTTTTTGTTCTTTAAAAAAAGCCTTCATGGGGCGCCTGGGTGGCTCAGTGTGTTAAGCCGCTGCCTTCGGCTCAGGTCATGATCTCAGGGTCCTGGGATCAAGTCCCATGTCGGGCTCTCTGCTCAGTGGGGAGCCTGCTTCCTCCTCTCTCTCTCTCTCTGCCTGCCTCTCTGCCTACTTGTGATCTCTCTGTGAAATAAATAGGTAAAATCTTTAAAAAAAAAAAAAAACAACAAAAAAAGCCTTCATGGGGCGCCTGGGTGGCTCAGTGGGCTAAAGCCTCTTGCCTTCAGCCCAGGTCATGATCCCAGGGTCCTGGGATCAAGTCCTGCATCGGATTCTCTGTTCAGTGGGGAGCCTGCTTCCCCCTCTCTGCCTGCCTCTCTGCCTACTTGTGATCTCTGTCTTTCAAATAAATAAAATCTTAAAAAAAAAGGCCTTCATATTTTATTAAAAATTTTAGGTGTCCGAATTCAAAAGGTTAACAATTGAGTACAATAATAATAATAATAATAATATATCATCTAATAATAAAATAATAATAATTTCTCCTGCATAGTCACTGCTGCACACTAGTAAAATGAGATGTTTCTTTTCTTTTCTTTTTTAAAGATTTTATTTATTTTATTTATTTGACAGACAGAGATCACAAGTAGGCAGAGAGGCAGGCAGAGAGAGAAGGAGGGAAGTGGGCTCCCTGCTGAGCAAAGAGCCCGACGTGGGGCTTGATCCCAGCCAAAGGCAGGAGCTTAAACCACCCAGGCGCCCCGAGATGTTTATTTTCATTTGGGATTATGGAGGGGCAAGGTGTTTTTGGCTCTCCTGCTGAAATAGGGACTCAGTCAGTATGGTCTCCACCTTTTTCCCTAAGAGTAGCTCTGGAAGATGAAGACGTCCCTCCATCTCCCAGACATGAGGGTTTGACCAGGACATGGGATGGTATAAGCTCATTGACATAGTCTCATGAACTAAGCCCTGGTTTATTGGTCACAGTCGTTCTCCAAGTATTTTCAGGAATAAACTTCAGGTGTTGCCCTTACTCTAATTTTTCTTTCTGAGATTTCTGACTGCAATCGCTACTTCCTGCAGTCACTCAAGAAGAAACGAGGCATGTGGCAGCGCAACAGTGTGTTTTTCTTTCAAGATGACAGAATCACTCTTGATTTCTGTACTCATCTCGGATTTTCATATACGAACATGGATTTTGGTGTCTACCCTGAGGAGATAATACATATGGTGTGAGCTACACATGTATTCTCATGACACGTCACCTGGGTTACCCAGAACTTTCTGGGCCCGGCAGAAAGGCAGAAACCCAGGTGAATTCCTCATTGTTCCAGCAGGCTGTCAGCCCTCAAAGGCCTTCTGGATGTGTTTGTGCATCGCAGTGTCTGCTGTGTAAGATACAGAAAGAGCACAGTAGTTCAGGGGGAAAATATTTAGGAACACATTTTCCAGGAGGAACCAGGATTCAGTTTGGGTGACTCTTGACCATTTTTCATCTTCTGACGACTGAAAGTGGTAGTTAATCTACAGTCATGGTTTTAACATGCATTTCGAATGTAATGTGAGTTTCCATCAACATAAAACTATAAGAACTGTCTTCCTAAAGGGCATTCATGTAAGGCCCGTTATTTTCCAGCTTGATTAATGAAAACAAAATTTTTCTGTAATGCTTTCTTCCTACTCTGTATTAGTTTTCAGGACTGGATTGAAAGTGATTTATTGTGGATAGGGTTATACCTGCTCGTGGAATTTTTTTCTGTTCCTGGGTTTTTAAAGGTGGCAGAGTTGACTTTCTGATTTTAATTCATCTTCACTAGATGAAGAATTCACAAATAGGACTTTTTCTTGAAATAACCATAGCCTGGGGGCGCCTGGGTGGCTCAGGTCATGATCTCAGGGTCCTGGGATTGAGTCCCACATCGGGCTCCCTGCTCAGTGGGGAGCCTGCTTCACTCTTTGCCTCCCCCTCTGCTTATGCTTTCTCTAATAAGTAAATAAATAAATAACCTAAAAAAAAAAGAAGTTGTATTTGACTGGAGCTTCATGTGGAGTGACAGATCAACAGAAAGACAAAGGAATAAGAGACAGGAAGCAATGAAGGAAAACACAGAGGCGCACAGTATAGACAGATGTTCCTCGGCTTATGACGGCCTCGGCTTCTAATAAACCCATTGTTCAGCTGGAAATCTCTTTAGTTGAAAATGCATGGAAAACACCTAAGCGACTGAACATCAGAGCTTAGCCCCGCCAAACTTAAATGTCTTGAGAACACTTACAGTATTGCACAGTTGGGCAAAATCCTCTAACACAAAGCCTATTTCACAATAAAGTGTCTGGTATCTCATGTAACTTACTGAACACTGCACTGAAAGCCAGAACAGGACGGTTCAAGTGTGTTGGTTGCTGACCCTCGTGATCACGTGGTTTGCCTGGGGGCTGTGCTCGCTGTCCCTGCCCAGCATTACAAAAGAGGACCCTACTGTAGATCGCCAGCCTGGGAAAAGATCCAAACTAAATGCATATCACTTATGCACTATTATAAAAAGTCAAAAAACCATAAACTGAACGAAGGTGAAGTCAGGGATCTTCTGTACCAGGTGTGTTAGGGAAGGTCAAGTGCTCCTGTCTGGCCAGGAACCATAGTGGTATGGGGGAAAGTTCCACAGTAGAAAGTTCTACAGCGGAGAACCACTAGGACTCAAGCACCAATGGTCACAGGTTACGCCAGGAAGACTGGATGCTCTTCTGTGGGCGATGAGAAGCGACGAGCGACTCAGGAAGGCTGAAGAGCTCTGGGCAGGTGGGACACCTGAGGGCTGCAATGAAGAGGGACAGGTGGAGCTGGGGGACCAGGTGGGGAGAGCCCACTACCCTCGAACAAAAGGCAACAAAGGTCTGGACTGGGATGACGGAGATGGTGGAAGGTAATGGGATATTCATGAAACAGAACTGGAAAGCCATGGAAATGAAATAAGAGAGGGAGGGAAAACCGTTCATGACTTTAATTGCCATCAGTATAAAACGTGTTGAATTAAAATGAATTGGTATTTCTAGACCTATGATGACATCACAATAATGGAAGGAAATCAATTTTGATTTTGAGCCTGGTTAAGGAGACAGTAGAGACAAGAGAAAAGCAGAGGCTCTGGAGTCACACAAATGTCACCGTTGAGATTCGTCCCCACTCTTTATTCCCTTCCCTGTAAACCCTGGCAAGTGACACCTGCCTCACAGCACTGGTAACAAATAGGGAAGAGCACACGTTCCCACGTTCCCAGGTCAGACAGGACAGCCAGGGATCAGCGGCACATGAGGAGGTGACAGGTGGTCACTAAACTGAGCTCAGGTGCATACACAGCATTTTATGTCACCTTGAGATGGCTCCTCTTGTGACCTCTCGAAGAAGGTGGCAGTGGTGAGGAACGAACTCCAGGAGCTTATTAGCATACATGATCTTCAGGCCGTCTGGATGAGACTCAACGATCTGCTCTACAATCACCTAGCAGAAGGAAGAGTGTTTTATTTTTATTTATTTGTTTGTTTGTTTGTTTGTGTTTTTGTTTGTTTTTAAAGCACCTAAAAGAGAAGTATGAACTATACACTACAGAGAAAAGAATCGTGTAAACCTTAAAAATGCACTTCGTCCTTCCTCCTCCCCACTCAGTATGCTTTCTAAATAGGAGGTAAGTAACAATGGCATGAAAATCTAGGTCCCGGGATTTGGGAATACTGCTCCAACCCTGGGGGACACAGAGGCTGAGGGACAGAGACTGGCCTGAAGCTAAAACATCACACACACTCATCTGCTTCCCTTCTGAGCTTAAAAGCGAAATACTGTATCTGCAGACAACAGCTCTGTACCATCTTCACCCTGGCCTTATCCTCTACCGTCTCCAGAACAGGGAAAGGGCTGAGATGGAAAGTGATGGAAGAAAACACATCTTATTTTGCTTTAGTATTTAATTTTTTTTGGTGAGGCTGAGTTGCAGGAGGTGAATGACAAGCATACAAACTTAAAATACAAACGTGGCCACAGTTCATTTAATGACACGGAAACGTAAAGTACTTCCCTAATTTAGCATATTAGATTCAGTTCAATGAAAAGGGCATAAATTAAATAACTAAAATATTTTCATTTAGTGACAAAGAATAATGTGATCTTTTTCACCCCCACAGAGAGAGCTATGAACTATAATAGGATACATACAAAGAACTGACAGATCATTTACTTTTAGTAGTCTTAATGAAGCTGAGAAGATTACTGAAATTAATCCTTCAATTTCACTTCTATCACTGGGATACTGTCTCGTTTTAAAACTGGAAGCCTTTCATCCTGAAGTCATGGTGGGTAGCTTTATACTTACCAGACAGAAAGAACACTCGCACTGGCAGGTGACTGGAAGAAAGCCCTCAAACGCTGAGACTGGCTTCATGACTTCTGTCAGCTTGAACTAGATGAAACTGACGCTCTCTAAGTTGGAAGCTGCTGATTGCTGGCGGCCTCACATGGTGCAGCCCATACTCCGGCCGCTCAGAGGCAGGATACACTGACTCCCTGTATTTAACTGTATCCTTAAAGGTCAAGAACACTGGGTAACCAAGTTCTGGACTTAAGGTACTACCCCACTAACTCGCTCTTCAAAGCCCTTTATCTTTGAATATTCCCTCCCTCCCACCTTCCTAGCCTGGCAAACTCCCCCATGGTCTTCTTTTTTTTTTTTTTTTTTTTAAGATTTTATTTATTTATTTGACAGAGAGAAATCACAAGTAGTCGGAGAGGAAGGCAGAGAGAGAGAGAGAGAAGCAGGCTCCCTGCTGAGCAGAGAGCCCGATGCGGGACTTGATCCCAGGACCCTGAGATCATGACCTGAGCCGAAGGCAGCGGCTTAAACCACTGAGCCACCCAGGCGCCCCCCCCCCCCCCATGGTCTTCAAGACTTAGGCCACATCAATTCTGCGAAGACGCTTCCCTTCACAGACTTTCCCTGCGCACAGAGCTGTCTTCCAGCTCCTCCAGTGGGCATGGGCACCTTGGTGGGGTCATGCTTTTCGGCAACTTCATTAACGTATAACTTATGGAAATGGAAATTGACCTGAAAATGTTCTGATCTGTACCTTCTTCCTAGGCAAGTCCCTCACCCCTACTAAATTAAGATGATCCCTGAGTTATGGCATCACTGTAAGAGACCAGAGCACATGCCTGATTCCTGCCATGCTGATGGGCACCAAGCGGGACCAACCTTTTCTTACAACCAGAAGAGCAGGAACTAAGAGCATCTTCAAGGAAGAGCCCTGAGCTCTCTCGCACCCAGTCAAGAAACGAAGCCAGATTCGATGCTCTGTGTTTGTGGAATGAGGTGCATGGGGGCACAAACCTGATCCATGTACGGTTTCACCAGTACTTGACCGACTAACGCCTCTGCATCCCGTGTCTTGTCAATTGTAGCATAAGTCTGGAGGCAGTGCCGTATGATGTCCACATTGGAAGTCTGAAGCTCTTCCAGCAGCAGGCCTCCCAGGGACTGCTGCAGCATGGCCGTAATGTGGGCTATACGCTGCAAGAACAGAGAGACCAGGAAAGAAGGTCCAGGCACCACAGTTTCTAAAAGCTCAAATATATGTGTATAATTTATATACATATGTGTTATATATATAAAGCGAGCCTCTAATTCTACCAGAATATATGTAAGATTAAAATCCCAACATTTCCTAGAGAATAACAATGAATCTCTTCTCCCCATGATTGCTTTCTTTCTTTTTTTTTTAAGGTTTTTATTTATTTATTTGTCAAGAGAGAGCACAAGCACACAAGGAGACACAGGCAGAAAGAGAAGCAGGCTTCCTGCCAAGCAAGGAGCCCAAGGTGGGACTCGATCCCAGGACCCTGGGATCATGACCTAAGCCAGAGGCAGTGGCTTAACTGACTGAGCCACTGAGGCGTCCCCTCCCTATGATTTCTTTGAAAGTAAGTCGGCTTCATCAAAGTGAAGTTTAGACAATTACGGAATGACAAAAAGTTATTTGCCTCTTAAGCTACGGAGTAAATCTGACAAACGTGCATTTAAACCCAGTCAAGGGCTTTGGATAAATGAACTCTGACTACATCATATGATGTGTCAAGTTACATGAAATTCAGAATTAATTTTACTTGCATAGTTTGGAGACTACGCTTGTGTCTTTACACAAAATCTATCTAGTGTGACATAATGGAAGCAGGGTCCCAAGCAGGAGACACTAAAAAAAAAAAAAAAAATTCAAAGCTAGCTTCAAAATCCTGTAGAGCAGCAATTATCAGGGGCAATGCTAGGTCAAACCAAAATCATCCAGGAAATTCGCAAACAGCAAATTGAAAATCGAAACCAACACTTGCTGGTCTTACTTTGTCCAGAAGAGGCATGCCTTTGCTCTGAACAGCATGAAAGTGTAACTGGTTAAATTCTGTGGCAATTCTCTCCAAAATCTGTCTAGTCCAGAGAGGGCTAGTAGAGACAATTAGAGAAATGTAATTCCCAAAGTTAAAACCTGCTACCCCCACCGCCCCCCATGCCTTACAGCGCTCAGGCACCTGCACCTGAACGCCATCAATTTTCATGACAAACTGTCTGTGCAGCAGGCCCCAGTGCAAGGGGTGAGGAGCGGGGAGGTCGTAGAAGCCACCGACGCAGCCTGGCCCGGGCCACAGGGCCCAGGCAAGGGGATGGAGCTATTTTAGGTCAGTGTGGGTACAACTGCATGATTCCTCCACATTCCTCGGGCTCTCCCATTCGTGCCATTCTTCTCCCATTCTCTAACCACCTCCTCTCTCTTGCCCTGTCCTACCGTTCATACCCGAAGCCCCCTCATCTTCTCTGCCTGCCTCATTCTCCCTCCCAAGTACCTCCCCAGTACCAACTACTGCTGTCTCCTCAATCAGCTAAAACTGACCGCCTAGCAGCAACCTGGGAAATTGCTCAGAGCAGTGGACTCCAAGTTTAAATTTACCCAACGGCAGAAAGAGCAAGCTCGGTGCTCCGGGAGCTGGTGAGAAATCACTCACAGTGCATCTGCCATCAAGTGGACTGGATACACTTCCCTCTTGCCCCCCACATTAGAAAGCATTAACCCCATTCAAAAGGAAGTCGAACAGTGAAAGAAAAAAAAAAAAACCACAACAAAGGCCCCAAAGCCCCTGCTGGGCTCTATGAGGCATCCCACATCTGAGGATGGGCAGTCAGGTAGTGAGGAAACACACTGTAAGAAAACCCAAAATCTCTGAAGACCTGCCATGGTGTGCCCCGTCCCAGAGCATCAGAACTGGTGTGGAGGGAAGGCAAGCGCTTGGCATGAACAGTGCCGAAGCCTAATCCCAACCTCTACTGACTGATCCCATGCGCATTTCCTATTTATCCTTTTCTCCGCATTTCTGGGCCTGGCAGAGCATGATGGATTTACTGTGCGCTGACGCTGCTCTGGCTTTCCTGACTCTAGAGCTCAGAGCTGCTCTTCTGGAGAAAAAAGTCCTCCAAGGTAATTCTGAGCAAGAAAGCGCACAATGTCTGTTTATCAAGGACAGTGTTGCAAAGGGACAGGATTGTAGACACAGAGCTCACTGAGGTGTTTCTATCCGAGGAGCACAGCAGCAACAGCAAAGACGGGAAGAACACTGGAGGGCCAGCTCTCCAGGGGCCAAACGTGGACATGGCTGGAGGGGCTGGAGGGGCTGCAGGCGCTGCCAAGGGCCGCAGTGAAGCAGAGCCGCTGGAGACACACGGGCTGCAGAAGGGCCGCATGCAGACTGTCTGCTAAGTGTGGACGAATGGGGCAGAAGCACGAGTGCAACGGGCTAGAGACACAAGCACAGTAGAGGCTGACCACTTAGTTGAATGCCTTGATGTGAAAGGGGACAGAGACCTAGGACCAGAGAATCGCTTCCTTTGGGATGTGTCCGTTCTTAATCTCCATCATGAGACATGTGGAGCATATGGTCTCTCAAGTTCCTTCCAAATCTAAAACCTTAATTCCTAAAATTTAGAAACCTAACTCCGCCTGCAAGGGGAGGGACTGTTAGCGTCACACAACAGAGCACTCAGGGCACCAGGCAACCTTGACGCAGGCAGCCCAGCTGGTATGTGTTGGACCAGCCCCGGCTACTCCCACTGCACCACTGTGCGTCTCACAGTGCTGACAGGACCTAACTACTCATTTTCTGAGTCACTCATCTACCCTGGCTGATTGAAAATTCACACCAGGAAGGGAACAAGACAATCACAGTATAACAAAGAGAGCCATCATCTTTTTCCTATTTCATAAGTTTTTTCTTTCCTGTTTGTAAATTTCAACTGGATATGTCCTATACTGTTTCATAATAATATAATGCTGGTGCAAAATACATCAATGGTAATACTCTGGGCATGTCTAGGAAAAAAAATGAGATGGAGAAAAACCAAGATGAGTGGTAGGTATGCCTTAAAGATCAACAGGACTTTGCTAGTCCTCAGGGAAGGTGATTCCAAATATACTTTTACACTGCAAGCATAATGACGTGTTGGAACTGTGGTCTATAACCAAAGGGTTTATAGGAACGTGTTATAGATTTCACCATTTCATGCTCTCCACTCTCCTGGAGCTACATTCTAGCCACAAACCTGAATTTTCTTCTTGTTCAGAAATGAATTCTAACTAAGCCGTCCCCGCCTAATTAGATTGGATGTGAAGTATTAATTTATGTGCTACTTAGTTAAAAAAAAAAATGCTTACCTGCTTGCTTCTAGTGCAGAGGTTTCTTTCGAACTTTGTGAATTTAAGATTTTTTCAATCTTTTCAACTGATCAAATAACTTGTATAAGCCTCAACACACACATCTATAAAAATAAAAATTAAGCAAACAAAAAACGTCACCATCTTTACTCTTAATCATCTTTATTTCCCATGCTAAATGCAGGAAAATATAAGACCAAAAGTTAACTTCAAATATATAGGGCATGCTATATTTTGAATATTTCTATGAAACACAGAATTCTCAAGAATGCAAATCTTAGTTCTAGAATAAGCATACTTCCATATTCTATTGCAAGTTTATAGAGGAAAAAAAAAAAACCCTAGACTTTGCTTTCTCATATTCTATACTCTTATTTCTTTTTTTCCCCATCCTGAATCTTTCTATGGGCATTTCTTTCCTATTTTTTTAAAAAAGATTTGTTTATTTGAGAGAGAGAGAGACTGCATGTGCGCGTGCAGGGGAGGGGCAGAGGGAGAGAGAGAATCTCGAGCAGACATCCTGCTGAGCACAGAGCTCAATGCGGGGCTCAATCTCATGATCCTGAGATCATGACCTGAGCCAAAATCAAGAGTCGGACGTTTAACCAACTGAGCCACCAGGCGCCCCTCCATTTGTTTTCTTATGGCCCTTTATTCATGTTTTAACTTTGGCTTCCGATTGTACTGGCCCTCTCAGTTTACATGTGCATATACCTATATGCCCAAGCACCAAATCATTAAAGACCTTTTACACTACAAATATTATCAAAGAGGTTGAGGGACATTATGAAAACTCTCATCCTTAAAGAACAAAAAAATACAAAGTCATCCATTCAATAAATAATAATAATAATGAACACCCCTGGGAGCTCAATATTCATTCCGACGGGGGGTGGGGGGGGCACGAGAAAATAAAGCAAGAAATACACCCTGCTCTCACAAAGCTTACTGTTTTGTCTGGAAGCGCACGACAAGCATTCTTTGGACAAAAGCTGTGAGGAGATCCAGAGGCGAATTAAACAGAAGGTCCCTCAAACAGGCTTCTCCCCACTGAGATTTTAACAAATATGCTAATAATACACATAGAAAACATTGTACAGAGCAGCAGGCGAGAGTCAGAAGCCCAGACTCCCAATGCCCGCTGTGCCCCTACATCGTTATGATCATGAATGATATCGGGGACACTTGGAACTGGAGATAGCACTAAGGGGCACACTCCCGGGGTGAGCCCTCAGATGTACAGAGCCGTTGCCTGTCTCACACACCTGAAACTAAGCCAACACCGCATGCTAACTACTGGGAATTGAAAAAATTAAAGTGAACACCAGAACATAAAGAACACAGGATCAGAAAATAACAGCAAACCTACGGCAGAATCCTGAGTTTGCTTTGGAAAGCCCACTTCTCCCCTAGTCTCTAATATAGGCCTATTTTCTTTACAGGGCCGCTGACAATTTATACAGTCGTTAACTGTCAAGCGCTGCACCGACAACAGTTATCACTGTTTCTTGTTCTGGAAAAAGTGGGTGATCTTGAGATCGTGTGGGTACCTCTGAAATTCTGTCTTCTTATTTCAGGTAGATAACGTGACATAATGCATAAAATGCACATGCGTGAGAGCTTTGAAAAAAAGCTAAATTTAAAAAAAAAAAGAAAAAAAGCTGAATAGTGCTGACAAGTTCGCGGAGACAAGAGGAGAGGGCTTCAACTGGCATGCAGCATAAGAAATCTACTGGAGGGTACCTTTTTCTTCCTTATGTCCTCTTGTTTACACATTCGTTCATCTACTGCCCGAATTCCTTCACTGACTGATGACCTGAGACTCTTTAAAAGAATAATAAAGAAAATGTATTACAGACATTGTTTTGTCACATTATCAATTTCCTACATCTCATTCAATTCCACAGAAATTAATACCTGTGCACCAGTACTATGCAGATATTGACAAGAAAAAAAAAAACATGATATACCAGACACAGTTACTGTTGAGGGGACTCATGACCTGGGGGCATAATGACACGAAGGCAGGGTCGCATGGCCAGAAGAAGAATGACATATACAGTGAAAGTTATGGGGATGAGGGGGCTTAGAATGGAGAACAGATAATATGAAGCAAAGTACAGGAGAGTCTGGAAATGCGACGGGGCTCGAATCGGACTCTGAAAGCCATGTGTACACAGCTGCCGAGGTGGGGAGGGGATGGGGAGCAGATGTAAGTGCACACACACTCAGGGGCAGGGTCAGACAGGCACACAGCCATGTGCACTGCAGGCTTCCTTCTGGAGAGAAGCAGAAATAGGAATGGAGGGCCAACTTCACTTAGATGAAGTCTTTAGATTCTGCATATTTTGGAGAACGAAAGAATGTCAAAGCACTGATGCAGGATGATGAAATGTGGGTATGGAAATACCAGGAATCAAGAATGAAGAACAGAAGACCAGAAAAAGGCAGAGCACAAAGGTAGAGAAACATGTCCAGAAGCTAATGAATAAAGAGATAATTAGGAATTAGGGCCAAAACAAAGGTTAACAGAAACAACTAGAATGAAGTAGGCATATCACAAAAATTCCACAGGAAGGTGAATTAATTCACTCCATCAACATTATGAAACACCTCCTGGACGTCAGTATTGTGGCAGCCTACAGGGATGCAATGAAGACAGATATAGTCGTATCCCTCAGTGGTCTGAGAATCTCACAGAACAGCTTCAGAGTTGGGACCAGAAAGGCAGGTCAGGCCTGTGGCTGAGCAGGACCAAAGTGGCCATAAAAACAGGCCATGGAAAAGGGATGGGATACGGTGATGGCAGGGGGTGAGGCGGGACGGGAGCCTGTGTGAGTAGAGCAAATCTGCCTCCAGGAAGGGGGTTCGAGAGAAGAGTGGGAGGCCAAAGGAAGGCTAGGCTTGGGAAACAACACCACTATGAGGCCCCGGGAGGAAGAGGCACACCAGAGAGGCAGTGGGAGAGCCCCACAGCGGCTGGTGTGGAATCCAACAGCAGACCATGAAAATCCCTTCCATTCCAAGGAAAAGTATCTTTAACAAGATTTTGTAAAATTCAAATGAGACATAAACCATGGAAAGTATTGGCTACCTCAAGGCACAACACAAGATTTTTACCTGTTTCACGAACTCTTTCCTGCCTGCCCCTCCCCTAGGCTTCTCAGCACTGATATTTCCATTACTCCGCATTTTTCTTGGTTCTAACCATGTACTGTGTCTTCACTTAAATTATGTTCTCCTTATATTCTCTCTAGGATGCAGGCACTGTCTTAGGGGAGGGACGCAAGAGGCCACTCAAGCTAGAGGAGACACACAAGGAAGGATGGTGTCGTTTATGACAAGTTTACGACAGGGCATCAGAATGGACAGAGGCCGTAAGTCAGGGCACCAGACACAGACGGGGGGGGGGGCAGGAGGGGAGACGGGGCAGCACAGTTTTCTGTAAGAAGTGATGCCACAACTGCCCCTCCACTGTTCACCCAGGTAGAGTTCCTATTCCCAATGGCTTAGAGGTGGGGAGTCCCATTCCCACAACAGAGATTTTTCTGAGAGAACATGCAAATGTAACATTTATTAAGTATTACATTGTATTTATATTATCCTTCAGTTCCATTAGGGATTACACAGTTTTTGTAGATCAGCCCAGGAACCCAACCACACGTAGATTACGTGGGGTGGGGGGGGATATTTACAAGATTACAAACTGTTAAAATACAAGTCATTCGTAAGTTAGAAACCACTTACATATGACCAAAGTGGCATTAATAAGTTGAATTTGGAATTATGCTTCCTCTCCCCTGACATTTTAAGGTTGTCTACTCTGAGAATATGTCTTCTTCAAATCGAACATGTTTTTTTAGGTTTTTAGCATATGCAAAAACAAAATCATTTACAACTCTTCGGAAGGTGAATATTATAATCATGAACCGTTAAAATACAACCACCAGTACCACCAAACTAACAGATGAAAAGAATTCTTAGAGAAAAGCCGACGAGGACAACAGGCGTCACAGCAGACTGTTTTCATTAATTGGGGACTTACCAGAACTTCTCGTAACTGTCCCAAAGGCACAGAAAGTTGATTGAGGGCTTTGTCCATGCCAACCTAAAGGCAAAACCAGGTTGGCACAAACACATCACGATAAGGAGTAATAGTGACGTATCTATTTAACGATCAAAGCAGTACCAGATTTAACTTGTTTTTTTTTGGCACAACCGTATTTTGCTACATAACTAGCTAAACAACAGAAGTGTTATTTGGCCATTAATGTTGTTCATAGAATATGAAAAAAATCTGTTGAAATACATGAAACTATAAAAATAAGGGAAGTCAGGAGAAACGAAAGTTTCCTTAAGAACAATTTGCCTTTAGATGACATTTTAAATGAATGTGAAAAATTTTCACAGAAGGTGAACAGTTCTCTGTCTGTAATTGATGATACTCAGCCAGCTGATGTGAAAGTCTGACGGGCTACGTCTCTCTTAAACATTATTATAAGCCTTGAGAAAAATAGAAATTAAACAGAAGTAAAATTTTCTAGGTTTTTAATCCTATTGGGATATTTATCTTAGTGGTATATTTCCCAAAAGCAAATGTGCATCATTAATTTTAATGCTTCTTGAAATTCCCACGGAGCTGCAACTTTCTGTGCTTCTCTGGACAAACAGATTTAAAACAAAATGAAGCATCAACAAGGAGACTTTTCTGCCAAGGAACAAAATTCAACATTTCTAAACGGCTTTTACAAACAATTGATAAGCTCACTGCAAATCATTCTTATATTTTTATAAAACCAAACTTTTTAAATATCAATATTGGCCAATGTTCCCTCAACCTAGCTCTGGCTAACAGATATACCTGGGAGTAAATTAAACATTGTAAGAGTGGTGGACATTTGCTCCTACAAATTAGTCTAAATCAAGGAAGACTTCAGGGTAATCACTTAGCAACTAATAAAACAACCCCTTGGGTATTATTATCCTTTACTTTTCACTGTTGACTAATGAATTTGAAACATAATCAAACTAGAGCAACCTTAAATGAATAAAAACTAAAACAAAAAAATGTATTCCAAAAAGTTTAGTTCTTTTATTAATGAAATTGGTAATTTCTTCAAGTTTCTGGTGGGGTTGGTGGGGTAATCAACTGAAAGGTTTCTAAAAACTCTGCCCTTTTAATAAATATGAAGGAGAGAGAAAGTGTGTGTGTGTGTGTGTGTGTGTGTGTGTGTAGGATTTGTGAATTTCAGGTTTACCAAGTTTGTGGAAAGGTTGACAAAATCTGCATAATCCTTGTTGATGAGCTCGACCATGGCTATTTTAAGAAGTTTATAGTAGAGTTCCAGATCTCCTCTTAGTTCCTCCAGCTGGACACGCTTCCTACAGTCAGACACAAAGTGACCGACGTTGAAATCTTCCTGAAAATCAAACCAGAAAGAAAAAATGATTGCACTGATACCACATTTTACATAGAAAAATAAGATCAGACAAAGAATAAGAGGCCGTATTACTGCAGGGGAACACACACAGGACATCAGGGGGTCTGCTCACTTCCTAAGATTATGGGAAAGGGGGCCCCTCACCAAGACCATTCTCTCCTGTTGCCTAACTCTAAAGGCATTTTATTTCTTTTAATTATACATTTCAAAGAGGCTCTTCTCAAAATAGAAACAGCTTTTTCTTCTTAATTTTAACACAGCGATTCACATCCTTCCAGACTTTGTTTTGGTCTCTTTACTTTTTTTTTTTTTTTAGATTTTATTTATTTGAGAGAGAGAGACAGAGAGAACAAGTGGGAGGAGGGGCAGAGGGAGAAGCCAGCTCTCTGCTGAGCTGGGAGCCTGATGCCAGGGTTCATTCCAAGACCCTGAAATCAAGATCTCAACTGAAGGCAGATGCTTAACTGACTGAGCCACCCAGGTGCCATAGTCTTTCTCTTTAAAATATAAATTACTTTTGGGGTGCCTGGCTGGTTCAGTGGTTATGGGTTCAAGCCCACATTGGGCTTTCTGCTCAGCAGGGAGCCTGCTTCCCTGTCTCTCTCTCTGCCTGCCTCTCTGCCTACTTGTGATCTCTGTCTAATAAATAAATAATTTTTAAAAAAATAAAATATCAATTACTTTTTAAAGAAACTGACATATAATGGACACATGTTAGTTTCAGGCGTACAACATAAAAATTCCATATTTTTATCTGTTGTGAAATGATCACCCTAAGACTAGTTAACATCCATCACCAAACATACACATTTTTTTCTTGTGCTAAGAACTATTAAGCTTTAGCAACTTTAAATATATAATAATATACGGCACCTGGGTAGCTCAGTGAGTTAAGGCCTCTGCCTTCGGCTCAGGTCATGATTCCAGGGACCTTGGATCGAGCCCCACATCAGGTTCTCTCCTCAGCAGGGAGCCTGTTTCCTCCTCTCTCTCTGCCTGCCTCTCTTCCTACTTGTGATCTCTGTCAAATAAATAAATAAAATCTTAAAAAAAAAAAATATATATATATATATATATATATATATATATATATATATATATATATTATACTATGCAGCCATCAAAAGAAATGAAATCTTGCCATGTGCAATGACGTGGATAGAACTAGAAGGTATGCTGAGTGAAATAATCAGAGAAAGACAATTATCATACAATCTCCCTGATATGAGGAATTTGAGAGGCAAAGTGGGGGGTGTGGGGGTAGGGAAGGAAAAATGAAACAAGATTGGATTCGGAGGGGGGCACCTGGGTGGCTCAGTGGGTTAAAGCCTCTGCCTTCGGCTCAGGTCATGATCACAGGGTCCTGGAATCGAGGCCACATCGGGCTCTCTGCTCAATGGGGATCCTGCTTCCTCCTCTCTCTCTGCCTGCCTCTCTGCCTACTTGTGATTTCTGTCTGTCCAATAAATAAATTAAATCTTAAAAAAAAATATTGGATTGGGAGGGAGACAAACCATAAGAGACTCTTAATCTCACAAAACAAACTGAGGGTTGCTGGAGGGAGGGGTGTATGGAGAGGGTCGTGGGGTTGTGGACATTGGGGAAGGTATGTACTACGGTGAGTGCTGGGAAGTGTGTAAGCCTGACAATTCACAGACCTGTAACCCTGGGGCTAATAATACATATTTCTAATAAAAAATAATAAAATTAATATACAATAATACACAGTATTATTTACTACAGTCACTATGATGTACATTACATCCCCAAGGCTTATCTTATTAACTGGAAGTTTATACCACTGGGCCCCTTCATCTATTTCCTCCACAACCTCGCCTCTGGCAACCACCAATCTGTTCTCTATGACTTCATTTTGTTTTGTTTCTTAGATTCCACATGTGAGGGAGATCATACAGTATTTCTCTTTCTCTGTCTGACTTATTTCACTCAGCACAATATCCTCAAGGTCCATCCATGTTGTTGCAAATGGCAAGACTTCCTTCTTTTTATGGTTAATATTCCATCGTATACACACACATTGTCTTTATCCATTCACCCCATTGGTGGACACTTTAGTTATTTCCAAGTCTTGGTTGTTGTAAATACTGTGATACTCACTACCGTGAGTGTGAATCTTGCTGGCTGCTTGAGCCAGGTGATCTAGAGTTATACCTGGGTAGCAACTGCAAACCTCGGGGCATCATACGAGCATTCAAGCTCCTTTCCAGGAGATACCAGAAAGCAGAAGCGAGGTAGAGGGACAGTGCAAAGATGGTACCCATCAGCTCCATCTTTGGAGAATACCTTACTAGGCTCCCAGATCCACGTTAAATTAGATGCCTGCCCCTCAGGGCTTTAAGATAAGCAAATGAGCCTCTTTCACAGAAATCTAATCCCATTTCAGTCTGCTGCTTCTGTGCTGAGTTCCAGGGTGGGTCAGTCTACTCGCGGGACTGCTTTAAGAACTGTTTCTCAGTTTGCTATAGCCTTGTGGGTCTCATGGGTGCAAGCTCTGATGGCTTTCAAAGCTGGATGTTTTGGGGTCTTGTCTCTTAGATGTACGTCTTGGAAGTTGGGGTGCCAGAAGTGGCTCAAACCCTTTGCTCCTCAGGGAGAAGCCTGGGGTTTTGAGTACCCTCCCAATCCCAGGTCGCTGTACCAGGGGTGGGGTTTATGGCAAGACTGATTCTTACTTCAACATAGGTTTTTTTCCTTACTCACCTAATGTGTAGGAGTCACTCAGCTAGTTGTAGGGTTTTTTCCACAGGAAATTTTTCCATATGGAGCTATAGATTCAGTGTGTATTTCATAGAAGAGATGAGATCAAGATCCTCCCATGCCACCATCTTGAATGGAAACCCCAGACCTTATCTATGTATGTGTGTACACACACATCTGTGTGTACACACACACACACACACACACACACACACACAAATATTCATGCTCTTCTAAACTATTTCCCATCTAGGGGCACCTGGGTGGCTCAGTGGGTTAAGCCTCTGCCTTCGGCTCAGGTCATATCTCAGAGTCCTGAGATCAAGCCTCACATCAGGCTCTCTGCTCAGCCGGAGCCTACTTTCCCCCCTCTCTCTGCCTGTCTCTCTGCCTCCTTGTGACCTCTCTCTCTCTCTGTCAAATAAATAAATAAAATCTTAAAAAAAGAATAAAAAAATAAAAAATAAAAATCCATTCTATTAAAAAAATTTCCCATCTAAAAATATAACTTGAATGTCTTTACATAAAACACATACATTTCTATTAATATTTTATGTGCATGCTGAGTGTCCCATTGAACAGATGTTCCAAATCTTTCATAACCTATTTCCAAGTATTGGTCTCACAGGATCAGCTATCCTGTGTTTCCCCTCTACAATACTGTGATACCCCGGTAGGCTTATATGCTTAGAGGCAATAAATTACTATCTAATTCCCCTGTGACTCTGCTACTCCATGACCTGTTTAGTCAGCAAGAATCAGATGTGATGGGGCGCCTGGGTGGCTCAGTGGATTAAGCCGCTGCCTTTGGCTCAGGTCATGATCTCAGGGTCCTGGGATCGGGTCCCGCATCGAGCTCTCTGCTCGGCAGGGAGCTTGCTTCCCTCTCTCTCTCTCTCTCTGGCTGCCTCTCTGTCTACTTGTGATTTCTCTCTGTCAAATAAATAAATCTTAAAAAAAAAAAAGAATTAAATGTGATGATTCCCAAACTAGTTAAGGACACCTACACTTACTTTTCATTAAACACTATGTAAACCAACAAAATATGACTGCAAAAAAATCACTGTTCTTTTGAAAACTAACACAGCTACTTTGGAAAGATTTGATACAAAGAAATCAATAAGAAAATTTTTGCTAAGTTAGGTATGGGTGAGATGACCAAGTACCAGGCAGGGAGGGAGTGATCACAGGATTCTCACTCAATTCAGTTAAAGAAACTGAAACTGAATGCAAAAAAAGACAACATAGAAAACTTTTTTTAAAGATTCTTTTTATTTATTTGAGACACAGACAGACAGTATGAGCAGGGAAAGGGGCAATGGGAGGAGATTCCCTGCTGAACAGGGGGCCCAATGTGGGACTCCATCCCAGGACCCCGAGGTCATGACCTGAACCGAAGGTAGATGCCTAACCTATTGAGCGACCCAAGTGCTGTGATAACTCAGAAATCTAATCTGCAGGCCAGTTTCCAGAGAAAAGACCTGGCACTGTTTCAATGGAGAATAAATGTACATATATTTTTTCCAAATAAAATGCTAAAAACTGTATGTACCATTCCCTAAGAGTACTTGTTTAAACTGACTTTTTTAGTTAATCAACCAAAGACTGACCCTGCTAGTGTCGGAGAGAAGGACTTCATACCAAACCGTAATTTCACAGTCATCTACAGAAAGCCACCTGCTCCTTACACTGGTGACCAAATTAGCCTGGACCTTTCTCTCCTGAGACAATTTCAGACCTTACATCATAGTTATGTAGTACATCACGGGAGGGGGTCTTGGTTCATAATCCTGGCCATCCTACGCATCAACTGTATACCTTTAGGTCGATCACTTTCCCTGCCTCAGTTACACATTGTTGAAGTTCTTGAACTTCATGATGGCATTCTAAATTGCATAACTGGGGTGCCTATGTGGTTAAGCATCTGCCTTTGGCTCAGGTCATGATCCCAGTCTCTTGGGTTTGAGTTCCACATCAGGCGCTCTGCTGAGCAAGGAGCCTGCTTCTCCCTCTGTCCCTTCCTCCTGCTCCTGCACTCTCTCACTCTCAAATAAAATCTTAAATAAATAAATAAATAAATAAATCATATAACTTAGCCTCAGTGAACAAATGCTATTAGGTAATATTAGTACTCAACTTACCATTTATGCATTTGTTCTCAGATAAACAAAAGTTGCATAACACATGACTAAATAACTCGGAACATCTGTGAATACTGGGTTAGGCAGCGTTTGCTGTGAAAAGCAAACCCAAACTCACAGTGCCATAATAGAGACCCATTTCACTTAACCAAGAATGGTTTTACTACTTTAGGAATGGTTTTACTTTATAGTGTAGATTCCCCAAGTATTCAAAAAGAAAGTATTTACAACCCATACATTTATGGTCAACTGATTTTTCACAAGGATGCCAAGACCATTTAATGGGGGGGGGGGGAAACAGTCTTTTCGAGTGCCTACTACTGGGACAAGTGAATATCTACATGCAAAAGAATGAACTTGGAACAGCAACGTCACACATACACAAAAATATAACTCAAAATGGATCAAAGATTTAAATGTAAGAGTCAAAACTGTAACACTCAGAGAAAACAGGTGAAAATCTGTATGACTTTGGATCAGGAAAAGCTTTCTTAGACATGATACACAAAGCAATAAGAAATATTAGATAAGCTGAACTTGATCAAAATAAAAACTTTCGTGTGTCAAAGGACACTACGGAGAACGTGAAAAGACAACCCACAGAATGGGAGAGAGTATCTGCAAATCATTTGTCTGACAAGGATCTAATAACCAGAATATGCAAATATACTCTTAGAACTCAACAACAAAAAAAACAAATAACCTAATTTAAAAACAAGCCAAAGACTTTTGAATAGACATTTCTCCAAAGATGATACACAGATGGTCAAGAGCACATGTCGGGATGTTCGACATCCTTAGTCATTGGGGAAATGCGAATCAAAAGCACATGCAGATGCCACGTCACACCCACTAGGACAACTATGGTAAAATAAGAAAAAGAAAAAGAAAAAAAAAGAAGAAGAAAAGTGCTGGCAAGAAGGCGGAGAAGCTGGAACCCTCCTGTATTGTCGGTGAGAATGTAAAACAGTGTGGCTAAGGCAGCAAACAGCTCGGTAGCTCCTCAAGAAGTTACACACGTACAATTACCCAGCAGTTCTACGTCTAGGGGTATGACATCGACAGAACTGACAACAGATGTTCCTGCCACAACCTGTACATGAATGTGCACAGCAGCGCTGCTCGTAACAGCCAAAAGAGTATATACCCAACGTCCATCAACTGATGAATGGATACATAAAATGTGGAAGAGCCTCTTACACAACCATAAAAAGGAATAAACTGTTACATGCTACAACACGAGTGAAGTCTGAAAACATTCTACTCTCAGGTTAAAGGAAGCCAGACACAAAAGGTCACGTGTTATACAATTCCACTGATATGAGATGTTCCAGAAAAGGCAAATCCATAAAAACAGAAAGTAGATTCATGATTGCCAGGGAATAAGGGGAGGGGAGAATTGGAAGTAAGAGGTTTATTTTTCGGGTGATGGAAGCATTCTGGAATTAGACAGAAGTGACGTATGTACCATATACACAGTAAATATACTAAAAACCAGAGAAGAGTACACTTTAAAATGGCAACTATTATGCTTTGTGAATTATATTTTGATGAAAAATGAAACAACTTAAATATCAACAAGCTAAATGCTAGGATACATTAAAAAAAAAATCCAAAGTAACACTAATCACAGGAACAATGGCGTAGCTACATGAATTTCAGACAAAGCAGATTTCAGAGAAGGAAAATTATCAGGCATAAAGAGCAGCATTACATAATGATAAATAAATCGACTGACCAAGAAGACACAATTATCCTTAAGGTATGTGTGCCTGATCAACACAGGTAAGACACAACCTAACAGAACTGCAGGGAGAAATAAACAATTCCATTATCACAGCTGGTGACTTCAACACTTCTTCATCATTAATGGGCCGATCCAGCAGCAGGGCAACAAGGATTTGACAGATGTGGACATTCAGTCCAGACATGGCACACTTAACACCACCATCAATTACCGTACAACAGATGTACACAGACTATTTCGCCCAGTAATAGTGCAACACACATTCTTCTTAAGCTCATATGGAACACTCATCAAGACAGAATAATTCTGGGCCACAAAACACAACAAATTTTTAAAAATAAAAATTATACCAAATATGTTCTCAGACCGCAATGGAATTAAAAATCAGTAACAGAAGATAGTTGAAGAAGTCCAAAATACATGGAGATTAAATGACACACTTCTAAATGACAGGAGACCAGTCTCAACAAAATACAATGTAGCAAAATGTGTGGAATGCTGCTTAAAGGGAAAATACAGTACTGAATGCAAATATTAGAATAAAAAAGATTAAAGTCAATAATCTAAGCTTCCATTTTAGGCAACAACAACAAAATCAAATCTAAAGTAAGGAGGGGCTCCTGGGTGGTTCATTTGGTTAATCATCTGCCTTTGGCTCAGGACATGGTCCTAGGGTCCTGGGACAGAGCCCTGCATCAGAGTTTCCTGCTTAGGGAGACTGCTTCTCCATCTCCCATTCCTCCTGCCTGTATTCCCTCTCTCACTGACTCTCTCTGTGTCGAATAAAATCATTAAAAAAAAAAAACCCTAAAGGAAGTAGAAAAAAAATAAAAATTAGAGCAGAAATCAATGTAATTAAAACCAGGAATTTTTTTTTAAATCAATAAACCCCAAGTCTGTTTCTTTGAAAACATCAATAAAACAGATAGACCCTTAGCCAGTCAAACAAAGAAAAAAGGTAGAAGACATAAATTACTAATATCAGATGAAAGAAGGGAGGGCTACTGCTAACAATCCCAATCACTGTAAATTCAACCGAACATTTATGGAATACTACACAATTCTCTAAAATCTCTTCCAGAAAGTAAAACTAGAAGGAGTACTTCCTAAATCATTCTAGGAGATCATTATTACCCTGACACCAAAACCAATACTACAAGAAAAGAAACTATAAACTAGTATCTCTCATGAACACAGACATAAAAATCTTCAACAAAAATTAGCAAATAAAAGCAAACACTATATTAAAAAATTATACACCAGGGTCATGTAGGATTTATTCCAGGTATGCAACATTAGAAAATGTTCAACATTAGAAAATCAATGTGATCCATCATATCAACAGAAAGAAAATCACATGATCATATCAATGAAGGGAGGAAAAAAACATTTAACAAAATCCACACCTCTTCATTATTAACCCTCAGGAAACTAGGAATAGGAGGACTTCCTCAACTTGATAAAGAATGTTTCCAAAAATCCACAGCTAACATGATATTAATACTGAGAAAATAGAAGACAGGGAATCAAGGCAAGGATGTCCCTCCTACTACTACTATTCAATACTATACTGGAAGGCCAAACTAATGAAATAAGGTAAGAAAAGGAAACAAAAGGTATACAACCTGGGAAAGAATAAAACTTTGTTCACAGATGACATGACTGTCTACAGAAAATACAAAGACTTCACACCCCACACCCTCCTGAAACTAGTCAAGTGATTATAGCAAGTCTGCACAATACACAGTTAAAATACAGAAGTCAATTGCTTTCCAATGATGTATCAGACAAAGGGCCAGTATTCAAAATTTATAAAGAATTTATCAAACTCAACATCCAAAAAACAAAAAAATCCAGTCAAGAAATGGACAGAAGACATGAACAGACCAAAGAAGACATCCAAATGGCCAACAGACACATGAAAAAGGGCTCCACATCACTCAGCATCAGGGAAATACAAATCAAAACCACAATGAGACACCACCTTACATCAGTCAAAATGGCTAAAATTAACAAGTCAGGAAACAACAGATGTTGGCGAAGATGTGGAGAAAGGGGAATCCTCCTACACTGTTGGTGGGAATGCAACTCTGGAAAACAGTATGGAGGCTCCTCAAAAAGTTAAAAATGTAACAACCCAACGACTTAGCAATTGCCCTATTAGATGTTTATCCAAAGTACACAAAGTGATTTGAAGGGGCAAAAGCACCCAGATGTTTATAGTCAAACTATTGAAAGAGCCCAGATGTCCATCAACAGATGAATGGATAAAGAAGATGTGGTATACATACACACACACACACACACACACACACACACACACACACACATTACTCAGCCATCAAAAAGAACAAAATCTTGCCATTTGCAAGGACATGGATGGAACTAGAGGAAGACAAATACCATATAGTTTCAGTCACATGTGGAACTTAAGAAACAACAGATGAATATAGGAGAAGGGAAGGAAAAATAGAAACAGACAGGGAGGCAAATCAGAAGAGACTTAACTACAGGAAACAAACTGAGGGTTACTGGAGAGGGGAAAGTTGGGGTAACTGCGTGAGGGGTATTAAGGAGGGCACTTGTTGGGATGAGCTCTGGGTGTTGTATGCAACCAATGAATCACGAAATTCTAACCATGAAACTAAAAGTACACTGTATGTTAACGAGATTGAATTTTAATTAAAAAATTTAAAAAGTCAATTGCTTTCGTATATACCAGCAATGTACAAGTGGAATTTGAAGTTAAAAACACAAGACCATTTACATTAGCATACCAAAAAAATTAATACTTAGGTGCAAATCTAACAAAATATGCACAAGATCTATATGAGAAAAAGTATAAAATTCTGATGAAAGATAACAAGCAAGGTAAGATGTGAAGTGGAAAGAAAGTCCACAATCTTGGGTAAGAACACTCAATACTGTTAAGAGGTCAGTTCTTCCCAAACTGATCGACAGACTCAATGCAATCCCAATCAAAATGCCAGGAAGTTATTCTGTGCATACCAACATGTTGACTCTAAAATTTGGATGGAAAACTGGAAAACCAAGAGTCCCAGAGTAGTCAACAAAATATTAAATAGCGGGGAAAAAAAGGAAATTGAGGATTGCCACCACCCAATCTCAAGACTTACTATTAAAGCTATAGTGATTAAGACAGAAGGTGCCTGGCAAAAGAGACAGGTGCTTGGAACAGAGTGGAGAGCCCAGAACAACATCCACACACACAGGCAAAGGCAACTCAATGGCAAGGACAGTCTTCAACAAATGGAACCGAACAATGGGACATTGATAAGAAAAAACAAACAAATGAAAAGAATAAAAACAAACTTTTCACACCTTTCACAAAACCTAAACGTAAAATGCAAAACTTCTTAAAGATGACATAAGAAAAAATGTAGGGATCCTTGGATTTGGCAATGACTTTTCAGATATAAAACCAAAAGCATGATCTACGAAAGAAAAAAATTGATGAGAGGGACTTTGTTAAAATTAAACTTCTCTGTAAAAGACACTGTTAAGAGAATGAAAAGACGGGACAACTGGGTGGCTCAGTTGGTTAAGCAGCTGCCTTTGGTTCAGGTCATGATCCCAGCGTCCTGGGATCGAGTCCCACATTGGGATCCTTGCTCCGCAGGGATCCTGCTTCAACCTCTGACTCTGCCTTCCACTCTGTCTGCCTGTGCTCACTCTCGCTCGCTCTTTCTCTGACAAATAAATAAATAAAATCTTTAAAAAAAAAAGAGAGAGAGATGAAAAGACCAGTCACAGAGTAGAGAAAATATCTGCAAAACACAGCCATGGTAAAGGACTTAAAATAAGAAATATAATATAAAGATGTCTTAGTAGCAACAAGAAATCAAACCTAATTTAAAAATGTGAAAAGAGCGGTGGCTGGGAACCCCAGTCAGTTAAGCATCTGCCTTTAGCTCAGGTCCTGGGACTGAAATCCACACTGGGCTCCCGGCTCAGCGAGGAGCCTGCTTTTTTCCCTCTCCTGCTGCCTGCTGCTACCTCTCCGTATGCTTGTGCTGTTAATAAATAAATAGAATCTTTAAAAACGAAAAAAAAAAAAGGATCTGAAAAGATGCTCAACTTTGTATGTCATTAAGAAATTGCAAATTTAAACAAGGTACTATTACATATCATGTAGAATATAAAAAATCCAAAGCACTAGTAATACCAAATGCTAGCAAGAATGTGGGACAACCAAACTCTCATTCACTGTTTGGTCAGAATGCAAAATGGGAGGCACTGTGTGAGACAGCTTGGCAGTTTCTCACAGAACTAAACACATTCTCACTATAAGATCAGTAATTGTGCTCCTTTGTATTTACCCAAAAGAGCTTAAAACTAGTGTCCACACAAAAACCTGCACACGGATATTTACAGCAGCTTTATTCTCTGAAGTGCCGATCCCTGCTTCTTAACAGCTCCAAGTGCCCGCTGCTTCAGAGTGGGGGCTGGGCGAGCAGGGAGCTGGGGTGGGCGCAGCGATGCCTAAGTTCTGACCTCAAGACCCTGTGCTGTTTCACCTGTCCCTTTAGGAGTACAATGACATAGGATGTCACCAACGGAGGATCTACCCCTGCATCCTGGTACTGGGAAAGCACGCGAGGGCTGTGGAGCTGAAAGCAAGAGTTGGTAGTTCCAGTAATGTGTGCAGGGTTTTAAAAAACTATATACCGGAAAATATCCGGTCTTATTTGCATGTGTTTGTATCATGCACAATTTTTAACTGCAATCCTCCTTTTACCTTCTTCCCTGTTGTTAAGACTCTCCTCTCCTCACCGCTGCCTTTGTCCCTATAATACCTGTTGACAGCCTGGTGCTCATCCATGAGCTCATTCGCCTCTATCCACGCACGCATGGGGCTCTGTCACTGTTTAACAAATATGGGCTCATTTTATCTACCTCTTGATCTAGTGCTTCCCAGTTAATAATCCCTCCTGCATAACGTCCTTCTGTTTTTATCTTCATTTTTATAAAGAATGGCTGCTCACCTTTTATCAGGTGCCTTTATTTTTTTATCAAATGCATTTATTGCTATGGTCTTAAGAGTTTTTCACAGTTAATTTAGTGATGAGGTAAATCTTATTGATTTTCTGGTCTTGAGCTCCCTTTATTTTCCTGGAATGAATCCAAGTTGGTCTCAGGATATAGTCCTTTGATAGAGGCCTGACTTCTGTTATTTGCTAACATTAGTTCAGTTTCTGTTAACTAATCTGTCCTAAGCCAGGTTTGTTAATAGCTTCCCCGTTCCTCCCTCTCAGGTTTGGGTATTAAAATTGTGCTCAGCTTCATCAAGTGAATTGACTTATTATTGTTTAATTGCCTGTTGCCATTTAACAGTAGAATGAGAGTTATCCAGCTGCAAACCTGTCTGATCTTGGAACTCATCTTCTAAACTTGAAATCTTGGCCATTGGTTTTGATTAGATATGGTTAGGTTTTTGTAATTTTAAAAATCCCTCCAGCCCTTGGTTCTGTCTGACCTGATTGCTTTCAGCTGTTTCTGCAACAAAAATGTCCCAGCAGGGAAAACTCTCATTGTTTACAGTGGCGCCCCCTTCTGAACACTTTGTTAATAAAAAGCTTTTTTTTTTTTTTTTTTTTTCGGGCTATGGTAAATGTGGAACAACAATGAGGTATTTCAAAGAGGTGAACCACAGATAAATTTCTCTAAGGGTGGGGTGAGGGTTACTCAAAAAGGAACTTGACAAGGCTTTTAAAGATATCGACAATCATTATAACATAACGTGACTGATTGTTACCGTGCCCTTAACTGGGCCAACACTTGTTGGCTTCCAAGATAGACTAACATAGTACAGATGGTTCTAGGGACTTTCTAGCACAGGGTCTCATGAGGCAGGGATTCTAGCCACTGGCTGTGCAAGGCATGAGGCCTGTTAGAGATTTTATTTTTTCCTCTGCAGAATGGGTCTTTCTACATTCCAGGTCCTTTCTACCCCAGTAAATAAAGCAGCGATTCTCTCAGTGAGTTGTACTATTGGTTTAAACAGCCAACTGTCTCTTAAAAAGGACTTTTGATTAAATTCCTTTAAAAAAAGTCCTTTCAAAAAAATCTTTTTCTATTTTTTATTTTTTAATCCCATATGTTTACTCTGATCGTGGAACTTTGTCATTTTGACTTTCTCTGCTGATTAAAATATTCTTCATCATCAGGACCTACTGCTCTCCTCTCCTGGTGGTCTCTCCGGAAGGGGTCTTCTCTAGGTCTTCTAGCAGGAGATGGGCACTTCCCCTCTACCCATGTTTCCAGACCAGCCTTACCTATCCTGCAGGGTCAGGTCGGCCTGGCTTTTTGTCTGTTGTTCTCTTCTGAGTCGTTAGTTTTTCATAGATACCGTGCTTTGCATTTGTCAGGACTTACCCTGGACTATCAAAACCCTTTTCTGGTGCCAGTGAATCCTAAGAAACAGTCGTGATGAGAGAACCAGGAACTCCAACAGATCATATTTGTCCTGAATGTTCTGTCCAAAATGAAAAATACATTTCTGAGGAGCATCAAGACCTCTGAGAAGGGAAGTTTCACCAACTCTGTCATGTAGGGGCATCAATTCCGATTCTGTGTCAATTTTACTACTTTCCCAGCTAGTAATGCTCTACCTCAGATAGTCCACTCTCTACCGTTTCCTCTCTCAAAGGCAGTTTCTCTTACAGTCTGCACATGGCACTTGGGGCCTGCTGGTCGTTGGCTACTGCCCTCTCTACCTTGGGTCTAACAGCTGCGGGGCTTCAAGATGAGAACGTCTCTTGTTCTAAGACTTAATAGAGTTTGGGACACATGGGAAGCAATAATCACTTTTGTTGTTGATCCAAGTGTTCAAACTTTCTTAATTATTTTAGTACCACAGTTTACTTGTTCTAAGATTTGTCCTCCACCCCCATGTTAATATCTCTTAAAGTGGAACTCACCTTGCACTTGATGACATATCCTAGTTTAACTGACAGCATTTCTCTTTCTTAGTCGTACATAAACTATATTGCATCTTACCCTTGATAAAAGCTAGGATGCAATTAAATACTCTATTATGGTTACGATTCTGATATTTGAAATCCTCCGGTAACACCCTCTGCCGCCACAGTGTAGTACCTCACTTCCTCGGCATAGTATACAAACCATCTCACCCCAGTGTTAACCCCAGATCTCAGCCTCCATCCCCAGGTGATGCTGCCAGATCAGCTGTCGGTTGTCATGAACTTGCTGTAGTTTCCCGAATGCACTGTGCTGCCTCCTGACACTTTGAAACTTGACACACTCATCCTCATTCTTCACTTTGCCATTGTCTATCACCTCCCCTGAAAATCTGTTCCTAAGTGGCTTTTCCCAGGTCCAACCTACCCTTGGCAGTCTTTTATCTCCCTGTGGTAAAGCCTGTCACATTGCACCATGGACATGCCCATTGTCCCCTGTAGAAGATAAAAGGGACAGTGAGGTCCCCCAGCATTTGCAGCTCTAGTGCAGAGCCCCATGCCTGGCTTGCAGGAAATGCCAGATCACGAAGACAATTGGAGATCATGCTCTGGCTAAAACCAGCTCTTCTTTGCCTACCGCAGGATCTGGATCAATAAAGAGCAGCCAGTTATTATTGCTGTTTTTCTAGGGAATTTTTCCCCATATATTTCCCAGGTCTTTACTTTTTTTTTTTTTATAGCACTTTAATTCAGGCTTCAACCACTTCCAAATCAGATCAGGTGAAATCATTTCCTTCCCATACCCTCGATGTATTTCACACCTAGTAATTCTTTTTTTAAAGATCTTATTTACCCATTTGACAGACAGATCACAAGTAGGTAGAGAGGGAGGCAGAGAGAGAGGGGGAAAGCAGGCTCCCCGCTGAGCAGAGAGCCCGATGTGGGGCTCCATCCCAGGACCCTGAAATCATGACCTGAGCCGAAGGCAGAGGCCTAAACCACTGAGCCACCCAGGAGACCCCATATCTGGTAATTTTTAACCAACGTGGATTTGCTGCATCAAATAGTTCCTTCTTCTTCAAATATAAATATATAAATATATTGATCAAGTCACTCGCATGTCTTAGGAGAATGTCATACCATTAGTAGCAAACTTGAAATCTTGGCCATTGGTTTTGATTAGATATGGTTAGGTTTTTGTAATTTTAAAAATCCCTCCAGCCCTTGGTTCTGTCTGACCTGATTGCTTTCAGCTGTTTCTGCAACAAAAATGTCCCGGCAGGGAAAACTCTCATTGTTTACAGTGGCGCCCCCTTCTGAACACTTTGTTAATAAAAAGCTTTTTTTTTTTTTTTTTTTTTTTTTTCGGGCTATGGTAAATGTGGAACAACAATGAGGTATTTCAAAGAGGTGAACCACAGATAAATTTCTCTAAAGGTGGGGTGAGGTTTACTCAAAAAGGAACGTGACAAGGCTTTTAAAGATATCGACAATCATTATAACATAACGTGACTGATTGTTACTGTGTGCTTAAATGGGCCAACACTTGTTGGCTTCCAAGATAAACTAACATAGTTGAGATGGTTCTAGCGGCCTTCTAGCACAGGGTCTCATGAGGCAGGGATTCTAGCCACTGGCTGTGCAAGGCATGAGGCCTGTTAGGGATTTTATTTTTTCCTCTGCAGAATGGGTCTTTCTACATTCCAGGTCCTTTCTACCCCAATAAATAAAGCAGCGATTCTCTCAATGAGTTGAACTATTGGTTTAAACAGCCAACTGTCTCTTTAAAAGGACTTTTGATTAAATTCCTTTAAAAAAAGTCCTTTCAAAAAAATCTTTTTTTTTTCTATTTTTTATTTTTAAATCCCATATGTTTACTCTGATCGTGGAACTTTGTCATTTTGACTTTCTCTGCTGATTAAAATATTCTTCATCATCAGCACCTACTGCTCTCCTCTCCTGGTGGTCTCTCCGGAAGGGGTCTTCTCTAGGTCTTCTAGCAGGAGATGGGCACTTCCCCTCTACCCATGTTTCCAGACCAGCCTTACCTATCCTGCAGGGTCAGGTCGGCCTGGCTTTTGGTCTGTTGTTCTCTTCTGAGTCGTTAGTTTTTCATAGATACCGTGCTTTGCATTTGTCAGGACTTACCCTGGACTATCAAAACCCTTTTCTGGTGCCAGTGAATCCTAAAAAACAATCGTGATGAGAGAACCAGGAACTCGAACAGATCATATTTATCCTGAATGTTCTGTCCAAAATGAAAAATACATTTCTGAGGAGCCTCAAGACCTCTGAGAAGGGAAGTTTCACCAACTCTGTTATGTAGGGGCATCAATTCCGATTCTGTGTCAATTTTTTTACTTTCCCAGCTAGTAATTCTCTACCTCAGATAGCCCACTCTCTACCGTTTCCTCTCTCAAAGGCAGTTGCTCTTACAGTCTGCACATGGCACTTGGGGCCTGCTGGTCGTTGGCTACTGCCCTCTCTACCTTGGGTCTAACAGCTGCGGGGCATCAAGATGAGAACGTCTCTTGTTCTAAGACTTAATAGAGTTTGGGACACATGGGAAGCAATAATCACTTTTGTTGTTGATCCAAGTGTTCAAACTTTCTTAATTATTTTAGTACCACAGTTTACTTGTTCTAAGATTTGTCCTCCACCCCCATGTTAATATCTCTTAAAGTGGAACTCACCTTGCACTTGATGACATATCCTAGTTTAACTGACAGCATTTCTCTTTCTTAGTCGTACATAAACTATATTGCATCTTACCCTTGATAAAAGCTAGGATGCAATTAAATACTCTATTATGGTTACGATTCTGATATTTGAAATCCTCCGGTAACACCCTCTGCCGCCACAGTGTAGTACCTCACTTCCTCGGCATAGTATACAAACCATCTCACCCCAGTGTTAACCCCAGATCTCAGCCTCCATCCCCAGGTGATGCTGCCAGATCAGCTGTCGGTTGTCATGAACTTGCTGTAGTTTCCCGAATGCACTGTGCTGCCTCCTGGCACTTTGAAACTTGACACACTCATCCTCATTCTTCACTTTGCCATTGTCTATCACCTCCCCTGAAAATCTGTTCCTAAGTGGCTTTTCCCAGGTCCAACCTACCCTTGGCAGTCTTTTATCTCCCTGTGGTAAAGCCTGTCACATTGCACCATGGACATGCCCATTGTCCCCTGTAGAAGATAAAAGGGACAGTGAGGTCCCCCAGCATTTGCAGCTCTAGTGCAGAGCCCCATGCCTGGCTTGCAGGAAATGCCAGATCACGAAGACAATTGGAGATCATGCTCTGGCTAAAACCAGCTCTTCTTTGCCTACCGCAGGATCTGGATCAATAAAGAGCAGCCAGTTATTATTGCTGTTTTTCTAGGGAATTTTTCCCCATATATTTCCCAGGTCTTTACTTTTTTTTTTTTTATAGCACTTTAATTCAGGCTTCAACCACTTCCAAATCAGATCAGGTGAAATCATTTCCTTCCCATACCCTCGATGTATTTCACACCTAGTAATTCTTTTTTTAAAGATCTTATTTACCCATTTGACAGACAGATCACAAGTAGGTAGAGAGGGAGGCAGAGAGAGAGGGGGAAAGCAGGCTCCCCGCTGAGCAGAGAGCCCGATGTGGGGCTCCATCCCAGGACCCTGAAATCATGACCTGAGCCGAAGGCAGAGGCCTAAACCACTGAGCCACCCAGGAGACCCCATATCTGGTAATTTTTAACCAACGTGGATTTGCTGCATCAAATAGTTCCTTCTTCTTCAAATATAAATATATAAATATATTGATCAAGTCACTCGCATGTCTTAGGAGAATGTCATACCATTAGTAGCAAACTTGAAATCTTGGCCATTGGTTTTGATTAGATATGGTTAGGTTTTTGTAATTTTAAAAATCCCTCCAGCCCTTGGTTCTGTCTGACCTGATTGCTTTCAGCTGTTTCTGCAACAAAAATGTCCCGGCAGGGAAAACTCTCATTGTTTACAGTGGCGCCCCCTTCTGAACACTTTGTTAATAAAAAGCTTTTTTTTTTTTTTTTCGGGCTATGGTAAATGTGGAACAACAATGAGGTATTTCAAAGAGGTGAACCACAGATAAATTTCTCTAAAGGTGGGGTGAGGTTTCCTCAAAAAGGAACGTGACAAGGCTTTTAAAGATATCGACAATCATTATAACATAACGTGACTGATTGTTACTGTGTGCTTAAGTGGGCCAACACTTGTTGGCTTCCAAGATAAACTAACATAGTTGAGATGGTTCTAGCGGCCTTCTAGCACAGGGTCTCATGAGGCAGGGATTCTAGCCACTGGCTGTGCAAGGCATGAGGCCTGTTAGTGATTTTATTTTTTCCTCTGCAGAATGGGTCTTTCTACATTCCAGGTCCTTTCTACCCCAATAAATAAAGCAGCGATTCTCTCAATGAGTTGAACTATTGGTTTAAACAGCCAACTGTCTCTTTAAAAGGACTTTTGATTAAATTCCTTTAAAAAAAGTCCTTTCAAAAAAATCTTTTTTTTTCTATTTTTTATTTTTAAATCCCATATGTTTACTCTGATCGTGGAACTTTGTCATTTTGACCTTCTCTGCTGATTAGAATATTCTTCATCATCAGCACCTACTGCTCTCCTCTCCTGGTGGTCTCTCCGGAAGGGGTCTTCTCTAGGTCTTCTAGCAGGAGATGGGCACTTCCCCTCTACCCATGTTTCCAGACCAGCCTTACCTATCCTGCAGGGTCAGGTCGGCCTGGCTTTTGGTCTGTTGTTCTCTTCTGAGTCGTTAGTTTTTCATAGATACCGTGCTTTGCATTTGTCAGGACTTACCCTGGACTATCAAAACCCTTTTCTGGTGCCAGTGAATCCTAAAAAACAGTCGTGATGAGAGAACCAGGAACTCGAACAGATCATATTTATCCTGAATGTTCTGTCCAAAATGAAAAATACATTTCTGAGGAGCCTCAAGACCTCTGAGAAGGGAAGTTTCACCAACTCTGTTATGTAGGGGCATCAATTCCGATTCTGTGTCAATTTTTTTACTTTCCCAGCTAGTAATTCTCTACCTCAGATAGCCCACTCTCTACCGTTTCCTCTCTCAAAGGCAGTTGCTCTTACAGTCTGCACATGGCACTTGGGGCCTGCTGGTCGTTGGCTACTGCCCTCTCTACCTTGGGTCTAACAGCTGCGGGGCATCAAGATGAGAACGTCTCTTGTTCTAAGACTTAATAGAGTTTGGGACACATGGGAAGCAATAATCACTTTTGTTGTTGATCCAAGTGTTCAAACATTCTTAATTATTTTAGTACCACAGTTTACTTGTTCTAAGATTTGTCCTCCACCCCCATGTTAATATCTCTTAAAGTGGAACTCACCTTGCACTTGATGACATATCCTAGTTTAACTGACAGCATTTCTCTTTCTTAGTCGTACATAAACTATATTGCATCTTACCCTTGATAAAAGCTAGGATGCAATTAAATACTCTATTATGGTTACGATTCTGATATTTGAAATCCTCCGGTAACACCCTCTGCCGCCACAGTGTAGTACCTCACTTCCTCGGCATAGTATACAAACCATCTCACCCCAGTGTTAACCCCAGATCTCAGCCTCCATCCCCAGGTGATGCTGCCAGATCAGCTGTCGGTTGTCATGAACTTGCTGTAGTTTCCCGAATGCACTGTGCTGCCTCCTGGCACTTTGAAACTTGACACACTCATCCTCATTCTTCACTTTGCCATTGTCTATCACCTCCCCTGAAAATCTGTTCCTAAGTGGCTTTTCCCAGGTCCAACCTACCCTTGGCAGTCTTTTATCTCCCTGTGGTAAAGCCTGTCACATTGCACCATGGACATGCCCATTGTCCCCTGTAGAAGATAAAAGGGACAGTGAGGTCCCCCAGCATTTGCAGCTCTAGTGCAGAGCCCCATGCCTGGCTTGCAGGAAATGCCAGATCACGAAGACAATTGGAGATCATGCTCTGGCTAAAACCAGCTCTTCTTTGCCTACCGCAGGATCTGGATCAATAAAGAGCAGCCAGTTATTATTGCTGTTTTTCTAGGGAATTTTTCCCCATATATTTCCCAGGTCTTTACTTTTTTTTTTTTTTTTATAGCACTTTAATTCAGGCTTCAACCACTTCCTAATCAGATCAGGTGAAATCATTTCCTTCCCATACCCTCGATGTATTTCACACCTAGTAATTCTTTTTTTAAAGATCTTATTTACCCATTTGACAGACAGATCACAAGTAGGTAGAGAGGGAGGCAGAGAGAGAGGGGGAAAGCAGGCTCCCCGCTGAGCAGAGAGCCCGATGTGGGGCTCCATCCCAGGACCCTGAAATCATGACCTGAGCCGAAGGCAGAGGCCTAAACCACTGAGCCACCCAGGAGACCCCATATCTGGTAATTTTTAACCAACGTGGATTTGCTGCATCAAATAGTTCCTTCTTCTTCAAATATAAATATATAAATATATTGATCAAGTCACTCGCATGTCTTAGGAGAATGTCATACCATTAGTAGCAAACTTGAAATCTTGGCCATTGGTTTTGATTAGATATGGTTAGGTTTTTGTAATTTTAAAAATCCCTCCAGCCCTTGGTTCTGTCTGACCTGATTGCTTTCAGCTGTTTCTGCAACAAAAATGTCCCGGCAGGGAAAGCTCTCATTGTTTACAGTGGCGCCCCCTTCTGAACACTTTGTTAATAAAAAGCTTTTTTTTTTTTTTTTTTTTTTTCGGGCTATGGTAAATGTGGAACAACAATGAGGTATTTCAAAGAGGTGAACCACAGATAAATTTCTCTAAAGGTGGGGTGAGGTTTACTCAAAAAGGAACTTGACAAGGCTTTTAAAGATATCGACAATCATTATAACATAACGTGACTGATTGTTACTGTGTGCTTAAGTGGGCCAACACTTGTTGGCTTCCAAGATAAACTAACATAGTTGAGATGGTTCTAGCGGCCTTCTAGCACAGGGTCTCATGAGGCAGGGATTCTAGCCACTGGCTGTGCAAGGCATGAGGCCTGTTAGTGATTTTATTTTTTCCTCGGCAGAATGGGTCTTTCTACATTCCAGGTCCTTTCTACCCCAATAAATAAAGCAGCGATTCTCTCAATGAGTTGACCTATTGGTTTAAACAGCCAACTGTCTCTTTAAAAGGACTTTTGATTAAATTCCTTTAAAAAAAGTCCTTTCAAAAAAAACCTTTTTTTTTCTATTTTTTATTTTTAAATCCCATATGTTTACTCTGATCGTGGAACTTTGTCATTTTGACCTTCTCTGCTGATTAAAATATTCTTCATCATCAGCACCTACTGCTCTCCTCTCCTGGTGGTCTCTCCGGAAGGGGTCTTCTCTAGGTCTTCTAGCAGGAGATGGGCACTTCCCCTCTACCCATGTTTCCAGACCAGCCTTACCTATCCTGCAGGGTCAGGTCGGCCTGGCTTTTGGTCTGTTGTTCTCTTCTGAGTCGTTAGTTTTTCATAGATACCGTGCTTTGCATTTGTCAGGACTTACCCTGGACTATCAAAACCCTTTTCTGGTGCCAGTGAATCCTAAAAAACAGTCGTGATGAGAGAACCAGGAACTCGAACAGATCATATTTATCCTGAATGTTCTGTCCAAAATGAAAAATACATTTCTGAGGAGCCTCAAGACCTCTGAGAAGGGAAGTTTCACCAACTCTGTTATGTAGGGGCATCAATTCCGATTCTGTGTCAATTTTTTTACTTTCCCAGCTAGTAATTCTCTACCTCAGATAGCCCACTCTCTACCGTTTCCTCTCTCAAAGGCAGTTGCTCTTACAGTCTGCACATGGCACTTGGGGCCTGCTGGTCGTTGGCTACTGCCCTCTCTACCTTGGGTCTAACAGCTGCGGGGCATCAAGATGAGAACGTCTCTTGTTCTAAGACTTAATAGAGTTTGGGACACATGGGAAGCAATAATCACTTTTGTTGTTGATCCAAGTGTTCAAACATTCTTAATTATTTTAGTACCACAGTTTACTTGTTCTAAGATTTGTCCTCCACCCCCATGTTAATATCTCTTAAAGTGGAACTCACCTTGCACTTGATGACATATCCTAGTTTAACTGACAGCATTTCTCTTTCTTAGTCGTACATAAACTATATTGCATCTTACCCTTGATAAAAGCTAGGATGCAATTAAATACTCTATTATGGTTACGATTCTGATATTTGAAATCCTCCGGTAACACCCTCTGCCGCCACAGTGTAGTACCTCACTTCCTCGGCATAGTATACAAACCATCTCACCCCAGTGTTAACCCCAGATCTCAGCCTCCATCCCCAGGTGATGCTGCCAGATCAGCTGTCGGTTGTCATGAACTTGCTGTAGTTTCCCGAATGCACTGTGCTGCCTCCTGGCACTTTGAAACTTGACACACTCATCCTCATTCTTCACTTTGCCATTGTCTATCACCTCCCCTGAAAATCTGTTCCTAAGTGGCTTTTCCCAGGTCCAACCTACCCTTGGCAGTCTTTTATCTCCCTGTGGTAAAGCCTGTCACATTGCACCATGGACATGCTCATTGTCCCCTGTAGAAGATAAAAGGGACAGTGAGGTCCCCCAGCATTTGCAGCTCTAGTGCAGAGCCCCATGCCTGGCTTGCAGGAAATGCCAGATCACGAAGACAATTGGAGATCATGCTCTGGCTAAAACCAGCTCTTCTTTGCCTACCGCAGGATCTGGATCAATAAAGAGCAGCCAGTTATTATTGCTGTTTTTCTAGGGAATTTTTCCCCATATATTTCCCAGGTCTTTACTTTTTTTTTTTTTTTATAGCACTTTAATTCAGGCTTCAACCACTTCCTAATCAGATCAGGTGAAATCATTTCCTTCCCATACCCTCGATGTATTTCACACCTAGTAATTCTTTTTTAAAGATCTTATTTACCCATTTGACAGACAGATCACAAGTAGGTAGAGAGGGAGGCAGAGAGAGAGGGGGAAAGCAGGCTCCCCGCTGAGCAGAGAGCCCGATGTGGGGCTCCATCCCAGGACCCTGAAATCATGACCTGAGCCGAAGGCAGAGGCCTAAACCACTGAGCCACCCAGGAGACCCCATATCTGGTAATTTTTAACCAACGTGGATTTGCTGCATCAAATAGTTCCTTCTTCTTCAAATATAAATATATAAATATATTGATCAAGTCAGTCGCATGTCTTAGGAGAATGTCATACCATTAGTAGCAAACTTGAAATCTTGGCCATTGGTTTTGATTAGATATGGTTAGGTTTTTGTAATTTTAAAAATCCCTCCAGCCCTTGGTTCTGTCTGACCTGATTGCTTTCAGCTGTTTCTGCAACAAAAATGTCCCGGCAGGGAAAACTCTCATTGTTTACAGTGGCGCCCCCTTCTGAACACTTTGTTAATAAAAAGCTTTTTTTTTTTTTTTTTTTTTTTTTTTTTTTTTTTTTCGGGCTATGGTAAATGTGGAACAACAATGAGGTATTTCAAAGAGGTGAACCACAGATAAATTTCTCTAAAGGTGGGGTGAGGTTTACTCAAAAAGGAACTTGACAAGGCTTTAAAGATATCGACAATCATTATAACATAACGTGACTGATTGTTACTGTGTGCTTAAGTGGGCCAACACTTGTTGGCTTCCAAGATAAACTAACATAGTTGAGATGGTTCTAGCGGCCTTCTAGCACAGGGTCTCATGAGGCAGGGATTCTAGCCACTGGCTGTGCAAGGCATGAGGCCTGTTAGTGATTTTATTTTTTCCTCTGCAGAATGGGTCTTTCTACATTCCAGGTCCTTTCTACCCCAATAAATAAAGCAGCGATTCTCTCAATGAGTTGACCTATTGGTTTAAACAGCCAACTGTCTCTTTAAAAGGACTTTTGATTAAATTCCTTTAAAAAAAGTCCTTTCAAAAAAAACCTTTTTTTTTTTCTATTTTTTATTTTTAAATCCCATATGTTTACTCTGATCGTGGAACTTTGTCATTTTGACCTTCTCTGCTGATTAAAATATTCTTCATCATCAGCACCTACTGCTCTCCTCTCCTGGTGGTCTCTCCGGAAGGGGTCTTCTCTAGGTCTTCTAGCAGGAGATGGGCACTTCCCCTCTACCCATGTTTCCAGACCAGCCTTACCTATCCTGCAGGGTCAGGTCGGCCTGGCTTTTGGTCTGTTGTTCTCTTCTGAGTCGTTAGTTTTTCATAGATACCGTGCTTTGCATTTGTCAGGACTTACCCTGGACTATCAAAACCCTTTTCTGGTGCCAGTGAATCCTAAAAAACAGTCGTGATGAGAGAACCAGGAACTCGAACAGATCATATTTATCCTGAATGTTCTGTCCAAAATGAAAAATACATTTCTGAGGAGCCTCAAGACCTCTGAGAAGGGAAGTTTCACCAACTCTGTTATGTAGGGGCATCAATTCCGATTCTGTGTCAATTTTTTTACTTTCCCAGCTAGTAATTCTCTACCTCAGATAGCCCACTCTCTACCGTTTCCTCTCTCAAAGGCAGTTGCTCTTACAGTCTGCACATGGCACTTGGGGCCTGCTGGTCGTTGGCTACTGCCCTCTCTACCTTGGGTCTAACAGCTGCGGGGCATCAAGATGAGAACGTCTCTTGTTCTAAGACTTAATAGAGTTTGGGACACATGGGAAGCAATAATCACTTTTGTTGTTGATCCAAGTGTTCAAACATTCTTAATTATTTTAGTACCACAGTTTACTTGTTCTAAGATTTGTCCTCCACCCCCATGTTAATATCTCTTAAAGTGGAACTCACCTTGCACTTGATGACATATCCTAGTTTAACTGACAGCATTTCTCTTTCTTAGTCGTACATAAACTATATTGCATCTTACCCTTGATAAAAGCTAGGATGCAATTAAATACTCTATTATGGTTACGATTCTGATATTTGAAATCCTCCGGTAACACCCTCTGCCGCCACAGTGTAGTACCTCACTTCCTCGGCATAGTATACAAACCATCTCACCCCAGTGTTAACCCCAGATCTCAGCCTCCATCCCCAGGTGATGCTGCCAGATCAGCTGTCGGTTGTCATGAACTTGCTGTAGTTTCCCGAATGCACTGTGCTGCCTCCTGGCACTTTGAAACTTGACACACTCATCCTCATTCTTCACTTTGCCATTGTCTATCACCTCCCCTGAAAATCTGTTCCTAAGTGGCTTTTCCCAGGTCCAACCTACCCTTGGCAGTCTTTTATCTCCCTGTGGTAAAGCCTGTCACATTGCACCATGGACATGCCCATTGTCCCCTGTAGAAGATAAAAGGGACAGTGAGGTCCCCCAGCATTTGCAGCTCTAGTGCAGAGCCCCATGCCTGGCTTGCAGGAAATGCCAGATCACGAAGACAATTGGAGATCATGCTCTGGCTAAAACCAGCTCTTCTTTGCCTACCGCAGGATCTGGATCAATAAAGAGCAGCCAGTTATTATTGCTGTTTTTCTAGGGAATTTTTCCCCATATATTTCCCAGGTCTTTACTTTTTTTTTTTTTTTTTATAGCACTTTAATTCAGGCTTCAACCACTTCCTAATCAGATCAGGTGAAATCATTTCCTTCCCATACCCTCGATGTATTTCACACCTAGTAATTCTTTTTTTAAAGATCTTATTTACCCATTTGACAGACAGATCACAAGTAGGTAGAGAGGGAGGCAGAGAGAGAGGGGGAAAGCAGGCTCCCCGCTGAGCAGAGAGCCCGATGTGGGGCTCCATCCCAGGACCCTGAAATCATGACCTGAGCCGAAGGCAGAGGCCTAAACCACTGAGCCACCCAGGAGACCCCATATCTGGTAATTTTTAACCAACGTGGATTTGCTGCATCAAATAGTTCCTTCTTCTTCAAATATAAATATATAAATATATTGATCAAGTCACTCGCATGTCTTAGGAGAATGTCATACCATTAGTAGCAAACTTGAAATCTTGGCCATTGGTTTTGATTAGATATGGTTAGGTTTTTGTAATTTTAAAAATCCCTCCAGCCCTTGGTTCTGTCTGACCTGATTGCTTTCAGCTGTTTCTGCAACAAAAATGTCCCGGCAGGGAAAGCTCTCATTGTTTACAGTGGCGCCCCCTTCTGAACACTTTGTTAATAAAAAGCTTTTTTTTTTTTTTTTTTTTTTTTCGGGCTATGGTAAATGTGGAACAACAATGAGGTATTTCAAAGAGGTGAACCACAGATAAATTTCTCTAAAGGTGGGGTGAGGTTTACTCAAAAAGGAACTTGACAAGGCTTTTAAAGATATCGACAATCATTATAACATAACGTGACTGATTGTTACTGTGTGCTTAAGTGGGCCAACACTTGTTGGCTTCCAAGATAAACTAACATAGTTGAGATGGTTCTAGCGGCCTTCTAGCACAGGGTCTCATGAGGCAGGGATTCTAGCCACTGGCTGTGCAAGGCATGAGGCCTGTTAGTGATTTTATTTTTTCCTCGGCAGAATGGGTCTTTCTACATTCCAGGTCCTTTCTACCCCAATAAATAAAGCAGCGATTCTCTCAATGAGTTGACCTATTGGTTTAAACAGCCAACTGTCTCTTTAAAAGGACTTTTGATTAAATTCCTTTAAAAAAAGTCCTTTCAAAAAAAACCTTTTTTTTTCTATTTTTTATTTTTAAATCCCATATGTTTACTCTGATCGTGGAACTTTGTCATTTTGACCTTCTCTGCTGATTAAAATATTCTTCATCATCAGCACCTACTGCTCTCCTCTCCTGGTGGTCTCTCCGGAAGGGGTCTTCTCTAGGTCTTCTAGCAGGAGATGGGCACTTCCCCTCTACCCATGTTTCCAGACCAGCCTTACCTATCCTGCAGGGTCAGGTCGGCCTGGCTTTTGGTCTGTTGTTCTCTTCTGAGTCGTTAGTTTTTCATAGATACCGTGCTTTGCATTTGTCAGGACTTACCCTGGACTATCAAAACCCTTTTCTGGTGCCAGTGAATCCTAAAAAACAGTCGTGATGAGAGAACCAGGAACTCGAACAGATCATATTTATCCTGAATGTTCTGTCCAAAATGAAAAATACATTTCTGAGGAGCCTCAAGACCTCTGAGAAGGGAAGTTTCACCAACTCTGTTATGTAGGGGCATCAATTCCGATTCTGTGTCAATTTTTTTACTTTCCCAGCTAGTAATTCTCTACCTCAGATAGCCCACTCTCTACCGTTTCCTCTCTCAAAGGCAGTTGCTCTTACAGTCTGCACATGGCACTTGGGGCCTGCTGGTCGTTGGCTACTGCCCTCTCTACCTTGGGTCTAACAGCTGCGGGGCATCAAGATGAGAACGTCTCTTGTTCTAAGACTTAATAGAGTTTGGGACACATGGGAAGCAATAATCACTTTTGTTGTTGATCCAAGTGTTCAAACATTCTTAATTATTTTAGTACCACAGTTTACTTGTTCTAAGATTTGTCCTCCACCCCCATGTTAATATCTCTTAAAGTGGAACTCACCTTGCACTTGATGACATATCCTAGTTTAACTGACAGCATTTCTCTTTCTTAGTCGTACATAAACTATATTGCATCTTACCCTTGATAAAAGCTAGGATGCAATTAAATACTCTATTATGGTTACGATTCTGATATTTGAAATCCTCCGGTAACACCCTCTGCCGCCACAGTGTAGTACCTCACTTCCTCGGCATAGTATACAAACCATCTCACCCCAGTGTTAACCCCAGATCTCAGCCTCCATCCCCAGGTGATGCTGCCAGATCAGCTGTCGGTTGTCATGAACTTGCTGTAGTTTCCCGAATGCACTGTGCTGCCTCCTGGCACTTTGAAACTTGACACACTCATCCTCATTCTTCACTTTGCCATTGTCTATCACCTCCCCTGAAAATCTGTTCCTAAGTGGCTTTTCCCAGGTCCAACCTACCCTTGGCAGTCTTTTATCTCCCTGTGGTAAAGCCTGTCACATTGCACCATGGACATGCTCATTGTCCCCTGTAGAAGATAAAAGGGACAGTGAGGTCCCCCAGCATTTGCAGCTCTAGTGCAGAGCCCCATGCCTGGCTTGCAGGAAATGCCAGATCACGAAGACAATTGGAGATCATGCTCTGGCTAAAACCAGCTCTTCTTTGCCTACCGCAGGATCTGGATCAATAAAGAGCAGCCAGTTATTATTGCTGTTTTTCTAGGGAATTTTTCCCCATATATTTCCCAGGTCTTTACTTTTTTTTTTTTTTTATAGCACTTTAATTCAGGCTTCAACCACTTCCTAATCAGATCAGGTGAAATCATTTCCTTCCCATACCCTCGATGTATTTCACACCTAGTAATTCTTTTTTAAAGATCTTATTTACCCATTTGACAGACAGATCACAAGTAGGTAGAGAGGGAGGCAGAGAGAGAGGGGGAAAGCAGGCTCCCCGCTGAGCAGAGAGCCCGATGTGGGGCTCCATCCCAGGACCCTGAAATCATGACCTGAGCCGAAGGCAGAGGCCTAAACCACTGAGCCACCCAGGAGACCCCATATCTGGTAATTTTTAACCAACGTGGATTTGCTGCATCAAATAGTTCCTTCTTCTTCAAATATAAATATATAAATATATTGATCAAGTCAGTCGCATGTCTTAGGAGAATGTCATACCATTAGTAGCAAACTTGAAATCTTGGCCATTGGTTTTGATTAGATATGGTTAGGTTTTTGTAATTTTAAAAATCCCTCCAGCCCTTGGTTCTGTCTGACCTGATTGCTTTCAGCTGTTTCTGCAACAAAAATGTCCCGGCAGGGAAAACTCTCATTGTTTACAGTGGCGCCCCCTTCTGAACACTTTGTTAATAAAAAGCTTTTTTTTTTTTTTTTTTTTTTTTTTTTTTTTTTTTTCGGGCTATGGTAAATGTGGAACAACAATGAGGTATTTCAAAGAGGTGAACCACAGATAAATTTCTCTAAAGGTGGGGTGAGGTTTACTCAAAAAGGAACTTGACAAGGCTTTAAAGATATCGACAATCATTATAACATAACGTGACTGATTGTTACTGTGTGCTTAAGTGGGCCAACACTTGTTGGCTTCCAAGATAAACTAACATAGTTGAGATGGTTCTAGCGGCCTTCTAGCACAGGGTCTCATGAGGCAGGGATTCTAGCCACTGGCTGTGCAAGGCATGAGGCCTGTTAGTGATTTTATTTTTTCCTCTGCAGAATGGGTCTTTCTACATTCCAGGTCCTTTCTACCCCAATAAATAAAGCAGCGATTCTCTCAATGAGTTGACCTATTGGTTTAAACAGCCAACTGTCTCTTTAAAAGGACTTTTGATTAAATTCCTTTAAAAAAAGTCCTTTCAAAAAAAACCTTTTTTTTTTTCTATTTTTTATTTTTAAATCCCATATGTTTACTCTGATCGTGGAACTTTGTCATTTTGACCTTCTCTGCTGATTAAAATATTCTTCATCATCAGCACCTACTGCTCTCCTCTCCTGGTGGTCTCTCCGGAAGGGGTCTTCTCTAGGTCTTCTAGCAGGAGATGGGCACTTCCCCTCTACCCATGTTTCCAGACCAGCCTTACCTATCCTGCAGGGTCAGGTCGGCCTGGCTTTTGGTCTGTTGTTCTCTTCTGAGTCGTTAGTTTTTCATAGATACCGTGCTTTGCATTTGTCAGGACTTACCCTGGACTATCAAAACCCTTTTCTGGTGCCAGTGAATCCTAAAAAACAGTCGTGATGAGAGAACCAGGAACTCGAACAGATCATATTTATCCTGAATGTTCTGTCCAAAATGAAAAATACATTTCTGAGGAGCCTCAAGACCTCTGAGAAGGGAAGTTTCACCAACTCTGTTATGTAGGGGCATCAATTCCGATTCTGTGTCAATTTTTTTACTTTCCCAGCTAGTAATTCTCTACCTCAGATAGCCCACTCTCTACCGTTTCCTCTCTCAAAGGCAGTTGCTCTTACAGTCTGCACATGGCACTTGGGGCCTGCTGGTCGTTGGCTACTGCCCTCTCTACCTTGGGTCTAACAGCTGCGGGGCATCAAGATGAGAACGTCTCTTGTTCTAAGACTTAATAGAGTTTGGGACACATGGGAAGCAATAATCACTTTTGTTGTTGATCCAAGTGTTCAAACATTCTTAATTATTTTAGTACCACAGTTTACTTGTTCTAAGATTTGTCCTCCACCCCCATGTTAATATCTCTTAAAGTGGAACTCACCTTGCACTTGATGACATATCCTAGTTTAACTGACAGCATTTCTCTTTCTTAGTCGTACATAAACTATATTGCATCTTACCCTTGATAAAAGCTAGGATGCAATTAAATACTCTATTATGGTTACGATTCTGATATTTGAAATCCTCCGGTAACACCCTCTGCCGCCACAGTGTAGTACCTCACTTCCTCGGCATAGTATACAAACCATCTCACCCCAGTGTTAACCCCAGATCTCAGCCTCCATCCCCAGGTGATGCTGCCAGATCAGCTGTCGGTTGTCATGAACTTGCTGTAGTTTCCCGAATGCACTGTGCTGCCTCCTGGCACTTTGAAACTTGACACACTCATCCTCATTCTTCACTTTGCCATTGTCTATCACCTCCCCTGAAAATCTGTTCCTAAGTGGCTTTTCCCAGGTCCAACCTACCCTTGGCAGTCTTTTATCTCCCTGTGGTAAAGCCTGTCACATTGCACCATGGACATGCCCATTGTCCCCTGTAGAAGATAAAAGGGACAGTGAGGTCCCCCAGCATTTGCAGCTCTAGTGCAGAGCCCCATGCCTGGCTTGCAGGAAATGCCAGATCACGAAGACAATTGGAGATCATGCTCTGGCTAAAACCAGCTCTTCTTTGCCTACCACAGGATCTGGATCAATAAAGAGCAGCCAGTTATTATTGCTGTTTTTCTAGGGAATTTTTCCCCATATATTTCCCAGGTCTTTACTTTTTTTTTTTTTTTTATAGCACTTTAATTCAGGCTTCAACCACTTCCTAATCAGATCAGGTGAAATCATTTCCTTCCCATACCCTCGATGTATTTCACACCTAGTAATTCTTTTTTTAAAGATCTTATTTACCCATTTGACAGACAGATCACAAGTAGGTAGAGAGGGAGGCAGAGAGAGAGGGGGAAAGCAGGCTCCCCGCTGAGCAGAGAGCCCGATGTGGGGCTCCATCCCAGGACCCTGAAATCATGACCTGAGCCGAAGGCAGAGGCCTAAACCACTGAGCCACCCAGGAGACCCCATATCTGGTAATTTTTAACCAACGTGGATTTGCTGCATCAAATAGTTCCTTCTTCTTCAAATATAAATATATAAATATATTGATCAAGTCACTCGCATGTCTTAGGAGAATGTCATACCATTAGTAGCAAACTTGAAATCTTGGCCATTGGTTTTGATTAGATATGGTTAGGTTTTTGTAATTTTAAAAATCCCTCCAGCCCTTGGTTCTGTCTGACCTGATTGCTTTCAGCTGTTTCTGCAACAAAAATGTCCCGGCAGGGAAAACTCTCATTGTTTACAGTGGCGCCCCCTTCTGAACACTTTGTTAATAAAAAGCTTTTTTTTTTTTTTTTTTTTTTTTTTTTTTTTTTTTTTTCGGGCTATGGTAAATGTGGAACAACAATGAGGTATTTCAAAGAGGTGAACCACAGATAAATTTCTCTAAAGGTGGGGTGAGGTTTACTCAAAAAGGAACTTGACAAGGCTTTTAAAGATATCGACAATCATTATAACATAACGTGACTGATTGTTACTGTGTGCTTAAGTGGGCCAACACTTGTTGGCTTCCAAGATAAACTAACATAGTTGAGATGGTTCTAGCGGCCTTCTAGCACAGGGTCTCATGAGGCAGGGATTCTAGCCACTGGCTGTGCAAGGCATGAGGCCTGTTAGTGATTTTATTTTTTCCTCGGCAGAATGGGTCTTTCTACATTCCAGGTCCTTTCTACCCCAATAAATAAAGCAGCGATTCTCTCAATGAGTTGTACTATTGGTTTAAACAGCCAACTGTCTCTTTAAAAGGACTTTTGATTAAATTCCTTTAAAAAAAGTCCTTTCAAAAAAATCTTTTTTTTTCTATTTTTTATTTTTAAATCCCATATGTTTACTCTGATCGTGGAACTTTGTCATTTTGACCTTCTCTGCTGATTAGAATATTCTTCATCATCAGCACCTACTGCTCTCCTCTCCTGGTGGTCTCTCCGGAAGGGGTCTTCTCTAGGTCTTCTAGCAGGAGATGGGCACTTCCCCTCTACCCATGTTTCCAGACCAGCCTTACCTATCCTGCAGGGTCAGGTCGGCCTGGCTTTTGGTCTGTTGTTCTCTTCTGAGTCGTTAGTTTTTCATAGATACCGTGCTTTGCATTTGTCAGGACTTACCCTGGACTATCAAAACCCTTTTCTGGTGCCAGTGAATCCTAAAAAACAGTCGTGATGAGAGAACCAGGAACTCGAACAGATCATATTTATCCTGAATGTTCTGTCCAAAATGAAAAATACATTTCTGAGGAGCCTCAAGACCTCTGAGAAGGGAAGTTTCACCAACTCTGTTATGTAGGGGCATCAATTCCGATTCTGTGTCAATTTTTTTACTTTCCCAGCTAGTAATTCTCTACCTCAGATAGCCCACTCTCTACCGTTTCCTCTCTCAAAGGCAGTTGCTCTTACAGTCTGCACATGGCACTTGGGGCCTGCTGGTCGTTGGCTACTGCCCTCTCTACCTTGGGTCTAACAGCTGCGGGGCATCAAGATGAGAACGTCTCTTGTTCTAAGACTTAATAGAGTTTGGGACACATGGGAAGCAATAATCACTTTTGTTGTTGATCCAAGTGTTCAAACATTCTTAATTATTTTAGTACCACAGTTTACTTGTTCTAAGATTTGTCCTCCACCCCCATGTTAATATCTCTTAAAGTGGAACTCACCTTGCACTTGATGACATATCCTAGTTTAACTGACAGCATTTCTCTTTCTTAGTCGTACATAAACTATATTGCATCTTACCCTTGATAAAAGCTAGGATGCAATTAAATACTCTATTATGGTTACGATTCTGATATTTGAAATCCTCCGGTAACACCCTCTGCCGCCACAGTGTAGTACCTCACTTCCTCGGCATAGTATACAAACCATCTCACCCCAGTGTTAACCCCAGATCTCAGCCTCCATCCCCAGGTGATGCTGCCAGATCAGCTGTCGGTTGTCATGAACTTGCTGTAGTTTCCCGAATGCACTGTGCTGCCTCCTGGCACTTTGAAACTTGACACACTCATCCTCATTCTTCACTTTGCCATTGTCTATCACCTCCCCTGAAAATCTGTTCCTAAGTGGCTTTTCCCAGGTCCAACCTACCCTTGGCAGTCTTTTATCTCCCTGTGGTAAAGCCTGTCACATTGCACCATGGACATGCCCATTGTCCCCTGTAGAAGATAAAAGGGACAGTGAGGTCCCCCAGCATTTGCAGCTCTAGTGCAGAGCCCCATGCCTGGCTTGCAGGAAATGCCAGATCACGAAGACAATTGGAGATCATGCTCTGGCTAAAACCAGCTCTTCTTTGCCTACCGCAGGATCTGGATCAATAAAGAGCAGCCAGTTATTATTGCTGTTTTTCTAGGGAATTTTTCCCCATATATTTCCCAGGTCTTTACTTTTTTTTTTTTTTTTATAGCACTTTAATTCAGGCTTCAACCACTTCCTAATCAGATCAGGTGAAATCATTTCCTTCCCATACCCTCGATGTATTTCACACCTAGTAATTCTTTTTTTAAAGATCTTATTTACCCATTTGACAGACAGATCACAAGTAGGTAGAGAGGGAGGCAGAGAGAGAGGGGGAAAGCAGGCTCCCCGCTGAGCAGAGAGCCCGATGTGGGGCTCCATCCCAGGACCCTGAAATCATGACCTGAGCCGAAGGCAGAGGCCTAAACCACTGAGCCACCCAGGAGACCCCATATCTGGTAATTTTTAACCAACGTGGATTTGCTGCATCAAATAGTTCCTTCTTCTTCAAATATAAATATATAAATATATTGATCAAGTCACTCGCATGTCTTAGGAGAATGTCATACCATTAGTAGCAAACTTGAAATCTTGGCCATTGGTTTTGATTAGATATGGTTAGGTTTTTGTAATTTTAAAAATCCCTCCAGCCCTTGGTTCTGTCTGACCTGATTGCTTTCAGCTGTTTCTGCAACAAAAATGTCCCGGCAGGGAAAACTCTCATTGTTTACAGTGGCGCCCCCTTCTGAACACTTTGTTAATAAAAAGCTTTTTTTTTTTTTTTTCGGGCTATGGTAAATGTGGAACAACAATGAGGTATTTCAAAGAGGTGAACCACAGATAAATTTCTCTAAAGGTGGGGTGAGGTTTACTCAAAAAGGAACTTGACAAGGCTTTTAAAGATATCGACAATCATTATAACATAACGTGACTGATTGTTACTGTGTGCTTAAGTGGGCCAACACTTGTTGGCTTCCAAGATAAACTAACATAGTTGAGATGGTTCTAGCGGCCTTCTAGCACAGGGTCTCATGAGGCAGGGATTCTAGCCACTGGCTGTGCAAGGCATGAGGCCTGTTAGTGATTTTATTTTTTCCTCGGCAGAATGGGTCTTTCTACATTCCAGGTCCTTTCTACCCCAATAAATAAAGCAGCGATTCTCTCAATGAGTTGTACTATTGGTTTAAACAGCCAACTGTCTCTTTAAAAGGACTTTTGATTAAATTCCTTTAAAAAAAGTCCTTTCAAAAAAATCTTTTTTTTTCTATTTTTTATTTTTAAATCCCATATGTTTACTCTGATCGTGGAACTTTGTCATTTTGACCTTCTCTGCTGATTAGAATATTCTTCATCATCAGCACCTACTGCTCTCCTCTCCTGGTGGTCTCTCCGGAAGGGGTCTTCTCTAGGTCTTCTAGCAGGAGATGGGCACTTCCCCTCTACCCATGTTTCCAGACCAGCCTTACCTATCCTGCAGGGTCAGGTCGGCCTGGCTTTTGGTCTGTTGTTCTCTTCTGAGTCGTTAGTTTTTCATAGATACCGTGCTTTGCATTTGTCAGGACTTACCCTGGACTATCAAAACCCTTTTCTGGTGCCAGTGAATCCTAAAAAACAGTCGTGATGAGAGAACCAGGAACTCGAACAGATCATATTTATCCTGAATGTTCTGTCCAAAATGAAAAATACATTTCTGAGGAGCCTCAAGACCTCTGAGAAGGGAAGTTTCACCAACTCTGTTATGTAGGGGCATCAATTCCGATTCTGTGTCAATTTTTTTACTTTCCCAGCTAGTAATTCTCTACCTCAGATAGCCCACTCTCTACCGTTTCCTCTCTCAAAGGCAGTTGCTCTTACAGTCTGCACATGGCACTTGGGGCCTGCTGGTCGTTGGCTACTGCCCTCTCTACCTTGGGTCTAACAGCTGCGGGGCATCAAGATGAGAACGTCTCTTGTTCTAAGACTTAATAGAGTTTGGGACACATGGGAAGCAATAATCACTTTTGTTGTTGATCCAAGTGTTCAAACATTCTTAATTATTTTAGTACCACAGTTTACTTGTTCTAAGATTTGTCCTCCACCCCCATGTTAATATCTCTTAAAGTGGAACTCACCTTGCACTTGATGACATATCCTAGTTTAACTGACAGCATTTCTCTTTCTTAGTCGTACATAAACTATATTGCATCTTACCCTTGATAAAAGCTAGGATGCAATTAAATACTCTATTATGGTTACGATTCTGATATTTGAAATCCTCCGGTAACACCCTCTGCCGCCACAGTGTAGTACCTCACTTCCTCGGCATAGTATACAAACCATCTCACCCCAGTGTTAACCCCAGATCTCAGCCTCCATCCCCAGGTGATGCTGCCAGATCAGCTGTCGGTTGTCATGAACTTGCTGTAGTTTCCCGAATGCACTGTGCTGCCTCCTGGCACTTTGAAACTTGACACACTCATCCTCATTCTTCACTTTGCCATTGTCTATCACCTCCCCTGAAAATCTGTTCCTAAGTGGCTTTTCCCAGGTCCAACCTACCCTTGGCAGTCTTTTATCTCCCTGTGGTAAAGCCTGTCACATTGCACCATGGACATGCCCATTGTCCCCTGTAGAAGATAAAAGGGACAGTGAGGTCCCCCAGCATTTGCAGCTCTAGTGCAGAGCCCCATGCCTGGCTTGCAGGAAATGCCAGATCACGAAGACAATTGGAGATCATGCTCTGGCTAAAACCAGCTCTTCTTTGCCTACCGCAGGATCTGGATCAATAAAGAGCAGCCAGTTATTATTGCTGTTTTTCTAGGGAATTTTTCCCCATATATTTCCCAGGTCTTTACTTTTTTTTTTTTTTATAGCACTTTAATTCAGGCTTCAACCACTTCCTAATCAGATCAGGTGAAATCATTTCCTTCCCATACCCTCGATGTATTTCACACCTAGTAATTCTTTTTTTAAAGAACTTATTTACCCATTTGACAGACAGATCACAAGTAGGTAGAGAGGGAGGCAGAGAGAGAGGGGGAAAGCAGGCTCCCCGCTGAGCAGAGAGCCCGATGTGGGGCTCCATCCCAGGACCCTGAAATCATGACCTGAGCCGAAGGCAGAGGCCTAAACCACTGAGCCACTCAGGAGACCCCATATCTGGTAATTTTTAACCAACGTGGATTTGCTGCATCAAATAGTTCCTTCTTCTTCAAATATAAATATATAAATATATTGATCAAGTCACTCGCATGTCTTAGGAGAATGTCATACCATTAGTAGCAAACTTGAAATCTTGGCCATTGGTTTTGATTAGATATGGTTAGGTTTTTGTAATTTTAAAAATCCCTCCAGCCCTTGGTTCTGTCTGACCTGATTGCTTTCAGCTGTTTCTGCAACAAAAATGTCCCGGCAGGGAAAACTCTCATTGTTTACAGTGGCGCCCCCTTCTGAACACTTTGTTAATAAAAAGCTTTTTTTTTTTTTTTTTTTTTTTTCGGGCTATGGTAAATGTGGAACAACAATGAGGTATTTCAAAGAGGTGAACCACAGATAAATTTCTCTAAAGGTGGGGTGAGGTTTACTCAAAAAGGAACTTGACAAGGCTTTTAAAGATATCGACAATCATTATAACATAACGTGACTGATTGTTACTGTGTGCTTAAGTGGGCCAACACTTGTTGGCTTCCAAGATAAACTAACATAGTTGAGATGGTTCTAGCGGCCTTCTAGCACAGGGTCTCATGAGGCAGGGATTCTAGCCACTGGCTGTGCAAGGCATGAGGCCTGTTAGTGATTTTATTTTTTCCTCTGCAGAATGGGTCTTTCTACATTCCAGGTCCTTTCTACCCCAATAAATAAAGCAGCGATTCTCTCAATGAGTTGAACTATTGGTTTAAACAGCCAACTGTCTCTTTAAAAGGACTTTTGATTAAATTCCTTTAAAAAAAGTCCTTTCAAAAAAATCTTTTTTTTTCTATTTTTTATTTTTAAATCCCATATGTTTACTCTGATCGTGGAACTTTGTCATTTTGACCTTCTCTGCTGATTAGAATATTCTTCATCATCAGCACCTACTGCTCTCCTCTCCTGGTGGTCTCTCCGGAAGGGGTCTTCTCTAGGTCTTCTAGCAGGAGATGGGCACTTCCCCTCTACCCATGTTTCCAGACCAGCCTTACCTATCCTGCAGGGTCAGGTCGGCCTGGCTTTTGGTCTGTTGTTCTCTTCTGAGTCGTTAGTTTTTCATAGATACCGTGCTTTGCATTTGTCAGGACTTACCCTGGACTATCAAAACCCTTTTCTGGTGCCAGTGAATCCTAAAAAACAGTCGTGATGAGAGAACCAGGAACTCGAACAGATCATATTTATCCTGAATGTTCTGTCCAAAATGAAAAATACATTTCTGAGGAGCCTCAAGACCTCTGAGAAGGGAAGTTTCACCAACTCTGTTATGTAGGGGCATCAATTCCGTTTCTGTGTCAATTTTTTTACTTTCCCAGCTAGTAATTCTCTACCTCAGATAGCCCACTCTCTACCGTTTCCTCTCTCAAAGGCAGTTGCTCTTACAGTCTGCACATGGCACTTGGGGCCTGCTGGTCGTTGGCTACTGCCCTCTCTACCTTGGGTCTAACAGCTGCGGGGCATCAAGATGAGAACGTCTCTTGTTCTAAGACTTAATAGAGTTTGGGACACATGGGAAGCAATAATCACTTTTGTTGTTGATCCAAGTGTTCAAACATTCTTAATTATTTTAGTACCACAGTTTACTTGTTCTAAGATTTGTCCTCCACCCCCATGTTAATATCTCTTAAAGTGGAACTCACCTTGCACTTGATGACATATCCTAGTTTAACTGACAGCATTTCTCTTTCTTAGTCGTACATAAACTATATTGCATCTTACCCTTGATAAAAGCTAGGATGCAATTAAATACTCTATTATGGTTACGATTCTGATATTTGAAATCCTCCGGTAACACCCTCTGCCGCCACAGTGTAGTACCTCACTTCCTCGGCATAGTATACAAACCATCTCACCCCAGTGTTAACCCCAGATCTCAGCCTCCATCCCCAGGTGATGCTGCCAGATCAGCTGTCGGTTGTCATGAACTTGCTGTAGTTTCCCGAATGCACTGTGCTGCCTCCTGGCACTTTGAAACTTGACACACTCATCCTCATTCTTCACTTTGCCATTGTCTATCACCTCCCCTGAAAATCTGTTCCTAAGTGGCTTTTCCCAGGTCCAACCTACCCTTGGCAGTCTTTTATCTCCCTGTGGTAAAGCCTGTCACATTGCACCATGGACATGCCCATTGTCCCCTGTAGAAGATAAAAGGGACAGTGAGGTCCCCCAGCATTTGCAGCTCTAGTGCAGAGCCCCATGCCTGGCTTGCAGGAAATGCCAGATCACGAAGACAATTGGAGATCATGCTCTGGCTAAAACCAGCTCTTCTTTGCCTACCGCAGGATCTGGATCAATAAAGAGCAGCCAGTTATTATTGCTGTTTTTCTAGGGAATTTTTCCCCATATATTTCCCAGGTCTTTACTTTTTTTTTTTTTTTATAGCACTTTAATTCAGGCTTCAACCACTTCCTAATCAGATCAGGTGAAATCATTTCCTTCCCATACCCTCGATGTATTTCACACCTAGTAATTCTTTTTTTAAAGATCTTATTTACCCATTTGACAGACAGATCACAAGTAGGTAGAGAGGGAGGCAGAGAGAGAGGGGGAAAGCAGGCTCCCCGCTGAGCAGAGAGCCCGATGTGGGGCTCCATCCCAGGACCCTGAAATCATGACCTGAGCCGAAGGCAGAGGCCTAAACCACTGAGCCACCCAGGAGACCCCATATCTGGTAATTTTTAACCAACGTGGATTTGCTGCATCAAATAGTTCCTTCTTCTTCAAATATAAATATATAAATATATTGATCAAGTCACTCGCATGTCTTAGGAGAATGTCATACCATTAGTAGCAAACTTGAAATCTTGGCCATTGGTTTTGATTAGATATGGTTAGGTTTTTGTAATTTTAAAAATCCCTCCAGCCCTTGGTTCTGTCTGACCTGATTGCTTTCAGCTGTTTCTGCAACAAAAATGTCCCGGCAGGGAAAACTCTCATTGTTTACAGTGGCGCCCCCTTCTGAACACTTTGTTAATAAAAAGCTTTTTTTTTTTTTTTTCGGGCTATGGTAAATGTGGAACAACAATGAGGTATTTCAAAGAGGTGAACCACAGATAAATTTCTCTAAAGGTGGGGTGAGGTTTACTCAAAAAGGAACTTGACAAGGCTTTTAAAGATATCGACAATCATTATAACATAACGTGACTGATTGTTACTGTGTGCTTAAGTGGGCCAACACTTGTTGGCTTCCAAGATAAACTAACATAGTTGAGATGGTTCTAGCGGCCTTCTAGCACAGGGTCTCATGAGGCAGGGATTCTAGCCACTGGCTGTGCAAGGCATGAGGCCTGTTAGTGATTTTATTTTTTCCTCTGCAGAATGGGTCTTTCTACATTCCAGGTCCTTTCTACCCCAATAAATAAAGCAGCGATTCTCTCAATGAGTTGAACTATTGGTTTAAACAGCCAACTGTCTCTTTAAAAGGACTTTTGATTAAATTCCTTTAAAAAAAGTCCTTTCAAAAAAATCTTTTTTTTTCTATTTTTTATTTTTAAATCCCATATGTTTACTCTGATCGTGGAACTTTGTCATTTTGACCTTCTCTGCTGATTAGAATATTCTTCATCATCAGCACCTACTGCTCTCCTCTCCTGGTGGTCTCTCCGGAAGGGGTCTTCTCTAGGTCTTCTAGCAGGAGATGGGCACTTCCCCTCTACCCATGTTTCCAGACCAGCCTTACCTATCCTGCAGGGTCAGGTCGGCCTGGCTTTTGGTCTGTTGTTCTCTTCTGAGTCATTAGTTTTTCATAGATACCGTGCTTTGCATTTGTCAGGACTTACCCTGGACTATCAAAACCCTTTTCTGGTGCCAGTGAATCCTAAAAAACAGTCGTGATGAGAGAACCAGGAACTCGAACAGATCATATTTATCCTGAATGTTCTGTCCAAAATGAAAAATACATTTCTGAGGAGCCTCAAGACCTCTGAGAAGGGAAGTTTCACCAACTCTGTTATGTAGGGGCATCAATTCCGATTCTGTGTCAATTTTTTTACTTTCCCAGCTAGTAATTCTCTACCTCAGATAGCCCACTCTCTACCGTTTCCTCTCTCAAAGGCAGTTGCTCTTACAGTCTGCACATGGCACTTGGGGCCTGCTGGTCGTTGGCTACTGCCCTCTCTACCTTGGGTCTAACAGCTGCGGGGCATCAAGATGAGAACGTCTCTTGTTCTAAGACTTAATAGAGTTTGGGACACATGGGAAGCAATAATCACTTTTGTTGTTGATCCAAGTGTTCAAACATTCTTAATTATTTTAGTACCACAGTTTACTTGTTCTAAGATTTGTCCTCCACCCCCATGTTAATATCTCTTAAAGTGGAACTCACCTTGCACTTGATGACATATCCTAGTTTAACTGACAGCATTTCTCTTTCTTAGTCGTACATAAACTATATTGCATCTTACCCTTGATAAAAGCTAGGATGCAATTAAATACTCTATTATGGTTACGATTCTGATATTTGAAATCCTCCGGTAACACCCTCTGCCGCCACAGTGTAGTACCTCACTTCCTCGGCATAGTATACAAACCATCTCACCCCAGTGTTAACCCCAGATCTCAGCCTCCATCCCCAGGTGATGCTGCCAGATCAGCTGTCGGTTGTCATGAACTTGCTGTAGTTTCCCGAATGCACTGTGCTGCCTCCTGGCACTTTGAAACTTGACACACTCATCCTCATTCTTCACTTTGCCATTGTCTATCACCTCCCCTGAAAATCTGTTCCTAAGTGGCTTTTCCCAGGTCCAACCTACCCTTGGCAGTCTTTTATCTCCCTGTGGTAAAGCCTGTCACATTGCACCATGGACATGCCCATTGTCCCCTGTAGAAGATAAAAGGGACAGTGAGGTCCCCCAGCATTTGCAGCTCTAGTGCAGAGCCCCATGCCTGGCTTGCAGGAAATGCCAGATCACGAAGACAATTGGAGATCATGCTCTGGCTAAAACCAGCTCTTCTTTGCCTACCGCAGGATCTGGATCAATAAAGAGCAGCCAGTTATTATTGCTGTTTTTCTAGGGAATTTTTCCCCATATATTTCCCAGGTCTTTACTTTTTTTTTTTTTTTATAGCACTTTAATTCAGGCTTCAACCACTTCCTAATCAGATCAGGTGAAATCATTTCCTTCCCATACCCTCGATGTATTTCACACCTAGTAATTCTTTTTTTAAAGATCTTATTTACCCATTTGACAGACAGATCACAAGTAGGTAGAGAGGGAGGCAGAGAGAGAGGGGGAAAGCAGGCTCCCCGCTGAGCAGAGAGCCCGATGTGGGGCTCCATCCCAGGACCCTGAAATCATGACCTGAGCCGAAGGCAGAGGCCTAAACCACTGAGCCACTCAGGAGACCCCATATCTGGTAATTTTTAACCAACGTGGATTTGCTGCATCAAATAGTTCCTTCTTCTTCAAATATAAATATATAAATATATTGATCAAGTCACTCGCATGTCTTAGGAGAATGTCATACCATTAGTAGCAAACTTGAAATCTTGGCCATTGGTTTTGATTAGATATGGTTAGGTTTTTGTAATTTTAAAAATCCCTCCAGCCCTTGGTTCTGTCTGACCTGATTGCTTTCAGCTGTTTCTGCAACAAAAATGTCCCGGCAGGGAAAACTCTCATTGTTTACAGTGGCGCCCCCTTCTGAACACTTTGTTAATAAAAAGCTTTTTTTTTTTTTTTTTTTTTTTTTCGGGCTATGGTAAATGTGGAACAACAATGAGGTATTTCAAAGAGGTGAACCACAGATAAATTTCTCTAAAGGTGGGGTGAGGTTTACTCAAAAAGGAACTTGACAAGGCTTTTAAAGATATCGACAATCATTATAACATAACGTGACTGATTGTTACTGTGTGCTTAAGTGGGCCAACACTTGTTGGCTTCCAAGATAAACTAACATAGTTGAGATGGTTCTAGCGGCCTTCTAGCACAGGGTCTCATGAGGCAGGGATTCTAGCCACTGGCTGTGCAAGGCATGAGGCCTGTTAGTGATTTTATTTTTTCCTCTGCAGAATGGGTCTTTCTACATTCCAGGTCCTTTCTACCCCAATAAATAAAGCAGCGATTCTCTCAATGAGTTGAACTATTGGTTTAAACAGCCAACTGTCTCTTTAAAAGGACTTTTGATTAAATTCCTTTAAAAAAAGTCCTTTCAAAAAAATCTTTTTTTTTCTATTTTTTATTTTTAAATCCCATATGTTTACTCTGATCGTGGAACTTTGTCATTTTGACCTTCTCTGCTGATTAAAATATTCTTCATCATCAGCACCTACTGCTCTCCTCTCCTGGTGGTCTCTCCGGAAGGGGTCTTCTCTAGGTCTTCTAGCAGGAGATGGGCACTTCCCCTCTACCCATGTTTCCAGACCAGCCTTACCTATCCTGCAGGGTCAGGTCGGCCTGGCTTTTGGTCTGTTGTTCTCTTCTGAGTCGTTAGTTTTTCATAGATACCGTGCTTTGCATTTGTCAGGACTTACCCTGGACTATCAAAACCCTTTTCTGGTGCCAGTGAATCCTAAAAAACAGTCGTGATGAGAGAACCAGGAACTCGAACAGATCATATTTATCCTGAATGTTCTGTCCAAAATGAAAAATACATTTCTGAGGAGCCTCAAGACCTCTGAGAAGGGAAGTTTCACCAACTCTGTTATGTAGGGGCATCAATTCCGTTTCTGTGTCAATTTTTTTACTTTCCCAGCTAGTAATTCTCTACCTCAGATAGCCCACTCTCTACCGTTTCCTCTCTCAAAGGCAGTTGCTCTTACAGTCTGCACATGGCACTTGGGGCCTGCTGGTCGTTGGCTACTGCCCTCTCTACCTTGGGTCTAACAGCTGCGGGGCATCAAGATGAGAACGTCTCTTGTTCTAAGACTTAATAGAGTTTGGGACACATGGGAAGCAATAATCACTTTTGTTGTTGATCCAAGTGTTCAAACATTCTTAATTATTTTAGTACCACAGTTTACTTGTTCTAAGATTTGTCCTCCACCCCCATGTTAATATCTCTTAAAGTGGAACTCACCTTGCACTTGATGACATATCCTAGTTTAACTGACAGCATTTCTCTTTCTTAGTCGTACATAAACTATATTGCATCTTACCCTTGATAAAAGCTAGGATGCAATTAAATACTCTATTATGGTTACGATTCTGATATTTGAAATCCTCCGGTAACACCCTCTGCCGCCACAGTGTAGTACCTCACTTCCTCGGCATAGTATACAAACCATCTCACCCCAGTGTTAACCCCAGATCTCAGCCTCCATCCCCAGGTGATGCTGCCAGATCAGCTGTCGGTTGTCATGAACTTGCTGTAGTTTCCCGAATGCACTGTGCTGCCTCCTGGCACTTTGAAACTTGACACACTCATCCTCATTCTTCACTTTGCCATTGTCTATCACCTCCCCTGAAAATCTGTTCCTAAGTGGCTTTTCCCAGGTCCAACCTACCCTTGGCAGTCTTTTATCTCCCTGTGGTAAAGCCTGTCACATTGCACCATGGACATGCCCATTGTCCCCTGTAGAAGATAAAAGGGACAGTGAGGTCCCCCAGCATTTGCAGCTCTAGTGCAGAGCCCCATGCCTGGCTTGCAGGAAATGCCAGATCACGAAGACAATTGGAGATCATGCTCTGGCTAAAACCAGCTCTTCTTTGCCTACCGCAGGATCTGGATCAATAAAGAGCAGCCAGTTATTATTGCTGTTTTTCTAGGGAATTTTTCCCCATATATTTCCCAGGTCTTTACTTTTTTTTTTTTTTTATAGCACTTTAATTCAGGCTTCAACCACTTCCTAATCAGATCAGGTGAAATCATTTCCTTCCCATACCCTCGATGTATTTCACACCTAGTAATTCTTTTTTTAAAGATCTTATTTACCCATTTGACAGACAGATCACAAGTAGGTAGAGAGGGAGGCAGAGAGAGAGGGGGAAAGCAGGCTCCCCGCTGAGCAGAGAGCCCGATGTGGGGCTCCATCCCAGGACCCTGAAATCATGACCTGAGCCGAAGGCAGAGGCCTAAACCACTGAGCCACCCAGGAGACCCCATATCTGGTAATTTTTAACCAACGTGGATTTGCTGCATCAAATAGTTCCTTCTTCTTCAAATATAAATATATAAATATATTGATCAAGTCACTCGCATGTCTTAGGAGAATGTCATACCATTAGTAGCAAACTTGAAATCTTGGCCATTGGTTTTGATTAGATATGGTTAGGTTTTTGTAATTTTAAAAATCCCTCCAGCCCTTGGTTCTGTCTGACCTGATTGCTTTCAGCTGTTTCTGCAACAAAAATGTCCCGGCAGGGAAAACTCTCATTGTTTACAGTGGCGCCCCCTTCTGAACACTTTGTTAATAAAAAGCTTTTTTTTTTTTTTTTCGGGCTATGGTAAATGTGGAACAACAATGAGGTATTTCAAAGAGGTGAACCACAGATAAATTTCTCTAAAGGTGGGGTGAGGTTTACTCAAAAAGGAACTTGACAAGGCTTTTAAAGATATCGACAATCATTATAACATAACGTGACTGATTGTTACTGTGTGCTTAAGTGGGCCAACACTTGTTGGCTTCCAAGATAAACTAACATAGTTGAGATGGTTCTAGCGGCCTTCTAGCACAGGGTCTCATGAGGCAGGGATTCTAGCCACTGGCTGTGCAAGGCATGAGGCCTGTTAGTGATTTTATTTTTTCCTCTGCAGAATGGGTCTTTCTACATTCCAGGTCCTTTCTACCCCAATAAATAAAGCAGCGATTCTCTCAATGAGTTGAACTATTGGTTTAAACAGCCAACTGTCTCTTTAAAAGGACTTTTGATTAAATTCCTTTAAAAAAAGTCCTTTCAAAAAAATCTTTTTTTTTCTATTTTTTATTTTTAAATCCCATATGTTTACTCTGATCGTGGAACTTTGTCATTTTGACCTTCTCTGCTGATTAGAATATTCTTCATCATCAGCACCTACTGCTCTCCTCTCCTGGTGGTCTCTCCGGAAGGGGTCTTCTCTAGGTCTTCTAGCAGGAGATGGGCACTTCCCCTCTACCCATGTTTCCAGACCAGCCTTACCTATCCTGCAGGGTCAGGTCGGCCTGGCTTTTGGTCTGTTGTTCTCTTCTGAGTCGTTAGTTTTTCATAGATACCGTGCTTTGCATTTGTCAGGACTTACCCTGGACTATCAAAACCCTTTTCTGGTGCCAGTGAATCCTAAAAAACAGTCGTGATGAGAGAACCAGGAACTCGAACAGATCATATTTATCCTGAATGTTCTGTCCAAAATGAAAAATACATTTCTGAGGAGCCTCAAGACCTCTGAGAAGGGAAGTTTCACCAACTCTGTTATGTAGGGGCATCAATTCCGTTTCTGTGTCAATTTTTTTACTTTCCCAGCTAGTAATTCTCTACCTCAGATAGCCCACTCTCTACCGTTTCCTCTCTCAAAGGCAGTTGCTCTTACAGTCTGCACATGGCACTTGGGGCCTGCTGGTCGTTGGCTACTGCCCTCTCTACCTTGGGTCTAACAGCTGCGGGGCATCAAGATGAGAACGTCTCTTGTTCTAAGACTTAATAGAGTTTGGGACACATGGGAAGCAATAATCACTTTTGTTGTTGATCCAAGTGTTCAAACATTCTTAATTATTTTAGTACCACAGTTTACTTGTTCTAAGATTTGTCCTCCACCCCCATGTTAATATCTCTTAAAGTGGAACTCACCTTGCACTTGATGACATATCCTAGTTTAACTGACAGCATTTCTCTTTCTTAGTCGTACATAAACTATATTGCATCTTACCCTTGATAAAAGCTAGGATGCAATTAAATACTCTATTATGGTTACGATTCTGATATTTGAAATCCTCCGGTAACACCCTCTGCCGCCACAGTGTAGTACCTCACTTCCTCGGCATAGTATACAAACCATCTCACCCCAGTGTTAACCCCAGATCTCAGCCTCCATCCCCAGGTGATGCTGCCAGATCAGCTGTCGGTTGTCATGAACTTGCTGTAGTTTCCCGAATGCACTGTGCTGCCTCCTGGCACTTTGAAACTTGACACACTCATCCTCATTCTTCACTTTGCCATTGTCTATCACCTCCCCTGAAAATCTGTTCCTAAGTGGCTTTTCCCAGGTCCAACCTACCCTTGGCAGTCTTTTATCTCCCTGTGGTAAAGCCTGTCACATTGCACCATGGACATGCCCATTGTCCCCTGTAGAAGATAAAAGGGACAGTGAGGTCCCCCAGCATTTGCAGCTCTAGTGCAGAGCCCCATGCCTGGCTTGCAGGAAATGCCAGATCACGAAGACAATTGGAGATCATGCTCTGGCTAAAACCAGCTCTTCTTTGCCTACCGCAGGATCTGGATCAATAAAGAGCAGCCAGTTATTATTGCTGTTTTTCTAGGGAATTTTTCCCCATATATTTCCCAGGTCTTTACTTTTTTTTTTTTTTTATAGCACTTTAATTCAGGCTTCAACCACTTCCTAATCAGATCAGGTGAAATCATTTCCTTCCCATACCCTCGATGTATTTCACACCTAGTAATTCTTTTTTTAAAGATCTTATTTACCCATTTGACAGACAGATCACAAGTAGGTAGAGAGGGAGGCAGAGAGAGAGGGGGAAAGCAGGCTCCCCGCTGAGCAGAGAGCCCGATGTGGGGCTCCATCCCAGGACCCTGAAATCATGACCTGAGCCGAAGGCAGAGGCCTAAACCACTGAGCCACCCAGGAGACCCCATATCTGGTAATTTTTAACCAACGTGGATTTGCTGCATCAAATAGTTCCTTCTTCTTCAAATATAAATATATAAATATATTGATCAAGTCACTCGCATGTCTTAGGAGAATGTCATACCATTAGTAGCAAACTTGAAATCTTGGCCATTGGTTTTGATTAGATATGGTTAGGTTTTTGTAATTTTAAAAATCCCTCCAGCCCTTGGTTCTGTCTGACCTGATTGCTTTCAGCTGTTTCTGCAACAAAAATGTCCCGGCAGGGAAAACTCTCATTGTTTACAGTGGCGCCCCCTTCTGAACACTTTGTTAATAAAAAGCTTTTTTTTTTTTTTTTCGGGCTATGGTAAATGTGGAACAACAATGAGGTATTTCAAAGAGGTGAACCACAGATAAATTTCTCTAAAGGTGGGGTGAGGTTTACTCAAAAAGGAACTTGACAAGGCTTTTAAAGATATCGACAATCATTATAACATAACGTGACTGATTGTTACTGTGTGCTTAAGTGGGCCAACACTTGTTGGCTTCCAAGATAAACTAACATAGTTGAGATGGTTCTAGCGGCCTTCTAGCACAGGGTCTCATGAGGCAGGGATTCTAGCCACTGGCTGTGCAAGGCATGAGGCCTGTTAGTGATTTTATTTTTTCCTCTGCAGAATGGGTCTTTCTACATTCCAGGTCCTTTCTACCCCAATAAATAAAGCAGCGATTCTCTCAATGAGTTGAACTATTGGTTTAAACAGCCAACTGTCTCTTTAAAAGGACTTTTGATTAAATTCCTTTAAAAAAAGTCCTTTCAAAAAAATCTTTTTTTTTCTATTTTTTATTTTTAAATCCCATATGTTTACTCTGATCGTGGAACTTTGTCATTTTGACCTTCTCTGCTGATTAAAATATTCTTCATCATCAGCACCTACTGCTCTCCTCTCCTGGTGGTCTCTCCGGAAGGGGTCTTCTCTAGGTCTTCTAGCAGGAGATGGGCACTTCCCCTCTACCCATGTTTCCAGACCAGCCTTACCTATCCTGCAGGGTCAGGTCGGCCTGGCTTTTGGTCTGTTGTTCTCTTCTGAGTCATTAGTTTTTCATAGATACCGTGCTTTGCATTTGTCAGGACTTACCCTGGACTATCAAAACCCTTTTCTGGTGCCAGTGAATCCTAAAAAACAGTCGTGATGAGAGAACCAGGAACTCGAACAGATCATATTTATCCTGAATGTTCTGTCCAAAATGAAAAATACATTTCTGAGGAGCCTCAAGACCTCTGAGAAGGGAAGTTTCACCAACTCTGTTATGTAGGGGCATCAATTCCGATTCTGTGTCAATTTTTTTACTTTCCCAGCTAGTAATTCTCTACCTCAGATAGCCCACTCTCTACCGTTTCCTCTCTCAAAGGCAGTTGCTCTTACAGTCTGCACATGGCACTTGGGGCCTGCTGGTCGTTGGCTACTGCCCTCTCTACCTTGGGTCTAACAGCTGCGGGGCATCAAGATGAGAACGTCTCTTGTTCTAAGACTTAATAGAGTTTGGGACACATGGGAAGCAATAATCACTTTTGTTGTTGATCCAAGTGTTCAAACATTCTTAATTATTTTAGTACCACAGTTTACTTGTTCTAAGATTTGTCCTCCACCCCCATGTTAATATCTCTTAAAGTGGAACTCACCTTGCACTTGATGACATATCCTAGTTTAACTGACAGCATTTCTCTTTCTTAGTCGTACATAAACTATATTGCATCTTACCCTTGATAAAAGCTAGGATGCAATTAAATACTCTATTATGGTTACGATTCTGATATTTGAAATCCTCCGGTAACACCCTCTGCCGCCACAGTGTAGTACCTCACTTCCTCGGCATAGTATACAAACCATCTCACCCCAGTGTTAACCCCAGATCTCAGCCTCCATCCCCAGGTGATGCTGCCAGATCAGCTGTCGGTTGTCATGAACTTGCTGTAGTTTCCCGAATGCACTGTGCTGCCTCCTGGCACTTTGAAACTTGACACACTCATCCTCATTCTTCACTTTGCCATTGTCTATCACCTCCCCTGAAAATCTGTTCCTAAGTGGCTTTTCCCAGGTCCAACCTACCCTTGGCAGTCTTTTATCTCCCTGTGGTAAAGCCTGTCACATTGCACCATGGACATGCCCATTGTCCCCTGTAGAAGATAAAAGGGACAGTGAGGTCCCCCAGCATTTGCAGCTCTAGTGCAGAGCCCCATGCCTGGCTTGCAGGAAATGCCAGATCACGAAGACAATTGGAGATCATGCTCTGGCTAAAACCAGCTCTTCTTTGCCTACCGCAGGATCTGGATCAATAAAGAGCAGCCAGTTATTATTGCTGTTTTTCTAGGGAATTTTTCCCCATATATTTCCCAGGTCTTTACTTTTTTTTTTTTTTTATAGCACTTTAATTCAGGCTTCAACCACTTCCTAATCAGATCAGGTGAAATCATTTCCTTCCCATACCCTCGATGTATTTCACACCTAGTAATTCTTTTTTTAAAGATCTTATTTACCCATTTGACAGACAGATCACAAGTAGGTAGAGAGGGAGGCAGAGAGAGAGGGGGAAAGCAGGCTCCCCGCTGAGCAGAGAGCCCGATGTGGGGCTCCATCCCAGGACCCTGAAATCATGACCTGAGCCGAAGGCAGAGGCCTAAACCACTGAGCCACTCAGGAGACCCCATATCTGGTAATTTTTAACCAACGTGGATTTGCTGCATCAAATAGTTCCTTCTTCTTCAAATATAAATATATAAATATATTGATCAAGTCACTCGCATGTCTTAGGAGAATGTCATACCATTAGTAGCAAACTTGAAATCTTGGCCATTGGTTTTGATTAGATATGGTTAGGTTTTTGTAATTTTAAAAATCCCTCCAGCCCTTGGTTCTGTCTGACCTGATTGCTTTCAGCTGTTTCTGCAACAAAAATGTCCCGGCAGGGAAAACTCTCATTGTTTACAGTGGCGCCCCCTTCTGAACACTTTGTTAATAAAAAGCTTTTTTTTTTTTTTTTTTTTTTTTTCGGGCTATGGTAAATGTGGAACAACAATGAGGTATTTCAAAGAGGTGAACCACAGATAAATTTCTCTAAAGGTGGGGTGAGGTTTACTCAAAAAGGAACTTGACAAGGCTTTTAAAGATATCGACAATCATTATAACATAACGTGACTGATTGTTACTGTGTGCTTAAGTGGGCCAACACTTGTTGGCTTCCAAGATAAACTAACATAGTTGAGATGGTTCTAGCGGCCTTCTAGCACAGGGTCTCATGAGGCAGGGATTCTAGCCACTGGCTGTGCAAGGCATGAGGCCTGTTAGTGATTTTATTTTTTCCTCTGCAGAATGGGTCTTTCTACATTCCAGGTCCTTTCTACCCCAATAAATAAAGCAGCGATTCTCTCAATGAGTTGAACTATTGGTTTAAACAGCCAACTGTCTCTTTAAAAGGACTTTTGATTAAATTCCTTTAAAAAAAGTCCTTTCAAAAAAATCTTTTTTTTTCTATTTTTTATTTTTAAATCCCATATGTTTACTCTGATCGTGGAACTTTGTCATTTTGACCTTCTCTGCTGATTAAAATATTCTTCATCATCAGCACCTACTGCTCTCCTCTCCTGGTGGTCTCTCCGGAAGGGGTCTTCTCTAGGTCTTCTAGCAGGAGATGGGCACTTCCCCTCTACCCATGTTTCCAGACCAGCCTTACCTATCCTGCAGGGTCAGGTCGGCCTGGCTTTTGGTCTGTTGTTCTCTTCTGAGTCGTTAGTTTTTCATAGATACCGTGCTTTGCATTTGTCAGGACTTACCCTGGACTATCAAAACCCTTTTCTGGTGCCAGTGAATCCTAAAAAACAGTCGTGATGAGAGAACCAGGAACTCTAACAGATCATATTTATCCTGAATGTTCTGTCCAAAATGAAAAATACATTTCTGAGGAGCCTCAAGACCTCTGAGAAGGGAAGTTTCACCAACTCTGTTATGTAGGGGCATCAATTCCGTTTCTGTGTCAATTTTTTTACTTTCCCAGCTAGTAATTCTCTACCTCAGATAGCCCACTCTCTACCGTTTCCTCTCTCAAAGGCAGTTGCTCTTACAGTCTGCACATGGCACTTGGGGCCTGCTGGTCGTTGGCTACTGCCCTCTCTACCTTGGGTCTAACAGCTGCGGGGCATCAAGATGAGAACGTCTCTTGTTCTAAGACTTAATAGAGTTTGGGACACATGGGAAGCAATAATCACTTTTGTTGTTGATCCAAGTGTTCAAACATTCTTAATTATTTTAGTACCACAGTTTACTTGTTCTAAGATTTGTCCTCCACCCCCATGTTAATATCTCTTAAAGTGGAACTCACCTTGCACTTGATGACATATCCTAGTTTAACTGACAGCATTTCTCTTTCTTAGTCGTACATAAACTATATTGCATCTTACCCTTGATAAAAGCTAGGATGCAATTAAATACTCTATTATGGTTACGATTCTGATATTTGAAATCCTCCGGTAACACCCTCTGCCGCCACAGTGTAGTACCTCACTTCCTCGGCATAGTATACAAACCATCTCACCCCAGTGTTAACCCCAGATCTCAGCCTCCATCCCCAGGTGATGCTGCCAGATCAGCTGTCGGTTGTCATGAACTTGCTGTAGTTTCCCGAATGCACTGTGCTGCCTCCTGGCACTTTGAAACTTGACACACTCATCCTCATTCTTCACTTTGCCATTGTCTATCACCTCCCCTGAAAATCTGTTCCTAAGTGGCTTTTCCCAGGTCCAACCTACCCTTGGCAGTCTTTTATCTCCCTGTGGTAAAGCCTGTCACATTGCACCATGGACATGCCCATTGTCCCCTGTAGAAGATAAAAGGGACAGTGAGGTCCCCCAGCATTTGCAGCTCTAGTGCAGAGCCCCATGCCTGGCTTGCAGGAAATGCCAGATCACGAAGACAATTGGAGATCATGCTCTGGCTAAAACCAGCTCTTCTTTGCCTACCGCAGGATCTGGATCAATAAAGAGCAGCCAGTTATTATTGCTGTTTTTCTAGGGAATTTTTCCCCATATATTTCCCAGGTCTTTACTTTTTTTTTTTTTTTATAGCACTTTAATTCAGGCTTCAACCACTTCCTAATCAGATCAGGTGAAATCATTTCCTTCCCATACCCTCGATGTATTTCACACCTAGTAATTCTTTTTTTAAAGATCTTATTTACCCATTTGACAGACAGATCACAAGTAGGTAGAGAGGGAGGCAGAGAGAGAGGGGGAAAGCAGGCTCCCCGCTGAGCAGAGAGCCCGATGTGGGGCTCCATCCCAGGACCCTGAAATCATGACCTGAGCCGAAGGCAGAGGCCTAAACCACTGAGCCACCCAGGAGACCCCATATCTGGTAATTTTTAACCAACGTGGATTTGCTGCATCAAATAGTTCCTTCTTCTTCAAATATAAATATATAAATATATTGATCAAGTCACTCGCATGTCTTAGGAGAATGTCATACCATTAGTAGCAAACTTGAAATCTTGGCCATTGGTTTTGATTAGATATGGTTAGGTTTTTGTAATTTTAAAAATCCCTCCAGCCCTTGGTTCTGTCTGACCTGATTGCTTTCAGCTGTTTCTGCAACAAAAATGTCCCGGCAGGGAAAACTCTCATTGTTTACAGTGGCGCCCCCTTCTGAACACTTTGTTAATAAAAAGCTTTTTTTTTTTTTTTTCGGGCTATGGTAAATGTGGAACAACAATGAGGTATTTCAAAGAGGTGAACCACAGATAAATTTCTCTAAAGGTGGGGTGAGGTTTACTCAAAAAGGAACTTGACAAGGCTTTTAAAGATATCGACAATCATTATAACATAACGTGACTGATTGTTACTGTGTGCTTAAGTGGGCCAACACTTGTTGGCTTCCAAGATAAACTAACATAGTTGAGATGGTTCTAGCGGCCTTCTAGCACAGGGTCTCATGAGGCAGGGATTCTAGCCACTGGCTGTGCAAGGCATGAGGCCTGTTAGTGATTTTATTTTTTCCTCTGCAGAATGGGTCTTTCTACATTCCAGGTCCTTTCTACCCCAATAAATAAAGCAGCGATTCTCTCAATGAGTTGAACTATTGGTTTAAACAGCCAACTGTCTCTTTAAAAGGACTTTTGATTAAATTCCTTTAAAAAAAGTCCTTTCAAAAAAATCTTTTTTTTTCTATTTTTTATTTTTAAATCCCATATGTTTACTCTGATCGTGGAACTTTGTCATTTTGACCTTCTCTGCTGATTAGAATATTCTTCATCATCAGCACCTACTGCTCTCCTCTCCTGGTGGTCTCTCCGGAAGGGGTCTTCTCTAGGTCTTCTAGCAGGAGATGGGCACTTCCCCTCTACCCATGTTTCCAGACCAGCCTTACCTATCCTGCAGGGTCAGGTCGGCCTGGCTTTTGGTCTGTTGTTCTCTTCTGAGTCGTTAGTTTTTCATAGATACCGTGCTTTGCATTTGTCAGGACTTACCCTGGACTATCAAAACCCTTTTCTGGTGCCAGTGAATCCTAAAAAACAGTCGTGATGAGAGAACCAGGAACTCGAACAGATCATATTTATCCTGAATGTTCTGTCCAAAATGAAAAATACATTTCTGAGGAGCCTCAAGACCTCTGAGAAGGGAAGTTTCACCAACTCTGTTATGTAGGGGCATCAATTCCGTTTCTGTGTCAATTTTTTTACTTTCCCAGCTAGTAATTCTCTACCTCAGATAGCCCACTCTCTACCGTTTCCTCTCTCAAAGGCAGTTGCTCTTACAGTCTGCACATGGCACTTGGGGCCTGCTGGTCGTTGGCTACTGCCCTCTCTACCTTGGGTCTAACAGCTGCGGGGCATCAAGATGAGAACGTCTCTTGTTCTAAGACTTAATAGAGTTTGGGACACATGGGAAGCAATAATCACTTTTGTTGTTGATCCAAGTGTTCAAACATTCTTAATTATTTTAGTACCACAGTTTACTTGTTCTAAGATTTGTCCTCCACCCCCATGTTAATATCTCTTAAAGTGGAACTCACCTTGCACTTGATGACATATCCTAGTTTAACTGACAGCATTTCTCTTTCTTAGTCGTACATAAACTATATTGCATCTTACCCTTGATAAAAGCTAGGATGCAATTAAATACTCTATTATGGTTACGATTCTGATATTTGAAATCCTCCGGTAACACCCTCTGCCGCCACAGTGTAGTACCTCACTTCCTCGGCATAGTATACAAACCATCTCACCCCAGTGTTAACCCCAGATCTCAGCCTCCATCCCCAGGTGATGCTGCCAGATCAGCTGTCGGTTGTCATGAACTTGCTGTAGTTTCCCGAATGCACTGTGCTGCCTCCTGGCACTTTGAAACTTGACACACTCATCCTCATTCTTCACTTTGCCATTGTCTATCACCTCCCCTGAAAATCTGTTCCTAAGTGGCTTTTCCCAGGTCCAACCTACCCTTGGCAGTCTTTTATCTCCCTGTGGTAAAGCCTGTCACATTGCACCATGGACATGCCCATTGTCCCCTGTAGAAGATAAAAGGGACAGTGAGGTCCCCCAGCATTTGCAGCTCTAGTGCAGAGCCCCATGCCTGGCTTGCAGGAAATGCCAGATCACGAAGACAATTGGAGATCATGCTCTGGCTAAAACCAGCTCTTCTTTGCCTACCGCAGGATCTGGATCAATAAAGAGCAGCCAGTTATTATTGCTGTTTTTCTAGGGAATTTTTCCCCATATATTTCCCAGGTCTTTACTTTTTTTTTTTTTTTATAGCACTTTAATTCAGGCTTCAACCACTTCCTAATCAGATCAGGTGAAATCATTTCCTTCCCATACCCTCGATGTATTTCACACCTAGTAATTCTTTTTTTAAAGATCTTATTTACCCATTTGACAGACAGATCACAAGTAGGTAGAGAGGGAGGCAGAGAGAGAGGGGGAAAGCAGGCTCCCCGCTGAGCAGAGAGCCCGATGTGGGGCTCCATCCCAGGACCCTGAAATCATGACCTGAGCCGAAGGCAGAGGCCTAAACCACTGAGCCACCCAGGAGACCCCATATCTGGTAATTTTTAACCAACGTGGATTTGCTGCATCAAATAGTTCCTTCTTCTTCAAATATAAATATATAAATATATTGATCAAGTCACTCGCATGTCTTAGGAGAATGTCATACCATTAGTAGCAAACTTGAAATCTTGGCCATTGGTTTTGATTAGATATGGTTAGGTTTTTGTAATTTTAAAAATCCCTCCAGCCCTTGGTTCTGTCTGACCTGATTGCTTTCAGCTGTTTCTGCAACAAAAATGTCCCGGCAGGGAAAACTCTCATTGTTTACAGTGGCGCCCCCTTCTGAACACTTTGTTAATAAAAAGCTTTTTTTTTTTTTTTTCGGGCTATGGTAAATGTGGAACAACAATGAGGTATTTCAAAGAGGTGAACCACAGATAAATTTCTCTAAAGGTGGGGTGAGGTTTACTCAAAAAGGAACTTGACAAGGCTTTTAAAGATATCGACAATCATTATAACATAACGTGACTGATTGTTACTGTGTGCTTAAGTGGGCCAACACTTGTTGGCTTCCAAGATAAACTAACATAGTTGAGATGGTTCTAGCGGCCTTCTAGCACAGGGTCTCATGAGGCAGGGATTCTAGCCACTGGCTGTGCAAGGCATGAGGCCTGTTAGTGATTTTATTTTTTCCTCTGCAGAATGGGTCTTTCTACATTCCAGGTCCTTTCTACCCCAATAAATAAAGCAGCGATTCTCTCAATGAGTTGAACTATTGGTTTAAACAGCCAACTGTCTCTTTAAAAGGACTTTTGATTAAATTCCTTTAAAAAAAGTCCTTTCAAAAAAATCTTTTTTTTTCTATTTTTTATTTTTAAATCCCATATGTTTACTCTGATCGTGGAACTTTGTCATTTTGACCTTCTCTGCTGATTAAAATATTCTTCATCATCAGCACCTACTGCTCTCCTCTCCTGGTGGTCTCTCCGGAAGGGGTCTTCTCTAGGTCTTCTAGCAGGAGATGGGCACTTCCCCTCTACCCATGTTTCCAGACCAGCCTTACCTATCCTGCAGGGTCAGGTCGGCCTGGCTTTTGGTCTGTTGTTCTCTTCTGAGTCGTTAGTTTTTCATAGATACCGTGCTTTGCATTTGTCAGGACTTACCCTGGACTATCAAAACCCTTTTCTGGTGCCAGTGAATCCTAAAAAACAGTCGTGATGAGAGAACCAGGAACTCTAACAGATCATATTTATCCTGAATGTTCTGTCCAAAATGAAAAATACATTTCTGAGGAGCCTCAAGACCTCTGAGAAGGGAAGTTTCACCAACTCTGTTATGTAGGGGCATCAATTCCGTTTCTGTGTCAATTTTTTTACTTTCCCAGCTAGTAATTCTCTACCTCAGATAGCCCACTCTCTACCGTTTCCTCTCTCAAAGGCAGTTGCTCTTACAGTCTGCACATGGCACTTGGGGCCTGCTGGTCGTTGGCTACTGCCCTCTCTACCTTGGGTCTAACAGCTGCGGGGCATCAAGATGAGAACGTCTCTTGTTCTAAGACTTAATAGAGTTTGGGACACATGGGAAGCAATAATCACTTTTGTTGTTGATCCAAGTGTTCAAACATTCTTAATTATTTTAGTACCACAGTTTACTTGTTCTAAGATTTGTCCTCCACCCCCATGTTAATATCTCTTAAAGTGGAACTCACCTTGCACTTGATGACATATCCTAGTTTAACTGACAGCATTTCTCTTTCTTAGTCGTACATAAACTATATTGCATCTTACCCTTGATAAAAGCTAGGATGCAATTAAATACTCTATTATGGTTACGATTCTGATATTTGAAATCCTCCGGTAACACCCTCTGCCGCCACAGTGTAGTACCTCACTTCCTCGGCATAGTATACAAACCATCTCACCCCAGTGTTAACCCCAGATCTCAGCCTCCATCCCCAGGTGATGCTGCCAGATCAGCTGTCGGTTGTCATGAACTTGCTGTAGTTTCCCGAATGCACTGTGCTGCCTCCTGGCACTTTGAAACTTGACACACTCATCCTCATTCTTCACTTTGCCATTGTCTATCACCTCCCCTGAAAATCTGTTCCTAAGTGGCTTTTCCCAGGTCCAACCTACCCTTGGCAGTCTTTTATCTCCCTGTGGTAAAGCCTGTCACATTGCACCATGGACATGCCCATTGTCCCCTGTAGAAGATAAAAGGGACAGTGAGGTCCCCCAGCATTTGCAGCTCTAGTGCAGAGCCCCATGCCTGGCTTGCAGGAAATGCCAGATCACGAAGACAATTGGAGATCATGCTCTGGCTAAAACCAGCTCTTCTTTGCCTACCGCAGGATCTGGATCAATAAAGAGCAGCCAGTTATTATTGCTGTTTTTCTAGGGAATTTTTCCCCATATATTTCCCAGGTCTTTACTTTTTTTTTTTTTTTATAGCACTTTAATTCAGGCTTCAACCACTTCCTAATCAGATCAGGTGAAATCATTTCCTTCCCATACCCTCGATGTATTTCACACCTAGTAATTCTTTTTTTAAAGATCTTATTTACCCATTTGACAGACAGATCACAAGTAGGTAGAGAGGGAGGCAGAGAGAGAGGGGGAAAGCAGGCTCCCCGCTGAGCAGAGAGCCCGATGTGGGGCTCCATCCCAGGACCCTGAAATCATGACCTGAGCCGAAGGCAGAGGCCTAAACCACTGAGCCACCCAGGAGACCCCATATCTGGTAATTTTTAACCAACGTGGATTTGCTGCATCAAATAGTTCCTTCTTCTTCAAATATAAATATATAAATATATTGATCAAGTCACTCGCATGTCTTAGGAGAATGTCATACCATTAGTAGCAAACTTGAAATCTTGGCCATTGGTTTTGATTAGATATGGTTAGGTTTTTGTAATTTTAAAAATCCCTCCAGCCCTTGGTTCTGTCTGACCTGATTGCTTTCAGCTGTTTCTGCAACAAAAATGTCCCGGCAGGGAAAACTCTCATTGTTTACAGTGGCGCCCCCTTCTGAACACTTTGTTAATAAAAAGCTTTTTTTTTTTTTTTTCGGGCTATGGTAAATGTGGAACAACAATGAGGTATTTCAAAGAGGTGAACCACAGATAAATTTCTCTAAAGGTGGGGTGAGGTTTACTCAAAAAGGAACTTGACAAGGCTTTTAAAGATATCGACAATCATTATAACATAACGTGACTGATTGTTACTGTGTGCTTAAGTGGGCCAACACTTGTTGGCTTCCAAGATAAACTAACATAGTTGAGATGGTTCTAGCGGCCTTCTAGCACAGGGTCTCATGAGGCAGGGATTCTAGCCACTGGCTGTGCAAGGCATGAGGCCTGTTAGTGATTTTATTTTTTCCTCTGCAGAATGGGTCTTTCTACATTCCAGGTCCTTTCTACCCCAATAAATAAAGCAGCGATTCTCTCAATGAGTTGAACTATTGGTTTAAACAGCCAACTGTCTCTTTAAAAGGACTTTTGATTAAATTCCTTTAAAAAAAGTCCTTTCAAAAAAATCTTTTTTTTTCTATTTTTTATTTTTAAATCCCATATGTTTACTCTGATCGTGGAACTTTGTCATTTTGACCTTCTCTGCTGATTAGAATATTCTTCATCATCAGCACCTACTGCTCTCCTCTCCTGGTGGTCTCTCCGGAAGGGGTCTTCTCTAGGTCTTCTAGCAGGAGATGGGCACTTCCCCTCTACCCATGTTTCCAGACCAGCCTTACCTATCCTGCAGGGTCAGGTCGGCCTGGCTTTTGGTCTGTTGTTCTCTTCTGAGTCATTAGTTTTTCATAGATACCGTGCTTTGCATTTGTCAGGACTTACCCTGGACTATCAAAACCCTTTTCTGGTGCCAGTGAATCCTAAAAAACAGTCGTGATGAGAGAACCAGGAACTCGAACAGATCATATTTATCCTGAATGTTCTGTCCAAAATGAAAAATACATTTCTGAGGAGCCTCAAGACCTCTGAGAAGGGAAGTTTCACCAACTCTGTTATGTAGGGGCATCAATTCCGATTCTGTGTCAATTTTTTTACTTTCCCAGCTAGTAATTCTCTACCTCAGATAGCCCACTCTCTACCGTTTCCTCTCTCAAAGGCAGTTGCTCTTACAGTCTGCACATGGCACTTGGGGCCTGCTGGTCGTTGGCTACTGCCCTCTCTACCTTGGGTCTAACAGCTGCGGGGCATCAAGATGAGAACGTCTCTTGTTCTAAGACTTAATAGAGTTTGGGACACATGGGAAGCAATAATCACTTTTGTTGTTGATCCAAGTGTTCAAACATTCTTAATTATTTTAGTACCACAGTTTACTTGTTCTAAGATTTGTCCTCCACCCCCATGTTAATATCTCTTAAAGTGGAACTCACCTTGCACTTGATGACATATCCTAGTTTAACTGACAGCATTTCTCTTTCTTAGTCGTACATAAACTATATTGCATCTTACCCTTGATAAAAGCTAGGATGCAATTAAATACTCTATTATGGTTACGATTCTGATATTTGAAATCCTCCGGTAACACCCTCTGCCGCCACAGTGTAGTACCTCACTTCCTCGGCATAGTATACAAACCATCTCACCCCAGTGTTAACCCCAGATCTCAGCCTCCATCCCCAGGTGATGCTGCCAGATCAGCTGTCGGTTGTCATGAACTTGCTGTAGTTTCCCGAATGCACTGTGCTGCCTCCTGGCACTTTGAAACTTGACACACTCATCCTCATTCTTCACTTTGCCATTGTCTATCACCTCCCCTGAAAATCTGTTCCTAAGTGGCTTTTCCCAGGTCCAACCTACCCTTGGCAGTCTTTTATCTCCCTGTGGTAAAGCCTGTCACATTGCACCATGGACATGCCCATTGTCCCCTGTAGAAGATAAAAGGGACAGTGAGGTCCCCCAGCATTTGCAGCTCTAGTGCAGAGCCCCATGCCTGGCTTACAGTAAATGCCAATCACGAAGACAAACGGAGATCATGCTCTGGCTAAAACCAGCTCTTCTATGCCTACCGCAGGATCTGGATCAATAAAGAGCAGCCAGTTATTATTGCTGTTTTTCTAGGGAATTTTTCCCCATATATTTCCCAGGTCTTTACTCTTTTTATAGCACTTTAATTCAGGCTTCAACCACTTCCTAGTCAGATCAGGTGAAATCATTTCCTTCCTATACCCTCGATGTATTTCACACCTAGTAATTCTTTTTTTAAAGATCTTATTTACCCATTTGACAGACAGATCACAAGTAGGTAGAGAGGGAGGCAGAGAGAGAGGGGGAAAGCAGGCTCCCCGCTGAGCAGAGAGCCCGATGTGGGGCTCCATCCCAGGACCCTGAAATCATGACCTGAGCCGAAGGCAGAGGCCTAAACCACTGAGCCACCCAGGAGACCCCATATCTGGTAATTTTTAACCAACGTGGATTTGCTGCATCAAATAGTTCCTTCTTCTTCAAATATAAATATATAAATATATTGATCAAGTCACTCGCATGTCTTAGGAGAATGTCATACCATTAGTAGCAAACTTGAAATCTTGGCCATTGGTTTTGATTTTTGTTTTGGTAGATTTGAATCGGTTTTTGTAATTTTAAAAATCCCTCCAGCACTTGGCTCTGTCTGACCTGAAGGCTTTCAGCTGTTTCTGCAACAAAAATGTCCTGGCAGCAAAAACTCTCATTGTTTACAGTGGCGCCCCCTTCTGAACACTTTGTTAATAAAAAGCTTTTTTTTTTTTTTTTTTTTTCCGGGCTATGGTAAATGTGGAACAACAATGAGGTATTTCAAAGAGGTGAACCACAGATAAATTTCTCTAAAGGTGGGGTGAGGTTTACTCAAAAAGGAACTTGACAAGGATTTTAAAGATATCGACAATCATTATAACATAACGTGACTGATTGTTACTGTGTGCTTAAATGGGCCAACACTTTTTGGCTTCCAAGATAAACTAACATAGTTGAGATGGTTCTATCGGCATTCTAGCACAGGGTCTCATGAGGCAGGGATTCTAGCCACTGGCTGTGCAAGGCATGAGGCCTGTTAGTGACTCTATTTTTTCCTCTGCAGAAAGGGTCTTTCTACATTCCAGGTCCTTTCTACCCCAATAAATAAAGCAGCGATTCTCTCAGTGAGTTGGACTATTGGTTTAAACAGCCAACTGTCTCTTTAAAAGGAATTTTGTTTAAATTCCTTTAAATAAAAGTCCTTTCAAAAAAATCTTTTTTTTTCTATTTTTATTTTTTAATCCCATATGGTTACTCTGATCGTGGAACTTTGTCATTTTGACCTTCTCTGCTGATTAAAATATTCTTCATCATCAGCACCTACTGCTCTCCTCTCCTGGTGGTCTCTCCGGAAGGGGTCTTCTCTAGGTCTTCTAGCAGGAGATGGGCACTTCCCCTCTACCCATGTTTCCAGACCAGCCTTACCTATCCTGCAGGGTCAGGTCGGCCTGGCTTTTTATCTGTTGTTCTCTTCTGAGTCCTTACTTTTTCATAGATACCGTGCTTTGCATTTGTCAGGACTTACTCTGGACTATCAAAACCCTTTTCTTGTGCCAGTGAATCCTAAGAAACAGTCGTGATGAGAGAACCAGGAACTCGAAGAGATCATATTTGTCCTGAATGTTCTGTCCAATATGAAAAATTTATTTCTGAGGAGCCTCAAGATCTCTGAGAAGGGAAATTTCACCACTCTGTCATGTAGGGGCATAAATTCCGATTCTGTGTCAATTGTCCTACCCTCACAGCTAGTAATTCTCTACCTCTGAAAGCCCACTCTCAACTGTTTCCTCTCTCAAAGGCAGTTGCTCTTAGAGTCTGCACCTGACACTTGGGGCCTGCTGGTCGTGGGCTACTGCCGTCTGTATTTTGGGTCTAACAGCTGCGGGGCATCAAGATGAGCACGTCTCTTATTCCAGGACTTAATATTGTTTGGGGCACATGGTAAGCAATAATCACCTCTTTAGTTGATCCAAGTGTTGGATCTTTCTTATTTATTCTACTACCACAATTTACTTGTTCTAAGATTTGTCCCCCCCACCATTTTAATATCTCTTAAGGTGGCTCTCACTTTGCACTTGATGACTTATCCTAGTTTAACTGACAGCATTTCTGTTTCTTAGTCGAACATAAAGTATAGTGCATCTTACCCTTGATGAAAGCTAGGATGCAATTAAATACTCTATTATGGTTATGATTCTGATATTTGAAATCCTCCGGTAGCTCCCTGTACCCCCACAGTGTAGTACCTCACCTCCTCGCCATAGTATACAAACCTTTTCACCCCCAGTGTTAACCCCGGGCCTCAGCCTCCATCCCAAGATGATGCTGCCAGATCAGCTGTCGGTTGTCATGAACTTGCTGTAGTTTTCTGAATGCACTGTGCTGCCTCCTGGCACTTTGAAACTTGACACACTCATCCTCATTCTTCGCTTTGCCCTTGTCTATCACCTCCCCTGAAAATCTGTTCCTAAGTGGCTTTTCCCAGGTCCAACCTACCCTTGGCAGTGTATTATCTCCCTGTGGTAAATCCTGTCACACTGCACCATGGACATGCCCGTTGTCCCCCTGAGAAGAGAAAAGGGACAGTGAGGGCCCCCAGCATTTGCAGCTCTAGTGCAGAGCCCCATGCCTGGCTGTCAGGAAATGCCGGAACATGAAGACAAACAGAGATCATCCTCTGGCTAAAACCAGCTATTCTATGCCTACCGCAGGATCTGGATCAATAAAGAGCAGCCAGTTATTATTGCTGTTTTTCTAGGAATTTTCCCCATATATTTCCCAGGTCTTTACACTTTTTATAGCACTTTAATTCAGGCTTCAACCATTTCCTAGTCAGATCAGGTGAAATCATTTCCTTCCTATACCCTCGATGTATTTCACACCTAGTAATACTTTTTTTAAAGATCTTATTTACCCATTTGACAGACAGACCACAAGTAGGAAGAGAGGGAGGCAGAGAGAGAGGGGGAAAGCAGGCTCCACGTTGAGCAGAGAGCCCGATGTGGTGCTCCATCCCAGGACCCTGAAATCATGACCGAGGCGAAGGCAGAGGCCTAAACCACTGAGCCACCCAGGAGCCCCCATATCTGGTAATTTTTAACCAACGTGGATTTGCTGCATCAAATAGTTCCTTCTTCTTCAAATATAAATATATAAATATATTGATCAAGTCACTCACATGTCTTAGGCGAATGTCATACCATTAGAAGCAAACTTGAAATCATGGCCATTGGTTTTGATTTTTGTTTTGGTTAGATTTGAATCGGTTTTTTTAATTTTAAAAATCCCTCCAGCCCTTGGCTCTGTCTGACCTGATTGCTTTCAGCTGTTTGTGCAACAATGATGTCCCCGCTGGGAAAACTCTCATTGTTTACAGTGGCGCCCCCTTCTGAACACTTTGTTAATAAAAAGCTTTTTTTTGTTGTTTGTTTTTCGGTTAAGGTAAATGTGGAACAACAATGAGGTATTTCAAAGAGGTGAACCACAGATAAATTTCTCTAAGGGTGGGGTGAGCGTTACTCAAAAAGGAACTTGACAAGGCTTTTAAAATATTGACAATCATTATAACATAACGTGACTGATTGTTACCGTGCTCTTAACTGGGCCAACAATTGTTGGCTTCCAAGATAGACTAACAACGTTGAGATGGTTCTAGCGGCCATCTAGCACAGGGTCTCATGAGGCAGGGATTCTAGCCACTGGCTTTGCAAGGCATGAGGCCTTTTAGTGATTCTATTTTTTCCTCTGCAGAATGGGTCTTTCTACCTTCCAGGTCCTTTCTACCCCAATAAATAAAGCAGCGATTCTCTCAATGAGTTGTACTATTGGTTTAAACACCCAACTGTCTCTTTAAAAGGACTTTGGTTTAAATTCCTTTAAGAAAATGTCTTTTCAAAAAAAATTTTTTTTATTTTTTATTTTTATTATCATATGTTTACTCTGATCGTGGAACTTTGTCATTTTGACCTTCTCTGCTGATTATTCTCATCATCAGCACCTACTGCTCTCCTCTCCTGGTGGTCTCTCCGGAAGGGGTCTTCTCTAGGTCTTCTAGCAGGTGATGGGCACTTCCCGTCTACCCATGTTTCCAGACCAGCCTTACCTATCCTGCAGGGTCAGGTCGGCCTGGCTTTTTATCTGTTGTTCTCTTCTGAGTCGTTACTTTTTTATAGATACCGTGCTTTGCATTTGTCAGGACTTACCCTGGACTATCAAAACCCTTTTCTGGTGCCAGTGAATCCTAAGAAACAGTCGTGATGAGAGAACCAGGAACTCGAACAGATCATATTTATCCTGAATGTTCTGTCCAAAATGAAAAATTCATTTCTGAGGAGCCTCAAGACCTCTGAGAAGGGAAGTTTCACCAACTCTGTCATGTAGGGGCATCAATTCCGATTCTGTGTCAATTGTCCTACTTTACCAGCTAGTAATTCTCTACCTCAGAAAGCCCACTCTCTACCATTTCCTCTCTCAAAGGCAGTTGCTCTTAGAGTCTGCACATGGCACTTGGGACCTGCTGGTCGTTGGCTACTGCCCTCTGTACCTTGGGTCTAACAGCTGCGGGGCATCAAGATGAGCACATCTCTTGTTCTAGGACGTAATATAGTTTGGGGCACATGGTAAGCAGTAATCACTTCTTTAGTTGAACCAAGTGTTGGATCTTTATTATTTATTCTACTACCACAATTTACTTGTTCTAAGATTCCCCCCCCCTTTTAATAACTCTTAAGGTGGCACTCACGTTGCACTTGATGACATATCCTTGTTTAATTGACAGCATTTCTCTTTCTTAGTCGAACATAAACTATAGTGCATCTTACCCTTGATGAAAGCTAGGATGCAATTAAATACTCTTTTATGGTTACGATTCTGATATTTGAAATCCTCCGGTAGCTCCCTGTACCCCCACAGTGTAGTACCTCACCTCCTCGCCATAGGATACAAACCTTCTCACCCCCAGTGTTAACCCCGGGCCTCAGCCTCCATCCCCAGGTGATGCTGCCAGATCAGCTGTCGGTTGTCATGAACTTGCTGTAGTTTCCTGAATGCACTGTGCTGCCTCCTGGCACTTTGAAACTTGACACACTCATCCTCATTCTTCGCTTTGCCCTTGTCTATCACCTCCCCTGAAAATCTGTTCCTAAGTGGCTTTTCCCAGGTCCAACCTACCCTTGGCAGTGTATTATCTCCCTGTGGTAAAGCCTGTCACACTGCACCATGGACATGCCCGTTGTCCCCCTGAGAAGAGAAAAGGGACAATGAGGGCCCCAAGCATTTGCAGCTCTAGTGGAGAGCCCCATGCCTGGCTTGCAGGAAATGCCAGATCATGAAGACAAACGGAGATCATCCTCTGACTAAAACCAGCTCTTCTTTGCCTACCGCAGGATCTGGATCAATAAAGAGCAGCCAGTTATTATTGCTGTTTTTCTAGGGATTTTTACCCCATATATTTCCCAGGTCTTTACTCTTTTTATAACACTTAATTCAGGCTTCAACCACTTCCTAATCAGATCAGGTGAAATCATTTCCTTCCCATACCCTCGATGTATTTCACATCCAGTAATTCTTTTTTTAAACATCTTATTTACCCATTTGACAGACAGATCACAAGTAGGTAGAGAGGGAGGCAGAGAGAGAGGGTGTAAGCAGGCTCTCCGCTCAGCAGAGAGTCCGATGTGGGGCTCCATCCCAGGACACTGAAATCATGACCTGAGACTAAACCACTGAGCCACCCAGGAGACCCCATATCTGGTAATTTTTAACCAACGTGGATTTGCTGCATCAAATAGTTCCTTCTTCTTCAAATATAAATATATAAATATATTGATCAAGTCACTTGCATGTCTTACGAGAATGTCATACCATTAGTAGCAAACTTGAAATTTTGGCCATTGGTTTTGATTTTTGTTATGGTTAGATTTGGTTCGGTTTTTGTAATTTAAAAAATCCCTCCAGCCCTTGGCTCTGTCTGACCTGATTGCTTTCAGCTGTTTCTGCAACAAAATTATCCCAGCAATAAAAACTCTCATTTTTTACAGTGGCGCCCCCTTCTGAACACTTTGTTAATAAAAAGCTTTTTTTTTTGTTTGTTTTTTTTTGTTTGTTTTTCGGCTATGGTAAATGTGGAAAAACAATGACGTATTTCAAAGAGGTGAACCACAGATAAATTTCTCTAAGGGTGGGGTGAGGGTTACTCAAAATGAACTTGACAAGGCTTTTAAAGATATCGACAATCATTATAACATAACATGACTGATTGTTACCGTGCGCTTAACTGGGCAAACACTTGTTGGCTTCAAAGAAAAACTAACATAGTTGAAATGCTTCTTGTGTCCTTATAGCACAGGGACTGATGGGGCAGGTATTCTAGCCACTGGCTGTGCAAGGCATGAGGCCTGTTAGTGATTCTATTTTTTCCTCTGCAGAATGGGTCTTTCTACATTCCAGGTCCTTTCTACCCCAACAAATAATTCGGCGATTCTCTCAGTGAGTTGTACTTTTGGTTTAAACAGACAACTGTCTCTTAAAAAGGTCTTTTGGTCAAATTCCTTTATAAAAAAAGTCCTTCCAAAAAATTTTTTTTATTTTTTATTTTTAAATCCCATATGTTTACTCTGATCATGGAACTTTGTTATTTTGACCATCTCTGCTGATTAAAATATTCTTCATCATTAGCACCTCCTACTCTCCTCTCCTGATGGTCTCTCCGGAAGGGGTCTTCTCTAGCTCTTCTAGCAGGAGATGGGCACTTCCCCTCTACCCCTGTTGCCAGACTAACCTTACCTATCCTGCAGGGTCAGGTCTGCCTGGTCCTTTATCTGTTGTTCTCCACTGAGTGGTTAGTTTTTCATAGATACCTTGCTTTGCTTTCGTCAGGATTTTCCCTGGACTATCAAAACACTTTTCTTGTGCTAGTGAAGCTTAAGAAACAGTATGGATGAGAGAACCAGGAACTCGAACAGATCATATTTATCTTGAATGTTCTGTCCAAAATGAAAAATTCATTTCTGAGGAGCCTCAAGTTTCTCTGAGAAGGGAAGTTTCACCAACTCTGTCATGTAGGGGCATCAATTCCGATTCTTGTCAATTGTCCTACTTTTCCAGCTAGTAATTCTCTACCTCAGAAAGCCCACTCTCAACCGTTTCCTCTCTCAAAGGCAGTTGCTCTTAGAGTCTGCACATGGCAATTGGGGCCTGCTGGTCATTGGCTACTGCCCTCTGTACCTTGGGTCTAACAGCGGTGGGGCATCAAGATGAGCACGTCTCTTGTTCTAGGACTTAATATAGTTTGGGGAACATGGTAAGCAATAATTACTTCTTTAGTTGATCCAAGTGTGGGACCTTTCTTATTTATTCTACTACCACAATTGACTTGTTCTAAGAGTTGTCCCCCCCCCATTTTAATATCTCTTAAGGTGGCACTCACCTTGCACTTGATGACATATCCTAGTTTAACAAACAGCATTTCTCTTTCTTAGTCGAACATAAACTATAGTGCATCTTACCCTTGATGAAAGCTAGGATGCAATTAAATACTCTATTATGGTTACGATCCTAATCCAATCCATTACTCTAACACTGACTACTACATTACCCTGTCGTTGACACTAATGTGGACTTTAAACCAATACCTGATCCTGACCGTAAACCTGACACTGGCCCTAGACTTCACCCTGACCCTGACTCAGGCAAACACCAGAAACCTAACCATGAACCTAAAAGTGACCCTGACCTGACCCTAACACTAACCCTGACACTGAATGTGAGCCTGACCCTAACTCTAACCCTAAACCTAACCCTCCCTGACACTAACACGGGCCCTGACCCGAAACCTAACACTGAACCTAACCCTAATACTAACCCCTAACATTATCCCTGACACTGACCCTAACCTGGTCTAACCCTAACCCTCAACCTACCTCTACCCTAACCCTAACCACACTTTAACCATAATCCCGAACCTCTCCCTGACCATGATCATAACCCTAACTCTGAAATTTGCCTTTGTCATTTCTTAAACTTAAACCTGACTCTGGCCTTGACCTTAACACTGACCCTAACCCAGACTGTAAACCTAACTCTGACGCAAACCGTAATCCTGAACAGAATCGTAACCCTAAAGCTAACCCTGATCCTGAACCTACTCATAAAACAGAACCTAAACATAAAAATCAGAATCGTAACCATAATAGAGTATTTAATTGCATCCTAGCTTTCATCAAGGGTAAGATGCACTATAGTTTATGTTCAACTAAGAAAGAGAAATGCTGTCAGTTAAACTAGGATATGTCATCAAGTGAGAGGTGAGTGCCACCTTAAGAAATATTAAAACCGGGGGAGGGCAAATCTTAGAAAAGTAAATTGTGGTATTAGAATAATTAAGAAAAGTTCGAACACTTGGATCAATTAAAAAAGTGATTATTGCTTACCATGTGCCCCAAACTATATTAAGTCTTAGAACAAGAGACGTGCTCATCTGATGCCTGCAGCTGTTAGACCCAAAGTACAGAGCGCAGTAGCCAACGGCCAGCAGGCCCCAGGTGCCATGTGAAGACTCTAAGAGCAACTTCCTTTGAGAGAGGAAACGGTTGAGATTGGGCTTTATGAGGTAGAGAATTATTAGCTGGGAAAGTAGGAAAATTGACACAGAATCGGAATTGATGCCCCTACATGACAGAGTTGGTGAAACTTCCCTTCTCAGAGATCTTGAGGCTCCTCGGAAATGTATTTTTCATTTTGGACAGAACATTCAGGATAAATATGATCTGTTCGAGTTCCTGGTTCTCTCATCAGAACTGTTTCTTAGGCTTCACTGGCACAAGAAAAGGGTTTTGATAGTCCAGGGTAAATCCAGAGAAAAGGAAAGCATGGTATCTATGAAAAACTAACCACTCAGAAGAGAACAACAGATAAAAGGCCAGAAGGACTTGACCCTGCAGGATTGGTAAGGCTGGTCCGGCAATAGGGGTAGAGGGGAAGTGCCCATCTCCTGCTAGAAGAGCTAGAGAAGTCCCCTTCCGGAGAGACCACCAGGAGAGGAGAGCAGTAGGTGCTGATGACGAATAATTTAATCAGCCGAGAAGGTCATAATGACAAAGTTCCACGATCAGAGTAAACATATGGGATTAAAAAATAAAAATTAAAAAAAAGATTTTTTTAAAAAGACTTTTTTTTTAAAGGAATTTAAACAAAAGTCCTTTTTAAGAGACAGTTGGCTGTTTAAACCAAAAGTACAACTCACTGAGAGAATCGCCGCATTATTTATTGGGGTCGAAAGGACCTGGAATGTAGAAAGACCCATTCTGCAGAGTAACCCTCACCCACCCTTAGAGAAATTTATCTGTGGTTAACCTCTTTGAAATACCGCATTGTTGTTGCACATTTATCATAGCCAAAAAAAAAAAAAAAAAATCTTTTTATTAACAAAGTGTTCAGAAGGGGGCGCCACTGTAAACAATGAGAGTTTTCCCTGCCTGGACGATTTTTTTGCAGAAACAGCTGAAAGCAATCAGGTCAGACAGAGCCAAGGGCTGGAGGCATTTTTAAATTACAAAAACCGAACCAAATCTAACCAAAACAAAAATCAAAAATCAAAACCAATGGCGAAGATTTCAAGTTTGCTACTAAAGGCATGACATTCTCCTAAGACATGCGAGTGACTTGATCAATATATTTATATATTTATATTTGAAGAAGGAAGTATTTGATGCAGCAAGTCCACCTTGATTAAAAATTACCAGATATGGGGTCTCCTGCGTGGCTCAGTGGTTTAGGCCTCTGCCTTTGGCTCAGGTCATGATTTCAGGGTCCTGGGATGGAGCCCCACATGGGGTTCTCTGCTGAGTGCGGAGCCTGCTTCCCCCCTCTCTCTCTGCCTGCCTCTCTACCTACTTGTGATCTGTCTGTCAAATGGGTAAATAAGATGTTTAAAAAAAGAATTACTAGATGGGAAATACATCGAGGGTATGGGAAGGAAAATGATTTCACCTGATCTGACTAGGAAGTGGTTGAAGCCTGAATTAAAGTGCTATAAAAGAGTAAAGACCTGGGAAATATATGGGGAAAAAATCCCTAGACAAACAGCAATAATAACTGGCTGCCCTTTATTGATCCAGATCCTGCGGTAGGCAAAGAAGGCTGGTTTTAGTCAGAGGATGATCTCTGTTTGTCTTCATGATCTGGCATTTCCTGCAAGCCAGGCATGGGGCTCTGCACTAGAGCTGCAAATGCTGGGGGCCCTCACTGTCCCTTTTCTCTTCTCAGGGGGACAACGGGCATGTCCATGGTGCAGTGTGACAGGCTTTACCACAGGGAGATAAAATACTGCCAAGGGTAGGTGGGAGCTGGGAAAAGCCACTTAGGAACAGATTTTCAGGGGAGGTGATAGACAAGGGCAAAGCGAAGAATGAGGATGAGTGTGTGAAGTTTTAAAGTGTCAGGAGGCAGCACAGTGCATTCGGGAAACTACAGCAAGTTCATGACAACTGACAGCTGATCTGGCAGCATCACCTGGGGATGGAGGTTGAGCCCCAGGGTTAACACCGGGGGTGAGAAGGTTTGTATACTTGGCGAGGAGGTGAGGTACTACACTGTGGGGGCACAGGGAGCTACCGGAGGATTTCACATATCAGAATTGTAACCATAATAGAGTATTTAATTGCATCCTAGCTTTCATCAAGGGTAAGATGCACTATAGTTTATGTTCGACTAAGAAAGTGAAATGCTGTCAGTTAAACTAGGATATGTCATCAAGTGCAAGGTGATTGCCACCTTAAGAGATATTAAAATGGGGGGGGGGGTGGAAAAATCTTAGAACTATAAATTGTGGTACTAGAATAATTAAGAAAAATAATACAAGAACACTTGGATCAACAAAAAAATTGATTATTGCTTACCATGTGCCCCAAACTATATTGTCTCCAAAAATTTTATATCATTTGATAGGTCAGATATATATAAAATTACATTTAAAGTTTTAAAAATATCAGCAAATATTTTCATTTAAATGCAAATTTCAAAGAAAATCTACTTTTCCAAACACGACTTTTTATCCTATTTTTTTTTAATTTTGTCGACAACTGATAAAATGTTTAGCGAGACTATAAATGTTTGATTGAAAAAAATGATTAATAGATGTAGGTTCAAATTATTATGTTCCATTAAAAATGATTTAGTCTTTGATGAACATCTGTTTGGTAATATGTTGTATCCAGATATAGTAAATTAATGACATATATAAAATTATAGGGAAATGACACCTTCCGTTCCATTATGAGTAGAGCTTTTAAAATGCTATTTGTCACAACCTGTCATCTTGTCATTATGTAGCATTATGTAACATTTAAAAAATGTATACTCTTGACTTTGAAGTCTTTTAGAAATCTAAAATATGACTTTCTATGGTTTGTGTTTCCATATTCCTTTATTGCCAGTTTGAACAAATCCACATGCTTTGATTCAAAGGTAATAAATTCCTCTTATTTGGAAAAATGATGTTTATATTTGTTCTCTCACCCTTAGCAGGTGGTTTCATTTTAGCACACTTCAGAGTTATAATTTCATGCTTATTAAAACATTTATTATGATCTACGTAGATGAATGAAATTTTTATTTATTAAATTATTTGCCAAAAAAATCTGTTATTTTTAAAAATGTATTTCCTTTGAAGGGTTATTTTAGAGCATTCAGAGAGGATCTAGGAGTGTGGTATTATGCAATTTTTAAGTAGGTATGAAATGGTTATTTATATGATTGTTTCTTTAAGGCTTATGTATATTGTCCATTATATGCTATAAAATATTTTGAAAGTAAATTTAAGGTATGTTTTACATAGTTTATTTTTTGGAAAAAAATATTGAAATGACTTATGAAATTCAGTATACTATCAACATTATTTTTTTCTGAAATTTACAAATTGTCTACTGAACCTATTATATGACAGATATTTTCCAAAGTGGTGGTATCATGATATATGCCAACAACAGTTTAGATTTTTTGTTGCTTCTCAATCTAGCTCAGACGAAGTACAATTAGCCTTTATAATTTTAGCCATTCTAATAGATATGTAAGCATGTCTCATTATGATTTTAATTTGTATTTCTTTAATGTCTAAATGTTGAGAAATTTGTCATGTGCTTATAAGCCATCCATATACTTTGGTGACATGTCTCTTCCATTATTTCCTTCACATGTACAATTGGATACTCTGGTTATTAGTAAGGTTTTTTATTTTTATTCATTTTTTAATAATCAGAGTAGATGTCCATTATCAGATATATAATTTGCAAATCCCTTCTCCATCTTTACGGTTTCTCAATGGAGCTTTGATAGCTGTGTCTTTCAAGAAAGTGCTACTTCTTTCCTGGTACACGGAGGAATGACTAGAACATTATCAGTGTTGGCCTTTGCAAAGAAAATCATGGCTTAAGATATATGTAGTCTGCGGTTGTTGGGAGTGTTCTGTAATATCAAGCATATCTAGTTAGTTGATAATTTTGTTCAAGTCTTACATATCTTACCAATTTGATGACCATTTGTCTATATAATCTTAAAATAAAGGTGTTGAAATTTTTTTCCATTTCTCTTCTAAGGTAGAAGTTATGATTTTTGTTCTTAGTTTTTCCCTATATATCCCCAAATCTGTTATTAAGTATTAAAAGTCAAGAATTGTTATACTCCCTGAGGAATTCATCCTTTTACTCTTCTGTGTTTTTGACTTGATCTTTATGTCTGATAATGAAATTTGCTTTAAAATCACTTTTCATTATCTTGATATAACCACCAAAGTTATAGTGTGATTAGTGTTAATATAGCATATATTTTCTTTTACTTTTTAAAGCACTTCTATATTTAATCCTGACAAAAAAACAAAACAGCTTTTTAGCTCTGGAAGCACATTTCTAAATTATCTTTTTTTTTTTTTTAATGAAGCAGTAGCAATTTTTGTTAAGGGACCTAATCTGAAAGTAGGTATAGAAATTTATTTATTTATTTATTTAGGAAAAGATTTTATTTTGTTTATTGACAGCAAGAGAGAGAAAGAGAGAGAGAGAGAGTGGAAGCGCACAAGCGGGGGGAATCACGTGCAAAGGGAGAGGAAGAAGCAAGCTCCTTTGGGTGCAAGTAGTCCCATGCAGGGCTGGAGCCCTGTACACTGGAATCATGACCTCAGCCAAAGGCAAACATCTGCTTAAACAACTGAGTCATCCAGGCACCCCTAGAAAATTAAAAAAAAAGACCTTTTAAAAACATTTTGTTTCTTTCTTGTATTTTTTTTAATATTTTATTTATTTGACAGACAGAGAGATAGGAAGAGGAACTATAAGCAGGGCAGAGGGAAAAGGAGAAGCAGGTTACCCACTGAGCAGAGAGCCTGATGTGGGGCTCCATCCCAGGACCCTGGGATCATGACCTGAAAAGAAGGGACATTTATGGAGGAAGCAACCCAGACACCTCTTTTCTTTGTTTTTAATATATGGCAACTGATGCTTCCCAGCCACGAGGAGCATATTACCCATTGATTAAATCTTTGATAACATCCTATTTAAAAAGGTGTGTAAATATATACTTACTCAGATTTATACACTTTGTGTTTTCTTCATAGTTTGTGGCTGGACCCCATGGTGACAACACTGCTTTCAGCCTTTGCCTTCCCATCTTTTGATACCAGGTATTTGGTCAGCAAAGCAAATTAGTATCAAAATTAATAAGCCCTTGGCACCATATCTCTGGAGCAGGGGTTGCTCTTAGCCAAGGCCCAGAGCAGTTGACCTCCCCTCGCTAGTGCTATAGCCCCAAGGACTAGGTCCCTGCCACCAGAACTCAGTCTTACATGTTATGCTAAGCAGACAAAACGAAAACAGGAAAGCTCCGACACCTTTCAATGGCATGCCTCATCTCCCACTCCCAACGACGTCCAGGCAGTACCAGATGCCAGGGAGGGGTCTTGGTCCAACATATGGGCGGGAAGGAAGTAGCCACGAGCAAGTACCTGCTTCTCTGTGCCTTTCTTTCATGAGCAGGTTGTAAGGAGGAGGAAGAGGAAGGCGAAGAGAGGTGAATTTCAAGGGGTGAAGGCCTCAGGTAGGCAGCTGGCTCCTGCCAGTAGGAAAGGGACAAAGGAGAAGGCAGTGAGTCTTGCAGGGAGGGTGGGGGGTAAGGGTTACAGCTTATGACGGAATCTGGACAGGAGTAATAGGGATACTAGTCATTTGAGTCCACCATTGGCAAGCTGGGCTGGGTGTCAAGGCAGATAGGCCTCCCTGGGCAATGGCACATGAGAGAAGGTGGAATTCTTCTCTGAGGAGCAGGTTGAGCTTCAGGTGTTGGGAAAGCATAGACAGTATTGTTCCAGGTCCAAGGACAGGTCCAGGTACTTCTGGTTAGAGGTCAAGGCCACAGTATGATCCAGGTCTTCTACCAGCAGCTTGAAGGAACCACATGCCAGCCACTCCTCATTATTGTGTATAACTCTCTGGTGCACTTATTGGCTTGTCCATCAAATGACTCCTTCAGCAGCTTGAAAACCACCTCCACAGGCACTCCAGGATATGGGAGGCTTCCAGATTGAAGATTTTGCACAGGATCACCCCAAAAGACCAGAAGTCACTCTGGTGGATGTAGCTCTGGTCAAACATGGCCTTAGGGACCATCCACTTCACAGGCAGTCCACTGTTGGTTGTCTTTTTATAGTTACTGATGTGGTTATATCTCTGGCAAGGCTGAAGTCTGAGATCCTCATCATGTTGTCCTTTGTCATCAGCACTTCCCTAGTGCCAGGTCTTGGTGTATGCACTTCTTGGAGGCAAGGTACTCCATGCCTCAGGCTACCTGATAGGCACAGGATACCAGGTCCTTGGAGGAGAGTTGCTCTGCTGCATTGTGGCTGATATTGTAACAGTACTCCAGGTCAGGAGGCCTCTGGGCCTGCAGGTACTCCTGTATGTTGTCTTTGGAGGCATATTCCATGAGAGTGTACGAAGGACCATCCTGTGTGCAGAACCCAGCAGGTTGATGGTGTCCTTGTGCTGTCCAATCATCTTCATCATCTCCATTTCTGAGATTAGGTTTAACAGGTCTTTCTCTGTTGCATCTGACTTCAACATCTTCACAGACACTTTAGTCAAATGGTTGGATTTGTCTTTGTCCAGCCCAATGGCTTCCTCCAACACCACCTGCCCAAAGTAGGCCTGTCTTAGGGGTCTGCCTAAACTGCCTACAACCAGCCTGCCTCAAGGCAGTTATAAACTCTAGATTATCCTCAAAAACATTAAACCACAAGCTAAAAATTCTCTTCACTAGGTCTCTGTCGCAGGTCTAATTTTCCTATCGTTCATCATTTATCTTTTTCCTAATTCTTATTTTCAGTATAGTTTATTTTGCTTCCAGGTGTTTCCCCTGGTTTCTGTATGCTGTTTCATAGGGAAGAATTATCCTGTCATAAAATTATTTCTTGAGCATTCATTATATCTCTCAGTTAAAATGGGTTCTTTTATGGTATTGATTCATTTGAGTTTTCTCAAAATGGGAAGAATTTTCAAAATGGTGTTTTCCTCAAGGTTCAGAGTATGTCTTCGCCTCATCTTTAAGCTTTTTGAAATTCACTTTACAAATTCTTGTCCCTCTTTTTATCTTTTTAAAATAAAATGTTTTATTTTTACTATTTTTTTATTTGAGTATAGTGATATTCAGTGTTACATTGGTTTCAGGTTTTCAATATCTCCATACATTATTCTATGATCACTATAAATATAGCCACCATCTGTCACCATATAACACTATTATAATATCATTGATTATATTCTCTACACTGTCCCAGATCTCTTTTTAAAATCTCTAATTTTTATGTTTTCTGTTATTCCAATTTTCAACCATCATTTTACATGGTTACTTTAATAAAATATGCCTGATTACACACTCTTTGCTGAAAACCATAGCATTTGATTTATAGTAGTCTTCTTCTTCCTCTTTTTTTTAAAATTAACATATAATGCATTATTAGCCCCAGGGGTACAGGTCTGTGAATTGCCAGGTTTACACACTTCACAGCACTCACCACAGCACATACCCTCCCCAATGTTCATAACCCCACCACCCTCTCCCTCCCTACCCTCCCCACCCCCCGGCAACTCTCAGTTTGTTTTGTGAGATTAAGAGTCTCCTATGGTTTGTCTCCCTCCTGATCCCATCTTGTTTCATTTACTCTTTTCCTGTCCCCCAAGCACCCACATTGCACCTCCATTTCCTCATATCAGAGAGATCATATGATAGTGACTTTCTCTGGTTGACTTATTTTGCTAAGCATAATACCCTCTAGTTCCATCCATGTCATCGCAAATGGCAAGATTTCATTTCTTTTGATGGCTGCATAGTATTCCATCGTATATATATATACCATTCATTTGTTGATGGACATCTAGGTTCTTTCCATAGTTTGGCTATTGTGGATATTGCTGCTATAAACATTTGGTGCACATGCCCCTTTGGATCATATACTAGTCTTCTTTACCTCTATCAGAAACCCAGGAAGCTTTATTTATTTATTTACTCACATAAACACATGATCCAAAACAACGTTTTTTGATGTTCAAATGTATTATAATGTCTTACCGCTTAACACTATGCTTACTGTTCTCTTTCACTGTCTGACTAAATCCTCATTATCACTATGCCATTTAATGAGAAATAACATTGGAACTCAGAGTTCTCTCCATATCAGGGAATGAAGACTCCACCCTTCTGTTTGTGCAGGTAAAATAAATGTTGATATTGTCTGTCCTGCACATACTCCATCCTGTTCACCAGAATATTCACCATCAAAATATATACAAAATAAAAACCATACCTCACCACTTCTATTACCACCCAGCATGCTAAAAACACCATCATATATGTTCCTGAATTATTGACATGATTGATAACCCCACTTCCACACATGCTGCACTCCTTTTTCCTTGCAAATTTATTTTGGTACAGCAACTTTACCTAAAAATCAAGTCAGATGCTTTTATCCTGCTTTTGAAAGTCTTTTGGTATCTTCCACTTTCATATTAAATAAAAACTGAAGGCGTTTCAATGTACTAGAAGGTCATACATCAATACGTTCTTCCTCTCTCCACCACTATGAACTCCTCATTGGCCTCCTTGCTTTTCCTCAAAAGTAACAGATAAGCTGTTCACACAAAGTCTATATACTTACTTGCTCTGCCTAGAGCAATCTTTTCCTTTAATATTTGTATAACACCCTCCTTCACTTCCTGGGGCTTTGTGCAAATAACATCTCCTAAATGAGATATAACCACCCAACACAAAATAAAATTAACTTTCATCCCAGCATTCTCCAATGGCTTTTACCTTTCTTGTATTTCTTTGTAACACTTATCACCATCAACCATCAATCATTATTCTATTACTGGTTTATTACCTTATTTGAGACAGAGAGAGAGAGAATTGGGAGGGTGCGCAGAGGAAGAAGAAAACACCCCACTGCCTAGAAAGCCTGCTGGGGAGTTACATCCCAGGACCCTGAGATCATGACCCAAGCCAGAGGCAGTCACTCAATGGACTGAGCCACCGAAGCGCCCCTCTATTATTGGTTTATTTCACTATTATATTTCAAAAGAATGTAAGCTCTTTCTGGTCAGCTATTTTATATGTTTTATTAATTGAAGTATTCTCAGAAAGGTAGCTGGCAGATTGTAAGGGATCACTAAACTGTATTTTGTTGTTATTATTGGGCTCCTTTATGGGCTTTACCTCTTACGCTAGAAGTCTATCCTTCAGATGTAAGCAATAAGAATAGAACCCTGCTGCCAGGTTCAAATGAGTAAAAAGCCTGTATTAAGTGGATATTTTAAAAGCTAAATGAATGGCTTAATAGTTGTATATAGGGAGAAAGGGAACATATTTTCCACAGTTTAGAAGTGGAGTTCTTTTATAGAGTTCTTGTACAAGCCTACACTCTTGAACGATAATGGGCAGTTGTACATTACAATTATACAAACACTTTGGTATTTATATCATTTTTTTGTATTTCATGACTGGATCATTTGATTCCTTAGGAGCATTACAGCATTTCAACTTTTCACGTTCAAAAAACTTATTGGGGTTGCTACCTTTTTTATTCAAATGGAGAAATAGTCATGATTTAATCTAAATAAAGTGTTATTGGTTGTGTTGTTTTCTAGGAATGAGTCGCACATGCTAGTTTAAAAGTTTTGTTAAATTCCCAAGTCTGTCACTGATAAAAGCCTTTTGTAGATTAGTAACTTGATCAAAACAGAAAAGTTATGTAACACCAATTGTTATACTATCTTTGTTTCCATCTTGCATTGTTATAACGCCCATCTTAACTTTATTTAAGACAAGTCATCGAGAGATGGCTTTCTGGCATTGATTGCATGATATGAAATCTAGTATAACTAAAAGTTTTTGGTTTTAGTAGCATATAAATCAATTTAGAAAAATATATGTATTTGAATATAAGATAAAGTTTTAAATTATTTGGCAATAGTAAACTAAACTCTTTTTTTGTAAATTTTTATTTTCTAAAATTTCATTGAGCTCTTTTGCATATTGAAACAAGTTACAAAAAGTTAAGGTTTATTTACCCCAATTCAAAATTATTAGGAATATAATCATAGAGGTTGAAGTATTTAAAATATTGAACCCAAAATATTTTATTAGGTAAATTCATGAATGCTGAGCATTCACTGTTAAAATATACTAATACTATTGATAGACTGGTAGAAGCCTAAAATCAAATATTTATTAAATATTTATATCCATATCTTTTCATGGCTTGGTAATTCATTTCTCTAGCATTAAATAATATTCCATTGTTTGCATGTACTATACTTTATTTGACCTTTCACCTGTGGAATGATATCCTGGTTGCTTCCAAGCTTTGTCAGTTATGAATAAAACTACTATAGATCTCTTTGTGGGTATAGATTTCATCTTCTTTGGATAAATACCAAGAACTGCTACTGCTGAATCATCTGGCAAGAATATGTTTAGTTTTGTAGGAAACTGCCAAGTTGTTTTCCATTCTTTATTCTCAATAGACATGGAAGAACATTCCTGTTGCTCCACATCCTCACCAACATTTCATGTTCTGTTTTCAGTGTTCTGAATTCTGGGTATGTACGGGAGTCTCTTTTTTGTTTTAATTTGCATTTTCCTGATGACCTATGATGAGAAGCATCTTTTTATATGCTTATTTGCCTTCTGTAATATTTTCTTTTGTGAGGTATCTGCTAAGGTCTTTGGCTCATTTTTAATCAGGTTTTTCCCCCATTGTTGAGGTTTAAGGGGTCTTTGTGTATTTTTGATTAACAGTCCTTTGCCAGATGTGTATTTTGAAAATTTTTTCTCATAGTCTGTGCTTTGCCTTTTCATTCTCTTGGCATTGTGTTTCACAGAGTAGACATTTTAAAATTCAGTGCTTGTGCTTTTGTAGCTAAAGTTATTGCCAAAACCAAGGTCATTTAAATTTTCTTCTATATTACCTTCTACATGTTTCATGTTTAGGTTTATAATCCAATCTGAGTTAATTTTTGTGAAGAGTGTATGATATCTGCCTGAATTTATTTTATTTTATTATTTTATTTGATTTTAATTTTATATTTTTACATTTAGCTTCACCATTACTCCAGAACCATTTGTTTAAAAGATTGTATTTTGTTCTCTTGTATTGCTTTTGCTTTTATATTAAATATAAAATATAGTTGATAATATATATTCTGTTCCTTTAATCTAGTCTTTCTGTGGTATTACAATATCTTGCTTACAATTATCATTATGGTCAACTTTTTTTAAAAGATTTTATTTATTTTTTTGACAGAGAGGGATCACAAATAGGCAGAGAGACAGACAGAGAGAGAGATGAGGAGAATCAGGCTCCCTGCTGAGCAGAGAGCCCAATGCAGGACTCGATCCCAGGCCCCTGGGATCATGACCTGAGCCAAAGGTAGAGGCTTAACCCACTGAGCCACCCAGCCGCCCCATCGTTATGGTAAACTTTGAAGTCAGTCCTCAGTCTTTGTTCTCCTTCAACACTATGTTGACTATTGTGAGTCTTTGCCTCTTCATATAAACTTTAAAGTAAGTTTGTTAATATTAAAAAACAAAGAACTTGCTGGAATGCATTAATCGTATAGATAAACTTGGAAACCAGTGACCTCTTGAGCTTAGCAGGAGATAGACCATGGTCATCAGTTGTCACAGTGGTGCCTCTGGCAGAGCCTTTTGCAAATCCCTAGGTAAAATGAGACCTCAGGGATCTGGGAGATGTCTAAGAAGTACTTGATACATCCCTTGGGTATGGTTTATTGAAGTGTCCACCTGTCTGAAAGCTCGGGAATCTAGATAAGGGAGGGAAAATTAGTGATGAAAAACATATCAACAAACATGAATACATTTTGTAAAACTAATTGTCATGGCTCATATACAGTATGACCAACAGAGGGACAATCAAAAGGAAAGCATCAGTTATGTTTATTGTGAAATTTTTTTATTCAAAATAAAGCAATGTGAGGGGAACACACTATGAGAAAATTACCATTTTTTAAATGGTAAATATCTTACCAAATGGAATAGGTTTTATATTCTAAGTAGTATATTGAACAGTAAAACATTGGGGCGCCTGGGTCGCTCAGTGGTTTGGGCTGCTGCCTTTGGCTCGGGTCATGATCTCAGGGTCCTGGGATCGAGCCCCGCATCGGGCTCCCTGCTCTGCAGGAAGCCTGCTTCCCTCTCTCTCTCTCTCTGCCTGCCTCTCTGCCTACTTGTGATCTCCGTCTTTCAAATAAATAAATAAAATCTTTTAAAAAAAAAGAAAAGAAAATTAAAACATTAAAAAATAAAATTTTAATTTAAAAAATTATGTAATTTTTAAAAAAGGTTAAAAATAGCAGAACCATTTTTCTTATAACTGGAAAATACATTGTGTATATATCTATCAAAAATAACTTGTCATGGGGGCGCCTGGGTGGCCCAGTGGGTTAAAGCCTCTGCCTTCGGCTCAGGTCATGATCCCAGGATCCTTGGATCGAGTCCCACATTGAGCTCTCAGCTCCGCAGCGTTCCTGCTTCTTCCTCTCTCTCTGCCTGACTCTGCCTACTTGTGATCTCTGTCAAATAAATAAATAAAATCATTTATAAAAAAATTTAAAAAAATAACTTGTCATGTCTGGAATCAGGAGCATATGGAAAAAAATAATATCTGAGGACAATACTTCTGCCGTTTTGTGCCTTGTTAATATTTTTAAACAGTCAGGCAACTTTTAGCTTTATTGAAATACCTGCTAAGATACCAGCAGTGCCTTTTGGAGCCCTATGACTATAAAAATTAATTGCAAATATTCAAAATGTTTACTATGGTGTCACTATTTAGGGCCACCACCAAGTATGTTTCAGAAGTAAGCATAACTGTTACTCTTCTGTAAGGCAAAAGGGCATATTTTCAGGAGTTCCATCTGCTGTACCAGGAGGTGAATCAAGTAATGATTTTTGTCTATAAAATAATTCACTTTTCAATCTAACATTCCTCATTCCCCATTATAATAATAAAAACTAGGAGGAGACTAAAACAAACAAACAACTACAACTACAACAACCAGCTTTTCCTTCAGTGGAAAAGTAAATATAACCTTATGAGTAGCCTGAAATTTATTTTTAAATATTTTTAAGATAAACGTTTTTGTTAGAAAACCATATATTTTATATTACTAAGAAATACCAGGCAAAGTTTTATTAACTTCTAAAAAGTCTAGTTACTTCTATTTATCTATTAACTCATCTCTTTTTGAAGTAGGACATGATCACACCTATTGTATCTACCCAAGTTTGTATGCTTTGGTTATTTTATGTTTGCTATTTCCTTGATTAATTTTTACAATATTTGATACATAATAGTATCTTTAAGTCCATCTATGGTTTCACAGAATTTGTTTGAACTTCATAAAAATGTACCATACTTTTTGCACTGCCCTTGTTTTACTTCTCTATTAACTTTCCAAGATTTATTCACTTTAGAGTGTGTAGCTATCATTTATTTTTATTCCTCCATAATGCTATGTTTACAAATTTGTATTTATCTGTACTTTTAAAATTATCTTAATTATAAACCATTTCTCATCTCACGTAACACTCATGTTACTTCTACACTTATCAGATATTATGTAACTGAAAACCACAACTCAGCAACAATATAGCACCATTTTTCAAAATTAAATGGCTTACCAGAATTCTTTAATTCTATCCTTTATTTGTATTAGATGACCCTTTATTCTGGTATTTGGCATTTTTCATATGGAGGAAAGCTTATAAATTGATATTCCATAAATAGAAGGAAGAATGGCCGTATGCCTATATATCAGGTGTCCTGTTTTCACTCCCTTTGTGGAGCACCTACCCTGGAGGTCATGTAATAACCAATGACCAAAAAACAAACAAAAAACCCAAACATCCAGGTCGAAGTGCCATCCCTGACTGGAGATGAGTAAACTGCTCAACAGACCTTGGGCAGGCATCTCAGCCCAGGCCTGTGCTGGGGAAGCTGGAGCTGGCTTTGGGCGCAATCAGGAAGCCAGCAAACTGACCGGAGAGTGCAGCCACGGTGAACAGGACTGATGATCTTTTAGCAGCCAGGCCACGCGCGGACACCCGCTCAGGGAGCCAGGCTAGGAGGCTGCACAGCGCCTGAGCTGGCAATGCTTACAAGCCCCCTAGGGCTTAGCCCCGTGCCCCAGCACCGGCCTGGCCTCAGGAGGGAGGGGGGCGGGGCAGCGCAGAGAAGGGGCTTTGCTAATTGCCAAAACGGGAAGTGAGCTCGCTGAGGACTCAGGAGGGATGGGGGCGGGGGCGGGTCGAGGGCGGCCAGGAGAAGGGACTTTGCTAATTGCTGAAGTGGGAAGTGAGCTCAAGGAGGATGTGGCAGAGAGTCTGGGAGGAGGTGGAGCGGCTGGAGGAGGAGGGGCGCGCAGCGCCGCGGTGCTGTGCTGCGTCCCAGTTGGGACTGCAGGACCCACCGGACTCGCCGCCCATGCGCTCCCGCGTGAGGTCCTGCTGTCCCGCTCCTGCTGCCTGCTGCCCCTTCCCGCCCCAAGGCTTCTCCTGACCACCCTCTGTGCACAGGTAAAGTGACACCGCGCCTCACCCTCACCTGGAGCAGAAAGCAGGGGACGCGACCTGGGGGCGGGGAGGGGGGTTGTTGTAACCCAGCCTCCCGGGAACACCAGGGCACCGGGACCACCCCGACGCTGGGCAGAATCCGGGTCCGCATGGGGTCGGGCTGGGGACAGCGCCTTGCGAGGTGCCCCCCGCCAGCGGGCGCGCTAGCCCCCATTATTCGGAACCCACCTGTGAGAGCCCACCTGTAGAGGCCTTTCATTAGAATGGTCTCTGGTTCTAGCCTCAGTTCAGAATACTGCATGTATCTGAGGACCGAGTCCAGATGTTTCTTTCATCTCTGACTTGAATTTGAAATCCTCCTCAGACTTCAGCTTCCAGGATTTCTCCAGTCCTTGCTCTCCCACTGTCTTGGTGGGGATCCGCCATGAGTGTTGAACCCAGGAATGAATGAATGATATATACCCCAGATCGCTGGGGCTTTGTCTTGTTTTGCTGAGGTTGGAAAGGCTTGCCAGAGACCCCCTGTATGCAGATACAGAGCTGCATGCAATTGCTTAAACGTGTTCCCCACTTAATTGCTTGGGCATTGAACATTTCGCCCTTAACCTGTGGCTTGAGCAGTTAGGAGGAGACAATCTGGAGGCGAATCAGAAGATGGCTGAATCCACATGGTGGTGGTCTGGGCTTGGGAGATTTTCCTGGAGATTCAAACGAAAGATCTAAATTCTTCCAGTGGGGAGTGGTAAACATTTTATGGATGGGAGATTGAAAATAAATGGTCTGGTTAACCTTTCCCTCCCCCTCAAAACCCATTATTTGAAAAAACAAAAAGGGAAGTGAAGGGAGAAATCCTCCCACTCCCATCCCCACTCACCTCCATAGCCACCTCCTCTTCCAAGAACCTAACAGACAAGGTGCCAAGAAGTGTTAGGTACCAGCAGTGGTCTCAGATCTCATTCAAGGATCATGGTGAAAGGCATTCAAAGAGATTGTGGGGGCACAGGGATCCAATTAAGGGGGACAAGTTTAAGGTTTGCCTGGTCCCCTAAAAATTAATGGCACTAGAGAAGATGAGCTTTGGGAACTATAGCTTAATGGATACAATGTGTAAAAAGCTTCAGTGAGTCATGGTGGGAAGAGGCCATGAGGGCAGCAAATACAGTCTTAGATGATGTTATTAATAGCACTACAGGCTCTAGATTTCCTGTGGTGGCAAGACCAGCCCGGCCAAAGTGGATACTCACAACCTGGAACAGAGGGTCTTGGAGATCCCAGCACGTGAGGTATGATGAGAGGGTAAAATGATAGGAGGTGTCCTTTGGAAGGACTGTCTCCTTGACTTTAAAAGGGAGAACCCAAATCTGTAGGTGAAATCTTTTTGGCTACAAAGAGGGCCGAGGCCTCCTAAGGTCAAGGTCTCCTCGTCACTTGCAAAGATGTCGAAGAACATATTCAGACATTTCAAAGATGTCCTCATGTCCATCGGTTCCCACTCTGGAATTCTATCAATAAGGTGAGAGTTCCTCTAGTTGAAAAAAAGATCTAAAATGACGTCCCTTTCTCATGTAATTTCTGTAACCTCCAGGACACACCCACCTCCCCCTTCCAGCTCTGTAATGAAGCCACAGCTGGTGCCAATTTGTGGAACTCCTTAAAGGCTATTCTCCATTATATACCCCCTGACAAAGTTCCCATGCTCCCTCACCTGATTTCCTGCACTCACCTCCCACCTGGTGTGTTCACACCTGCAAGTGCCTTTTACCAACCCCTTTGCCAAAAGGCAGCCAGAGTGACCTTTCAAAGACCTATCAGTTCCTGGCATTTGTCTCCATAGAAATCTGCACTGATCTTCTAACAAATTCCCAGTCCTCCAAAGGCACCCATAATCCTCCCATCAGTCTCTTCATACCCCTCCAAATGACTGATGCCTGTTCTGCCCCCATCTCTCTGCCCTTCAACCACACTGCCTCCCTCTTCCTGTGGAGACCCCTCATGGTGCCTGCCTCCAAGCACAGGTGATTCCCATTGATGGGAAGACCCTCTTCCTCTCCCCCATCTCCCCACTCCAGTTACTCCCACTTATTCGTGAGCTAACTAGCCCCATGGTACACACTCTCCATGCAGCCTGCTCTCTCTTTTCTAGCACTGGCCTCTGTTTCTAGCTGTGGTTGTGTCATGGATGTCCCTCCCCAGCCAGCCTCCAAGCTCTCCTTCCCTTTAGCTCCAACACCTGACACAGTGCCTGGCACGTAGTAAGCCCTGGCTAGCTTCTAAGAGCCTCACTGAGGGACTGAAAGCATTTTAAAAAGGTCACCACGTAGGCTCCAAACTGTAGGCAGAAAACGCTTTGCCTGGATTGACATTTTAGAGACGTATTCGTTAAGTTGGATGTGTTCACTGACTTTACCTTGTAAAATTAAAAAAAAAAAAAAAAAAGAACCTCTGTATCGCTTCGCATCTAACGAAGGCACATGTATACTATTAGACCACGTTATGAGCTTAATGGAAGGAGACAAGATGTTTTCGCTAAGAAAATGTATAAGACTGTTGAGGTCAAGTGGGAGAAAACAGTCCGTTTGTTGGAGCATTGCTATCTTACTCTATCACAGCCACTCATAAAAATCTGACACGGGGTGAGTCAGAATTGTCTGTTGGAGATGAGTTAGATCTGGCTCATGTTCTTACAGACATGAAAGCCAGGAACGAAGAAGGAGGCTTTGAAAGCCTGGGTTGAGGAGGCGGTTTGGTTCACTGCGATGAGCTAAGTGCCCAGGGCTAGGGGCAGACATGTGGGCCTGTGTCCTTCCTTTGTTCTGGGGTCCCTCTTGCACCATGTGGTGAGGCTGGTGGCTGGGAGCAGCTCAGGACAGGACCCGGTGGCATCTTACCTCTCTCACCCTCCTGTGGGCTCCAGTGGGCTCCAGTAGGTCCCAGGGGACAGCCTGCCTTCCTTGAAAAGCCCAGTAGCACTGGGAGCAGAAACTGGGACCAAAGAGTGAGCACCCTGTTTGACAAGCTGGACCAGCCACCTCTTCTTCAGATGCAGAGGGAACCCTGGCATGCTGACTCCTCCCTTCTCCCTTTCCCCTTTCCTCTCTTCCTCCCTCTTCCCTTCCCCTCTCTCCTTCCCTGGTGGTGCCCTTTCCCAATGCCCACTTCATCCCTTTTCCTTTCTACATGCCTGACTTGTAGAGTTTCTTCTCTTTCCTCCCCATTACTTCCCTTCATCTAAATCTCCTCTTTGTTCCCTTTGTCCCCGCTCTCTGCTCCTCCTCCCCTTCCGTGGGCCCTGTTCAGCTCCATCCCGACTGCAGGCAGAGCTGGACTAACATGCTCACTTGCTAGCTCAGTCACCCTCCAGAGAAGTCACTCTTCCGTAGCCACCTTCCTGACCCCCTGGTCCCTTCTCCACTTGTTCAGATATTGCTCTGAAGTCTGAGGAGGACAGAGCGGGGCTGCCACAGAATCAGGCCAGAGGAGAAACCAAACCATGTGCCCACACTGTCGCCCAGCACTGCTGCTCTGAGAGTTTTCAGAGTCCTCAACAGGGTTAGGATTTAGGGGCTTCTTCAGAACCGGGAGTGAAAACAACCATAGGTCAAAAGAAAAGCTATGGCCCCCACACAAAAATAATAATCACAAATGAAAACTATGTTAACTCTGAAGTCCCAAAGTCGAAGAATTGCCTTGAATCTGTCACAAGAAAGCACCCAAGGCCTCACTCTCTGGGTTCTGGTTGGCCTGGAATGGCAGGAGGCTCTGACCCGCGCGTGGGGGTGCCAAACGATGGGGGCTAGCCCGCCCCTTTTTGGGGCGGGAATACCTCGTGCAGCGCTATGCCTGGCCCGACCCCTGGGGGTCGGGGTGCGGCGCCGCGTCCAGGGTGGTCCCGGTGCCATGGGGTTTGCTGGAGGCTGGGCCCCGCCCCCCCCAGCTCGTGGCCCCCGTTTTCTGCTCCAGGTGAGAGTGCGGCACGGTGTCACTTTACCTGTGAGCAGAGGGTCTTCTGGAGAAGCCATGGGGCCTGGAGGGGCAGCAGGCGGCGGAACGGGACAGCGGGGCCTCGGGGGCTAGGCTGGAGCAGGGAGCGCACGGGCGGCGAGGGCGGCGGTATGGTGGGTCCTGCAGTCCAGACTGGGCTGCAGCACAGCACCCTGGCGCTGAGCGCCCCTCCTCCACCAGCCCCTCCACCTCCTCCCAGACTCTCCACTGCGTCCTCCCAGAGCTCACATCCTGCCTTGGCAATTAGCAAAGCCCCTTCTCCGGGCTGCTCCCGCCTGGCCCCCGACCCTCCCTCCTGAGTCCTCAGCAAGCTCACTTCCCGCTTTGGAAATTAGCAATGCCCCTTCTCTGCGCCGCCCCTGCCCCCCTCCCTCCTGAGGCCCCGCCGGCCTGGGGTGGGGGGCGAAGCCTTGGCGGGCTGCAAGTGTTGCAAGTGTTGCCAGCGCCAGTGCTGGGCAGCCTCCTAGCCTGGCTCCCTGAGCAGGTGTCTGCGCCCGGCCTGGCTGTGAAAAGGTCATCAGTCCTAAATGCCGGCTGCACACTTGGGTCAGTTTGCTGGCTTCCAGATTGCGCCCAAAGCCAGGAACCAGCTGCCCCAGCACAGGCCTGAGCTGAGATGCCTGCCCAGGATCTGTCTGAGCAGTCTCCTCATCTCCAGGGTGGTCAGGAGAAGCCTTGGGGCGGGAAGGGGCAGCAGGCAGCAGGAGCGGGACAGCAGGGCCTCACGCGGGAGCGCATGGGCGGCATGCTCAAGTGTTGGTATAAAGCTATTATGCTTTTCAAAACCCCGAACACTAATTCATGTATCGTGGTCATTATTTATCATATCACACAGTAGAGAGGTGGCAGAAACGCACTTTCAGGTTAATTTTTTTACAAGGAAGATTGACTTATGAACCTACTTTGTTATTCCCTTTCATTCAATTTCCCTGTACCTCCTTTTCTATGAATTGTAACGGTAAAAAAATTTCCCTTCCCATCATTATTTTTATTGTTGGCACGTTCTTTGTGAACCATAAAGTGTATGCTATAAATGGGAGCGCTTTTCTTTTTTTTGTAGTTTACGAAGAACTAATATTTTTAAAATTTATATTTTATTTATTTTCAGCTCCACACCCAGTGCTCCATGCAAGCAGTGCCCTCTATAATACCCAACACCTGGTACCCCAACCTCCCAACCCCCGCCCCTTATAAACCCTCAGATTGTTTTTCAGAGTCCATAGTCTCTCATGGTTCAGCTCCCCTTCCAATTTCCCCCACCTCCCTTCTCGTTTCTAACTCCTCATGTCCATGAAAAACTAATTTAAAAACATTCATCCACCAGAGTACCCAAAGGGCTCCCATATAAACTATCTGTCGTTACATTATGTCCTGATGTGGAGCTCAATCCCAGGATCCTGACATCATGACCTGAACTGAAGGCAGAGGCTTTAACCCACTGAGCCACCAGCCCCAATGTATTCTCTTCAGTACCAGAATTTGTAACCAATTGACAGATGAAAAAGGAGGCAGTCAAGTGAAAAACAATAGGTCTTAGACCTGCAAGAAATTCGAATTTGATGAATTCAGCTACTCAGGCACTGTTTCACATTTTCAGATCTCTGCAGAAAAGGGGTTAACCTTTTTACTGCATGTAAAAGAGAAGACTATAACACATAATATGTGTAAGCATGTAAATATCAAAATATATCCCATTAATTGCTAAGACACACAGGGCCTATTTTTTCTCTCAAATTCATGAATATGTAGGAGCAATAAGTGAGAAGTGAATGTATACTCTTCACTTCGAAGTCTTTTAGAAATCTAAAATATGACTTTCTATGCTTTGTGTCTCCATATTCCTTTATTGCCAGTTTGAACAAATCCACATGCTTTGATTCAAAGGTAATAAATTCCTCTTATTTGGAAAAATGATGTTTATTTTTGTTCTCTCACCCTTCGCAGGTGGTTTCATTTTAGCACACTTCAGAGTTATAATTTCATGCTTATTAAAAACATTTAATATGATCTACATAGATGAAAGAAACTTTTGTTTTATTAAATTATTTGACAAAAAAATCTGTTATTTTAAAAATGTAATTCTTTTGAAGGGTCATTTTAGAGCGTTCAGAGAGGATCTAGGAGTGTGGTATTATGCAGTTTTTAAGTAGGTATGAAATGGTTATTTCTATGATTGTTTCTTTAAGGCTTATGTATATTGTCCATTATATGCTATAAAATATTTTGAAAGAGAATTTAAGGTATGTTTTACATAGTTTATTTTTTGAAAAAAAATTATTGAAATGACTTATGAAATTCAGTATACTCTCAACATTAATTTATTCTGAAATTTACAAATTGTCTACTGAACCTATTATATGGCAGATATTACTTCAGACTACACTGGTAAATGAAATACTTGGCTTTGTAGAACTTTTATTTTCATGGGTGAGACAATTAAAAGCTATAAACCTTAATAAAAATTGCATAGTGCATTCAAAAATGATGAGTAAAATGGGGAAAAAGAAAAATTCGATCAGGGTGAGAAAAATCAAGGTTGCTAGGCAGGGGATGGGGAGTTAAAATTTTTAATAGGAAGATCAGGGTAGTTACAATGAAGCTGACAATTGAACAAAGGTATGGAAAGGTGATGAATTTGCCCAGAACTATCAGCAATAAGGTCACTCCAGACAAAGGAATTGGCTATCTTGAAGGCCATAAGGTTGGATCATGCCTGGCATATCTGAGGAATAGCAAGGAGGCCACTGTGAGTGACTGAAGAGTAGCAGGGAAAGAGGTCACAGAGGTTAAATGAGTGGCTAGATCATGTAAAAGCTTAGAAGTCATTGTAAAACTCTGGCTTTTATATTTGGAAACTTACTGTGTGATAGAATTTCTGCTAATAACTGAGAGTTCAAATGTCCATAAAATTTCAAGGATTCTTATTCTACTAAGACGGAATAAAGAAAAAGAGTTCATATTTTCACATGGTGTAACAAATGCTCGGAGATCCAAGTGTAGGAAGCTATGGGAGCACAGAAGAAGGCACTAAAATCACACCAATATATTAGATGACTGTGACTATATATAAATTTGTATTTTCTAGATTTTTTATAGTCATGGAATCACACAGTATATACTATTCATTGCCTGGCTTTTCTTTGAGAAAAGCATCATTACTTTGAGAATCTGCAATTGTAAATAGTTCATTTTGATGTTGAATAGTAATCTCTTTAATGAATAGATCATAATTTGTCTTTGCTCTATTGATGGACATTGATGAACATTTCCACTGTTTTCAATTCTTACAAATAAAGCTGCTATGAAATTCATATACAAGTCCTTGTATGAACATAGGGTTTGTTTCTCTTGGTTAAATGCCTAGAAGTAAAATGGCTATTTGTGTAACTGCAACATACTTTGCATTTAAAAAATTTTCAAACTATTTTCCAAAGTGGTGGTATCATGATATATGCCAACAACAGTTTAGATTATTTGTTGCTTCTCAATCTAGCTCAGATGAAGTACAATTAGCCTTTATAATTTTAGCCATTCTAATAGATATGTAAGCATGTCTCATTATGATTTTAATTTGTATTTCTTTAATGTCTAAATGTTGAGAAATTTGTCATGTGCTTATAAGCCATCCATATACTTTTGGTGACATGTCTCTTCCATTATTTCCTTCACATGTAAAATTGGATACTCTGGTTATTAGTAAGGTTTTTTATTTTTATTCATTTTTTAATAATCAGAGTAGATGTCCATTATCAGATATATAATTTGCAAATCCCTTCTCCATCTTTACGGTTTCTCAATGGAGCTTTGATAGCTGTGTCTTTCAAGAAATATGCTACTTCTTTCCTGGTACACGGAGGTATGACTAGAACATTTGCAAAGAAAATCATGGCTTAAGATATATGTAGTCTGCAGTTGTTGGGAGTGTTCACCATCCTTGCCTCTCACTCATCTCTCACTGCCCACACATTCAGATATAGGGGAATATTGATTGACAAAATATTAATTGCCAAATAACACTAGTTGGAGAATAAGAAAAATGCAGGCACCTGATTATATAATATTACTTAAATAAAATATGTTTTTATAAGTGCTATTGGAAGTAAATTCCTCAATATTTTAATCACACAGAATGATGGAATCCTAGATTTTTTTTTCTTCTATTTACTAAGAAAATGATCATGCCTCAAGTATATTAAAATGGAATAGGGAAAATTAAAAATTGTTTTAAGTTGATTTGCGTGTGTTGTGCGTATGTGAGAGATAAAGTGAGAGAGAAAGAGAAAGAGAGAAAAAGAAAAAGGGAAAGACAGAGAGGTGGCTGCAGTGAATTGATGAGTTGCAGGATAGATTTTAAAGTTTTGTCTTTTGCTTTCTACATTTCCTTTTCCTTAGGTTCAAGAGAACAATCAGTAATATCTCAGATGCCTGCTGGTAACATCAGCAGAAAGAGTTAAAGGTTCCCAGAAAATTAAAGATGAGATATAGTTTTCCTGACATGAGAAAAGTCATTTTTTGTCCCCAGCTATTTTCAATGATCTATACCCCACCTGTGTACTTGCCCAAGCACACTTCTTCCAAAACTTCCTGGGAGGTTCTTACAAAGAAATGCAAAAACCTCACTAGTTAAGGATTTTGAGGGAACAAGGCAATGGGAAAACTAACAGTCACCACCAGACCAGGAAATAGCCTAAGCTATTGAGACAATAAATCAGTGGTAAAACTCCTAGTGCTATTTCAAAAGTAATCAAGGCCTTGCATTCCTTGTTCCAGAAAATGAGCCAAAGACCCCATCTAGTTTATATCTGCTCTTGAAGCCTGCAGAGTCCCTTTCCCTTGTCCAACAGTTACTTCTGCTTTATTCTAACGTTGAAGTTTCTGCCCTCGGTGGAATACAAGCTTCATTCATGTGAACATGCAATACATATTGCACAAATACATATGTGGATGTGCATGCATCCACAACCTTATGACCAACCATACACGGGATAATAAAACTCTCCCTTCTGAGTATTCATCTTAAATACTAAATAAAAATCTCTCTCCTGTTCAAACAGTCAAGGCTTTGGAACTTATTCCCTGTGATCTCCTTGTATGTTGTAAACAAAGATTCCTTTGTTTGACAACTCCACCTGTTTCTGTGATTCACCAAAGACTGACCTCAGTTAGTTCCGTTACTGTAATGGCTTTCACTACTCTGATTCTACCTCTGCAAGTCTCCAAATTTAATTATTTTTTTCTCCCAATTCCACATGTTCTTGGCTTTAAACTGCAACTCTGAAGAGATGATTTGCTTGTTTAAAAAAAAATCAAGCAAAGGGAGTAGTAGTCAACATTGTTACTTTGAACTTCCTGCCCTAAGGGGCTCTCCTGTTGTTTCTCTTTGACTTCCTGGACTGAAACGACAGAAATTTGGCAATACATCACTCCCCAATCCAGATTACTGACAGAACAGTTTAGACCCTTAGAAAAATATTAGTTTAAAAGATCACATAATTAAATACTTAAGCATGTAGTGTAATATAGTGGTTTACAAGAAATATATTTTGGTCATCTGAATATTTGGTTTTCAACCATGGCTACTGACTCACAGCTCCTAAAACTCTTGGAATTTCCTGTGATAAGGGTGAGAGAGGTGTGTTTTGTTATGTTAATGAAGTGACCTTCAGACCTCACTCAAGGCAAGGGCTCTTTGCCTGAAGGACCAACCACTTGGTGAAAGCCTTCATAACTTTTTGCCCAACATGCCTCCCCTTCCTCCCAATTCAGGATTATCTGGGGAGGGAAGAGGAGCTGGAGATTAGATCAGCAAATGACAATGATTTAGTCAGTCATGACTATGTCATGAAGCCTCCACAGAAAACCTGAAAGGACTGGGTTCAGAAAGCTTTTAGTTTGTTAAATGTATGAAAAGGCAGGAAGAGTGGCAGTCTTACAGAAGGTAATAGAAGCTCTGTGCCCATTCTCCATACCTTGCCCTGTGCACTTCTTTATCTATCTATTGATTTAAATCTTCTATTATATCTTTTAATAAGCTGGCAAACATAAAGTAAGTACTTTTCTGAGTTTTGTGAGTCCCTGTAGCAAATTAAAAGAATGAAAGAAGTAGGCCACTGGGACCTCCAACCTGTAGTTGCTCAGTCACAAGCACAGGTAATAACCTGGGGCCTACAGTGAGACTGGCATCTGAGATGGGGTTGGAGATAGTCTTGGAGGACTGATCCCTTAACTGATGAAATCTTACGCTATGTTCAGGTAGATAGTGTCAGAATTTAGTTGAATTCTTGGAGATCCTGCTGTTGTCTGAAAATTATTTGGCATTGTTGGTATGATGTCCTAAAACCCAAAAAGATATAGCTACCTCAAAATAAGAATAAGGTTGACAGCTTATATATAATAAGTGAGTATATCAGGGATTTAAAATATACCCAATAAATAATGTAAGGAAATAAGAAAAGATTTTGAAATGAAAACAAGAATAAGAACCTAGTGGTACTAATAGATTAAATATATGTAATCTAGTTGAATTAAGAATACAATGGATAGAATACATGATGGATTCAATAGAGATAAGAAGTCACTTAAGGATATAGTCATCTGGATACCAGCAAAGCATTAAAATTATCAATATAAAAGAGGTGTAAGATGTAGGTGATGTGTGTGGAACAAAAGCTAGAGAAAAAATTAGATTTCCTTACTACTCATAGCCTGTTGACAAGTCCTTGAAGTTCCTCTGGGGACTCAGCTGCTTCCATGTGGACACATCCACTCAGGGCAAAAAGCATTCTTAGTCCACCCCCCCCCCAGGATACTGAAAATCTACTTTCACATGTAAAAATTACTTTGGAAACTTCTTTATCTCTACTCCCCACCCCGACCCTCAAGATATACATTGGCAATCATCTCCCAAGCATATACCCACTGATACACATCAGAAGAGTCTCTTCCCTAAGTTTTTACTAAATAGTAATAAATGACCTTTCCCTAACAATAGCTAGCCCCCTCAAGGTCCTGGAAACCTTGTTTATAAAATACCTTGGAGGCCTGTGCTATCCCTAACCTCCTCCCAAATTGAAAGTATATAATCAGCCACTCTTCATGACCCTCTCTCTCTACTCCAAATAAATAAATAAATATTTTTAAATAAAATAAAATAAATGACTTTTTTTAAATGAAAGAAGAAAAAGGAAAGAAATATTTGAATATTAATGTACATCTGTTTCTCAAGCATAAAATAGTCAAGACACTGGATTAAAACTTACATACAAGAAAAGAAAGAAAATATTCATAACTATAGTTGACTCTATGAATCCCAAACTAGGGCATACATACCAAAGACAAAAAAAAAATCATAAGTGTTAGAGAGAAAAAAAATAATTCATTAATAAAGAGACAAGTATCAGACTGACAGAAATTTTTTAAATAACATCAGATATAAAAAAGAATGAAGTAATAGCTTTATTATCTTGAAAAAAATAATCACAAATGTAAACATTTAGATCCTTATAAAATGTCATTGGAATAGGAAGGCATAATAAAAAAAATTTTCAGGAATACAGACCACAGTTAATTTGCCTTAATTTGTGTAGGCAGCACTTAAATACTAATATTATTTTAACAGTTAAAATGTATCTATGACCTATGGGGTAGGGGAAAAGAGGATGACCAAGTCATCTTGAAATAATTCAGTTTTATGAAAAAAGTAAAAAGATCGAAAAAAAGACTTGAAGAAAAGAGAGATAAAACATATGCATAATAAAAATAAATAAATAAACAACTGGAGTGCCTGGGTGACTTAGTCGGTTCAAGTGTCTGCCTTCACCTCAGGTGATGATCCCAGGGTTCTGGTATTGAGCCCTGTATCAGGCTCCCTGCTCAGTGGAGAGTCTGCTTCTCCCTCCCATTGAGAAAAAAAATTTGACTTATTTATTTGAGAGAGATAATCTTTAATTTTTACTTATTTATTTGAGAGAGAGTGAGAAAAGAAAAACATGCACACAGCAGGGGGAATAACAGAGGGAGAGGGAGAAGCACCCCACTGAGCAGGGAACCCCCTGCGGGCTCTATCTCAGGACCCGGGTATTATGACCTGAGCTATAGGTAGACACTTAACTGGCTGAGCCACTCACGTACCCCCAATGAATACAATCTTTACAAATAATAATAATAATAATAATAAATAATAATATTACAGATAGTATGATTTTTTTAATGTAAGACTTGGTATAAAAACAGGATGACATACTTGTCTAAAAAGACTTTGATAAGTGTAGATGCAGTAGTACATAAAAAATTTAACTTCTTTCATTAACTGATAATTTAATTAGATTAAATTAAGAGACATCAAAATTTAGAGAATCTAATAGTCCTGATCTATTAATAAATGTAGCCATCCTGACCCCAAAACAATAGTCTTCAGTAAGTATATAAGCATAAGTTGAACATTTACACAAACAGGCCATTATTTAGGCCAGAAGTATATGCCAATAAATTCCTAGAGTTAAATATCAGGCTATATTTTCCAAGAATAAGGCAATAAAATTAGAAAACAATGACCAAAATATTAAATTCATATAATTGGAAGTTAACTTCATAGCTAAAAAGAAATAATACAGCTAATTCAGAAATTTTTAGAATTACAGTACTTTGGTAATATCAACTCTCAAAATGAGTAACGGACTGGTGGGGCTAGGGAGGAAGAGATCCATAGGGAACTTTGTGAACAGGCTCTCAGAAATCCCCAAAATGTGGTGTGGTAAAGAGATAAATTGGACCACCCTACCCCGGGAAGAGCACCCTGATCTAGGCATGTAGGATGGAGGACCACCCTGCCCTAGGTGTATGGGGTGGGTCATGTGGGGTGGGTGTCTCTATGATAAACACCTGTAACCAAAAAAGAATAATCAGACCCTCAAAAGGAGGTAAGCCATTGCAGCAGTTATTGATAGAGATGTTAAAAGGATTAAAGTTGCCTGGTTACCTTTTTATAAAAAATAAACCCTGAAGGCACTCATTGTTAACTGAGTGGGGACCCCTCTTAGTTGTGAGAACTTTTTCTATATATTCACTTGATAAACTTCTGTCACTTACTCACTCTCCATTGCCCACGAGATTCCTTCCTTGACTCCAAGAGACAAGAACCTAGCTCTCCCACATCATTCCCTAGAGTTAAGTATCAGGCTATATTTTCCAATGATAAGGCAATAAAACTAGAATAGAATGACCAAAATATTAAGTCCATGTAACTGGAAGTTAACTTTATACCTAAAAAGAAATAATACAGCTAATTCAGAAATATTTAGAATTACTGTACTATGGTAATATCGTTTGTGAAAATATGTGACAATAATTAAAGGTATGAAGGAAATCTAAAGGTTTAATTGTATTAATTCAAAAGAAAAACAAAACAATACAACAAAACACCAAAACATAAAACAACAAAACAAAACAAAAAGAATATAAAGGCAAAACCTAAGAACAGCAGCAGTAATAACAAAATATTATGGAAACAAGCAAATTTTTGGAATAGATTAATAAGAAAGATTTGACCAATGAGTACTGGTCAGGAATACTCAGAGATGATGAAGATAAAATAAAATACTAAATAAAATGTATAAAAACTAAATTATAGACCTAAGAGACTAATTAAAAATGCTTCTAGAAAAAGAGTCTCATTTGAAGACAATAAAATTAATAGCACCATAGACAAAACTGTATTTGTGACATAGGGGAGCAATTAGAGATGATAAAGTATTTCCTTAAATATCAAAGATAACAAGTAGACTCAGTGGCTCAGTCAGCTAAGCCTCTGCCTTCACCTCAGATCATGATCCCAAGGCCCTGAGACTGAGCTTGACTCCCTGCTTGGTGGGGAACCTGCTTCTTCTTTTCCCTCTCCCTCTGCAGCTTCCCCTGCTTGTGCTTGTTCTTTCTCTCTCTCACTCTCTCTCTCAATAAATAAAATTTTAAAAGTTAAAAAAATTAAGAAATAAGCATCAAAGATTAATCCATAAGGTAAAAATCTTTATTAAAGTGATTAATTAATTTATATTAAAATTAAATATTTCCTTGCAATTAAGTGCAGTGTGGAGGAAAAGTTAATAGACAACTGACATAGGAATGAACAATACTTAAAATATTTAAAACTGACAAGGAATTATTAGATTTAGACTCCATGATGATCTCTATGTATGTGCATATAAAACACCTTAATATACTTTGTTGGAATGTGCTACAGGAAATTAAAGAGACAGAAAGATAAAGGGGGAAAAAAATAGCTCAACTTGAAATGACTAGTTGGTTGCCATTTACATTTTCCACCACTTTTTTGGTCAATGAAATTATTTTACATGTATCTATTATTATCTTGTAGGACATGTTACACTAAGATCATTATTAATGAAGTTGAGAATAAGAATATGATGCCTCATTTCATCATAGTTGTTAAAAATGATTCCTAAGCTGGTAAATGCAGGAAGCCAGAAACAAACAAATAATAATTAGCACCAGTACAAAAGCTTGTCCACCTGGAACCTGTAAGAAAATCCAACTAGATCCTGAAAATAATGAGTGATTTGAGGAAACTGGACAGGGATATAGATTTCCAGATGCTTTTTACTTATAATGGCAATAGCAACTTAGACAAGGTAATGGAAAAAAATCTATTAATTGGCAGTAGGAAAATTATTAAAAAAATATAAACCATAAGCCAATGAACTTGGGAAAATTATGAAGAATCTACATAAACATAAAATGAAACAATATATATTCGCCAAGGCACATTCACATTTTAAAAAATAAGTTGAAAGGGGAACAATATGCCATAATACATATATCAATGTTTTTCATAGAAGTTTAGTATAAAAAATAAACATTTTAAATAATTTATTTGGAAATTGATATCACATATCTGAAAAACTTGGAAGAAGAAATGGATAACCATGACTAAACAAATGTAGCAGAAAAATGATTTACAATAATAGATAAAAGCTATTCAAAAATGCAGTGAATATTGGCCAAAGCTTAGAAAAATCGATAAAATATAAAATGTAAAATGAATTCATGAATGAAAAAGAGAATCCCATTAAATCTAATTTGGAAAAAACTAATAGTTTTTTTTTTTTGCCTGAATCTGATCTGCCTTTCATTAGGTGGGACACTGACCAAGCCCACTCAGCTCCTCTCTCATGCCCAGTAATAGAAAAGTCAGGGACATTAATTACTTCTGGGATGAATTTTAACCACTGTGGATAGGATGCAGAAGCCAGTGGGTTAAACAGATTCTTTCTTGTTTCAGGAAAATAATTCTGAGATGTATTCTGTGCATTAGGATTGATGCTCAGTTGTCCACAATCATAATCCACTCAGTCTGAACTCATATATGTTTCTCCTGGACCACTTAGCTCTTCTCATTCTCTCCTCTTCCATGTGATCAAATCCCAAAATAATTATTTAGGTTGTGTATGCAAGTCCTGATTTTGAAGGGAAACTCAGTTACAGAAAGAGATGAAAATAAAGATACAGGGGAAAAAATGGGGCACTTGGGTGACTCAATTAGATAAGCATCTGATTTCAGCTCAGGTTGTTATCTCAGGGCGATGAGATGAAGCCCCTATAGGCTCTGTGCTGGGCAAGGAGGTTGCTTAAGATTCTCTCTTCTTATCCCTTTCCTTCCACCCCTCACCTCCCATGCTGTCTTTCTCTTAAATAATAAGCACTGCTGAACTATCTTAGATTCTGTACCTTCTCTCCAGCCATGAACCTATCACTGTCTTTATTCTTGAAAACTTTATTATACAAATTAATGTGGTGAAGGAAGCAATATGAGAAAGCCTATTAATCTGATGAGCATGGAACTGAACAAACCCTATAGATACTTTCCCTTTGATTTCTAGCCTATCAATACCTACAGTGAGTCACATACACTCAAGATTATTGTTTTTATTGTATACTTCATATATTCATTAATTTTTGACTCGTTATCATTTTGTTGAAGTGTTAAACTATGGTAATAAAAAACTTTTAATTAACTTTTCCTCCTAGGATACAAATATAACTTGCACTTGAGCTTTAGCTAATTTTATGTTCTAAAATTGCCAAAACAAAATGATCAAGGTTTCTAGATTATTTACTGTATTTTCTACTATATAATATTGTTCTATCTCTTCTGTATAAAGAAAATGAATGCTTGGGGCTCTTGGGTGGCTCAGTGCGTTAAAGCCTCTGCCTTCTGTTCAGGTCATGATCCCAGAGTCCTGGGATAGAGCCCCACATCAGGCTCTCTGCTCAGCAGGGACCCTGCTTCCTTTCCTTTCTCTCTGCCTGCCTCTCTGTCTACTTGTGCTCTCTGTCTGTCAAATAAATAAATAAAATCTTAAAAAAAAGCAAATGAATGCTTGATAACTAAATGAATGCTTTACTGAACAAATTAAATATGGCAATAGCATTTTATTTTGTCATGCTTTACATATGAAACTATAATATTATATCACTAGTCTACAAATAATCTACTCACATAGTGATTTGGAAGCTTTTAGCAAAAGAATTCTTCCTCCTGATTGTAGTATAAAAGCCACAGAAATATTCAGAAGACTCCTAGGATAGAAAGTTAAATCCAGTTATCCGTGATGCCTAGAGTAGGACCTGACCTATGTATGTCCTGGGATGCACTAGTAACTGTTACATGTGATAGGATTATATTTAATATATACAGTTTCATTTACTTCACAAAGGAGATATAAATTTGAGAATAAAATATTTGATGAATCTATAAAGTCTATATCTATTTGTAACCAATGTGGTAGAATTAAGATGTTAATTTGAAAAAAAAATTTCATTGAACACATACACATATTCAATTGTTTTTATATATATAAACAGCATTATTTATTTATGTAAATAAATGCATTGTCAGTAAAATCCATTTACTTATCAATCATAAGGGTAATGTTAAGTACTAAGAATAAGAAATATGTGAAAAGATAAGTGTTCAAGAGTGCAGTTTGTGGTAATTAATACAACATGATAGGCTCATAAAAAAGATATATTACTTGAACTTAAAAGCTTCTATAATTAAGCGATGACCACTTGAAATTTGTAATTAGTCTTGCTGCAGGTTTTCCTTGCACTTATTGCCCTTCCCCAGAAGTTCATTAAGAATTTCTGTGAATGTCCTTATGTTTAATCTCATTCATAGATTCCACTGCTGCTCACAAAACAAAGCCAAAAAGAGAGGTAACTCTATGTGGCACTCCATCCACAAGCAATACATTTATAAATAATTAAAAAGCTCTCTACTTCATTTGTTACACATTCAGCTGATAATTTAAAAGAGTAACTGAGGCCATTTTATCAGCACTTTTAATAGAATGCGACTCAGAAACTTCACAGTGTTATTTAAGAAGAAATGCTCATGTGTTAAGGTTTTTATTTTTTTTTAAATCAACAAAATAATTTTCAAATATTAAAAGCAAATGTCTACTTTTCCTCCAAGTTTCCTTGCTATGTCAAAGTTATAAATAAATACATTACAATCGTATTTTGAGTCGTAGATAAAAACAAATGTTCTGAAACTGTCTGTGGGTTGAGTGTCTGGGTTAACTAGTATAAATATCTGAACTCAAGGTATTTAGACTGTATTAGATGGTTCTTTTAGACTATTTAAAAATACATGCTCAGATAATGACAACATTATTTTATTCATTTTAATAAATAAATTATTTTATTTTATTATGTTTAGATATTTATTTATTAAATTAATGATTTAATATTTAAAAATCTAAATTTGAAATATTTTAAATTCTAAAAAATAGTTATTTAATTAAATCGATATATTTAATATAAATATTTAATAAATTATTTAATCATTATTATAATGATTATGCAATACATTATGTATTGTGTAATAATTGCATTTTAATAAATAAATAAATGTATTATTTACATTATCTTATTTTACTTTATTTTATTTAGTTGACAAAGAGAGGGAGAACGCAAGCAAAGGGAGCTGCAGGCAGAGGGAGAGGGAGAAGTAGGCTCCCAGCTGAGCAGAAAGTTCAAACTGGGGTTCCATCCCACGACCCTGGGATCACCACCTGAGTCGAAGGCAGATGCTTAACTGACTGAGCCATCCAGATGCCCAAGGCTTTGTATTCTTCGCTTCTAAACATTGATGCTGCTTCATCTCTGGAGTTAGTCCATTGATGCTGAGAATTCATATCAAAGAATTGATAGTAGCTGTTAAACAGAAACATGTAATTTAGGGGAAAAAAAAGAACAGAAGGAAGAGAAAGGCCAAAAGTCAAAAGCATATTAATATAAAATTTAATTAGATAAATAAAGCTGGTATTCCTGAAGGGGGCTAATAAAAGAGCTGCAAAGAGCTGATAGGATTAGGAAAATTGTCCACTCCTGGTCATTTCATAATTTTAAACTATTCCTTATTAATAAATATACTTAGTTCCAGAAACACAACCACATAAGGACATTTCCACCAAGTTTCCTCTAACAGCATTTACAAATAAGACGTTCAAACAATGTAGTTCGTTACATGTTGCATCTGTATCTTAAAGTTTAAACACTTTCTGTGACACATTTTCTAACAATGAAAATTTATATATAAGGTATATATATATATATATATATATATATATATATATATATATATCTTATCCCTAAATGGGAAAAAAATATATATATATATAGAAACCTTATCCCTAAATGAAACCTTTCTTTGTTTATTAGCTTAAATAGGTAAATTAGCAACAACAACAACAACAAACAGCTAATATTATAGAGGTAGGAACAATTTATCTTTTCATTCATTGCTATTTTCTAAAAATTCCTATTTTATTTTTTTCTCAAGTCTGTCATAATAATTTTCTAAATCTCCTGCCTTATTCAATTTTTTTCTTTTAGTGGAAATCTCTATTTCATATTTATTTTCTCTTCCTCCACTCTTTGCTCTAATAATTCAATGTGTTATTAGATTTTCTGTTTTTCTCTTTATCCAGATATATCTTTTCTTTCTTTCTTTCTTTTCTAAATAATTTCATTTGCTGGCATTTTACATCAGTACATGCTTTCTTATGGATGTTATAAATGTCTGTGGAACTACTAGAAGAAAAAACTTTTTTACCTTTAAGAAGTTTACAGTCTAGAGTGCCTGGGTGGCTCAGTTGGTTAAGTGTCTTCCTTCAGCTTAGGCCATGATGCCAGGGTACTAGGATCCAGTCCTGCATCAGCTGCCTGCTCAGCAAGGAGTCTGGTTCTTCCTCTCCCTCTGCCCCTCCCTCTCTCTTTCTAATAAATAAATAAAATCATTAAAAAAAAGACTTACTGAAATCTGAGACTGAATTACTAAATTCAGTCTTAATATAAGACAGCTAAACAAAGCAATGATCACAACTGGAAAATTTAATCAGATCATGGTTTAACATTTTTGGTTGACACGGGACCTCTTTCAGTAACAAATTCCCTAAATATCAATTTCTTTTTAAGGCAAAAAATTTTGACAAGAAATCCAGATCCTTCTCATCATTTTCATATCAATTTAATGTGACATCCTCGGAGTATATAATCAAATATGTAATTATTCTATCTGTTGCCTTGTATATTGCCTGTATCTTTTTCAGACTCAAAGTTCCATTGAGGTAGAGTTTTTTTGTTTTGTTTTTAAAGCAGAGATTTTTAAAGTGTTTGATATATACAAGATGCTCAATAAGTGTTTACAAAACCTATGTATTTCAGAAGCCTTAAACAGGCTTTAAAATAATGTAGGTGATATTAGTAGTCATATCAAACAGTTTGTAGGTTTCAGTCATGTAAATAACTACATTTCTCAGAGACAGCGAAACATACAAATGATCTGGGTCCAGTAGGATAATGCTAGCATGTGTTGTAAATTCTCTTATATGACCTTATTCTTGCAAAAATTGGTTATGTGGCAGAAAAAAAGGTATCACTATCTTATACTTTATGATTTAAAGAGATTTATGGAAGTTGTTAATTTCTTACACTACCCCTTTGTTTCAGTGGACCCAATTTCCGTGGTAATGGTGAGAGGAAAGTAGGCAATTTAGGCAGCAGCAAAAATCTCCTACAAGGCACTATAAAATAAGGCTTGTTCTAGATCATGGGTCTGTCCAAAGGGGAATGTTAAGGGGTAGAATGAATGATGGGTGCATTGTGGACTTATAACTATAAGATTAATACTGTTATGCCCCAATCATGGGTCTATGATTAAAGGAGCGAGACTGATGTAAAGCGAAGGTCAAGCAAAGCCTTATTTTATGCCAAGCATCAAGAATCTAACCGAACGTTCAGAGCCACACCTCTTATGAGAGAAGGCAACCCTTCACTGTTTCACAGTCTAGCTTTTTTTTTTTTTTTTAAAGAATTTATTTATTTATTTGACAGAGAGAGATCACAAGTAGGCAGAGAGGCAGGAAGAGAGAGAGAGAGAGAGGAGGAAGCAGGCTCCCTGCCGAGCAGAGAGCCCGATGCGGGGCTCGATCCCAAGACCCTGAGATCATGACCTGAGCCGAAGGCAGAGGCTTAACCCACTGAGCCACCCAGGCGCCCCTCACAGTCTAGCTTTTAAGGGCAAAGGCCATGACGTCAGGCCTGGCCACGCACAGGTGACCAATGAGATTTTAACACACACAGGAAACTCCACAGTGAGGCTAGGTGACCAATTGAGGTTCAATTTACCCTAGTATAGACATTTGACCCAGCCTATTACACCTTGATTAGGATTGGTGCCAAAACGGTTCCCAAAGGGCAGAGGAGTGGGGCATACTCCTTAGTATCTAGGGAGACAATATGCAAACACCACCCCCCCTCCCGCTGATTGATGTCTCCACCTGGCCTGACCCACCCTTGTATATGGGCTTTGTTACCTGGAGCTGATTTCCAGGTCTTGTTTTTAAGTGAATTCCCTGGGGGAAGGGGAGCAAGGACAGTTTCAGGGTTAACCTCAATGAAAGCCTCTTGCTAAAATATAAAAATATAAAATAGGTTTTTACATTACAACAACTTTGTAGGGAAAGTCCCAGTGTGGTGATCAAAGAAGTGATGTAACTTGCATTGCACATTTTATTTTTAAAACGTGTTTAAGTTGTATTTTTCCCTGCCATGACATCATACTTTATGTTCATCTCTGTCTACTAGTTTAAAACTAGTTAAACAAACTCGACAATTTTTTAAAAAATATTTTATTTATTTATTTAAGAGGAAAAGCCAGAGAGAGAGAGAGAGAGAGAGAGAGAGCGAGAGCATGAGCAATATGGGGCTCGATCCCAGGACTCTTGAGATCATGGTCTGAGCCAAAGGCAGACACTTAACTGACTGAGCAAATGAGACTCCCACAAACTCAACAATTTTATAAAATTTTTATTTGTTGGGGTGCCTGGCTGGATCAGTCAGTAAAATATGTAACTCTTGATCTTGGGTTTGTACGTTTGAAAACCACCTTGGGTGTAGAGGTTTTTAAAAATAAAATCTTTTAAAATTTTTTTTTCATTTTTTTATTTAAGCCATTCTATGGCAGTGTTGATCACTATATTGTACACATGAAACTAATATTAACGTTATTTTAACTAATTGGAATTTAAATAAAAACTTTAAAAATAAAATAAAAATAATAATCATAAAAATAAAAAAGAGGAAAAATTATTTGGCAGGCAATATTCTTTTTTTTTAAAGATTTAATTTATTAATTTAACAAAGAGAAATCACAAGTAGATGGAGAGGCAGCAAGAGAGAGAGAGAGAGGGAAGCGGCTCTCTGCTCAGCGGGACTCGATCCCAGAACTCTGAGATCATGACCTGAGCCGAAGGCAGCGGCTTATCCCACTGAGCCACCCAGGCGCCCGGCAGGCAATTTTCTTAATTGCATGATTATTTATTATTATTTATTATTATCATAGTCTGTGTGTGTCGGTGGGAAGTGGCTGGTATTCCAGTGAGTTCCATATCTGTGTTACACTGAGGTCCATGTCTGTAGTCAGTCTTTTTTTTTCTTTTAATTTATTTTCAGTGATCTAAAATTCATTGTTTATGTACCACACCCAGTGCTTCATGTAATAAATTCCCTCCTTAATACCCACCACTGGGCTCACCCAACCACCTGCTACCCTCCTCTTCAAAACCCTCAGTTTGTTTCTCAGAGTCCACAGTCTCTCATGGTTTGTCTCTCCCTCCGATTTCCCCCAGCACACTTCTCTCCATCTCCCAGTGTCCTCCACGTTATTCCTTATGTATTGAGTCTTATAAAAACATTTATTTCTTTCCCTATTCTGCTTTGCATATGCTTACCTTAGATGTTAAAATGTTATAAACCGGCTCTGCTCGTTGAGTGAAGAAAATCCGCCGGCATCGCCTGAGCCCCGCTACCGAGAAGGGCGCCGCTTCCCCCGGGGAGGGGGATAAAGACCCCCCGCCGCCGGCCCATGAGGATATTGCCGTGAAAGGCTCAGCGGCTGCAGCAGGAACCGGACCCGGCACCGGAGCGGCGGCGGCGGCGGCAGCAGCGGTACCGCCTCCTCACCCGGCGGCAGCAGCAGCAGCGGCAGCGGCGGCGGCGGCGGCGGCGGCGGCAGCGGCCCCTCCTCACCCGAACATCAGGGCCCTCCAGACCCAGGCGCCCCAACAAATCCCTAGAGGACCTGTACAACAGCCCCTCGAGGACCGAATCTTCACTCCTGCTGTCTCGGCGGTGTACAGCACGGTAACACAAGTAGCAAGACAACCGGGACCCCCGACCCCTTCCCCTTATTCAGCACATGAAATAAGTAAGGGGCATCCAAATCTTGCGGCAACGCCCCCGGGACATGCATCGTCCCCTGGACTCTCTCAATTAAAGCATATTTTTCTGGGGTTGTTGCCACCCTTTTAGTATTTTACTTGCCCCTTCATTTACTCTTATCTGGCCAAAATGACAAGACGTAAAAATTCAACGCAAAAAAAAGAACAAGAGGCAGTACCGAAGGCTAGGGACCTAATCAATACAGACATCGGTAATATGTCAGATCTAGAGTTCAGAATGACAATTCTCAAGGTTCTAGCCGGGCTCGAAAAAGGCATGGAAGATATTAGAGAAACCCTCTCGAGAGATATAAAAGCCCTTTCTGGAGAAATAAAAGAACTAAAATCTAACCAAGTTGAAATCAAAAAAGCTATTAATGAGGTGCAATCAAAAATGGAGGCTCTAACTGCTAGGATAAATGAGGCAGAAGAAAGAATTAGTGATATAGAAGACCAAATGACAGAGAATAAAGAAGCTGAGCAAAAGAGGGACAAACAGCTACTGGACCACGAGGGGAGAATTCGAGAATTAAGTGACACCATAAGACGAAACAACATTAGAATAATTGGGATTCCAGAAGAAGAAGAAAGAGAGAGGGGAGCAGAAGGTATACTGGAGAGAATTATTGGGGAGAATTTCCCCAATATGGCAAAGGGAACGAGCATCAAAATTCAGGAGGTTCAGAGAACGCCCCTCAACATCAATAAGAATAGGCCCACACCCCGTCACCTAATAGTAAAATTTACAAGTCTCAGTGACAAAGAGAAAATCCTGAAAGCAGCCCGGGAAAAGAAGTCTGTAACATACAATGGTAAAAATATTAGATTGGCAGCTGACTTATCCACAGAGACCTGGCAGGCCAGAAAGAGCTGGCATAATATTTTTAGAGCACTAAACGAGAAAAACATGCAGCCCAGAATACTATATCCAGCTAGGCTATCATTGAAAATAGAAGGAAAGATTAAAAGCTTCCAGGACAAACAGCAACTGAAAGAATTTGCAAATACCAAACCAGCTCTACAGGAAATATTGAAAGGGGTCCTCTAAGCAAAGAGAGAGCCTACAAGTGGTAGATCAGAAAGGAACAGAGACCATATACAATAACAGTCACCTTACAGGCAATACAATGGCACTAAATTCATATCTCTCAATAGTTACCCTGAATGTGAATGGGCTAAATGCCCCTGTCAAAAGACACAGGGTATCAGAATGGATAAAAAAACAAAACCCATCTATATGTTGCCTCCAAGAAACTCATTTTAAGCCCGAAGACACCTCCAGATTTAAAGTGAGGGGGTGGAAAAGAATTTACCATGCTAATGGACATCAGAAGAAAGCAGGAGTGGCAATCCTTATATCAGATCAATTAGATTTTAAGCCAAAGACTATAATAAGAGATGAGGAAGGACACTATATCATACTCAAAGGGTCTGTCCAACAAGAAGATTTAACAATTTTAAATATCTATGCCCCCAACGTGGGAGCAGCCAACTATATAAACCAATTAATAACAAAATCAAAGAAACACATCAACAACAATACAATAATAGTAGGGGACTTTAACACTCCCCTCACTGAAATGGACAGGTCATCCAAGCAAAAGATCAGCAAGGAAATAAAGGCCTTAAACGACACACTGGACCAGATGGACATCACAGATATATTCAGAACATTTCATCCCAAAGCAACAGAATACACATTCTTCTCTAGTGCACATGGAACATTCTCCAGAATAGATCACATCCTCGGTCCTAAATCAGGACTCAACCGGTATCAAAAGATTGGGATCATTCCCTGCATATTTTCAGACCACAATGCTCTAAAGCTAGAACTCAACCACAAAAGGAAGTTTGGAAAGAACCCAAATACATGGAGACTAAACAGTATCCTTCTAAAGAATGAATGGGTCAACCGGGAAATTAAAGAAGAATTGAAAAAAATCATGGAAACAAATGATAATGAAAATACAACAGTTCAAAATCTGTGGGACACAATAAAGGCAGTCCTGAGAGGAAAATATATAGCGGTACAAGCCTTTCTCAAGAAACAAGAAAAGTCTCAGGTACACAACCTAACCCTACACCTAAAGGAGCTGGAGAAAGAACAAGAAAGAAACCCTAAGCCCAGCAGGAGAAGAGAAATCATAAAGATCAGAGCAGAAATCAATGAAATAGAAACCAAAAAAACAATAGAAAAAATCAACGAAAGTAGGAGCTGGTTCTTTGAAAGAATTAATAAAATAGATAAACCCCTGGCCCGACTTATCAAAAAGAAAAGAGAAAGGACCCAAATAAATAAAATCATGAATGAAAGAGGAGAGATCACAACTAACACCAAAGAAATACAAACTATTATAAGAACATACTATGAGCAACTCTACGGCAATAAATTTGACAATCTGGAAGAAATGGATGCATTCCTAGAAACATATAAACTACCACAACTGAACCAGGAAGAAATAGAAAGCCTGAACAGACCCATAACCAGTAAGGAGATTGAAACAGTCATTAAAAATCTCCAAACAAACAAAAGCCCAGGGCCAGATGGCTTCCCAGGGGAATTCTACCAAACATTCAAAGAAGAACTAATTCCTATTCTCCTGAAACTGTTCCAAAAAATAGAAATGGAAGGAAAACTTCCAAACTCATTTTATGAGGCCAGCATCACCTTGATCCCAAAACCAGACAAGGATCCCACCAAAAAAGAGAGCTATAGACCGATATCCTTGATGAACACAGATGCGAAAATACTCAACAAAATACTAGCCAATAGGATTCAACAGTACATTAAAAAGATTATTCACCACGACCAAGTGGGATTTATTCCAGGGCTGCAAGGTTGGTTCAACATCCGCAAATCAGTCAATGTGATACAACACATCAATAAAAGAAAGAACAAGAACCATATGATACTCTCAATAGATGCTGAAAAAGCATTTGACAAAGTACAGCATCCCTTCCTGATCAAAACTCTTCAAAGTGTAGGGATAGAGGGCACATACCTCAATATCATCAAAGCCATCTATGAAAAACCCACCGCAAATATCATTCTCAATGGAGAAAAACTGAAAGCTTTTCCACTAAGGTCAGGAACACGGCAGGGATGTCCATTATCACCACTGCTATTCAACATAGTACTAGAGGTCCTAGCCTCAGCAATCAGACAACAAAAGGAAATTAAAGGCATCCAAATCAGCAAAGAAGAAGTCAAATTATCACTCTTCGCAGATGATATGATACTATATGTGGAAAACCCAAAAGACTCCACTCCAAAACTGCTAGAACTTATACAGGAATTCAGTAAAGTGTCAGGATATAAAATCAATGCACAGAAATCAGTTGCATTTCTCTACACCAACAGCAAGACAGAAGAAAGAGATATTAAGGAGTCAATCCCATTTACAATTGCATCCAAAACCATAAGATACCTAGGAATAAACCTAACCAAAGAGACACAGAATCTATACTCAGAAAACTATAAAGTACTCATGAAAGAAATTGAGGAAGACACAAAGAAATGGAAAAATGTTCCATGCTCCTGGATTGGAAGAATAAATATTGTGAAAATGTCTATGCTACCTAAAGCAATCTACACATTTAATGCAATTCCTATCAAAGTACCATCCATCTTTTTCAAAGAAATGGAACAAATAATGCTAAAATTTATATGGAACCAGAAAAGACCTCGAATAGCCAAAGGGATATTGAAAAAGAAAGCCAACGTTGGTGGCATCACAATTCCGGACTTCAAGCTCTATTACAAAGCTGTCATCATCAAGACAGCATGGTACTGGCACAAAAACAGACACATAGATCAATGGAACAGAATAGAGAGCCCAGAAATAGACCCTCAAATCTATGGTCAACTCATCTTCGACAAAGCAGGAAAGAATGTCCAATGGAAAAAAGACAGCCTCTTCAATAAATGGTGCTGGGAAAATTGGACAGCCACATGTAGAAAAATGAAATTGGACCATTTCCTTGCACCACACACAAAAATAGACTCAAAATGGATGAAGGACCTCAATGTGCGAAAGGAATCCATCAAAATCCTTGAGGAGAACACAGGCAGCAACCTCTTCGACCTCTGCCGCAGCAACATCTTCCTAGGAACAACGCAAAAGGCAAGGGAAGCAAGGGAAAAAATGAACTATTGGGATTTCATCAAGATCAAAAGCTTTTGCACAGCAAAGGAAACAGTTAACAAAATCAAAAGACAACTGACAGAATGGGAGAAGATATTTGCAAACGACATATCAGATAAAGGACTAGTGTCCAGAATCTATAAAGAACTTAGCAAACTCAACACCCAAAGAACAAATAATCCAATCAAGAAATGGGCAGAGGACATGAACAGACATTTCTGCAAAGAAGACATCCAGATGGCCAACAGACACATGAAAAAGTGCTCCATATCACTCGGCATCAGGGAAATACAAATCAAAACCACAATGAGATATCACCTCACACCAGTCAGAATGGCTAAAATCAACAAGTCAGGAAATGACAGATGCTGGCGAGGATGTGGAGAAAGGGGAACCCTCCTACACTGTTGGTGGGAATGCAAGCTGGTGCAGCCACTCTGGAAAACAGCATGGAGGTTCCTCAGAATGTTGAAAATAGAACTGCCCTATGACCCAGCAATTGCACTATTGGGTATTTACCCTAAAGATACAAATGTAGTGATCCAAAGGGGCACATGCACCCGAATGTTTATAGCAGCAATGTCCACAATAGCCAAACTATGGAAAGAACCTAGATGTCCATCCACAGATGAATGGATCAAGAAGATGTGGTATATATACACAATGGAATACTATGCAGCCATCAAAAGAAATGAAATCTTGCCATTTGCGACAACATGGATGGAACTAGAGCGTATCATGCTTAGCGAAATAAGTCAAGCAGAGAAAGACAACTATCATATGATCTCCCTGATATGAGGAAGTGGTGATGCAACATGGAGGCTTAAGTGGGTAGGAGAAGAATAAATGAAACAAGATGGGATTGGGAGGGAGACAAACCATAAGTGACTCTTAATCTCACAAAACAAACTGAGGGTTGCTGGGGGGAGGGGGTTTGGGAGAAGGGGGGTGGGGTTATGGACATTGGGGAGGATATGTGCTTTGGTGAGTGCTGTGAAGTGTGTAAACCTGGCAATTCACAGACCTGTACCCCTGGGGATAAAAATATAGGTTTATAAAAAATAAAAAGTTAAAAAAAAAAATCTTTAAAAAAAAATAAAATAATTGTAACAGTAAAAAAAAAAAAAAAAAAAAAAAAAAAAAAAAAATGTTATAAACCTCTCCTGCCTGGTCCATTTTCTCTCTCTTCTCTCATGATTTCTCATGCTCTCCCTGCCAACCCCACATGCCTTACAATATCTGGATATGACTAATTTCTTCCTGAGCTACTTTATTCTACTCTGCCATATGGTTGCCTTTCCCTCTTCTGTACCATAACTTCTATCCCCTGCATTTGTGCTTTAACAATACCTAATTCTTTTCACTACATCTGTATCTTTGAGGTCAATACTCAGTAGTGCAATCGCTGGGTCATAGGCTAGCTCTATTTTACTGGAAAGAAGGGCCATATGCACCCCAGTGTTCATAGCAGCAATGTCCACAATAGCCATTCTGTTGAAAGAGCCAAGATCCCCTTCAACAAACAAACGGATAAAGAAGATGTGATCTATGGATACAATGGAATATCACTCAGCCATCAGAAAGGATGAATACCCAACTTTTGCATCAACATGGATGGGACTGGAGGAGATTATGTTAAGTGAAATAAGTCAAGTAGAGAAAGTCAATCATCATATGGTTTCACTTATTTGTGGAACCTAAGGAATAGCATGGAGGACATTAGGAGAAGGAAAGGAAAAATGAAGTGGGGGCATTGGAGGGGGAAATGAAACATGAAAAACTATGGACTCCAAGAAACAAACTGAGGGTTTTAAAGATGAGAAGGATGTGGGGATGGGTGAGCCTGGTGATGGGTATTAAGGAGGGCACATATTGCATGGGGCACTGGGTGTTTTACACAAACAATGAATCATGGAACACTACTTCAAAAACTAATGATGTATTGTATGGTAACTAACATAACATAATTAAAAAAAAAAAGGAGGGGAACAATACCTAACACTCAATCTTTGCTAGTTTCTTGTTTACCTCCTTTTAAAAGTAAGCTCATTAGTGGTTTTTTGTTTGTTTGTTTGTTTGTTTGTCTCAACTAAAAGAAGAAAAATAATACACATTATTTTGAAAACTTTTTGAACAGTGTACAAACGTTAGTCAAGTCCACAATGTCTCATCTCTTCTTCCTCCTAACATGGCTAAGTTGAAAAACCCTTTATCTGGGAAAAGATCATTCTCCTGCCACCTTGTGTAAGATTTTGGCTTTAGCTTAGATTATCCTTTCTTTCCTTTTCTGAAAATAAGTTGAAAATATTAATAGCCTCAGTTTCTTCTTCCAAAATATGACTGCTTCTTTATCAAGTGCAAAAGCAACCCATTTTGACCATAGTAAACAGCTTGGACCTACTTTTTTTGGCTCACTGTTTTAGTGAGACAAGTGGAGTGAAGATGACACACCATTTCCAAATGTATTCATAATTGGTAGACCATACTTCTAACTTGAAGTTTTGTTGCCATTAAACTACGACCAGACTCGCTATAATTACAGAGGTAAATTCTTTATATTTACTATATTTGAAATTACCATATAATACCAAAATAAAATTATGATTATGTGAAGAGTCTGTAATATTAAGAAGATGACTTTGAAATTATTGCTTATCTAAATGAAATTTCCCATTTTATAATCTTGTATAAGCTTCCGTTGTCATTTCCTATTTAAAATCTATTAGAAGGCATTCTTATTTTCCCTTAAGTGGGAATTCAAATGTGGAACAAATTCATCCCAAAGGAACAGATTCTATATTCCACTGAAGACCAGGTGGCTTCCATGTGGCATTTTGCCTCTTGCATATTGTTCATCTCCTACAACAAATGGGGGTATGCTCTTTAGTAAACTAATTCAACTCAATTAGAGACATTGTCTTCAAGGGATAACATCATAGAGACTAGAATCAGAATCATGCTTTTGGGAAAATTGGGCCTAGGTTTTTTGTTTTGCTTTGTTTTGTTTTAAGATTTTATTTATTTATTTGACAGACAGAGACCACAAGTCGGCAGAGAGGCAGAGAGAGAGGGGGAAGCAGGCTCCCTACTGAACAGAGAGCTTGATGCAGAGCTCGATCCCAGGACCCTGAGATCATGGCCTGAGCCAAAGGCAGAGGCTTAACCCACTGAGCTACCCAGGCGCCCCTGGGCCCAGGTTTTGATGGCTTCTTTCCTCAATCTTATAAAACCTATTTGAACTCTACTGGATGCCAGAACTGCTTAAAAATATTTGGTCCCTTGTAATTTTAACCTTCCAGTATTCAATGCACCTGATCCATGTAATATCCTATAGTATTTTTGTCAAATGAAGACTCTCAAAGTGTGTTTCTTGGGAGACACTTTTCAATTGGTTGCTTACATTTCTGCATTTATTATTTGTTCTAGACCATCCTTTGAAGATGGTTGTATTGAATAGACTTGGAAGACAGAAATAGTATCTTTTTTTTTTAACTTAACCTGTTGTGTTTGCAAATATTATCTGCCTCTGTTTTGATTCTTCTTGTGGGAACTGGTGCTCAGAACTGATATATAACTCCCACCCCTACACACACACACACACACACACGCACACACACACAAACACACACACACACACAAATACTGTTAATATTCTGGCTACCTCTATTGCTGTGAATAATAAACTATATTATTTCTGAACCATGAGTCTGCGTCTTCTATCAACACCCAAGAAACCATGGCAGACTCATACACCAGCTTTCAAATAAGGGAAAATAATCTCAGATGCTTTATATTTTTTGATAGTGTTACCTACTTCTGAACATATGACCGAACACATATAAAGCTGGAGCCATGACCATTTAGAGCTTCTTCTGTGGAAGAACTATGCATTCACTAGTAAACAAAAGTAGTTTTATCTTTTTTTTTTTCCTCCTGGACACCATTTCCTCTCTCACACTGTTGCTCAAATTGGATGGAGTCTAAGGTCCTTTGAGGAAATTTTTGTTTAATGACTCAAAATAAAATAGGAAGAGTCTAAAGTGCTAAATGTAATTCTAGATAAAAGGTATAAGATCATGCCAGAAAGGATAGTAATTTTATCTAACAACTGCCTGTTCACCCCTTATTTGATCATTAACTAATCTCCAAATTCCTGACTAAATCCCTTTTGTAAGCCAGAATGTGAGCTAAAAACTGGGATTTTAAAAAAGTTTTCATTTGAAATCCAGTTAGTTAACATATATGGTTGTATTAGTTTCATGTGTACAATATAACATCTAGCACTCGGTGCTCATCATGACAAGTGCTCTAATTAACCCCCATCACTTATTTAATCCATCACTCCTTTCAGATCCTCTCAAGTAACCATCAGTTTATTCTCCGTAATGAAATGTCTGTTTCTTGCTTTCTTTCTCTTTCTATGTCTTATTATTTCCCCCTTTGCTTGTTTGTTTTGTTTCTTTTATTCCATATATGAGTAAAGGTATTTGTCTTTCTCTGACTGACTTATTTCACTTTTAGCATTATACTGTCTAGTTCCAGCCATGTTATTGCAAATGGCAAGATTTCAGTCTTTTTTTATGGCAGAATAATATTCCATTGTATATACATACCACTTATTCTTTATTTATTCATCAATTGATGGATACTTGGGCTCTTTCCATATCTTAGCTTTACAAATAATGCTACTATAAACATAGGGGTGCTAGCATCCCTTTGAATACGTTTTCTTATATTCATTGGTAAATACACACCAACAGGATTGTTGGATCACAAAGGACTTCTATTTTTAAATTTTATGGAAATTCCATACTGTTTTCAAATATGGCTGTATCAGTTTGCATCACCACTAACAGTTCACAATTGTTACTTTTTCTTTTTTTTAAGATTTTATTCATCTGACAGAGAGAGATCACAAGTAGAGAGAGAGAGGAGGGAGCAGGCTCCATGCCTGGCAGAGAGCCCAATGTGGGACTTGATCCCAGGACCCTGAGATCATGACCTGAGCTGAAGGCAGAGGCTTAACCCACTGAGCCACCCAGGCAGCCCCCACAAGTGTTACTTTTTCACATCCTCTCCAACACCTTTTGTTTCTTGTAGTGTTGATTTTAGCCATTCTGACAGGTGTGAGGTGGTATCTCTTTCTAGTTTTGCTTTGCAATTTCCTGATGATACATGATGATGGACATCTTTTCATGTATCTACTGAACATTTGAATGTGTTCTTTGGGGAAACACTTGTTCATGTCTTCTATCCATGTTTTTATTGGATTATTTGTTTTTGGATGTTGACTAAAAACTGGATATTAAGTAACACACAAGACAGGTTTCCTTGAGCTTAAATTTTATTTGCATGAGTGTCATTAACAGGAAAAAATATGCATATGTGTATGTACAAGTGTGTTTATGTATACATCTATCTATCTATCCTCTATCCCCTGTCTTCTAATTGTGGTAAATCTTGTAAAGTGGGAAATGTGCTGCTGGATATGTTGGGTAAGCAAATTTAATTGCACTCAGATGCATTGGATATAAGTGAATCACTCAAATGAGTTATTTAATATTATATAGAAACAAATTAAAATTTTATGTAGTTGAAAATAATAGGTGGTTAAAATAATTTTTGTTGTTTGTTGTTTTTGTGTCTTTTTTTTGTTTATATATACTATGGTGTGAATGTTTATGTCTCCCAAAATCATATTATGAAATCTACCTCTGGAAGTCATAGTATTAAAACATAGGGGCCTTTGGGAGGTGATTATGTCATAAGTGGGATTACAGTCCTTTTAAAGGAGACCCCAGAGCGTTCTCTTGATTCATTCATCATGTACGTTTACAGTGAGAAGATAGCCATCTATGAGGAAGTGGGCTCTCCCTGGATCTGCCCATTCCTTAATCTTGAACTTTTCAGTTCTAGAACTGTGAGAAATAAATTCCTGTTCTTTATAAGCTATTCAGTCTATATCATGTCCATTATAGCAGCCTGCATGCAGAAGAACACTATGACATAAAACGAGAGCAATAAATATAAAGTTTCAGTAAAGTCAGTTGGTACAATGTTTTTTTACTTAGAGAAGACATGCTGCTTCATGTTAAACCTTGATATTGGATATGTTTCTTGAAGGGCCACTTCTTACTCCTTTGTGTGTTTTCCACAAAGTCCAGGATGATGCCTTACATAAAGGTAATATTTTATAAATACTGTTGGAAATATATACTTCTCTAAAATCTTATTTTGCCTACAGATTACTTGGATCCACTTTGCCTTGTGTAGAATATTTGAAATATATTAAGAACAGAATGTCTCTCTAAATAACATTTAGAATCATCATTAGTTTATGACTCCTGACTCATTTGTTTATGCAGTGATGCTTACTGCAAGAACACTGAAGTTTGTAATATAATTTTTGAATTAATCACCAAGCTAGTTTATTATAACTTATGAAAAAATAATTTCTCATGTTGGTTTAATTCTGCTCTTATGTTATGGTCATGACATTTTCATTAAAATAAAGTAGAAAATAGAAGTAAATAATAAATGAAAAATAAAAAATAATAAATAAATAAATAAAAGTAAAACTCTTGTGAAATGTTAAACTTTTCTTACTTATTTTGTTTTGCTTTTCCTCTACGATGCTGGCAAAGCTGTATTTTGCAGATAGATTCAATTTTCTAGTTGCTAGGTTTGTTACTTTTGCTAAAATTTTCAAAATATAAGAAGTTGAATAGTCATGGATTGTTTATTAAACTCCTTATCTACACATATAAAAATAAAACAATGATGGTGACCTGGGTATTTCTAAAATTGTATTCTGTTTTTCCATATTGTGTTTTACAATGTAATTAATAAAGATTTTGCATATATTAACACCCATCCCCTTCTATCTCATCTGTATGTCCATTACAGAACATGTATGATTTCTATTCATTGCTATGTGGTGGTGAAGAGATTGTCTGAAGTAGTCCTATATTTATGCAGGTAGATCTTAAGCTACGGTGCTCTTGTTTATTTGCTTGTTCGTGATCAGTATGTCTGAAAGATGGTAACTATTGCATCAGGTATGACGATTAAAAAATATTATTGGTGCCTGATACACTGTGATGAAATAGGTAAGTCGATTCATAATTTGTTAATTAAATTAGAAAAAAATTCCTTTGGATTTGTCCTTTATTAAGAGTTTTTTTTTTTTTAACAAATTGCTTGGGATGTTTTTTGTGTAATATATATCACATGCCTCAACCTTTAAATTTGAATGTAGAAAAGAGTTATCAGAATGAGCCTAGAAAATATTGTTATGAAATATTTGTGTTCTGTTATATTATGTTAACTTAGGAAATAATGGTAGTTATTTTTATTAGCATTTCCTACTTTCCACATGCCCTTACAGATGAGATATCATGTTTTTCCTACTCTTTTTATCGTGGTTGTTATATTCTTCATGATCAATAACAATCAATGAAAATTCATAACATTAATTTTCTTTGGGAAAGTGATATTTTAGCAAGAATCCATGACCAAAAATTTTAGCTGTTGTTCTTCTAGGAGATGAGACTATCAATGTTCCCGAAATTTCAAGAAATAGAACTTATTAATTGTGTTGGTTGATGTTTATTGTTTCTGAACTTAGAGGTGCATAATTCAATTTAAAATTTATTTTGGGGGCGCCTGGGTGGCTCAGTGGGTTAAAGCCTCTGCCTTTGGCTCAGGTCATGATCCCAGGGTCCTGGGATGGAGCCCTGCATCGGGCTCTCTGCCTAGCAGGGAGCCTGCTTCCTCTTCCCTCTCTCTCTGCCTGCCTCTCTGCCTACTTGTGATCTCTATCTGTCAATTAAAATAAATAAAATCTTAAAAAAAATGGAGTGGACCTTACGGGGGTGCTTATCTGAAATTGAGGGACATTATAAAAAAAATAAAAAATAAAATTTATTTTGAATTGAAAACAAGATCTTACTGAAGTTTAGGCATCCCACTTTATATCAGGCCTCCATTACATTATAATTTATTTATAGAAAATTTCATAAACATGAATGTCACTTTTCCTATTGCATTTATACTGAAACTGCAATGACTCAAAGATGTCAGATCTGAAAAGCACTACCTTTCTATAATTTCTGTTTCCTAGAAGGAATGGATATACCATTTTAGCACAATTATCCAACAGTATTCAAAACCACCATGAATTTTAAGACATAGTTTTTACACCCTAAAAATCAAGTATGAAAATGTATAAACAACCAAATCTCTATCTGTAAATGAAATACTCCCACACAGACGTGTTTTAAAACTTTCTAACTTAAGGGATTTGATAGCACAGACTCAGGGTAGTAGTTTCAGTGCCTACAGTATACTTTCAGGGAGAGAGTAATGTAGGCTCTGAGTCACTTTCTGCCTAGAGATGACCTAATAGTGGTTCTGCCATTGTTTGTTTGTTTTTGAAAATACGTCCCTGGGCGTCATTCAGAAAATGCAGAGTTTGGCAATCTATATAAATTAAGGATGATCTTTTTGAATGTTTGTCTTTCACTACATCAAATTAACATAATTGGACAGAAATTCCACTAAATTAAGCATTGTTAGGAAACGTGTAAATTGGAGCTGCTCAAATTAGTTGCTCTTTGAACTATGTGCTGTTGGTTCAGGATTAGATAAGGAGTTTGAAGGAAAACCTAAATCATTGCTTCCTTTTTTGAGAGAGTCTTAGCATATTTTCTTAAAATTAGCTGAAATAAACAATGTGTTTAGTCGCAAAGTGATTTGCATTTTTGCACAAACTCCCTATCTCCTTGAGAATTATAACAAATATTTCATGAAACATCATTGATCTTTACTTTGTGACACTGCTGTAAAGTACATTCAGAGTTGCCAGTTAAAAGTGTTAGTGTTGAGATGAAATGTCATGCATTTTTCTTCACTTCCATGCAAATGAACACAGTAATTTATTAAGACACAATGAAGAAAAAAAAATTGACAATGAGTTCCAGATTTTAAAAATCACTTGCCATTCAATCCAAATTGTGAGTTTGATCGGTTACCGAACACTTTATAATGCACCCCCGGTAATTTTACAGAGATTATTTTTTTCTTACCAATTCTTGATTATTCTGTCTTGCAATGCAGAGAAAGCTAACTAAATTAAAATAAACTTCCGTTAATTTTGATTGTTATAAACTTAAAACTGATTAATTTCCATATACAGAGTTTAAAATGTTCACAATTTACATTAAATATATATTCTGTGTGTACCTTGGAAAAATTATACTGAAAATTGAAATTAAAATGATGTTGTATATAGCTGCAAGAAGCCGCCTGTCCCATTTCATCTTACTATATAAGTTTTGTCAGGTAATTTATAAAATCCCTACTGCATAACAAGTCTATTTTTATTGGAATGGGTAGTAATGTTTCTTCTTATTTCTAAATAAGAGTTGGTCTATGAGTGCATCTGCAACTGTATTTTTCCTAAGTGGCTTCATGGTCTTGAACTGAGAAATCTCAGAACATTAAACATCAAAATAATATATTTTGACATAATTAGACATCAAGGAAATGCAATTAAAATGACACTGAGATATCACTACCCACTTACCAGAATGGCTAAAACTAAATATAATGACAAGACCAAAAGAAAAAAATATACCATTTGATGATACACAATGGCAAGTTGTACCATAACTTAACCATCTCAGACTAGTGAAGTGTTAAATTTGTTTTTCTAAGCAATGTTTTGGGTCACTTACCACTTTTCAAGGATATAAAGTGCTACCATTTTACTTAAAACTGTGAAATTTGGTCAGATTTAAATTTCAATTTATGTTAAAACATACTGTAAACTGTGTTAAACTTTGACATTTGTTCCCTCTGTTCAGTGAATAACACTATATCATATTCTGAAAAATACGCTAATTTTCATTTTGAAAAATATCCCTTTTTTCTCTTATGGTAATTATTAATATGAATTAATAGTAGAATTTGATATGGTTCCATATGCCCATAAATACTTTTATTGTATATTATCAAATTTAATAATGAATAAAATGTACTTCTTTGGACAATTTTTAAAAACCAGTCTACCTGGGGATAAAAATATATGTTTATAAAAAATAAAAAGTTAAAAAAAAAAAAAGACCAGTCTACTCTTAAAACAAAAAAATGGAGACGCACTTCTTTAGTTCACACAAATTTCATTTTATTATATATAACCTCAGATAAATTTCAACAAATCATAATTTATTAAAATTATGTCTACTTAAAAATCTCATAGAGAGTAAAACCATCAAAAATAAAAATAAACACACACAACACACACACATCACCCATGTATTGGCAAATTACAGTTGCTGTAACAATACATTAGGCATTCCACTGTTGAGGGCTATCATATCAAAATTTCCATCAGTGACAAGAAGATTTGTATCCAAATGGACTGATTTTCCAGAATCCAAGAAAAAGTCTCCTAGGGTTTATTTAAAGATAAATATTTGAACAAATACTTCTTAAATTTAGGAAATTCAGAACATACAATTAAGGAATATTTGCAGTGCAGACTATATTCAATCCTTCCTTCAAAATGTGCCTTTGAGTACATAATTCTGTTTTCTCTATCTAAATTGAGCTGTTCTCCAAGGAAGTTTTCTAAAATGTGTATCTCTGTGTGATAAATGTTCTAAGACCTAACATGCTTCATTGTATTTTTACTGTGCTCTCAAATTTAATCAATAATTTGGCTTGATGTATAATATCTAGTTTCAAATATCTTTTCCATCTATACAAACACCCAGCTGTCTCCTTTATATGCTATTACTATTGAGAATTCTGCTGTCAGTATTATTCTTGTACATTTTAGGTGATCTGTTCTTCTCTTGGGCATCATTTATGCTCTTCTCTGTTTTTGATATTCTTAAAACTCACCATAAAGTATATGAGTGGTTTTGTGTGTGTGTGGTTTTTGTTTTGTTTTGTTTCTGATTTCTCATGTTTGGCATCATTTTAAGTCTAGTATCTTTTATCTTTCTTTAATTCTCCAAAATTTATCTCAGTACTTATTTAAATATTTTCTTTATTTTTTTTTCTCTTCTGCTGCATTTGGGCAAAAGTCATTAATTTGTTTGTTTGTTTGTTTTTCCCAACTCATTTATTCATTTTACAGCTATATTCATCTTAGTCTCCATTTATTGTATTCTTTATTTCAACAATTTTCACTTAATTTATATTCACAGTATAGTATCTTTTCTTTGTATATGTATATCATTATTTTATCATATACTTTTAAGCTATTTTTAAAAATATTTTATTTATTTATTTGACCGTGAGAGATCACAAATAGGCAGAGAGGCGGGCAGTGAGAGAGGAAGGGAAGCAGGCTACCTGCTGAGCAAAAAGCCCGATGTGGGGCTTGATCCCAGGACCCTGAGATCATAACCTGAACCGAAGGCAGCGGCTTAATCCACTGAGCCACCCAGGCGCCCCTTTTAAGCTATTTTTTTAAAGTACAGTCATTCTTTTTTTTTTTTTTAAGATTTTCTTTCTTTATTTATTTGACAGAGAGAGATCACAAGTAGACGGAGGGCAGGCAGAGAGAGAGAGAGAAAGAGAGAGAGAGGGAAGCTGACTCCCTGCTGAGCAGAGAGCCTGATACAGGACTTGAACCCAGGAACCTGAGATCATGACCTGAGCTGAAGGCAGTGGCTTAATCCACTGCACCACCTAGGCGCCCCTAAGCTATTTTTTTAATTCCTGATCCAATAACACTTGGATTGCCATATAAAGTTAACCACATCACCTTTTTTAGGTAAGTAATTGTACTTTTTATGTGCATAGTTATTTTGGTCCATGAGTTCAGCTCCTCTTAGGATCATCAAATCTCTGTAAAGTCTGGGTATGCTAGGATTTTCTAAGCAACAATAAAATACATTGAAACCTGGTAGCTTAATTATAATAATGTTTTCTTTCTCAATCATTCACAATAGTATTACATTCTGAGTAGCTTCCTTCTATTTTGCAGCTATAGTGTTTGGAAAAACTTGAATTGTGATATCACTGTGATAATGTGAATTAGTCAGGGTTTTTTAGAGAATCGGGAAGATAAAAAAAGGAAGATATTCTCCAGGGCCAACTCTAGAAGTGACTATTAAAACATCTGTCCAAATTCAATTGAACAAAACTCAGAAATGCCATCTCCAGTGAAATACAAAGAAGATTATGTATAGTTCTGGGCACACACATCTCATTTGACCCAATGATGTATATCAATGAAAGACTGAAGGCCAATCACCACTCCATGGGAGAATTTAAAAATAAATTTACTAATGAGGCCAAGAATTCAGAATCACAAATAATTCAGAACTAATAATAACTGCCTTCACTTGATGTAAGATAAATCCTACGATCAAGTTTCAATTTTAAATTCTTACAATTTTAAATTCTTAAATCCTTATGAAGAAGCATCATTTGGAGGGAGCAGTTTTCATAATTTATCATCCATCAGCCTTTTTTTTAAGATTTTATTTATTTCTTGGACACAGAGAGAGAGAGAGAAAGAGAGAGAGAGAGAGAGAGATCACAAGTAAGCAGAGAGGCAGGCAAGCAGGGAAAGAAGCAGGCTTCCTTTTGAGCAGAGCCCGATGTGGGGCTGGTTCCCAGGACCCAGAGATCATGACTTGAGATGAAGGCAGAGGCTTAACCCACCACCCACGTGATGAGAGAGCCACTCAGGTGCCCCTCATCCATCAGTCTTAATTGATTGGAGGAAAATGTGTGGAGGAATAATGCCTTAGGGAGCTAATCTCTCTAAAGAATTTTCAAGTCTTTACCCCTTCAAGGTTTTTGTACAGTTCTGATAGCCTCTAAACATCCAGCTGATTTCTACAGTGACAGGCCTGTTAAAACCTGTCTTCAAACCAGGAATAGAGCTTGAAACATACCAGTCAAGAGCAACTTTGAGTCTTTTAAGGAATTTATCATCATTTCTTTGTTTTTGGTTAATATCTGAAATAGTTCCATATTACACTTGCATAATTTCTCCAGAGCTGACTTTGAAGGAGGCATTCAGTTCCAGCTAGTTCCATATTTTGGCAAGAACTATAATTCTATATATATAAAAAAAAACATATTTTAGGGTGCCTGGGTGGCTCAGTGGGTTAAAATCTCTGCCTTCGGCTCAGGTCATGATTCCAGGTTCCTGGGATTGAGTCCCACAGTGGGCTCTCTTCTCAGCAGGGAGCCTGCTTCCATTCCTCTCTCTCTGGCTGCCTCTCTGCCTTCCTGTGATCTCTGTCAAGTAAATAAATAAAATTTTTTAAAAAACATATTTTATACCAGTTATTCATGTTTATTAACGAAGATATCACAATACAAATAATACAAACAGTTGCTCTTTATTAATACCTTCAACCAAGATCAAAAAATATGTCATATTTTATACAAAAATTTTATATCATCTGATAGGTCAGATATATATAAAATTACTTTTAAAGTTTTAAAAATATCATCAAATATTTTCATTTAAATGCAAATTTGAAAAAAAATCTACTTTTCCAAACACGACTTTTCATCCTATTTTTTTTGAATTTTGTCGACAATTGATAAAATGTTTAGCGAGACTATAAATGTTAGATCAAAAAAAATGATTAATAGATGTAGGTTCAAATTATTATGTTCCATTAAAAATGATTTAGTCTTTGTTGAACATCTGCTTGGTAATATGTTGTATCCAGATATAGTAAATTAATGATATATATAAAATTATAGGGAAATGACACCTTCCGTTTAATTATGAGTAGAGCTTTTAAAATGCTATTTGTCACAACCTGTCATCTTTTCATTATGTAGCATTATGTAGCATTTAAAAAATGTATACTCTTCACTTCGAAGTCTTTTAGAAATCTAAAATATGACTTTCTATGGTTTGTGTCCATATTCCTTTATTGCCAGTTTGAACAAATCCACATGCTTGGATTCAAAGGTAATAAATTCCTCTTATTTGGAAAAATGATGTTTATTTTTGTTCTCTCACCCTTCGCAGGTGGTTTCATTTTAGCACACTTCAGAGTTATAATTTCATGCTTATTAAAAACATTTATTATGATCTACATAGATGAATGAAACTTTTATTTTATTAAATTATTTGCCAAAAAATCTGTTATTTTTAAAAATGTATATCCTTTGAAGGGTTATTTTAGAGCGTTCAGAGAGGATCTAGGAGTGTGATATTATGCAGTTTTTAAGCAGGTATGAAATGGTTATTTATATGATTGTTTCTTTAAGGCTTATGTATATTGTCCATTATATGCTATAAAATATTTTGAAAGTAAATTTAAAGTATGTTTTACATAGTTTATTTTTTGGAAAAAATATTGAAATGACTTATGAAATTCAGTATACTCTCAACATTAATTTATTTTGAAATTTACCAGTTGTCTACTGAACCTATTATATGGCAGATATTACTTCAGACTACACTGGTAAATGAAATACTTGGCTTTGTAGAACTTTTATTTTCATGGGTGAGACAATTAAAAGCTATAAACCTTAATAAAAATTGCATAGTGCATTCAAAAATGATGAGTAAAATGGGGAAAAAGAAAAATTCGATCAGGGTGAGAAAAATCAAGGTTGCTAGGCAGGGGATGGGAGTTAAAATTTTTAATAGGAAGATCAGGGTAGTTACAATGAAGCTGACAATTGAACAAAGGTATGGAAAGGTGATGAATTTGCCCAGAACTATTAGCAATAAGATCACTCCAGACAAAGGAATTGGCTATCTTGAAGGCCATAAGGTTGGATCATGCCTGGCATATCTGAGGAATAGCAAGGAGGCCACTGTGAGTGACTGAAGAGTAGCAGGGAAAGAGGTCACAGAGGTTAAATGAGTGGCTAGATCATGTAAAAGCTTAGAAGTCATTGTAAAACTCTGGCTTTTATATTTGGAAACTTACTGTGTGATAGAATTTCTGCTAATAACTGAGAGTTCAAATGTCCATAAAATTTCAAGGATTCTTATTCTACTAAGACGGAATAAAGAAAAAGAGTTCATATTTTCACATGGTGTAACAAATGCTCGGAGATCCAAGTGTAGGAAGCTATGGGAGCACAGAAGAAGGCACTAAAATCACACCAATATATTTGATGACTGTGACTATATATAAATTTGTATTTTCTAGATTTTTTATAGTCATGGAATCACACAGTATATACTATTCATTGCCTGGCTTTTCTTTGAGAAAAGCATCATTACTTTGAGAATCTGCAATTGTAAATAGTTCATTTTGATGTTGAATAGTAATCTCTTTAATGAATAGATCATAATTTGTCTTTGCTCAATTGATGGATATTGATGAACATTTCCACTGTTTTCAATTCTTAAAGCTGCTATGAAATTCATATACAAGTCCTTGTATGAACATAGGGTTTGTTTCTCTTGGTTAAATGCCTAGAAGTAAAATGGCTATTTGTGTAACTGCAACATATTTTGCATTTAAAAAAATTTTCAAACTATTTTCCAAAGTGGTGGTATCATGATATATGCCAACAACAGTTTAGATTATTTGTTGCTTCTCAATCTAGCTCAGACGAAGTACAATTAGCCTTTATAATTTTAGCCATTCTAATAGATATGTAAGCATGTCTCCTTATGATTTTAGTTTGTATTTCTTTAATGTCTAAATGTTGAGAAATTTGTCATGTGCTTATAAGCCATCCATATTCTTTTGGTGACATATCTCTTCAATAATTTTCTTCAAAATTGGATACTCTGTTTGGTTATTAGTAAGGTTTTTAATTTTTTTCATTTTTTAATAATCAGAGTAGATGTCCATTATCAGATATATAATTTGCAAATCCATTCTTCATCTTTACGGTTTCTGAATGGAGCTTTGATAGCTGTGTCTTTCAAGAAAGTGCTACTTCTTTCCTGGTACACCAATGTATGACTAGAACATTATCAATGTTCACCTTTGCAAAGAATATCATGGCTTAAGATATATGTAGTATGCGGTTGTTTGGAGTGTTCTGTAATATCAAGCATATCTAGTTAGTTGATAATTTTGTTCAAGTCTTACATATCTTACCAATTTGATGACCATTTGTCTATATAATCTTAAAATAAGGGTGTTGACTTTTTTTCCATTTCTCTTCTAAGGTAGATGTTATGATTTTTTCTTAGTTTTTCCCAATATATCCCCAAATCTGTTATTAAATATTAAAAGTCAAGAATTATTATACTCCCTGATGAATTCATCCTTTTACTCTTCTGTAATTTTGACTTGATCTTTATGTCTCATAATAAAATTTGCTTTAAAATCACTTTTCATTATCTTGATATAACCACCAAAGATATAGTGTGATTAGTGTTAATATAGCATACTTTTTCTTTTACTTTTTAAAGCACTTCTATATTTAATCCTGACAAAGAAACAAAACAGATTTTTAACTCTGGAAGCATCTTTCTAAATTATCTTTTTTTTTTTAAATAAAGCAGTAGCAATTTTTGTTAAGGGACCTAAAGTGAAAGTAGGATTAGAAATTTATTTATTTATTTAGTAAAAGATTTTATTTTGTTTATTGACAGCAAGAGAGAGAGAGAGAGATAGAGAAGAAGAAGCTCACAAGCATGGGGAATCACGTGCAAAGGGAGAGGAAGAAGCAAGCTCCTTGTGGTGCAAGTAGTCCCATGCAGGGCTAGATCCCTGTACACTGGAATCATGACCTCAGCCAAAGGCAAACATCTGCTTAAACAACTGAGTCATCCAGGCACCCCTAGAAAATTAAAAAAAAAGACCTTTTAAAAACATTTTGTTTCTTTCTTGTATTTTTTTTAATATTTTATTTATTTGACAGACAGAGAGATAGGAAGAGGAACTATAAGCAGGGCAGAGGGAAAAGGAGAAGCAGGTTTCCCACTGAGCAGAGAGCCTGATGTGGGGCTCCATCCCAGGACCCTGGGATCATGACCTGAAAAGAAGGAACACTTATGGAGGAAGCAATCCAGACACCTCTTTTCTTTGTTTTTAATATATGGCAACTGATGCTTCCCAGCCACGAGGAGCATATTACCCATTGATTAAATCTTTGATAACAACCTATTTAAAAAGGTGTGTAAATATATACTTACTCAGATTTATACACTTTGTGTTTTCTTCATAGTTTGGGGCTGGACCCCATGGTGACAACACTGCTTTCAGCCTTTGCCTTCCCATCTTTTGATACCAGGTATTTGGTCAGCAAAGCAAATTAGTATCAAAATTAATAAGCCTTTGGCACCATATCTCTGGAGCAGGGGTTGCTCTTAGCCAAGGCCCAGAGCAGTTGACCTCCCCTCGCTAGTGCTATAGCCCCAAGGACTAGGTCCCTGCCACCAGAACTCAGTCTTACATGTTATGCTAAGCAGACAAAACCAAAACAGGAAAGCTCTGACATCTTTCACTGGCATGCCTCATTTCCAACTGCCAACGACGTCCAGGCAGTACCAGATGCCAGGGAGGGGTCTTGGTCCAACATATGGGCAGGAAGGAAGTAGCCACGAGCAAGTACCTGCCTCTCTGTGCCTTTCTTTCATGAGCAGGTTGTAAGGAGGAGGAAGAGGAAGGGGAAGAGAGGTGAACTTCAGGGGGTGAAGGCCTCAGGTAGGCATCTGGCTCCTGCCAGTAGGAAAGGGACAAAGGAGAAGGCAGTGAGTCTTGCAGGGAGGGTGGGGGGTAAGGGTTACAGCTTATGACGGAATCTGGACAGGAGTAATAGGGATACTAGTCATTTGAGTCCACCATTGGCAAGCTGGGCTGGGTGTCAGGGCAGATAGGCCTCCCTGGGCAATGGCACATGAGAGAAGGTGCTCTTCTCTGAGGAGCAGGTGGAGCTTCGGGTGTTGGGAAAGCATAGACAGTATTGTTCCAGGGCCAAGGACAGGTCCAGGTACTCCTGGTTGGAGGTCATGGCCACAGTATGATCCAGGTCTTCTACCAGCAGCTTGAAGGTACCACATGCCAGCCACCCCTCATTATTGTGTATATCTCTCTGTTGCACTTATTGGCTTATCCATCAAATGACTCCTTCAGCAGCTTGAAAACCACCTCCACAGGCACTCCAGGATATGGGAGGCTTCCAGAGTGAAAATTTTGCACAGGATCATCCCAAAAGACCAGAAGTCACTCTGGTGGATGTAGATCTGGTCAAACATGGCCTTAGGGACCATCCACTTCACCGGCAGTCCACTGTTGGTTGTCTTTTTATAGTAACTGATGTGGTGATATCTCTGGCAAGGCTGAAGTCTGAGATCTTCATCATGTTGTCCTTTGTCACCAGCACATCCCTGGTGGCCAGGTCTTGGTGTATGCACTTCTTGGAGGTAAGGTAGTCCATGCTTCAGGCTACCTGGTAGGCACAGGATACCAGGTCCTTGGAGGAGAGTTGCTCTGCTGCATTGTGGCTGATATTGTAACAGTACTCCAGGTCAGGAGGCCTCTGGGCCTGCAGGTACTCCTGTATGTTGTCTTTGGAGGCCTATTCTATGAGAGTGTACGAAGGACCATCCTGTGAGCAGGACCCAGCAGGTTGATGGTGTCCTTGTGCTTTCCAATCATCTTCATCATCTCCATTTCTGAGATTAGGTTAACAGGTCTTTCTGTGTTGCATCTGACTTCAACATCTTCACAGACACTTTAGTCAAATGGTTGGATTTGTCTTTGTCCAGCCCAATGGCCTCCTCCATCACCACCTGCCCAAAATAGGCCTGTCTTAGGGGTCTGCCTAAACTGCCTACAACCAGCCTGCCTCAAGGCAGTTATGAACTCTAGATTATCCTCAAAAACATTAAACCACAAGCTAAAAATTCTCTTCACTAGGTCTCTGTCGTAGGTCTAATTTTCCTATCGTTCATCATTTATCTTTTTCCTAATTCTTATTTTCAGTATAGTTTATTTTGCTTCCAGGTGTTTCCCCTGGTTTCTGGATGCTGTTTCATAGGGAAGAATTATCCTGTCATAAAATTATTTCTTGAGCATTCATTACATCTCTCAGTTAAAATGGGTTCTTTTATGGTATTGATTCATTTGAGTTTTCTCAAAATGGGAAGACTTTTCAAAATGGTGTTTTCCTCAAGGTTCAGAGTATGTCTTCGACTCATCTTTACTCTTTTTGAAATTCACTTTTCAAATTCTTGTCCCTCTTTTTATCTTTTTAAATTAAAATGTTTTATTTTTACTATTTTTTTATTTGAGTATAGTTGATATTCAGTGTTACATTGGTTTCAGGTTTTCAATATCTCCATACATTATTCTATGATCACTACAAATATAGCCACCATCTTTCACCATATAACACTATTATAATATCATTGACTATATTCTCTACACTGTCCCATATCTCTTTTTAAAATCTCTGATTTTTATGTTTTCTGTTATTCCAATTTTCGACCATTATTTTACTTGGTTACTTTAATAAAATATGCCTGATTACACACTCTTTGCTGAACACAATAGCATTTGATTTATAGTAGTCTTCTTTTTCTTCTTCTTTTTTTAATTAACATATAATATATTATTTGCCCCAGTTGTACAGGTCTGTGAATCGCCAGGTTTACACATTTCACAGCACTCACCACAGCACATACCCTCCCCAATGTTCATAACCCCACCACCCTCTCCCTCCCCTCCCCACCCCCCCGGCAACTCTCAGTTTGTTTTGTGAGATGAAGAGTCTCTTATGGTTTGTCTCCCTCCTGATCCCATCTTGTTTCTTTTACTCTTTTCCTGTCCCCCAAACCCCCCACATTGCACCACCATTTCCTCATATCAGGGAGATCATATGATAGTGTCTTTCTCTGGTTGACTTATTTTGCTAAGCATAATACCCTCTAGTTCCATCCATGGCAACGCAAATGGCAAGATTTCATTTCTTTTGATGGCTGCATAGTATTCCATCATATATATATATATACCATTCATTTGTTGATGGACATCTAGGTTCTTTCCATAGTTTGGCTATTGTGGATATTACTGCAATAAACATTTGGTGCACGTGCCCCTTTGGATCATATAGCAGTCTTCTTTACCTGTATCAGAACCCCAAGAAGCTTTATTTATTTATTTACTCACATAAACAGATGATCCAACACAACGTTTTTTGATGTTCAAATGTATTATAATGTCTTACCGCTTAACACTATGCTTACTGTTCTCTTTCACTGTCTGACTAAATCCTCATCATCACTATGCCATTTAATGAGAAATAACATTTGAACTCAGAGTTCTCTCCATATCAGGGAATGAAGACTCCACCCTTCTGTTTGTGCAGGTAAAATCAATGTTGATATTGTCTGTCCTGCACATACCCCATCCTGTTCACCAGAATATTCACAATCAAAATATATACAAAATGAAAACCATACCTCACCACTTCTATTACCACCCAACATGCTAAAAACACCATCATATGTTCCTGAATTATTGACTTGATTGATAGCCCCACTTCCACACATACTGCACTCCTTTCTCCCTGCAAATTTATTTTGGTACAGCAACTTAACGTAAAAATCAAGTCAGATGATTTTATTCTGCTGTTGAAAGTCTTTTGGTATCTTCCACTTTCATATTAAATAAAAACTGAAGGCGTTTCAATGTACTAGAAGGTCATACATCAATACGTTCTTCCTCTCTCCACCACTATGAACTCCTCATTGGCCTCCTTGCTTTTCCTCAAAAGTAACAGACAAGCTGTTCACACAAAGTCTATATACTTACTTGCTCTGCCTAGAGCAATCTTTTCCTTTAATATTTGTATAACACTCTCCTTCACTTCCTGGGTCTTTGTGCAAATAACATCTCCTAAATGAGATATAACTACCCAACACAAAATAAAATTAACTTTCATCCCAGCATTCTCCAATGGCTTTTACCTTTCTTGTATTTCTTTGTAACACTTATCGCCATCAACCATCAATCATTATTCTATTACTGGTTTATTTTCTTATTTGAGACAGAGAGAGAGAGAGAATTGGGAGGGTCCGCAGAAGAAGAAGAAAACACCCCACTGCCTAGAAAGCCTGCTGGGGAGTTACATCCCAGGACTCTGAGATCATGACCCAAGCCAAAGGCAGTCACTCAATGGACTGAGCCACCGAGGTGCCCCTCTATTATTGGTTTATTTCACTATTATATTTCAAAAGAATGTAAGCTCTTTCTGGTCAGGTATTTTATATGTTTTATTAATCGAATTATTCTCAGAAAGGTAGCTGGCAGATTGTAAGGGCTCACTAAACTGTATTTTGTTGTTATTATTGGGCTCCTTTATGGGCTTTACCTCTTACGCTAGAAGTCTATCCTTCAGATGTAAGCAATAAGAATAGAGCCCTGCTGCCTGTTCAAATGTGTAAAAAGCATGTATTAAGTCGATATTTTAAAAGCTAAATGAATGGCTTAATAGTTGTATATAGGGGGGAAGGGAACATATTTTCCACTGTTTAGAAGTGGAGTTCTTTTATACAGTTCTTGTACAAGCCTACACTCTTGAACGATAATGGGCAGTTGTACATTACAATTATACAAACACTTTGGTAATTTATATCCTTTTTTTGTAATTCATGACTGGATCATTTAATTCCTTAGGAGCATTATAGCATTTCAACTTTTCACGTTCAATAAACTTATTGGGGTTGCTACCTTTTTATTCAAATGGAGAAATAGTCATGATTTAATCTAAATAAAGTGTTACTGATTGTGTTGTTTTCTAGGAATGAGTCGCACATGCTAGTTTAAAAGTTTTGTTAAATTCCCAAGTCTGTCACTGATAAAAGCCTTTTGTAGATTAGTAACTTGATCAAAACGGAAAAGTTATGTAACACCAATTGTTATACTATCTTTGTTTCCATCTTGCATTGTAATAACACCCATCTTAACTCTATTTAAGACAAATCATTGCCAGATGGATTTCTGGCATTGATGGCATGATATGAAATCTAGTATAACTAAAAGTTTTTGGTTTTAGTAGCATATAAATCAATTTAGAAAAATATATGTATTTGATATAAGATAAAGTTTTAAATTATTTGGCAATAGTAAACTAAACTCTTTTTTTGTAAATTTTTATTTTCTAAAATTTCATTGAGCTCTTTTGCAATAAGAAACAAGTTACAAAAAATTAAGGTTTATTTACCCCAATTCAAAATTATTAGGAATATAATCATAGAGGTTGAAGTATTTAAAATATTGAACCCAAAATATTTTATTAGGTAAATTCATGAATTCTGAGCATTCACTGTTAAAATATACTAATACTATTGATAGATTGGTAGAAGCCTAAAATCAAATATTTATTAAATATTCATATCCATATCTTTTCATGGCTTGGTAATTCATTTCTCTAGCATTAAATAATATTCCATTGTTTGCATGTACTACACTTTTTATTTGACCTTTCACCTATGGAAGGATATCTTGGTTGCTTCCAAGCCTTTGTCAGTTATGAATAAAACTACTATAGACATCTTTGTGGGTATAGATTTCATCTTCTTTGGATGAATACCAAGAACTGCTACTGCTGAATCATTTGGCAAGAATATGTTTAGTTTTGTAAGAAATTGCCAAGTTGTTTTCCATACTTTATTCTCAATAGACATGGAAGAACATTCCTGTTGCTCCACGTCCTCACCAACATTTCGTGTTCTGTTGTCAGTGCTCTGGGTTCTGGGAATGTACTGGTGTCTATTTTTTGTTTTAATTTGCATTTTCCTGATGACTTATGATGTGAAGCATCTTTTTATATGCTCATTTGCCATCTGTAATATTTTCTTTTGTGAGGTATCTGCTAACGTCTTTGGCTCATTTTTAATCAGGTTTTTCCCCATTGTTGAGTTTTAAGGGGTCTCTGTGTATTTTTGATTAACAGTCCTTTGCCAGATGTGTATTTTGCAAATTTTTTCTCATAGCCTGTGCTTTGCCTTTTCATTCTCTTGGCATTGTGTTTCACAGAATAGACATTTTAAAATTCAGTGCTTGTGCTTTTGTAGCTAAAGTTATCGCCAAAACCAAGGTCATTTAAATTTTCTTCTATATTACCTTCTACATGTTTCATGTTTAGGTTTATAATCCAATCTGAGTTAATTTTTGTGAAGAGTGTATGATATCTGCCTGAATTTATTTTATTTTATTATTTTATTTGATTTGATTTTATATTTTTACATTTAGCTTCACCATTACTCCAGAACCATTTGTTTAAAAGATTGTATTTTGCTCTCTTGTATTGCTTTTGCTTTTATATTAAATATAAAATATAATTGATAATATATATTCTGTTGCTTTAATCTAGTCTTTCTGTGGTATTACAATATCTTGCTTACAATTGTCGTTATGGTAAACTTTTTTAAAAGATTTTATTTATTTATTTGACAGAGAGAGAGATCACAAATAGGCAGAGACACAGACAGAGAGAGAGATGAGGAGAATCAGGCTCCCTGCTGAGCAGAGAGCCCAATGCAGGACTCAATCCGAGGCCCCTGGGATCATGACCTGAGCCGAAGGCAGAGGCTTAACCCACTGAGCCACCCAGCCGCCCCATCGTTATGGTAAACTTTGAAGTCAGTCCTCAGTCTTTGTTCTCCTTCAACACTATGTTGACTATTGTGAGTCTTGGCCTCTTCATATAAACTTTAAAATAAGTTTGTTAATATTAAAAAAAAGAACTTGCTGGAATGCATTAATTGTATAGATAAACTTGGAAACCAGTGACCTCTTGAGCTTAGCAGGAGATAGACCATGGACATCAGTTGTCACAGTGGTGCCTCTGGCAGAACCTATTGCAAATCCCTAGGCTAAATGAGACCTCAAGGATCTAAGAGAATGTCTAAGAAGTACTTGATACATCCCTTGGGTATGGTTTATTGAAGTGTCCACCTGTCTGAAAGCTGGGGAATCTAGATAAGGGAGGGAAAATTAGTTATGATAAAACATATTAACAAACATCAATAAATTTTGTGAAACTAATTGTCATGGCTCATATACAATATGACCAACGAAGGGACCATCAGAAGGAAATCATCAGTTATGTTTATTGTGAAATTTTTATTCAAAATAAAGCAATGTGAGGGGAAGACACAATGAGAAAATTACCATTTTTTAAATGGTTAAACTTCTTACAAAATGGAATAGGTTTTATATTCTAAGTAGTATATTGAAAAGTAAAACATTGGGGCACCTGGGTGGCTCAGTGGGTTGGGCTGTTGCCTTCGGCTCGGGTCATGATCTCAGGGTCCTGGGATTGAGCCCCGCATTGGGCTCTCAGCTCTGCAGGGAGCCTGCTTCCCTCTCTTTCTCTGCCTGCCTCTCTGCCTACTTGTGATCTCTGTCTGTCAAATAAATAAATAAAATCTTTAAAAAAGAAAAGTAAAACATTAAAAAATAAAATTTCAATTAAAAATTATGTAATTTTAAAAAAAGGTTAAAAATAGCAGAACCATTTTTCTTATAACTGGAAAATACATTGTATATATATATCTATCAAAAATAACTCGTCATGGGGGCGCCTGGGTGGCTCAGTGGGTTAAAGCCTCTGCCTTCAGCTCAGATCATGATCCCAGGAACCTTGGATTGAGTCCCACATCGGGCTCTCAGCTCAGCAGGGAACCTGCTTCCTCCTCTCTCTCTCTCTGCCTGACTCTGCCTACTTGTGGTCTCTGTCAAATAAATAAATAAAACCTTTTATAAAAAATTTTTTTAAAAATAACTTGTCATGTCTGGAATCAGGAGCATATGGAAAAAAATAATATCTGAAGACAATACTTCTGCCATGTTTTGTGCCTTGTTAATATTTTTAAACAGTCAGGCAACTTTTAGCTTTATTGAAATACCTGCTAAGATACCAGCAGTGCCTTTTGGAGCCCTATGACTATAAAAATTAATTGCAAATATTCAAAATGTTTACTATGGTGTCACTATTTAGGGCCACCACCAAGTATGTTTCAGAAGTAAGCATAACTGTTACTCTTCTGTAAGGCAAAAGGGCATATTTTCAGGAGTTCCATCTACTGTACCAGGAGGTGAATCAAGTAATGATTTTTGTCTATAAAATAATTCACTTTTCAATCTAACATTCCTCATTCCACATTATAATAATAAAAACTAGGAGGAGACTAAAACAAACAAACAACTACAACTACAACAACCAGCTTTTCCTTCAGTGGAAAAGTAAATATAACCTTATGAGTAGCCTGAAATTTATTTTTAAATATTTTTAAGATAAACGTTTTTGTTAGAAAACCACATATTTTATATTACTAAGAAATACCAGGCAAAGTTTTATTAACTTCTAAAAAGTCTAGTTACTTCTATTTATCTATTAACTCATCTCTTTATGAAGTAGAACATGATCACACCTATTGTATCTACCCAAGGTTGTATGCTTTGGTTATTTTATGTTTGCTATTTCCTTGATTAATTTTTACAATATTTGATACATAATAGTATCTTTAAGTCCATCTACGGATTCACAGAATTTGTTTGAACTTCATAAAAATGTACCACACTTTTTGCACTGTCCTTGTTTTACTTCTCTATTAGCTTTGCAAGATTTATTCACTTTAGAGTGTGTATTTTATTTTTATTCCTCCATAATGCTATGTTTACAAATTTGTATTTATCTGTACTTTTAAAAATATCTTAATTATATACCATTTCTCATCTCACGTAACACTCATGTTACTTCTACACTTATCAGATATTATGTAACTGAAAACCACAACTCATCAACAATAGAACACCATTTTTCAAAATTAAATGGCTTACCAGAATTCTTTAATTCTATCCTTTATTTGTATTAGATGACCCTTTATTCTGGTATTTGGCATTGTTCATTTGGAGGAAAGCTTATAAGTTGATATTCCATAAATAGAAGGATTATTTATGATTGATTAATTATTTTCATTTAGAGTGCATAGAATATGGTTGATTTAATATTTCTTACTCTCTGCCTGGAACATAGTGCTATCTATGTAATAGCCACTAAAATATTAAGTTAATCACCTAGACTTTAAACTGCATATTAATAGGAATAACATACAGAACTCTTCTCAGATTGGGACACCTGGGTGGCTCAGTCATTTGAACGCCTGAGCCTTTAGCTCAGGTCATGATCTTACGGTCCTGGGACTCAGTTCTGCAACAGATTCCCTGCTTAGCCAGGAGTTTGCTTCTCCCTCACCCTGCTGCTCCCCCTGCTTGTGCTCTCTCTCACTCTCTCTCTTACAAATAAATACAATTAAAAAAATAAATTCTTCTCAGATAGCTAATATAGAATATCGCCTTGTATTCATCAAAGGGAAAGTGCCGGGGCGCCTGGGTGGCTCAGTATTTAAGCCGCTGCCTTCGGCTCAGGTCATGATCCCAGGACCCTGGGATCGAGCCCTGCATTGGGCTCTCTGCTCAGCAGGGAGCCTGCTTCCTCCTCTCTCTCTCTGCCTGCCTCTCTGTCTACTTACAATCTCTGTCTGTCAAATAAATAAATAAAATCTAAAAAAAAAAAAAAGGGAAAGTGCCATATAATAATGAAATTCAGACTACTTCAAATTCATTTTTTAACCAGTAAGAAAGTACTGGAAACAAGCCAAAAATGTCTTCAATGAATTAAAGAAATAGATTGATTTTCAATATCTTAATGTTTATAAAATAAATTGCAAGACTTTTATACTAGATATCAGTGTAAATATTCATTATACAAGGATATTCTAAAAATAAACCCGAGAAAACTACTTGACATATATGATGACAAAATCGAGTTTGACAAAAGTCAGTTTGGGTAAAACTTACAACACCTACCACCTGAAACTCTTGTTCTATAATTTAATTATTTTAATGTACAGAAATACAAAAGTAATATATCAGAGAAAGTATATTGATAGCTTTGAAGGTATGCTCTGGTTGTGCCCTGTTTACTATTGAAAGGGGAATCCAATACGTGATGCTTATGGTGTGACTATATTAAAATTCAACAAGTTCAGAAGCATGCGAGGAATAGAATAAAGACAAAAGATCACCCTTACTTATCCTAAAGATAGACAATGGTATATATGTGCTAGTTGGGGAGAGAATCCAGTCAGTAGATGGAGGATGTGGTAGTGGAAAAAAAAAAGACACAACGTTTTGGTTGAAAGGCTAGCACTCTATTTAACAAAGTAAAATTGTGTGTTAATAGCCTTGAATAATATCCAAAAAATATTTTCAATTCATTGAAGATTATTTAGGAAAAACTTGAAAAATACAACTTGATAAGGATTCCAATAAAAGATTCATAAGCAATACAAGTTTCAGAATTTTTAGTATTTTTTCCCTAAAAAGCCATTTGATTTAAATTAAAAAGAATTCTATTTACCTGCCACTTAAATAAGAGGAAATTATTTGGTTTTGTAATAAGTCAATAAAATAAATTAACATATCTTTAGAAAACAGATATGCACACTAATTTAAAAAGAATAGTGCTTAAGCTGTTCAGCAAACATTTGTAAAATTCCCTGCCATCAGCTAGCTCTGGAGTTCTGCTAGGTGAGTAAGGCCATGTATGTTACTGCTCAGAGTACTGACACAAAGCAATTGTCCCCTTCACATCCATTTTTTGCTGTTGATATGTCATGCTATGTTGTTTAGAGATCCATAGATGGCCCTACATGAAGGCCTTTTTTTGTGTGTATATGGGTGACTGTGATTTAACTTTCAAATAAGATGGTTCCTGATTTACAATGATTCAACTTACGATATATTTGGCAATGATGTGAAAGTGAAAGTGATTCAGTAGAAACTGTACTTTGAATTTTGAATTTGGGTCTTTATAAAAAGGGCCAGTGACATGTGGTATGGTGCCATCTTGTGATGCTGGGCAGCGGCAGTGAGCCACAGCTCCCAGTAAGCTAGAAGATTGCAGGGGTGAACACCTGATATTCTTACAAGCATTCTATATATAACCATTCTTCTTTTTTTAGTGTAATATTTAATAAATTGCATGTGATATTTGATACTTTGTTATAAAATAGGCTTTGCTTAAGATGATTTTGCCCAAATGCAGGCAAATGTAAGTGCTCTGAGTATGTTTAAATAAGCTTAAGGTAAGCTATGATATTTGATAGTTTAGGGGTATTAAATGCATTTTCAATTTTTTTATGTGTGTCTCTGTACATAGCCCCCTTGTAAGCTGAGGAACATCTCTATATGTATATGTAGCCTTGGTATGGCTTACATATTATTGGCATGAAACATCTAGAACAGTATGTGTGCCATATAATTGTCTACAACATCCAACAAGTTTCTTGAAAACTTGTGCCAAAGGGGTTATGTCTTTAAGGATTCTTATTTCAGAAGGGTTCTCTCAAATGTAAGATTTTTCAGAAGTTAAGTGAAAATCTGACCAAACTAAACATTTTTCCATTTTCCCTACTGAGCAAAGATAGCTAAAATCTATCTGCCATTTTCAACACTGTACTCAACGATTGTAATTCTAATTTAAGAACAGATGATTTATATCAAAACCACATGTTGGCCTAATCTTATACAATATACATAAATCTCACTCAGAGCCTTGGACACTTTTATTTGTTGAGTCTATATGGTACTACGGACATTCATCTTTTTTGACCTCATAGCTTCATGTATGTCTATACTTTTGAAAATACATGCATCATAGTTCCATTGTAAAATGTCTGGGTTATAAAATGTGCTATGCTATCAAAATGGTAATAAGAACGTACAAATGACCTGATGTAATGAACTGGACCAGATTGCCAGATATCACATTTCATACCAGAAAGATTCAGTGGTAAGTTTTAAAATGGCCAGCTATACTTCGACTGAATTATAACTCATTTAACTTCTTTCTTTGTGTACAGTATTATACATTAGTCAGTATGATAGTAAATAAGTACTTTGGACAGATGTAAATATGCTGTAATAAACAATGTTTTTCTTCTTTCCTTTAGTCCTTTTTACTTGTAAGACTAGCCACAAATACCATGCCTCCCCAAAATAATTTTCAATCCAAATTTATCTCTAAATGAATTTATTGCACAGAAAAAAAAAATATATATATATATACACTTACAGTAGATATGTTCAAAAATAGTTACACAACAGCAGGGCCCTATATGTAAGCAGTATAGTTGTTTTGTTTTGTTTTGTTTTGTTTTTTTCTTTAAAAAATAAAAAGAGGTTATGTGAAATATTGGAATTTTATTTCCAGGCCTAGTATTTCAAGACAGTTAACTACACTTACGGTGTCAACAGCCTCTTGTTGGCAGTATGATTTTATCGGCTCCATGGAATAACAGCAAGAATATACTATTGCTTCTTTCTTTTATGACACACACAGAAAAAAAAATTGACACATTTGCTCAAGACAAACCAGAATTATTTTAACCTATCAAAATTGATGGGAAGCCTTCACTGCCAAAGTCACTGCTGGGTTTTCACAATTCATAGCAGACAATCTGCTACTCCCATTAGGATAAAGGAGAGAAGAGTCATAATCAGGGAAGAAAGCTGGATTTATACTTGTAATTATCATTGAATTATTTAGCCTGCTATAGGATTATTATTATTAGTGTCATTTGATAATTTTCTCTCATTTTATTAAACACAACTGTGAGTAATTACCCTACCTAATATTTCTCTGTATTGGCTGACTAGCTAGCAAACATTCATGAAAATATCCATTAGCCACACACATAAAATGCTGCATTATGATGCTGTTGAATCAGAACATACCACTACCTGATTCTGTAGCTCTTTGAGGATTTGCAAATCAATTAATTATATGTTTCTTGGATTCTTCCCATACAATTAGAAAATTTATAATAGAGTCCATGAACATTATTAGTTTTACCATTTTAAACCAGCAATCACACTTTGATTTTTACAACAAAAGCAGAAATATAAACACACACATTTGGATCAGTTTTCTGTTAGTCTGTCTGGACTTCAAAATCCTATTCCTCAAGATAATGCACACCAAAGTTCTGGATTAAACAAGAAATTAGATGGCACCTGAACACTTGGTTTAATATTCTCCAAAGGACTATGCAACTTATTTCTTACATTATGACATTGTTTTACAAAGATCCACACTTTTATAATGTTAGTATTTTTAATAATCAATAAAGTCAATTAATCATGATTAAAAATCAAACATAAAAATTTCTACTTTTTGCTTTTGCCCTCTCCATTTAGAACTTATTTATAGCCTGATAATTCAAAGGTCCCTATGTTTATGAAAGTCTGGACAGAAATAGCTCTAAGATCCCATTCAGAACTTGATATTAATCTAAATCTTTAGGCTCCATTCATCCTGAGAGCAAAGAGTAGGACAAAGGATTTGAGTACTGTTAGTTTATCTGGGAGACTACCCAGATAATGAAGCAACTTTGTCAAAGAGGTACATTGTTGATATAATTGTTGTGGATAGAAAATGAAGGCTTGCTTTTACTGAAAGGTCCTGAGAAACTTCTTTAAGTTGTCCTCATGAAGACCTGAAAACTGACAATTTTACCTATGGTTCTTATTTCCACTTCACTGAGTGCTGTCCTCAGAGGACATTAACTCTCCTACACTTTTGGGTTGTGTTGGAGACATTCTAAAATGAGAGAGAGAACATGAGATGCTATCAGTGTTAAGTAACTGCAATTTCCCATGGAACTATCCACCACAGGTTTGGCTATAATCAGGTGTTGGGCCTTGATATCAGAGGGATTTGAGGCAGTATCATTTTAGGTTAATCATTATATCTGAAATTTCCAAAAACTTCAACTGATGAAACTTTGATTATAAATCTATAAATATAACAATAAATCTACAGTATTCAAATTATTTTCATAGAAATACACAAACAAAGCATCAATTGATTAATATTTAAATGTTACAGAATACTGAACTGAAAGGATTTGGTCATAGAACAACGTGTAAGAAGTAGAACTTAGGTTTAGGTTAGAACTCAGGATGCATTTGAGACTCAGTTAAGAAATTGAATGGAAGGACGCCTGGGTGGCTCAGTGGGTTAAGCCACTGTCTTCGGCTCAGGTCATGATCCCAGGGTCCTGGGACCGAGCCCCAAGTCAGGCTCTCTGCTCAGCAGGGAGCCTGCTTCCTCCTCTCTCTCTGCCTGCCTCTCTGCCTGCTTGTCATCTCTCTCTGTCAAATAAATAAATAAATAAAATCTTAAAAAAAAACAAATTGAATGGATGTCTGACTATCTTATAGGTTTGCTAAAAATCAGTGACTTTGTGTTCATGTGTGGCTATGCAGGAATTTTTAACTTTCCTTAAGAAGTTATTAGATTTGATTATATAATGGCAGTAAAGGATGGGGAAAAGCAAAGTACAAACCCCATAAAGACAAAGACACTGAGTATGAGAAAAGAGTAATAGATAAGAAGAATCAATGCATTTGAGGAAAATGGGAATTGAAATACACAATGATTGTTGATTTTTTTAGATGGAGAAAACAAAACTAGCTTGCAAGAAGGAAATAACAGAAGACATGTTGTGATGTGACACAGAATCCTGGAAAAGGCAGTAACATGGAATAAAGGAGTAGGGAGAGCATATCAGGTAATTTGGATAGGAAGGAGTTAGGAGATAATTGCTTGATAAATTTTATATGGCCCACTTAAATGCACAGATTTCTCTTCTTTAATTTATATGGAGAACAGGGTGTCCTTTCTCTTCCCTTTCAGAGCACCAGAGGTGTACTCTTTCAGACTGAAAACCTGAAAAGCTCAGGACTCAGTTGCTTAAGCACAGCTGAGAGGACATATTTCAATTAAGATTTACATTTTGCTGTAGGTAGTAGACTGTCAAAAGTGGTTTAACCATATTTTTTCATTTAACAAGAAGACTACAGAGAGTGTTTTCTGGTGTTGGTTCAGAGTCTTAAGAAAGTCAAGTGAAGTATCTTAGAGGTTTTCATGGCTTTTTATTCACAGTTGCAAAAATTGCTGTTGGAGCTCTCACTTTTGAGCCCACATTTCTGGCAGAAAGATAGAGGTAAAAGAGAATGATATCTTGTACGACTGATACTTTGTCATATGGTTACAATGTAACTAGAAAAGAGACAATAAAATATTTGATGTTGTTTTAAGTTTCCTTGTTGTCAATCCCTCAGTGCTTTCTGATATTAAAGGAAAAAGTAGATGGATATTGACCTGGCAACTATCAACACCTGTCAGTCTCTCTTGGGTAACCAATATCTCTATAATCTCTTCTTCCCAGTAAAAAAAAATATATATATATATATTCATAACCCACACTGTGCCATCTCAAGTTACTGCACCAAGATAAAATTACAATGATTTTTAGTTGTTCCAAATGGACAGAATACCCTTCCTTATGATATCATGTCTTATAAGATAGATAATTGGCTTGCTACCAATATACCCAGATGTGACTGTGGAAGAGACAGGAAAAAAATAATAATATTTATTTATTCCTTGGGTTGACCCTGTTTACACAGATGCATTACTATTAGAAAAGGTTGGTTTGGGACATTGGTATGAATTTACTTATTGGGTTAGTATGTAATTGGGTTGGAGGAAATTTTTAATTTCTACAAAAATTATTAGAATTCTATCTTATTCTCTTTTGTTAATTTTTACATGTTAACAAAGCCAACATTTTTGTCTAGCAGACAAGATCTTAAATCCTAACAAAACTCAATTTTTTCCTCTTATTTTTAAGTTTGAGAGCCTCATGTTCTCTCATGCTGCTTTAAATACAACTCAAAAAGAAAAAAGGAGCTAAATGGGGCAGTAAGACCAGACTTTTTTTTTTTTTTTAAGACCAGACTTTTTATTTTATTTTATTTATCTTATTTTTAATTAAAAAATTAAGATTGTATTTATTTATTTGAGAGAGAGAGAGAGCATGAGTGGGGCAGGGGGATGTAGCGGCAGAGAGAGACTGAGAAGTATACTCCCTAATGAGCAGGAAGCCCGATATGGGGCTCGATCCCAGGATCCTGACTGAGATCATGACCAGAGACAAAGGCAGATACATGTGCAAAATCCCTTTTTTTCTGGGAAACAATACTTTACAAGAGATGTTTGGAAAAGTACTGGGGGATCAACTTTAATTGGAGATACAAAAATTTAATTGACTTTTGTAAAGCTACAGGGATCCAAATGATGGGAATCCCAGCCCGTTTAGGTTGTGGACCACAGAGTATTCTTCTCTGTAATATTTTATTTTCTTCCATGTCTACTAACTCCAGTCCAAATTCACTGATCTCTTTTTAGATAGTGCAAAACATGGCAAAGAATACCAAACAAGTGCCCAATATTCTACATTTATTACATCATTTCTAACATATAGAAGTGTGTTATCAAGGCTGGTTCTGTGAACAAACCTAGTTACGCTAAAGTGTGTTTTGTTCTCCAAGAAATTAAATGCATGATTATCACACAATTATAAAATACTTGTGTCAAGAATTTTTATTCAAAAATTAATAAGAGAATCAGATATTAAAACTAGTTCACATGGTTATTTGGGATATAAGCAGAGTTGTGCAGCAGAAGTGCTCTGGGCCCATAATTTGGGTTATAGAATTTATGTTCTCTAATGAAAAATCACTAACTTACATTATTGTTAACAAGAATCTTGTGCATTACCATCAGTTTTCTACATTACAACCTCTTGCTCTACAGTTTGTAAATAACTTTGTCAATAGCAAGCTAATAAACGGGGTGACTCCAATGGATTGAGATAATCTCCAGAGTTTCTGCTACATAATGCCCAGGACTCCATTGAAAGGACACCTAAGAATTTATTTTGCCCAAAACTTTGATCATTTTTTTCACTGCCCTTACCTATTTTCCAATCCTAGTCCTTTTGCTTCACCTTTCAGTCTATGGACAACCCTGTATCTATCTGACTGACTTGTTAATTCTGGGAATGTTTTGCAGGTTAATTTGCTTGCCAGAGGTGGTTCCTCTAATTGATGTCTAAGAACCCTAATTAGTTAAGAAAACTTTTTTTTAACATTTTCATTGCTACTTATTATTATTATTATTATTATTATTGCTAATATCTCTATTATAAATAATTCACAAGGGCATCTTTCTGACAAAAGACAAAGAGCTGGCTATTAGTAGAAAAAGTACAGTTGACTCTGTCAGTGAAAGTGGTAAAGGGATTTGAGAAAATAAGGCAAAGCACTGGAATTATGTGTTAAAACTTTAAATATTATAGACCCATTTACTTAATTTCTAATACTGTTGTTGCTTATAATTAAATAAGATGTTTTCCATGAACCACGCATTACAGCAAATATATTGTTTATACAGATTAAATTTTCATCAAAAGGGATGCCTGGGTGGCTCAGTTGGTGAAGCAGCTGCCTTTGGCTCAGGTCATGATCCCAGCGTCCAGGAATCGAGTCCCGCATCGGGCTCCTTGCTCCGCCGGGAGCCTGCTTCTCCCTCTGCCTCTGCCTGCCATTCTGTCTGCCTGTGCTTGCTCTCTCGCCCACTCTCTCTGATAAAGAAATAAAATCTTAAAATAAATAAATAAATTTTCATCAAAAAATAGTAAGTGTATTTTATTGCAGGATCCTGATAAGCATTTTGCAGATGAGAAAAGTGAAATCAGAAAAGTATGTCTCTTCAAATCCCTCATACAATATCTGGCCTAGATAGAAGGATATACTATCGCAATTGAGGAAGATAATTGAGATTAATTAAAATGATAAACTTTACTATAGAGGGTTTTTTAAAAGTTTGCCACAGATTCAGATTCTTTTAAAATATATATCTATTTTGTGTAAAGAGAATGCACTGAGAAGTAAAAAGAAAGTGATATATCAGTGCTACCAACTAATGGCTATAATATCATCACCTTATTTATGAACAATGAAACAGTGTGCAATATTTAAATAAATTTAAATAAATTCCTATTTATTTTATATATTTTTTATAAATTTATATATATTTATATATATTTATAAATTTAAATAAATTCCTATTTATTTATTATTAAAGAAATTCCTCTAACAGTATGTTTTGAAGGTTGCTAGCAGGAAAGTGTTGTACTACATGGAAGTAATCAGAAAAAGTGATCTAAAAGTCTGCTTTCAAGGGCGCCTGGGTGGTTCAGTGGGTTAAAATTCTGCTTTCAAGAAGCTATAACAGTAAGTACTGAGCATTAGCTATTATATGCTATGGATGAATAACTGAAATCTACATTTGAAACTAATGGTACACTATATGTTAACTAATTGAATTTTAAAAAGTTAATTAAAAAAACCCACTATTTTATAAAACAATATTCCCAACAGGCTCTTTTGCTTTAAAATACTCACTTTGTAATGAGAGTCATTATTTTTGTCTAGCCAATTCTTACACCACTGTTTATCCCTTCCCTGCTTTATCCCTTCCCAGTATCAATAAAGGCTCACTTGGGTTACCTAGAAGCCATGAGAAAGCTTGTAATAGATCTGGCTGGTTTTCACCAGCAATTTGACCACCATGTGCACAGGGAAGTCTATTGATAAAGGCTTTATTGCAATAAGTTGCAAATACATGGATGATTTTGAATTCTCTTTCTTGAGGTCTTGTTTCATGATAATCAATTTAGGGTGGCTTATTGGAATGGATGTTATTAACATATCTTCATAGTTATAAGTACATGGAATTGTAAAATAGATTAATGAATGTGGCATTACTGACAACTGTCCTCATTTTGAAATCAAATTACAGTGTACTAAGATGAGGAAGCAAAGCAGATTTGGGATTATGAGTGAAATAATTTAAAAAAGTCTTAGGGGTATGATCAGACTATTGGGTAATTCAGTAGAAAAATGTCAACTGATTGAGATTCTGTGTTCCCTGATTTCAGAGAGAAGTTAAGATAAATAAGGAACACGAGGAGACTAGGAAGCCAAACATAAGTGATACTTTTGTGCCAGGGTGTGTATACATCTGTTTATCTTCTTGCTTTACCACTAAGGTTGCTCCTAGAGGAGAGTTTAAATATGTGTTGGAGCTAATCTCTGTGGATTACACAAGAAACCACATCCTACAGCTCTCCCTGAAACACCCTTTATGATTTCAATGTAATTTGGTTTTTGCATTTTTAGAAATAACAAAATACTTTGCAAACTCATCTACTTTATTACCACCACAAGTGAGTCAGCTGACTCCACATTTTTTTTTAAAGATTTTATTTATTTATTTGACAGAGAGAGATTACAAGTAGGCAGAGAGGCAGGCAGAGAGAGAGAGGAGGAAGCAGGCTCCCCGCTGAGCAGAGAGCCCGATGCGGGACTCAATCCCAGGACCCTGAGATCATGACCTGAGCCGAAGGCAGCGGCTTAACCCACTGAGCCACCCAGGCGCCCCTGACTCCACATTTTAACACAGTGACAGTCACAGAGGAATGGAGGAATGAGTAGAGTTATCAATATATGTGCTTTTAAGAAGTATGACAGGGTAGCAGCTATTTCCAGGAACCAAAACATGGGTCAGCAGCTGTGCAGGAAAAGTGATGGAATAAATGACTCATTTCAGAGGAGTTCTATAACATATTAGTTCTAGAATGTATCTTCAGCACCCAATTACCCGCTTTGATCTAAAGATAAGGATTTACAGTTAAGGTCCCATTTATGATTTGACTGGTAGGGTCTGAATCATTTTTACTATTGTTTTGACTATTACTTGAAACCTATAGTAGTACTTGGGATATGTGTTGTGTATTCTGTGAACATGTGCTAATTTTAGATTAGATAACTTCTGTCTAGAACCCCTGTTAATTTGTTTGTTTTTGTTTATTTGATAGTGGTTTCAGTAAATGGATATATCTGAAAAATTGCAAACCACTATTAAAATAAGTTATTATGATATATAGCATGGAATTGCACATTCCTCCTTTGAATCCAACAGAGCTTCACCATATCCTTAACAACTTGGGGAAAACATGCTAATATTTTTCTTTATAAAAATTTCTCCTGTTAGGCTGTGATGATTGTCATCAGCAGTAACTCCTCTGAAGGCTTTGTCAAAAGAGTTGAAAAAATTGGAAAGGTGTGAATGAAGCTGTTTGCTGAATATAAAGAAAAGAACATTGAAGTACAATTCACACTCTTACTTCTCCTTCTATGCTTTCAGATGTTTGACATTTGAAAATTTTGCTTCTAGAAGAGATGCCATGTATAATTCGTACTTTATGGAGCAAGTTGCTTTTATAATTTTTTTTTATTATTCTACCATTCAAGTATTTCCATTTAAATTAAATTCAATACAATTTAAAAACAAATCAAAAGTGCAGCGAGTATTCAATTCCTGGGCTAAATAATTTTAGAAAGCTTTGTGTTATTGACCCTACAGGGTTTTTCTGTAGTTTTAACTCTTTCTTTCTGTGATTTTCCCATTAGTCACGTAAGTAACTGCAATATAACAGACATTGAGGATAAAGAAGGACTGAATAGAACAATCCTTGTCCTCATGAATTTGAGAATCTAGCAAGGGAGTCAAACAATTCAATCATTCAGAGACAATTTATTGAGTGCCTGGCCTAAGATGAGCACAACAAAACCCCAGCACAGAGGAATCATTTTAATGGGAGAGATAGATAATAGGTAAGCCAACTTAAAAAAAAAAATTGTACTGGTTTTTCTTTAATAGTGATGCATATTTGAACTAAATAAGCACATTTTAAAAAGAGCAGTGATTGAGAAGAGGCTTTTTAACTGAGTGGTCTGAAAGGGCCTCCCTGAAAAAGTCTGTTTTGAACAGATTTCTGAATAATATTAGCCAGGAAGCTGCGTAAAAATCTCAGGGATGGGTGATTTTTCCAGTCAAAAAACTATAAAGGCTCCAAAGTCACAATAGAGCTATAAGTTTCTCTAATAAAGTAACTTCTGACAAAGAATGAGAAGAAATAACTAACCCAGGTTTGAAAGAAAAGGGACAGACTTTCTATGGAATTCATATTTAATTAAAGCTCTAAAGGACTAAAATACAATAGAGCAAAATTCTGGTCACGCTGATATACCTAATGAAAGTTCAAAAAAAAGGTGTGGGTAGCAAAGAGTGTGTGGGAATGTTGGTAAGAACAGTGGGGAAGAGTCATCCCTGAACATGTTCTTAAATGAAGCAATTCTTGTGTTGTTTTAAAGGGTAAATTGGAGTTTGCCTAAGTGATTAGAGAAGGATGCCTCAGCTTATGGAATTTCAAAGCCATAAAAATGTGATAAACTACTGCAGACATTTTCATGTATATTTGTTGTTGCTTCTAGTAATGGTGATCTAAAAACTCCTACTTAAGACAACTAAAAATCCAGACAAAATAGCTTTTAAAATTAAAAATATCAGTATGATTATAAAAATTAAGTGTGAGATTACTGGGCCTAAATACGAAATACAATGAGAGCCTAGAGATATATGCCCTGAAGCCATTTTAGCTATGAGAGCATTTGAAACGGCTAAAACACACTGAGCTGTGTTGTTAATAGACACTTGATACTAGAGAAACAAAATTCAAAATCCAGCAGCAATCAAATTTGAGGACTTTGGTACAACCCAAATTTAAGTTGAGATCCCCAAAGCACAAGGAGAAGCAGAAATAAGACTATAGCCTACCTTGCCTTCTGTGTAAACTGAGAAAGTCAATCACTGAATTTGGAGTATGATTATCTTGTAGAGTCTCAGATATAAGAGAAAATCCTGCCAAGGAGGACCATACTATTATTATAGCTCTTAATTATCCCTACTCAATAAGAGTTTCAAATATAATGTCTTGAACATAGCAAAAATGTAACAAAGCGCACAAAGAAAAACCATTAACAAGATTTGATAGACAACATGGGATTAAGTATGATGTTAAAATGATCAATAAAGATTGTAAAATGGCTTGAGTACTCTGCTCAAAGAAATGAGAGGGGAAGCAAATTGAACAAAAACTGAAACTAAAAATGATATTAAGAAAGGTTTTATAAATGAACCAAATGGATACTCTCGAACTTTAAGGATATGACAGCTAATTTAAGATACCACAGGGGTGCCTGGGTGGCTCACTTAATTAAACCTACAATTCTTGTTCCTTTTTTTTTTTTAACACCTTAATTTTATTTTATTTCTTTCATTTTGGCTCAGGTCGTGATGTCAGGGTTGTGAAATAGAGCCCAGAGTTGGGCTCTGTGCTGAGCCTGGAGCCTGCTTAAGATTCTGTTCCGTTCTTTTTCTATCCCTCCCTGCGCTCTCACTTGCTCGCTCTCTCTTGCTTGCAAATAGATGATAGATAGATAGATAGATAGATAGATAATAGACAAAGCAAAATAAAAGCAGATTATGAAAATAAATATAAAGATTTTGAAATGAAAACAAGTTCTAAATAAAATAGAGAAGACCTACACAGCTAAAAGTTCATTCAGAAAATCTACTATTAAAGAAGTCAGTATGGGCGCCTGGGTGGCTCAGTGGGTTGGGCCGCTGCCTGCTCAGGTCATGATCTCAGGGTCCTGGGATCGAGTCCCGCATCGGGCTCTCTGCTCAGCGGGGAGCCTGCTTCCTCCTCTCTCTCTCTCTGCCTGCCTCTCTGCCTACTTGTGATCTCTCTCTGACAAATAAATAAAAATCTTTAAAAAAAAAAAAAAAAAAAAAAGAAGTCAGTATGACACAATGTTAAGATATCAAAAGATTTGAGCATGTACTTTACAGAAAGGGTAATCCAAATGGCCACTCATATATAAAAACTGTTTATCTTTATTATGAATCTGGAATTAAATTAAATTAAATTAAAAATAAATTAAAACCTAAAATGACATACTATTACACACTTACCATATTGGGCAACAGTAAAATTGTCTTGCAAGAATGTGAAAGAATGAAAGTGCCCATAATAAAAGCATTTGAGGTAAGTTGGACAATATTTAGGAAACTTAAAAATAAAAATAAAGATTTGGTCCATTCCTAGAAACACAACATGGAACTAAATGAATATTTTCACCAGGATATGCAAACAGATGATTATAGCTATTTCATTCATAACTGCAGATCAGTAGTGGTCTATTTGCACAATGTTACATTAAATAAGAGAGAATATTAACAAACTGGGAGGAGGGGCTAGGTTGTTATCATAAACAGATCTTCTATGGTGCTGATTATGTTCTATTTCTCAAAATCTTTAAGTTAAAAAAGTTTTCAAATTTATATCTAGATAGATAGATGATAGATAGACAGATATCCCAGAAGCTGCAATGTTGGGCTAAGACCAGGCTTTAAAGGGCTTTTCTATACTCTACTAAATACTTGAAACCATTCATTATATCATAGCTCAGTGTTCAAATCTCCATTTGTTTCCTCAGTTTCCTAATATTTATCTTAAGGTGACCTGATCCAGACTTTTGATCACCTTTGTCTAAATATTTCTATTTTAACAAAGTCCTTTTTAAAACTGAGAGACTAAAACTTAGAAAAATACTCTGATTGTTATCTCACTAGAGTGGAAAATATATAGTTACCCATTAACTAATGATATCCATGTCTACATTAGATCCATGACATTTTTAATTCTTGGGAGCTTTTGGTTAAATGAATTTTTTAAGCTTCCTTTAAATGAAGCTTTAAGCCATCCCACATGAATAAAATTAAAGAATTAAATGAAAACAGGCCAAGTATTTACAGAGTAATAGAATGTGCAGTGGAAAGAGTACAATTCTGAAATCATAAAGCCTAAATTAGTGTGATGCATCTTTACTAGCCATGTAATCATAAACCAGTTATCTAAATGTGTTAGCCTCAGTTTTTTCACCCATGAAATGGTGATGATAATACTTATTATGCAGAGTTGTTGTGTGGATGTGATGAAGCATGGAGCATGAGAGTCTCATATTCCATGCTAAAATGATAGCTATTTTTTTTAAAGATTTTATTTATTTATCAGAGAGAGAGAGGGGGAGAGAGCGAGCACAGGCACACAGAATGGCAGGCAGAGGCAGAGGGAGAAGCAGGCTCCCTGCTGAGCAAGGAGTCCGATGTGGGACTCGATAGCTATTTTTATACTTATAATATACTTATAATAATTCTAATAATAGTAATTAAATTGTTCAAAATGGTAATATTCATTTATATTGAGGCATTGTATTGACTATTCATAGACACTTTTACCAAAATAAATTTCATTTTACTTTACCCCCTCTGAGGATATGTATTCCCTAATTCAATATGAATCTCATTATGAATAATAATTATCATAATAAATATGCTGATTTTTCTTCTATTTATTTTTAGGGAAGTATCCTTTACTGTTGAACATAAAGAAACTTAAGCAAGTCTGTCTTATTCAAAATTTGCATGCTGCTTTCTTACGAAACTAGATTATAGAGTTGTATGAAATAAATTCATGCAGTTAAGACATTTATGTTTGGAAAACTGGGTGGTCAGTTTAGTATTTCAAAAGAAGATTTTAAATTTAAACCTTAAAACTGAGCTCTTTCAGCCTTATTTATAGACCATCCTTCATGCTTCATAAGTACTCCATTGTAAACTAAGTAATAGTTTTTGTCACAGTGTATATAACGAAAATGGATTTTATATTTATTATTTCAGAGTTAGTTGCAGTTTCTACATCCTTACTTCCTTTTTTGAAAAATAGATTAATTCTACAAAAAGTTTTTGCCAGCTTTATTGAAAAAAAATCGACATATTATAATTTGTAAATTTAAGAAATGATTTCTTATAACATTGCAAACTTATAACATTGGTTAGATTTGGTTCGGTTTTTGTAATTTTAAAAATCCCTCCAGCCCTTGGCTCTGTCTGACCTGATTGCTTTCAGCGGTTTCTGCAACATAAATGACCCGGCATCGAAAACTCTCATTGTTTACAGTGGTGCCCCCTTCTAAACACTTTGTTAATAAAAAGCTTTTTTTTTTTTTTTTCGGACTATGGTAAATGTGGAACAACAATGAGGTATTTCAAAGAGGTGAACCACAGATAAATTTCTCTAAGGGTGGGGTGAGGGTTACTCAAAAAGGAACTTGACAAGGCTTTTAAAATATTGACAATCATTATAACATAACGTGACTGATTGTTACCGTGCTCTTAACTGGGCCAACAATTGTTGGCTTCCAAGATAGACTAACAACGTTGAGATGGTTCTAGCGGCCATCTAGCACAGGGTCTCATGAGGCAGGGATTCTAGCCACTGGCTTTGCAAGGCATGAGGCCTTTTAGTGATTCTATTTTTTCCTCTGCAGAATGGGTCTTTCTACCTTCCAGGTCCTTTCTACCCCAATAAATAAAGCAGCGATTCTCTCAATGAGTTGTACTATTGGTTTAAACAGCCAACTGTCTCTTTAAAAGGACTTTGGTTTAAATTCCTTTAAGAAAAAGTCCTTTCAAAAAAAAATTTTTTTTATTTTTTATTTTTATTATCATATGTTTACTCTGATCGTGGAACTTTGTCATTTTGACCTTCTCTGCTGATTATTCTCATCATCAGCACCTACTGCTCTCCTCTCCTGGTGGTCTCTCCGGAAGGGGTCTTCTCTAGGTCTTCTAGCAGGAGATGGGCACTTCCCGTCTACCCATGTTTCCAGACCAGCCCTACCTATCCTGCAGGGTCAGGTCGGCCTGGCTTTTTATCTGTTGTTCTCTTCTGAGTCGTTACTTTTTTATACATACCGTGCTTTGCATTTGTCAGGACTTACCCTGGACTATCAAAACCCTTTTCTGGTGCCAGTGAATCCTAAGAAACAGTCGTGATGAGAGAACCAGGAACTCGAACAGATCATATTTATCCTGAATGTTCTGTCCAAAATGAAAAATTCATTTCTGAGGAGCCTCAAGACCTCTGAGAAGGGAAGTTTCACCAACTCTGTCATGTAGGGGCATCAATTCCGATTCTGTGTCAATTGTCCTACTTTACCAGCTAGTAATTCTCTACCTCAGAAAGCCCACTCTCTACCGTTTCCTCTCTCAAAGGCAGTTGCTCTTAGAGTCTGCACATGGCACTTGGGACCTGCTGGTCGTTGGCTACTGCCCTCTGTACCTTGGGTCTAACAGCTGCAGGGCATCAAGATGAGCACATCTCTTGTTCTAGGACTTAATATAGTTTGGGGCACATGGTAAGCAGTAATCACTTCTTTAGTTGAACCAAGTGTTGGATCTTTATTATTTATTCTACTACCACAATTTACTTGTTCTAAGATTCCCCCCCCTTTTAATAACTCTTAAGGTGGCACTCACGTTGCACTTGATGACATATCCTTGTTTAATTGACAGCATTTCTCTTTCTTAGTCGAACATAAACTATAGTGCATCTTACCCTTGATTAAAGCTAGGATGCAATTAAATACTCTTTTATGGTTACGATTCTGATATTTGAAATCCTCCGGTAGCTCCCTGTACCCCCACAGTGTAGTACCTCACCTCCTCGCCATAGGATACAAACCTTCTCACCCCCAGTGTTAACCCCGGATCTCAGCCTCCATCCCAAGGTGATGCTGCCAGATCAGCTGTCAGTTGTCATGAACTTGCTGTAGTTTCCTGAATGCACTGTGCTGCCTCCTGGCACTTTGAAACTTGACACACTCATCCTCATTCTTCGCTTTGCCCTTGTCTATCACCTCCCCTGAAAATCTGTTCCTAAGTGGCTTTTCCCAGGTCCAACCTACCCTTGGCAGTGTATTATCTCCCTGTGGTAAAGCCTGTCACACTGCACCATGGACATGCCCGTTGTCCCCCTGAGAAGAGAAAAGGGACAATGAGAACCCCAAGCATTTGCAGCTCTAGTGGAGAGCCCCATGCCTGGCTTGCAGGAAATGCCAGATCATGAAGACAAACGGAGATCATCCTCTGACTAAAACCAGCTCTTCTTTGCCTACCGCAGGATCTGGATCAATAAAGAGCAGCCAGTTATTATTGCTGTTTTTCTAGGGATTTTTACCCCATATATTTCCCAGGTCTTTACTCTTTTTATAACACTTAATTCAGGCTTCAACCACTTCCTAGTCAGATCAGGTGAAATCATTTTCCTTCCCATACCCTCGATGTATTTCACATCCAGTAATTCTTTTTTTAAACATCTTATTTACCCATTTGACAGACAGATCACAAGTAGGTAGAGAGGGAGGCAGAGAGAGAGGGTGTAAGCAGGCTCTCCGCTCAGCAGAGAGCCCGATGTGGGGCTCCATCCCAGGACACTGAAATCATGACCTGAGACTAAACCACTGAGCCACCCAGGAGCCCCCATATCTGGTAATTTTTAACCAACGTGGATTTGCTGCATCAAATAGTTCCTTCTTCTTCAAATATAAATATATAAATATATTGATCAAGTCACTTGCATGTCTTACGAGAATGTCATACCATTAGTAGCAAACTTGAAATTTTGGCCATTGGTTTTGATTTTTGTTATGGTTAGATTTGGTTCGGTTTTTGTAATTTAAAAAATCCCTCCAGCCCTTGGCTCTGTCTGACCTGATTGCTTTCAGCTGTTTCTGCAACAAAATTATCCCAGCAGCAAAAACTCTTATTTTTTACAGTGGCGCCCCCTTCTGAACACTTTGTTAATAAAAAGCTTTTTTTTTTGTTTGTTTTTTTTTGTTTGTTTTTCGGCTATGGTAAATGTGGAACAACAATGACGTATTTCAAAGAGGTGAACCACAGATAAATTTCTCTAAGGGTGGGGTGAGGGTTACTCAAAATGAACTTGACAAGGCTTTTAAAGATATCGACAATCATTATAACATAACATGACTGATTGTTACCGTGCGCTTAACTGGGCAAACACTTGTTGGCTTCAAAGAAAAACTAACATAGTTGAAATGCTTCTTGTGGCCTTATAGCACAGGGACTGATGGGGCAGGTATTCTAGCCACTGGCTGTGCAAGGCATGAGGCCTGTTAGTGATTCTATTTTTTCCTCTGCAGAATGGGTCTTTCTACATTCCAGGTCCTTTCTACCCCAACAAATAATTCGGCGATTCTCTCAGTGAGTTGTACTTTTGGTTTAAACAGACAACTGTCTCTTAAAAAGGTCTTTTGGTCAAATTCCTTTATAAAAAAAGTCCTTCCAAAAAATTTTTTTTTATTTTTTATTTTTAAATCCCATATGTTTACTCTGATCATGGAACTTTGTCATTTTGACCATCTCTGCTGATTAAAATATTCTTCATCATTAGCACCTCCTACTCTCCTCTCCTGATGGTCTCTCTGGAAGGGGTCTTCTCTAGCTCTTCTAGCAGGAGATGGGCACTTCCCCTCTACCCCTGTTGCCAGACTAACCTTACCTATCCTGCAGGGTCAGGTCGGCCTGGTCCTTTATCTGTTGTTCTCCACTGAGTGGTTAGTTTTTCATAGATACCTTGCTTTGCTTTCGTCAGGATTTTCCCTGGACTATCAAAACACTTTTCTTGTGCTAGTGAAGCTTAAGAAACAGTATGGATGAGAGAACCAGGAACTCGAACAGATCATATTTATCTTGAATGTTCTGTCCAAAATGAAAAATTCATTTCTGAGGAGCCTCAAGTTTCTCTGAGAAGGGAAGTTTCACCAACTCTGTCATGTAGGGGCATCAATTCCGATTCTTGTCAATTGTCCTACTTTTCCAGCTAGTAATTCTCTACCTCAGAAAGCCCACTCTCAACCGTTTCCTCTCTCAAAGGCAGTTGCTCTTAGAGTCTGCACATGGCAATTGGGGCCTGCTGGTCATTGGCTACTGCCCTCTGTACCTTGGGTCTAACAGCTGCGGGGCATCAAGATGAGCACGTCTCTTGTTCTAGGACTTAATATAGTTTGGGGAACATGGTAAGCAATAATTACTTCTTTAGTTGATCCAAGTGTGGGACCTTTCTTATTTATTCTACTACCACAATTGACTTGTTCTAAGAGTTGTCCCCCCCCCATTTTAATATCTCTTAAGGTGGCACTCACCTTGCACTTGATGACATATCCTAGTTTAACAAACAGCATTTCTCTTTCTTAGTCGAACATAAACTATAGTGCATCTTACCCTTGATGAAAGCTAGGATGCAATTAAATACTCTATTATGGTTACGATCCTAATCCAATCCATTACTCTAACACTGACTACTACATTACCCTGTCGTTGACACTAATGTGGACTTTAAACCAATACCTGATCCTGACCGTAAACCTGACACTGGCCCTAGACTTCACCCTGACCCTGACTCAGGCAAACACCAGAAACCTAACCCTGAACCTAAAAGTGACCCTGACCCTGACCCTAACACTAACCCTGACACTGAATGTGAGCCTGACCCTAACTCTAACCCTAAACCTAACCCTCCCTGACACTAACACGGGCCCTGACCCGAAACCTAACACTGAACCTAACCCTAATACTAACCCCTAACATTATCCCTGACACTGACCCTAACCTGGTCTAACCCTAACCCTCAACCTACCTCTACCCTAACCCTAACCACACTTTAACCATAATCCCGAACCTCTCCCTGACCATGATCATAACCCTAACTCTGAAATTTGCCTTTGTCATTTCTTAAACTTAAACCTGACTCTGGCCTTGACCTTAACACTGACCCTAACCCAGACTGTAAACCTAACTCTGACGCAAACCGTGATCCTGAACAGAATCGTAACCCTAAAGCTAACCCTGATCCTGAACCTACTCATAAAACAGAACCTAAACATAAATATCAGAATCGTAACCATAATAGAGTATTTAATTGCATCCTAGCTTTCATCAAGGGTAAGATGCACTATAGTTTATGTTCAACTAAGAAAGAGAAATGCTGTCAGTTAAACTAGGATATGTCATCAAGGGAGAGGTGAGTGCCACCTTAAGAAATATTAAAACGGGGGGGGGGCAAATCTTAGAAAAGTAAATTGTGGTATTAGAATAATTAAGAAAAGTTCGAACACTTGGATCAATTAAAAAAGTGATTATTGCTTACCATGTGCCCCAAACTATATTAAGTCTTAGAACAAGAGACGTGCTCATCTGATGCCTGCAGCTGTTAGACCCAAAGTACAGAGCGCAGTAGCCAACGACCAGCAGGCCCCAGGTGCCATGTGAAGACTCTAAGAGCAACTTCCTTTGAGAGAGGAAACGGTTGAGATTGGGCTTTATGAGGTAGAGAATTATTAGCTGGGAAAGTAGGAAAATTGACACAGAATCGGAATTGATGCCCCTACATGACAGAGTTGGTGAAACTTCCCTTCTCAGAGATCTTGAGGCTCCTCGGAAATGTATTTTTCATTTTGGACAGAACATTCAGGATAAATATGATCTGTTCAAGTTCCTGGTTCTCTCATCAGAACTGTTTCTTAGGCTTCACTGGCACAAGAAAAGGGTTTTGATAGTCCAGGGTAAATCCAGAGAAAAGGAAAGCATGGTATCTATGAAAAACTAACCACTCAGAAGAGAACAACAGATAAAAGGCCAGAAGGACTTGACCCTGCAGGATTGGTAAGGCTGGTCCGGCAATAGGGGTAGAGGGTAAGTGCCCATCTCCTGCTAGAAGAGCTAGAGAAGTCCCCTTCCGGAGAGACCACCAGGAGAGGAGAGCAGTAGGTGCTGATGACGAATAATTTAATCAGCCGAGAAGGTCATAATGACAAAGTTCCACGATCAGAGTAAACATATGGGATTAAAAAATAAAAATTAAAAAAAAGATTTTTTTAAAAAGACTTTTTTTTTAAAGGAATTTAAACAAAAGTCCTTTTTAAGAGACAGTTGGCTGTTTAAACCAAAAGTACAACTCACTGAGAGAATCGCCGCATTATTTATTGGGGTCGAAAGGACCTGGAATGTAGAAAGACCCATTCTGCAGAGTAACCCTCACCCACCCTTAGAGAAATTTATCTGTGGTTCACCTCTTTGAAATACCGCATTATTGTTGCAAATTTATCATAGCCAAAAAAAAAAAAAAAATCTTTTTATTAACAAAGTGTTCAGAAGGGGGCGCCACTGTAAACAATGAGTGTTTTCACTGCCTGGACGATTTTTTTGCAGAAACAGCTGAAAGCAATCAGGTCAGACAGAGCCAAGGGCTGGAGGCATTTTTAAATTACAAAAACCGAACCAAATCTAACCAAAACAAAAATCAAAAATCAAAACCAATGGCCAAGATTTCAAGTTTGCTACTAAAGGCATGACATTCTCCTAAGACATGCGAGTGACTTGTTCAATATATTTATATATTTATATTTGAAGAAGGAAGTATTTGATGCAGCAAGTCCACCTTGATTAAAAATTACCAGATATGGGGTCTCCTGCGTGGCTCAGTGGTTTAGGCCTCTGCCTTTGGCTCAGGTCATGATTTCAGGGTCCTGGGATGGAGCCCCACATGGGGTTCTCTGCTGAGTGTGGAGCCTGCTTCCCCCCTCTCTCTCTGCCTGCCTCTCTACCTACTTGTGATCTGTCTGTCAAATGGGTAAATAAGATGTTTAAAAAAAGAATTACTAGATGGGAAATACATCGAGGGTATGGGAAGGAAAATGATTTCACCTGATCTGACTAGGAAGTGGTTGAAGCCTGAATTAAAGTGCTATAAAAGAGTAAAGACCTGGGAAATATATGGGGAAAAAATCCCTAGACAAACAGCAATAATAACTGGCTGCCCTTTATTGATCCAGATCCTGCGGTAGGCAAAGAAGGCTGGTTTTAGTCAGAGGATGATCTCTGTTTGTCTTCATGATCTGGCATTTCCTGCAAGCCAGGCATGGGGCTCTGCACTAGAGCTGCAAATGCTGGGGGCCCTCACTGTCCCTTTTCTCTTCTCAGGGGGACAACGGGCATGTCCATGGTGCAGTGTGACAGGCTTTACCACAGGGAGATAAAATACTGCCAAGGGTAGGTGGGAGCTGGGAAAAGCCACTTAGGAACAGATTTTCAGGGGAGGTGATAGACAAGGGCAAAGCGAAGAATGAGGATGAGTGTGTGAAGTTTTAAAGTGTCAGGAGGCAGCACAGTGCATTCGGGAAACTACAGCAAGTTCATGACAACTGACAGCTGATCTGGCAGCATCACCTGGGGATGGAGATTGAGCCCTGGGGTTAACACTGGGGGTGAGAAGGTTTGTATACTTGGCGAGGAGGTGAGGTACTACACTGTGGGGGCACAGGGAGCTACCGGAGGATTTCACATATCAGAATTGTAACCATAATAGAGTATTTAATTGCATCCTTGCTTTCATCAAGGGTAAGATGCACTATAGTTTATGTTCGACTAAGAAAGTGAAATGCTGTCAGTTAAACTAGGATATGTCATCAAGTGCAAAGTGATTGCCACCTTAAGAGATATTAAAATGGGGGGGGGTGGAAAAATCTTAGAACTATAAATTGTGGTACTAGAATAATTAAGAAAAATAATACAAGAACACTTGGATCAACAAAAAAATTGATTATTGCTTACCATGTGCCCCAAACTATATTGTCTCCAAAAATTTTATATCATTTGATAGGTCAGATATATATAAAATTACATTTAAAGTTTTAAAAATATCAGCAAATATTTTCATTTAAATGCAAATTTCAAAGAAAATCTACTTTTCCAAACACGACTTTTTATCCTATTTTTTTTTTAATTTTGTCGACAACTGATAAAATGTTTAGCGAGACTATAAATGTTTGATTGAAAAAAATGATTAATAGATGTAGGTTCAAATTATTATGTTCCATTAAAAATGATTTAGTCTTTGATGAACATCTGTTTGGTAATATGTTGTATCCAGATATAGTAAATTAATGACATATATAAAATTATAGGGAAATGACACCTTCCGTTCCATTATGAGTAGAGCTTTTAAAATGCTATTTGTCACAACCTGTCATCTTGTCATTATGTAGCATTATGTAACATTTAAAAAATGTATACTCTTCACTTTGAAGTCTTTTATAAATCTAAAATATGACTTTCTATGGTTTGTGTTTCCATATTCCTTTATTGCCAGTTTGAACAAATCCACATGCTTGGATTCAAAGGTAATAAATTCCTCTTATTTGGAAAAATGATGTTTATATTTGTTCTCTCACCCTTAGCAGGTGGTTTCATTTTAGCACACTTCAGAGTTATAATTTCATGCTTATTAAAACATTTATTATGATCTACGTAGATAAATGAAATTTTTATTTATTAAATTATTTGCCAAAAAAATCTGTTATTTTAAAAATGTATTTCCTTTGAAGGGTTATTTTAGAGCATTCAGAGAGGATCTAGGAGTGTGGTATTATGCAATTTTTAAGTAGGTATGAAATGGTTATTTATATGATTGTTTCTTTAAGGCTTATGTATATTGTCCATTATATGCTATAAAATATTTTGAAAGTAAATTTAAGGTATGTTTTACATAGTTTATTTTTTGGAAAAAAATATTGAAATGACTTATGAAATTCAGTATACTATCAACATTATTTTTTTCTGAAATTTACAAATTGTCTACTGAACCTATTATATGGCAGATATTTTCCAAAGTGGTGGTATCATGATATATGCCAACAACAGTTTAGATTTTTTGTTGCTTCTCAATCTAGCTCAGACGAAGTACAATTAGCCTTTATAATTTTAGCCATTCTAATAGATATGTAAGCATGCCTCATTATGATTTTAATTTGTATTTCTTTAATGTCTAAATGTTGAGAAATTTGTCATGTGCTTATAAGCCATCCATATACTTTGGTGACATGTCTCTTCCATTATTTCCTTCACATGTACAATTGGATACTCTGGTTATTAGTAAGGTTTTTTATTTTTATTCATATTTAATAATCAGAGTAGATGTCCATTATCAGATATATAATTTGCAAATCCCTTCTCCATCTTTACGGTTTCTCAATGGAGCTTTGATAGCTGTGTCTTTCAAGAAAGTGCTACTTCTTTCCTGGTACACGGAGGAATGACTAGAACATTATCAGTGTTGGCCTTTGCAAAGAAAATCATGGCTTAAGATATATGTAGTCTGCGGTTGTTGGGAGTGTTCTGTAATATCAAGCATATCTAGTTAGTTGATAATTTTGTTCAAGTCTTACATATCTTACCAATTTGATGACCATTTGTCTATATAATCTTAAAATAAAGGTGTTGAAATTTTTTTCCATTTCTCTTCTAAGGTAGAAGTTATGATTTTTGTTCTTAGTTTTTCCCTATATATCCCCAAATCTGTTATTAAGTATTAAAAGTCAAGAATTGTTATACTCCCTGAGGAATTCATCCTTTTACTCTTCTGTGTTTTTGACTTGATCTTTATGTCTGATAATGAAATTTGCTTTAAAATCACTTTTCATTATCTTGATATAACCACCAAAGTTATAGTGTGATTAGTGTTAATACAGCATATTTTTTCTTTTACTTTTTAAAGCACTTCTATATTTAATCCTGACAAAAAAACAAAACAGCTTTTTAGCTCTGGAAGCACATTTCTAAATTATCTTTTTTTTTTTTTTAATGAAGCAGTAGCAATTTTTGTTAAGGGACCTAAACTGAAAATAGGTTTAGAAATTTATTTATTTATTTATTTAGGAAAAGATTTTATTTTGTTTATTGACAGCTAGAGAGAGAAAGAGAGAGAGAGAGAGTGGAAGCGCACAAGCGGGGGGAATCACGTGCAAAGGGAGAGGAAGAAGCAAGCTCCTTGGGGTGCAAGTAGTCCCATGCAGGGCTGGAGCCCTGTACACTGGAATCATGACCTCAGCCAAAGGCAAACATCTGCTTAAACAACTGAGTCATCCAGGCACCCCTACAAAATTTAAAAAAAAAAAAAGACCTTTTAAAAACATTTTGTTTCTTTCTTTTTTTTAAAAATATTTTATTTATTTGACAGACAGAGAGATAGGAAGAGGAACTATAAGCAGGGCAGAGGGAAAAGGAGAAGCAGGTTTCCCACTGAGCAGAGAGCCTGATGTGGGGCTCCATCCCAGGACCCTGGGATCATGACCTGAAAAGTAGGAACACTTTTGGAGGAAGCCACCCAGACACCTCTTTTCTTTGTTTTTAATATATGGCAACTGATGCTTCCCAGCCACGAGGAGCACATTACCCATTGATTAAATCTTTGATAACAACCTATTTAAAAAGGTGTGTAAATATATACTTACTCAGATTTATACACTTTGTGTTTTCTTCATAGTTTGGGGCTGGACCCCATGGTGACAACACTGCTTTCAGCCTTTGCCTTCCCATCTTTTGATACCAGGTATTTGGTCAGCAAAGCATATTAGTATCAAAATTAATAAGCCCTTGGCACCATATCTCTGGAGCAGGGGTTGCTCTTAGCCAAGGCCCAGAGCAGTTGACCTCCCCTCGCTAGTGCTATAGCCCCAAGGACTAGGTCCCTGCCACCAGAACTCAGTCTTACATGTTATGCTAAGCAGACAAAACCAAAACAGGAAAGCTCCGACACCTTTCACTGGCATGCCTCATCTCCCACTCCCAACGACGTCCAGGCAGTACCAGATGCCAGGGAGGGGTCTTGGTCCAACATATGGGCAGAAAGGAAGTAGCCACGAGCAAGTACCTGCCGCTCTGTGCCTTTCTTTCATGAGCAGGTTGTAAGGAGGAGGAAGAGGAAGGGGAAGAGAGGTGAACTTCAAGGGGTGAAGGCCTCAGGTAGGCAGCTGGCTCCTGCCAGTAGGAAAGGAACAAAGGAGAAGGCAGTGAGTCTTGCAGGGAGGGTGGGGGGTAAGGGTTACAGCTTATGACGGAATCTGGACAGGAGTAATAGGGATACTAATCATTTGAGTCCACCATTGGCAAGCTGGGCTGGGTGTCAGGGCAGATAGGCCTCCCTGGGCAATGGCACTTGAGAGAAGGTGGAATTCTTCTCTGAGGAGCAGGTTGAGCTTCAGGTGTTGGGAAAGCATAGACAGTATTGTTCCAGGTCCAAGGACAGGTCCAGGTACTCCTGGTCAGAGGTCAAAGCCACAGTATGATCCAGGTCTTCTACCAGCAGCTTGAAGGAACCACATGCCAGCCACCCCTCATTATTGTGTATAACTCTCTGGTGCACTTATTGGCTTATCCATCAAATGACTCCTTCAGCAGCTTGAAAACCACCTCCACAGGCACTCCAGGATATGGGAGGCTTCCAGATTGAAGATTTTGCACAGGATCACCCCAAAAGACCAGAAGTCACTCTGGTGGATGTAGCTCTGGTCAAACATGGCCTTAGGGACCATCCACTTCACAGGCAGTCCACTGTTGGTTGTCTTTTTATAGTAACTGATGTGGTGATATCTCTTGCAAGGCTGAAGTCTGAGATCTTCATCATGTTGTCCTTTGTCACCAGCACTTCCCTGGTGCCAGGTCTTGGTGTATGCACTTCTTGGAGGCAAGGTACTCCATGCCTCAGGCTACCTGATAGGCACAGGATACCAGGTCCTTGGAGGAGAGTTGCTCTGCTGCATTGTGGCTGATATTGTAACAGTACTCCAGGTCAGGAGGCCTCTGGGCCTGTAGGTACTCCTGTATGTTGTCTTTGGAGGCATATTCCATGAGAGTGTACGAAGGACCATCCTGTGTGCAGAACCCAGCAGGTTGATGGTGTCCTTGTGCTGTCCAATCATCTTCATCATCTCCATTTCTGAGATTAGGTTTAACAGGTCTTTCTCTGTTGCATCTGACTTCAACATCTTCACAGAAACTTTAGTCAAATGGTTGGATTTGTCTTTGTCCAGCCCAATGGCTTCCTCAAACACCACCTGCCCAAAGTAGGCCTGTCTTAGGGGTTTGCCTAAACTGCCTACAACCAGCCTGCCTCAAGGCAGTTATGAACTCTAGATTATCCTCAAAAACTTTAAACCACAAGCTAAAAATTCTCTTCACTAGGTCTCTGTCGCAGGTCTAATTTTCTTATCTTTCATTATTTATCTTTTTCCTAATTCTTATTTTCAGTATAGTTTATTTTGCTTCCAGGTGTTTCCCCTGGTTTCTGTATGCTGTTTCATAGGGAAGAATTATCCTGTCATAAAATTATTTCTTGAGCATTCATTATATCTCTCAGTTAAAATGGGTTCTTTTATGGTATTGATTCATTTGAGTTTTCTCAAAATGGGAAGACTTTTCAAAATGGTGTTTTCCTCAAGGTTCAGAGTATGTCTTCGCCTCATCTTTAAGCTTTTTGAAATTCACTTTACAAATTCTTGTCCCTCTTTTTATCTTTTTAAAATAAAATGTTTTATTTTTACTATTTTTTTATTTGAGTATAGTGATATTCAGTGTTACATTGGTTTCAGGTTTTCAATATCTCCATATATTATTCTATGATCACTATAAATATAGCCACCATCTGTCACCATATAACACTATTATAATATCATTGATTATATTCTCTACACTGTCCCAGATCTCTTTTTAAAATCTCTAATTTTTATGTTTTCTGTTATTCCAATTTTCAACCATCATTTTACATGGTTACTTTAATAAAATATGCCTGATTACACACTCTTTGCTGAAAACCATAGCATTTATTTTATAGTAGTCTTCTTCTTCCTCTTTTTTTTTAAATTAACATATAATGCATTATTAGCCCCAGTGGTACAGGTCTGTGAATCGCCAGGTTTACACACTTCACAGCACTCACCACAGCACATACCCTCCCCAATGTTCATAACCCCACCACCCTCTCCCTACCCTCCCCACCCCCCGGCAACTCTCAGTTTGTTTTGTGAGATTAAGAGTCTCCTATGGTTTGTCTCCCTCCTGATCCCATCTTGTTTCATTTACTCTTTTCCTGTCCCCCAAGCACCCACATTGCACCTCTATTTCCTCATATCAGAGAGATCATATGATAGTGACTTTCTCTGGTTGACTTATTTTGCTAAGCATAATACCCTCTAGTTCCATCCATGTCATCGCAAATGGCAAGATTTCATTTCTTTTGATGGCTGCATAGTATTCCATCGTATATATATATATACCATTCATTTCTTGATGGACATCTAGGTTCTTTCCATAGTTTGATTATTGTGGATATTGCTGCTATAAACATTTGGTGCACATGCCCCTTTGGATCATATACTGGTCTTCTTTACCTCTATCAGAAACCCAGGAAGCTTTATTTATTTATTTACTCACATAAACACATGATCCAACACAACGTGTTTTGTTGTTCAAATGTATTATAATGTCTTACCGCTTAACACTATGCTTACTGTTCTCTTTCACTGTCTGACTAAATCCTCATCATCACTATGCCACTTAATGACAAAGAACAATTGAACTCAGAGTTCTCTCCATATCAGGGAATGAAGACTCCACCCTTCTGTTTGTGCAGGTAAAATAAATGTTGATATTGTCTGTCCTGCACATACCCCATCCTGTTCACTGGAATATTCACCATCAAAATATATACAAAATAAAAACCATACCTCACCACTTCTATTACCACTCAGCATGCTAAAAACACCATCATATATGTTCCTGAATTATTGACTTGATTGATAGCCCCACTTCCACACATAATGCACTCCTTTCTCCCTGCAAATTTATTTTGGTACAGCAACTTAACCTAAAAATCAAGTCAGATGATTTTATTCTGCTGTTGAAAGTCTTTTGGTATCTTCCCCTTTCATATTAAATAAAAACTGAAGGCGTTTCAATGTACTAGAAGGTCATACATCAATACGTTCTTCCTCTCTCCACCACTATGAACTCCTCATTGGCCTCCTTGCTTTTCCTCAAAAGTAACTGACAAGCTGTTCACACAAAGTCTATATACTTACTTGCTCTGCCTAGAGCAATCTTTTCCTTTAATATTTGTATAACACCCTCCTTCACTTCCTGGGTCTTTGTGCAAATAACATCTCCTAAATGAGATATAACCACCCAATACAAAATAAAATTAACTTTCATCCCAGCATTCTCCAATGGCTTTTACCTTTCTTGTATTTCTTTGTAACACTTATCACCATCAACCATCAATCATTATTCTATTACTGGTTTATTTCTTTATTTGAGACAGAGAGAGAGAGAGAATTGGGAGGGTGCGCAGAGGAAGAAGAAAACACCCCACTGCCTAGAAAGCCTGCTGCGGAGTTACATCCCAGGACCCTGAGATCATGACCCAAGCGAGAGGCAGTCACTCAATGGACTGAGCCACCGAAGCGCCCCTCTATTATTGGTTTATTTCACTATTATATTTCAAAAGAATGTAAGTTCTTTGTGGTCAGCTATTTTATATGTTTTATTAATTGAAGTATTCTCAGAAAGGTAGCTGGCAGATTGTAAGGGATCACTAAACTGTATTTTGTTGTTATTATTGGGCTCCTTTATGGGCTTTACGTCTTACGCTAGAAGTCTATCCTTCAGATGTAAGCAATAAGAATAGAGCCCTGCTGCCGGGTTCAAATGAGTAAAAAGCCTGTATTAAGTGGATATTTTAAAAGCTAAATGAATGGCTTAATAGTTGTATATAGGGAGAAAGGGAACATATTTTCCACAGTTTAGAAGTGGAGTTCTTTTATACAGTTCTTGTACAAGCCTACACTCTTGAACGATAATGGGCAGATGTACATTACAATTATACAAACACTTTGGTATTTATATCATTTTTTTTGTAATTCATGACTGGATCATTTGATACCTTAGGAGCATTACAGCATTTCAACTTTTCACGTTCAATAAACTTATTGGGGTTGCTACCTTTTTTATTCAAATGGAGAAATAGTCATGATTTAATCTAAATAAAGTGTTATTGGTTGTGTTGTTTTCTAGGAATGAGTCGCACATGCTAGTTTAAAAGTTTTGTTAAATTCCCAAGTCTGTCACTGATAAAAGCCTTTTGTAGATTAGTAACTTGATCAAAACAGAAAAGTTATGTAACACCAATTGTTATACTATCTTTGTTTCCATCTTGCATTGCTATAACGCCCATCTTAACTCTATTTAAGACAAGTCATCGACAGATGGCTTTCTGGCATTGGTTGCATGATATGAAATCTAGTATAACTAAAAGTTTTTGGTTTTAGTAGCATATAAATCAATTTAGAAAAATATATGTATTTGAATATAAGATAAAGTTTTAAATTATTTGGCAATAGTAAACTAAACTTTTTTTTTGTAAATTTTTATTTTCTAAAATTTCATTGAGCTCTTTTGCATATTGAAACAAGTTACAAAAAGTTAAGGTTTATTTACCCCAATTCAAAATTATTAGGAATATAATCATAGAGGTTGAAGTATTTAAAATATTGAACCCAAAATATTTTATTAGGTAAATTCATGAATGCTAAGCATTCACTGTTAAAATATACTAATACTATTGATAGACTGGTAGAAGCCTAAAATCAAATATTTATTAAATATTTATATCCATATCTATTCATGGCTTGGTAATTCATATCTCTAGCATTAAATAATATTCCATTGTTTGCATGTACTACACTTTATTTGACCTTTCACCTGTGGAATGATATCCTGGTTGCTTCCGAGCTTTTGTCAGTTATGAATAAAACTACTATAGACATCTTTGTGGGTATAGATTTCACCTTCTTTGGATAAATACCAAGAACTGCTACTGCTGAATCATCTGGCAAGAATATGTTTAGTTTTGTAAGAAACTGCCAAGTTGTTTTCCATTCTTTATTCTCAATAGACATGGAAGAACATTCCTGTTGCTCCACATCCTCACCAACATTTCATGTTCTGTTTTCAGTGTTCTGAATTCTGGGTATGTACGGGTGTCTTTTTTTTGTTTTCATTTGCATTTTCCTGATGACCTATGATGTGAAGCATCTTTTTATATGTTTATTTGCCATCTGTAATATTTTCTTTTGTGAGGTATCTGCTAAGGTCTTTGGCTCATTTTTAATCAGGTTTTTCCCCCATTGTTGAGTTTTAAGGGGTCTTTGTGTATTTTTGATTAACAGTCCTTTGCCAGATGTGTATTTTGCAAATTTTTTCTCATAGTCTGTGCTTTGCCTTTTCATTCTCTTGGCATTGTGTTTCACAGAGTAGACATTTTAAAATTCAGTGCTTGTGCTTTTGTAGCTAAAGTTATAGCCAAAACCAAGGTCATTTAAATTTTCTTCTATATTACCTTCTACATGTTTCATGTTTAGGTTTATAATCCAATCTGAGTTAATTTTTGTAAAGAGTGTATGATATCTGCCTGGATTTATTTTATTTTATTATTTTATTTTATTTTTATTTTATATTTTTACATTTAGCTTCACCATTACTCCAGAACCATTTGTTTAAAAGATTGTATTTTGCTCTCTTGTATTGCTTTTGCTTTTATATTAAATATAAAATATAATTGATAATATATATTCTGTTCCTTTAATCTAGTCTTTCTGTAGTATTACAATATCTTGCTTACAATTATCGTTATGGTCAACTTTTTTTAAAAGATTTTATTTATTTTTTTGACAGAGAGGGAACACAAATAGGTAGGCAGAGAGACAGACAGAGAGAGAGATGAGGAGAATCAGGCTCCCTGCTGAGCAGAGAGCCCAATGCAGGACTCAATCCCAGGCCCCTGGGATTATGACCTGAGCCGAAGGTAGAGGCTTAACCCACTGAGCCACCCAGGTGCCCCATCGTTATGGTAAACTTTGAAGTCAGTCCTCAGTCTTTGTTCTCCTTCAACACTATGTTGACTATTGTGAGTCTTTGCCTCTTCATATAAACTTTAAAGTAAGTTTGTTAATATTAAAAAACAAAGAACTTGCTGGAATGCATTAATCGTATAGATAAACTTGGAAACCAGTGACCTCTTGAGCTTAGCAGGAGATAGACCATGGTCATCTGTTGTCACAGTGGTGCCTCTGGCAGAGCCTTTTGTAAATCCCTAGGTAAAATGAGACCTCAAGGATCTGAGAGATGTCTAAGAAGTACTTGATACATTCCTTGGGTATGGTTTATTGAAGTGTCCACCTGTCTGAAAGCTCGGGAATCTAGATAAGGGAGGGAAAATTAGTGATGATAAAACATATCAACAAACATGAATACATTTTGTAAAACTAATTGTCATGGCTCATATACAGTATGACCAACAGAGGGACAATCAAAAGGAAAGCATCAGTTATGTTTATTGTGAAAATTTTTTATTCAAAATAAAGCAATGTGAGGGGAACACACTATGAGAAAATTACCATTTTTTAAATGGTAAATATCTTACCAAATGGAATAGGTTTTATATTCTAAGTAGTATATTGAACAGTAAAACATTGGGGCGCCTGGGTGGCTCAGTGGTTTGGGCTGCTGCCTTTGGCTCGGGTCATGATCTCAGGGTCCTGGGATCGAGCCCCGCATCGGGCTCCCTGCTCCGCAGGAAGCCTGCTTCCCTCTCTCTCTCTCTCTGCCTGCCTCTCTGCCTACTTGTGATCTCCGTCTTTCAAATAAATAAATAAAATCTTTTAAAAAAAAGAAAAGAAAATTAAAACATTAAAAAATAAAATTTTAATTTAAAACATTATGTAATTTTTAAAAAAGGTTAAAAATAGCAGAACCATTTTTCTTATAACTGGAAAATACATTGTGTATATATCTATCAAAAATAACTTGTCATGGGGGCGCCTGGGTGGCCCAGTGGGTTAAAGCCTCTGCCTTCGGCTCAGGTCATAATCCCAGGATCCTTGGATCGAGTCCCACATTGAGCTCTCAGCTCAGCAGGGTTCCTGCTTCTTCCTCTCTCTCTGCCTGACTCTGTCTACTTGTGATCTCTGTCAAATAAATAAATAAAATCATTTATAAAAAAATTTAAAAAAATAACTTGTCATGTCTGGAATCAGGAGCGTATGGGAAAAAATAATATCTGAGGGCAATACTTCTGCCGTTTTCTGCCTTGTTAATATTTTTAAACAGTCAGGCAACTTTTAGCTTTATTGAAATACCTGCTAAGATACCAGCAGTGCCTTTTGGAGCCCTATGACTATAAAAATTAATTGCAAATATTCAAAATGTTTACTATGGTATCACTATTTAGGGCCACCACCAAGTATGTTTCAAAAGTAAGCATAACTGTTACTCTTCTGTAAGGCAAAAGGGCATATTTTCAGGAGTTCCATCTGCTGTACCAGGAGTTGAATCAAGTAATGATTTTGTCTATAAAATAATTCACTTTTCAATCTAACATTCCTTATTCCACATTATAATAATAAAAACTAGGAGGAGACTAAAACAAACAAACAACTACAACTACAACAACCAGCTTTTCCTTCAGTGGAAAAGTAAATATAACCTTATGAGTAGCCTGAAATTTATTTTTAAATAAACTGTTTATTGAAGGCAGTGTTTATTTTCTCATGCAAAGATGTTGAAATAAACATTCTTGTTGAAGTCTTCTCTTAACGGTGTTGAGGTATGGTGACCCCAGACCCCAGACCTTGCCCAGTGGTGAGGCAGACCATCCCAGGCCATGCAACTGCCCAGAGTAGCCCTTCCTTATATCCTGGATCTTTCATCCACTACGTGCTACTTACAGCTTCTTATGGAGGGGCCAATATTTGGGCAACTGTGCAACCTAAGGGCAGTAAGCTCCAGAAAGGAAGGAAACATGAGGGAATTTCTAGTTTCACTGCTCAGGGTTTTTGGTTTTTGTTTGTTTGTTTGTTTGTTTGTTTGTTTTCCCCTATGAAAAATGAAGGCTCACAGGACATAAGTATCCCTTTGATTGGTGCTGGGGTGGGGAAGCAAATTTTCTTCTCCCTATTATTGGAAAGCAGGCAAAATTAGTTAAAGTGAATAATCAGAAACAATTTGGGAGGGAAAGAGATCACAACAGGCATTAATCCATGTGGTGAATGTGGACTACTAATTCAGTTGTCTTTGGGTGTTTACTTACATACACACAAATGTGCATGCTTGGATCAGGGGAAAGCAGCAAAAACTTGATGCCTTTTGAAATATGTAGAAGTACTAACCTTTAGAGGTACCGGGCTGTGTATTTGTTAGCTATCTGTATCTGGGTATTTTTTTCAGAACTTGATTCTGATTTGATAAAAACTCTATATTCACTGTGGAAAACATAGTATACTTTAATATATTGAAATTAAAGTTCTTTATTGAGAACTTGTCTGCCTCATGCAAGTGCCTCCAGGTATATAAAAGGTGGGAGGTCGGGGTACCAGGTGGTGGGTAATATAGAGGGCATGGATTGCATGGAGCACTGGGTGTGGTACAAAAACAATGAATACTGTTATGCTGAAAATAAAAAAAAAAGAAAGTAAGAGAGATGGACATACAGCAAGTAGTAGCTCAAGTCCAATACCATGTAGCTTTTTGTATTGATTATGAAATTTAAAGGAGAAAGGGACTTTTTTTAAATTATTCTATTTCTTTTCAGTGTTCCAGAATTCATTGTTTATGCACCACACCCAGTGCTTCATGCAATATGTGCCCTCCATAATACCCATCACCAGGCTCACCCAACCCCCTACCTGCCTCCCTTCTAAAGCCCTCAGTTTGCTTCTCAGAGTCCACAGTCTCTCATGGTTTGTCTCCCCCACCAATTTCCCTCAACTCACTTCTCCCCTCCATCTCCCAATGTCCTCTGTGTTATTCCTTATGCTCCAGAAGTAAGAAACCATATGATAATTGACTCTGCTTGACTTATTTCACTCAGCATAATCTCTTCCAGTCCAGTTCATGTTGATACAAAAGTTGGGTATTCATTCTTTCTGATGGAGGCATAATAATCCATATTGTATATGGACCACATCTTTATCCATTCATCCATTGAAGGGCATCTTGGTTATTTCCACACTTTAGTGACTTTGGCCATTGCTGCTATGAACATTGGTGTACAGATGGCCCTTCTTTTCACTACATCTGTATCTTCTTGGTATATACCGAGTGCAGTTGCAGGGTCATAGGGCAGCTCCATTTTAATTTTTTTTTGAGGAATTTCCACACTGTTTCCCAATGTGGCTGCACCAAGAAAGGGACTTGTTATTAATTCTGTGGAGCTGGTCAAGTCTGATACTCAAAGATAAATTCTTTCAGACATAAAGTTGTTTATACTGATTCTATTCTTCAGATTCATCTACAAGGAAAAGGCTATAAAACTAAAGTCCCATGGATTTGATTAGGGTAGTATTGGGTGTTAAAGTACCTAAAATGATAAAGAATGTCTGTACATTCTTCTAGATTTGTTTCAGTCCTAAAATATTAAATTAGTTATAATGTATGTGAAAATATCCTTACTATTAGAATTGCTTATCCTTTCTCAAATTTTCTAGTGTCTTAGTACTTAGTAGTTCCACCGCTGTATGCCATAGCTATAATAAGCAAGCAGTAACAGGAGTCACCATCCCACCTTTGTCAGGTCACAAGGCAGAATCAGAAACAATTTCCAGTACTTTAATTTTAAAGTTTTAGTTGATATTCATCCAATCAAATATATAGCTGAGATATATGTTTGTGAGAAATTGAACTGTTTAGGGTGGTGGCTTACACTCACTCCCCTAATCATGTATTCTGTTTCCTTCCAGACATCCCCCATTTGAGACCAGCACCAGTGTATGTACATTACTACAACTCAAGACAATGAAAACATTTATAGTATAAAAATTCCATACATGGCAATTCACATTGTTTTTATTAAATGGATTATAAATTTCTTTTTGGAAAAAAAGTATCTAGCTATAATCCAAAACACTCAAAATCGAGTTGCTGTACTGCCCCAAATCATACAGGTATGTCATTCATCTTTTTCTTATATTTTACATAGGTAAAAGTACACTAACACATACCAAAGTAATTGACTCATAGGGGTTTTGGTTCCTAAAGGATGCTGGTTCTAGGTATTATGTTTGTGGATGGGCTCTCTCTCTGTTGCTGAGGTGTCAGAGGGACTTCTGAGATAGCACTTGCCATGCTCTGCTGACATTGCCATGACAAGGTGATCTTGGGGGCCAGGGAGATGTTTGAGAACATGGTGTTGTGTGCAGTCTCCTGGACCCTCTCATTTTCCCTCCTTTGCTCAAGAGCCAGTGACATCAGAGCATAAGACCAGGGGCCTGTGTTGCCTTCACCCATCCCCAGCACCAGGCAGGCCCTCAAGAATCATGTAGGTGGGCTGTGGGAAGGACCTATTCGACTGCCAAGTGCCTCTTGGCATCTCAGAGGGAGCAGTGGAAGAGCATCTCAGGATTTTGAGGTGCCATGATGGAATGCCTGGAAGAAAAGGCAGACTCTCTTTCAGTGAAGACCTCTTTCTGTGTGGGGCCCATGGTATACCTTCCCTCTCTTGTGGTCCTTGGTCATAGAGAAATGGGCTTTCCCAGCAGGTTGAGCTTCTTAGAGACTTTGCTGTGTAAGGAAGGACAACTTGGGGAGGTTTGAGAGGGGCTGCTTCATGGCAGGGGCCTGCTTTTATGCACAAAGCATGGTCCCCTTAGAGCAGCTTCGCTGATGCCCCAGAGTTCCCAAAAGTGTGACTAGGCCTGAGCTGCAAGAGTTCACACACCTGAGTGGCAGGTAGCATCTTGGTGGAGGAGCACCAAACTGAGGTCCAGAGCACATGTCCTCATTGATTAAGAACTGACTACAGAGCTAGACAAGAAGTCTGAGGGGGATACAGTTACAGTAAAGAGCAGCAAAATACTTACTGAAGATTTTGAAAGGGAGCTTTGGGGTGCGTGGATGGCTCAGTTGGTTAAATGTCTGCCAGAGATCAAACCCTGTGGTGGGGGGTGGGGAGTCCCTGCTAAGTGAGGAGTCTGCTTCTCCCTCTCCCTTTCCCTCTGCCACTCTCCCTGTCTGTGCTCACTTTCTCTCTGTCTCTCTGTGTCAAATAAATTTTATAATCTTTTAAAACATAAAAATACAAGAAAGATTTGAAACTTAAATTCACTAGTTGTAACATGTAATAGGAACCCTGTAAACAGTAATGATCACTGCTGAGAACAAAATTGATTTTTTAAAGATTTTATTTATTTGGCAGAGAGAGATCCCAAGTAGGCAGAAAGGCAAGCAGAGAGAGAGGAGGAAGCAGGCTCCCCACTGAGCAGTGAGCCCAATGCAGGACTCAATCCCAGGACCCTGAGATCATGACCTGAGCTGAAGACAGTGGCTTAACCCACTGAGCCACCCAGGTGCCCCACAAAATTGATTTTCCAAAGGAATATCCCAGAACACTGAGGAAAATTTCAAAGAGATGGAAATGAGAAACGAATAAGTAAGATCTGAGGTCAGGTCCAAATCTACCTTGCAAGTACCCTGAGGACAAAAGGAGAAAATAACAGAAGTTATAACTGAACTAATGCAGCATTTACTTGAGCTGAAAAACAGTCATGCCTTCAGTTCATAAAGCCTTCAAGTCCCAGGGAGAATTAGCTGAACAGACTCAAACCAAAACAGACGTAAACCTATTTGACTTTCAGGGACTAAGAAAAAATTGTCAGAGTTCCAAACAGAAACCACCAGTTCCTTCTAGAAAATGAGACAGAGTATCATTGAATATTGACTTTAAGCTCTATCCCTCAGAGCTGAAAGAACTCTCTTTCTTAGAATCTTGCTTCCTATCAAATATGTAAGCAGATGTCAGATTGATTAACCTTGTAAATTGGTTTAAGTTCTAACTCTACAAACAAAATGATAAAGAACTTGGAGACAATCTAGGGGCATGTAAAAATTTGGGAAGTGGTAGACTACCTTAGGTAGAGATAAGACCCACAGGCCATAGAAGAAATGACATGCCACTTTATTTTAAAAATTTGGAAAAGATTTGTATATTAAAAAAGAGTAAAGCTGCATGTGGGCAACAGGCTGTGAAAAGCATCTGTAACATCAGCTGTTCAAGGAGTTCATGTCTCTGACGTGCCTACAAATTGAGAAGAAGACAAACAGTCCGATTGAAAAACAGACCAAATGAGAGGAAGGAGAAGTTCATGGAAAAGGAAACAGAAATGACCCCGATTTTATAGTGAGCCAGGGAACACCATTAGTTCTGGACCATGTTGAGACACCTTTATTCACTCACCCTGTAGACAAAAACTAAAAATCATCAGGTAGACAAAAATTTGCATGAAATCATATATAAGAAACTCAGCCCCACTCTTTGATAAATTTTACAGTCTATTTTGTGTGATTGTTAAGTCAATTCAAAACAATCTGTTTAGAGACTCTGACTGTTCCCTACTTGGTTACAAATTTTCAGGGAACCATCACCGTATTTATTGAGAATAATTTCCTCATTCTTGAAAAATACATTTGAGTGATGAAAAATAGCAAGAATAACGGTATAGCCACAAATTCAAGGTTCTAGTTTTCCCCCCGCCCTTAGTGGGAAAGGAAACTTTTCACACATGTGAGTCATCTACTTTTATTATCTGGATTTCTTAGTTTCCGTAAAGTCTGACCTCCTGAATCAGTTTGGATGGTTGTCTCATCCTAACTCAAACTGTATTAAAGATAAAAAAAAAAGAAAAACAAACAAACAAAAAAAAAAACCTTCAATCTCATGAAGAAGCAGCTCATGGCAATGCTTGCAGAGAATGTGTTTTATTCACACTATCTCCATGATTTTCTCCATTTTTCCCTACTCTGCCCTTTCCCTCTGGCCAGTTTGTCTTCCACCCCCTGCTGACTGTGTGATGGCTGCCCACAGTGGGGGCACTGCTTTTCTTGTTCACATTCAGAGACAACCCAGATATTTCTGTAAAGCCCTTCCCGTTTGTGTGTGGGGGACAACCTAGGTTACTGTCTCTCATAGAACAGTAACAAGGCACTGACTGTCGTGCAGCTGGCTGTGTGAATGGCCCAGGAGGAACATGACTGGCTTCCATGACAGACCCCTTCCCTGTAGTGTGGATGGGGCCAGCTTCCTGTGAGTCACCTGGGCTGCAGTGGAGGAGGCACACAGTGCTGGCAGTCAACTCTCCAGATCCAGTACTACCACACCCTGAAGATAGTCCTACCTAGCAATGGTCCCTGCCATTGTACAGACTCAATATGTCTCAGTGAGTTCTTCTAGTAGTTTTTAGTGCCACTGTAGCAAATGACAAATTCTCAGTGGCTTGAAACAACACAAATTGATTATCTTGCAGTTCTGGAGGTCAGAAGTTCAAAAATCAGTCTCAGTGTGGTAAAATCGGGGTGTTAGCAGCCTGTGTTCCTTCTGGAGGCTCTAGAGGAGAATCCACTTTCTTGCCTTGTCCTGCTTCTAAAGCTGCCTGCATTCCCTGACTTGTGGCCCTTCATTGCACCACCTTTTATCCCTCTGTTTCCAACTTCACATTGCCTTCTGATTCTGATCCTCCTGTCTCCTTATGGATCCTCATGATTACATTGGGACCACCGAGGTAATCCAGGATAATCTCTCCCCCCTCACACCTTAATTTAATCATGCTTGCTAAATCCCATTTGCCAGGTAAGGTAAAGTACTCAGAGCTTCTTGGGCTCAGGATATGGTCATCTTTGGGGCAGTCGCTATTCAGCTGGTCAGTTGCCTCCTGTGCTCCCTTTTATGCCTCACACCTCATCTCACATGTGTCTGCTGTGTTCCTCTCTTCATCTGCATTGCAAATGAGAAATGCAGCAATTTAAACCATTGAATATTAGATTTTGGAGATAGTTGCAGGAATAAGAGCACATATAATTTTATTTGTGTCCTAAAAGTTTTTGTTTGGAATTTTAAATTTTATCTAATTGTCCCTAGGTAAATTAAATATGATTCAATCAGTTGATCTGAAAAATCTTTTCAAAGAGTATACCGCTGTTGTAAAGGCCCTTCAAAACAGTATTTTGAGTGCTGTTTCCAAATGAAGTTTACACTTTCACCCTTATCACTGTATTAAAGGTCATGTTGGAGGGTTTTGTGTGTGTGTGCTTTTTTCCAAAGTGAACTTGCTTCTCTATCTAAAACTAATACCTCTAACAGTATTTTTCACCAGGGAGGAGAGGAATTAGTGTATCTTCTAGACTAAGTTTTCTTTCCACGTGAAGAATCTGTTAGGACTAATATTCATGGGAGAAGGAAAAGACAGTAGCTCTTACACCCCATATACTATGTTGACAACAACAGTATAAGCCTGACCAAAGCTGTACATCTTGGTGCATCATTTCAGCTGAAACGTGTTCAGTGAAGTATGATTTATTCCTTAGTAATTCATTTTTGTGTGAGATAAAAGTACATCAACAGAAATTAGGGAAAGCAGAGTGGTAATTTTAAAATTTCATCATTGACTGTTTTTTTTTACCAGTTCTATAAGCACATTAATTGATATTAAAACCCATAAAAGCTCATTTGGAAATGAAAAAGAAAGTTTGAGGTGGTATTGATTTTTTAACGATATTTGTATTTATTTGTATGATTACGCTTAGTTACACTTTGATTGAGTCCGAATGTGCCCTTCAACAATAATCCATGGGCTCTGGGTTTCCTGAAGTTGTATGTCATGGGGTGAACAGTTAGAAAAAGTGAATCCCACCAATTGACAACCCTATGGGGGTTTATATATTACACAAACACATTTGTTTGTTGACTGCCACTCCAGTACTTTCTGTGTCCTAGAGCTCCACCCACGTGGTGCAGGCTGCCCCCATCTGTGCTGGAGAATCATGACGGGGCATTCAGTGGCCTTAGGCATCCCCAGAGAGCTGCAGTTGCATCCTCTCATTTCCCACCTAGTTTGTGGGCATCCCCCTTTAACTTGACCCTGACAGTGGACAGGTCTCAGTATGAGCTGTCTGTGGGAAGAAACAAGATGTTGGGGGGGCAGCGGTAGTTGTTGATGGGAAGTTTTAAGTGTCAGGTTGTATCTTGCAATTTTCTGAACCCTGGCAGTGCAGGCCTGGGCCAACCTGGTATGTCTGTTTCACCAACCAAATCTTCCTCATGTGCCCAAGAAGTGAAACCATATTTGCATTTGCCACCAGAATCAACTAATACTAAATAATAGTTGAGAATTCCAGCTTGATTATAGTGAGTGGAAAATGGACCTCTCTCTGGTTAATTCTTACATATGATTTTACTGTTCATCTTCATAAAAGGGATAAGAAATGAGGAAACGTGGATTATCAGTTTGTTTTCACTCTCATCACTCACTGCAGTTATAATTTTCAAAATACCAAGATGTTTTTCAAAAGTAGTTGTTTTTTTTGTTTTTTTGTTTTGTTTTGTTTTGTTTTGTTTTGTTTTTGTGGAGGGAGTAGGGACTAAGACTAAGGAAAGCATTGTTCTATCAAGAGAAGTCATTTTCAATTTATGGTATGATGGGAAATCCATCTCATATGTCCTATTTGGATAACAGAGCTCACTTTTAATTTTTTTAAACTTCCTTTGATTTTTTAATTGAATTATAGCTGACCCACAATGTTGCATTCGTTTCAGATATAAAACAACAAGATTTGACAAGTCTGTATGTTATGCTGTGCTCGCCGTACTGTACCACCAACCATATTCCCTATGCTGTGCCTTTCGTCCTGCAACTTATTAATTTTTTAACTGGAAGCCTGTTATCTCCCACTGTATTTCACGCATTTTGCCTGTCCACCCGCTGCCCCCTCTTTGGAAACGATCAATTTGTTCTCTGTAGTTATGGGTCTCTTTCTGTTTTTCTGTGTGTTCAGAGAACTTTTTAAGATAACTTGGTGCCTTTAAACATATTCCTTGATTTACATTATTTTGGATACGTATTTGCCATGTTACCCAATTAGTTATGTAATGACTTCAAAATTTGGGGGCTTAAAACAACCCTTTTGTCATATTACATATGTTTTGGGGGTCAGAAATTAGGGCAGGATCTCATGGGGCAATTTTTATGCTTAATATGGCATTAACTGAGGTCAGTGGGTGGTGGCCTTCAGCAGGCGGCTGCTTGGTCTAGAGGATTCAGGATGACTTTATGCACATGCCTGTCACTTTGATGGGTACAGTTGGGAGATGAGGCTCAGATGGCCCTCCACTTCTGTGCAGTCTTTGTAACAAGGTTGTTGGACTTATTTCCTGTCCACTAGGAGCTCCAATAGCAAATGTTCCAAGAGAGGGGTTCCTTTTGGACTTGGGCCTGAAACTGACACGTTTATTTCACTGTTTAACACAGTCACATAGCCCATGTGAATCAAAGGGAATGGGGAGTCATAGGATTTGTGATCATTTTCTAACGTGCTACATAGGTTCATATGTGCATTTTTTCCCATTTCTCTGACCTGTGGGAAAATGGAAGTTATTGATCAAAGAGTCACAGGTTATCAAGCTGTATGAGAGACTTCAGACTTAATCCAACCTCCATACTTTATAGATTAAAGAATATATATGTAGGTGCACATGTACATCTCCATATCAGTTATTATATATACACTTGTATATCACTAAAAATGGTATCTGTGGATTAGCCAATTCTTCTATCTTCATAGGAATGAAAAGGACTCGTCATTCCCCGGCAAATCTGAAGAAAGAAGCCAGAGCAAGAGTAAGGGAGAAAGATAGTGAGAGGAGCATCTGATGGGATAGGATTTCTTACAAAAGGACTCCTGAAGTGACCAGAGAAAACAGACCAACAGAAAAGGGCAGACTTTGACCAAGCGGTGCTCAACGACGTGAATATCCACATGGAACAGAAGAGGTTTTAACGCTATTCCCTACTGATGTAGCCTACATACTAAAGAGGACATCAGAAGTTTTCTGGAAGATACCATAGAAAACCATTTTGAGGACCTGGGGGCGGTGGCAGAGATGAGTGGAACAGAACACCAAAAACAGGAAGCCCAAGAAAGCTTGGGTGCCGCTTCCAGATGGCGACGAGAGAAGAATTAGGCACGAACCAGTCAGCTGGAAAAGACTGGGAGCAGGGGACAACAGTGGAAAAGGACGGCTGCCAAGAGCAACTCCACAGTCTCACTTTTATTGGATAGAAAACAATAGCCAATAGAAGGATTGAGGAAGGTCAAATGTTAATCCCATCTTGCTGACAAGCAAGAAGGAGGATAAAGTTTATAGTTAAACAAGCACATTGAAAGAACTCTTCTAACTAACAACAGGCACTTCTGGGAAGAGAAAGGCTCTATGGCGGATAAGGGAGGCAGGCGGTTTTCATTCCACCCTGAGCTAACCTGTCGTTCCCGGGTGCTCCTCTTTCCTGAAGCAGGCGGCATTCCGCCCTGGGCCGGCCGGGCTTCCAGCCAGCCAAGCTTCTGTGAGGGGGCTGCATTCCGCCATGAGCAAGCGAGGTATCCCCCGCTGCCCAGCTTCTGTGAAGGGGCGGTGTTCCGCCCTGAGCAAGCTGGGCATCCCCAACTATAAGTGCTACCATTTTACTTAAAACTGTGAAATTTGGTCAGATTTAAATTTCAATTTATGTTAAAACATTCTGTAAACTGTGTTAAACTTTGACATTTGTTCCCTCTGTTCAGTGAATAACACTATATCATATTCTGAAAAATACGCTAATTTTCATTTTGAAAAATATCCCTTTTTCCTCTTATGGTAATTATTAATATGAATTAATAGTAGAATTTGATATGGTTCCATATGCCCATAAATACTTTATTGTATATTATCAAATTTAATAATGAATATAATGTACTTTTTGGACAATTTTTAAAGACCAGTCTACTCTTAAAACAAAAAAATGGAGACGCACTTCTTTAGTTTACACAAATTTCATTTTATTATATATAACCACAGATAAATTTCAACAAATCATAATTTATTAAAATTATGTCTACTTAAAAATCTCATAGAAGAGTAAAACCATCAAAAATAATAATAAACACACACAACGCACACACATCACCCATGTATTGGCAAATTACAATTGCTGTAACAATACATTAGGCATTCCACTGTTAAGGGCTATCAAAATTTCCATCAATGACAAAAAGATTTGTATCCAAATGGACTGATTTTCCAGAATCCAAGAAAAAGTCTCCTAGGGTTTATTTAAAGATAAATATTTGAACAAATACTTCTTAAATTTAGGAAATTCAGAACATACGATTAAAGAATATTTGCAGTGCAGACTATATTCAATCCTTCCTTCAAAATGTGCCTTTGAGTACATAATTCTGTTTTCTCTATCTTAATTGAGCTGTCCTCCAAGGAAGTTTTCTAAAATGTGTGTCTCTCAGGGCGCCTGGGTGGCTCAGTGGTTAAGCCGCTGCCTTCGGCTCAGGTCATGATCTCAGGGTCCTGGGATCGAGTCCTGCATCGGGCTCTCTGCTTAGCAGGGAGCCTGCTTCCGTCTCTCTCTCTCTGCCTGCCTCTCTGTCTACTGTGATCTCTCTCTGTCAAATAAATAAATAAAATCTTTAAAAAAAAATGTGTGTCTCTGTGTGATAAATGTTCTAAGACCTAACATGCTTCATTGTATTTTTACTGTGCTCTCAAATTTAATCAATAATTTGGCTTGATGTATAATATCTAGTTTCAAATATCTTTTCCATCTATACAAACACCCAGCTGTCTCCTTTATATGCTATTACTATTGAGAATTCTGCTGTCAGTATTATTCTTGTACATTTTAGGTGATCTGTTCTGCTCTTGGGCATCATTTATGCTCTTCTCTGTTTTTGATATTCTTTTTTTTTTTTTTAAAGATCTTATTTATTTATTTGAAAGAGAGAAATCACAAGTAGTCAGAGAGGCAGGCAGAGAGAGAGAGAGAGGGAAGCAGGCTCCCCGCTGAGCAGAGAGCCCGACGCGGGACTCGATCCCAGGACCCTGAGATCATGACCTGAGCCGAAGGCAGCGGCTTAACCCACTGAGCCACCCAGGCGCCCCTGTTTTTGATATTCTTAAAACTCACCATAATGTATATGAGTGGTTTTGTGTGTGTGTGTGTGTGGTTTTTGTTTTGTTTTGTTTCTGATTTCTCATGTTTGGCATCATTTTAAGTCTGCTATCTTTTATCTTTCTTTAATTCTCCAAAATTTATCTCAGTACTTATTTAAATATTTTCTTTATTTTTTTTTCTCTTCTGCTGCATTTGGGCAGAAGTCATTAATTTGTTTGTTTGTTTGTTTTTCCCAACTCATTTATTCATTTTAAAGCTATATTCATCTTAGTCTCCATTTATTGTATTCTTTATTTCAACAATTTTCACTTAATTTATATTCACGGTATAGTATCTTTTCTTTGTATATGTATATCATTATTTTATCATATACTTTTAAGCTATTTTTAAAAATATTTTAATTATTTATTTGACAGTGAGAGATCACAAGTAGGCAGAGAGGCGGGCAGAGAGAGAGGAAGGGAAGCAGGCTACCTGCTGAGCAGAAAGCCCAATGTGGGGCTTGATCCCAAGACCCTGAGATCATGACCTGAACTGAAGGCAGCGGCTTAACCCACTGAGCAACGCAGGCGCCCCTTTTAAGCTATTTTTTAAAAGTACAGTCATTCCTTTTTTTTTTTTAAGATTTTCTTTATTTATTTGACAGAGAGAGATCACAAGTAGATGGAGGGCAGGCAGAGAGAGAGAGAGAGAGAGAGGAGAGCTGACTCCCTGCTGAGCAGAGAGCCTGATGCAGGACTTGATCCCAGGACCCTGAGATCATGACCTGAGCTGAAGGCAGTGGCTTAATCCACTGGGCCACCTAGGTGCCCCTAAGCTATTTTTTTAATTCCTGTTCTAATAACACTTGGATTGCCATATAAAGTTAACCGCATCATCTTTTTTAGGTAAGTAATTGTACTTTTTATATGCATAGTTATTTTAGTCCATGAGTTCAGCTCCTCTTCGGATCATCAAATCTCTGTAAAGTCTGGGTATGCTAGGATTTTCTAAGCAACAATAAAATACATTGAAACCTGGTAGCTTAATTATAATAATGTTTTCTTTCTCAATCATTCACAATAGTATTACATTCTGAGTAGCTTCCTTGTATTTTGCAGCTATAGTGTTTGGAAAAACTTGAATTGTGATATCACTGTGATAATGTGAATTAGTCAGGGTTTTTCAGAGAATCGGGAAGAGAAAAAAGGGAAGATATTCTCCAGGGCCAACTCTAGAAGTGACTATTAAAACATCTGTCCAAATTCAATTGAACAAAACTCAGAAATGCCATCTCCAGTGAAATACAAAGAAGATTATATATAGTTCTGGGCACACACATCTCATTTGACCCAATTATGTACATCAATGAAAGACTGAAGGCCAATCACCACTCCATGGGAGAATTTAAAAATAAATTTACTAATGAGGCCAAGAATTCAGAATCACAAATACTTCAGAACTAATAATAACTGCCTTCACTTGATGTTATTCTATAAGATAAATCCTACGATCAAGTTTCAATTTTAAATTCTTACAATTTTAAATTCTTAAATCCTTATGAAGAAGCATCATTTGGAGGGAGCAGTTTTCATAATTTATCATCCATCAACCTTTTTTTTAAAGATTTTATTTATTTATTGGACACAGAGAGAGAGAAAGAGAAAGAGAGAGAGATCACAAGTAAGCAGAGAGGCAGGCAAGCAGGGAGGGAAGCAGGCTTCCTTTTGAGCAGAGTCCGATGTGGGGCTGGATCCCAGGACCCAGAGACCATGACTTGAGATGAAGGCAGAGGCTTAACCCACCACCCACGTGATGAGAGAGCCACTCAGGTGCCCCTCATCCATCAGTCTTAATTGTTTGGAGGAAAATGTGTGGAGGAATAATGCCTTAGGGAGCTAATCTCTCTAAAGAATTTTCAAGTCTTTACCCCTTCAAGGTTTTTGTACAGTTCTGATAGCCTCTAAACATCCAGCTGATTTCTACAGTGACAGGCCTGTTGAAACCTGTCTTCAAACCAGGAATAGAGCTTGAAACATACCAGTCAAGAGCAACTTTGAGTCTTTTAAGGAATTTATCATCATTTCTTTGTTTTTGGTTAATATCTGAAATAGTTCCATATTACACTTGCATAATTTCTCCAGAGCTAACTTTGAAGGAGGCATTCAGTTCCAGCTAGTTCCATATTTTGGCAAGAACTATAATTCTATATATATATAAAAAAAAAACATATTTTAGGGCGCCTGGGTGGCTCAGTGGGTTAAAATCTCTGCCTTCGGCTCAGGTCATGATTCCAGGTTCCTGGGATTGAGTCCCACAGTGGGCTCTCTTCTCAGCAGGGAGCCTGCTTCCATTCCTCTCTCTCTGGCTGCCTCTCTGCCTTCCTGTGATCTCTGTCAAGTAAATAAATAAAATTTTAAAAAAAAACATATTTTATACCAGTTATTCATGTTTATTAACTAAGATATCACAATACAAATAATACAAACAGTTGCTCTTTATTAATACCTTCAACCAAGATCAAAAAATATGTCATATTTTCTCCAAAAATTTTATATCATCTGATAGGTCAGATATATATAAAATTACATTTAAAGTTTTAAAAATATTATCAAATATTTTCATTTAAATGCAAATTTGAAAAAAAATCTACTTTTCCAAACACGACTTTTTATCCTATTTTTTTGAATTTTGTCGACAACTGATAAAATGTTTAGTGAGACTATATATGTTAGATCGAAAAAAATGATTAATACATGTAGGTTCATATTATTATGTTCCATTAAAAATGATTTAGTCTTTGATGAACATCTGTTTGGTAATATGTTGTAGCCAGATATAGTAAATTAATGATATATATAAAATTATAGGGAAATGACACCTTCCGTTCCATTATGAGTAGAGCTTTTAAAATGCTATTTGTCACAACCTGTCATCTTGTCATTATGTAGCATTATGTAACATTTAAAAAATGTATACTCTTCACTTTGAAGTCTTTTAGAAATCTAAAATATGACTTTCTATGGTTTGTGTTTCCATATTCCTTTATTGCCAGTTTGAACAAATCCACATGCTTGGATTCAAAAGTAATAAATTTCTCTTATTTGGAAAAATGATGTTTATTTTTGTTCTCTTACCCTTCGCAGGTGGTTTCATTTTAGCACACTTCAGAGTTATAATTTCATGCTTATTAAAAACATTTATTATGATCTACGTAGATGAATGAAACTTTTATTTTATTAAATTATTTGACAAAAAAATCTGTTATTTTTAAAAATGTATTTCCTTTGAAGGGTTATTTTAGAGAGTTCAGAGAGGATCTAGGAGTGTGGAATTATGCAATTTTTAAGTAGGTATATAATGGTTATTTATATGATTGTTTCTTTAAGGCTTATGTATATTAGCCATTATAGGCTATAAAATATTTTGAAAGTAAATTTAAAGTATGTTTTACATAGTTTATTTTTTGGAAAAAATATTGAAATGACTTATGAAATTCAGTATACTCTCAACATTAATTTATTTTGAAATTTACCAGTTGTCTACTGAACCTATTATATGGCAGATATTACTTCAGACTACACTGGTAAATGAAATACTTGGCTTTGTAGAACTTTTATTTTCATGGGTGAGACAATTAAAAGCTATAAACCTTAATAAAAATTGCATAGTGCATTCAAAAATGATGAGTACAATGGGGAAAAAGAAAAATTTGATCAGGGTGAGAAAAATCAAGGTTGCTAGGCAGGGGATGGGGAGCTAAAATTTTTAATAGGAAGATCAGGGTAGTTACAATGAAGCTGACAACTGAACAAAGGTATGGAAACGTGATGAATTTGCCCAGAACTATCAGCAATAAGGTCACTCCAGACAAAGGAATTGGCTATCTTGAAGGCCATAAGGTTGGATCATGCCTGGCATATCTGAGGAATAGCAAGGAGGCCACTGTGAGTGACTGAAGAGTAGCAGGGAAAGAGGTCACAGAGGTTAATGAGTCGCTAGATCATGTAAAAGCTTAGAAGTCATTGTAAAACTCTGGCTTTTATATTTGGAAACTTACTGTGTGATAGAATTTCTGCTAATAGCTGAGAGTTCAAATGTCCATAAAATTTCAAGGATTCTTATTCTAGTGAGACAGAATAAAGAAAAAGAGTTCATATTTTCACATGGTGTAACAAATGCTCGGAGATCCAAGTGTAGGAAGCTATGGGAGCACAGAAGAAGGCACTAAAATCACACCAATATATTTGATGACTGTGACTATATATAAATTTGTATTTTCTAGATTTTTTATAGTCATGGAATCACACAGTATATACTATTCATTGCCTGGCTTTTCTTTTCTCAGCATCATTATTTTGAGAATCTCCAACTGTAAATAGTTCATTTTGATGTTGAATAGTAATCTCTTTAATGAATAGATCATAATTTGTCTTGGCTCTATTGATGGACATTGATGAACATTTCCATTGTTTTCAATTCTTAAAAATAAAGCTGCTATGAAATTCATATACAAGTCCTTGTATGAACATAGGGTTTGTTTATCTTGGTTAAATGCCTAGAAGTAAAATGGCTATTTGTGTAACTGCAACATATTTTGCATTTAAAAAAATTTTCAGACTATTTTCCAAAGTGGTTGTATCATGATATATGCCAACAACAGTTTTGATTTTTTGTTGCTTCTCAATCTAGCTCAGACGAAGTACAATTAGCCTTTATAATTTTAGCCATTCTAATAGATATGTAAGCATGTCTCATTATGATTTTAATTTGTATTTCTTTAATGTCTAAATGTTTAGAAATTTGTCATGTGCTTATAAGCCATCCATATCCTTTGGTGACATATCTCTTCCATTATTTCCTTCACATGTAAAATTGGATACTCTGTTTGGTTATTAGTAAGGTTTTTTATTTTTATTCATTTTTTAATAATCAGAGTAGATGTCCATTATCAGATATATAATTTGCAAATCCTTCTCCATCTTTACGGTTTCTCAATGGAGCTTTGATAGCTGTGTCTTTCAAGAAATATGATACTTCTTTCCTGGTACACGGAGGTATGACTAGAACATTATCAATGTTGACCTTTGCAAAGAAAAGGTCATGGCTTAAGATATATGTAGTCTGCAGTTGTTGGGAGTGTTCACCATCCTTGCCTCTAACTCATCTCTCACTGCCCACACATTCAGATATAGTGGAATATTGATTGACAAAATATTAATTGCCAAATAACACTAGTTGGAGAATAAGAAAAATGCAGGCACCTGATTATATAATATTACTTAAATAAAATATGTTTTTATAAGTGCTATTGGAAGTAAATTCCTCAATACTTTAATCACACAGAATGATGGAATCCTAGATTTTTTTTTCTTGTATTTACTAAGAAAATGATCATGCCTCAAGTATATTAAAATGGAATAGGGAAAATTAAAAATTGTTTTAAGTTGATTTGCGTGTGTTGTGCGTATGTGAGAGAGAAAGTGAGAGAGAAATAGAAAGAGAGAAAAAGAGAAAAGGAAAGACAGAGAGGTGGCTGCAGTGAATTATGAGTTGCAGGATAGATTTCAAAGTTTTGTCTTTTGCTTTCTACATTTCCTTTTCCTTAGGTTCAAGAGAACAATCAGTAATATCTCAGATGCCTTTTGGTAAGATCAGCAGAAAGAGTTAGAGGTTCCCAGAAAATTAAAGATGAGATATAGTTTTCCTGACATGAGAAAAGTCATTTTTTGTCCCCAGCTATTTTCAATGATCTATACCCCACCTGTGTACTTGCCCAAGCACACTTCTTCCAAAATTTCCTGGGAGGCTCTTACAAAGAAATGCAAAAACCTCACTAGTTAAGGATTTTGAGGGAATAAGGCAATGGGAAAACTAACAGTCACCACCAGACCAGGAAATAGCCTAAGCTATTGAGACAATAAATCAGTGGTAAAACTCCTAGTTCTATTTCAAAAGTAATCAAGGTCTTGCATTCCTTGTCCCAGAAAATGAGCCCAAGACCCCATCTAGTTTATATCTGCTCTTGAAGCCTGCAGAGTCCCTTTCTCTTGTCCAACAGTTACCTCTGCTTTATTCTGACGTTGAAGTTTCTGCCCTCGGTGGAATGCAAGCTTCATTCAGGTGAACATGCAATACATATTGCACAAATACATATGTGGATGTGCATGCATCCACAACCTTATGACCAACCATACACGGGATAATAAAACTCTCCCTTCTGAGTATTCATCTTAAATACTAAATAAAAATCTCTCTCCTGTTCAAACAGTCAAGGCTTTGGAACTTATTCCCTGTGATCTCCTTGTATGTTGTAAACAAAGATTCCTTTGTTTGACAACTCCACCTGTTTCTGTGATTCACCAAAGACTGACCTCAGTTAGTTCCGTTACTGTAATGGCTTTCACTACTCTGATTCTACCTCTGCAAGTCTCCAAATTTAACTATTTTTTCTCCCAATTCCGCATGTTCTTGGCTTTAAACTGCAACTCTGAAGAGATGATTTGCTTGTTTAAAAAAAAAAATCAAGCAAAGGGAGTAGTAGTCAACATTGTTACTTTGAACTTCCTGCCCTAAGGGGCTCTCCTGTTGTTTCTCTTTGACTTCCTGGACTGAAACGACAGAAATTTGGCAATACATCACTCCCCAATCCAGATTACTGACAGAACAGTTTAGACTCTTAGAAAAATATTAGTTTAAAAGATCACATAATTAAATACTTAAGCATGTAGTGTAATATAGTGGTTTACAAGAAATATATTTTGGTCATCTGAATATTTGGTTTTCAACCATGGCTACTGACTCACAGCTCCTAAAACTCTTGGAATTTCCTGTGATAAGGGTGAGAGAGGTGTGTTTTGTTATGTTAATGAAGTGACCTTCAGACCTCACTCAAGGCAAGGGCTCTTTGCCTGAAGGACCAACCACTTGGTGAAAGCCTTCATAACTTTTTGCCCAACATGCCTCCCCTTCCTCCCAATTCAGGATTATCTGGGGAGGGAAGAGGAGCTGGAGATTAGATCAGCAAATGACAATGATTTAGTCAGTCATGACTATGTCATGAAGCCTCCACAGAAAACCTGAAAGGACTGGGTTCAGAAAGCTTTTAGTTTGTTAAATGTATGAAAAGGCAGGAAGAGTGGCAGTCTTACAGAAGGTAATAGAAGCTCTGTGCCCATTCTCCATACCTTGCCCTGTGCACTTCTTTATCTATCTATTGATTTAAATCTTCTATTATATCTTTTAATAAGCTGGCAAACATAAAGTAAGTACTTTTCTGAGTTTTGTGAGTCCCTGTAGCAAATTAAAAGAATGTAAGAAGTAGGCCACTGGGACCACCAACCTGTAGTTGCTCAGTCACAAGCACAGGTAATAACCTGGGGCCTACAGTGAGACTGGCATCTGAGATGGGGTTGGAGATAATCTTGGAGGACTGATCCCTTAACTGATGAAATCTTACGCTATGTTCAGGTAGATAGTGTCAGAATTTAGTTGAATTCTTGGAGATCCTGCTGTTGTCTGAAAAGTATTTGGCATTGTTGGTATGGTGTCCTAAAACCCAAAAAGATATAGCTACCTCAAAATAAGAATAAGGTTTACAGCTTATATATAAATAAGTGAGTATATCAGGGATTTAAAATATACCCAATAAATAATGTAAGGAAATAAGGAAAGATTTTGAAATAAAAACAAGAATAAGAACCTAGTGGTACTAATAGATTAAATATATGTAATCTAGTTGAATTAAGAATACAATGGATAGAATACATAATGGATTCAATAGAGATAAGAAGTCACTTAAGGATATAGTCATCTGGATACCAGCAAAGCATTAAAATTATCAATATAAAAGAGGTGTAAGATGTAGGTGATGTGTGTGGAACAAAAGCTAGAGAAAAAATTAGATTTCCTTACTACTCATAGCCTGTTGACAAGTCCTTGAAGTTCCTCTGGGGACTCAGCTGCTTCATCTACTCAGGGCAAAAAGCATTCTTAATCCACCCCCCCAGGATACTGAAAATCTACTTTCACATGTAAAAATTACTTTGGAAACTTCTTTATCTCTACTCCCCACCCCTGCCCTCAAGATCTACATTGACAATCATCTCCCAAGCATATACCCACTGATACACATCAGAAGAGTCTCTTCCCTAAGTTTTTACTAAATAGTAATAAATGACCATTCCCTAACTATAGCTAGCCCCTTCAAGGTCCTGGAAACCTTGTTTATGAAATACCTTGGAGGCTTGTGCTATCCCTAACCTCCTCCCAAATTGAAAGTATTTAATCAGCCACTCTTCATGACCCTCTCTCTCTACTCCAAATAAATGAATAAATATTTTTTAACTTTTTATTTTTTATAAACATATATTTTTATCCCCAGGGGTACAGGTCTGTGAATCACCAGGTTTACACACTTCACAGCACTCACCAAAGCACATACCCTCCCCAATGTCCATAATCCCACCCCCTTCTCCCAAACCCCCTCCCCCCAGCAACTCTCAGTTTGTTTTGTGAGATTAAGAGTCACTTATGGTTTGTCTCCCTCCCAATCCCATTAAATAAAATAAAATAAATGACTTTTTTTTTAAATGAAAGAAGAAAAAGGAAAGAAATATTTGAATATTAATGTACATCTATTTCTCAAGCATAAAATAGACAAGACACTGGATTAAAACTTACATACAAAAAAAGAAAGAAAATATTCATAACTATAGTTGACTCTATGAATCCCATACTAGGGCATACATACCAAAGACAAAAAAAAAAATCATAAGTGTTAGAGAGAAAAAAAATAATTCATTAATAAAGAAACAAGAATCCGACTGACAGAAATTTTTTAAATAACATCAGATATAAAAAAGAATGAAGTAATAGCTTTATTATTTTGAAAAAAATAATCACAAATGTAAACATTTAGATCCTTATAAAATGTCATTGGAATAGGAAGGCATAATAAAAAAAAATATTTTCAGGAATACAGACCACAGATAATTTGCCTTAATTTGTGTAGGCAGCACTTAAATACTAATATTATTTTAACAGTTAAAATGTACTCTATGACCTATGGGGTGGGGTAAAAGAGGATGACCAAGTCATCTTGAAATAATTCAGTTTTATGAAAAAAGTAAAAAGATCGAAAAAAAAGACTTGAAGAAAAGAGAGATAAAACATATGCATAATAAAAATAAATAAATGAATAAACAACTGGAGTTCCTGGGTGACTTAGTCGGTTCAAGTTGTCTGCCTTCAGCTCAGGTGATGATCCCAGGGTCCTGGTATTGAGCCCTGCATCAGGCTCCCTGCTCAGTGGAGAGTCTGCTTCTCCCTCCCATTGAGAAAAATAATTTGACTTATTTATTTGAGAGAGATAATCTTTAAATTTTACTTATTTATTTGAGAGAGAGTGAGAAAAGAAAAACATGCACACAGGAGGGGGAATAACAGAGGGAGAGGTAGAAGCACCCCACTGAGCAGGGAACCCCCTGCAGGGCTCTATCCCAGGACCCGGGTATTATGACCTGAGCTATAGGTAGACACTTAACTGACTGAGCCACTCAGGTACCCCAATAAATACAATCTTTAAAAATAATAATAATAATGATAATAATAATAATAAGTAATATTTCATATAGTATGATTTTTTTTAATGTAAGACTTGGTATAAAAACAGGATGACATACTTGTCTAATAATAGCAAAAGACTTTGATAAGTTTAGATGCAGTAGTACATAAAAAATTTAACTTCTTTCATTAACTGATAATTTAATTAGATTAAATTAAGAGACATCAAAATTTAGAGAATCTAATAGTCCTGATCTATTAATAAATGTAGCCATCCTGACCCCAAAACAATAGTCTTCAGTAAGTATATAAGCATAAGTTGAACATTTACACAAACAGGCCATTATTTAGGCCAGAAGTATATGCCAATAAATTCCTAGAGTTAAATATCAGGCTATATTTTCCAAGAATAAGGCAATAAAATTAGAAAACAATGACCAAAATATTAAATTCATATAATTGGAAGTTAACTTCATACCTAAAAAGAAATAATACAGCTAATTCAGAAATTTTTAGAATTACAGTACTTTGGTAATATCAACTCTCAAAATGAGTAACGGACAGGTGGGGCTAGGGAGGAAGAGATCCATAGGGAACTTTGTGAAAAGGCTCTCAGAAATCCCCAAAATGTGGTGTGGGAAAACCAGAGTAAAGAGATAAACTGGACCACCCTACCCCAGGGAAGAGCACCCTGATCTAGGCATGTGGGATGGAGGACCACCCTTCCCTAGGTGTATGGAGTGGGTCGTGTGGGGTGGGTGTCTCTATGATAAACACCTGTAACCAAAAAAGAATAATCAGACCCTCAAAAGGAGGTAAGCCATTGCAAGAGTTATTGATAGAGATGTTAAAAGGATTAAAGTTGCCTGGTTACCATTTTATAAAAAATAAACCCTGAAGGCACTCATTGTTAACTGTGTGGGGACCCCTCTTAGTTGTGAGAGCTTTTTCTATATATTCACTTGATAAACTTCTGTCACTTCCTCACTCTCCATTGCCCACGAGATTCCTTCTTTGACTCCAAGAGACAAGAACCTAGCTCTCCCACATCATTCCCTAGAGTTAAGTATCAGGCTATATTTTCCAGTGATAAGGCAATAAAACTAGAATAGAATGACCAAAATATTAAGTCCATGTAACTGGAAGTTAACTTTATACCTAATTCAGAAATATTTAGAATTACTGTACTACGGTAATATCATTTGTGAAAATAAGTGACAATAATTAAAGGTATGAAAGAAATCTAAAGGTTTAATTGTATTAATTCAAAAGAAAAACAAAACAATACAACAAAAACACCAAAGCATAAAACAACAAAACAAAAGAAAAAGAATATAAAGGCAAAACCTAAGAACGACAGCAGTAATAACAAAATATTATAGAAACACATTTTTGGAATAGATTAATAAGAAAGATTTGACCAATGAGTACTTGTCAGGAATACTCAGAGATGATGAAGATAAAATAAAATACTAAATGAAATGTATAAAAACTAAATTATAGACCTAAGAGACTAATTAAAAATGCTTCTAGAAAAAGAGTCTATTTGAAGACAATAAAATTAATAGCACCATAGAGAAAACTGTATTTGTGACATAGGGGATCAATTAGAGATGATAAAGTATTTCCTTAAATATCAAAGATAACAATTAGACTCAGTGGCTCAGTCAGCTAAGCCTCTGCCTTCACCTCAAATCATGATCCCAAGGCCCTGAGACTGAGCTTGACTCCCTGCTTGGTGGGAAACCTGCTTCTTCTTTTCCCTCTCCCTCTGCAGCTTCCCCTGCTTGTGCTTGTTCTCTCTCTCTCTCACTCTCTCTCTCAATAAATAAAATTTTAAAAGTTAAAAAAAATTAAGAAATAAGCATCAAAGATTAATCCATAAGGTAAAAATATTTATTAAAGTGATTAATTAATTTATATTAAAATTAAATATTTCCTTGCAATTACGTGCAGTGTGGAGAAAAAGTTAATAGACAACTGACATAGGAATGAACAATACTTAAAATATTTAAAACTGACAAGGAATTATTAGATTTAGACTCCATGATGATCTCTATATATGTGCATATAAAACACCTTAAAATACTTTGTAAGAATGTGCTACAGGAAATTAAAGAGACAGGGAGATAAAGGGGGAAAAAATAGCTCAACTTGAAATGACTAGTTGGTTGCCACTGTGTTTTATTTACATTTTCCACCACTTTTTTGGTCAATGAAATTATTTTACATGTATCTATTATTATCTTGTAGGACATGTTACACTAAGATCATTATTAATGAAGTTGAGAATAAGAATATGATGCCTCATTTCATCATAGTTGTTAAAAATGATTCCTAAGCTGGTAAATGCAGGAAGCCAGAAACAAACAAATAATAATTAGCACCAGTTCAAAAGCTTGTCCACCTGGAACCTGTAAGAAAATCCAACTAGATCCTGAAAATAATGAGTGATTTGAGGAAACTGGACAGGGATATAGATTTCCAGATGCTTTTTACTTATAATGGCAATAGCAACTTAGACAAGGTAATGGAAAAAAATCTATTAATTGGCAGTAGGAAAATTATTAAAAAAATATAAACCATAAGCCAATAAACTTGGGAAAATTATGAAGAATCTACATAAACATAAAAAGAAACAATATATATTTGCCAAGGCACATTCACATTTTAAAAAATAAGTTGAAAGGGGAACAATATGCCATAATACATATATCAATGTTTTTCATAGAAGTTTAGTATAAAAAATAAACATTTTAAATAATTTATTTGGAAATTGATATCACATATCTGAAAAACTTGGAAGAAGAAATGGATAACCATGACTAAAGAAATGTAACAGAAACATGATTTACAATAATAGATAAAAGCTATTCAAAAATGCAGTGAATATTGGCCAAAGCTTAGAAAAATCGATAAATATAAAATGTAAAATGAATTCATGAATGAAAAAGAGAATCCCATTAAATCTAATTTGGAAAGAACTAAAAAAAAATTTTTTTTTTGCCTGAATCTGCTCTGCCTTTCATTAGGTGGGACACTGACCAAGTCCACTCAGCTCCTCTCTCATGCCCAGTAATAGAAAAGTCAGGGACATTAATTACTTCTGGGATGAATTTTAACCACTGTGGATAGGATGCAGAAGCCAGTGGGTTAAACAGATTCTTTCTTGTTTCAGGAAAATAATTCTGAGATGTATTCTGTGCATTAGGACTGATGCTCAGTTGTCCACAATCATAATCCACTCAGTCTGAACTCATATATGTTTCTCCTGGACCACTTAGCTCTTCTCATTCTCTCCTCTTCCACGTGATCAAATCCCAAAATAATTATTTAGGTTGTGTATGCAAGTCCTGATTTTGAAGGGAAACTCAGTTACAGAAAGAGATGAAAATAAAGATACAGGGAAAAAAATGGTGCACTTGGGTGACTCAATTAGATAAGCATCTGACTCTTGATTTCAGCTCAGGTTGTTATCTCAGGGCGATGAGATGAAGCCCCTATAGGCTCTGTGCTGGGCAAGGAGGTTGCTTAAGATTCTCTCTTCTTATCCCTTTCCTTCCACCCCTCACCTCCCATGCTGTCTTTCTCTTAAATAATAAGCACTGCTGAACTATCTTAGATTCTGTACCTTCTCTCCAGCCATGAACCTATCACTGTCTTTAACTCTTGAAAACTTCATTAGACAAATTAATGTGATGAAGGAAGCAATATGAGAAAGCCTATTAATCTGATGAGCATGGAACTGAACAAACCCTATAGATACTTTCCCTTTGATTTCTAGCCTATCAATACCTACAGTGAGTCACATACACTCAAGATTATTGTTTTTATTGTATACTTCATATATTCATTAATTTTTGACTCGTTATCATTTTGTTGAAGTGTTAAACTATGGTAATAAACAAACTTTTAATTAACTTTTTCTCCTAGGATACAAATATAACTTGCACTTGAGCTTTAGCTAATTTTATGTTCTAAAATTGCCAATACACAATGATCAAGGTTTCTAGATTATTTACTGTATTTTCTAATATATAATATTGTTCTATCTCTTCTGTATAAAAAAAATGAATGCTTGGGTCTCTTGGGTGGCTCAGTGCGTTAAAACCTCTGTCTTCTGCTCAGGTCATGATCCCAGAGTCCTGGGATAGAGCCCCACATCAGGCTCTCTGCTCAGCAGGGACCCTGCTTCCCTTCCTTTCTCTCTGCCTGCCTCTCTGTCTACTTGTGCTGTCTGTCAAATAAATAAATAAAATCTTTAAAAAAAGCAAATGAATGCTTGATAACTAAATGAATGCTTTTCTGAATAAATTAAATATGGCAATAGCATTTTATTTTATCATGCTTTACATATTAAACTATAATATTATATCACTAGTCTACAAATAATCTACTCACATAGTGATTTGGAAGCTTTTAGCAAAAGAATTCTTCCTCCTGATTGTAGTATAAAAGCCACAGAAATATACAGAAGACTCCCAGGATAGAAAGTTAAATCCAGTTATCTGTGATGCCTTGAGTAGGACCTGACCTATGTATGTCCTGGGATGCACTAGTAACTGTTACATGTGATAGGATTATATTTAATATATACAGTTTCATTTACTTCACAAAGGAGATATAAATTTGAGAATAAAATATTTGATGAATCTATAAAGTCTATATCTATTTGTAACCAATGTGGTAGAATTAAGATGTTAATTTGAAAAAAAAATTTCATTGAACACATACACATATTCAATTGTTTTTATATATATAAACAGCATTATTTATTTATGTAAATAAATGCATTGTCAGTAAAATCCATTTACTTATCAATCATAAGGGTAATTTTAAGTACTAAGAATAAGAAATATGTGAAAAGATAAGTGTTCAAGAGTGCAGTTTGTGGTAATTAATACAATATGATAGGCTCATAAAAAAGATATATTACTTGAACTTAAAAGCTTCTATAATTAAGCAATGACCACTTGAAATTTGTAATTAGTCTTGCTGCAGTTTTTCCTTGCACTTATTGCCCTTCCCCAGAAGTTCATTAAGAATTTCTGTGAATGTCCTTATGTTTAATCTCATTCATAGATTCCACTGCTGCTCACAAAACAAAGCCAAAAAGAGAGGTGACTCTATGTGGCACTCCATCCACAAGCAATACATTCATAAATAATTAAAAAGCTCTCTACTTCATTTGTTACCCATTCAGCTGATAATTTAAATGAGTAACTGAGGCCATTTTACCAGCACTTTTAATAGAATACGACTCAGAAACTTCACAGTGTTATTTAAGAAGAAATGCTCATGTGTTAAGGTTTTTATTTTTTTTAAATCAACAAAATAATTTTCAAATATTAAAAGCAAATGTCTCCTTTTCCTCCAAGTTTCCTTGCTACGTCAAAGTTATAAATAAATACATTACAATCGTATTTTGAGTAGTAGATAAAAACAAATGTTTTGAGGGGCGCCTGGGTGGCTCAGTGGGTTAAGCCACTGCCTTCGGCTCAGGTCATGATCTCAGGGTCCTGGGATCGAGTCCCGCATCAGGCTCTCTGCTCCACAGGGAGCCTGCTTCCTCCTCTCTCTCTCTGCCTGCCTCTCTGCCTACTTGTAATCTCTCTCTGTCAAATAAAAAATTAAAATCTTTAAAAAAAACAAATGTTTTGAAACTGTCTGTGGGTTGAGTGTCTGGGTTAACTTGTATAAATATCTGATCTCAATGTATTTAGACTTTATTAGATGGTTGTTTTTAGACTATTTAAAAATACATGCTCTGATAATTACAACATTATTTTATTCATTTTAATAAATAAATTATTTTATTTTATTATTTTTAGATATTTATTTATTAAACTAATGATTTAATATTTAAAAATCTAAATTTGAAATATTTTAAATTCTAAAAAATAGTTATTTAATTAAATCGATATATTTAATATAAATATTTAATAAATTATTTAATCATTATTATAATTATGCAATACATTATGTATTGTGTAATAATTGCATTTTAATAAATAAATAAATGTATTATTTACATTATTTTATTTTACTTTATTTTATTTAGTTGACAAAGAGAGGGAGAATGCAAGCAAAGGGAGCTGCAGGCAGAGGGAGAGGGAGAAGTAGGCTCCCAGCTGAGCAGAAAGTTCAAACTGGGGTTCCATCCCACGACCCTGGGATCACCACCTGAGTCGAAGGCAGATGCTTAACTGACTGAGCCATCCAGATGCCCAAGGCTTTGTATTCTTCACTTCTAAATATTGATGCTGCTTCATCTCTGGAGTTAGTAAATTGATGCTGAGAATTCATATCAAAGAATTGATAGTAGCTGTTAAACAGAAACATGTAATTTAGGGGAAAAAAAAAGAACAGAAGGAAGAGAAAGGCCAAAAGTCAAAAGCATATTAATATAAAATTTAATTAGATAAATAAAGCTGGTATTCCTGAAGGGGGCTAATAAAAGAGCTGCAAAGAGCTGATAGGATTAGGAAAATTGTCCACTCCTGGTCATTTCATAATTTTAAACTATTCCTTATTAATAAATATACTTAGTTCCAGAAACACAACCACATAAGGACATTTCCACCAAGTTTCCTCTAACAGCATTTACAAATTAGACGTTCAAACAATGTAGTTTTTTACATGTTGCTTCTGTATCTTAAAGTTTAAACACTTTCTGTGACACATTTTCTAACAATGAATATATATATATATATATATATATATATATTATCCCTAAATGGAAAATATATATATATATATAGAAACCTTATCCCTAAATGAAACCTTTCTTTGTTTATTAGCTTAAATGGGTAAATTAGCAACAACAAGAACAACAAACGGCTAATATTATAGAGGTAGGAACAATTTACCTTTTCATTCATTGCTATTTTCTAAAAACTCCTATTTTATTTTTTCTCAAGTCTGTCATAATAATTTTCTAAATCTTCTGCCTTATTCAATTTTTTTCTTTTAGTGGAAATATCTATTTCATATTTATTTTCTCTTCCTCCACTCTTTGCTCTAATAATTCAATGTATTATTAGATTTTCTGTTTTTCTCTTTATCCAGATATATCTTTTCTTTCTTTCTTTCTTTTCTAAATAATTTGATTTGCTGGCATTTTACATCAGTACATGCTTTCTTATGGATGTTAGAAATGTCTGTGGAACTTCTAGAAGAATAAACTTTTTTACCTTTAAGAAGTTTACAGTCTAAAGTGCCTGGGTGGCTCAGTTGGTTAAGTGTCTTCCTTCAGCTTAGGCCATGATGCCAGGGTACTAGGATCCAGTCCTGCATCAGCTGCCTGCTCAGCAAGGAGTCTGGATCTTCCTCTCCCTCTGCCCCTCCCTCTCTCTTTCTAATAAATAAATAAAATCATTAAAAAAAAGACTGACTGAAATCTGAGACTGAATTACTAAATTCAGTCTTAATATAAGACAGCTAAACAAAGCAATGATCACAACTGGAAAATTTAGTCAGATCATGGTTTAACATTTTTGGTTGACACGGGACCTCTTTCAGTAACAACTTCCCTAAATATCAATTTCTTTTTAAGGCAAAAAATTTTGACAAGAAATCCAGATCCTTCTCATCATTTTCATATCAATTTAATGTGACATCCTCGGAGTATATAATCAAATATGTAATTATTCTATCTGTTGCCTTGTATATTGCCTGTGTCTTTTTCAGACTCAAAGTTCCAATGAGGTAGAGTTCTTTTGTTCTGTTTTTAAAGCAGAGATTTTTAAAGTGTTTGATATATACAAGATGCTTAATAAGTGTTTATAAAATCTATGTATTTCAGAAGCCTTAAACAGGCTTTAAAATAATGTAGGTGATATTAGTAGTCATATCAAATAATTTGTAGGTTTCAGTCATGTAAATAACTACATTTCTCAGAGACAGCGAAACATACAAATGATCTGGGTCCAGTAGGATAATGCTAGCATGTGTTGTAAATTCTCTTATATGACCTTATTCTTGCCAGAATTGGTTATGTGGCAGAAAAAAAGGTATCACTATCTTATACTTTATGATTTAAAGAGATTTATGGAAGTTGTTAATTTCTTACACTACCCCTTTGTTTCAGTGGACCCTATTTCTGTGGTAATGGTGAGAGGAAAGTAGGCAATTTAGGCAGCAGCAAAAATCTCCTACAAGGCACTATAAAATAAGGCTTGTTCTAGATCATGGGTCTGTCCAAAGGGGAATGTTAAGGGGTAGAATGGATGATGGATGCATTGTGGACTTATAACTATAAGATTAATACTGTTATGCCCCAATAATGGGTCTATGATTAAAGGAGCGAGACTGATGTAAAGCGAAGGTCAAGCAAAGCCTTATTTCATGCCAAGCATCAAGAATCTAACCGTACGTTCAGAGCCACACCTCTTATGAGAGAAGGCAACCCTTCACTGTTTCACAGTCTAGCTTTTAAGGGCAAAGGCCATGAAGTCAGGCCTGGCCACGCACAGGTGACCAATGAGATTTTAACACACACAGAAAACTCCACAGTGAGGCTAGGTGACCAATTGAGGTTCAATTTACCCTAGTATAGACATTTGACCCAGCCTATTACACCTTGATTAGGATTGGTGCCAAACCGGTTCCCAAAGGGCAGAGGAGTGGGGCATACTCCTTAGTATCTAGGGAGACAATATACAAACACCGCTCCCCCTCCCGCTGATTGATGTCTCCACCTGGCCTGACCCACCCTTGTATATGGGCTTTGTTACCTGGAGCTGATTTCCAGGTCTTGTTTTTAAGTGAATTCCCTGGGGGAAGGGGAGCAAGCACAGTTTCAGGGTTAACCTCAATGGAAGCCTCTTGCTAAAATATAAAAATATAAAATAGGTCCTTACATTACAACAACTCAGTAGGGAAAGTCCCTGTGTGGTGATAAAAGAAGTGATGTAACTTGCATTGCACATTTTATTTTTAAAACGTGTAAGTTGTATTTTTCCCTGCCATGACATCATACTTTATCTTCATCTCTGTCTACTAGTTTAAAACTAGTTAAACAAACTCAACAATTTTTTTAAAAAATATTTTATTTATTTATTTAAGAGCAAAAGCCAGAGAGAGAGAGAGAGAGAGGGAGAGAGAGAGAGCACATGAGCAATATGGGGCTCGATCCCAGGACTCTTGAGATCATGATCTGAGCCAAAGGCAGACACTTAACTGACTGAGCAAATGAGACTCCCACAAACTCAACAATTTTATAAAATTCTTATTTGTTCGGGTGCCTGGCTGGATCAGTCAGTAAAATATGTAACTCTTGATCTTGGGGTTGTACATTTGAAATCCACCTTGGGTGTAGAGGTTTTTAAAAATAAAATTTTTAAAAAAATTTTTTTTTTCATTTTTTTATTTAAGCCATTGTATGGCAGTGTTGATCACTATATTGTACACCTGAAACTAATATTAACCTTATTTTAACAAACTGGAATTTAAATAAAAACTTTAAAAATAAAATAAAAATAATAATCATAAAAATAAAAAAGAGGAAAAATTATTTGGCAGGCAATTTTCTTAATTGAATTATTATTTATTATTATCATAGTCTGTGTGTGTCGGTGGGAAGTGGCTGGTATTCCAGTGAGTTCCATATCTGTGTTACACTGAGGTCCATGTCTGTAGTCAGTCTTTTTTTTTCTTTTAATTTATTTTCAGTGATCCAAAATTCATTGTTTATGCACCACACCCAGTGCTTCATGTAATAAATTCCCTCCTTAATACCCACCACTGGGCTCACCCAACCACCTGCCACCCTCCTCTTCAAAACCCTCAGTTTGTTTCTCAGAGTCCACAGTCTCTCATGGTTTGTCTCTCCCTCCGATTTCCCCCAGCACACTTCTCTCCATCTCCCAGTGTCCTCCACGTTATTCCTTATGTATTGAGTCTTATAAAAACTTTTATTTCTTTCCCTATTCTGCTTTGCATATGCTTACCTTAGATGTTAAAATGTTATAAACCCTCCTGCCTGGTCCATTTTCTCTCTCTTCTCTCATGATTTCTCATGCTCTCCCTGCAAACCCCACATGCCTTACAATATCTGGATATGACTAATTTCTTCCTGAGCTACTTTATTCTACTCTGCCATATGGTTGCCCTTCCCTCTTCTGTACCATAACTTCTATCCCCTGCATTTGTGCTTTAACAATACCTAATTCTTTTCACTACATCTGTATCTTTGAGGTCAATACTCAGTAGTGCAATCGCTGGGTCATAGGCTAGCTCTATTTTATTGGAAAGAAGGGCCATATGCACCCCAGTGTTCATAGCAGCAATGTCCACAATAGCCATTCTGTTGAAAGAGACAAGATCCCCTTCAACAAACAAACGGATAAAGAAGATGTGATCTATGGATACAATGGAATATCACTCAGCCATCAGAAAGGATGAATACCCAACTTTTGCATCAACATGGATGGGACTGGAGGAGATTATGTTAAGTGAAATAAGTCAAGCAGAGAAAGTCAATCATCATATGGTTTCACTTATTTGTGGAACCTAAGGAATAGCATGGAGGACATTAGGAGAAGGAAAGGAAAAATGAAGTGGGGGCATTGGAGGGGGAAATGAAACATGAAAAACTATGGACTCCAAGAAACAAACTGAGGGTTTTAAAGATGAGAAGGATGTGGGGATGGGTGAGCCTGGTGATGGGTATTAAGGAGGGCACATATTGCATGGGGCACTGGGTGTTTTACACAAACAATGAATCATGGAACACTACTTCAAAAACTAATGATGTATTGTATGGAATCTAACATAATTTAAAAAAAAAAGGAGGGGAACAATACCTAACACTCAATCTGTGCTAGTTTCTTGTTTACCTCCTTTTAAGAGTAAGCTCATTATTGGCTTTTTGTTTGTTTGTTTGTTTTTGTCTCAACTAAAAGAAGAAAAATAATACACATTATTTTGAAAACTTTTTGAACAGTGTACAAACGTTAGTCAAGTCCACAATGTCTCATCTCTTCTTCCTCCTAACATGGCTAAGTTGAAAAACCCTTTATCTGGGAAAAGATCATTCTCCTGCCACCTTGTGTAAGATTTTGGCTTTAGCTTAGATTATCCTTTCTTTCCTTTTCTGAAAATAAGTTGAAAATATTAATAGCCTCAGTTTCTTCTTCCAAAATATGACTGCTTCTTTATCAAGTGCAAAAGCAACCCATTTTGACCATAGTAAACAGCTTGGACCTACTTTTTTTGGCTCACTGTTTTAGTGAGACAAGTGGAGTGAAGATGACACACCATTTCCAAATGTATTCATAATTGGTAGACCATACTTCTAACTTGAAGTTTTGTTGCCATTAAACTACGACCAGACTCGCTATAATTACAGAGGTAAATTCTTTATATTTACTATATTTGAAATTACCATATAATACCAAAATAAAATTATGATTATGTGAAGAGTCTGTAATATTAAGAAGATGACTTTGAAATTATTGCTTATCTAAATGAAATTTCCCATTTTATAATCTTGTATAAGCTTCCGTTGTCATTTCCTATTTAAAATCTATTGGAAGGCACTCTTATTTTCCCTTAAGTGGGAAGTCAAATGTGGAACAAATTCATCCCAAAGGAACTGATTCTATATTCCACTGAAGACCAGGTGGCTTCCATGTGGCATTTTGCCTCTTGCATATTGTTCATCTTCTACAACAAATGGGGGTATGCTCTTTAGTAAACTAATTCAACTCAATTAGAGACATTGTCTTCAAGGGATAACATCATAGAGACTAGAATCAGAATCATACTTTTGGGAAAATTGGGCCCAGGTTTTTTGTTTTGTTTTGTTTTGTTTTAAGATTTTATTTATTTATTTGACAGACAGAGACCACAAGTAGGCAGAGAGGCAGAGAGAGGGGGGGAAGCAGGCTCCCTGCTGAACAGAGAGCCTGATGCAGAGCTCGATCCCAGGACCCTGAGATCATGGCCTGAGCCAAAGGCAGAGGCTTAACCCACTGAGCTACCCAGGCGCCCCTGGGCCCAGGTTTTGATGGCTTCTTTCCTCAATCTTATAAAACCTATTTGAACTCTACTGGATGCCAGACTGCTTAAAAATATTTGGTCCCTTGTAATTTTAACCTTCCAGTATTCAATGCACCTGATTCATGTAATATCCTATAGTATTTTTGTCAAAGGAAGACTCTCAAAGTGTGTTTCTTGGGAGACACTTTTCAATTGGTTGCTTACATTTCTGCATTTATTATTTGTTCTAGACCATGCTTTGAAGATGGTTGTATTGAATAGACTTGGAGGACAGAAATAGTATCTTTTTTTTTAACTTAACCTGTTGTGTTTGCAAATATTATCTGCCTCTGTTTTGATTCTTCTTGTGGGAACTGAGGCTCAGAACTGATATATAACTCCCACCCCTACACACACACACACACACACACACACAAATACTGTTAATATTCTGGCTACCTCTAATGCTGTGAATAATAAACTATATTATTTCTGAACCATGAGTCTCCGTCTTCTATCAACACCCAAGAAACCACGGCAGACTCATACACCAGCTTTCAAATAAGGGAAAATAATCTCAGATGCTTTATATTTTTTGATAGTGTTACCTACTTCTGAACATATGACTGAACACATATAAAGCTGGAGCCATGACCATTTAGAGCTTCTTCTGTGGAAGAACTATGCATTCACTAGTAAACAAAAGTAGTTTTATCTTTTTTTTTTTTTTTTTTTCTTCCTGGACACCATTTCCTCTCTCACACTGTTGCTCAAATTGGATGGAGTCTAAGGTCCTTTGAGGAAATTTTTGTTTAATGACTCAAAATAAAATAGGAAGAGTCTAAAGTGCTAAAATTAATTCTAGATAAAAGGTATAAGTCATGCCAGAAAGGATAGTAATTTTATCTAACAACTGCCTGTTCACCCCTTATTTGTTCATTAACTAATCTCCAAATTCCTGACTAAGTCCCTTTTGTAAGCCAGAATGTGAGCTAAAAACTGGGATTTTAAAAAAGTTTTCATTTGAAATCCAGTTAGTTAACATATATGGTTGTATTAGCTTCATGTGTACAATATAACATCTAGCACTCAGTGCTCATCATGACAAGTGCTCTAATTAACCCCCATCACTTATTTAATCCATCACTCCTTTCAGATCCCCTCAAGTAACCATCAGTTTGTTCTCCGTAATGAAATGTCTGTTTCTAGGTTTGTTTCTCTTTCTATGTGTTATTATTTTCCCCTTTGCTTGTTTGTTTTGTTACTTTTATTCCATATATGAGTAAAGGTATTTGTCTTTCTCTGACTGACTTATTTCACTTTTAGCATTATACTGTCTAGTTCCAGCCATGTTATTGCAAATGGCAAGATTTCAGTCTTTTTTCTGGCAGAATAATATTCCATTGTATATACATACCACTTATTCTTTATTTATTCATCAATTGATGGATACTTGGGTTCTTTCCATATCTTAGCTTTACAAATAATGCTGCTATAAACATAGGGGTGCTAGCATCCCTTTGAATAAGTTTTCTTATATTCGTTGGGTAAATACACACCAACAGGATTGTTGGATCACAAAGGACTTCTATTTTTAAATTTTATGGAAATTCCATACTGTTTTCAAATATGGCTGTATCAGTTTGCATCACCACTAACAGTTCACAATTGTTACTTTTTCTTTTTTTTAAGATTTTATTCATTTGACAGAGAGAGATCACAAGTAGAGAGAGAGAGGAGGGAGCAGGCTCCATGCCTGGCAGAGAGCCCAATGTGGGACTTGATCCCAGGACCCTGAGATCATGACCTGAGCTGAAGGCAGAGGCTTAACCCACTGAGCCACCCAGGCAACCCCCACAAGTGTTACTTTTTCACATCCTCTCCAACACCTTTTGTCTCTTGTAGTGTTGATTTTAGCCATTCTGACAGGTGTGAGGTGGTATCTCTTTCTAGTTTTGCTTTGCAATTTCCTGATGATACATGATGATGGACATCTTTTCATGTATCTACTGAACATTTGAATGTGTTCTTTGGGGAAACACTTGTTCATGTCTTCTATCCATGTTTTTATTGGATTATTTGTTTTTGGATGTTGACTAAAAACTGGATATTAAGTAACACACAAGACAGGTTTCCTTGAGCTTAAATTTTATTTGCATGAGTATCATTAACAGGAAAAAATATGCATATGTGTATGTACAAGTGTGTTTATGTATACATCTATCTATCTATCCTCTATCCCCTGTCTTCTAATTGTGGTAAATCCTGTAAGGTGGGGAATGGGATAGTCTGAAGAAATATGCTGCTGGATATTTTGGGTAAGCAAATTTAATTGCACTCAGATGCATTGGATATAAGTGAATCACTCAAATGAGTTATTTAATATTATATAGAAACAAATTAAAACTTTATGTAGTTGAAAATAATAGGTAGTTAAAATAATTTTTGTTGTTTGTTGTTTTTGTGTCTTTTTTGTTTATATATACTATAGTGTGAATGTTTATGTCTCCCAAAATCATATTATGAAATCTAACTCTGGAAGTGATAGTATTAAAACATAGGGGCCTTTGGGAGGTGATTAGGTTATAAGTGGGATTACAGTCCTTTTAAAGGAGACCCCAGAGAGTTCTCTTGATTCATTCATCATGTACGTTTACAGTGAGAAGATAGCCATCTATAAGGAAGTGGGCTCTCCCTGGATCTGCCCATTCCTTAATCTTGAACTTCTCAGTTCTAGAACTGTGAGAAATAAATTCCTGTTCTTTATAAGCTATTCAGTCTATATCATGTCTGTTATAGCAGCCTGCATGCAGAAGGCCACTATGACCTAAAACGAGACCAATAAATATAAAGTTTCAGTAAAGTCAGTTGGTACAATGTTTTTTTTACTTAGAGAAGACATGCTGCTTCATGTTAAACCTTGATATTGGATATGTTTCTTGAAGGGCCACATCTTACTCCTTTGTGTGTTTTCCACAAAGTCCAGGATGATGCCTTACACAAAGGTAATATTTTATAAATACTGTTGGAAATATATACTTCTCTAAAATCTTATTTTGCCTACAGATTACTTGGATCCACTTTGCCTTGTGTAGAATATTTGAAATATATTAAGAACAGAATGTCTCTCTAAATAACATTTAGAATCATCATTAAAAGATTGGTAGCAGACTGAAGGAAAAGTCCAAGAAGCTGGCAGAAGCAAAGGACCAAATTTTTGACCTGGCAGAAAAGGATTGGTAAATAAGGAAACAAATCCAAAGAAAGAAGGAAGAATGATGAAACATGACAATGAGTTTAGGAAAGTCATTGACTCCAAGGAATAGAAAGAGGTGCTTATTGTAGGAGAAGTAGGAGTGAGAGAAAAAAAAGAGGGCTGAACATGGATTTGAGAATTCAGAGCTAAAACTGTCCCTCATCTGGGAGCAGAAACAGAGATCCAGATTCAGAGGCAAGAAGGACTCACATCACCATCCACAGAAGCATAGAACAACAAGACATAGTTTCATTCCCTCTGCAAAAGCTATCAATGGAGGAATTCTCTTTACCTAAATATGCGTGGGAGTGTAGTTTGTACATAGCCAAGTCACTTACCTCAAGAGGACAAACTATACCAGCTCTCGAAGCAGGCCAGATAGCTCAAGCAACACCAGCCCAAGCCAAAATCCATTTCCCCTGCATTTGTGAACAATGACAGAGCAGTGGTTCACGTCTAGAACTAGGACGTATTCAGAAGTCAAAGATTGTGTCATGGATTGTGCCTATCAGTTCAGAGGCGGCCTTCAGCTCAACTCATGATCCCAGGGTCTTGGCATCGACTCTGTTCTCAGGTTCCCTGCTCAGGGGTAAGTCAGCTTTTTCCTCTCCAGCTCTACACCCTGATTGTGATCTCTCTGTCTCTCTGTCAAATATGTGCATGTGCATTGTTTGACAAAAATACAAAAACATAACCGGGGTACAAGGATTGACTGTGGCCAGGGGATGTTTTCTTTAATTTGGACCTAGATCTCTATGGAAGGCAGCCAGGTTCAGAGAACCTCCCACCATCCTCAAATGCCAGACCTTCGCTCAGAGCTCCAATGTTCATTCTCCAGTTCCTTGTCTTCCTGAATATCCTCACCAACCTGTAGCATACACTGTCTGTGGCTCTCTAATGGCCCTTTGTTGTCCCACTGTTCATCTTCTGCTGCCTCCATTAGAACACGCCCATCTTCCACAAGAGGCACTGTTTGCTTATCCCATGAAACCATTTGGGGGATGTTCATGAGAGGGTGAAGGCAGGCTTGTGCTGTCACATCTACATGTACTTCTCCAGAGGGTATCTGCAGGACCCTGTGGGAATGCTCCAGGTTCTTTGACATTTGAATCCTCTTCAATGCGTCCTTTTGAAGATACAAGTTGTCTTCCTGAAACGGGCACAGAAGTCTTTCAGATGGCTTCACTTGGGCTATGGGTCTTTTCCAACATGCTCCATGCTTGCTCCTGTGGACTCCAAGTACATGAGTCTATTCTGGACCTAAGGTTCTAGGATGTAGAATCTGCCTTTGGTACATCGTCAGTTTTGAAGATTTGGAAGTCATTTTGGCTCGATTTCTAGAGACGCTACAGGTACTCGTTATAAGGGCCGCTAGGCCAGAGGGAGTCATTTTGTGTTTCAGCAGTAAACTTATATTGAACCCATGCAGTAAACTAAATTGACCCTACTCCTCCCAGAGGAGCTTACTCTCAAAGCCTAGATACAAGGGTGAATCAGGCCAGGAGAAGACATCCCATTAGAGGGGCACACATATATCTACTAGGGTAAATTGAGATCCAATTGTCCACCCATATGTTACCTAGCATTTTTGTTTTTGTGGTGTAGCAGACTTAGCACGACTGTGCAGTTTTTTCTGTATTGTTATCTCATTGGCCAACTCTGTATAGCCTGGCTAAACTACCGCTATAAATGTTAGTCTGTGAGGCTGGGAGTGGTCGCCTCTTTGCAAGAGAAGGCCCTGACCGGTCAATATGATTCTCGATGCTTTGTGCAAAATTAACGTTTGCTTGAACTTCACTTTGTATCAGTCTCGCTCCTTTGAATAAGGACCCTATCTTTGGAGGGCCACCCGAATTCAAATGATGAGAACTGAAACAGCATTGGAATTTTTGGAAAAGCCTCTGGAGGTAAGATCATGGGATCCTGCATGGAGCTGCAGGGTATGGCCCACTGGTAGAAGTTGGCAGCAGCCATGCTCCCCAGAGCTGGTGTGGATGCGGAGATGCCCCATCCTCTGCTGGTAGGTCGTATGGGGGTTCAAGTCCCCCTGGGTGGTCAGGGGGTTCGAGTCCCCCTAGATGGTCAGGGGGCTCGAGTTCCCCATTGCGGTTAGAGGGGGTTCAAATACCCCTAGGTGAACTCCAGGGGGTTCGAGTCCCCCTGGATAGTGAGGAGGGTTCGAGTATCCCTAGACATTCAGGGGGTTCAAGTCCCCCTGGGCGGTTTGGGGGTTCGAGTCCTCCTAGGCGATCAGGGGATAAAGAAAGCCCCCACCAGTGGCAGGTTATGGGTAAGAATCGTTGGGCCTACGGTTGTCTTTGCCTGGTCCTTTTGTTGTCTGTTGTATTGTTTGTTATGATTGAAGGAATGGGGCAAGCAGAGAGTAAAGGGACTCTGACTTTCATCTCTCTGTTCTTCATAATAGATGTGAGGCTTCTCACTCACTTATTTCGTGTGTTAAGGGCTATGACTGTAGCCAGCTGGGGTTAGTCTAAGAGTGAGTTAAGGTGCCCATGCTGATGCTCATTGGAGCTGAGCATGGAATATGAGTGCCTAATGGACCACTTTTGGTAAGCAGAACTGGCACTGTGGGATGAACCGACCTTGAGCCAAAGACTTTAAAAAATATTCCCCAGCAGCTGCCGAAACCCCCTTTGTTTTGGGGAATTCTTTGCCTTCTCTGGCCTGATGTGGACTGCCTAGCCCCTCCCCCTTGTTGGCGGGAGAGCATGGCATCTGAAGTGGAGATAGTTATTTGTCTGTCTCAAGGTTTTAATGGGTAATTGTTAAAGTGGCTTCCAAAGTCTTTGGTAACCTGAAACTGTGAAGGGTTGCTTGAATGACAAATGGAATTAAATTCGTTGGACATGTAGGTCTTAACCAAATGAGATATAATGCTAGACCATTAGGTCAAGATCTCATCTTGACCACCACACACGCTATTGCGGACCTTCGTAGACACCAACTGACTGATGGATGGTGAACACCCGAGTGACAGGGTATCAGGCCCTCCTCCTCAACAAACCAAGAGTGATCTCACAGCCACAAGTGGTGCTAAACCCGGCCACACTGCTCCCAGAGGAGCTGGCTGAACATCCACACAACTGTGCGGAGGTCCTAAACCAAGTCACAGGAATAAGACTGGATCTCAGAGACGTGCCCTTCCCAGATGCAGACATGACTCTGTTCATGGAAAGAGGTATGTGAGGTATGTGAGGGCTGTGGTAGTTTATCCTGAGCAGGAATTCTGGGCAGCACCCTGCCACATGGAACTTCGGCACAACAAGCAGAACTGATTGAAATCACTAAGGCACTGCAGATGGCTAAAGGTAAAACCACCAACATCAATACGGACCACAGGTATGTCTTTGCTACTCTCCATATACATGGAGCTACTTACAAAGTAAGGAGCCTATTAACAGCAGAAGGAAAAGGAATTAAAACAGAAGAGAAATATTGGGACCCAAAAGAGGTGGCTGTTATGCATTTCTTGCGACATCAAAAGGGGACTGATCTGATTTCAAAAGGAAACCAATTATCAGATCGAGATTTAAAGCAAGCAGCCTGAGAAACAATGCAAGAGCTGGTTACACACCTGGATCTATCCCTACCAGATAAACTGGAGTATTCAGAGGAAGATTTAAAGTATTTACAAAAATGGCTAAATTATATTATAAAGGAGACTGGGCTAAGACTAAAAGAGGAAATTTAATTCTTCTTCGAAGACTAGGTAAGAAGTTAGTAGACCAGATACATCAGGGTACTCACCTGGGGTCACTCAAACTCAAGGAACTTCCAGGCTTCTAAATTACGGTGTATGGTTCAGGATATAGTTGATAGATGTGCTCAGTGCCAGGCAGTTAATGTGGGAGGAACTAGAATTGGAAGAGGGAAAAGAGAAAGAGGTAGGGTACCAGGAATTTATTGGAAATAGATATTACAGAAATAAAACCCGGAAAATATGGGGACAAGTATATGTTAGTTTTTGTAGATACCATTTCAGGCCAGGTTGAGGCTTTTTCCGAGAAACATGAGACGGCAGGAGTGATAGCCAGAAAGCTACAAGAAAAATAATTCCTAGGTCTGGGCTCCCTCTCACGGTTGAGTCAGACAATGGCCTTGCATTTTGAGTTCAGTCTCACAGGAATTGGCCAAGGCCCTGGGCACAAATTGGAAACTACATTGTGCCTATCAGACCTAGAGTTCTGGGCATGTAGAGAGAATGAACCGGACTCTTAAAGAGACCTTGACAAAACTAACCCTGGAGACAGGCAGTGGATGGGTGGATCTGCTTCCTTTCACCCTACTCAGGGCAAGATGTACGCACTATTTAAACAGGGTGACCCCATTTGAAATGTTTGGGAGAACCCCTGCTCCCGCTCTGTTTTCAGCTACAAAAGGTTGCCCTAGCAGAAATGACTGATCAGTCTGTACTCCAGTCACTGCAGGCATTACAGTCTGTATTAAAAAAAAAAATGCAGGGATCCAGACTGCCCACACTGGTATGGAGACGGGGTGGAACCACTTCCTTTCCAACCCAATCACTTGGTTTGGATATGACATTATCAAGTGGGGAGCTTGGAGCCTCGCTGGATGGGACCTTTTACTGTTACCCTGACCACACCACAGCAGTAAAAGTAGAACGCATCAGGGCCTGGATTCACGCATGTCACATCAAACGAGCCAAGGATGAAGATGACCCCAAAAGGTGGAAGCCACAGCCAAAGATCCCGTTCACTGTGGACTAAATCTAAGACTGAAAAGACTTTGAGTTTGTTGTTGCTCCTATTTTTACCTGTTTATGTAAAGTATAGGTAGTTAATTAGATAAAGGAAATTAGAAAAAAAATGGAAAGGGTTCTATGAAGCGGTAAATGGGTAAGTCATCAGCTGACTGTGCACTAGTGTCATTTACACTAGTGTAAATATACAGCCGACTGTACACTAGTGTCATGTACAAAAGAAAATGAGAGCGATAAAAATGTTAGAATTACATGCTCAATAAACCCTTTATAACCAGAGAATGTAGAACTGGATGAAAAGTCAAGGATTGGACTAATCTCCAAAGAATAGGGAGGAATGTAAGAGCCTGGGTGGCCAGAGGGAATCATTTTGTGTTTATGCAGTATACATAGATTGACCTCATGCAGTAAATTTAGATTGATACTGCCCCTTCCAAAGGTATTTACTCTCAAAGCCTAGATATAAGGGCAGGTCAGGGCAGATGAAGATATCCAGTCAGTGGGGAGCTTATATCTACTAGGTAAATTGAGATTCAATTGTCCATCCGTGTGTTACTAGCAGTTTTTTTCTATGTCTGGCAGACCTAGCACCACTGTGCAGTTTTCTCTGTGTATTGCAATCTCAAGGCCACCTGTGTATAGCCCAGCTAAACTACATCTATACATGTTAGTCTGTGATGCTGGAGGGGGTCGAATTTGGAAGAGAAGGCCCTGACCAGTCAGTATGATTCTCGGTGTTTGGAATGAAATTAAGCTTTGCTTGACCTTCGCTTTGTATCAGTCTTGCTCCTTTGATTAAAAACCCTAACACTTGTGTCTGCACTGTGGAAGACTCCAGACATGTCTATGTCATGATTGGGGGTGTTCCCTTTGAGCTTTCCTTGGGTGGCCCTTCTCCTGTTCAGAAGATTGGTGAATGGGTGGGAGGGCCTAACCCTTGTGCAGGGCTCAGATTCCCTCCCCTGAGTTTTGCTTGAGGCCTGATTGTTACTTGACCTTTCCTGGCTAAGATGGAATGGTGGATTCTTGCCTTTCTCCGAAATCCAGAGGGCTGGTGCTGACAGTCAGGACCAAACACTATGAATCGGGCCATGGAGATGGTGATACCGACTCGCTTCACAAATTGCCTTGGTGAGAGACCCAGGCGGCTCCAGCGGTTTGGGATGGCTAGGGGTCCTATTGGCACACCCATGAATACTCCAACCAAGTGTAGTGATCAGGCATGGGTTTATGAGGATTGGTTGCTATGACCTCAAAGCATTGTGACATCACAGATGCTGGCTTCACTGAAGCAGCTGTCCCTCTCCCATGACCTTGGTATCCTATGGCTTTAGGTAGGAAGCCCCGGGAAGGATAGAACAAGAGCCCTCTGAGCCTGATCAGGAACTCAGGTTGTCTTGTGGGTTAATGTCCCATTTCCCCTTTCTAGATAAATAGGAAAAAAATGATGTTCATTATACCTTCCTTTAGGCCAACATTTCTCCAGAGACAGCAAGGTGTCCTATTTCCAATACAATTTCTAGATCTCAAGAAACAGTGAGGCATCTTGGGTACCAACAGCTCTCCATGGGGTTTGTCATCCTGTGGGTGAGCAAGTCCATTGTCAGTGTCTTTTCCCAACGGGTCAGTGATGACTAACGGACAGAAAGTCCCTTTTTGAGGAAAAAGGTGAGGGCATGGATATATGGTACTGCCTTTGTCCTCATCTCCTAGAGTTCTGAAACACAAGGTTAAGGGATTAGGGCTCTGTCTACCTGGTTTTCCCTTAACTTTGCAAAGTCTTCGAGGAAAGTGACGTTCTGATCAGAGCTAACTCTTCAGGAAGAGGCCTGGACCGCACCTGTTGTCATCATTAGTTAACTGTACTTGTAATGGAACGGGTATAGACATGTTGACCAAGTCTCTTTAGTCAAAAGGAAAGGGATGGCCTATATCGACGTCTTGCAAAGCCCACTTGATCAGAACTGTGGACTGAGCCTCAAGGTCCTTGCAGACTAGTGATGAAGAAGGTGTGGTCCATCTTGGTAACAGAGTATTCCTCAGCCATCGGGGAGGATGAACCCCTGGACCTTACATTGACATGAACTTCCCATGTCTGGGTGATGGGAAATGGAAAAGACAGGCAGAACAATGGAAATATCATATAGCTTTCCACAATATGTTCCTCAGGAGGAATACCTTGGCTCTTAGTAAAGGAAAGGAAAATTGAATGGGAAGAATGCAGAGAAGGAGACCCACCAAGAGTGACTCAGGACTCTGAGAACCAAGCTGAGTGTTACAGAGAAGAGACACATGCAGGGAATAAGTGAAATGCTTAATGGGTGTTCAGGAGCTGTGGCATATATTAGGAAAAGCACTAGGTCGCACATGAAACTAAAAGATCCATGAATACTGTGTCAAAAAAAAAATGACAAAAAAATTCCAAGAAGAATTCTAAGATTTTCAACAAAAAAATTCAGAGAAAAACAATGTGACCCTTTCAAAACCTAAAGAAGGCACAGGGAGAAAAGGAAAGAATTATAATTTTTATTATCTTTCCTTATTGAAATGGCATGGGATTTGTTTCCTAAAATGTCCTTATCTGAATTGGGTCTTTATCCTTGTAAATTAGAGTCTACCCACCTCTTCCATTTCTGAAATTGATGAGAAGACATGACATTGCCTTCTCTAAATACCTAGAAGAGTGGCCCAGGAAAATGACTTGGACCTGGCCTTCTGTGTGCTGGCAGGTGTTTGATTACTGCTTCAAACGCTTCAGTCACTACTAGAGAGCTGAGATTTTTTAGGTTTCCTGACCTAATCATGGGATTTTCTATGTGTCTGGGAATTTAAACTTTTCTCTCCGGTCTTGGATTTGCTAGCATAAATGTGTGTATGTGCCTCTTAGGTTATTCTTTTTTCCTTTCTGCCAGTTGTCATGTGGTTTCATACTTTCAGCTGTGAGCTTGTCTCCCTGCTGTATCCCAGTAATGGCTTCTGCAGTTTGTTCATGTTTTCAGAACTGAAGTGTGAGATCTCCGGATTTTTTTTTTCTATTGGTTTGTTTGTATTTCCTTTATTTTGATAATCATATATATGATTTCATTTTTTCTGCTAACTTTGGAGTTAGGCTCTTCTTCTACTTGCTCCTTCAGGCATCCAGTTAGATTCCTTTTTTTTTTTTTGTTTTGTTTTTTTTAAATTTTGGAAATGCATGCGTTTAACCCTTTATGGTTTCCCAATAAAATGTTTTTGCATCACCCCATAAGTTTCTTGACATTCCTCTGTTCATGGCTATTTCTGCATTTCCTTTGGATTTTCTTTGTTGATTCATTGCTAGGTCGTGAGTGTGTTGTGTTTTCCAACCTTTAGGGTATGGCTGTATTTCCAATTTGAAAGTGATATCTTCCCGTTTTCATACCTTCATGATCATAAGAGCCCAGGATAGGTTTTGACTTCTCTTCCATGAATTACGACTGGATTTGGACTCGAGCTCATGACCTGCGATAGACAAAGTTAGGTCTGCCGCTGGGAAGAACAACATATCTTATTGTCCTCAGAGACGCAATCTTACTCATGGATCCCCAAAGTTCAGGTGGTCTCCAGAGCCCATGTGGACATCTGTTATTCCTTACCACCATTCCACCAAATGATCTGTGCTGTGCTTAACGTGGATATCATAGTCCCCAACAATATTGGATTAAAGTCCCCATCTCCCTTCCTCTCTGATCATATGCTTCCAACGTTTAGATACAGCCATGTTCTGGTATATATGTTGGCAGTTCTTCCAGGTTTCTGATGTTTTGATGCTCCATTATGACAAAACACCTTCCGCTCTCTTTTGTCTCTGAAAGGCATAAAATCACTCTAGATGACTTAGGCACAATCACTTTGGCTCTCTTCTCCTTGGCAAGAGCATAACCTACGTTTCCAAATTTCTTCACTTTCAAGCTATGTGTATTTTATAGTCAAAGGAAATCTCCAATGGGCAACAGAGGTCGAGCTTGTTTATTATTTGTTGTTTTTTGATGGATCCTTTCTGGTTTTGTTTGTTTGTTTTATTTTATTTTATTTTATTTTATTTTATTTTATTTTATTTTATTTTATTTTATTTTTCTAATTTCAACCACACCTACAAAATGTTTGTATTGACGGGAGACTTTCGTCCTGAATGCTGAATGAATTATTGTTAGGTAAGAAGTTCACTTTCTCATTTCGGTTGAATTCTGACTTGAATTCTCTGTGCCTTTCCCTTTTATGGGATTTTCTTTGGGGATGCTTCATTAGTGCGATTTCTCACTTCCTCCCCCTCTTTCTCGTGTCTTCTCTGTGTGTGTGTTCATCTGTGTGTGCATGTGCATGTCTTAATGTGTGCATGGTCTGTGTGTGTTTCACAAAAAACTTATAATTAAATTCCAGAGGTAGGAATTGGGTCTCTTAAGGTTAGCAATTCAATTTGACATGCCTTAGAAACTCACATTCCATCCGTTTCAAGAACATCTTCTGCAAGCAATGTCATCATTTGTACTCTTCCATAAACACGTATTCTCACAAAACTGCCCTCAAACAAACACCACATTTTGTGTCCCTATTAGAATCGTATTGTTTGTCCCTATACCCCTTGATTTTTCATATGTTTCTTGAGTGTCTTGAGGGAGTGAAATCGTCTGTTTGTTTTCTTTCTGAGAATGATAGATATGACAGAGCCCAAAGCTCTCTGCAAGCCTGTCACATGAGACATATGGAAGAATTCATTCTTGCTTAAGTCTCAGTAAGAATTTGCGGTGACATGGGGGACAGTGAGATGGTAGTAGTGTCTAATAACCTCATGCTTGTCTTCAGCCATGAAAGCAAAAGAAAGATGACAACAATAACGGAACCGGGGGGAAATTGAACTGAAGCCTACACAGTAAACTCCACAGAGTAAGAGATCAGAGGTCGCAGAAACTATGGGAGAAGTTTGGAGACATGGCTCATGGGAGATTTGGGTGGTTCGTGCATCAGAGGGCAGTGATATCATGCAAAGGACAAAGGCACAGGAGAACAGGGCCCACTGGGAACCCACAAGGAACCTGTTTCCCAGTGCAATTGGCTGTGATGAACAGAGGGTCTGAGTTCTTGACAACACAATTCTTGAGGGGTGGAGTTTTTAGATCAGCGGGCTTGGCAGAAATTGACTCGAAAGAACACCGTGTTTTCTTGTAGGGGACACGAACAAGCAACCAGGTGCAGACAGCCTGGAGACCATGATCAGAAACAATACCAGGAGATGTAGTTGGAGGAGAGTGGGTCCTGGCAGTGCATCCGTGAGAGGCAGTGTTTGTGGAAATGATTCAATGGGTGCATAAGAAATGTTTGGCGCTCAAACCAGTAGCAACAGGACCGAGCATGGTCAAGACAGGATGGTGAGACATTTGCTGCCTACCCTGTCAACACGAAAACCCAACCATGGAACACTTGGAGGAATGCCTTCCTCAGTCCAAGATGCTTAGTCCAAGGAGAACACATTCTCCCATAGGGGACAAGAAGAATGCCTTGACCACATGCTCTCTTCTGAACACAGCATTCTGCAGGCCTGCATTCTATTCGGTTGTGGAAGGTCTCCTTTCACACTCACACTAGACCCTACTAAGTGAAACCTCAGCATATTTAGCCCGGGCCCTAACACACCAAACGCCCGGCAAGGAGGGCCATTGCAGTTGACTGGTCTCAAGGACAGGGTCAGCCATAACACAACAGCAGATGGCATGCATCACACACACACACACACACACACACACACACACACACACACCCATCATCCCTTAAAGGCCAGCACTTGGTCACTCCTGATTTCCTCTTCTTAAAGACATTAACCTCAGGATGGAAAAAGAATGAGCATTCAGAATACGGAGAGGTAGACAGAGACTTATATCCAAGGCAAAGATGGAAGAATCCACTGACGCCAAGGTAAAAGAACAAGAAATGATCACGGCTAGGCAATCAGAGAGAAACTTCTACTTAGAACACGCCCGATGGGGTATAGAAAGCAGTGGCCTGGATACTTCCTGTACATCAGAAAACATAGAAGATATCAGAGAGTCTTGAACCACAGAGATAAACTGATAAAGATAAATGAACATAAATAGCTCCTGAAGAGAAGATTGGTAGGAGACTGGATGCAAAGTCCGGGAACAAGGCAGAAGTAGAGGATACAATGAGTGACCTGGAAGAACTAGTCTAGACAATAAGGAAGCAAATTCTAAAAGAGAAGGAAGAATGACGGGACATGACAATGAGCTTAGGGAATCATCATCTCCAGGAATTGAAAGAGGTGCCTCTTGTAGGAGAAGTAAGAGTGAGTGAAAAAAAGTGGGCTGAACATGGATTTGAGAAATCGGGGCTGAAAATGACCCTCATCTGGTAGCACAAACAGAGGTCCACAATCAGAGGCACAGAGGACTCCCATCACCTTCCAAAGAAGCAGAGCACCAAAAGACATAGTGCCATTTACCCCTGGAAAATCTAGGCATGGAGGAATTCACTTTAGCAAATAGGTATGGGAGAATAGTTTGTCCATAGCCCAGTCACTGACTTCAAGAGGAAATGCTATACCAGCTCTCGAAAAAATCCGGATAGCTCAAGCAACACCAGCCCAGGCCAAAACCCTTATCCCCTGCATTTCTGAACAATGACTGAGCAGCGGTTCTTGTCTAGAACCACGAGGTTCTCAGAAGTCAACGGTTGGGCCCCAGAATGTGTCAATCAGTTCAGAGGCAGTCTTCAGATCAACTCATGATTCCAGGGTCTTGGCAATGACTGTGGTCTCAGATTCTCTGCTCAGGGGAAAGTAAGCTTCTCCCTCGCCAGCTCTACCCCTTGATTGTGAACTCTCGGTCTCTCTGTCTAATAAGTGCATGACAAGATAACAAAAACAAAACCAGGCACAATAATTGACTGGGGGCAGAGGATGATTTATTGAATTTGGACCAAGGTTCCTATGGAGGGCAGCTAGGTACAGAGAACCTCCCACCATCTTAAAATACCAGACCTTCGCTCAGAGCTCCAATGTTCATTCTGCTGTTCTTTCTCTTCCTGGATCTCCTCACCAACCTGAAGCATCCGCTGTGTGCCACGCTGTACTGACCCCTTGTTGACACATGTTCATTCTCTTCTGGCTCCATTATAACATGCCCATCTTCTACAACAGGCACTGTTTGCTTATCACATGACATCATTTGGCTGGGGGTCATGAGAGTTAGAAGGCAGGCTTGTGCTGCCACATCTCCATGCATTTCCACAGGGGTAGCTGCTCCACCCTGAGGGAGTACTCAAGATTCTTCCACATTCGAATCCTCTTCAATGCGTCCTTTTGGACATAAAAGTTGTCTTCCTGAAACGGGCAGGGAAGACTTTCAGATGGCTTCACTTGGGCTATGGGTCTCTTCCAACATGCTCTACGTTTGCTCCTATGGACTCCAAGTACATGAGTCCAACCTGGACCTAAGGTTAAGGGTGTAGAGTCTGCCTTGATGCATGGTCATTTTTGAAGATTGGGAGGCATTGTTGGCACTGTTTCTGGAGATGCTCGAGGTACTCGTGTCCTCGCTGTGGAAGACTCCAGACATGTCTTTGGCACGGTTGCGGGGGTTCATTTTGAGCTCTCCTTGAGTGGCCATTTTTCTGTTCAGAAGCACTGTGATAGGGTGGGAGGGCCTGACCCTTGTGCCGGGCTCAGATTTCCTCCCCTGAGGCTTTGCTTGAGGCCTGATTGTTTCTTGGCCTGTTGTGGTTAAGATGGAATGGTGGATACTTGTCTTTCTCTGGAATCCAGAGGGCTGGTGCTGATAATCACGACCAAACACTATGAATTGGGTCATGTAGTAGGTGACACCGACTCGCTTCGCAAACTGCCTTGGTGAGAGACCCAGACAGCTCCAGCGGTTCGGGACGGCCTGGGGTGCTCTTGGCCCACCCACGACTACTCTAGCCAATTGTAGTGATCAGGCGTGATAATGAGGAGTGGTTGCTATGAACTCAAAGCATTGTGACATCACAAATGCTGGCTTCACTGACGCAGCTGTCCTTCTCCCATGACCTTGGTGTCCTAAGGCTTTAGGTAGGAAGCCATCGAAGGACAGAACAAGAGCCCTCTGATTCTGATCAAGAATTCAGGTTGTCATGTGGGTTAGTGTCCCACTTCCCCATTCTGGAAAAAGCGGAAAGAAAATGATGTTCAGTATACCTTCCTTTAGGCCAAAATTTTCCCAGAGACGGCAAGGTGTCCTAATTCCACTACAATTCCTAGAGATCTCAAGAAACGGTGAGGCCTCATGGGTACCAACAACTCTCCATGGGTTTGGAAATCCTGTGTTTGAGAGCATCCTTTCTCAGCGTCTTTTGCCTATGGCTCAGTGATGACTAAGGGACGGAAAGTCCCCTTTCGAGGAAAAAGGTGAGGGCATAGATATATGGTGCTGTCTGTGGTCTCATCTCTTAGTTTTATGAAACACACGGCTAATGGTTTAAGGCTCTGTCTACCTGGCTTTCCCTTACACACCTTTGCAAAGTCTTAGAGGAGAGTGTCATTCTGCATCAGGGCTAAACCTAAGGAAGAGGCCCGGACAGCACCCGTTGTCATCATTAGTTGTCCTTGTTGCGTTAACGGGTATAATCATGTTGACCATGTCTCTTTAGTCAGAAGGATAGGTATGGCTAATATCGAAGGCTTGCAAAGCCAATTCGAGAGGACCTTTGCAGTGAGCCGCAATGCCCTTGCAAGGACTAGTGGATAAGGAAGGCTTGGTCTATTTTGGCAAGCAGTATTCCTCGGCTGTCGAAGAGAATGAACGCCCTGGACCTTGCCTTGACATGAATGTCCCATGCCTGGCTGATGTGAAATGAAAAGGCAAGCAGAAAAAGGGAAATATCATATGGCTTCCCACAATATGTGCCTCCTAAGGAATACCTTGGCGCTTTGTCCTCTTCAATAAACACATATTCTCATAAAACTGCCTTCACACAATCACCACGATTGGGTGCCTCATTAGTGTCGTATTATTTGTCCTTATACCCCTTGCTTTTTCATATGTTTCTTGACTGTCATGAGGGAGTGAAATCATCTGTTTGTTGTCTTTCTGAGAATGATAGATGTGACGAAGCCCAATGCTCTCCGCAACACTACCAAATGAGGCAAGTGGAAGAATTCATTCTTTCTTATGTCTCAGTAAGAATTTGTGGTGACATGGAGGACAGTGAGATGGTAGTAGTGTCTAATAACCTCGTGCTTGTCTTCAGCCAAGAAGGCAACAGGAAGATGACCACAACAACTGCAACGGAGTGGACATTGACCGGAAGCCTACAAGGGAAACTCGACAAGAAGAAAGGTGGTCGCAGAGACTAAGGGAGAGGTTGGAGACATGGCTTATAGGAGATTTCGTTGGTTCATGCATCAGATGGCAGTGATCCCTTGCAAAGGACAAATGCCCAGGAGAGCAGGGAATGCTGGAAAACCACAAGGCATCTGTTTCCCAGTGCCATTGGCTGTGACTAGAAGAGGGTCTGAAGGGCACGAGTTCTTGACAACACAAGTCCTGAGTGCTGGAGTTTTCAGATCAGCAGGCTTGGCAGATATAACGTCGAAAGAACTCCGTGTTTTTCCTGCATAGGTCACCAACAAGCAACCATGTGCAGACAACCTGGAGACCATGATCAGCGACAATACCAGGACACGCAGTGGGAAGATGGTGGTCCTGGCAGTGCATCCATGAGAGGCAGTTTTGGTGGAGTTGTATCAATGGGGGCATAAGAAATATTGGGCTCCCACACGAGGAGAATCAAGGCTGAGCTACTGGCCAATACAGGATGGTGAGTACATTAGCTGCCTACTCTGCCCACACGAAATCCCAACCATGGAACACTTGAGGGACAGCCTTCCTCACTCCAAGTTGTTTAGTCCAAGGAGATCAGACTATCCCAAAGGGGACGAGAAGAATGCCTTGAACACATGATCTCTTCTGAACACAGCATTCTGTAGGTCTGCGTTCTGATGATTTTGTGGAATGTCTCCTTTCACAGGCACACCAGAGCCCACCAAGGTAAACCTCAACATATTCAGCCCAGGCCCCAAACACACCAAACGGCAGGCAAGGAGATCCACTGCAGATTGCTGGTCTCAAGGACAGCGTCAGCCACAACACAAACATCAGATGGCATGCATGCCACACACACACACACACACACACACACACACACACACACACACACGATAAACCTTAAGGGCCCTCCCTTGGACACTCAATGATCTCTTCTACCTAAATAAATTACCCACAGGATAGAAAACAGTATAAGTATTTTGAATACAGAGAGGATACAGAGATCTAGATCTAATATAGATGGAAGGATCAATAGATGCCAAGAAAAAAGAACAAGAAAGGATCACGGCTAGGAAATCAGAGTGAAGCTTCTACATATAACACGCCCGATGTGGGTTTGATAGCAGCGGCATGGATCCTCCCTATACATCAGAAAACATAGAAGATATCAGAGAGTCTCGAACCACAGAGATAAAACTGATAAAGGTAAAAGAACCTAAAGAGCTCCTGAAGAAAAGATTGGTAGGAGACTGGATGCAAAGTCTGGGAACGTGGCAGAAATAGAGGATCCAATTAGTGACCTGGAAGAACAAGCCTAGAAAATAAGGAAGCAAATTCTAAGAGAGAAGGAAGAATGACGGAACATGACAATGGGCTTAGGGAATCATCATCCAAAAAGAAGGTAATAGGTGCCTATTGTAGGATAAGTAATAGTGAGAGAAAAAAAAGAGGGCTGAATATGGATTTGAGAATCAGGCTGTCAATGACCCTCATCTGGGAGCTGAAACAGAGGTCCAGAATCAGAGGCACAGAGGACTCCCATCACCTTCCACAGAAGCAGAGCACCAAAAGACATAGTGTCCTTCCCCCTGGAAAATCTAGGCATGGAGGAGTTCTCTTTACACAAATAGGCATCGGAGAATAGTTTGTCCATAGCCCAGTCACTGACTTCAAGAGGACAAGCTATACCAGCTCTCGAAGCAGGTCGGATAGCTCAAGCAACACCTGACCAAGCCAAAATCCTTATCCCCTGCATTTCTGAACAATGAAAGAGCAGCGGTTCTTGTCTAGAACCAGGAGGTATTCAGAAGTCAAAGGTTGGGTCCCTTGTTGTGTCCATCATTTCAGAGGCGGCTTTCAGATCAACTCATGATTCCAGGGTCTTGGCTATGACTCTGAATATTACTTTTATGTGACTTTAATATGAATTTTATATAAACTATAAGATAAATAAAAAATGAATTAAAAAAATAAAAAGATAATTTCTTTACCTATAGGTATAGCATTGTTTGGGAAAAGAAGATTACCTTGAAGTTTAACTCTATATGAACATTAGAAAATAGAAATGAAAAAGGAATAAACTAGACTAAACTAAACTAAATTTTTTAAAAAATTAGAATGCAAATGAAAAAAAAAATGTGTATGTATCAAAAAGTTCAGGTTAGAAGGTTAATATGGAATTTGATATACTGGACATCTCAGTTTGAAGGTAAATAGGTTAAAAAGTTATCTATATATTACAAATAAAGCAGAATAGTGGGAATGAGTTAAAAATAAAAGTTGTATCTATGGGGGGCGCCTGGGTGGCTCAGTGGGTTAAGCCGCTGCCTTCGGCTCAGGTCATGATCTCAGAGTCCTGGGATCGAGTCCCGCATCGGGCTCTCTGGTCAGCAGGAAGCCTGCTTCCCTTCCTCTCTCTCTGCCTGCCTCTCTGTCTACTTGTGATTTCTGTCTGTCAAATAAATAAATAAAATCTTAAAAAAAAAAAAAGTTGTATCTATGAAGTAGCAGTGGTTGTTGTTGTGTAGTCTTTTTTCTTTCCTGGTTGTTTTTCTGAGGCAGAGGCCTGTCACGTGGGTTTCAGTCAATGATGTTCCCTGATTTAAATTCTCCCACCCCTCTCAAGGGGATGGGCTCTGAGGAATCCTGTTTTTTCAGGTCTTTATTCTTTGGAGGTTTTTATGTTTGTTAATTTTTTTTTCTCTTGCCTTGACCTCTTTTGATGGCTTTTGGAGATGAAAGCAAACTGCACCCTGTTCTCTCTCTCAGAGATAATCCTCAGTCGTCTCACCTGTGGGTGCTGCAGAGCCCATATAAATTCGCCCTTGCCTGCTGCCAGAGCAAATTTTGAGTCGTAGTCCCAGGGAGCACAGAATATTCTGCTTGTACCCAAACCATTGCAGCAGTGTCTGTCTAGGCAGCTCCTGACCATCAGAGAGGTTCCAATTGCCATCCCACACTGAGATTTTCATGCTGGCCCTGGCTGGGAGTGCCTGGTCTTTCTCTGTCTAAGGGTTCTGGGCTTGCAAGCACTCTCTCAGGGGAGGGTGTGGGTCACGCGTGTCTCAGGCTCTGATAGAAGGGTGCGTGTCCGAGAGCATGAGCCTGGGCCTTCACGCACCTCTCTCAGGAGAGTGTGTGGGGTGCACGCGTGTCTCATGCTCTGATAGTATGGACTGGGCCTTTGCACACCTTTCTCAGGGGATGGTAAGGGGTGCAGGTGTCTCAGGCTCTGTTAGCAAGTCTCATTGCTCTGCTGCTTGGTGAGTCTCCAAGCCCCTAACAGGAGCTGAACCCCACATGATCATGGGTGTGCTGTTGGCTCAGGGACCAAAACATCGTTTTTCCAACACACTCTCTTTGGCTCAGCACCAGGGAATCTGTACTGGGTGTGGGGACTTAAGCCCCTGTCCTTAGCTGCCATGATTCACACAATTTACCTTCAATGTCCTTTGCACTTTTTGAATGCTTTCAACCAGAGTCCAAGTTAATGCTGGTCCCCGGACTCAGAACACTCTTGTATTGGGGTATTACTTTCCAATTGGTGGCCTTGGGTGGGTCCCTTGAATTTTTGTTTATTTCAGTAACAGTCCAACGTTCTCACTCCACTTTTCCTGCCCACTGATGACTTCTGCGCTGGCAGAGATCCAGACATATATAATTCTGATCTCAGGCTGTTTTCATGGGTAATCAGAATTCTTTGGTAGGAAATAACTTCAATTTGGAGTACAGGTTGAAATGGCACTTCCTCTTACTTGCCCATCATCTTGTTTCCTCTCACATGACACTTATAAGAAAATTTCAAGAGATAGGAATTTGGCATTTTATGGATAGCAAATCAATTTCATGTGCATTGAGAACTCACATTCCATCACTTTCAGCCACAATTCCTGCAAAGAATGTCCCATTTTGTCCTGTTTTATAAACACGTATTCCCACTAACATGCCTACAAAGAAAGACAAAAGTTTAAGTGTCTGTTTAGAGTAGTATTGCTTGTCCATTTTCCCCTGCTTTTTCACATGTTTCTTTACTACCATGACAGCGTGAAATCATATGTTATTTGTCTTTCTGAGACTCAGAGATGTGACATAGCCCAATGCTCTCCACAACATTGCCACATGAGGCAAGTGGCAAGAATTCATTCTTCCTTATGGCTGGGTAAGAGTCTGTGATGCCTTTGGAAGATAGTGAGATGTTAGTAGTATCTGGGAACTCCAGGCTTGTCATCAGCCATGAACACAACTGGAAGATGACTACATCAACTGTGACTTGGTGGAAATTGACCTGAAGCCTACAGACCAAACTCTACAGTAAAAGAGAAAAGAAGTCAAAGAGACTATGGGAGAAAATTGGAGACATGGCTTAGGGAGAAGTAGGCGGTGGTGCTTCAGACGGCAGTAAGCCAATGCAAAAGACAAAGGCACAGGAGAGACGAGAACACTGGGAACCCACAGGTAGCATGTTTCCCAATGCCACTTGCTCTAACCAGCAGCTTATCTGAATGGTACAAGTCCTTGCCAACAAAGGGTGTTGAGTCTGGAGTTTTCAGATCATCAGTCTTGGCAGATATTGAGTTGAGAGAACACTGTGTTTCTCCTGGAGAGGACACCAAGAAACAACCAGGTGCAAACAGCCTGGAAATCATGATCAGAGACAGTACCAGCAGACACAGAAGGAAGATGGTGGTTTCTGGCAGTGTATCTGTGAGAGGCACGGCTCGTGGAGATGATTTGATGGGGGCAAAAGTAATTTGGGGCTCTAGCACAAACAGCATAAAGACCGAACTACTGGCAAAGACAGGACGGTGAGGACATTAGCTGCCTCACGTACAAAAACGAAGTCCAAACCATGGAACACTGTGGAGACTGTCTTCCTCAGTCCAAGTTGCTTAGCCAAAGGAGAACAGACTCTCCAGTAAGGGACTAGAAGAAAGCCCTTCTACCATGCTCTCTTTAAAACACAGCATTCTGCAGGCGTTTGTCTGTTGAGTTGGTTGAACGTCTCCTTTCTTAGGCAAACCAGTGCACACCAAACTAAACCACACCATATTCAGCACAGAAACACTAAAATGGCATGCAAGGAGAGACCCTGCAGATGACTGTCTTAATGTCAGGGGACAGCCACAACACAACAACAGAGGGCATGCACTCCACAAACACCCGAGACTTCCTCAATGGCCAGACCTTGGCCACCCCATGATCTCTTCTTCCTAAAGACATTACTCTAAGGGTAGAAAACAGAATGGGCTTTGTGAATAGAGAGAAGAAGACAGAGACCTGGATCCAATGCAAAGATGGAAGACTCAATTGATGCTGAGGAAAAAAATTAGAAATGATCATAGCCAGGCAATCAAAGTTAAACCTTTAAATGTAACAAGCCCGATGAAGGATTGAAAGCAATATCCAGAATACTCACTGTACATAGAAAAAGACAGAAGACATCAGGGAGTCTTATACCACAGAGATAAAAGTGATAAAAAAATAAAATCTAGGGTCTCTGATAATAAGATTGGCAGTAGACTGGTTGCAAGGCCAAGAAGCTGGCAGAATCAGAGGATACAATTAGTGACGTGGTAGAAAAATACTGGAAAATAATGGAAGGTAAGTGAAAGAGAGAAGGAAGAATGATGGAACATGACAATAAGCTTATGGAAATCATCAACTCCAAGAAAAAAAAAAAAAGAGGTGCCTATTCTTGCACACCTAGGAGTGAAAGAATAAAGAAGGCCAAATATTTCTTTGAGAAATCAGAGCTGAAAATGTCCCTGATCTTGGAGTAGAAACAGAGCTCCATATTAAGAGGCACAGAGTACTCCCATCACCATCAACAGATTCAGAGCAATACAATACAGTGTCATCCCCCCTGCAAAAGATAGCAAGGGAGTTATTCTCGTAATGCAAAAATGTGTGCGAGAGTAGTTTGTCCATAGCCAAGTCACTGACTTCAAGGTGACCAGTTATACCAGCTCTCAAAGCAGGTCGGATAGAACAATCAACACCAGCCCAAGCCAAAATGCGTATCCCCTGCATTTCTGAACAATGACAGAGCAGTGATTCTGTCTAGGACTCTGAGGTATTAAGAAGACAAAGATTGGGTCCTGGGGTGTGTCCATCAGTTCAGAAACAGCCTTCAGCTCAGCTCATGATACCAGGGTCATGGCCTTGTCTCTGGTCTCAAGATCCCTGTTCAAGGGCAACTCTGATTCCCCACCACATCTCCATCCCGTGAGTGTGATCTTTCTGTTTCTCTCTCAAGTACGTTCATGTATATTGTTGGACATAAATAAATTTTAAAAAGTTTACAATGATTTACTAGGGCCAGAGTATTGTTTATTTAATTTGGACCTATGTCCCTATGGAATGCACGCAGGTACAGAGCACCTCCCACCGTCTTAAAGTGCCAGGCCTTCACTCTGTGCTCCCTTGTCCATTCTCCTGTTCTTTGTCTTCCTGTACCTCCTCACCAACCTGTATCACCCACTGTCTGTCCCAGTATAGTGGCCCTTTGTTGTCACATTGTTCATCCTTTCCTGGTTCCATTAGAACATGCCCATCTTCTGCAAGAAACACCATTTGGTTATTACCTGAAACCATTTGGGGGATGGTAATGAGAAGGTTAAGGCAGGCTTGTGCTGCCATATCTCAATTCAGTTCTGCAGAGGGTAGCTACACCACCCTGTGGGCATGCTCAAGGTTCTGCATCATTCGAGTCCTCTTCCATTTGTCTTTTGTAGATACACGTTTTTATCTTGAAATGAGCAAGAGTGCCATTCAGATGGCTTCCCTTGTGCTATAGGTCTCCTCCAACATGTTTCATGCTTGCTCCTGTGGACTCCAAGTAAATGAGTCCATCCTGGGACTCAGGTTCTAGGGTGTAGAGTCTGACTTTGGTGCTTGGTCAGTTTTGAAGATTGGGAGGCCCTATGTCATGATTTCTTGAGATGCTAGAGGAACTCATATCCTTGCTGTTGTAGACTCCAGACATAACTTTGGCAGGGTTGCGGGTGTTCTCTATGAGATTTCCTTGGGTGGCACTTTTCCTGGTCAGAAGCGCCCTGATTGGGAGGGAGGACCATAACATATGCAGGACATGGAGTTCATCCCCTGTCTCTTTTTTGAGACCTGATTCTTTCTTGGCCTTTCGTGGGTAAGATGGATTGGGGGATACTTGTCTTTCTCCAGAGTCCAGATGGCTTTTGTAACTGTCACGACAATAGACTACAAAATCGGCCATGGAGAATGCTACACTGACTCGCTTCTCAAACTGACTTGGTGAGAGACCCAGGCGGCTACAGTATTTGGGGGAGCTGTGGATCCTCTTGGACCACTCATGACTACAACATCCAAGTGTAGATCAGGCGTGGTTTGGGGAGGAGGAGTTGCTATGACCTCAAAGCTTTGTGACATCAGAGAAGCTGTCTTAACTGAAGCAGCAGTCCCTCTCTCATAACCTTTGATTCCTATGGCTTTAGGTAGGAAGCCAGGGAAGGGCTAAAAAGAGCCCTGAGCCTGATCAAGAACTCAGGTTGTCTATGTGTTAATTTCCACTTCCCCTTTCTAGAAAAATAGAAAAGAAAATGATGTACAACATACCTTTTTTTTTTTTTTTTGTTTAGGCCAACATTTCTCCAGAGATGGCAAGGTTTTCCTATTTCCACTGCAATTTCTAGAGATCTCAATAAACAGTGAGGCCCTGGGTATCATCAGCTCTCTGTGATGTTTGTCATCCTGTGGGTAACAGAGTCCTTGCTCAGCATCTTTTACCTATGGGTCAGTAATGACTAAGGGACGGGAAGTCCTTTTTCAAGGATAAATGTTAGAATATGTATGTATTATGCTGTCTGTGTCCTCATCTCCTCGTGTTAAGAAACACTATTCATAAGGGATTAGGGCTCTGTCTACCTGGCTTTACCTTGGACAGCTTTTCAAATGCTTCAAGAAGATTGATATTCTGCATGATAATTAACCCTTAAGGAAGAACCCATGAGAGCACTCCTTGTCATCTTAGTTAACTCTACCTGCTGTGGTAATGGGTATAGCCATGTTGACTACTTCTCATTAATCAGAGGAAAATGAACGGCTTATATGGATGGCCTGCAAGGCCCAATAGATCAGAACTGTGGATTGAGTTGCATTGCCCTCACAAGGACTATTGAATAAAGAAGGTGCCGTCCACATTGGCAACAGAGTATTCCTCAGCCATCAGAGAGGATGAACCCCTGGTACTTGCATTGACATGAATGTCACAGGATGCCAAATGAAAAAGGCAAGCAGACAAAGGGAAATATAATATGGCTTCTCTCATATGTGCCCCAGGATGAATACCATGGGCCTTAGTAGAAAGAAGGGGAAATGGAAGGGGAAGAAGTCACAGAAGGAGACAAACCAGAAGTGACTCAGTACTCTGAGGTTACAGAAAAGAAAGACATGCAGGAAATGAGGGAACTGGCTAATGGGTGTTGAGAAGTTGTGGAACATCTTAGAGTTTTAGGATGAACTCTAGGTCATATATGGAACTAAAGCATCGTGAATACTTGTCAAAATCGAATGATGGATGATAGGCCTATTTCCTCAACAGAACAAAAAATTAAAATAAAAACAAACTGGCCCTTTCAAAAGCAGGTAAAGATAGACAGAGAAAATGAAAAATTATATTTATATTATCTTTACTTATGAAAATGGCATGGAATTTGTTTCCTATAATGTCCTTATCTGAATTGGGTCTTCACACTTGTAAATTACAGTCTACCTGCCTCCTCCATTTGTGGCTTTGATGAGAAGAAACGACATTGACTTCATCAAATGTCTAGAAATGTTGACCAGAAAAACGATTTGGATCTGACCTTCTGTGTGTTGGGAGGTGTTGGATTACTGCTTCAAACGCTTTAGTCACTACTAGAGAGCTAAGGTTTTGTAGGGTTCCTGACTTAATATGTGTTCCTGATTTGATATGTGTCTTGGAATTTAGCCTTTTTCTCAGTGTTGGAATTTTATCCTTTTTCTCAGTGTTGGATTTGCTGGAATAATTGTGTAGATGTGTCATTTCGGTTATTTTTTTTTTCCTTTCTATCAGTTGTCATATGATCTCATAATTTCATCTGTATGCTAGTCTCCCTGTTTAATCCAGGTAATGGCTATTCCCGTTTGTTAAAGTTTTCAAAACTGACAATTGAGTTCTCCAGATTTTTTTCTATTGTTTTGTTTGTATTTCTTTTATTCCAATGATCATATATATTATCTCTCTTTTTCTGTTCACTTTGGATTCCGTTTCATCTTTTTCTAGTTCCTTATGCCATCGGTTAGGTTGCTTTTATTTGGTGCTTTGAATTTTTTGAAATAAACGCATTTAGCCCTATATTATTTCCCCAAAGAATGTTTTGGCATCATCTCATAAGTTTCTTTACTTTCCTTTGTTGAAAGTACTTTATGACTTTCCTTTTGATTGTCCTTCTTTAAGGCATTGATAGTTTGGGAGTGTTTGTGTTTTCCACCTATTAGTGTGTGGCTGTGTTTCCCATTCATAAGTGATTTCTTTCCTTTTTCATATCTTTGTGGTCATAAGTATACAAGAAAGGATATGAATTCTCTTCTATTAATTATTACTGGGTTTTTACTTCAGCACAGGATCTGATAGACAATGTTAGGTCTGCCCTTGGGAAGAACTTCTCTTATGGTTCTCCGAGACACAATCTTATGCATGTTTCTCCTATGCTCAGGTGGTCTAGAGAGCCTATGATGACGTCTGTTATTCCTTCCCACCTATCCCTCTGCATGATTTGTCCTGTGCTAAAAGTGGATATCATCGTCCTCAAAATATTGGATTGTGGTCCCCAACTCCCTTCTGTTCTGGTAATATGCTTCCAACATTTAGATACAACCAAGTTGGTGGTGTATCTGTTGGCAATTCTTCCAAGTTTCTGAAGTTTTGATGCTCAATCAAGACAAAACACCTTCTGGTAATATTTTGTCTCTTGAAGGCATAAAATTTCTCTATCTGCCATAGGCACCAATGGATTGGTTCTCTTATCTTTGCCAATTGCACTACCTATGTTTTCCCAAATCCATAACTTCCAAGCTATTGTATCTTTATAGTCGAAGGATCTCCTATGGCTAACATAAGGTCGAGCTGGTTTTGTTTTGTTTGTTTGTCTGTTTGTTTGTTTTCTTGTTGGTCTTTTTTGCCTTTTTTTTTTCAATTTTCATCCTTCCAACAACGTGTTTATAGGAATAGGAGTATTTAGTCCTGAATACTTCAACTAATTATTGATGTGTACAGAGTTAACTTTCTCATTTTCATTGTTTTTTTGACTTGGATTCTCAGTGCCTTTCCCATTTATGGTATTTTCCTTTGGGTTTGCTTCCTTCAGTGCGATTCCTCCCATCTTCCCCATCTTTTGTGTGTCTTATTTGTGTGTGTATGTGTGCGTGTGTATGTTGTCTGTGTGTTTCACATAACAATTATAATGAAATATCAGTAGTTAGATTTCTTTCCTTTATGGATAGCAATTCAATTTGATATGCCTTGAAAACCCACATTCCATCACTTTCAGCCACATTTCCTGCAAGGAATGTCCCATTAAGTCCTCTTTTATAAACACATATTCTCACTAACTTGCCTTCAAAAAAACACCAAATTTTAAGAGCCTGGTTAGAGTAGTATTGTTTGTCCCCTTTTCCCTTGCATATTCACATGCTCCTTGACTAGCATGAGAGAGCAAAATCGTATGTTATTTGTCTTTCTGAGACTGATAGATGTGACATAGCCCTATGCTTTCCACAATTATGCTCCATGAGGCAAGTGTAAAGAATTCATTCTTGCTTATGGCTGGGCAAGAGTCCGTGGTGCTTTTGGAGGACAGTGAGATGTTAGTAGTGTCTGGGAACTCCAGGCTTGTCTTTAGCCAGCAACACAACTAAAAGATTACTATATCAAGTGCAACATGGAGGAAATGGACCTGAAGCCTACAAAGTAAATGCCACAGCAAAAGATAAAAGAAGTCGCAGAGACTTTGGGAGAAGACTAGAGACATGATTAGGGGAGACAGGGGATTGGTGCTTCAGAGGGCAGTGAGATAATCCAAAGAAAGAAGGCACAGGAGAGTGCACACTGGGAACCCAAAAGGAGCATGCATCCTTATGCCAGTGGTTTCGACCAGCAGAAAGTCTGAATGGCACGAGTTTTTGCTAACAAATGGTCTTGAGTCCAGAGTATTTAGATCATTAGAATTGGCAGACATCGACTCTAGAGAACGCTGTGTTTATCATGGAGAGTACCTCAACAAGCAACCATGTGCAGACAGCCTGGAAACCATGATCAGAAACAATCAGAGGAGACACAGTGGGAAGAGGGTGGGTTCTGGCAGGGTATCCGTGAGAAACAGTGTTTATGGAGATGACTCGATGGGAGTACACGAAATTTTGGGCTCTCGTACCAGCAGCATGAAATGGAGGTACTGGCCAAAGACAGGATGGTGATGACATTAGCTGCCGAAACTGCAAACATGAAGTCCTGACCATGAAAAACAGGGGGTACTGCCATCCTCAGACCAAGTAGCTTTTTCCCAGAATAGAATCTCCCATAGGGGGATAGAAGAAAGCCCTGCCCACATTATTTCTCCTGACCACAGCATTCTATAGGTCTTCATTCTATTGTTTGGGTTGAAAGTCTCATTTCACTGGCACACCAGAGCCCACGATGCTAAACCTCACCATATTCATCCATACACCAAACACTCCAAATGACAGGCAAGTAGAGCCTCTTCAGATAACTGGTTTCAAGGATTGGGGACAGCCACAAAACAACAGCAGAGGGCATGCATGCTACACAAATCTGAGACTCCCACAAAGGCCAGACCTTGGGCACTCCATGATCTCGTCATCTTAAAGAATTTACTCTCAGGGTAGAAAACAGAAAGGACTTTTTGAATAAAGAGAAGAAGACAGAGACCTAGATCCAATGCAAAGATGGAAGAATCATTTGACAACAAGGAAAAAGAACAAGAAATGATCCTGTCTAGGCAATCAAAGTGAAACGTCTACATGGAACACACCCGGATATGCAGCCAGCATACTCACTGTACATCAGAAAAACACAGAAGACATCAGGGAGTCTCGAACCACAGAGATAAAAGTGATTTAAATAATAAAATGAGGAGTCCCTGATGAAAAGTTTGGAAACAAAAGGGATGCAAAGGTCAGGAAGGTGGCAGAAGCAGAGGATCAAATTGGTAATCTAGAAGACAAATACTGGAAAATACAGAAGCAAATCCAGAGAGAGAAAAAGGAATGGTGGAACTCGACTATGAGCTTAGGGAAGTCATCAACTCCTCGGAAAGGAAAGAGGTGCCTAATTTAAGAGAACTAGGAGTGAGAGAGAAAAAAGAGTGCTGAACATGTCTTTGAGAAATCAGAGCTGAAAATGTCCCTCATCTGGGAGCAGAAACAGAGATCCAGATTCAGAGACACAGAAGTGTCCCATCTACGTCAACAGAAGCAGTGCATCACAAGACATAGTGTCATTCCCCCTGCAAAATATAGCAAGGGAGGAATTCTCTTAACCAAAATATGCTCGGGAGAATAGTTTGTCCATAGCCAAGTCACGGTCTTCAAGAAGACAAGATATACCCATTCTTGAATGAGGTTGGATAGAGCATGCAACACCAGCCCAAGGGAAAATCTGTATCCCCTGCATTCTGTACAATGACAGAGCACTGGTTCTTGTCTAGAAAGGACACTATGTCTTTTGGTGCTCTGCTTCTGTGGAAGGTGATGGGAGTCCTCTGTGCCTCTGATTCTGGACCTCTGTTTCAGCTCCCAGATGAGGGTCATTGACAGCCTGATTCTCAAATCCATATTCAGCCCTCTTTTTTTTCTCTCACTATTACTTATCCTACAATAGGCACCTATTACCTTCTTTTTGGATGATGATTCCCTAAGCCCATTGTCATGTTCCGTCATTCTTCCTTCTCTCTTAGAATTTGCTTCCTTATTTTCTAGGCTTGTTCTTCCAGGTCACTAATTGGATCCTCTACTTCTGCCACGTTCCCAGACTTTGCATCCAGTCTCCTACCAATCTTTTCTTCAGGAGCTCTTTAGGTTCTTTTACCTTTATCAGTTTTATCTCTGTGGTTCGAGACTCTCTGATATCTTCTATGTTTTCTGATGTATAGGGAGGATCCATGCCGCTGCTATCAAACCCACATCGGGCGTGTTATATGTAGAAGCTTCACTCTGATTTCCTAGCCGTGATCCTTTCTTGTTCTTTTTCCTTGGCATCTATTGATCCTTCCATCTATATTAGATCTAGATCTCTGTATCCTCTCTGTATTCAAAATACTTATACTGTTTTCTATCCTGTGGGTAATTTATTTAGGTAGAAGAGATCATTGAGTGTCCAAGGGAGGGCCCTTAAGGTTTATCGTGTGTGTGTGTGTGTGTGTGTGTGTGGCATGCATGCCATCTGATGTTTGTGTTGTGGCTGACGCTGTCCTTGAGACCAGCAATCTGCAGTGGATCTCCTTGCCTGCCGTTTGGTGTGTTTGGGGCCTGGGCTGAATATGTTGAGGTTTACCTTGGTGGGCTCTGGTGTGCCTGTGAAAGGAGATATTCCACAAAATCATCAGAACGCAGACCTACAGAATGCTGTGTTCAGAAGAGATCATGTGTTCAAGGCATTCTTCTCGTCCCCTTTGGGATAGTCTGATCTCCTTGGACTAAACAACTTGGAGTGAGGAAGGCTGTCCCTCAAGTGTTCCATGGTTGGGATTTCGTGTGGGCAGAGTAGGCAGCTAATGTACTCACCATCCTGTATTGGCCAGTAGCTCAGTCTTGATTCTCCTCGTGTGGGAGCCCAATATTTCTTATGCCCCCATTGATACAACTCCACCAAAACTGCCTCTCATGGATGCACTGCCAGGACCACCATCTTCCCACTGCGTGTCCTGGTATTGTCGCTGATCATGGTCTCCAGGTTGTCTGCACATGGTTGCTTGTTGGTGACCTATGCAGGAAAAACACGGAGTTCTTTCGACGTTATATCTGCCAAGCCTGCTGATCTGAAAACTCCAGCACTCAGGACTTGTGTTGTCAAGAACTCGTGCCCTTCAGACCCTCTTCTAGTCACAGCCAATGGCACTGGGAAACAGATGCCTTGTGGTTTTCCAGCATTCCCTGCTCTCCTGGGCATTTGTCCTTTGCAAGGGATCACTGCCATCTGATGCATGAACCAACGAAATCTCCTATAAGCCATGTCTCCAACCTCTCCCTTAGTCTCTGCGACCACCTTTCTTCTTGTCGAGTTTCCCTTGTAGGCTTCCGGTCAATGTCCACTCCGTTGCAGTTGTTGTGGTCATCTTCCTGTTGCCTTCTTGGCTGAAGACAAGCACGAGGTTATTAGACACTACTACCATCTCACTGTCCTCCATGTCACCACAAATTCTTACTGAGACATAAGAAAGAATGAATTCTTCCACTTGCCTCATTTGGTAGTGTTGCGGAGAGCATTGGGCTTCGTCACATCTATCATTCTCAGAAAGACAACAAACAGATGATTTCACTCCCTCATGACAGTCAAGAAACATATGAAAAAGCAAGGGGTATAAGGACAAATAATACGACACTAATGAGGCACCCAATCGTGGTGATTGTGTGAAGGCAGTTTTATGAGAATATGTGTTTATTGAAGAGGACAAAGCGCCAAGGTATTCCTTAGGAGGCACATATTGTGGGAAGCCATATGATATTTCCCTTTTTCTGCTTGCCTTTTCATTTCACATCAGCCAGGCATGGGACATTCATGTCAAGGCAAGGTCCAGGGCGTTCATTCTCTTCGACAGCCGAGGAATACTGCTTGCCAAAATAGACCAAGCCTTCCTTATCCACTAGTCCTTGCAAGGGCATTGCGGCTCACTGCAAAGGTCCTCTCGAATTGGCTTTGCAAGCCTTCGATATTAGCCATACCTATCCTTCTGACTAAAGAGACATGGTCAACATGATTATACCCGTTAACGCAACAAGGACAACTAATGATGACAACGGGTGCTGTCCGGGCCTCTTCCTTAGGTTTAGCCCTGATGCAGAATGACACTCTCCTCTAAGACTTTGCAAAGGTGTGTAAGGGAAAGCCAGGTAGACAGAGCCTTAAACCATTAGCCGTGTGTTTCATAAAACTAAGAGATGAGACCACAGACAGCACCATATATCTATGCCCTCACCTTTTTCCTCGAAAGGGGACTTTCCGTCCCTTAGTCATCACTGAGCCATAGGCAAAAGACGCTGAGAAAGGATGCTCTCAAACACAGGATTTCCAAACCCATGGAGAGTTGTTGGTACCCATGAGGCCTCACCGTTTCTTGAGATCTCTAGGAATTGTAGTGGAATTAGGACACCTTGCCGTCTCTGGGAAAATTTTGGCCTAAAGGAAGGTATACTGAACATCATTTTCTTTCCGCTTTTTCCAGAATGGGGAAGTGGGACACTAACCCACATGACAACCTGAATTCTTGATCAGAATCAGAGGGCTCTTGTTCTGTCCTTCGATGGCTTCCTACCTAAAGCCTTAGGACACCAAGGTCATGGGAGAAGGACAGCTGCGTCAGTGAAGCCAGCATTTGTGATGTCACAATGCTTTGAGTTCATAGCAACCACTCCTCATTATCACGCCTGATCACTACAATTGGCTAGAGTAGTCGTGGGTGGGCCAAGAGCACCCCAGGCCGTCCCGAACCGCTGGAGCTGTCTGGGTCTCTCACCAAGGCAGTTTGCGAAGCGAGTCGGTGTCACCTACTACATGACCCAATTCATAGTGTTTGGTCGTGATTATCAGCACCAGCCCTCTGGATTCCAGAGAAAGACAAGTATCCACCATTCCATCTTAACCACAACAGGCCAAGAAACAATCAGGCCTCAAGCAAAGCCTCAGGGGAGGAAATCTGAGCCCGGCACAAGGGTCAGGCCCTCCCACCCTATCACAGTGCTTCTGAACAGAAAAATGGCCACTCAAGGAGAGCTCAAAATGAACCCCCGCAACCGTGCCAAAGACATGTCTGGAGTCTTCCACAGCGAGGACACGAGTACCTCGAGCATCTCCAGAAACAGTGCCAACAATGCCTCCCAATCTTCAAAAATGACCATGCATCAAGGCAGACTCTACACCCTTAACCTTAGGTCCAGGTTGGACTCATGTACTTGGAGTCCATAGGAGCAAACGTAGAGCATGTTGGAAGAGACCCATAGCCCAAGTGAAGCCATCTGAAAGTCTTCCCTGCCCGTTTCAGGAAGACAACTTTTATGTCCAAAAGGACGCATTGAAGAGGATTCGAATGTGGAAGAATCTTGAGTACTCCCTCAGGGTGGAGCAGCTACCCCTGTGGAAATGCATGGAGATGTGGCAGCACAAGCCTGCCTTCTAACTCTCATGACCCCCAGCCAAATGATGTCATGTGATAAGCAAACAGTGCCTGTTGTAGAAGATGGGCATGTTATAATGGAGCCAGAAGAGAATGAACATGTGTCAACAAGGGGTCAGTACAGCGTGGCACACAGCGGATGCTTCAGGTTGGTGAGGAGATCCAGGAAGAGAAAGAACAGCAGAATGAACATTGGAGCTCTGAGCGAAGGTCTGGTATTTTAAGATGGTGGGAGGTTCTCTGTACCTAGCTGCCCTCCATAGGAACCTTGGTCCAAATTCAATAAATCATCCTCTGCCCCCAGTCAATTATTGTGCCTGGTTTTGTTTTTGTTATCTTGTCAAACGATGCGCTTGCACTTATTAGACAGAGAGACCGAGAGTTCACAATCAAGGGGTAGAGCTGGCGAGGGAGAAGCTTACTTTCCCCTGAGCAGAGAATCTGAGACCACAGTCATTGCCAAGACCCTGGAATCATGAGTTGATCTGAAGACTGCCTCTGAACTGATTGACACATTCTGGGGCCCAACCGTTGACTTCTGAGAACCTCGTGGTTCTAGACAAGAACCGCTGCTCAGTCATTGTTCAGAAATGCAGGGGATAAGGGTTTTGGCCTGGGCTGGTGTTGCTTGAGCTATCCGGATTTTTTCGAGAGCTGGTATAGCATTTCCTCTTGAAGTCAGTGACTGGGCTATGGACAAACTATTCTCCCATACCTATTTGCTAAAGTGAATTCCTCCATGCCTAGATTTTCCAGGGGTAAATGGCACTATGTCTTTTGGTGCTCTGCTTCTTTGGAAGGTGATGGGAGTCCTCTGTGCCTCTGATTGTGGACCTCTGTTTGTGCTACCAGATGAGGGTCATTTTCAGCCCCGATTTCTCAAATCCATGTTCAGCCCACTTTTTTTCACTCACTCTTACTTCTCCTACAAGAGGCACCTCTTTCAATTCCTGGAGATGATGATTCCCTAAGCTCATTGTCATGTCCCGTCATTCTTCCTTCTCTTTTAGAATTTGCTTCCTTATTGTCTAGACTAGTTCTTCCAGGTCACTCATTGTATCCTCTACTTCTGCCTTGTTCCCGGACTTTGCATCCAGTCTCCTACCAATCTTCTCTTCAGGAGCTATTTATGTTCATTTATCTTTATCAGTTTATCTCTGTGGTTCAAGACTCTCTGATATCTTCTATGTTTTCTGATGTACAGGAAGTATCCAGGCCACTGCTTTCTATACCCCATCGGGCGTGTTCTAAGTAGAAGTTTCTCTCTGATTGCCTAGCCGTGATCATTTCTTGTTCTTTTACCTTGGCGTCAGTGGATTCTTCCATCTTTGCCTTGGATATAAGTCTCTGTCTACCTCTCCGTATTCTGAATGCTCATTCTTTTTCCATCCTGAGGTTAATGTCTTTAAGAAGAGGAAATCAGGAGTGACCAAGTGCTGGCCTTTAAGGGATGATGGGTGTGTGTGTGTGTGTGTGTGTGTGTGTGTGTGTGTGTGATGCATGCCATCTGCTGTTGTGTTATGGCTGACCCTGTCCTTGAGACCAGTCAACTGCAATGGCCCTCCTTGCCGGGCGTTTGGTGTGTTAGGGCCCGGGCTAAATATGCTGAGGTTTCACTTAGTAGGGTCTAGTGTGAGTGTGAAAGGAGACCTTCCACAACCGAATAGAATGCAGGCCTGCAGAATGCTGTGTTCAGAAGAGAGCATGTGGTCAAGGCATTCTTCTTGTCCCCTATGGGAGAATGTGTTCTCCTTGGACTAAGCATCTTGGACTGAGGAAGGCATTCCTCCAAGTGTTCCATGGTTGGGTTTTCGTGTTGACAGGGTAGGCAGCAAATGTCTCACCATCCTGTCTTGACCATGCTCGGTCCTGTTGCTACTGGTTTGAGCGCCAAACATTTCTTATGCACCCATTGAATCATTTCCACAAACACTGCCTCTCACGGATGCACTGCCAGGACCCACTCTCCTCCAACTACATCTCCTGGTATTGTTTCTGATCATGGTCTCCAGGCTGTCTGCACCTGGTTGCTTGTTCGTGTCCCCTACAAGAAAACACGGTGTTCTTTCGAGTCAATTTCTACCAAGCCCGCTGATCTAAAAACTCCACCCCTCAAGAATTGTGTTGTCAAGAACTCAGACCCTCTGTTCATCACAGCCAATTGCACTGGGAAACAGGTTCCTTGTGGGTTCCCAGTGGGCCCTGTTCTCCTGTGCCTTTGTCCTTTGCATGATATCACTGCCCTCTGATGCACGAACCACCCAAATCTCCCATGAGCCATGTCTCCAAACTTCTCTCATAGTTTCTGCGACCTCTGATCTCTTACTCTGTGGAGTTTACTGTGTAGGCTTCAGTTCAATTTCCCCCCGGTTCCGTTATTGTTGTCATCTTTCTTTTGCTTTCATGGCTGAAGACAAGCATGAGGTTATTAGACACTACTACCATCTCACTGTCCCCCATGTCACCGCAAATTCTTACTGAGACTTAAGCAAGAATGAATTCTTCCATATGTCTCATGTGACAGGCTTGCAGAGAGCTTTGGGCTCTGTCATATCTATCATTCTCAGAAAGAAAACAAACAGACGATTTCACTCCCTCAAGACACTCAAGAAACATATGAAAAATCAAGGGGTATAGGGACAAACAATACGATTCTAATAGGGACACAAAATGTGGTGTTTGTTTGAGGGCAGTTTTGTGAGAATACGTGTTTATGGAAGAGTACAAATGATGACATTGCTTGCAGAAGATGTTCTTGAAACGGATGGAATGTGAGTTTCTAAGGCATGTCAAATTGAATTGCTAACCTTAAGAGACCCAATTCCTACCTCTGGAATTTAATTATAAGTTTTTTGTGAAACACACACAGACCATGCACACATTAAGACATGCACATGCACACACAGATGAACACACACACAGAGAAGACACGAGAAAGAGGGGGAGGAAGTGAGAAATCGCACTAATGAAGCATCCCCAAAGAAAATCCCATAAAAGGGAAAGGCACAGAGAATTCAAGTCAGAATTCAACCGAAATGAGAAAGTGAACTTCTTACCTAACAATAATTCATTCAGCATTCAGGACGAAAGTCTCCCGTCAATACAAACATTTTGTAGGTGTGGTTGAAATTAGAAAAAATAAAATAAAATAAAATAAAATAAAATAAAATAAAATAAAATAAAATAAAATAAAATAAAACAAACAAACAAAACCAGAAAGGATCCATCAAAAAACAACAAATATTAAACAAGCTCGACCTCTGTTGCCCATTGGAGATTTCCTTTGACTATAAAATACACATAGCTTGAAAGTGAAGAAATTTGGAAACGTAGGTTATGCTCTTGCCAAGGAGAAGAGAGCCAAAGTGATTGTGCCTAAGTCATCTAGAGTGATTTTATGCCTTTCAGAGACAAAAGAGAGCGGAAGGTGTTTTGTCATAATGGAGCATCAAAACATCAGAAACCTGGAAGAACTGCCAACATATATACCAGAACATGGCTGTATCTAAACGTTGGAAGCATATGATCAGAGAGGAAGGGAGATGGGGACTTTAATCCAATATTGTTGGGGACTATGATATCCACGTTAAGCACAGCACAGATCATTTGGTGGAATGGTGGTAAGGAATAACAGATGTCCACATGGGCTCTGGAGACCACCTGAACTTTGGGGATCCATGAGTAAGATTGCGTCTCTGAGGACAATAAGATATGTTGTTCTTCCCAGCGGCAGACCTAACTTTGTCTATCGCAGGTCATGAGCTCGAGTCCAAATCCAGTCGTAATTCATGGAAGAGAAGTCAAAACCTATCCTGGGCTCTTATGATCATGAAGGTATGAAAACGGGAAGATATCACTTTCAAATTGGAAATACAGCCATACCCTAAAGGTTGGAAAACACAACACACTCACGACCTAGCAATGAATCAACAAAGAAAATCCAAAGGAAATGCAGAAATAGCCATGAACAGAGGAATGTCAAGAAACTTATGGGGTGATGCAAAAACATTTTATTGGGAAACCATAAAGGGTTAAACGCATGCATTTCCAAAATTTAAAAAAAACAAAACAAAAAAAAAAAAGGAATCTAACTGGATGCCTGAAGGAGCAAGTAGAAGAAGAGCCTAACTCCAAAGTTAGCAGAAAAAATGAAATCATATATATGATTATCAAAATAAAGGAAATACAAACAAACCAATAGAAAAAAAAAAATCCGGAGATCTCACACTTCAGTTCTGAAAACATGAACAAACTGCAGAAGCCATTACTGGGATACAGCAGGGAGACAAGCTCACAGCTGAAAGTATGAAACCACATGACAACTGGCAGAAAGGAAAAAAGAATAACCTAAGAGGCACATACACACATTTATGCTAGCAAATCCAAGACCGGAGAGAAAAGTTTAAATTCCCAGACACATAGAAAATCCCATGATTAGGTCAGGAAACCTAAAAAATCTCAGCTCTCTAGTAGTGACTGAAGCGTTTGAAGCAGTAATCAAACACCTGCCAGCACACAGAAGGCCAGGTCCAAGTCATTTTCCTGGGCCACTCTTCTAGGTATTTAGAGAAGGCAATGTCATGTCTTCTCATCAATTTCAGAAATGGAAGAGGTGGGTAGACTCTAATTTACAAGGATAAAGACCCAATTCAGATAAGGACATTTTAGGAAACAAATCCCATGCCATTTCAATAAGGAAAGATAATAAAAATTATAATTCTTTCCTTTTCTCCCTGTGCCTTCTTTAGGTTTTGAAAGGGTCACATTGTTTTTCTCTGAATTTTTTTGTTGAAAATCTTAGAATTCTTCTTGGAATTTTTTTGTCATTTTTTTTTTGACACAGTATTCATGGATCTTTTAGTTTCATGTGCGACCTAGTGCTTTTCCTAATATATGCCACAGCTCCTGAACACCCATTAAGCATTTCACTTATTCCCTGCATGTGTCTCTTCTCTGTAACACTCAGCTTGGTTCTCAGAGTCCTGAGTCACTCTTGGTGGGTCTCCTTCTCTGCATTCTTCCCATTCAATTTTCCTTTCCTTTACTAAGAGCCAAGGTATTCCTCCTGAGGAACATATTGTGGAAAGCTATATGATATTTCCATTGTTCTGCCTGTCTTTTCCATTTCCCATCACCCAGACATGGGAAGTTCATGTCAATGTAAGGTCCAGGGGTTCATCCTCCCCGATGGCTGAGGAATACTCTGTTACCAAGATGGACCACACCTTCTTCATCACTAGTCTGCAAGGACCTTGAGGCTCAGTCCACAGTTCTGATCAAGTGGGCTTTGCAAGACGTCGATATAGGCCATCCCTTTCCTTTTGACTAAAGAGACTTGGTCAACATGTCTATACCCATTCCATTACAAGTACAGTTAACTAATGATGACAACAGGTGCGGTCCAGGCCTCTTCCTGAAGAGTTAGCTCTGATCAGAACGTCACTTTCCTCGAAGACTTTGCAAAGTTAAGGGAAAACCAGGTAGACAGAGCCCTAATCCCTTAACCTTGTGTTTCAGAACTCTAGGAGATGAGGACAAAGGCAGTACCATATATCCATGCCCTCACCTTTTTCCTCAAAAAGGGACTTTCTGTCCGTTAGTCATCACTGACCCGTTGGGAAAAGACACTGACAATGGACTTGCTCACCCACAGGATGACAAACCCCATGGAGAGCTGTTGGTACCCAAGATGCCTCACTGTTTCTTGAGATCTAGAAATTGTATTGGAAATAGGACACCTTGCTGTCTCTGGAGAAATGTTGGCCTAAAGGAAGGTATAATGAACATCATTTTTTTCCTATTTATCTAGAAAGGGGAAATGGGACATTAACCCACAAGACAACCTGAGTTCCTGATCAGGCTCAGAGGGCTCTTGTTCTATCCTTCCCGGGGCTTCCTACCTAAAGCCATAGGATACCAAGGTCATGGGAGAGGGACAGCTGCTTCAGTGAAGCCAGCATCTGTGATGTCACAATGCTTTGAGGTCATAGCAACCAATCCTCATAAACCCATGCCTGATCACTACACTTGGTTGGAGTATTCATGGGTGTGCCAATAGGACCCCTAGCCATCCCAAACCGCTGGAGCCGCCTGGGTCTCTCACCAAGGCAATTTGTGAAGCGAGTCGGTATCACCATCTCCATGGCCCGATTCATAGTGTTTGGTCCTGACTGTCAGCACCAGCCCTCTGGATTTCGGAGAAAGGCAAGAATCCACCATTCCATCTTAGCCAGGAAAGGTCAAGTAACAATCAGGCCTCAAGCAAAACTCAGGGGAGGGAATCTGAGCCCTGCACAAGGGTTAGGCCCTCCCACCCATTCACCAATCTTCTGAACAGGAGAAGGGCCACCCAAGGAAAGCTCAAAGGGAACACCCCCAATCATGACATAGACATGTCTGGAGTCTTCCACAGTGCAGACACAAGTGTTAGGGTTTTTAATCAAAGGAGCAAGACTGATACAAAGCGAAGGTCAAGCAAAGCTTAATTTCATTCCAAACACCGAGAATCATACTGACTGGTCAGGGCCTTCTCTTCCAAATTCGACCCCCTCCAGCATCACAGACTAACATGTATAGATGTAGTTTAGCTGGGCTATACACAGGTGGCCTTGAGATTGCAATACACAGAGAAAACTGCACAGTGGTGCTAGGTCTGCCAGACATAGAAAAAAACTGCTAGTAACACACGGATGGACAATTGAATCTCAATTTACCTAGTAGATATAAGCTCCCCACTGACTGGATATCTTCATCTGCCCTGACCTGCCCTTATATCTAGGCTTTGAGAGTAAATACCTTTGGAAGGGGCAGTATCAATCTAAATTTACTGCATGAGGTCAATCTATGTATACTGCATAAACACAAAATGATTCCCTCTGGCCACCCAGGCTCTTACATTCCTCCCTATTCTTTGGAGATTAGTCCAATCCTTGACTTTTCATCCAGTTCTACATTCTCTGGTTATAAAGGGTTTATTGAGCATGTAATTCTAACATTTTTATCGCTCTCATTTTCTTTTGTACATGACACTAGTGTACAGTCGGCTGTATATTTACACTAGTGTAAATGACACTAGTGCACAGTCAGCTGATGACTTACCCATTTACCGCTTCATAGAACCCTTTCCATTTTTTTTCTAATTTCCTTTATCTAATTAACTACCTATACTTTACATAAACAGGTAAAAATAGGAGCAACAACAAACTCAAAGTCTTTTCAGTCTTAGATTTAGTCCACAGTGAACGGGATCTTTGGCTGTGGCTTCCACCTTTTGGGGTCATCTTCATCCTTGGCTCGTTTGATGTGACATGCGTGAATCCAGGCCCTGATGCGTTCTACTTTTACTGCTGTGGTGTGGTCAGGGTAACAGTAAAAGGTCCCATCCAGCGAGGCTCCAAGCTCCCCACTTGATAATGTCATATCCAAACCAAGTGATTGGGTTGGAAAGGAAGTGGTTCCACCCCGTCTCCATACCAGTGTGGGCAGTCTGGATCCCTGCATTTTTTTTTTTAATACAGACTGTAATGCCTGCAGTGACTGGAGTACAGACTGATCAGTCATTTCTGCTAGGGCAACCTTTTGTAGCTGAAAACAGAGCGGGAGCAGGGGTTCTCCCAAACATTTCAAATGGGGTCACCCTGTTTAAATAGTGCGTACATCTTGCCCTGAGTAGGGTGAAAGGAAGCAGATCCACCCATCCACTGCCTGTCTCCAGGGTTAGTTTTGTCAAGGTCTCTTTAAGAGTCGGTTCATTCTCTCTACATGCCCAGAACTCTAGGTCTGATAGGCACAATGTAGTTTCCAATTTGTGCCCAGGGCCTTGGCCAATTCCTGTGAGACTGAACTCAAAATGCAAGGCCATTGTCTGACTCAACCGTGAGAGGGAGCCCAGACCTAGGAATTATTTTTCTTGTAGCTTTCTGGCTATCACTCCTGCCGTCTCATGTTTCTCGGAAAAAGCCTCAACCTGGCCTGAAATGGTATCTACAAAAACTAACATATACTTGTCCCCATATTTTCCGGGTTTTATTTCTGTAATATCTATTTCCAATAAATTCCTGGTACCCTACCTCTTTCTCTTTTCCCTCTTCCAATTCTAGTTCCTCCCACATTAACTGCCTGGCACTGAGCACATCTATCAACTATATCCTGAACCATACACCGTAATTTAGAAGCCTGGAAGTTCCTTGAGTTTGAGTGACCCCAGGTGAGTACCCTGATGTATCTGGTCTACTAACTTCTTACCTAGTCTTCGAAGAAGAATTAAATTTCCTCTTTTAGTCTTAGCCCAGTCTCCTTTATAATATAATTTAGCCATTTTTGTAAATACTTTAAATCTTCCTCTGAATACTCCAGTTTATCTGGTAGGGATAGATCCAGGTGTGTAACCAGCTCTTGCATTGTTTCTCAGGCTGCTTGCTTTAAATCTCGATCTGATAATTGGTTTCCTTTTGAAATCAGATCAGTCCCCTTTTGATGTCGCAAGAAATGCATAACAGCCACCTCTTTTGGGTCCCAATATTTCTCTTCTGTTTTAATTCCTTTTCCTTCTGCTGTTAATAGGCTCCTTACTTTGTAAGTAGCTCCATGTATATGGAGAGTAGCAAAGACATACCTGTGGTCCGTATTGATGTTGGTGGTTTTACCTTTAGCCATCTGCAGTGCCTTAGTGATTTCAATCAGTTCTGCTTGTTGTGCCGAAGTTCCATGTGGCAGGGTGCTGCCCAGAATTCCTGCTCAGGATAAACTACCACAGCCCTCACATACCTCACATACCTCTTTCCATGAACAGAGTCATGTCTGCATCTGGGAAGGGCACGTCTCTGAGATCCAGTCTTATTCCTGTGACTTGGTTTAGGACCTCCGCACAGTTGTGTGGATGTTCAGCCAGCTCCTCTGGGAGCAGTGTGGCCGGGTTTAGCACCACTTGTGGCTGTGAGATCACTCTTGGTTTGTTGAGGAGGAGGGCCTGATACCCTGTCACTCGGGTGTTCACCATCCATCAGTCAGTTGGTGTCTACGAAGGTCCGCAATAGCGTGTGTGGTGGTCAAGATGAGATCTTGACCTAATGGTCTAGCATTATATCTCATTTGGTTAAGACCTACATGTCCAACGAATTTAATTCCATTTGTCATTCAAGCAACCCTTCACAGTTTCAGGTTACCAAAGACTTTGGAAGCCACTTTAACAATTACCCATTAAAACCTTGAGACAGACAAATAACTATCTCCACTTCAGATGCCATGCTCTCCCGCCAACAAGGGGGAGGGGCTAGGCAGTCCACATCAGGCCAGAGAAGGCAAAGAATTCCCCAAAACAAAGGGGGTTTCGGCAGCTGCTGGGGAATATTTTTTAAAGTCTTTGGCTCAAGGTCGGTTCATCCCACAGTGCCAGTTCTGCTTACCAAAAGTGGTCCATTAGGCACTCATATTCCATGCTCAGCTCCAATGAGCATCAGCATGGGCACCTTAACTCACTCTTAGACTAACCCCAGCTGGCTACAGTCATAGCCCTTAACACACGAAATAAGTGAGTGAGAAGCCTCACATCTATTATGAAGAACAGAGAGATGAAAGTCAGAGTCCCTTTACTCTCTGCTTGCCCCATTCCTTCAATCATAACAAACAATACAACAGACAACAAAAGGACCAGGCAAAGACAACCGTAGGCCCAACGATTCTTACCCATAACCTGCCACTGGTGGGGGCTTTCTTTATCCCCTGATCGCCTAGGAGGACTCGAACCCCCAAACCGCCCAGGGGGACTTGAACCCCCTGAATGTCTAGGGATACTCGAACCCCCCTCACTATCCAGGGGGACTCGAACCCCCTGGAGTTCACCTAGGGGTATTTGAACCCCCTCTAACCGCAATGGGGAACTCGAGCCCCCTGACCATCTAGGGGGACTCGAACCCCCTGACCACCCAGGGGGACTTGAACCCCCATACGACCTACCAGCAGAGGATGGGGCATCTCCGCATCCACACCAGCTCTGGGGAGCATGGCTGCTGCCAACTTCTACCAGTGGGCCATACCCTGCAGCTCCATGCAGGATCCCATGATCTTACCTCCAGAGGCTTTTCCAAAAATTCCAATGCTGTTTCAGTTCTCATCATTTGAATTCGGGTGGCCCTCCAAAGATAGGGTCCTTATTCAAAGGAGCGAGACTGATACAAAGTGAAGTTCAAGCAAACGTTAATTTTGCACAAAGCATCGAGAATCATATTGACCGGTCAGGGCCTTCTCTTGCAAAGAGGCGACCACTCCCAGCCTCACAGACTAACATTTATAGCGGTAGTTTAGCCAGGCTATACAGAGTTGGCCAATGAGATAACAATACAGAAAAAACTGCACAGTCGTGCTAAGTCTGCTACACCACAAAAACAAAAATGCTAGGTAACATATGGGTGGACAATTGGATCTCAATTTACCCTAGTAGATATATGTGTGCCCCTCTAATGGGATGTCTTCTCCTGGCCTGATTCACCCTTGTATCTAGGCTTTGAGAGTAAGCTCCTCTGGGAGGAGTAGGGTCAATTTAGTTTACTGCATGGGTTCAATATAAGTTTACTGCTGAAACACAAAATGACTCCCTCTGGCCTAGCGGCCCTTATAACGAGTACCTGTAGCGTCTCTAGAAATCGAGCCAAAATGACTTCCAAATCTTCAAAACTGACGATGTACCAAAGGCAGATTCTACATCCTAGAACCTTAGGTCCAGAATAGACTCATGTACTTGGAGTCCACAGGAGCAAGCATGGAGCATGTTGGAAAAGACCCATAGCCCAAGTGAAGCCATCTGAAAGACTTCTGTGCCCGTTTCAGGAAGACAACTTGTATCTTCAAAAGGACGCATTGAAGAGGATTCAAATGTCAAAGAACCTGGAGCATTCCCACAGGGTCCTGCAGATACCCTCTGGAGAAGTACATGTAGATGTGACAGCACAAGCCTGCCTTCACCCTCTCATGAACATCCCCCAAATGGTTTCATGGGATAAGCAAACAGTGCCTCTTGTGGAAGATGGGCGTGTTCTAATGGAGGCAGCAGAAGATGAACAGTGGGACAACAAAGGGCCATTAGAGAGCCACAGACAGTGTATGCTACAGGTTGGTGAGGATATTCAGGAAGACAAGGAACTGGAGAATGAACATTGGAGCTCTGAGCGAAGGTCTGGCATTTGAGGATGGTGGGAGGTTCTCTGAACCTGGCTGCCTTCCATAGAGATCTAGGTCCAAATTAAAGAAAACATCCCCTGGCCACAGTCAATCCTTGTACCCCGGTTATGTTTTTGTATTTTTGTCAAACAATGCACATGCACATATTTGACAGAGAGACAGAGAGATCACAATCAGGGTGTAGAGCTGGAGAGGGAAAAGCTGACTTACCCCTGAGCAGCGAACCTGAGAACAGAGTCGATGCCAAGACCCTGGGATCATGAGTTGAGCTGAAGGCCGCCTCTGAACTGATAGGCACAATCCATGACACAATCTTTGACTTCTGAATACGTCCTAGTTCTAGACGTGAACCACTGCTCTGTCATTGTTCACAAATGCAGGGGAAATGGATTTTGGCTTGGGCTGGTGTTGCTTGAGCTATCTGGCCTGCTTCGAGAGCTGGTATAGTTTGTCCTCTTGAGGTAAGTGACTTGGCTATGTACAAACTACACTCCCACGCATATTTAGGTAAAGAGAATTCCTCCATTGATAGCTTTTGCAGAGGGAATGAAACTATGTCTTGTTGTTCTATGCTTCTGTGGATGGTGATGTGAGTCCTTCTTGCCTCTGAATCTGGATCTCTGTTTCTGCTCCCAGATGAGGGACAGTTTTAGCTCTGAATTCTCAAATCCATGTTCAGCCCTCTTTTTTTTCTCTCACTCCTACTTCTCCTACAATAAGCACCTCTTTCTATTCCTTGGAATCAATGACTTTCCTAAACTCATTGTCATGTTTCATCATTCTTCCTTCTTTCTTTGGATTTGTTTCCTTATTTACCAATCCTTTTCTGCCAGGTCAAAAATTTGGTCCTTTGCTTCTGCCAGCTTCTTGGACTTTTCCTTCAGTCTGCTACCAATCTTTTAATGATGATTCTAAATGTTATTTAGAGAGACATTCTGTTCTTAATATATTTCAAATATTCTACACAAGGCAAAGTGGATCCAAGTAATCTGTAGGCAAAATAAGATTTTAGAGAAGTATATATTTCCAACAGTATTTATAAAATATTACCTTTGTGTAAGGCATCATCCTGGACTTTGTGGAAAACACACAAAGGAGTAAGATGTGGCCCTTCAAGAAACATATCCAATATCAAGGTTTAACATGAAGCAGCATGTCTTCTCTAAGTAAAAAAAACATTGTACCAACTGACTTTACTGAAACTTTATATTTATTGGTCTCGTTTTAGGTCATAGTGGCCTTCTGCATGCAGGCTGCTATAACGGACATGATATAGACTGAATAGCTTATAAAGAACAGGAATTTATTTCTCACAGTTCTAGAACTGAGAAGTTCAAGATTAAGAAATGGGCAGATCCAGGGAGAGCCCACTTCCTTATAGATGGCTATCTTCTCACTGTAAACGTACATGATGAATGAATCAAGAGAACTCTCTGGGGTCTCCTTTAAAAGGACTGTAATCCCACTTATAACCTAATCACCTCCCAAAGGCCCCTATGTTTTAATACTATCACTTCCAGAGTTAGATTTCATAATATGATTTTGGGAGACATAAACATTCACACTATAGTATATATAAACAAAAAAGACACAAAAACAACAAACAACAAAAATTATTTTAACTACCTATTATTTTCAACTACATAAAATTTTAATTTGTTTCTATATAATATTAAATAACTCATTTGAGTGATTCACTTATATCCAATGCATCTGAGTGCAATTAAATTTGCTTACCCAAAATATCCAGCAGCATATTTCTTCAGACTATCCCATTCCCCACCTTACAGGATTTACCACAATTAGAAGACAGGGGACAGAGGATAGATAGATAGATGTATACATAAACACACTTGTACATACACATATGCATATTTTTTCCTGTTAATGATACTCATGCAAATAAAATTTAAGCTCAAGGAAACCTGTCTTGTGTGTTACTTAATATCCAGTTTTTAGTCAACATCCAAAAACAAATAATCCAATAAAAACATGGATAGAAGACATGAACAAGTGTTTCCCCAAAGAACACATTCAAATGTTCAGTAGATACATGAAAAGATGTCCATCATCATGTATCATCAGGAAATTGCAAAGCAAAACTAGAAAGAGATACCACCTCACACCTGTCAGAATGGCTAAAATCAACACTACAAGAGACAAAAGGTGTTGGAGAGGATGTGAAAAAGTAACACTTGTGGGGGTTGCCTGGGTGGCTCAGTGGGTTAAGCCTCTGCCTTCAGCTCAGGTCATGATCTCAGGGTCCTGGGATCAAGTCCCACATTGGGCTCTCTGCCAGGCATGGAGCCTGCTCCCTCCTCTCTCTCTCTACTTGTGATCTCTCTCTGTCAAATGAATAAAATCTTAAAAAAAAGAAAAAGTAACAATTGTGAACTGTTAGTGGTGATGCAAACTGATACAGCCATATTTGAAAACAGTATGGAATTTCCATAAAATTTAAAAATAGAAGTCCTTTGTGATCCAACAATCCTGTTGGTGTGTATTTACCCAATGAATATAAGAAAACTTATTCAAAGGGATGCTAGCACCCCTATGTTTATAGCAGCATTATTTGTAAAGCTAAGATATGGAAAGAGCCCAAGTATCCATCAATTGATGAATAAATAAAGAATAAGTGGTATGTATATACAATGGAATATTATTCTGCCAGAAAAAAGACTGAAATCTTGCCATTTGCAATAACATGGCTGGAACTAGACAGTATAATGCTAAAAGTGAAATAAGTCAGTCAGAGAAAGACAAATACCTTTACTCATATATGGAATAAAAGTAACAAAACAAACAAGCAAAGGGGAAAATAATAACACATAGAAAGAGAAACAAACCTAGAAACAGACATTTCATTACGGAGAACAAACTGATGGTTACTTGAGGGGATCTGAAAGGAGTGATGGATTAAATAAGTGATGGGGGTTAATTAGAGCACTTGTCATGATGAGCACCGAGTGCTAGATGTTATATTGTACACATGAAGCTAATACAACCATATATGTTAACTAACTGGATTTCAAATGAAAACTTTTTTAAAATCCCAGTTTTTAGCTCACATTCTGGCTTACAAAAGGGACTTAGTCAGGAATTTGGAGATTAGTTAATGAACAAATAAGGGGTGAACAGGCAGTTGTTAGATAAAATTACTATCCTTTCTGGCATGACTTATACCTTTTATCTAGAATTAATTTTAGCACTTTAGACTCTTCCTATTTTATTTTGAGTCATTAAACAAAAATTTCCTCAAAAGACCTTAGACTCCATCCAATTTGAGCAACAGTGTGAGAGAGGAAATGGTGTCCAGGAAGAAAAAAAAAAAAAAAAAAGATAAAACTACTTTTGTTTACTAGTGAATGCATAGTTATTCCACAGAAGAAGCTCTAAATGGTCATGGCTCCAGCTTTATATGTGTTCAGTCATATGTTCAGAAGTAGGTAACACTATCAAAAAATATAAAGCATCTGAGATTATTTTCCCTTATTTGAAAGCTGGTGTATGAGTCTGCCGTGGTTTCTTGGGTGTTGATAGAAGACGCAGACTCATGGTTCAGAAATAATATAGTTTATTATTCACAGCATTAGAGGTAGCCAGAATATTAACAGTATTTGTGTGTGTGTGTGTTTCTGTGTTTGTGTGTGTGTGTGTGTGTGTGTGTGTGTAGGGGTGGGAGTTATATATCAGTTCTGAGCCTCAGTTCCCACAAGAAGAATCAAAACAGAGGCAGATAATATTTGCAAACACAACAGGTTAAGTTAAAAAAAAAAGATACTATTTCTGTCCTCCAAGTCTATTCAATACAACCATCTTCAAAGGATGGTCTAGAACAAATAATAAATGCAGAAATGTAAGCAACCAATTGAAAAGTGTCTCCCAAGAAACACACTTTGAGAGTCTTCCTTTGACAAAAATACTATAGGATATTACATGAATCAGGTGCATTGAATACTGGAAGGTTAAAATTACAAGGGACCAAATATTTTTAAGCAGTCTGGCATCCAGTAGAGTTCAAATAGGTTTTATAAGATTGAGGAAAGAAGCCATCAAAACCTGGGCCCAGGGGCGCCTGGGTAGCTCAGTGGGTTAAGCCTCTGCCTTTGGCTCAGGCCATGATCTCAGGGTCCTGGGATCGAGCTCTGCATCAGGCTCTCTGTTCAGCAGGGAGCCTGCTTCCCCCCCTCTCTCTGCCTCTCTGCCTACTTGTGGTCTCTGTCTGTCAAATAAATAAATAAAATCTTAAAACAAAACAAAACAAAACAAAAAACCTGGGCCCAATTTTCCCAAAAGTATGATTCTGATTCTAGTCTCTATGATGTTATCCCTTGAAGACAATGTCTCTAATTGAGTTGAATTAGTTTACTAAAGAGCATACCCCCATTTGTTGTAGAAGATGAACAATATGCAAGAGGCAAAATGCCACATGGAAGCCACCTGGTCTTCAGTGGAATATAGAATCAGTTCCTTTGGGATGAATTTGTTCCACATTTGACTTCCCACTTAAGGGAAAATAAGAGTGCCTTCCAATAGATTTTAAATAGGAAATGACAACGGAAGCTTATACAAGATTATAAAATGGGAAATTTCATTTAGATAAGCAATAATTTCAAAGTCATCTTCTTAATATTACAGACTCTTCACATAATCATAATTTTATTTTGGTATTATATGGTAATTTCAAATATAGTAAATATAAAGAATTTACCTCTGTAATTATAGCGAGTCTGGTCGTAGTTTAATGGCAACAAAACTTCAAGTTAGAAGTATGGTCTACCAATTATGAATACATTTGGAAATGGTGTGTCATCTTCACTCCACTTGTCTCACTAAAACAGTGAGCCAAAAAAAGTAGGTCCAAGCTGTTTATTATGGTCAAAATGGGTTGCTTTTGCACTTGATAAAGAAGCAGTCATATTTTGGAAGAAGAAACTGAGGCTATTAATATTTTCAACTTATTTTCAGAAAAGGAAAGAAAGGATAATCTTACACAAGGTGGCAGGAGAATGATCTTTTCCCAGATAAAGGGTTTTTCAACTTAGCCATGTTAGGAGGAAGAAGAGATGAGACATTGTGGACTTGACTAACGTTTGTACACTGTTCAAAAAGTTTTCAAAATAATGTGTATTATTTTTCTTCTTTTAGTTGAGACAAAAACAAACAAACAAACAAAAAGCCAATAATGAGCTTACTCTTAAAAGGAGGTAAACAAGAAACTAGCACAGATTGAGTGTTAGGTATTGTTCCCCTCCTTTTTTTTTTAAATTATGTTAGTTACCATACAATACATCATTAGTTTTTGAAGTAGTGTTCCATGATTCATTGTTTGTGTAAAACACCCAGTGCCCCATGCAATATGTGCCCTCCTTAATACCCATCACCAGGCTCACCCATCCCCACATCCTTCTCATCTTTAAAACCCTCAGTTTGTTTCTTGGAGTCCATAGTTTTTCATGTTTCATTTCCCCCTCCAATGCCCCCACTTCATTTTTCCTTTCCTTCTCCTAATGTCCTCCATGCTATTCCTTAGGTTCCACAAATAAGTGAAACCATATGATGATTGACTTTCTCTGCTTGACTTATTTCACTTAACATAATCTCCTCCAGTCCCATCCATGTTGATGCAAAAGTTGGGTATTCATCCTTTCTGATGGCTGAGTGATATTCCATTGTATCCATAGATCACATCTTCTTTATCCGTTTGTTTGTTGAAGGGGATCTTGGCTCTTTCAACAGAATGGCTATTGTGGACATTGCTGCTATGAACACTGGGGTGCATATGGCCCTTCTTTCCAATAAAATAGAGCTAGCCTATGACCCAGCGATTGCACTACTGAGTATTGACCTCAAAGATACAGATGTAGTGAAAAGAATTAGGTATTGTTAAAGCACAAATGCAGGGGATAGAAGTTATGGTACAGAAGAGGGAAGGGCAACCATATGGCAGAGTAGAATAAAGTAGCTCAGGAAGAAATTAGTCATATCCAGATATTGTAAGGCATGTGGGGTTTGCAGGGAGAGCATGAGAAATCATGAGAGAAGAGAGAGAAAATGGACCAGGCAGGAGGGTTTATAACATTTTAACATCTAAGGTAAGCATATGCAAAGCAGAATAGGGAAAGAAATAAAAGTTTTTATAAGACTCAATACATAAGGAATAACGTGGAGGACACTGGGAGATGGAGAGAAGTGTGCTGGGGGAAATCGGAGGGAGAGACAAACCATGAGAGACTGTGGACTCTGAGAAACAAACTGAGGGTTTTGAAGAGGAGAGTGGCAGGTGGTTGGGTGAGCCCAGTGGTGGGTATTAAGGAGGGAATTTATTACATGAAGCACTGGGTGTGGTGCATAAACAATGAATTTTGGATCACTGAAAATAAATTAAAAGAAAAAAAAAGACTGACTACAGACATGGACCTCAGTGTAACACAGATATGGAACTCACTGGAATACCAGCCACTTCCCAGCGACACACACAGACTATGATAATAATAAATAATAATTCAATTAAGAAAATTGCCTGCCAAATAATTTTTCCTCTTTTTTATTTTTATGATTATTATTTTTATTTTATTTTTAAAGTTTTTATTTAAATTCCAGTTTGTTAAAATAAGGTTAATATTAGTTTCAGATGTACAATATAGTGATCAACACTGACATACAATAGCTTAAATAAAAAAATGAAAAAAAATTTTTTTAAAGATTTTATTTTTAAAAACCTCTACACCCAAGGTGGATTTCAAACGTACAACCCCAAGATCAAGAGTTACATATTTTACTAACTGATCCAGCCAGGCACCCGAACAAATAAGAATTTTATAAAATTGTTGAGTTTGTGGGAGTCTCATTTGCTCAGTCAGTTAAGTGTCTGCCTTTGGCTCAGATCATGATCTCAAGAGTCCTGGGATCGAGCCCCATATTGCTCATGTGCTCTCTCTCTCTCCCTCTCTCTCTCTCTCTCTCTGGCTTTTGCTCTTAAATAAATAAATAAAATATTTTTTAAAAAAATTGTTGAGTTTGTTTAACTAGTTTTAAACTAGTAGACAGAGATGAAGATAAAGTATGATGTCATGGCAGGGAAAAATACAACTTACACGTTTTAAAAATAAAATGTGCAATGCAAGTTACATCACTTCTTTTATCACCACACAGGGACTTTCCCTACTGAGTTGTTGTAATGTAAGGACCTATTTTATATTTTTATATTTTAGCAAGAGGCTTCCATTGAGGTTAACCCTGAAACTGTGCTTGCTCCCCTTCCCCCAGGGAATTCACTTAAAAACAAGACCTGGAAATCAGCTCCAGGTAACAAAGCCCATATACAAGGGTGGGTCAGGCCAGGTGGAGACATCAATCAGCGGGAGGGGGGGCGGTGTTTGTATATTGTCTCCCTAGATACTAAGGAGTATGCCCCACTCCTCTGCCCTTTGGGAACCGGTTTGGCACCAATCCTAATCAAGGTGTAATAGGCTGGGTCAAATGTCTAGGGTAAATTGAACCTCAATTGGTCACCTAGCCTCACTGTGGAGTTTTCTGTGTGTGTTAAAATCTCATTGGTCACCTGTGCGTGGCCAGGCCTGACTTCATGGCCTTTGCCCTTAAAAGCTAGACTGTGAAACAGTGAAGGGTTGCCTTCTCTCATAAGAGGTGTGGCTCTGAACGTACGGTTAGATTCTTGATGCTTGGCATGAAATAAGGCTTTGCTTGACCTTCGCTTTACATCAGTCTCGCTCCTTTAATCATAGACCCATTATTGGGGCATAACAGTATTAATCTTATAGTTATAAGTCCACAATGCATCCATCATCCATTCTACCCCTTAACATTCCCCTTTGGACAGACCCATGATCTAGAACAAGCCTTATTTTATAGTGCCTTGTAGGAGATTTTTGCTGCTGCCTAAATTGCCTACTTTCCTCTCACCATTACCACAGAAATAGGGTCCACTGAAACAAAGGGGTAGTGTAAGAAATTAACAACTTCCATAAATCTCTTTAAATCATAAAGTATAAGATAGTGATACCTTTTTTTCTGCCACATAACCAATTTTTGCAAGAATAAGGTCATATAAGAGAATTTACAACACATGCTAGCATTATCCTACTGGACCCAGATCATTTGTATGTTTCGCTGTCTCTGAGAAATGTAGTTATTTACATGACTGAAACCTACAAATTATTTGATATGACTACTAATATCACCTACATTATTTTAAAGCCTGTTTAAGGCTTCTGAAATACATAGATTTTATAAACACTTATTAAGCATCTTGTATATATCAAACACTTTAAAAATCTCTGCTTTAAAAACAGAACAAAAGAACTCTACCTCATTGGAACTTTGAGTCTGAAAAAGACACAGGCAATATACAAGGCAACAGATAGAATAATTACATATTTGATTATATACTCCGAGGATGTCACATTAAATTGATATGAAAATGATGAGAAGGATCTGGATTTCTTGTCAAAATTTTTTGCCTTAAAAAGAAATTGATATTTAGGGAAGTTGTTACTGAAAGAGGTCCCGTGTCAACCAAAAATGTTAAACCATGATCTGACTAAATTTTCCAGTTGTGATCATTGCTTTGTTTAGCTGTCTTATATTAAGACTGAATTTAGTAATTCAGTCTCAGATTTCAGTCAGTCTTTTTTTTAATGATTTTATTTATTTATTAGAAAGAGAGAGGGAGGGGCAGAGGGAGAGGAAGATCCAGACTCCTTGCTGAGCAGGCAGCTGATGCAGGACTGGATCCTAGTACCCTGGCATCATGGCCTAAGCTGAAGGAAGACACTTAACCAACTGAGCCACCCAGGCACTCTAGACTGTAAACTTCTTAAAGGTAAAAAAGTTTATTCTTCTAGAAGTTCCACAGACATTTCTAACATCCATAAGAAAGCATGTACTGATGTAAAATGCCAGCAAATCAAATTATTTAGAAAAGAAAGAAAGAAAGAAAAGATATATCTGGATAAAGAGAAAAACAGAAAATCTAATAATACATTGAATTATTAGAGCAAAGAGTGGAGGAAGAGAAAATAAATATGAAATAGAGATTTCCACTAAAAGAAAAAAATTGAATAAGGCAGGAGATTTAGAAAATTATTATGACAGACTTGAGAAAAAATAAAATAGGAGTTTTTAGAAAATAGCAATGAATGAAAAGGTAAATTGTTCCTACCTCTATAATATTAGCCGTTTGTTGTTCTTGTTGTTGCTAATTTACCCATTTAAGCTAATAAACAAAGAAAGGTTTCATTTAGGGATAAGGTTTCTATATATATATTTTTTTTTTCCATTTAGGATAAGGTATATATATATATATATATATATATATATATATATATATATTCATTGTTAGAAAATGTGTCACAGAAAGTGTTTAAACTTTAAGATACAGAAGCAACATGTAAAAAACTACATTGTTTGAACGTCTAATTTGTAAATGCTGTTAGAGGAAACTTGGTGGAAATGTCCTTATGTGGTTGTGTTTCTGGAACTAAGTATATTTATTAATAAGGAATAGTTTAAAATTATGAAATGACCAGGAGTGGACAATTTTCCTAATCCTATCAGCTCTTTGCAGCTCTTTTATTAGCCCCCTTCAGGAATACCAGCTTTATTTATCTAATTAAATTTTATATTAATATGCTTTTGACTTTTGGCCTTTCTCTTCCTTCTGTTCTTTTTTTTTCCCCTAAATTACATGTTTCTGTTTAACAGCTACTATCAATTCTTTGATATGAATTCTCAGCATCAATTTACTAACTCCAGAGATGTAGCAGCATCAATATTTAGAAGTGAAGAATACAAAGCCTTGGGCATCTGGATGGCTCAGTCAGTTAAGCATCTGCCTTCGACTCAGGTGGTGATCCCAGGGTCGTGGGATGGAACCCCAGTTTGAACTTTCTGCTCAGCTGGGAGCCTACTTCTCCCTCTCCCTCTGCCTGCAGCTCCCTTTGCTTGCATTCTCCCTCTCTTTGTCAACTAAATAAAATAAAGTAAAATAAAATAATGTAAATAATACATTTATTTATTTATTAAAATGCAATTATTACACAATACATAATGTATTGCATAATTATAATAATGATTAAATAATTTATTAAATATTTATATTAAATATATCGATTTAATTAAATAACTATTTTTTAGAATTTAAAATATTTCAAATTTAGATTTTTAAATATTAAATCATTAGTTTAATAAATAAATATCTAAAAATAATAAAATAAAATAATTTATTTATTAAAATGAATAAAATAATGTTGTAATTATCAGAGCATGTATTTTTAAATAGTCTAAAAACAACCATCTAATAAAGTCTAAATACATTGAGATCAGATATTTATACAAGTTAACCCAGACACTCAACCCACAGACAGTTTCAAAACATTTGTTTTTTTTAAAGATTTTAATTTTTTATTTGACAGAGAGAGATTACAAGTAGGCAGAGAGGCAGGCAGAGAGAGAGAGGAGGAAGCAGGCTCCCTGTGGAGCAGAGAGCCTGATGCGGGACTCAATCCCAGGACCCTGAGATCATGACCTGAGCCGAAGGCAGTGGCTTAACCCACTGAGCCACCCAGGCGCCCCTCAAAACATTTGTTTTTATCTACTACTCAAAATACGATTGTAATGTATTTATTTATAACTTTGACGTAGCAAGGAAACTTGGAGGAAAAGGAGACATTTGCTTTTAATATTTGAAAATTATTTTGTTGATTTAAAAAAAATAAAAACCTTAACACATGAGCATTTCTTCTTAAATAACACTGTGAAGTTTCTGAGTCGTATTCTATTAAAAGTGCTGGTAAAATGGCCTCAGTTACTCATTTAAATTATCAGCTGAATGGGTAACAAATGAAGTAGAGAGCTTTTTAATTATTTATGAATGTATTGCTTGTGGATGGAGTGCCACATAGAGTCACCTCTCTTTTTGGCTTTGTTTTGTGAGCAGCAGTGGAATCTATGAATGAGATTAAACATAAGGACATTCACAGAAATTCTTAATGAACTTCTGGGGAAGGGCAATAAGTGCAACGAAAAACTGCAGCAAGACTAATTACAAATTTCAAGTGGTCATTGCTTAATTATAGAAGCTTTTAAGTTCAAGTAATATATCTTTTTTATGAGCCTATCATATTGTATTAATTACCACAAACTGCACTCTTGAACACTTATCTTTTCACATATTTCTTATTCTTAGTACTTAAAATTACCCTTATGATTGATAAGTAAATGGATTTTACTGACAATGCATTTATTTACATAAATAAATAATGCTGTTTATATATATAAAAACAATTGAATATGTGTATGTGTTCAATGAAATTTTTTTTTCAAATTAACATCTTAATTCTACCACATTGGTTACAAATAGATATAGACTTTATAGATTCATCAAATATTTTATTCTCAAATTTATATCTCCTTTGTGAAGTAAATGAAACTGTATATATTAAATATAATCCTATCACATGTAACAGTTACTAGTGCATCCCAGGACATACATAGGTCAGGTCCTACTCAAGGCATCACAGATAACTGGATTTAACTTTCTATCCTGGGAGTCTTCTGTATATTTCTGTGGCTTTTATACTACAATCAGGAGGAAGAATTCTTTTGCTAAAAGCTTCCAAATCACTATGTGAGTAGATTATTTGTAGACTAGTGATATAATATTATAGTTTCATATGTAAAGCATGATAAAATAAAATGCTATTGCCATATTTAATTTATTCAGAAAAGCATTCATTTAGTTATCAAGCATTCATTTGCTTTTTTTAAAGATTTTATTTATTTATTTGACAGACAGCACAAGTAGACAGAGAGGCAGGCAGAGAGAAAGGAAGGGAAGCAGGGTCCCTGCTGAGCAGAGAGCCTGATGTGGGGCTCTATCCCAGGACTCTGGGATCATGACCTGAGCAGAAGACAGAGGCTTTAACGCACTGAGCCACCCAAGAGCCCCAAGCATTCATTTTCTTTATACAGAAGAGATAGAACAATATTATATATTAGAAAATACAGTAAATAATCTAGAAACCTTGATCATTGTGTATTGGCAATTTTAGAACATAAAATTAGCTAAAGCTCAAGTGCAAGTTATATTTGTATCCTAGGAGAAAAAGTTAATTAAAAGTTTGTTTATTACCATAGTTTAACACTTCAACAAAATGATAACGAGTCAAAAATTAATGAATATATGAAGTATACAATAAAAACAATAATCTTGAGTGTATGTGACTCACTGTAGGTATTGATAGGCTAGAAATCAAAGGGAAAGTATCTATAGGGTTTGTTCAGTTCCATGCTCATCAGATTAATAGGCTTTCTCATATTGCTCCCTTCATCACATTAATTTGTCTAATGAAGTTTTCAAGAGTTAAAGACAGTGATAGGTTCATGGCTGGAGAGAAGGTACAGAATCTAAGATAGTTCAGCAGTGCTTATTATTTAAGAGAAAGACAGCATGGGAGGTGAGGGGTGGAAGGAAAGGGATAAGAAGAGAGAATCTTAAGCAACCTCCTTGCCCAGCACAGAGCCTATAGGGGCTTCATCTCATCGCCCTGAGATAACAACCTGAGCTGAAATCAAGAGTCAGATGCTTATCTAATTGAGTCACCCAAGTGCACCATTTTTTTCCCTGTATCTTTATTTTCATCTCTTTCTGTAACTGAGTTTCCCTTCAAAATCAGGACTTGCATACACAACCTAAATAATTATTTTGGGATTTGATCACGTGGAAGAGGAGAGAATGAGAAGAGCTAAGTGGTCCAGGAGAAACATATATGAGTTCAGACTGAGTGGATTATGATTGTGGACAACTGAGCATCAGTCCTAATGCACAGAATACATCTCAGAATTATTTTCCTGAAACAAGAAAGAATCTGTTTAACCCACTGGCTTCTGCATCCTATCCACAGTGGTTAAAATTCATCCCAGAAGTAATTAATGTCCCTGACTTTTCTATTACTGGGCATGAGAGAGGAGCTGAGTGGACTTGGTCAGTGTCCCACCTAATGAAAGGCAGAGCAGATTCAGGCAAAAAAAAAAAAAATTTTTACTTCTTTCCAAATTAGATTTAATGGGATTCTCTTTTTCATTCATGAATTCATTTTACATTTTATATTTTATCGATTTTTCTAAGCTTTGGCCAATATTCACTGCATTTTTGAATAGCTTTTATCTATTATTGTAAATCATGTTTCTGCTACATTTCTTTAGTCATGGTTATCCATTTCTTCTTCCAAGTTTTTCAGATATGTGATATCAATTTCCAAATAAATTATTTAAAATGTTTATTTTTTATACTAAACTTCTATGAAAAACATTGATATATGTATTATGGCATATTGTTCCCCTTTCAACTTATTTTTTAAAATGTGAATGTGCCTTGGCAAATATATATTGTTTCTTTTTATGTTTATGTAGATTCTTCATAATTTTCCCAAGTTTATTGGCTTATGGTTTATATTTTTTTAATAATTTTCCTACTGCCAATTAATAGATTTTTTTCCATTACCTTGTCTAAGTTGCTATTGCCATTATAAGTAAAAAGCATCTGGAAATCTATATCCCTGTCCAGTTTCCTCAAATCACTCATTATTTTCAGGATCTAGTTGGATTTTCTTACAGGTTCCAGGTGGACAAGCTTTTGAACTGGTGCTAATTATTATTTGTTTGTTTCTGGCTTCCTGCATTTACCAGCTTAGGAATCATTTTTAACAACTATGATGAAATGAGGCATCATATTCTTATTCTCAACTTCATTAATAATGATCTTAGTGTAACATGTCCTACAAGATAATAATAGATACATGTAAAATAATTTCATTGACCAAAAAAGTGGTGGAAAATGTAAATAAAACACAGTGGCAACCAACTAGTCATTTCAAGTTGAGCTATTTTTTCCCCCTTTATCTCCCTGTCTCTTTAATTTCCTGTAGCACATTCTTACAAAGTATTTTAAGGTGTTTTATATGCACATATATAGAGATCATCATGGAGTCTAAATCTAATAATTCCTTGTCAGTTTTAAATATTTTAAGTATTGTTCATTCCTATGTCAGTTGTCTATTAACTTTTTCTCCACACTGCACTTAATTGCAAGAAAATATTTAATTTTAATATAAATTAATTAATCACTTTAATAAATATTTTTACCTTATGGATTAATCTTTGATGCTTATTTCTTAATTTTTTTTAACTTTTAAAATTTTATTTATTGAGAGAGAGAGTGAGAGAGAGAGAGAGAACAAGCACAAGCAGGGGAAGCTGCAGAGGGAGAGGGAAAAGAAGAAGCAGGTTTCCCACCAAGCAGGGAGTCAAGCTCAGTCTCAGGGCCTTGGGATCATGATTTGAGGTGAAGGCAGAGGCTTAGCTGACTGAGCCACTGAGTCTAATTGTTATCTTTGATATTTAAGGAAATACTTTATCATCTCTAATTGATCCCCTATGTCACAAATACAGTTTTCTCTATGGTGCTATTGATTTTATTGTCTTCAAATAGACTCTTTTTCTAGAAGCATTTTTAATTAGTCTCTTAGGTCTATAATTTAGTTTTTATACATTTCATTTAGTATTTTATTTTATCTTCATCATCTCTGAGTATTCCTGACAAGTACTCATTGGTCAAATCTTTCTTATTAATCTATTCCAAAAATGTGTTTCTATAATATTTTGTTATTACTGCTGTCGTTCTTAGGTTTTGCCTTTATATTCTTTTTCTTTTGTTTTGTTGTTTTATGCTTTGGTGTTTTTGTTGTATTGTTTTGTTTTTCTTTTGAATTAATACAATTAAACCTTTAGATTTCTTTCATACCTTTAATTATTGTCACTTATTTTCACAAATGATATTACCGTAGTACAGTAATTCTAAATATTTCTGAATTAGGTATAAAGTTAACTTCCAGTTACATGGACTTAATATTTTGGTCATTCTATTCTAGTTTTATTGCCTTATCATTGGAAAATATAGCCTGATACTTAACTCTAGGGAATGATGTGGGAGAGCTAGGTTCTTGTCTCTTGGAGTCGAAGAAGGAATCTCGTGGGCAATGGAGAGGGAGGAAGTGACAGAAGTTTATCAAGTGAATATATAGAAAAAGCTCTCACAACTAAGAGGGGTCCCCACACAGTTAACAATGAGTGCCTTCAGGGTTTATTTTTTATAAAAAGGTAACCAGGCAACTTTAATCCTTTTAACATCTCTATCAATAACTCTTGCAATGGCTTACCTCCTTTTGAGGGTCTGATTATTCTTTTTTGGTTACAGGTGTTTATCATAGAGACACCCACCCCACATGACCCACTCCATACACCTAGGGAAGGGTGGTCCTCCATCCCACATGCCTAGATCAGGGTGCTCTTCCCTGGGGTAGGGTGGTCCAGTTTATCTCTTTACTCTGGTTTTCCCACACCACATTTTGGGGATTTCTGAGAGCCTTTTCACAAAGTTCCCTATGGATCTCTTCCTCCCTAGCCCCACCTGTCCGTTACTCATTTTGAGAGTTGATATTACCAAAGTACTGTAATTCTAAAAATTTCTGAATTAGCTGTATTATTTCTTTTTAGGTATGAAGTTAACTTCCAATTATATGAATTTAATATTTTGGTCATTGTTTTCTAATTTTATTGCCTTATTCTTGGAAAATATAGCCTGATATTTAACTCTAGGAATTTATTGGCATATACTTCTGGCCTAAATAATGGCCTGTTTGTGTAAATGTTCAACTTATGCTTATATACTTACTGAAGACTATTGTTTTGGGGTCAGGATGGCTACATTTATTAATAGATCAGGACTATTAGATTCTCTAAATTTTGATGTCTCTTAATTTAATCTAATTAAATTATCAGTTAATGAAAGAAGTTAAATTTTTTATGTACTACTGCATCTAAACTTATCAAAGTCTTTTGCTATTATTAGACAAGTATGTCATCCTGTTTTTATACCAAGTCTTACATTAAAAAAAAATCATACTATATGAAATATTACTTATTATTATTATTATCATTATTATTATTATTTTTAAAGATTGTATTCATTGGGGTACCTGAGTGGCTCAGTCAGTTAAGTGTCTACCTATAGCTCAGGTCATAATACCCGGGTCCTGGGATAGAGCCCCGCAGGGGGTTCCCTGCTCAGTGGGGTGCTTCTCCCTCTCCCTCTGTTATTCCCCCTCCTGTGTGCATGTTTTTCTTTTCTCACTCTCTCTCAAATAAATAAGTAAAATTTAAAGATTATCTCTCTCAAATAAATAAGTCAAATTATTTTTCTCAATGGGAGGGAGAAGCAGACTCTCCACTGAGCAGGGAGCCTGATGCAGGGCTCAATACCAGGACCCTGGGATCATCACCTGAGCTGAAGGCAGACAACTTGAACCAACTAAGTCACCCAGGAACTCCAGTTGTTTATTCATTTATTTATTTTTATTATGCATATGTTTTATCTCTCTTTTCTTCAAGTCTTTTTTTCGATCTTTTTACTTTTTTCATAAAACTGAATTATTTCAAGATGACTTGGTCATCCTCTTTTACCCCACCCCATAGGTCATAGAGTACATTTTAACTGTTAAAATAATATTAGTATTTAAGTGCTGCCTACACAAATTAAGGCAAATTATCTGTGGTCTGTATTCCTGAAAATATTTTTTTTTATTATGCCTTCCTATTCCAATGACATTTTATAATGATCTAAATGTTTACATTTGTGATTATTTTTTTCAAAATAATAAAGCTATTACTTCATTCTTTTTTATATCTGATGTTATTTAAAAAATTTCTGTCAGTCGGATTCTTGTTTCTTTATTAATGAATTATTTTTTTTCTCTCTAACACTTATGATTTTTTTTTGTCTTTGGTATGTATGCCCTAGTATGGGATTCATAGAGTCAACTATAGTTATGAATATTTTCTTTCTTTTTTTGTATGTAAGTTTTAATCCAGTGTCTTGACTATTTTATGCTTGAGAAATAGATGTACATTAATATTCAAATATTTCTTTCCTTTTTCTTCTTTCATTTAAAAAAAAAGTCATTTATTTTATTTTATTTAATGGGATTGGGAGGGAGACAAACCATAAGTGACTCTTAATCTCACAAAACAAACTGAGAGTTGCTGGGGGGAGGGGGTTTGGGAGAAGGGGGTGGGATTATGGACATTGGGGAGGGTATGTGCTTTGGTGAGTGCTGTGAAGTGTGTAAACCTGGTGATTCACAGACCTGTACCCCTGGGGATAAAAATATATGTTTATAAAAAATAAAAAGTTAAAAAATATTTATTCATTTATTTGGAGTAGAGAGAGAGGGTCATGAAGAGTGGCTGATTATATACTTTCAATTTGGGAGGAGGTTAGGGATAGCACAAGCCTCCAAGGTATTTTATAAACAAGGTTTCCAGGACCTTGAAGGGGCTAGCTATTGTTAGGGAATGGTCATTTATTACTATTTAGTAAAAACTTAGGGAAGAGACTCTTCTGATGTGTATCAGTGGGTATATGCTTGGGAGATGATTGTCAATGTAGATCTTGAGGGCAGGGGTGGGGAGTAGAGATAAAGAAGTTTCCAAAGTAATTTTTACATGTGAAAGTAGATTTTCAGTATCCTGGGGGGGTGGACTAAGAATGCTTTTTGCCCTGAGTAGATGTGTCCACATGGAAGCAGCTGAGTCCCCAGAGGAACTTCAAGGACTTGTCAACAGGCTATGAGTAGTAAGGAAATCTAATTTTTTCTCTAGCTTTTGTTCCACACACATCACCTACATCTTACACCTCTTTTATATTGATAATTTTAATGCTTTGCTGGTATCCAGATGACTATATCCTTAAGTGACTTCTTATCTCTATTAAATCCATTATGTATTCTATCCATTGTATTCTTAATTCAACTAGATTACATATATTTAATCTATTAGTACCACTAGGTTCTTATTCTTGTTTTTATTTCAAAATCTTTCCTTATTTCCTTACATTATTTATTGGGTATATTTTAAATCCCTGATATACTCATTTATTTATATATAAGCTGTCAACCTTATTCTTATTTTGAGGTAGCTATATCTTTTTGGGTTTTAGGACACCATACCAACAATGCCAAATACTTTTCAGACAACAGCAGGATCTCCAAGAATTCAACTAAATTCTGACACTATCTACCTGAACATAGCATAAGATTTCATCAGTTAAGGGATCAGTCCTCCAAGACTATCTCCAATCCCATCTCAGATGCCAGTCTCACTGTAGGCCCCAGGTTATTACCTGTGCTTGTGACTGAGCAACTACAGGTTGGTGGTCCCAGTGGCCTACTTCTTACGTTCTTTTAATTTGCTACAGGGACTCACAAAACTCAGAAAAGTACTTACTTTATGTTTGCCAGCTTATTAAAAGATATAATAGAAGATTTAAATCAATAGATAGATAAAGAAGTGCACAGGGCAAGGTATGGAGAATGGGCACAGAGCTTCTATTACCTTCTGTAAGACTGCCACTCTTCCTGCCTTTTCATACATTTAATAAACTAAAAGCTTTCTGAACCCAGTCCTTTCAGGTTTTCTGTGGAGGCTTCATGACATAGTCATGACTGACTAAATCATTGTCATTTGCTGATCTAATCTCCAGCTCCTCTTCCCTCCCCAGATAATCCTGAATTGGGAGGAAGGGGAGGCATGTTGGGCAAAAAGTTATGAAGGCTTTCACCAAGTGGTTGGTCCTTCAGGCAAAGAGCCCTTGCCTTGAGTGAGGTCTGAAGGTCACTTCATTAACATAACAAAACACACCTCTCTCACCCTTATCACAGGAAATTCCAAGAGTTTTAGGAGCTGTGAGTCAGTAGCCATGGTTGAAAACCAAATATTCAGATGACCAAAATATATTTCTTGTAAACCACTATATTACACTACATGCTTAAGTATTTAATTATGTGATCTTTTAAACTAATATTTTTCTAAGAGTCTAAACTGTTCTGTCAGTAATCTGGATTGGGGAGTGATGTATTGCCAAATTTCTGTCGTTTCAGTCCAGGAAGTCAAAGAGAAACAACAGGAGAGCCCCTTAGGGCAGGAAGTTCAAAGTAACAATGTTGACTACTACTCCCTTTGCTTGATTTTTTTTTTTTAAACAAGCAAATCATCTCTTCAGAGTTGCAGTTTAAAGCCAAGAACATGCGGAATTGGGAGAAAAAATAGTTAAATTTGGAGACTTGCAGAGGTAGAATCAGAGTAGTGAAAGCCATTACAGTAACGGAACTAACTGAGGTCAGTCTTTGGTGAATCACAGAAACAGGTGGAGTTGTCAAACAAAGGAATCTTTGTTTACAACATACAAGGAGATCACAGGGAATAAGTTCCAAAGCCTTGACTGTTTGAACAGGAGAGAGATTTTTATTTAGTATTTAAGATGAATACTCAGAAGGGAGAGTTTTATTATCCCGTGTATGGTTGGTCATAAGGTTGTGGATGCATGCACATCCACATATGTATTTGTGCAATATGTATTGCATGTTCACCTGAATGAAGCTTGCATTCCACCGAGGGCAGAAACTTCAACGTCAGAATAAAGCAGAGGTAACTGTTGGACAAGAGAAAGGGACTCTGCAGGCTTCAAGAGCAGATATAAACTAGATGGGGTCTTGGGCTCATTTTCTGGGACAAGGAATGCAAGACCTTGATTACTTTTGAAATAGAACTAGGAGTTTTACCACTGATTTATTATCTCAATAGCTTAGGCTATTTCCTGGTCTGGTGGTGACTGTTAGTTTTCCCATTGCCTTGTTCCCTCAAAATCCTTAACTAGTGAGGTTTTTGCATTTCTTTGTAAGAGCCTCCCAGGAAATTTTGGAAGAAGTGTGCTTGGGCAAGTACACAGGTGGGGTATAGATCATTGAAAATAGCTGGGGACAAAAAATGACTTTTCTCATGTCAGGAAAACTATATCTCATCTTTAATTTTCTGGGAACCTCTAACTCTTTCTGCTGATCTTACCAAAAGGCATCTGAGATATTACTGATTGTTCTCTTGAACCTAAGGAAAAGGAAATGTAGAAAGCAAAAGACAAAACTTTGAAATCTATCCTGCAACTCATAATTCACTGCAGCCACCTCTCTGTCTTTCCTTTTCTCTTTTTCTCTCTTTCTATTTCTCTCTCACTTTCTCTCTCACATACGCACAACACACGCAAATCAACTTAAAACAATTTTTAATTTTCCCTATTCCATTTTAATATACTTGAGGCATGATCATTTTCTTAGTAAATACAAGAAAAAAAAATCTAGGATTCCATCATTCTGTGTGATTAAAGTATTGAGGAATTTACTTCCAATAGCACTTATAAAAACATATTTTATTTAAGTAATATTATATAATCAGGTGCCTGCATTTTTCTTATTCTCCACCTAGTGTTATTTGGCAATTAATATTTTGTCAATCAATATTCCACTATATCTGAATGTGTGGGCAGTGAGAGATGAGTTAGAGGCAAGGATGGTGAACACTCCCAACAACTGCAGACTACATATATCTTAAGCCATGATTTTCTTTGCAAAGGTCAACATTGATAATGTTCTAGTCATACCTCCGTGTACCAGGAAAGAAGTATCATATTTCTTGAAAGACACAGCTATCAAAGCTCCATTGAGAAACCGTAAAGATGGAGAAGGGATTTGCAAATTATATATCTGATAATGGACATCTACTCTGATTATTAAAAAATGAATAAAAATAAAAAACCTTACTAATAACCAAACAGAGTATCCAATTTTACATGTGAAGGAAATAATGGAAGAGATATGTCACCAAAAGGATATGGATGGTTTATAAGCACATGACAAATTTCTCAACATTTAGACATTAAAGAAATACAAATTAAAATCATAATGAGGCATGCTTACATATCTATTAGAATGGCTAAAATTATAAAGGCTAATTGTACTTCGTCTGAGCTAGATTGAGAAGCAACAAAAAATCAAAACTGTTGTTGGCATATATCATGATACAACCACTTTGGAAAATAGTCTGAAAATTTTTTTAAATGCAAAATATGTTGCAGTTACACAAATAGCCATTTTACTTCTAGGCATTTAACCAAGAGAAACAAACCCTATGTTCATACAAGGACTTGTATATGAATTTCATAGCAGCTTTCTTTTTAAGAATTGAAAACAATGGAAATGTTCATCAATGTCCATCAATAGAGCCAAGACAAATTATGATCTATTCATTAAAGAGATTACTATTCAACATCAAAATGAACTATTTACAGTTGGAGATTCTCAAAATAATGATGCTGAGAAAAGAAAAGCCAGGCAATGAATAGTATATACTGTGTGATTCCATGACTATAAAAAATCTAGAAAATACAAATTTATATATAGTCACAGTCATCAAATATATTGGTGTGATTTTAGTGCCTTCTTCTGTGCTCCCATAGCTTCCTACACTTGGATCTCCGAGCATTTGTTACACCATGTGAAAATATGAACTCTTTTTCTTTATTCTGTCTTACTAGAATAAGAATCCTTGAAATTTTATGGACATTTGAACTCTCAGCTATTAGCAGAAATTCTATCACACAGTAAGTTTCCAAATATAAACGCCAGAGTTTTACAATGACTTCTAAGCTTTTACATGATCTAGCGACTCATTTAACCTCTGTGACCTCTTTCCCTGCTACTCTTCAGTCACTCACAGTGGCCTCCTTGCTATTCCTCAGATATGCCAGGCATGATCCAACCTTATGGCCTTCAAGATAGCCAATTCCTTTGTCTGGAGTGACCTTATTGCTGATAGTTCTGGGCAAATTCATCACGTTTCCATACCTTTGTTCAGTTGTCAGCTTCATTGTAACTACCCTGATCTTCCTATTAAAAATTTTAGCTCCCCATCCCCTGCCTAGCAACCTTGATTTTTCTCACCCTGATCGAATTTTTCTTTTTCCCCATTGTACTCATCATTTTTGAATGCACTATGCAATTTTTATTAAGGTTTATAGCTTTTAATTGTCTCACCCATGAAAATAAAAGTTCTACAAAGCCAAGTATTTTATTTACCAGTGTAGTCTGAAGTAATATCTGCCATATAATAGGTTCAGTAGACAACTGGTAAATTTCAAAATAAATTAATGTTGAGAGTATACTGAATTTCATAAGTCATTTCAATATTTTTTCCAAAAAATAAACTATGTAAAACATACTTTAAATTTACTTTCAAAATATTTTATAGCATATAATGGCCAATATACATAAGCCTTAAAGAAACAATCATATAAATAACCATTTCATACCTACTTAAAAATTGCATAATTCCACACTCCTAGATCCTCTCTGAACTCTCTAAAATAACCCTTCAAAGGAAATACATTTTTAAAAATAACATTTTTTTGTCAAATAATTTAATAAAATAAAAGTTTCATTCATCTACGTAGATCATAATAAATGTTTTTAATAAGCATGAAATTATAACTCTGAAGTGTGCTAAAATGAAACCACCTGCGAAGGGTAAGAGAACAAAAATAAACATCATTTTTCCAAATAAGAGAAATTTATTACTTTTGAATCCAAGCATGTGGATTTGTTCAAACTGGCAATAAAGGAATATGGAAACACAAACCATAGAAAGTCATATTTTAGATTTCTAAAAGACTTCAAAGTGAAGAGTATACATTTTTTAAATGTTACATAATGCTACATAATGACAAGATGACAGGTTGTGACAAATAGCATTTTAAAAGCTCTACTCATAATGGAACGGAAGGTGTCATTTCCCTATAATTTTATATATATCATTAATTTACTATATCTGGCTACAACATATTACCAAACAGATGTTCATCAAAGACTAAATCATTTTTAATGGAACATAATAATTTGAACCTACATGTATTAATCATTTTTTTCGATCTAACATTTATAGTCTCACTAAACATTTTATCAGTTGTCGACAAAATTCAAAAAAATAGGATAAAAAGTCGTGTTTGGAAAAGTAGATTTTTTTTCAAATTTGCATTTAAATGAAAATATTTGATAATATTTTTAAAACTTTAAAAGTAATTTTATATATATCTGACCTATCAGATGATATAAAATTTTTGGAGAAAATATGACATATTTTTTGATCTTGGTTGAAGGTATTAATAAAGAGCAACTGTTTGTATTATTTGTATTGTGATATCTTAGTTAATAAAAATGAATAACTGGTATAAAATATGTTTTTTTTTAATTTTATTTATTTACTTGACAGAGATCACAGGAAGGCAGAGAGGCAGCCAGAGAGAGAGGAATGGAAGCAGGCTCCCTGCTGAGAAGAGAGCCCACTGTGGGACTCAATCCCAGGAACCTGGAATCATGACCTGAGCCGAAGGCAGAGATTTTAACCCACTGAGCCACCCAGGCGCCCTAAAATATGTTTTTTTTTATATATATAGAATTATAGTTCTTGCCAAAATATGGAACTAGCTGGAACTGAATGCCTCCTTCAAAGTCAGCTCTGGAGAAATTATGCAAGTGTAATATGGAACTATTTCAGATATTAACCAAAAACAAAGAAATGATGATAAATTCCTTAAAAGACTCAAAGTTGCTCTTGACTGGTATGTTTCAAGCTCTATTCCTGGTTTGAAGACAGGTTTCAACAGGCCTGTCACTGTAGAAATCAGCTGGATGTTTAGAGGCTATCAGAACTGTACAAAAACCTTGAAGGGGTAAAGACTTGAAAATTCTTTAGAGAGATTAGCTCCCTAAGGCATTATTCCTCCACACATTTTCCTCCAAACAATTAAGACTGATGGATGAGGGGCACCTAAGTGGCTCTCTCATCACGTGGGTGGTGGGTTAAGCCTCTGCCTTCATCTCAAGTCATGGTCTCTGGGTCCTGGGATCCAGCCCCACATCGGACTCTGCTCAAAAGGAAGCCTGCTTCCCTCCCTGCTTGCCTGCCTCTCTGCTTACTTGTGATCTCTCTTTCTCTTTCTCTCTCTCTGTGTCCAATAAATAAATAAAATCTTTAAAAAAAAGGTTGATGGATGATAAATTATGAAAACTGCTCCCTCCAAATGATGCTTCTTCATAAGGATTTAAGAATTTAAAATTGTAAGAATTTAAAATTGAAACTTGATCGTAGGATTTATCTTATAGAATAACATCAAGTGAAGGCAGTTATTATTAGTTCTGAAGTATTTGTGATTCTGAATTCTTGGCCTCATTAGTAAATTTATTTTTAAATTCTCCCATGGAGTGGTGATTGGCCTTCAGTCTTTCATTGATGTACATAATTGGGTCAAATGAGATGTGTGTGCCCAGAACTATATATAATCTTCTTTGTATTTCACTGGAGATGGCATTTCTGAGTTTTGTTCAATTGAATTTGGACAGATGTTTTAATAGTCACTTCTAGAGTTGGCCCTGGAGAATATCTTCCCTTTTTTCTCTTCCCGATTCTCTGAAAAACCCTGACTAATTCACATTATCACAGTGATATCACAATTCAAGTTTTTCCAAACACTATAGCTGCAAAATACAAGGAAGCTACTCAGAATGTAATACTATTGTGAATGATTGAGAAAGAAAACATTATTATAATTAAGCTACCAGGTTTCAATGTATTTTATTGTTGCTTAGAAAATCCTAGCATACCCAGACTTTACAGAGATTTGATGATCCGAAGAGGAGCTGAACTCATGGACTAAAATAACTATGCATATAAAAAGTACAATTACTTACCTAAAAAAAGATGATGCGGTTAACTTTATATGGCAATCCAAGTGTTATTAGAACAGGAATTTAAAAAATAGCTTAGGGGCGCCTAGGTGGCGCAGTGGATTAAGCCACTGCCTTCAGCTCAGGTCATGATCTCAGGGTCCTGGGATCAAGTCCTGCATCAGGCTCTCTGCTCAGCAGGGAGTCAGCTTACCTCTCTCTCTCTCTCTCTGCCTGCCCTCCATCTACTTGTGATCTCTCTCTGTCAAATAAATAAAGAAAATCTTAAAAAAAAAAAAAAAAGGAATGGCTGTACTTTTAAAAAATAGCTTAAAAGGGGCACCTGCGTGGCTCAGTGGGTTAAGCCGCTGCCTTCAGTTCAGGTCATGATCTCAGGGTCCTGGGATCAAGCCCCACATCGGGCTTTATGCTCAGCAGGTAGCCTGCTTCCCTTCCTCTCTCTCTGCCCGCCTCTCTGCCTACTTGTGATCTCTTACTGTCAAATAAATAAGTAAAATATTTTTAAAAATAGTTTAAAAGTATATGATAAAATAATGATATACATATACAAAGAAAAGATACTATACCGTGAATATAAATTAAGTAAAAATTGTTGAAATAAAGAATACAATAAATGGAGACTAAGATGAATATAGCTTTAAAATGAATAAATGAGTTGGGAAAAACAAACAAACAAACAAATTAATCACTTCTGCCCAAATGCAGCAGAAGAGAAAAAAAAATAAAGAAAATATTTAAATAAGTACTGAGATAAATTTTGGAGAATTAAAGAAAGATAAAAGATACCAGACTTAAAATGATGCCAAACATGAGAAATCAGAAACAAAACAAAACAAAAACCACACACACACACACACAAAACCACTCATATACATTATGGTGAGTTTTAAGAATATCAAAAACAGGGGTTCCTGGGTGGCTCAGTGGGTTAAGCCGCTGCCTTCGGCTCAGGTCATGATCTCAGGGTCCTGGGATCGAGTCCCGCGTCGGGCTCTCTGCTCAGCGGGGAGCCTGCTTCCCTCTCTCTCTCTCTCTGCCTGCCTCTCTGACTACTTGTGATTTCTCTCTGTCAAATAAATAAATAAAATCTTTAAAAAAAAAAGAATATCAAAAACAGAGAAGAGCATAAATGATGCCCAAGAGCAGAACAGATCACCTAAAATGTACAAGAATAATACTGACAGCAGAATTCTCAATAGTAATAGCATATAAAGGAGACAGCTGGGTGTTTGTATAGATGGAAAAGATATTTGAAACTAGATATTATACATCAAGCCAAATTATTGATTAAATTTGAGAGCACAGTAAAAATACAATGAAGCATGTTAGGTCTTAGAACATTTATCACACAGAGACACACAATTTTTTAAAGATTTTATTTATTTATTTGACAGAGAGAGATCACAGTAGACAGAGAGGCAGGCAGAGAGAGAGAGACGGAAGCAGGCTCCCTGCTAAGCAGAGAGCCCGATGCAGGACTCGATCCCAGGACCCTGAGATCATGACCTGAGCCGAAGGCAGCGGCTTAACCACTGAGCCACCCAGGCGCCCTGAGAGACACACATTTTAGAAAACTTCCTTGGAGGACAGCTCAATTAAGATAGAGAAAACAGAATTATGTACTCAAAGGCACATTTTGAAGGAAGGATTGAATATAGTCTGCACTGCAAATATTCTTTAATCGTATGTTCTGAATTTCCTAAATTTAAGAAGTATTTGTTCAAATATTTATCTTTAAATAAACCCTAGGAGACTTTTTCTTGGATTCTGGAAAATCAGTCCATTTGGATACAAATCTTTTTGTCATTGATGGAAATTTTGATAGCCCTTAACAGTGGAATGCCTAATGTATTGTTACAGCAATTGTAATTTGCCAATACATGGGTGATGTGTGTGCGTTGTGTGTGTTTATTATTATTTTTGATGGTTTTACTCTTCTATGAGATTTTTAAGTAGACATAATTTTAATAAATTATGATTTGTTGAAATTTATCTGTGGTTATATATAATAAAATGAAATTTGTGTAAACTAAAGAAGTGCGTCTCCATTTTTTTGTTTTAAGAGTAGACTGGTCTTTAAAAATTGTCCAAAAAGTACATTATATTCATTATTAAATTTGATAATATACAATAAAGTATTTATGGGCATATGGAACCATATCAAATTCTACTATTAATTCATATTAATAATTACCATAAGAGGAAAAAGGGATATTTTTCAAAATGAAAATTAGCGTATTTTTCAGAATATGATATAGTGTTATTCACTGAACAGAGGGAACAAATGTCAAAGTTTAACACAGTTTACAGAATGTTTTAACATAAATTGAAATTTAAATCTGACCAAATTTCACAGTTTTAAGTAAAATGGTAGCACTTCTAGTTGGGGATGCCCAGCTTGCTCAGGGCGGAACACCGCCCCTTCACAGAAGCTGGGCAGCGGGGGATACCTCGCTTGCTCATGGCGGAATGCAGCCCCCTCACAGAAGCTTGGCTGGCTGGAAGCCCGGCCAGCCCAGGGCGGAATGCCGCCTGCTTCAGGAAAGAGGAGCACCCGGGAACGACAGGTTAGCTCAGGGTGGAATGAAAACCGCCTGCCTCCCTTATCCGCCATAGAGCCTTTCTCTTCCCAGAAGTGCCTGTTGTTAGTTAGAAGAGTTCTTTCAATGTGCTTGTTTAACTATAAACTTTATCCTCCTTCTTGCTTGTCAGCAAGATGGGATTAACATTTGACCTTCCTCAATCCTTCTATTGACTATTGTTTTCTATCCAATAAAAGTGAGACTGTGGAGTTGCTCTTGGCAGCCGTCCTTTTCCACTGTTGTCCCGTGCTCCCAGTCTTTTCCAGCTGACTGGTTCATGCCTAATTCTTCTCTCGTCGCCATCTGGAAGCGGCACCCAAGCTTTCTTGGGCTTCCTGTTTTTGGTGTTCTGTTCCACTCATCTCTGCCACCGCCCCCAGGTCCTCAAAATGGTTTTCTATGGTATCTTCCAGAAAACTTCTGATGTCCTCTTTAGTATGTAGGCTACATCAGTAGGGAATAGCGTTAAAACCTCTTCTGTTCCATGTGGATATTCACGTCGTTGAGCACCGCTTGGTCAAAGTCTGCCCTTTTCTGTTGGTCTGTTTTCTCTGGTCACTTCAGGAGTCCTTTTGTAAGAAATCCTATCCCATCAGATGCTCCTCTCACTCTCTTTCTCCCTTACTCTTGCTCTGGCTTCTTTCTTCAGATTTGCCGGGGAATGACGAGTCCTTTTCATTCCTATGAAGATAGAAGAATTGGCTAATCCACAGATACCATTTTTAGTGATATACAAGTGTATATATAATAACTGATATGGAGATGTACATGTGCACCTACATATATATTCTTTAATCTATAAAGTATGGAGGTTGGATTAAGTCTGAAGTCTCTCATACAGCTTGATAACCTGTGACTCTTTGATCAATAACTTCCATTTTCCCACAGGTCAGAGAAATGGGAAAAAATGCACATATGAACCTATGTAGCACGTTAGAAAATGATCACAAATCCTATGACTCCCCATTCCCTTTGATTCACATGGGCTATGTGACTGTGTTAAACAGTGAAATAAACGTGTCAGTTTCAGGCCCAAGTCCAAAAGGAACCCCTCTCTTGGAACATTTGCTATTGGAGCTCCTAGTGGACAGGAAATAAGTCCAACAACCTTGTTACAAAGACTGCACAGAAGTGGAGGGCCATCTGAGCCTCATCTCCCAACTGTACCCATCAAAGTGACAGGCATGTGCATAAAGTCATCCTGAATCCTCTAGACCAAGCAGCCGCCTGCTGAAGGCCACCACCCACTGACCTCAGTTAATGCCATATTAAGCATAAAAATTGCCCCATGAGATCCTGCCCTAATTTCTGACCCCCAAAACATATGTAATATGACAAAAGGGTTGTTTTAAGCCCCCAAATTTTGAAGTCATTACATAACTAATTGGGTAACATGGCAAATACGTATCCAAAATAATGTAAATCAAGGAATATGTTTAAAGGCACCAAGTTATCTTAAAAAGTTCTCTGAACACACAGAAAAACAGAAAGAGACCCATAACTACAGAGAACAAATTGATCGTTTCCAAAGAGGAGGCAGCGGGTGGACAGGCAAAATGCGTGAAATACAGTGGGAGATAACAGGCTTCCAGTTAAAAAATTAATAAGTTGCAGGACGAAAGGCACAGCATAGGGAATATGGTTGGTGGTACAGTACGGCGAGCACAGCATAACATACAGACTTGTCAAATCTTGTTGTTTTATATCTGAAACGAATGCAACATTGTGGGTCAGCTATAATTCAATTAAAAAATCAAAGGAAGTTTAAAAAAATTAAAAGTGAGCTCTGTTATCCAAATAGGACATATGAGATGGATTTCCCATCATACCATAAATTGAAAATGACTTCTCTTGATAGAACAATGCTTTCCTTAGTCTTAGTCCCTACTCCCTCCACAAAAACAAAACAAAACAAAACAAAACAAAACAAAACAACAAAAAAAAACAACTACTTTTGAAAAACATCTTGGTATTTTGAAAATTATAACTGCAGTGAGTGATGAGAGTGAAAACAAACTGATAATCCACGTTTCCTCATTTCTTATCCCTTTTATGAAGATGAACAGTAAAATCATATGTAAGAATTAACCAGAGAGAGGTCCATTTTCCACTCACTATAATCAAGCTGGAATTCTCAACTATTATTTAGTATTAGTTGATTCTGGTGGCAAATGCAAATATGGTTTCACTTCTTGGGCACATGAGGAAGATTTGGTTGGTGAAACAGACATACCAGGTTGGCCCAGGCCTGCACTGCCAGGGTTCAGAAAATTGCAAGATACAACCTGACACTTAAAACTTCCCATCAACAACTACCGCTGCCCCCCCCAACATCTTGTTTCTTCCCACAGACAGCTCATACTGAGACCTGTCCACTGTCAGGGTCAAGTTAAAGGGGGATGCCCACAAACTAGGTGGGAAATGAGAGGATGCAACTGCAGCTCTCTGGGGATGCCTAAGGCCACTGAATGCCCCGTCATGATTCTCCAGCACAGATGGGGGCAGCCTGCACCACGTGGGTGGAGCTCTAGGACACAGAAAGTACTGGAGTGGCAGTCAACAAACAAATGTGTTTGTGTAATATATAAACCCCCATAGGGTTGTCAATTGGTGGGATTCACTTTTTCTAACTGTTCACCCCATGACATACAACTTCAGGAAACCCAGAGCCCATGGATTATTGTTGAAGGGCACATTCGGACTCAATCAAAGTGTAACTAAGCGTAATCATACAAATAAATACAAATATCGTTAAAAAATCAATACCACCTCAAACTTTCTTTTTCATTTCCAAATGAGCTTTTATGGGTTTTAATATCAATTAATGTGCTTATAGAACTGGTAAAAAAAAACAGTCAATGATGAAATTTTAAAATTACCACTCTGCTTTCCCTAATTTCTGTTGATGTACTTTTATCTCACACAAAAATGAATTACTAAGGAATAAATCATACTTCACTGAACACGTTTCAGCTGAAATGATGCACCAAGATGTACAGCTTTGGTCAGGCTTATACTGTTGTTGTCAACATAGTATATGGGGTGTAAGAGCTACTGTCTTTTCCTTCTCCCATGAATATTAGTCCTAACAGATTCTTCACGTGGAAAGAAAACTTAGTCTAGAAGATACACTAATTCCTCTCCTCCCTGGTGAAAAATACTGTTAGAGGTATTAGTTTTAGATAGAGAAGCAAGTTCACTTTGGAAAAAAGCACACACACACAAAACCCTCCAACATGACCTTTAATACAGTGATAAGGGTGAAAGTGTAAACTTCATTTGGAAACAGCACTCAAAATACTGTTTTGAAGGGCCTTTACAACAGCGGTATACTCTTTGAAAAGATTTTTCAGATCAACTGATTGAATCATATTTAATTTACCTAGGGACAATTAGATAAAATTTAAAATTCCAAACAAAAACTTTTAGGACACAAATAAAATTATATGTGCTCTTATTCCTGCAACTATCTCCAAAATCTAATATTCAATGGTTTAAATTGCTGCATTTCTCATTTGCAATGCAGATGAAGAGAGGAACACAGCAGACACATGTGAGATGAGGTGTGAGGCATAAAAGGGAGCACAGGAGGCAACTGACCAGCTGAATAGCGACTGCCCCAAAGATGACCATATCCTGAGCCCAAGAAGCTCTGAGTACTTTACCTTACCTGGCAAATGGGATTTAGCAAGCATGATTAAATTAAGGTGTGAGGGGGGAGAGATTATCCTGGATTACCTCGGTGGTCCCAATGTAATCATGAGGATCCATAAGGAGACAGGAGGATCAGAATCAGAAGGCAATGTGAAGTTGGAAACAGAGGGATAAAAGGTGGTGCAATGAAGGGCCACAAGTCAGGGAATGCAGGCAGCTTTAGAAGCAGGACAAGGCAAGAAAGTGGATTCTCCTCTAGAGCCTCCAGAAGGAACACAGGCTGCTAACACCCCGATTTTACCACACTGAGACTGATTTTTGAACTTCTGACCTCCAGAACTGCAAGATAATCAATTTGTGTTGTTTCAAGCCACTGAGAATTTGTCATTTGCTACAGTGGCACTAAAAACTACTAGAAGAACTCACTGAGACATATTGAGTCTGTACAATGGCAGGGACCATTGCTAGGTAGGACTATCTTCAGGGTGTGGTAGTACTGGATCTGGAGAGTTGACTGCCAGCACTGTGTGCCTCCTCCACTGCAGCCCAGGTGACTCACAGGAAGCTGGCCCCATCCACACTACAGGGAAGGGGTCTGTCATGGAAGCCAGTCATGTTCCTCCTGGGCCATTCACACAGCCAGCTGCATGACAGTCAGTGCCTTGTTACTGTTCTATGAGAGACAGTAACCTAGGTTGTCCCCCACACACAAACGGGAAGGGCTTTACAGAAATATCTGGGTTGTCTCTGAATGTGAACAAGAAAAGCAGTGCCCCCACTGTGGGCAGCCATCACACAGTCAGCAGGGGGTGGAAGACAAACTGGCCAGAGGGAAAGGGCAGAGTAGGGAAAAATGGAGAAAATCATGGAGATAGTGTGAATAAAACACATTCTCTGCAAGCACTGCCATGAGCTGCTTCTTCATGAGATTGAAGGTTTTTTTTTTTTGTTTGTTTGTTTTTCTTTTTTTTTATCTTTAATACAGTTTGAGTTAGGATGAGACAACCATCCAAACTGATTCAGGAGGTCAGACTTTACGGAAACTAAGAAATCCAGATAATAAAAGTAGATGACTCACATGTGTGAAAAGTTTCCTTTCCCACTAAGGGCGGGGGGAAAACTAGAACCTTGAATTTGTGGCTATACCGTTATTCTTGCTATTTTTCATCACTCAAATGTATTTTTCAAGAATGAGGAAATTATTCTCAATAAATACGGTGATGGTTCCCTGAAAATTTGTAACCAAGTAGGGAACAGTCAGAGTCTCTAAACAGATTGTTTTGAATTGACTTAACAATCACACAAAATAGACTGTAAAATTTATCAAAGAGTGGGGCTGAGTTTCTTATATATGATTTCATGCAAATTTTTGTCTACCTGATGATTTTTAGTTTTTGTCTACAGGGTGAGTGAATAAAGGTGTCTCAACATGGTCCAGAACTAATGGTGTTCCCTGGCTCACTATAAAATCGGGGTCATTTCTGTTTCCTTTTCCATGAACTTCTCCTTCCTCTCATTTGGTCTGTTTTTCAATCGGACTGTTTGTCTTCTTCTCAATTTGTAGGCACGTCAGAGACATGAACTCCTTGAACAGCTGATGTTACAGATGCTTTTCACAGCCTGTTGCCCACATGCAGCTTTACTCTTTTTTAATATACAAATCTTTTCCAAATTTTTAAAATAAAGTGGCATGTCATTTCTTCTATGGCCTGTGGGTCTTATCTCTACCTAAGGTAGTCTACCACTTCCCAAATTTTTACATGCCCCTAGATTGTCTCCAAGTTCTTTATCATTTTGTTTGTAGAGTTAGAACTTAAACCAATTTACAAGGTTAATCAATCTGACATCTGCTTACATATTTGATAGGAAGCAAGATTCTAAGAAAGAGAGTTCTTTCAGCTCTGAGGGATAGAGTTTAAAGTCAATATTCAATGATACTCTGTCTCATTTTCTAGAAGGAACTGGTGGTTTCTGTTTGGAACTCTGACAATTTTTTCTTAGTCCCTGAAAGTCAAATAGGTTTACGTCTGTTTTGGTTTGAGTCTGTTCAGCTAATTCTCCCTGGGACTTGAAGGCTTTATGAACTGAAGGCATGACTGTTTTTCAGCTCAAGTAAATGCTGCATTAGTTCAGTTTTAACTTCTGTTATTTTCTCCTTTTGTCCTCAGGGTACTTGCAAGGTAGATTTGGACCTGACCTCAGATCTTACTTATTCGTTTCTCATTTCCATCTCTTTGAAATTTTCCTCAGTGTTCTGGGATATTCCTTTGGAAAATCAATTTTGTGGGGCACCTGGGTGGCTCAGTGGGTTAAGCCACTGCCTTCAGCTCAGGTCATGATCTCAGGGTCCTGGGATCGAGTCCTGCATTGGGCTCACTGCTCAGTGGGGAGCCTGCTTCCTCCTCTCTCTCTGCTTGCCTTTCTGCCTACTTGGGATCTCTCTCTGCCAAATAAATAAAATCTTTAAAAAATCAATTTTGTTCTCAGCAGTGATCATTACTGTTTACAGGGTTCCTATTACATGTTACAACTAGTGAATTTAAGTTTCAAATCTTTCTTGTATTTTTATGTTTTAAAAGATTATAAAATTTATTTGACACAGAGAGACAGAGAGAAAGTGAGCACAGACAGGGAGAGTGGCAGAGGGAAAGGGAGAGGGAGAAGCAGACTCCTCACTTAGCAGGGACTCCCCACCCCCCACCACAGGGTTTGATCTCTGGCAGACATTTAACCAACTGAGCCATCCACGCACCCCAAAGCTCCCTTTCAAAATCTTCAGTAAGTATTTTGCTGCTCTTTACTGTAACTGTATCCCCCTCAGACTTCTTGTCTAGCTCTGTAGTCAGTTCTTAATCAATGAGGACATGTGCTCTGGACCTCAGTTTGGTGCTCCTCCACCAAGATGCTACCTGCCACTCAGGTGTGTGAACTCTTGCAGCTCAGGCCTAGTCACACTTTTGGGAACTCTGGGGCATCAGCGAAGCTGCTCTAAGGGGACCATGCTTTGTGCATAAAAGCAGGCCCCTGCCATGAAGCAGCCCCTCTCAAACCTCCCCAAGTTGTCCTTCCTTACACAGCAAAGTCTCTAAGAAGCTCAACCTGCTGGGAAAGCCCATTTCTCTATGACCAAGGACCACAAGAGAGGGAAGGTATACCATGGGCCCCACACAGAAAGAGGTCTTCACTGAAAGAGAGTCTGCCTTTTCTTCCAGGCATTCCATCATGGCACCTCAAAATCCTGAGATGCTCTTCCACTGCTCCCTCTGAGATGCCAAGAGGCACTTGGCAGTCGAATAGGTCCTTCCCACAGCCCACCTACATGATTCTTGAGGGCCTGCCTGGTGCTGGGGATGGGTGAAGGCAACACAGGCCCCTGGTCTTATGCTCTGATGTCACTGGCTCTTGAGCAAAGGAGGGAAAATGAGAGGGTCCAGGAGACTGCACACAACACCATGTTCTCAAACATCTCCCTGGCCCCCAAGATCACCTTGTCATGGCAATGTCAGCAGAGCATGGCAAGTGCTATCTCAGAAGTCCCTCTGACACCTCAGCAACAGAGAGAGAGCCCATCCACAAACATAATACCTAGAACCAGCATCCTTTAGGAACCAAAACCCCTATGAGTCAATTACTTTGGTATGTGTTAGTGTACTTTTACCTATGTAAAATATAAGAAAAAGATGAATGACATACCTGTATGATTTGGGGCAGTACAGCAACTCGATTTTGAGTGTTTTGGATTATAGCTAGATACTTTTTTTCCAAAAAGAAATTTATAATCCATTTAATAAAAACAATGTGAATTGCCATGTATGGAATTTTTATACTATAAATGTTTTCATTGTCTTGAGTTGTAGTAATGTACATACACTGGTGCTGGTCTCAAATGGGGGATGTCTGGAAGGAAACAGAATACATGATTAGGGGAGTGAGTGTAAGCCACCACCCTAAACAGTTCAATTTCTCACAAACATATATCTCAGCTATATATTTGATTGGATGAATATCAACTAAAACTTTAAAATTAAAGTACTGGAAATTATTAGGGATGACATTTTTTGGTAGACTTGTTTCTGATTCTGCCTTGTGACCTGACAAAGGTGGGATGGTGACTCCTGTTACTGCTTGCTTATTATAGCTATGGCATACAGCGGTGGAACTACTAAGTACTAAGCCACTAGAAAATTTGAGAAAGGATAAGCAATTCTAATAGTAAGGATATTTTCACATACATTATAACTAATTTAATATTTTAGGACTGAAACAAATCTAGAAGAATGTACAGACATTCTTTATCATTTTAGGTACTTTAACACCCAATACTACCCTAATCAAATCCATGGGACTTTAGTTTTATAGCCTTTTCCTTGTAGATGAATCTGAAGAATAGAATCAGTATAAACAACTTTATGTCTGAAAGAATTTATCTTTGAGTATCAGACTTGACCAGCTCCACAGAATTAATAACAAGTCCCTTTCTTGGTGCAGCCACATTGGGAAACAGTGTGGAATTCCTCAAAAAAATTAAAATGGAGCTGCCCTATGACCCTGCAACTACACTCGGTATATACCAAGAAGATACAGATGTAGTGAAAAGAAGGGCCATCTGTACACCAATGTTCATAGCAGCAATGGCCAAAGTCACTAAAGTGTGGAAATAACCAAGATGCCCTTCAATGGATGAATGGATAAAGATGTGGTCCATATACAATATGGATTATTATGCCTCCATCAGAAAGAATGAATACCCAACTTTTGTATCAACATGAACTGGACTGGAAGAGATTATGCTGAGTGAAATAAGTCAAGCAGAGTCAATTATCATATGGTTTCTTACTTCTGGAGCATAAGGAATAACACAGAGGACATTGGGAGATTGAGGGGAGAAGTGAGTTGAGGGAAATTGGTGGGGGAGACAAACCAAGAGAGACTGTGGACTCTGAGAAGCAAACTGAGGGCTTTAGAAGGGAGGCAGGTAGGGGGTTGGGTGAGCCTGGTGATGGGTATTATGGAGGGCACATATTGCATGAAGCACTGGGTGTGGTGCATAAACAATGAATTCTGGAACACTGAAAAGAAATAGAATAATTTAAAAAAAAGTCCCTTTCTCCTTTAAATTTCATAATCAATACAAAAAGCTACATGGTATTGGACTTGAGCTACTACTTGCTGTATGTCCATCTCTCTTACTTTCTTTTTTTTTTATTTTCAGCATAACAGTATTCATTGTTTTTGTACCACACCCAGTGCTCCATGCAATCCATGCCCTCTATATTACCCACCACCTGGTACCCCGACCTCCCACCTTTTATATACCTGGAGGCACTTGCATGAGGCAGACAAGTTCTCAATAAAGAACTTTAATTTCAATATATTAAAGTATACTATGTTTTCCACAGTGAATATAGAGTTTTTATCAAATCAGAATCAAGTTCTGAAAAAAATACCCAGATACAGATAGCTAACAAATACACAGCCCGGTACCTCTAAAGGTTAGTACTTCTACATATTTCAAAAGGCATCAAGTTTTTGCTGCTTTCCCCTGATCCAAGCATGCACATTTGTGTGTATGTAAGTAAACACCCAAAGACAACTGAATTAGTAGTCCACATTCACCACATGGATTAATGCCTGTTGTGATCTCTTTCCCTCCCAAATTGTTTCTGATTATTCACTTTAACTAATTTTGCCTGCTTTCCAATAATAGGGAGAAGAAAATTTGCTTCCCCACCCCAGCACCAATCAAAGGGATACTTATGTCCTGTGAGCCTTCATTTTTCATAGGGGAAAACAAACAAACAAACAAACAAACAAACAAAAACCCAAAAACCCTGAGCAGTGAAACTAGAAATTCCCTCATGTTTCCTTCCTTTCTGGAGCTTACTGCCCTTAGGTTGCACAGTTGCCCAAATATTGGCCCCTCCATAAGAAGCTGTAAGTAGCACGTAGTGGATGAAAGATCCAGGATATAAGGAAGGGCTACTCTGGGCAGTTGCATGGCCTGGGATGGTCTGCCTCACCACTGGGCAAGGTCTGGGGTCTGGGGTCACCATACCTCAACACCGTTAAGAGAAGACTTCAACAAGAATGTTTATTTCAACATCTTTGCAGGAGAAAATAAACACTGCCTTCAATAAACAGTTTCAATTAAAAATTAAAATTTTAAAACTTAATTTTAAATATAATTATACCAAGAAGAATCATGACACATGTTGAATTATTTTAGGAGCCACAGTCTTCCTGAGGTACAAATAAGTAGTTTGTACAAATAGGTAAAATCATTTATTAGGAAACTTTAAACCTCTTACCATAAAGTTATCATTAAATATAAGAATAAAGTGACTATTTTGCTTAAAAATAAACAAAGGTCACTTTGAAAGAGAATGGCAGCTTCCCTGTGGACATCCTCTATACCCAGCCCAATCAGTACTTACCAAGTACAAGTTTGTAGATTTTGCTAACATGGTAAATGATGGAAATAAATGAGGAAGACAATATTTTCAAAACAGTGTAAAAGGAACTTTAAAACAAGTACCTTGATTCTCCTTATTCTTCCACTCTAATTTGTAGCCTTTGGATAATATGTGGGAAAGAACATATATACATTTAAATTTTAACTTAAATGTCTACTGAAATAAAATACTATCTTATTAAAATTCCTATCCAAAATTTAAAAAAAGTCATGGTGACAAATAATGGTGACAATCATGTAATGTAATCCTATCTTAAAACTCAAATTATGCTAAGAATGAATATTTCAAAACTAAAGGGTTCACTTTGTTAAAAATATTCTTACTGAGTATTAAAAAAATCACCCAATGGTATCATGTTTTTAAACTCATTCTACTCATCATGCCTGTATTTTATCCTACCAGTTCTCTCTAATGACTTGGCATTCTTTCTTGTCTGCTCTCCTCTCTCATTTCCTTTCACCAGCACCAAAAACACAAAGACTCCAAAGTCCTGAGAGCAGACTGGAGTATCCCTTTGCCTTCTAGAAGCTGTGCATTTTGACCCTACAGGTCCATTCCACCTGCCCAATAGGCAAGATTGCCCAATAGGACAGTGCAGTCAGGAAGGGAGGCAAGGACAGAATCTTGAGGGATAGCAGAGAGAAAGAATCACCTTAAGAAAACTGGCAAGAATTCCTATCTTACATTGAGGTCTTCCATCCATTTGAGTTTAATATTTTGTTCTAATAACACAACTCTGGGTGGGCTCCAAGATGGCTCCTCAGTGGGGACACATCACCAGGAAGACCACACCATGATTAGAATTTAGAATCTTCGGTACCCCCACCCCAACCCCTACATTCCCCCAGAGAGGGGAGGGGGCTAAAAGCAGAGCACATCTATGTAAGGAAGCCTCCATAAAAATCCTCATAGCAGAGACGCCTGGGTGGCTCAGTTGGTTAAGCAGCTGCCTTCGGCTCAGGTCATGATCCCAGCATCCTGGGATCTAGTCCCACTTCGGGCTCCTTTCTCAGCAGGGAGCCTGCTTCTCCCTCTGCCTCTGCCTGCCATTCTGTCTGCCTGTGCTCGCTCTCTCCCCCTCTCTCTCTTTGATAAATAAATAAAATCTTTTAAAAAAATCCTCATAGCAGGGGTTTCAGGAAACTTCCAGGTAAGTAAACATATCCAGGTACCAGGAGGGGGATAAAACCCAGCTCCACAGGAATAGACATTCCTGTGCTTGGGACCCTCCAAGACTGTGCCCTTTGTGTCTCTGCATCTGACTGTTCATCTGTATCCTTTATCATATCTTTCATAAATTGCAAATGAAAACAAATGTTTCCCAGAGTTCTGCGAGCCACTCAGTTGAACTGGAGGAGGAGTTGAAGGAACCTCTGATTTGTAGCCAAGTTGTAGAGAAGTTGTGGGTAACCTGGGCCCCTCCTACTTGTGACTGGCACCTGAATGTGATGGAACAGTCTCACGGGACTGAGCCCTTAACCTGTGGGATCAGATGCCATATCAAGGCAGACAGTGTCAAAGCTGAGTAAAACTACAGGACACCCAGCTGGTGTTGCAGAGTTGCCTGGTGAGGGAAAAATCCACAGCCTCAGCCACAGTGTTAGAAGTGAAGTGTTCTGTGTGAATATGGTAATATGAAAGCAGATGGGAGAACTGAAATGTTTGCTTGACATACACTCTCACACAAAATATTATGTATGCCAGGTCTTTGCTGATGTGATATAGCACACTTTCAAGTTCTAGTGAAATATCATAAAGAGTCAACTCAAAAAACAAACAAACAAACAAGCAAACATACAAAATATGGATGAGCTGGGAGAAAATAAGCAATGTTTCCTCTTTCCTATCAAGAGAAAGACCATTCCTGAATTATCCAAGATTTTGATTTTACCTGAATAACCATACAGTTCAATAGTACTTGAAGAAAAAAGCATGTTTGGTCCTCAGCGATCCTTTCCCCTGATATGGCCGGCAAGAGTGGAGTGATTCTTGTGGATATATCTTTGCTCCAGAGTGGGGAAAAAAAGGAGTTCTTTCACCAACGTTCAAAGGGTTTTTAAAAAATGGCCTTCATTAAAATACATCGGCCCCTCCTTTGGAACCTGCTCACGTGACACTCCAGGCCAGCGAGCATCAAGGGGTTGGAAATACGGTACAAAGTCCCATGAAGCCACCTCTCCCTCTAAACTATTCTTCTCTCTGCCAAATTCTGCTTCGGTCAGCCTAAGGATCAAATACCTGTCTTTGGGCAATAAAGTGATGTGCATTAATCAATCATTGGCCCTAACTGGCAAGTTCCTTAAAAACTCATGGGACACAGATGGTTGCCATGACTTTCCCAGGAAGCAGCTACTGTCTTTCCATGAATGCGGCATGAAAATACAGGGCTGGGTGAGCAGATGAATGTCCACTCGTGAAACAATCATGCTGAGGACAATAAACAGTAGTTTTGGATGGCAGATTTAAATTTCATTCACAGCCAAGAAAACACTCCAGATACATGATGTGTCTCCACTTCCTGCTGTTTCCAACATCTGAGTCCTCCCTTCCATTCCTGTTTCCACCACTTCAGTAAATGTCTCCCGTCCTCATTGCATATAAAAAAGGCTCGGATTCTTTCTATTCTAATGTCTGTAAGACATTACTGTGAACAAGAGCAGGGGATAATTCCTCCTCCAAACCCATCTACGAAATAAAGGGTTCTATTCAGGATCATGACAAGCTGAGGAATCCCTCAAGAGAACTTCCAGAGTCATTTCAACCTGTAAGGCTGGCTAAAATGTTCCTCACCATCCGCCACACCAGGGCTAGGACTGATGAGTGTCTCCACCATGCAGGTCCCTCTGGATGACATGATCGCTGGGAAACCAGGCACGAGGCAAGCAAAAATCAGCACCTGCTCTTCTGCAAAGTTTGTCTGAAGTGCTTGAAGCCACAGAAGAAACAGATTGACTCCTTCAGATCTTACCTAAAAACAAAATTAAAGGTGACAAAATTAAACACATGTTTATGCAGAGATGCACTGCAATGCAGATTCAGTTCTGAGAAAGAAAAACTAGAAGTTAAAGGTACCGTTAAACTCCTGCACCAAGTTCTTAGTGACAAGAAATCAGGCGTGCTGCAAGAAGCCCAAGGGTGAAGAGTTGGGGTCTGGAGCCACAGTGCCTGGTTCCAATGCAGGCTCTGCTTTTTGCTTTTTGCTTGCTTAGCTGTGGCCAGTGGAGAACCACCAAACTTCTCCCTTTGCATCAGTCTCTACCTCTGAAAAATAAGGATGATAAAAGAATTTACCACAAAGTGTTTGCACAGGGATAAGTGACTTACAACAGTGCCTGTATCATCAACTGTCATTTAATCACAAAAATAATGCAAAGACAATCGTCCTCCAAATTTACAGTGTGCTTTGAATAGGGTTTTTTCTATAATATGCTTATGTATCATGGAAAGTTCTTGAAAAATCTCAGAGCTAAATAAGACCTTAAAGACCTGGCTCAGTTATTTGACCTTGAAGCACATTCATCAGGCATTTCTACACCAGCCCTCCTTTTTTTTTTTTTTTTTTTTTTGCCTGTGCAGGTAGCTACCTTGAGGGCTGCCGCCAAATCATCACTTCCACAAAGAACCATTCAGAAATTTCTGGAACTCATATCATTGCTGGACTTCTGGCATAAGTCCATTGTTCCTGGTGGATGCTTCCAGTAGTAGGAAATGGAACATGCTCAATGAGGGCAGGGGGTTGTGTTTGACTTGCCCACTGCCATATCTCCAGCACCTAGAAAGGTGCCTGAAACACATAGCTGGCATCCAGTAAATGTGTGCAATAAATGAGTGAACTAGACAAAAATAGATATGCACTGGTAGATGTGGCCTGTGGATTACAGCTTCAAAAGCAGGAGAGTATTGAGAGTCCTACATGGTAGGTTGCATGGCACTGAGTTAAAGAAAATGGGTCCTACAATCAGACCAAAGGTTAAACCTCAAAAGTTGTGCGATCTTGGACAAGTCACCTACAAGAACAAAGACCCCTGTCTTCTATTGATAACAGCTGGGAAGAGAGAATCCATTTCAGAACAAAAGGGGACACAGGACGGCTGTGTACGACACTTATATTGTGGTCAAGATGGCAGTGTAAATTCACTTCATGGGGTCCCACACCATCATCCCCACTACCATTTAAAATACATGGTAATAAGAGATGAAATATATATATATTTTTTCAGTGTAACAGTATTCGTTGTTTTTGCACCACACCCAGTGCTCCATGCAATCCGTGCCCTCTCTAATACCCACCACCTGGTTCCCCCAACCTCCCACCCCCTACCCCTTCAACACCCTTAGATTATTTTTCAGAGTCCATAGTCTGTCATGGTTCACCTCCCCTTCCAGTTTCCCTCAACTCCCTTCTCTCCATCTCCCCTTGTCCACCATGCTATTTGTAATGCTCCACAAATAAGTGAAACCATATGATAATTGACTCTCTCTGCTTGACTTTTTTCACTCAGCATAATCTCTTCCTGGAATAGATTATATATATATTTTTAAAAGATTTATTTACTTACTTATTTATTTGACAGAGAGAGATCACAAGTAGGCAGAGAGGCAGAGAGAGAGAGAGAGAGAGAGAGAGAGAGAGGAGGAGGAAGAGGGCTCCCTGATGATGGAGGACTCAATCCCAGGACCCTGAGATCATAACCTGAGCTGAAGAGACAGGCTTAACCCACCCACTTAGCCACCCAGGTGCCCCTAGATTAAACACATATATTTTTTAAAGATTTTATTTATTTATTTGGCAGACAGAGATCACAAATAGGCAGAGAGGCAGGCAGAGAGAGAGGAAGGGAAGCAGGCTCCCTGCTGAACAGAGAGCCTGATGTGGGGCTCAATCCCAGGACCCTGGGATCATGCCTTCAAGCCGAGCCGAAGGCAGAGGCTTTAACCCACTGAGCCACCCAGGCACCCCTAGATTAAATATATTTTTTTTTTAAGAGAAGAGAAAAGTTAGCAAGTGAACCTCGGTAAAAAACAAAACAAAACAAACAAAACCCAAAACTGACAAACATCTCCATGAAGCAGCAATCGCAGAAATTCTCAGTGATGCACAGATGTGTAGCGACAGGAAAAGATGTCTGGAGGCTGACTTCAAGGAGGACAAGTCGCTCCCACTGGAGATAAAGGCAGACAGAAATGCCTGCTCGCTTGCTGCCTGAAGCCACAACTTCAACTGGGCTGCGGACTTGATTGCACACCACTTGATTCACCAGAACACTGTGAGGTTTCCAGTAGCTCATTACATCTAAACACTACTGCCTCCTTTAACAAGGTTTCCCTTCCAGATTGCCCCTGACTTACAGGGATAGGCAGTAGGTGTCCCTCCACGTGCTCCTTCCAAATTCTCTCCTCTCTCTGCTTTCTTCTGATCCACTTTTTATTTATGGGCTAGCTTTACAGGATATCCCTTCTGTGATTAAACAGGTCTTAATAATTCTACCTTTTGTAAAGGAAGCCTTCCCCAATTATTTAGATGTTGATAAATATTTACCTCTGAATCTCCATAAATCATCACTTTATATGGCACCAACATGTAGAAAATAAGAATGAAGTTACCCAATTTTCAGAATGAACCATACAAATGACAACCTACCATCTAAAGCCAGAGACAGAAAGAGAACATCTGCATAAACTAAAGTAATGCGGGTTCCTTATTCATTCATATTTATTATGCAAAATGGAAGTTTTAGGAAGATTAGAATAATGCATACTTGTTCTATTATATAGGCAACTAATCCTCTGTAGATGGTAATGTATCCATAACTCCATCTCCAATCTAGAATTTCTGAACACGAGGAGAGGGTATTAAAATCTCCTCTGTGGGAGGCAGAGCATTACAGTGTCTGGCTCTGGCCTTCCTGCTGCAGGATGAGACTTGCAATTAGTGATGGCAAATGGAATTCACAAAACATTTCTGGGCTTTAGAAGACATCGGAAAACTAGCAAAGGACTTAGAAAATGGTAGGAAAGGAAGCAGGAAGAGGGAGGTGGCAGAAACAAGTGAGCCAAAACCTGATCTGTAAGCAACAAGCTCAAGAGAAACAAATCAGGGTGCCAGAGAACAAATGCCATTTTCACTGCAGGATCTCTACAGGCCTGTGCCCTCCAGACCCCGTTCCCACCACACGGTAAGTTGGGGGAACTGAACCTGAGATTTCCTTAATAAACCAGGACCCTCAAATGGAACCAAAGTGATCCCAACCAAGAACACTCCCAGCCTCCTGGCAAAGGAAAGACAAACCCTCCAGGAAAAAACAGACAGACAAACAAACAAACAAACAAAAAAAAAAAAACACCAAAAAACAGAATTAAAAGAGATTACATCTATGTTCCAATAAATCTGGTCTCAAAATCCCTTCACAGAGCATGCAAGAAATGAGGCCACTGTGAGAGACAGAAGACTGAGGGAAAATGAAGACTTTAGACACTGGAATGATCAGATACAGAATAGAAAATATTACATGTTAATTGTTTAAGAACACAAAAGAGGTTTAAAAATGAAGAAGGATCAAGAGCCTATCAAAAGCAACAGGCCAAGTGTGAACATGGAACTGAAGGAAGTTAAACAGGGACCAAAAATCACTGAGACGTAAAACACAACAGAAAACACACCAGAATGGTGGGGCAGTAGATGAGCCCCGAATGAAGGACTTCACAACACTGCACCAAGAAGTGAAGACATTCCCCAGAATGCAACACAAGGAGGCAGGAGAAGAGGATGAATGCCAGCTTGAGAGACACGAACAACAGACGGGAGGTTTAAATAAGAATCCTGGGATGTACAGCAGAAGGACAGAGTCAAAATTTCAGAAGAAAACAGCTGAGGATATTACAGAAATGATAAATCCAGAAATACAGGAAATGCACAGATACCAAGCAAGATGAGAAATCTTCAATTAAACATTTTGTGGTAAAGCTATAGAACACCAAAAACTAAGAAAAGGTTTTAAGGAAAAGGCATTTAAAGGAATGAACAGGGTGGAAACAGGGTTTAAAGCTGCTACAGTGGTAAGGAGATGCTAGTAAAATGGTACCTGTAAAGGGTGACAGGAGTATTTTTACTGCCAGTACTGCTAATACTGTGTCTAATGCACATAACAACTGAAGACTGCGAAGGTTAAACTGGAGCAGAAGAAAAATTAAACGAATTATGACCCTCAAAAGAAGGATCATGTCGGGGAGCCTGGGTGGCTCAGTGGGTTAAGCCTCTGCCCTCAGCTCAGGTCATGATCCCAGGGTCCTGGGATCGAGCCCCGCATCGGGCTTTCTGCTCTGCAGGGAGCCTGCTTTCTCCTCTCTCTGCCTGCCTCTCTGCCTACTTGTGATCTCTGTCTGTCAAATAAATAAATAAAATCTTTTTTAAAAAAAAAGAAGGATCATGCCAATGAATTTCACAACTCTGGTGATCACTTTAAAAGCATCTCTTCTTTTGATCATAGCATTTGCATCATGTCCAGGATGAGATATTACAGCACACATGATAGAATATTTTAAAACAATAGTCCATTTTGCTCAAACTCCATGTTGAAAGCAAACGACTCTGTCAAACACTTTGAAGAAGGTAAAAGTAGTGGAACCATGTTTTGTCAAGAAAGCCCAGGGAGAAAAGCAGGTAGTAAAACCAAGTAGCAGTATCCAGGAAGGGCAGCCTCAGGAAGAAAATGAACACCGTTTTCTTCTGCTTTGTTCTCTTTTTTGTTTTCTTGTTGTCGGTATCTTTTTTTTTTTTTTTTTTTGGTCTTTCCCAGAAATCACTTCATATATATACATTTATCTGTTCAACTTCAGTGAAAGTTGGGAGGAAAAGGTGCCAGAACTTTTGAATGGTTGTCTTCAGCTGAGTGCTTATTTTCTTCCTTCAGTTTCTCTGGGGTTTCCCACTATTCTTCAATAAACATGTGTTGCTTTCTGGCAGGGTAAAGCCAAATGCATTTTTAAAAGAAGTAATGGCAGGTCATCCGTCCATCCAGATCAGGAGAGAGCCCATACCAGAAAAGGCAGAGAGGGTAGTAGACTCCCCTCTGTGAGTTCCTGCCCTCTTGGTCTTTCCTCAGCCCTTGCTCTCTGCTATGTCTCTCCAGTCACACCCCAAACCCAGAGAAACAAAAGGACTCTTCAAAACTTAAACCCTGTGAGAGGGGCCACGCAGAGGCAAGGAGAGCCCTGTAAGACTCTGAGCCATGTGGTCTGTATCTGAGACTGCACTTCTCCTTGAGCCACGTTCCATTCCCTCCATGCCTAATGTTGGCCTTGTGTTCTACAGAAGCAGTCAGGGCAGCCATACACTCCTCTCTGTGTGCTTTTCTGTATACCTGATCCCATCTCAACCCACAACATCCAGCAGCATGCACCATCTGTCATCTCCCTTCAGTCAACCTGCAAATAGGTAAACACAGCCTGTAAAACCCACCCTTGTCCAAGCTATGTCTGGAGTTATGATCGTCTGTGTCTTTACCATCAAACTTTCTAAAAGGCTATTCTTGTGTGTGACCTCCATGGTCTCACGCCCAGTCACTCTATCTCTCTGTCTGGCTTAGGACTCCACTACTCACCTCCCATTTTCTTTCAGTACTCAGTGACAACCTCCTCGATCTACCCCCACCCCCTAATCAAGCTGCTTTGCAACTTTTCACATCATCGAACATTGCTGACATTTCATTCCTTGAAATCTCTCTTCTCTAGACATCTGTGCAAAAATGCCTTCCTGGCATCAAAGCCACGTCCCTCCCCTTCCATCCACTACTCCTTTATTCTTCCCCTTTATCTGCCCAAGAAAAGAAGGAATTACCCTAAATCCTTAACTGTCACTCTCTCTACAAGGAATATATCCCTTGGCAACAGCATGATTGCATCTCTCTTCCCCCAAGCACCCATTCCTACATTTTGACTGTCCAATCAGAACCTACACCTGCACGTCCAACAGACACCTCAACTCAGATTGCCTAAAGTTGCACTCCTCCTCTTACCTCCTGCACCTGGCTCCCTTCCTGAGTTGCCATGACTGTTGTGGCAGTTGACACATCAGACTCAACATTCTGAAAGCACAGAGGCACCCCTAAGCCTACTGCAGCATTTTTTTTCCATAGCCGAGATATGGAAGCAGCCCAAGTGTCCAGCAACAGAAGACAAAGTGGTACATACACACAATGGTATATTACTCAGCCATCAAAAAGGATGAGATCCTGATATTTACAACAGTATGGATGTACCTAGAGGGTATTGTGCTAAGCAAAATAAGTCAGACAGAGAAAAACAAATACTGTATCTCCAGGGATGAATCCTTAAAAAATGCCCTACATATTCAAGTTTTAATGCAGGACCAGAAGCAACAGTTTTAGCATATATCACCACGATATAAAATAAAATCTTTAAGATAAAAAGGAAATAATAGGACAACAGCAATTAGGGTAAAAAGACTTAACAACTGTCTTGCTCAACTTCACCAGCACCACACCAGCTACACGTCTGAACCCCAGACCAGCATAGCAGGTGTGAGGACAGGTCCAAGCAGAGAAAGTGTTACGTGTCACATTTTTTGAAAAATGATAAACAGAAGGGATGCCTGGGTGACTAGGCTGGTTGAGCGGCCAACTCTTGATCTCAGCTCAGATCTTGATCTCACGGTGGTGAGTTTGAGTTCCACACTGGGCTCTGCACTGGGTGTGGAGCCTGCTTTAAACTAAACTAAACTAAACTAAACTAAACTAAACTAAACTAAAATAACACCTCTGTCAAAAGTACGTGAATTTACAACTTACATGTAAGTCAAGTTCTACTTGTTCTAAGACAGCATGAAAACCAAGATGTCGTTATCAAGACAGGAAGCAAGATAAATTGTGTATTCCATGTGCCGTGAGATGACTCCAACTGCATCCAAGTCAGCCATGGCCCTCCACACATCTGCAAGAGAGGGTATATTATCCACATTAGCACAGAGGAAACCAAGGCTCAGAGAGGTTAAAAAAAAAAAAGAGTCCAAGATCATATCATCATTTAGCAGCATAGCCAGAATGTATAGGAATTACCTCAAAACAGGCCACACTAGTGGAAGAATACCGTAGTGTGGAGTTATGAAAACCCAGGTAGAACGCTGCCTCAGAAAGGCAGATAATCAATAAAAAAAAAAATAAAGAGGCGCCTGGGTGGCTCAGTCGGTTAAGCATCTGCATTGGGCTCAGGTCATAAATAATCCTGGGATCTTGCCCTATGTCAGACTTCCTGCTCAGCAGGGAGTCTGCTTCTCCCTCTGCCTCTGCTCCCCATTCATTCTCATAAACAAACAAATCAATAAAATCTTACCCAAAAAAAAGAAAAAAAGAAAGATTATAAGCTTACAATAAAGGTATGAATGATGAGTCAAAGCTTTCAGTGACACACCCACACCTGCCTACAGTTCTCTGGCTAAAACATGGGTGGAATTGATGGGGTTAGAAGAACAGGAAGCACATAGGCCCGGACAGCACAGCCCCAGCAGATGCAGAATCCTGGTGTAGGTTTAGCTAGCTTTCATTGTCCTTTAAAATGTCAAAGCTAAAGAAATCTGGTAGGGTTATTGAAGTCTGATCCTGGGGGATGCCTGGTTGGCTCAGTCTGTTAGGCAGCAGCCTAACATGACTCAGGTCATGATCACAGGGTCCTGGGATCAAGTCCGGCATCAGACCCCTTACCCAACCAGAAGCCTGCCTCTCCCTCTGCCTGTTGCTCCCCCTGCTTGTGCTCTCTCACTGACAAATAAATAATCTTTAAAAAGAAAGTAGAAAGAAAAAAAAAAAGAAAAGAAAAATAAAATATGATCCACAGTATAGAACAACACAAAGGATGGTACTTTCTTGGGCTGATTTCTGTTTGTTTGATTTTAAGTAGGTTCCACAGCCAGCACGGACACTAGTGCAGGGTTTCATCTCAGGACCCTAAGACCATGAACTGAGCCAAAGGCAGACAATCGATTAAGCCACCCAGGCACCCCACTTTCTTGGGTTCTAATGGGACTTTTCCTCGGTTCTAATCCTAGCTGTACTGGCTGCCAGGGGGAATGAAGTCCAGCACCACAAGGAAAGCATCCCAAGGCAGCAGTCCTCTGCAGAAGATTTGCTGGTGGCTGCCATCATCAAAGAGTCAGTGGGTGAAGTTGTTGAAGCACAGTGGGAACAATGATAGCCACTGCCTTTTGGGTGTCACTGAATCATCCTACTCATCTTCAGGAAGCCTGGCCCTTCTCCAGTCAACGCAGCAAAAGCAAACTTGTTAGAAGAACAGGGGAGGGGGTCATCTCCCTCCCTCCCAGAAACTGAAGCAACCAGCCAAACAGTGCAGCACTGGAGTAAAAATAAAAATATGAAGGAATGTGGCTGCACCTGGGTAGCTCAGTCTGTTAAGCATCTGCCTTTGGGTCAGGTCCTGATCTCAGAGACCTGGGATCTGAGACCCACATCAGGCTCCATGCTCAGTGAGGAGTCTCCCTTTCCTTCTCCCTCTGCCCCTGCTCCTAGCTCATTCTCTCTCTCTCTCAAATAAATAAAATATTTAAAATAAGAAATTTAAAAATGAAGGAATGAATCAAAATGCAGAATTCAGAAACAGAACTACAGATATAAAAACTACATATAAAAACCTGAAATATGACCCAGTGAGTGAGGAAGGATTATTAAATCATGATACTGTATGAATTGATTGCCAATTTTTTCTTAGAACATAGAGCACACTGCACTACACGAAAACGAAAACACAAAATTAGGATTGAATACAAAAACAAAATTATCAGTGTTATTCCATCAAGTGTTTCTCTAACCTACTGATCAAAACCTCAGTTCATCCTCCAAAAGAATCTGGGCACCACCTCAGCACACATGAACACATTTTCAGGCCACAGTTCACACTGCTCCAGTCCCCACTCTAAGTCCTGAGCCATGGGCTCCTCCAGGCAAAGCCACCACCAACTAGGCCCCTGCCCTAGAAATCCCCAAACCCAACCACTTCACAACAGGGAGACTCAGGGAGATTCAAATGGGCAGAAACGTGGGACTTTGACTTTTTTTTTTTAATTAAAAGAAAAATACAGCAAGAAACATTTCTAGCACAAAGTGAAGAGCTAATCTTTCACAATGTCGAGAGTATTAGAATTATCAATACACCATCAGTAGTTTGATAGGTCAAACAGGCCAAAAGCTGGAAACACAAGAGGAAATGCTCACAGCAAACAGACCTGAAATCCAGGGCCTGGACCGGCTGACATGGCTCTGCCGCTTACCACAGCGAGAAAGTGTAACTTTCCTGGGCCTCAACTTCCCTCCTGGCCAGCAGGAAAGTGGCAACACCACAAAATTCATATCTTGTCGGGGATTACGTGAAAGGAGAATGCTCAGTGAGAGCCCCGCCACACCGCCCGTCCAGCCACAGTCTGTGCCCAGTGAATGGGAATTTTCTCTACAGAAGCCACACGAAGAGCTGAAGGATCTGCACAGGATGCCTGTTTATTTACCAGTCACAAAACCACGTTCTGCCATAAACAGAGAGGGCAAGAGACCCCAAGAGATGGGAATATCCCTCACCCTTGCCTGGACCAGGCTTTCAAGACAAGTTGGAAAGCCCACAGCAGCTCTGCCACTGACTCTGAATGAGCCTTTGGAAGACAACACCATCCCAAACAACAGCTTAATTTACTTCTCTTTAAAAAGCAGTGAGACAAGGTCTTGGCCACATCTTCATAAATTAACAGCTTAGGAGGCTAAACCCCAATGATTTAGTTATGTCCCCAGCAGGCACACCTCCACTTGTGGGCAGCTTCAGGGAGAAAGGGTGCCTCCCCATCCATGAGGACACCCTCTGACATTCATCTGAAGATGCTTCCTACCCATGGGCATTTACTCCCTGGAACCCCCCCATCTTAGTTCCTCTCTGGATGCTGCACGAGGCAACTTCCTCACACCCCCATCACCACTGGTGACACCGCAGCTACCCCCGAGCCTTCAAGCAGGGTGCACCTGTCTTTGCTGCCAAGCGTCCCATCAGCCCAGCTCCATCACTGATTTCTGTACCCATAATTAATTAACTTATGCATGTATGTATTTATTTATTTTTACAGCTTCATTTATTTTAGGGAGAGATACACAGAGAGAGAGATACAGAGAGAGCACACACACACAAATACAGGGAGATAGAACCTCCAGAAGATTCTACACTGAGAGCAGAGCACACCTCAGGGCTCAATCCCACCACCCTGAGATCATGACCTTAGCTGAAACCAAGAGTTGGATGCTTCAACGACTGAGCCACCAGGCACCCCTCTGTACCCTTAATCTTAAGAAAAGACAGACACCACTTCTTTCTGTCAGCCACGGCCTCATAAGCCATCTGTCACACAGCCAAAGTTTTCAGAGGGTAGGACCAGGTCTGCAACACCAGTGATGCCAGAGTATCTCCATAAAACTACAATCTAGTGAGTACCAGGCTCTGCTCTAAGCTCCTAATATGGCCTTCTATTTTGTACCCCTCACAGACCTACATGCTAGGTATTATCCACAGTGCACAGAGGAGGACACTGAGGTCCATGGCTTACCCAAGCGATCTACTTTTATGTGGCAGCAGCAGGGGCCTGAACCCGTCTGTGACTCCAAGGCCCCTCCGTCAAATCTGTTACTCATGCAGCCCCAACACAGTCATCAAATACCTCCCTAAACCCTCATCCCTCCTGTGAAAAAGCATGGTCTTCTGCCATTTCCCAGATGGGAAGAAAGCCGGCGTGAGCCAGATATAGTGACCTGCCCATGATGGTACAGGCGATGTCCCCCCTGTTCTCCCCCCAACACCCATGTCATTCTGCACAAGGCTCCATGGGGTCCTTCATGCTTCCAGTGGAAAACTCTGGTGAGACCAGTCTCCTGGCAGGCCTTCCCCTTGACCCTGGAGGACAGGACCAGTTAGGAGAAACCGGCTAGTTAAGCCTCTGAAATGGGGTCCTACCACCCAGGAAAACCCCCTTATCTCCAGGGCATCGCCTGTGTGAATTAGCTGGCTTTGTAGAGGGCTCCACAAGCACCAGCCTTGCTGAGTCACTTTCTCTAAGGTGGTGGCTGAGACAAAAAGGACCCAGGAAAGAAAGGCATAGGCTGTTGTGGAACTCCAGTGCCTTGGCATCAACAATTAATGTGAGCAGCTGCCTCTGCTCACCAGATCTGCATTTTATGTGGGGCACACTGTTCAAAGTTTACACCCCCCATCTCTGTAACCTTCACGACAACCCCTGGAGCTCCCTGCACCATCATTACCACCTCACAGACAAGGAGACAAGGCATGAGGGGTGTGTAGAATGATGCAGCTCTGTGCTGGGGCCAACCTGGGGAGGACTCCCACAGGCTTGCTCTTCCCACTGCTGCAGAAGCAGCTGAAAACAACGAGTTTTTCAGTTTGCATTATGTAGAGTGGAAAAGTCCACCATAAAGGTCATTCAATTTTTAAATGGGTTATTCCTCAGGATAAAAACAGTTCCAAAAAATAATTTCCGAGAAGTTCAACATATTCCTCCTTCCAGGTGCCTGGAATGTGATGGAATGTTGTTAAAATAAGTTCTGGCCCATCAGTATGCCAGACAGAAACTGGAAGTAAGCTGTTGCAGGTCCCCAAAGGCTCCGCCACAACCCTAAGGAGAAGACATATAACTTTCACTGTCCCAAAGTGGTTATGTTTAAAAAAAAAAAAAAGGCACAGGTGGAACATTTTAAATTACAGACTTTCAATGCAGGGGCAGTGGGGGCAGGTGGGGGGTGTCCCCCAACTACCCCCAAATGTTTCAGCTATATATAGTGACTTACCAAAGTGACTCATCACAAGTACCTACAAGGCGACTGACAGGCAACTGACCGATGAGGAAGGTATTCGGACTGCTTAACAAAACCAACACAACTTAGAATTTTCATTATTAAGAAGAGAAAACCATTTATTAAACACTCGCCAGGCACTGTCACACGCTCTACTCATCACAAGGCTGCCAAACTCAGTGCAGAAACTGAGGCTGAGTAAGTCACCTAAGATCATGCAGCACCAGAAACTGGATTCCAACCAGTTCTGACATCAAAGCCCACCCCAGCTTGCTGCAATGCTTCAGAACCTAAGCTTTGTGATGATCAATAAGCTACATGCTTAACAATGTTTACACATCTCTGTTAGAATTCAGGGAAAGGTTTTTAAAAATGACATACACAAGGGGAAAAAATAATACAGTTTCTGCAGGCAGGCTGCCCAGGGTTCAAATCTTGGCTTCTCCACTTGCAAGCTGTGTGACCTTGGACTCCTTTAGCTCCCCTGTGCCCATATTTCCATGCATTAAAATGGTAGCCATAACAGACCCTATCTCCTAAGGCAAATAAAGCATTTTGGTGTTGTTGTTCTTGTTTTAAGATTTTATTATTTATTTGACAGAGAGAGAGAGACAGGATGAGAGGGAACACACACAGGGGGAGTGTGAAAGGGAGAAGCAGGCTTCCCACTGAGCAGGAAGCCTGGTGAGGATTAGATCCCTGCACCCTGGGAGCATAACCTCAGCTGAACAACTGAGCCACCCAGGTGCCCACGAATAAAACATTGAGAATCATTCCTGGCATGAGTTAAACCTCAGAAGGTGTGGGCTGGTGTTACTTCTTGCTGGCCACTAGATAGAGTCAGCAGCCTCAGGCCCACTGTTTTAGCAACTCATTTGCATAAACAAAGCCCAGGCTCAGCCACTTTGTGCTTACTTACCCTATGGTTTCTTCCTGTCACTAACATCTCTCCTCACTCCTGCTCTGTGGCACTAAGCTCTGGGCCTCAACTTCCCATCTGTCAAATGAGGTGAGGAGCCCAGCTGATCTATCTGAGGTCCTTCCAGCTGGGCAACCTAGGGTTCTTGGTAACTCAGGGCCCAGAAATTTCAGAACCATCCTAACACAAACATTACCAGATGACACCCACTCAATTTCCTCAAATCTTCTCTTCCGTGTTATGTATAAATGCTTATTTTCATGGCAAATCTTCTCCAAGATCCCAGAGCTCCACGAGCACCCAGAATAGGCTGGGCAGGCATCCCCAGTGCTGAGGCTGGGGACATGATGGTCAGAAGCTCTGACCTCCAGGGGAGATGGATTCCAAATCAAGCTGCTCTGATAAGCAGGTCTTCCCTGTTAGAGAGGATTTCAACAGAGCACAGTTAAGAGGAAGTGCAGGCAAGAAACTCAGAACTTGGCCCACCGGACAGAGGGCAGTAGGACAGTGGGCCGGAGGGGTAACAGAGGGATTGAGAGGAATGGCACAATCAACAGAGGCCAGCCAAGGCAGCACTGATGCTCAATGTGAGAGGGTGGGCTGGGGATACACTGTGAAAATGGCTTCAAAGGCAGGAAGCAAGCCCAGCTCAGCACAAAGCAAAGTCCTGAGCAGGAACCTTCTGGGACCAGGTTGGACACTAAGGTGAGCTGAAAATGGCTGTGGCACCCAGTGCAGTCTGAATCTCACCCATGCCTCTCACAGGCTGGGTGACCCCGGACCAGTTATGCTATGTCCTTTAATGTTTCCTAAAGGGTATATTCACTCCATAACCCTGAGCCATGTTCTCATTTCGGTGAGTGTGGGAGCCCGCAATAAGGCTTGAGACGAGAACCAAACCAGACCCTGACTTGTGCCTCCTTTAAAGTCCAAATAACCTAACAAAAGGTTTAGGACGGGAAAAGCTCAGTAGCACTGGGCAAGAGTCTGTGCTATGTGTTGTGCGCTCGCCTACGTGACTTCCCACACGCTTACTAAACAAATGAGAACAATTCGGTTGGGCTAAAAAGTTTGTTGCTGGTCCTTGCTGCCTTAGTACAACCCATAATTTACTTTCAGGTTTGCTGTATTTGTACTGGCATCAGCCATTTGGCGTCATGAGGAACCATAGTTGCTTAACTAAACACAGATGTAATGTCACTATATATATGGCCTTAAGGCTTTGAATAAACTTAGCACTGTTGGACATCCTCCTCAGTGCTCCTCCTGCCCCCCATCTCTTTGCTTCTCAAGTTCTTTTCTTCATCCTCTTACCCTCATGTTCCTGGTTGATTTGTTGCGCCAGCCACGACAGGTGAGGATCTGATGGTGCCCACTATCTACAGAGATCCAATATATACAACTAGGACAGCCTGGAGGGGGGTGGGCAACCCAGGCTGGACAGGGAGTTAAGAAGGAGTCAGGAAGGGCGCCTGGGTGGCTCAGTGGGTTAAGCCGCTGCCTTCGGCTCAGGTCATGATCTCAGGGTCCTGGGATTGAGCCCCGCATCAGGCTCTCTGCTCAGCAGCGAGCCTGCTTCCTCCTCTCTCTCTCTCCGCCTGCCTCTCTGCCTACTTGTGATCTATCTCTGTCAAATAAATAAAATAAAATAAAAAATCTTAAAAAAAAAAAAGGAGTCAGGAAGAAGTCATTCCCACACTTGAGGCATGGGTTGGTACTGACCAGAGACACTGGGCAAGAGACAGTGTCCTAGGACTGCTGTAAGACTAGCCGGGTCCAGGCAAAGCGCCTAACAGTGTGTAGATGTAACCCACCTGTAAAAGGTGGACGGGGGGTGGTGGTTGCAGCTGGTTGAGCATCTGACTCTTTGTTTTGGCACAGGTCCATTCACCTGGCCCATTCACCTGTGCCTGCATGTGTTCTGTGGTGTGCTCTTTATCTCTCTCTCTCTCTCTCTCTCTCAAATAAATAAATCAAAAAAAAAAAAAAAAGAAGTCAGGAAGGATCAGGAGACCTGCTGTTAAGGTCCCAAAGACTCCACCCTCCTCAACTAGCCTCTGGAAATAAAATAAGTGAATGCCCAGGAGCCTCCTGGACACAAAACTTTCCAAAGCAAAGCTTTCAATTTCATACTGGAGAAAAGGTTGCTGTGCAAATTCAAGACAAAAAAGCCGGCCATGGTGGGGTGGGTTTGGACGGGGTTGGTCCTGTAGGGCTCTGGCCACTAAATGCCCACTGCCCAAGCCAGGAGCCTGGAGTCTGTGCAGACAGTGCTTCCTGAGGCTTCCACATCATAGCCTCACTCTGAAGTTTCCTCCTGGAAGCTCCTTACCCAGGGAGACAACCTGTGAGCACCCCCTCACACACACCCCAGCTTCTGCCCCTCCATCCAGCTGGAGTGAAGGATCCCCAAGCCTGCTCTCTCTGGTCTCTCCTGCACAGAGAGGAGTATGTGCCCCGGAAAGGAGGGTCCCTGAGGATACCTGAGTCCTTGGCCCAAAGACAGCTGGCTTGAGAATGTGGGGTTTCGGTGCTCTAGGCACAGCAGTTCCTAGAGGAAACAGGGTAGGGAGCTCCAAGGTGGAGGGGAGTCCCGGGAGTCTGGGATCACAGATGCCAGTGGCCCCCAAGTGGAAGGGTTTCAGTAACTCCAGAGGTGAGAGGGGCCAGGGGTCAGGCCTGGAGGTGGACAAGGACCTGTGGGGTAGGGGGCCGGAGATGGAAGTGATCCCAGGGTGGTTGCAGGCCCAAAGTAGAGGTGTGGGGGTGGGGGTGGGGAAAAGGGGTCCATGGGCCAGAAAAAAATGGTATCCTGGGGCTCCTGGGTAAAAGGCACTTGAGGTGGAGGGGGCCCAGTGGGGCCCAGGCTGCGCGGGCAGAGCCAGCGCCTCTCAGGCTGGGGAGCCCGGCGGTTCTGAGGGACAAAATTTTCCATCAAGTTCTGGAAAAGAAGCCTGTCAGCACAGGCGTCTCTCCGGGGTCCAGACGAGCCCAGTGGTGCTGGACCCCTTGATGTCAGTAGGGCCCCACGGGTTCCCTGGATACCGAGAAGTGGAGCGAGGGCTGTGGGGCAAGGGATATGGGGCGTAGGAGCACCAGGCCGCCAGGAACCTGTCCGCCAGGCCCCCCTCCCGCTCCCTTGGACGAAGAAGCAGGTGGCAGCGGGCAGCAGGGCCCCAGTCTCCCTCTCTGCCTAGCGCCCCTACCCCTCCCCAGCCCCTCAGTACCTGAGTCAGCGGGGCACCAATGCACTCCCCTGCGCCTTGTCCCGCCAGCCCAGAACCCCTGCCTTCCCGGGAGGAGCTACTTGCGCAGTGAGTTTGCTGGGCCCACAGAAGGCGGTGGGCGGGGCAGGCGCTGGCTGCGGCGGGTGGGGGGCTGCAAACAGCGGTGCAGGCCTCTCTGCAAACCCTGCGCCCTCACCCAGCCTCCTGTTCTGTCCTGTCCGGTGAGGGGGCTGGCTGCGCCCCCTGCTGGTTCCCGCTGCTCTTCTGCTGACTCCAGGACCCCAGTCCCCAGCCCAGTCCCGGCCTCCCTGCCGCTGCTTGAGCTCCAGGCTAGGCCCGCTGCTGCTCCTGGGCGGCAGAGCTGCGGCCCCGGTGCGGTGTGGCTGGCCCTTTTCTCTCCCCAGGGCACAGTGGAGCCGCGAGGGAAGGCCTGAGGGGATCTTCCGTCTGCTCAGTGCCAGTGGACACTCTCCAGGGGCCTCTCTACCTGGTGGACTCCACCCATGGCCATCTTGGAACCCCTGGAATCCCCTTCAGAGACCAGGTGAAGCCCTCCTTGGGGAATCCAGGCTCCTGGGACCAAGGCGAGTTGATCTTGTGTACTGCTGTGTTTGTTCCCTGGCCTGGCATGAATTGACAGTTGCTGAATTGATCTATTCTGGGGTCATCAAGGGCAGAGTAAAGAGTTCAGGGCTGGGATCCCCAGGCCTGGGGTCCACACAGGCTTGGAGCCCTCTTGGCTGTCCCTGACAGAATGACCAAAGAGGAACCCTCAGAAACATGGATCTGCCTTGAACTGGCAGAGCATTCAGGGACAGGAAGGGGAATGTCTCCTTCGCAGAGTATCTGGAAGCCTGAAGTGGAAGATGGATTTGTCTGAGCCATGGTCATTAGTGTTGGGCCAAGGAACCCCTGGCTTGCTTCTCCTACCTCTATCCTAGGTCTAAAAGGGTGTCTGGGTGGCTCCCTCAGTGCAGCATCTGTCCAGGGTCCTGGGATCCAGCCCTGCATCTGGCTCCATGCTCAGTGCAGATCCTGCTTCTCTTTCATCCTCTCCCTCTACTTGTGCTGTCAAATAAAATTAAAAAAAAAAAAAAAGTTAAGAGGGGGGACAAAATGGCGCGGAAGTAGGAGGCGTCTTTTCAACTTGTACCCCAAAATGAGCTGATTACCTACCAATCATCCATGAACTCCAATCACCCATGAAATCAGCCTGAGATCAGAATTATACACGTCTGGATCTCTACAGGGGGAGAAGAAGCCAGTGGGCAGGTAAAGCGGAGTGGGAACTGTGAACTGATATCAGAAGATAAACAAAAGGGGGAGGGAGCTGCCAGAGGCAACCAGTTGGAAAGTAATACCCCAATACAAGCGAGAGTGCCCTGCGTCTGGGGACCAGCATTAACTCGGAGACTGGTTGAAAGCACTCCAAAAGAGCAAAGCATCTCTGGGGAAATTGTGGGAATCGGGGCGGCTAGGGACAGGGGCTTAAGTCCCTGGTCCCAGGACAGCCTCCCTTGGCACTGAGGCAGAGAGAGTGCGGCAGAGAAACCAGCTCTTGGTGTCTAAGCTGCCAGCGCAAGGAGAATGCATGGGGTCCGTTTCCTGTGAGGGGATGGGAGCCACACCAGGCGGCAGAATGCAAGAGTCCTGCTATAGAGCCTGAGATACTCCCCTGAGAGAGGTATAAAGGCCCAGCCGGTGCCCTTTGATACACGCCCTTGTTTCAGAGCCTGCACCAAACTCTCGCCCCAGAGAGGTGCGCGAAGGCCCAGCCTGGTGCTCTCGGACCTGTGCCCCATTCTCAGAGCCTGAGACCCACGCGCGAACCTCTGCCTTCCCTGAAATTGGTGCATGTAAGGTGGGCGCTCTTAGACCCAGAAAGACCGGGCACTCCCAGCCCGGGCCAGCGGGAAAATCTCAGAGTGCGATTGCTGCTTGGAACCTCTCTAGCGGTCTAGAGGTGCCCAAAGCTGCTGCTGCCGTGCTTTTGGGTACAAGCAAAAGATCCTCCATCCCCAGGGACAGCGACTTGGAACCTGCTCTGCCAGTGGCCAAGGGGGAACTTATTTGGGCTCTGCAGCCAGACTGAGGCTTCTCTCTGAGAGGGAGATCAGGGTGCGGTTTGTTTTCCTCTAAAACTACAAAAAACATCAAAAGCGGTCAAAGTGAGAAAAAAAAGTGAACAAACAAAAAACCGCCAGAGAACAAAAGCCTGAAAAAAAAAAAAAGTTTCCTCAGAGCCCACCCCCTTGAGGGGGGCGGTAGGACTTAAGTCAGGGAACATCATTGACTGAAAACCCACATGGCAGGCCCCTTCCCCAGAAAACAAACCAAGAAAGAAAAAAAAAAAAAGAGAGAGAGAGAGAGAGAAAAAGTACTACAAGAGAACTACCACTACTACATAGGAAACTTTTATCTTTCATTCATTCCCACTATTCTGGTTCTTTTTTTTTATATATATAGGTAATTTTTTTAACCCCAGCAGGATGGTGGAAGGGGTACATGGCTGAGTGCCTCCCGGGTCTGACCCTGTGTGACGCCACCCGGTGCCTGCAGCTGCCCTCTGGAAGGTGTTGCTTTAGTGGCAGAGCTGGAGGGCACCAAGCGTGTGTCTGTCTCCAAAGTTCTGGGCACCACATCACAATGCCTTCCTGAGAAGCAGAATCAAGGACAGTTGCTGATCTTCATTCCTTCCCACCAAAGGTATCTCATACACCATCTTTGGAAGTTGGAGCCAGGGGGCGCCTGGGTGGCTCAGTTGGTTAAGTGTCTTTCTTCAGCTCAGGTCATGATCCCAGGCTCCTGGGATGGAGTCCCACACATTTGCCTCCCTGCTCAGCTCCCCTGAGCCTGCTTCTCCTTCTCCCTCTGCCATTCCCCCAACTTGTGCTTTCTGGCTCTCTGTGTGTCAAATAAGTGAATAAAATCTTTTTAAAAAGTTTGGGCCAGGGGGCGCCTGGGTGGCTCAGTGGGTTAAGCCGCTGCCTTCGGCTCAGGTCATGATCTCAGGGTCCTGGGATCGAGTCCCGCATCGGGCTCTCTGCTCGGCAGGGAGCCTGCTTCCCTCTCTCTCTCTCTCTGACTGCCTCTCCATCTACTTGTGATTTTTCTCTGTCAAATAAATAAATAAAATCTTAAAAAAAAAAAAAAAGTTGGGGCCAGGGATGCCTGGGTTGGCTCAGTTGGTTAAGCCGCTGCCTTCGGCTCGGGTCATGATTCCAAGGTCCTGGGATCGAGTTCCACATCGGGCTCCTTGCTCGGTGGAAAGCCTGCTTCTCTCGCTGCCTCTGCCTGTCTCTCTGCCTGCTTGTGTGTACTCTCTCTATCTCTGGCAAATAAATAAAATCTTAAAAAAAAAAAAGTGTGGGCCATACTCTTTAGCCATTCTACTTTCCCTGGGGTAATTTGCCACCTCCCTGAATTTACCTGCATCTTTCCCAAAATCTACTTATCTTCCTGCCTTCGTGACCATAATGAGTCTATAAATTTTCAATAGACAGTGTGAACTTACACTTGCTAATATTTGCATAACATGCACCTCTTTCGATCTCAAAGAAAAGCTTTGCACCGCAATGGTCTCTAATCTCCAATTAGTTTCTGTTCTGGGATCCCACTGGAATTCTATGCGCCTGTCCCCTAAGATCCCATAAATTGTGGTCCAGTTTCCCAGCCAGCCAAGGAAAGCACATGGGAAATCTTGCTGAAGTATGAGTAAGAGCCAACGAAAGGGAACATATTTATCTGCCTCGAATGCTGGGACCTGAGGAAAGCAAGTTTCATTACAGACAAATCAGGAAGGAGGTGCAGATTGCTTTTTATGTCACTCTGGAGTGGAGGTCTGCTCACTCACAGAAGCTCAAAATCTTCACAAAGGACAATGCCCCCCACCCCCAAAGTCACCTGGGGATTCTCAGGAAAACTTTAATTGAAAGTATTACCGATTCTCCAACTTCCCAAAATGCAGGAGGAACATCTACAAGCAAGACTGTCACCACTTTTAGGCAATTACACTTATTTACCTTTTTTCTTCCTAGAAAATCATCCTCTCTCCCAATCCATGATCTTCTTTTTGTAACAGTTTCCTAAAGAAGGAAACAGGTGTCCTCCCATTCCAGTTCCATCCAAAATAATAAAATAAAAATCTTTAAAATTAAAAAAAATTGTGATTTGTTGAGACAGAGCACATATGTAGAGGGACAAGCAGACTCTCCCACTGAGCAGGAAGCCCGATTTGGGGCTCGATCCCAGGACCCTGAGACCATGACCTGAACCGAAGGCAGATGCTTAACCAACTGAGGCACCCAGGAAGCCCCAAAATAATTCAATTTTTAATCACTTTGCCATAGACACTTTTGGGTGGCTTTGAAACACCAGAATCTCATTGACTTATCAGTGTCCTCTTCACCATCTCAGAAAAGGACTGGGTGCCTCTCAGAGGCCTCTCTCCCCTCCTGACCCAGGTCCCAGCCAAAGGTCCTTCACATTAGAGTATGAGGAACTGAGCAGGATGGGGTGTGGAAGCACCCTGGGGTGGGGTGGGGGGCTCTGGGGCCCTCCCACTCCCAACTTCAGAGACAGTGACTGCTTTCCCCTGCCTCATATAGGTACCCTGGGTTTGCCCTCTTTAAGGTTCCTGGTTGCTGCAAAGGTCTGAAAATCTCCTAAGTAGCACAAAAGCCATCATGTGCATTTTGGCCACACGGGACAGAGGGAGTTTAAAGGAAGAAAGATAAAGCTCCCCAGAATGAGCCAGCAGCTCTGGGCTTCCCCGCACATCTTTCCTGACCTTCAGAACCCTGGGAAGGAGCCCCTTGGTGCAAAGTCACAGGGGGAGCCCACGCACAGCCCAGGCCTCCTGCCCCAGGTCCTCTCCAGCCATAAACTGACCCCCTAGCCCCTTCCAAACCGTCTACAGCCTCAAACCACTGACGTGCGGTTCAGCACCCATCTCCAGAGCACAGGATGCACGTGGCTTCCCCGCACCCTTCCCTGGCCACTCCCCAAATCACCATGGGAATGTCGCAGCAAGGAGACAGGGAATCAATTTTTATCCTCTGGGTTGTCTTCCCTTGTAGCCCCTCAGGAGTCCCCACGCAGCAATGCCGCGTGGGCCCTACTGCTCTGAATCCACTTCCCCGGAGGAATCCGCTTTTCTTCAGCGTCTGTGTCTGCAAACCCGGCTCCTCTAACACCCCCCACCAAACGTACCAAGAACCAACGGGGGAAGAAGTTCATTTCTGGCCGACAAGCCTTTAATCCCTGAGAGCTGTGGCTGATGCAGGAGCAGCTTTTCTCCAAATGGTGATTTCGATACGAGGTCGTTTTGCCTGCCGGCCCCCAACATCCCTGACGTGTGGCTCCCAGGGGCCTCCCCGCGGCCAGGCCTGAGAGTGGAGCCCACCCTTGGGCTCATTTTCCACCGCGCTGAATCCAGGCAGCGGCCCCGTCTCACTACAAAGGGTGCTGAGTAACGAGGTGCCGCCACCAGGAAGAGAGGCAGCAGGTCAGACAGATCTGGAGAATGACACTGGCCTTCAAGGGCCCCTCACAAGGGAAATACCATTAAGTAGCAGATCTGAACAGATATACTGTGTTCCACATGCACGCCGTAAGGATGGGGTTTCCTCGAGCCCTAATCAAAGGAACTCTTTCACCCGAGATCACTTGACCAATCGGTGACTCAGTTTCCTTATACTAAAAATGAGGATAACAATACATCACAAGATTGTTTTGAGGAGCACACACGTTACAAAGTGTTTAGAGGCACCTGGGTGGCTCAGTGGGTAAGCATCTGACTTCAGCTTAGGTCATGATCTCATAGTCCTGGGAGAGGGCCGTGTCAGGCTCCTTGCTCAGCGAGGAGTCTGCATGTCCCTCTCCCTCCCTCTTCACTTCCTGCCCTCTCTCTCTCTCTCAAATATATAAATAAAATCTTTTAAAAAAACGAAGTTCTTAGAACACCATATGCACATATTACAGGACACACAAGCACTTGTTAAACAGATAAAAGGGTACAAGAGGCTGGCTTCCCTTCAGATTTCTAATAGACTCCTGTCTGGGGGTCTCTAGCTCTTAGGAAGTGGGGAGGCCGCAGAAGCCCAAGATTGTAGAGTTCCTCCGAGGCCAAGTTCAGTTTTCTATGCAGGACAGAAAACCTGTAAAACACATCCCAGACTTGCTTCGCTGCCTTCCTAGTAGGGAATCCGTTCCCTCAAGAGTGGTCCAACCTCTCTTCCACTATTTGGGATGTAGAAAACGTTTAGACATTTCTCCATTGGTGCTGATTCCATCCTCATTTTTAACAATCTAGCTGTGTGTTCATCTGGTCTTCTGTTAGTTCCTTTATTCAACAAACATAGAGGACTCACCGTGTCCTAACTGTGACCAAGACATCCAGCATCTCATCCCACAAAGGAAACATATTAGCAAATGTGGCAGCAAAGAGGGATGGGGTAAGGCAGTGACATCTGAATCAAGACCAAACTAACAAGCAGAGCCTGCCATGAAGAACATTCCAGGTATGGGCCCCATAGGCATGAAGGCGGAAATGAATAGATTATGTGCAGACAGCAGGACAGGGGACTAAGGGGACCCTGGAAAGGAAGGCTGCGGAGCAGCTGTCGGCATTGGAGGCCTTGCGAAGGACTCTGGAATTCCCTTTGGTTTCAGCCAGAAGCTACATGAAGATTTAAGCGGGGAATCATCAGATTAGCCTATATTTGTAAAAGATCGCTCCTCTTCCACAGAAGAAATGGGGATGGGGTGGGGGTGTCCACGAGCCTAGAAGCTGGAAATGGAAGCAGATGAAGTTTCCAATATCCTGGCCAAGGAGTGAGTCTGTCGCAGTCAGAGTGTCAAGATTTGCAGTTCTAAACTTTTTAGTAAAGTGGCTTATTAAACACACAGCTAACTATTGCCCGGGGTTCCTACTTTTGTAATAAGTTTTTTCTGAAACTCAAAAAGGGGAGAGGGGCTCTCTGCACCACGTGCCAGTCGGGGCGGAACATCATCGTCACATTACAGGGAGTTTTCAGAGCCTGTTATCCTTTTAGTACGACATCCCTCCCACCCCGAGACAACACCGTGCCTCTTTCCGCCAACAGAAGTTGAGTTTTTCCCTTTCCCTCTTCCTTCTTTCGAGGGCAGAGCTCAGGGCTTCTCCAGAGATTCCATCCTAAGTTCATAGATCTCACCGAGCCGACCACATTCCCCTCCCTGTGGGCGCCAGAAAACGCCGGAAACATCTGTATCTGCACCTGAACATGGGACCTTGGATCCCAGCTACAGTTACTTGTGCTGTGGTAACAAGGACATCATATCGCGTTTCAGGACATTTTCATATATAAGGCCTCGGGTCGGGATGCTCAGGGTAGGAAAAGGGTGGGTTCGCCCCTGGGCAGAGTGGCATACCTTCTCTCTCCTCCTGGCCTTTGCCCGAGTTGGAGATGCCCTGTTCCTTCCTCTTCACCTGAGTAATAATTATCTCTGCTTCCAGAAGCAGCTCAGGGGGCCACCTCCATCCGAGGGGCCACCTCCTCCCCAACCCCGCTGGACCAGGTGACCCTCCCCAGAATTCCATATAAATCCCTGTTAACGTTGATCCCACTGCTTCCCAGAGGCTCTTTCTCCTTGTCTTTACTTTGTCTCTCCTGCTGGACCCCAGGAGACAGGTCTCACTCATCATTTTATCCCAGCAGGGTTCAGTATGTTGCTGAATTAACACATGGCATGTCCTGCACATCGCTGGCAGCTGGATGAACTGGAACACAGTGTGGCAGCATGTACTGAAGCAGGGGTTCTCAGAGCACCAGGGGATTCAGTCGGTGAAGCATCTGCCTTCGACTCAGGTCATGATCCTAAGGTCCTGGGATCCAGGCCTGCACCGGGATCCCTACTCAACAGGGAGTTGGCTTCTCCCTCTCCCTCTGCTTATCCCCTCCCTCTCAAATAAATACATAAAATCTTTTCAAAAAATAAATTTAAAATAAATTTTTAAAAAATTAAGCAGTTGTTCTCAGCTGCAGGTGATTTGGCTCCCCAGGGGACATATGGCAATGCCTGGAGAAACGTTTGGTTGATGTAATTGGAGGAAAGGGCGCCACTGGGCATTTGGTGGGGAGAGGCCAAATGGAGGTGGCCAACATCTGGCCATGCACAAGACAGGCCTCAGCAAAACATCACCCAGTCCACGAGGTCGACAGGGGAGACCCGCATCTAATCTAGGACCTGGAAAACCTTTTCCTAGGTTTACATGATCAAGGGAAATGTATCTGTCCATCAAAACCACAAGAATGTCTAAAGCAGCTTATCCTCGGAAGCCCCAAACTGGATGCCATGTAAAAGACCATTAACAGGAGAACGGATAACCGACTACAGTACCTACGTGATGGAAGACAACAGACGATAACGAAATTTAAGATGCCATATACGCGACAACAAGAAGGAATCCACAGATGCCCTGAGGAACCGAACCACCAGAGCAAGGTAACAGGCAAACTTGATCGCTGGTGATGGAAGAGAAGCAGGGGGCAGGGAGTGACTGACTGGGAAGGAGCAGGAGGGAACCTCTGGTGTGCTCAGAATGTTCCTGATCCTCATCTGGGTAGTAGTTACACACAGCGTGCCGCATGCTAGGACTCATGTGCTGTGTGTGTGTATTACACCTCAGCAAGCTTTACCAAAGGCAACGGTCCTCTAAGAGCCCCGGCGGGCAGGAATCACACACTGGAGCAGGTCCTCCAAGCATGACTTTCTAAGGATTTCGGTGCACAGCCGGCAGGAGCATTGTAGATATGTTTATGGAGACCTATTTCACCAGACACCAAAAACCTTACAGTGGGTCCTTGATTCAATTCTACTTCAGTCATTTTCTGCTAAGGATTGTGCTACAGATGTGCACACAGACTTAGGTTTCAAGAATATTTATCACAGCAGAACAAATACAAGAGGGAGGCAGCAACAACACGGACCCAGAGGAAACTGTGTGATACCACGGACTCATTAAAATCGACATTTAAAAATGTAAATGGAAAACGACTACAAGATATTAATTACAATTAAAGAGCAGGTCACCCAACAAGCTGACACCTAAGATATATGAAGAATATACTCAATATGATTAACTATGATTAGCTAAGGTCATGAGGGGTTATGGGATTTCTTAAAATTTTATCATTTTTCCCTAAAATGTACATATATTACTTATTAATAAGAAAAAATACACAATCACACTTCTTAAAAATAAAGGTGAGTTTTCAACTCTAAAACTGAGTACCAGGGGCGCCTGGGTGGTTCAGTGGGTTAAAGCCTCTGCCTTTGGCTCAGGTCATGATCTCAGGGTCCTGGGATCGAGCCCCGCATCGGGCTCTCTGCTCAGCAGGGAGTCTGCTTCCTCGTCCTTCTCTCTGCCTGCCTCTCTGCCTACTTGTGATCTCTGTCAAATAAAATAAATAAAATCTTTAAATAAATAAAATAAAACTGAGTACCAGACCCCACACAACTCCCAGATTCCCCATGGATTCAGAGCCCTGCTGCCTGCAGAAGCGCTCTATCGACGCTCATCACAGTGGCTGAGACAGATTCAATAAAGAGATAACATTGCAGATTTCCTGTCTCTTATCCGACTGTGCAGATTGGTTACACAAATCCAAATCCATACATGCATTAGATCTCACTGAACTGCGTACGCCCTGAGAAAAAGACCCTGTAAAGCAATTCCCTGTAAAAATACGAAAGTATTTCTGACAGCAAAAGTTTTCAGATGCTGTAAAGAAAAAAAAAAACTAAAAAGGCACGACCTTCCCTGATTAATCAAGTCTCCCCCGAGAGAAGGCTACCACTTCCCCAGGTAATCTCATCGCCTCAGACGAAACCATGTTTCTCTGTGAAGTGGAGGTGATCGCGGCTCTCTCGGAGTACTCGCAAAGGTTTGGCGTGATTATGAAACGGAACACTATGACCGGGGCCCGCTGGTTGTGGTCACTGTCATGCCCACAGCCTGAACACCACCTCCAGGAAGCTCCCTTCTCTGAATTCTGTGTGGTAGGGACACGTGGCTGACTATTAGGGAGCACTGCATAAGGCATACCCTGTCGCTTGCCCAGACGCCCAGCTCCTCCCGGAGCCACCGAATGCCATACAGAGCTAAAGCTGGGAGCAGTGGCTCACCGTGGACACCAATGACGAGGGCCCAGGTACCTCAGCTCACAAACCCATTACAAGCATATACATTTAACTCTAGCTCTAAGATGTTTCTCCTCTTACTTCTCAGTCAAAAAAGACTTTAAGCCGAGTAAACCAACAACAAACCCTAAGATAAAACATTTAACTGTGTTAATTTCCTAAGGCCTACGGTCGTCTTCAGCTTCTCAAGGTCACACCTCCCTGCTGAATGATTACCGAGGGTTGCTGACATGGTACACAGAAAAAAAAAAAAAAACTCTTAGGATGTCCAGCCTCTAAGAGAAAAAGCAAACAGCTCAGAATGCAGCCAGCCACGGCAAAGGAACCAACGACAAAGCCAAACACAGAGGGGCCCCTGAGCATCTGGGAATCTGCCTGTTCCTTTGCCTCCTCAGAGGAAACGAGTCACAAGACTGCTCAGAATGGGAAATGAGAAGGGCAGAAGCCCAGAAACCAGCGCGTCCTGAATTTCATGCTGCTTCCAAGGAGTGAGCCCGCCTGCTGTGCTGCTGTGTCAGTTATTTACACAGTGGGCAGGTGAGGCTGACAGCTTGAAGGGGTTATTTTAGAGGGAGAGCTGTAAGTCTGATCAGGAGAAGGTTCTGGACCCTGGGGTCCCAGCACGCATCTCCAGCTTCCAAGCTGACCCTCCCTTCAGACAGGGTTTAAGAGGCAGCAGGGCAAGCATGGTCTTTGTATTTAAATCACCTCAAGGGGGCCCATATCTCCAGGCACAACCAGAAGCCAGGGAGGAGAGGGAAGGGGGAGAGGGAGAGGGTACCTCCACTCCTATCTGCTGGCTGCACTTCTGGAGCGCCTGATCCAGGAAGCTAAATGTGTGGACAGAACAGAAGGAAGAATCTGGGAAGACTGGAAGACTAGAAGAGCTGTTCGTGGACTAGTCTCAACCTGAACCACAGAAACACCTCTGCCTCCCTGCCCTCCTCCCCTCGGCTGGGCACCAGGTGCCTCCCTACTGCACTCCACATGCAGATCCAAGCTCAGGGGTGCCCAGTGCCGATGCCTCTCTCCGGCGCAGGGACTCTAGGGCATCAGCGGGACTCCTAGACAGCACCTGTGATCTCTAATTTAAAACCAAAACCAAAATCCCCAACCAGCCCAATCCAGCACAAGCAATACATATTTATGTGTAAGACACCTATGCACACATACACATTCACTTATCTACACACACACACACACACACACACACACACACACACGCTTTTGCAGCAGAAGGCAGGCATGAAACCTGTTCCCTAAGTCCTTTGCTTTCCTCATCTGCTTCTAGCAGCAACAGCCATTTCTGCTACAGATTTTCCTATTCGAGGGTTGATCACAGATCCAAATGCCACCATCCTGTTTGCCACCCTTTCCTACCCCACCGGCCCGCTGACGTCTGTCAGTGAACCAGAGAACAAAGATGGAAGACAGGCCCAAGCTGCCTTCCTAAAGTGGGGTTATATTTGACACTTTAATAAACCTCAGAGCCTGAGCCTCTCTGCTCTCAGACTGGCCAGGGTGCAGCTCTCACTCTTACCAAACCCGTCCATCTCTCCTCCCCCCACCGCGGGGCACAAGGGTTTTCTCTGCCCGGCATCTATTTCCAGGCCCCATAAATCATATCCCATTGTTCCAGGCCATCTGAACTCATGCTTAATAAACCATCCACCTCACCCTTCCGCCACCACCCCGAATTTCCCACAGGGAAAGACTGTTTCAAGAAGAAAAGGAAATTCTTCATTAGGGCTGGATTTTAAAAGCAAGCTTCCACAAAAATCCAGAAAACAAAATTGGGTATAAATACCATCCAATAACTACTAAATGTCTTTGGTTAAAGCACCTGCCTGCCTGTGATTCTCAGGTCCAGATGTGAGCTCAGTGCACATCTAAAGGAAGCAGAATTTGAACCTGATGCTAAATGACAAATGATCCTGAACTTCATGACCATTTAAGTGCCACAGTGGCTAGACTAAATTGCTCTGATGCAGAATTTCTCCCAAGTATAGGTTACTGAGAAACATAATATTGCTTGAAAATGTATTTAGGTGCGCTCATCCTTCTCAGACCAACACTCATGGGCTCTTAGTCATAACCAGGCTTAAGCTAACACGATTCCCCTATTTTCCCCAGAGAGGGAGGGAAACAAGAGGACATGTCTCTCATGTTCCAAGATCAAAAACTGGATCACAGCACTCACAGCATCAAGTCTGCCAAACCAGAGCTCTGGGTATGTACAATTCTTAAAGAGCTAATTGAATGGAAAACAGCCATCTGGGGCTGGAAACCCTTATGACATTCTGGGAAATGTATGGGCTTTAAAAGGATTATGCAGGGTGATGTGACTTTCAAAATTCCCAAACTCTGAACTGAAGCCTAAATGAGAATATGTTAAATTCACCCATTCCAAAACACAGCACAGTTGACTCGGACCCTAGAGCCCAGCTGTAGCTCAGGGTGTCCACACTGCAGCCTGTCTGTGGGAGGTCTGCAGACCACTCCCTGCTGAGAGAGTCCAGCCAACCCAATCAGCCTACCAGCAGGCTGTGGCACAAGGTCCAGATCCTAGCCCAGGCACCAGCCAGGGTTCCCTTTGGCCTGCCCTCTTATGGTTGAACAACAATCATGGAGAGCCACAGGGAGAGCGGCATTGGGTCCAGTATGGCCACTCCCTGGTCCTCCACAACACTGGTTGCACACTCTTCAACACAAGAAAATGGTGTGCAGAAACAAGGGCCTGCCACAGTAGGCTGTCGAGCAAGGAACAGAAAGCATCAGGGGACAGGTGGGACTGCTGGCTGGTCTCCACCTCTCCCAGAGGGCAGAGGCCGCAGAGCTTCTGCAGGCTAAGCAGAGACGTGTCAGAATTACCTTCCAAAAAAGTAGGCAGTAAAGGAGGATTTCAAGCAGCCACAACCACCAGCAGGCCTGCGACCTCCAGATATCAGGGGCTTGACCATGACCGTGTCGGTAAGCAGAACACACAAGTGCCTTCTGGAGCGAGAGAAGACAGCTTAATGCTGATAACTGGTCCTCTCACTCTTCTCTGCTCTCAGCAAGTGATCCTGAAAGGGATGGACAAAGTTGGTCAGATTCACTGGAGAAAACACGAGCCAGTGAAGACGTCCCGGCTCGCACTAGGCCTCCCTCCAAAGGCTGGCTGCCCCACCCCTGGCACCTGGGTAACCCTGCTCTGGGGCCATCCACACAAAACGATTTACGTACCCCCCACCCGCAACAAACACACACAGACACACACACACACACACACACACACACACAAGCTGCATCGGGCTTTAGGAACCTAACTCAAATGCACCCCTAACAACAACCCCACAGATGTGACTGGGTTGGACACTCCCAGCAAGGGAGGGAAGGCCCCCCCCCTTGGGTCCTTGCCAGCGGCAGGGTGCCACCTGGTCCTCCGCCTCATCCTCTCCATCCGCGGGGAAGTCGGAGCGGCCCCCACCAACCACCACCACGCAACCAGATTGATTCTCGCACTTCAAATCCCCGCTGCCAGGGCCCCATCTGTGTGCTGACCGAAAAGCCGCCCTCAAGCAGCCGGCCGGCGGAGCGTCTGGAGTTCTCCCAGCCCCGCGCTCACGCCTCCCCAGGCAGCCCCCGCACCCGCGGGCCGCGCCTTACCGCCAGTGTCCACGAAGCGCGGGGGCAGGCGGTCCCGCAGCGTGGCACTCCAACCCGCGCTGGCCTCGTCCTCGTCGGACTCCTGCCCTTCGGGGGCGGCGGGAGGCAGCGGGGGGCCGGGGCGCTCGTGTTCGGCGTCCGAGGAGGCGGCGGAGGAGGAGCGCGAGGCGGCGGACGTGCTGTAGAAGGCGCTCCCGCCGCTGTCCCGCCAGACTCGCCGAACACTTCGTCCCAGATGTGCAGGCTCTCGTGGCGCGCGAGGGCCGCCTCAAGCAGCGCCGGCGCCCTCCTCCGCGCGCTCCCGCCGACCTGGGCCATGGCCCCGGCCGCCGCCCGCGCGCCCGCCCCCCAGAGCGCCTCCCAGCCGCACGCGCCGGGCACCGGCCCGCGCCGCGGCCCGCCGCCCCCCACCAGCGCAGTCCGCGGCACAGCGCCTGCCGCCGCACGCCCGGCCGGCCCGCCATCTTGGCCGCCTCGGGCCCAGCGCCCGAGGAAGCGCCCTCGGAGCTCGGGCGCCGCAGGCTGCAGGCCGCGGAGGACGCAGGGCGCGAGGGCGGGAGGCATGGGCTGCGCCCGGACCCAGGTGCCGCCGCTACCGCCGCCGCTGCGTCTCCTCGGCGCCCGCTGCGTCCCAGCGCGCCCTCCCGCCGCACCCCGCGCTCCCTGGCCGACCTTCCCGGGCGCGAGCCGCCAGAGAGGGACCCGCCTCCTCGCACCTGAGGCCCGCCCGCCGGCCAATGGGGAGCAGTCCGGGGTGGGGCCCGCGCGGGACACGCCCCACACCCCTCTGCGGAGCGGGGCGAGGAGAGCAGCTGCGGCGGCGGTGGCGGCAGGGGGGAGGGCGGCCGGTGGCTTCCTCGCCTGCGGGACGTGTGGCCCGCGCTCTCGGTCCCCTTCCGCAGTCGGCGCCGGCGGCGGCGGCGGGGAGCTGTCCGCCCTGGTGGTTCTGAACCAGGCGCTGCGGAAATTCCAGGTAGGCGCCGGGCCTGAGGGTCACGATTCCCGTGGCTGCTGTGGCTGCTGCTGCTTCGGTGCTCCACAGCCGGCTGTACCTTGAACTCTTGCAAGCACAAGGGCTATCTGGCTTCCGGGAGCCTTGCTCTAATAAGGAGCCCTCCTCGCTGGTTCATTCCTGGGGTCAGGTGGTGACTCAGTCTCACTTCAATACCCCTGTAATTTCAGGGGGTCAACATCCGATCTTAGTCATTCCTTCCGTCTTTGACCTTTGACATCTTTAAAATCAAAATATTCATTACCTTCCAAATATTAATTACTCTAACACCACCACTGCAACATCTTCACCCATACATTTGACACACTTGTCTGTTAAAGTACGGCACAATCACCCAGGCTTCAGTGTTCTGATAAACAATAGATCAGAAAGGTTTCATCCATCCCTCTGCCTTGGCCAGGAGTGCGTGGCACTCATTCCATTGATGACGATACACGTGATCAGGCGTTTCTTGCTCCTCTCTCCCTCCCAACAATAATGCAATAAGTCACAATGATGGTAATTGGGCCATAAAGTCACTTGCACTCTGAAATAAAATAAATCCACAGAGATGTGAAGGGCTTGCAAATCCTACTGGGTATTAACTAAATAAGGATTACACGAAAGGGAAAGGCATATTGTTATTTCATGCATAAAGGATGCAGATGCATAAAGGGTGAAGATGTTGGTACCACCAGCTAAGGTCGTTCTAACAGCAGGTGAGCAGCTTCTGCTCTCGCCCTCCCCTCGCAAGCCCCTGTTTCCTCCTCCCAAACCAGAGTCTCTGTACCAGCATGAATTCCTGATCATCACTGAAAGATGATATATAAAAAGGAAAGGATTCACATGACATTGATTTGTATATGAATTGGCTGATATACGTGAAATTGTTTGCAAAGCATTTCAACTCCGTTGGAAGAATTGTGTCACAGAAAAGAACTGGTTTCCAGCACTTCTCTATACTGTGTTAACCAGGGAAAGATTCTGAAGAGAGTTCATACAGGTAATCAGACTTAAAAAGGTCATTGACACATAGATTAAAGACGAAAAGTAAGATTGCGTAGCTCAAGTTCAAATTCTGCAATTAGGAATTCTGTAATACTCCTGTAAAATTTAATGACATATATTTTAAAAAATAATTGAAAGGGATCAAAACACTGAAATACATAGGAAGAACTCCTTCTCTTCTCCAGGCAGCCAATGAAAAGTCAGCAGCTAAAGTAAGTATTTTAAAAACAGTGGCTTGCTTTGCTACCCAGAGGAAGCAGGAAGTAGAGTAGTAACAGTTACAAGGATGGAATCAGTATTCCATTGTGCCAAATCTGCATTTGTATGGTGCTAATCCCAAAGAAACCTTAGAGTCTTTGTGCTTATGAGCTCTCAAGTGCTTGTAGCTCACAGAGCATGCAACACTGGGAGAGGATTATATGGTCACAAAAGAAACAGACTGGGAAATCAAATTGTTATCCAAACCCTGGCCCAACAAAAATGAGATGGCTATGTCCATTTAGAATCAAGGGTTTAGCAACCAAGTGCTACTTTGTTTAAACAAATGTTTCCGACCAAGAACAGTAAAAATACTTCAGCCTTTAAAAACAGGTGGCTGATTCTCCTTGTGAAAGGAGGGGGGGAAAGGGAAGAAAACAACTGGAAAACAAAAACCAAAAAACTTTCCCATCTGCTTGGCAACCTCCTACTCGATGCTATGATTATGGTTCTACATCATTAAGTTTTACAAGTAATGTTTTCTGGGAGGATAATTATAGAACCAGCATTATACTGAGATCTTTTAACTTTGAGTCATTTAAACACATCTTCCAAATAATACAACTTTGTAATATAATTAATTTTAAGATTAATTATAATTAATATTGAGCTTTTGGTTCATAGTCTGCACAAAAGGCTCCAGGGTAGTAAGAACAACCCATTTCTGTAGTAGATTCCTTAGGCTTTGTTAAGCCAGAGAGGTTCATGCTCTTGTGAAACTGGGGATAATAGCCATATTTCATTGAGTCTTGGCCTCCTTTCCTGGTATAGTTTAATAAGAAACAAAAAATGCTACCATTCAAACTATGATACAATGTTTTCTTTTCATTAATATTTTAATTTAAATGTATTCAAAAAGCTCTTTGGTAAGTATTTAGACAGATTTTTATTACATATGGCCTTAATGCATACATAAAATAAAAGTTAAAATTTTTGGTTAACGTTTTTCCAAACCTCACATTAAGAATCTCACTACTTTTATTTACTTTCTAACTGAGAGATTTCAGTGCCCAGATTTTTCTCACAATATGTTCCTCTGAGCCACCCAGAGCTTTTGTCATGCTGCACTTAAAAAATTATTATTAGACATATACCTGACATTCAATGTTAAATTAGTTTCAGTTGTACAACATAGTAATTTGACAATTCTATACATTACTCAGTGATCACCACAGTAAGTATATCATCACGTCACCATATAAACTTATTATAATATCATTGGCTGTATTCCCAATGCTGTACTTTTCATCTCCAGATGAGAACAGAAAATTATTTTATTTATTTAATAACAGGAAATTTGTACCTCTTAATCCCCTTCACCTATTTCACCCATCCCCCATCCACCTTCCCTCCCATAACCACCAGTTTGTTCTTTGTATTTAAGAGTCTATTTTTGTTTTTTTTTTTTTTTTGTCTGTTCACTTGTTTCTTTTTTTATATTCCATATAGACGTGAAATTACAGGGGCCCCTGGGTTAAAGCCTCTGCCTTTGGCTCAGGTTATGATACCATGTTCCTGGAATTGAGCCCCGAGTTGGGCTCTCTGCTCGGTGGGGACCCTGCTTCACCTGCCTTGCTGCCTGTCTCTCTGCCTACTTGTGATCTCTCTCTCTTTCAAATAAATAAATAAAATCTTAAAAAGAAAAAAAAGGAAGTGAAATCATATGGTATTTGCCTTTCTCGGTCTGACTTATTTCTCTTAACCTAATACCTTCTAGATCCAGCCATATTGTCACAAATAGCAAGATCTCATTCTTTTTTATAGCTGGATAATATTCCATTATATATCTATATACACCATATCTTTACCCATTCATCTACTGATAAACACCTGAACTGCTTCCATATACTGGCTATTATAAATAGTGCTGCAGAAAACCTAGGAGGGCATATATCTTTTTGAATCAAGTGTTTTTATTTCCTTTGGGTAAATATCAAGTACTAGAATTACTAAAGCATATGGTAAATCTATTTTTAATTTTATGAGGAACCTCCATACTGTTTTCCACAGTTGTTGCACCAATTTACAATCCCACTAAAAATGTACAGAGGTTCCTTTTTCTCCACATCCTGGCCAACACTTGTTCTTTCTTGTCTTTTTAATACTAGCCATTCTGACAAGTATAAGGTGATAGATCTCCCTGTGGGTTTGATTTTATTTTCCTGATGATGAGTGATATTGAGCATCTTTTCACATGTCTATTGGGTGTCTGTATGTATTTTTTGGAAAAATGTCTATTAAGTCCTCTGCCCATTTTTCAATTGGATTATATGTTGGGGTTTGGGTTTTTTTGGGGTTTGGTGTGTGTGTGTGTGTGTGTTCTTTACATATTTTGGTTATTAATTCTTTATTTTATTTATCATTCACCACTGTATTCTCCCATTCTGTAGGTTCCCTTTTGGTTTTGTTGCGGGTTTCCCTTACTGTGCAAAAGCTTTTTATTTTGTTGTAGTCTTAATAATTTATTTTTGTTCTTGTTTCCCTTGCCTAAGCAGACATACCCACAAATAATGTTGCTAAAACCAATCTCCAAGTGATTACTGCTTATTGTCTTTTAGGAGTTTTATGGTTTCAGGGCTCTCATTTATTCATTTAATTTTTTTTTTTTTAAGTAAGCTTTACACTGAATGTGGGACCTAAACTCACAGCCTCAAGAATAAGAGTCACATGCTGTAAAGGCTGAGCAAGACAGGCACACCTCACACTTCACATTTAGATCTTTGATCCATTTTGAGTTTCTTTACGTGTATGGTAAAAGAATGTGGTCTAGTTTCATTCTTTTGCAAATGGCTCTCCAGTTTTCCCAACACTGTTTTTGAGGAGACTTTCTTCTGTTACATATACTTGCCTCCTTTGTCAAAGATTAATTGACCATATAATTGTGGATTTATTTCTGGGCTCTCTATCCTGTTTCCGTTGATTTATGCGTATATTTTCTCCCAGTACCCTACTGTTTTGATTACTATAACTTTGTAGTATATCTTTAAATCCAAGAAACTGATACCTCCAGCTTTGTTCTCCTTTCTCAAGATTGTTTTGCATGCTACACTTCTTATAAAAGTATTCTGAGGTCATCCAAATTGCCACCCCTCCATTCTGCTTGGTTTGATGCTGGTAGGGTTTCTCTTTTTCTTTTTTCTTTTTTTTTTTCCTTATCTGAGATTTTCATATAATAACCAGTTTATTTTCTTTCTTTAAATGGTCCTCAAAAGGCCTGTGGCTTGGCATGCCAAGGGATGTAGATGATCAGTTGGTGCCCTAGGAGCAGTAACCACATGGCACAGGGTCAAGCTGTGGTAACTTTATAGGGACTTCCACCTGCTCAGCCCCAACTATAAGACAATTCCTGACATTGGAGATGTGAAAGAAAATGGGAGGGGAGGGGCATCATAAAATCCATAAAATATGGCATATTGTCTCCTGTTTGTACTTATACAATTTCTGATTTTGCAAATGGCCAAGCTGCCGCAGGGAACAAAAATGAGGTCCTAAGGTGGCAGAGACTGACCTGGCCAGCCCTGTACTGCACAGGCTATGTGTTACTGGATCAGTATGAATGGAGAAAGCAGGGGTGAGTCAGGGAAGCTGCTGCTTCTCCCTACATTGCCTTCATCACCCACAGGGAGGGGGCCCAAAGCCAAGGAGGACCTCCTGGAACTGAGACAGGGGAGGGGAAAAGAAAGCTGAACGATGCCACAGCTGCTGAACCATGACCAAAATATGGGGGAGAAGGCTGGAGGCAAATGTGCATGGTACACCGTGACATTTGGAGTCCTAGGTGACATAGAAGCTTAAGGATCCAACCTTGCTCAAACTGATTTTACATGATGATTTTATCTACTAATCAACCCAGAGATGCAGAGAATGAAATAGGGCAATACTATAGAAAATGCTTGAGAGAAATCTCTCTTATGATTGAGATAACCTGATATTTCCATTGATTCATTCATTCATTCATTCATTCATTCATTCAACAATTATGTACTGAGTATTATGTATCAAATCCTCTTCTGAACACAGAATAAATAAGGAAAAAAACCCACAAATACCATTTTTATAGCACATGCATTCAAATAGAAGAGAGAGAACAGACTGTAAATAAATAAATATATAATATGTCAGCTGTTGATAAGAAGTCAAAAGTAGAGAGGGACAGAAACTATGTTGATTGTGATGGTGCTGGTGCTGTCTGTGTGTGCAGTTAGGGGAGATTACTCTGATAAGAAGACATTGGCAGATCCTTGAGTGGATTCAGAGAACAAGACGGGTACATTTAAGAAGAGGAAACAAGTGCAACGCCCCAAGAAAGGCACGCACTTGCTGTACTCTGTTAAACACTAAGGAGGCTGGTGAGCGGAGGCAGAGACAGCTGAGTGAAGAGGTAGGAGATGAATTGAGAAGGAAGTTGAGTGTTAAATTTTGTAAGACTGAATTTTGTATTGAGTGAAATGTGGAGCCATTGGAGATTTTAGAGCAGAGAAATAACAAGGTCTGACTTTTGTCTTAAACGGATTGCTTTAACTGCTGAGTGGAAAATAAACTAGAACAGAGCAAAGATGGAATCCAGAAGACCAGATAGGAGACTATTACAATAACTCATAGAAGACGGTGTTTTGGACCACAGTGGGAGTAACTGAAATGTGGAGAACTGGTCAGATTTAGAATATATTTTGAAGCTAGAATCCACAGTTTCTACCAAATAATTAAACGTGGGCAGTGAAAGAAAGAGATGAATCAAGAATGACTCTACAGTTTCCTGTTTGAGCTATTGCAAGACCAGCAGAGCTCGAGAAGAATAAGAGCTTGGTTTTGAACATGTTGGGTTTAACTCATCTAGGTAGATCTGGAAAGCAGGCAGTGGAAGAAAGCTCAAAATCCAGGTCTGGACTGGAGGTGGAGATGTGGAGTCATCAGGAGATAGATGGTAGAAGAGGGACAGTCACCAAGGACTCAGTGTAGACAGAGGAGAAGTCTGAGGTTGGGTCCTGGAGCACATTCATACTCAGAGATCAGGGAAATGAGAAGAAACCCCAAGTGGAGGGGCTTGTCCTCACTCAGAAGGGATTGGAGTAAGGGTTCCACCCAGGTAAACTTAGTGGGATTCTGTGGGTCTTCTTTCCTTACCGATTTTTCTTTTCAAGATTTATTTGAGAGAGAGAGAGAGAGCAGGAGCACACACATGCAGGGGGAAGAGACAGAAGGAGAGGGAGAGAATCTCAATCAGATTCCCCGCTGAGCATGGAGCCTGACGTGGGGCTCGACTCCATAACCCTGAGCTCATGACCTGAGCCAAGATTCACACGCTTAACCACTTAGCCACCTAGACACCCACCCAGTTTGTTTTTCATTCTTTTTTTTAAATATTTTATTCATTTATTTATTTGACACAGAGAGAAAGAGAGAGAGAGAGATCACAAGTAGGCAGAGAGGCAGGCAGAGGGAGAGGGAGAAGCAGGTTTCCTGCTGAGCAGAGAGCCTGATGCGAGAGCCCGAGACCCTGAGATCATGATCTGAGCTGAAGCCACCCAGGTGCCCTCAATTTACTTTTCTCAGTGAAGTCATCAGAATGGTCGGTCATCAGCTGTATCTGATGGAAGGTGTTCAATTCTCACTCTGAACAAAATGGCTGTACATTAGAATCACTGGGAGAATTTTAAAAGCACACTTATATCCAGACCCTAATTGGATATTAATCTAATTGGTTCTACACCAATTAGATCAGGTCCTTTGGAGGTGGGCACTCCTGTGTTTTAAAGTCTTCCAGGTGATTCAAAAGTGTGGCCAGTGTTGAGAAGCCCTGGCTTAAGGTTGGAGGAAAGAAGATGTGAAATAGTCAAAATATTTCACGAGAAGAATGGAGATTCTGTCGGTCAGAGAAACATACTTGGATTTGTGGCTGAGAATTTAATGTGAAAGGAGCGCCTGGTAGGCTCAGTGGGTTAAGCCGCTGCCTTCGGCTCAGGTCATGATCTCAGGGTCCTGGGATCGAGTCCCACATTGGGCTCTCTGCTCAGCAGGGGGCCTGCTTCCCTTCCTCTTTCTGTGATCTCTTCCCTTCCTCTCTCCTACTGTGATCTCTCTCTGTCAAATAAATAAATAAAATCTTAAAAAAAAAAGAATTTAATGTGAAAGCTTCCAGCATTGTTGCTTTTCTCACCAACCACCTTCAGCTGCCAGGGGCAGACATAGGGTGGACAGAAGGTTGGGTTTTTACCAGGGTGGGGTTTTATCAGGTATGTATGATGTATGATGGAGGTGAGAGTATGGGACAGGGATTATAGTTATGGGAGCGGACTCTGTGCCAGCTGCGGAGGCCTGTGAGAATTTGGGGTAAGGATCAAGAACCACAGAAAATGAAATAGGGGGACGCCTGGGTGGCTCAGTTGGTTAAGCAGCTGCCTTTGGCTCAGGCCATGATCCCAGCGTCCTGGGATCAAGTCCCACATCAGGCTCCTTGCTCGGCAGGGAGCCTGCTTCTCCCTCAGTCTCTGCCTGCCACTCTGTCTGCCTGTGCTCGCTCTTGCTCCCTCTCTCTGACAAATAAATAAAATCTTTAAAAAAAAAAGATTCTCTTCAAAAAAAGAAAATGAAATAGGTAAATGGATTCTTCTGAGTGACTTAGATAATTAATACTTCTTGAAATAATTTAGTGCAGCCAGACCCCTGCAAAGCAGCACAAACAACTCTGATGAGTGCTTCAATCTACCACTTCTTCCCAGGGCTTCAATCAATTGCTTTCAACAAGTGAACATTGAGATATTTAGAGCAAAGAAAAAAAATAAATATTGGAAGTTCGCATTTTTTTTAAGATTTTATTTATTTATTTGACAGAGACACAATGAGATAGGGAATACAAGCAGTGGGAGAGGGAGAAGCAGGTTTTTCCACTGAGAAGGGAGCCCGATGCGGGGCTGGATTCTCAGGCCCCTGGGCTCATGACCTGAGCCAAAGAGCAGATGCTTAACAATTGAGCTACCCAGGCTCCCCTGGAAGTTAGCTTTTTACATTCTTGGAAAATGGGATTTTGTACATTTATGTCCTTTTTCTGTCCCCTTGTGGATATTTTCCCTCTTGAAACACACCCAACCCCTGCTCCACAGTTGTCCAGTAAAAGAAAGGGATCTGAGTGCCATCCCCAAAGTTCACTTGCGTTTAAAGGAGAAACAATCCTGGGAAGCTGTTTTACACCAAAGAGTAGATTGCTCAGTTGTAGAAACTCAGGTATTATAAGAAAACGGGAGAGATATTCGTTACTAGAAGGGGGACTTGCTCAGCGTTTCTAAATTCACACTGGTAGATTGTTGAACTGTTGTAGGCTGAGTGTTAAAATCACATCTTTCCCTCCGTTTTCTTACAGAGACAATGATGGTTCTTCCAAGATTGTCTGTGAAAGGCTAGGCACCTGCAAAACCACACATTTGACCTGAGCCATCACCCAAGTAGAATGTAATCCACTCTCAGATCATAGGAGAAAAAAGAGAGAGAGAGAATCCCAAGAAGAAACACTCACGTCAGGATTTTCATCAAATTTAGTGCACGTCTCACCATTTATCTTCATTTGCGGTAATTTTTTAAATAAACACTAATGTCGAATTGCCCTGCGTTACAACGAGCAACTCAATTATCAGAAAATCACGAGTCTCCAACGTTTGTTCTAATTACTAAAGCAGAAGAGTGGACAGAGTTTAGAAAATTTTCAACAAGGCTTAAACAAGAGAGATTTTCCACTTTTTTCTAATCAGGTCAACATAGATACCACTTTCCCTACAACCTTGTAGGCAGTTGGTATTTTTCAGAGATATCATTTGGTTCTTTATAGAAGGCTTAAAGTTGGAGGTCCATAAAAACGATAATCAACTTTTATGTGTGCCTTCTATAGGCCAGGAACTGTGCTAAATGAACAGTATCTAATTTAATCCTCCTAACAAGCCCTGTGAAGTCAATACTACTGACTATTCTCACTCCAAGGGGGGGCAAAGCAGATGCTTCGAGAGTTGAACTCAGTTTTCCAAGTTCATACAGCTCGTATATGATGGAATCAGGACTTGAGCTCAGTCTAATGCCAAGTTGGACCCTCAGTGGCAGCTACTGTAGTTTTTTTGACCGTCACCTGCTTCCCTCCCCCACCCCCGCCCCCATCTGATTCCCATTTAGGGATAATCAGCCATACCTAAATGACAGTGGCCAGGCAGGAAGGGTGGCTACTGGGTTTAATTATTTATATCCAGGGGGAAGAGCCGCCTCGCCCCATATGTTCTGCTTCAGTTCTTGCCCTGCCAGGGGAGTAGCCATCCTTCAAACCATCAGTGTTAATTGCTGGTGAGGGATGAATTAGGCGGCAGGGGTCACACACAGTTTACTAGTCATGCATATTTCTTTCAGAATACCTAAGTACCATTCCCTTGGAGATGAGAAGAAATGATGGGAGGGATGTTAAAAGGGACTCCCAGAAATATTTCTGGACCAGTCATGATCACTAGCCCTTATGATACTCTTGGAGTCATTTTACTGGTTCTTGAAATGAGTGCACTTGCCCTAGGATGGCTTGGCCCCTCCCAGTAATCAGAAGCTCCCAGGATGGGTCAAAGATTACTTTATTTGCTATAATTCTGCAAGTTGAATGTATCTCTCAGCCATTTCCTGTGAATGCTATTATGGGGCAGGCACAGGGGGATGACTATGGGACAGAAACATATCAGGTGAGAGGGATCCTATGCTTTTGTATGAAGGAGAAGCCCATTCTCCTTGGTGATGGGAGTTTTCCTTCTGCTCTGACTCCTGCCCAGCCGGGATCAGTGGGGAGCCTCCTCCTTTGGGCGACAGGTCTCTTTCTTTCTAAATCTTCTTTTTTTGGGCCAAAAAGCAAGACTACCCTTCTTTTCATCTTTCAGCTTTTTCATCCTGGCCAACGACACTCAAACACCCACGCCCCCAATTTGGGCTGCTGGACTATGCCAAGAGGCCACATACTGGATATATTACCTCAGGCCCAGTGTTTGGACTTCACTGAACCTTAATTGTAACATCTGAGAAGGGTTGGGGAGGCGGATGTTGTGAGGATTCATTAAGACAATGTTAAATTTTTATCACGGAGTCAAGGAAGATCTCTTGTTAGGAATGTGTTCAATCTTACCAGAATAGAGGGCAAAATAGCATTTTACATATATTTTTTAATAAAGTATTTCTTTTTAAAAAATTGTTTATTTGACAGAGAGACAGAGCAGGAATACAAGCAGGGGAGTGGGAGAGGGAGAAGAAGTCTTCCTGCTGAGCAGGGAGCCCAATGTGGGCCTCCATCCCAAGACCCTAAGTTCATGATCTGAGTAGAAAAACGATGCTTTAAGGACTGAGCCACCCAGGTTCCCTGCAAAACAGCATTTTTTTAAAAGATTTTATTTATTAATTTGACCGACAGAGATCACAAGTAGGCAGAGAAGCAGGCAGAGAGAGAGGGAGAAGCAGGCTCCCCACTGAGCAGAGAGCCCGATGAGGGGCTCCATCCCAGGACCCTGGGATCATGACCTGAGCTGAAGGCAGAGGCTTTAACCCACCAAGCCACCAGGCACCCCGGAAAACAGCCTTTTAAACAATATTTTTATTTTTATTTTATACATATATATGTAAACAGAGAATTGAATGTATACATATAAATATAACTTGTAAACACATTTGATATATATTTATGTTTATCCTAGGACGCAACACTGCCCTCCTGAGCAGCGCAAGAGGGTGGGTTTTTACAAAGAATCACCAAACAGCTTGACCAAACTGAATGGCCTGCCTTGCGCTGCTGCTTAAGAGAAAGCCTTGAGTTGGGAAAGGTTTGACAAATACTGAGAAAAACCAGTCAATTAATATGTTAAAAACACTACCCAACCACAGTATGAACCATTTAGACATATGGCTTTCATTTTGACTTTAGTCTCCAAAGCCTAGGGGTCCCTGGGGAAAGGGGGCAGAGGGAGAGAAAGGACCAGCTTCTCTGTGGGCCAGGTTTCTGGGGTTGCTCCCAGCCCTGCCCCCAGAGGGAATGCCCCCACCCAGGGCTTTGCTCCCAGAAGGGCCCCTCCCCCAGAAAGCCCCTTCCCAAATGGCCCTGACCTTTGGCCACACCCTCAGAGGTCCCATTATCCACACCCAACCCCCTCACACCCCCCTACCCTGCCAAGCACCGCCCTCAGAAGGGTTCTAAGGTGAAGTCAGTGTGCTTATCTCTCAATGTCTAGGAATTACTCAGTTTTATTTTTGACTTTGTGTTTTTTGAGCGAAGTGGGTGGTGTAAGGACCTACTTTATATTTTTATATTTTAGCCAGAGGCTTCCATTGAGGTTACACAATAACCTTGTTGTTTAACCCTTAAGCTGTCCCTGCTCCCCTTCTCCCAGGGGACTTACTTAAAAACAAGTCCTGGAAATCAACCTCAGGTAACAAAGCCCAAATACAAGGGTGGGTCAGGCCAGGTAAGACATCTGATCAGTGGAGGGCTGCATACTGTCTCCCTAGCTACCAAGGAGTATGGGTCCCGCCCTTTGTGAGTCTTTTGGGCGAAAATCCTAACCAAGGTGATAGGCTAGGTCAAATATCTACTAAAAGGTAAGTTGTAATTCAATTGGTCACCTAGCATCACTGTGCAGCTTTCTCTGTGTGTTACAATTTCATTGGCCACCTGTGCATGACCAGGCCCAACCGCATGGCCTATGTCCTTAAAAGCTAGTCTGTAAAGGAGAGAGGGGTTGACTTCTCTGTAAGAAAAGCGGCCCTGGCTGGTCAGTTTGATTCTTGATGCTTGGTGCAAAATAAAGCTTTGTTTGACCTTCGCTTTGTATCAGTCTCGCTCTTTTAATCATGGACCCATTATTGGGGCATAACAGGTGGGATAGTGGAGCACGTACATAGTGGAGGGGACAGCCCACTGTGGGTATCCACCATTCCTTGCCTGTACTGCTCATTTGCATGTACTGCTCACCCTGCCCGGTGAGCACAGCATGGAAATGGACACATCGTGAGTGGTGGTCAACGAGACTCGCTGACCACGTGATGTCTATGACCGAGTCAACCGGAGCTCGCCTTCCCTACAGACCAGAGCTTGCTCTGAGCACCGGCAGGAGGCAGTGGCCTCTTGTGAGCAGCCCAGAACCCTGTCTTGTCCTTTCTCACTTATGTCACCTCCTTGTGTTAGCCAAGCCTTGGAAGTGGTGACTTAGGAGGGAAGGGAAAGAAAGGCAGCCCCTTGCTCCTGATCCTGTCAAGTTCCGTACTCATCAGGAAGCCGAGGGCAGCAGGGTTGGTGGAACAGGTGTGAGTCCCCAGGTGAGGTAAAGATGGCAGAGCTGGTCTTGTGCAGGATTTCTACGGTTCTGATAAGAAGAGGGCACGTGGGTGTGCCCCAGCTGTGGAATCCCTGCGTGAATTATTTAACACTGACATTGCACCCTGCGAAGATGAATGGCATAAATCATGCCCATAATCACATTATAAAATTTTTATTTGCTTGGAATGACATTAAATGCAAATAGAAAACAGCAGCCATGCCCCTTCAGAAGATAGATGATGGAGGAAATGAGCTTTCTATTTTAGTACCTTTAACAAACACTTCCTCCCTGTTTTTGCCCAAAGGGTCCTATATCTTCATTTTGCATGGGGCTTGTAAATTATGTAGCCAGCCCTGGGGACAGCTGTGCAGTGTCTCAATGACCCAGTGCAGGGAATGGCAGGAGCCTCCCTCCTTGATACAGTAGTATTACACAAGCCCCTGAAGCTGAAACAGAACTTCAGGATAAAGTCTGGGGGGGGAGGTCCTCAAATTTCTGAGTCATGGGCTGTCATAAACAAAATAACAGCCGGGTGGCTTAGGCAACATACAATTTATTTTCTCATGGTTCTGGGCGCTGGAAGTCCAAGATCAAGGTGGCAGTAGGGTTCGATTCTTCAAACGTCTCTCCTTGGCTTGCAGATAGCTGTGTTCTCCACTCTGTCTTCAAACGATTGTCCTTCAGTCTGTACTGTCTGTGTCCTAATCTCTTCTTCCTGTAAGCACACCAGTCCTGTTGGCTTGGTGCCCACCCCCAGTGAGCTCATTTTCCCTTTATCACCTCTTTAAAAATCCTGTCTCTGAATACTGCCACATTCTGAGATGCTGGGTGTTAGGACGTCAACGTAGGAATCTGGGGGCATCCAACTAAGCCCATAACAATAGTCAAAACTGGATCCGAAACTGAAATTTAGACACATTTTAAAATGCTAAAAGTGTATATATATAATTTTTGTGGTAGGCCTGAGATGGTTGGTAGGCTGAGATGTATTTGTAACCTTTGAGGGAAACATCCTTTGGAATGATCAAAGAGAGCTTCTATGTAATTCCATACATCCACAATTAAACCCCAGAGCTTTTTAATTTGGAATTTGACTGTTTTGTGCTTGGTGGTAACCAAAACCAGCCTAGGGCTTTTCTTTTGTTTTGGCAGAAAATTAGGAGGCAGAGGACTTGAGCATTTAGACATCTTGCTGCTCTTTGGTTTAATCATACTCTACTGAGTTGCCCGAAACTAATTAAGCTCTTGTCTCTGTAGAGGAGAGATGATGTTCATTACATGTCATTGGCCACAATGTTCCTTTTTTAAATTGTTGTTAACATTTGTGTTATTTTTCAGTATAAGAGACAAGCTTTATCTTAGTTTGGGCTGATGTAACAAGAGCACCATAAACTAGGTGCTTTAAAGACATACTTATTTCTCTCAGTTCTGGAAGCTGGGAAGTCTACGATCAAGACCCTGGAAGATTCCGTGTCTGTTCAAGTGCCCACTTCCTGGGTCACAGATGACCATCTTCTCCCTATAACCTCCAAGGTGGAGGAGGCGAGGGATCTCTGTGGGGTCTCTCTTATGGAGACACTAATCTCGCCCATGAGGACTCCACCCTCATGACCTAAACATCTCCCAAGGACGCCATCTCCTAGTTATGTCCCTTTGGACATTGAGTTTTCAACTTATGAATCCTGGAGGGATACACTGTCTACAGTGAGCTTCGTCAAACATCTTTTATGTTCAAGGCACTGTTTTTTGGCAAAATTAATCATTTCCTACACATCCTTTGAAGCAAGAGTATTTCTGCACTTTGCCTTCCTTTAGAACCTTTCTCTAGAGAGGATCCTAAAAAGTTCAGAAAAGATGCAGAAGAAACCTGCTGGTTAGCTCGTTTTTCACAGTAGAGCAGAATTCATTTTGAAGTAGGTTAATCTTAGAAATCCAGGCGAAGACACTTCGCTTGAAAATCATCTCAAATGATCAGTTAGTTTTGTTAGTATGAGTAATAGTAACTATAAGATCAATAGAACAACTTTTTGTTCTACTGTGGGCCTACTGTGTGCTGGGTACCTCGGAGCACTTGAGTCGAACCATCTCGTGATCCTTTCAACAGCCCACTGAGGGTCACACTGTCTTCTCCTCCACGTTATGGATGAGCCTTAAGTCTGGGCCAGAAATGACACAACTTTCCCAAAGCCATATTGCTACTGAGGGGCCAGCTGGGATCTATGCCCACTCTGGTGCCAGAGCCTGTGATTGTAAACGTGGGCTGCACTAGTTGTTCAGAACAAAGGACTGTTCATGGAGGTGACACAGCTAACCCATGAGACCCACCACCCTTTTCCCTAAGGTCATCCCGGTACAGCCTGCAGTGATGGCCCGAGTTAAGCATTTGAACTTGGTGCTGCAGAGGGCGTGTTTTAGGGACAAGATTGGTGTTAAGGAGGTCTAATGAAGCCCAGAGGGAATGGAAGGAAACAGGACTTGGGGAAATATCTGGGTCCCTGGAGCAGTGATCTCCTTTTAATACTGTGCACCTCTCTTTCACAAAAATAAATAAATAAATAAATACATACATACATACATACATACATACATACAAAAAATATTTGCGGACATAGCACAAATTTAAGCAAATTTTTGATAAATTATAAACTCTACTACTCTACTAAATTATTATGCACATTATAAATGACATGCAAAAGCTAAACAGTTAAATGGATGACATGAAATATGAATAAAACTTATAATATTTTCTTCCAGCCCCTTACTGGACTATTTGTCAAACTCCCTTTGGAGAAGACTTTTTAAAGATTTGTTTATTTATTTATTGAGAGAGAGACAACACGTGTGTGCACATGTGAGTAGGGGGGTGGGGCAAAGGGAAAAGGAGCGAAGCAGACTCCCCATTGAGCACAGAGGCCTCACTAAGGGCTCAATCCCATGACCCTGAGATCATGACTTGAGCCAAAATTTTGAGTCAGACATTTAATCAACTGAGACACCCAGATGCCCTGGAGAAGACTTTTTAAGAAAGAGATAGGACACTGGATTTATAGCAATAATTCCTAGAATTAATCTTTAAAAGTGGGAAGATAGAAATGGTTTTTTTAAATTTTTTTAAATATTTTCTTTATTTATTCATAAGAGATGGGAGGCAGAGGCAGAAGCAGGCTTCCCGCAGAGCAGGAAGTCCAGAGTGGGACTTGATCCCAGGACCTGGGATCATGACCCTAGCTGGAGATAGACGCTGGAGATACTGATAAACCAAACTTTAGGGAAAAATACTGAACTTTACTGGGAAGATGAAGCAGAACAACAGCATATGGCAGCAACATGAGTTTTAGATAGTTGTTGGTCACCCAGAAGGCTTAAGGTGGAGAGAAAAACAAAAGGCTGTAGTGACCCAAAATTGTCCGAGTTGTGTAATTTGACCCAGGAACTTCCGGGTGACATAAAGATTTGTTTATTTATTACACGGACAGCGCCATGTGGGGACAGAGCGAGGGGGAATGAGAATTCCATACAAACGTGTGAGTGGCTCTTCTCCCATCTCCAGGGGGGAAGGAAGAGATTGGGTTTACTCCAGTAAGCATGGTGATGAGTTGGTGAGGTAGGTTGACTAGATGTCTGGACACCTGAAAAAGCCAGCTAAGGGGGCTTCCTGGCCATCTTGTCAGTGTCTTATTGAAAGCTTGTCATGTGCAAGACTTTCTTTTAACAGGTTGCCAGGTGAATTGATGTACAAATCAGACTACCGGCCCCCATGTGCCATTGCTCAGGTGGTCCATGACACAGTGCCCTGCAACTAAGGGGATGCACTTAGCATTACAGACATCGTTCTGTCTTTGTTATTTTGAAATTTAGAAAATATCTTATTAATTTGTTCACCCCAAAGAGGCAATTTATTGCTTACTATGACAGTCTTTTGGTAGAGGACACAAAACTGCTTTCTTTGTTATGAAAATCAATGTGTTACACCAATTTTCTGAAAGATAGAAATGAATTGCCTCCTTCCAGCTGGGTCAGGACATAAGTGTACCCTATGTATTGGTTTTTCAATAGATTCCATTTACAGATTGTACATGTCTCTCAATACAGAAGACATTTGCTCACATTTATGTGTAGAACATTCCCGAGCCTGGTCCAGGTTGCGGATGAAACCGTCACTCTGACTGGCAAGGCATAACGAAGAAGAGTTTTCCTGTAAACAATATGTGGTCATGGAAGGAATCAGCACTGCAATTCGTGGCTGATTCCAAAGGCTCTAAGAGGTGGTAGATGCACAGGCAAAGTGGTGACTTTTGCAGAGGAAGCAGGCTGGGGAGAGATAGCAAAACAGAAGTTTGAGAGGGCCCTAAAATCTCCTCCTGTGGGATTATTGGCCATTGAGCTTGAGAAAGGCTATGGTGAAGACTTGAAAGAGCATCAGATCAAACCCTTGGCCACTGGAGGTTGAAACTGACATGAGCAGCACTATCTCTATTCTTGACCCAAGGCCACAGGATGACAAGCTTTGCTTTTTCAATGTGGTCTCAAGTCTCTATACTGCCCTATAAAGAAAATAATACAAATAAATGCTGAGAGTGTAAAGTGTAAGCAGAGCTCCCCTTGGCCATTTCCTAAGTTTTGTCCACTCCGAAGTGAGTATCACTTTGGTGAGTGCATTGCAGGAAATGGCCTTAATGATCAATGGCAGACCTCCACTCCAGAGTGACATAAAAAGCAATCTGCACCTCCTTCCTGATTTGTCTGTAATGAAACTTGCTTTCCTCAGGTCCCAGCATTCGAGGCAGATAAATATGTTCCCTTTCGTTGGCTCTTACTCATACTTCAGCAAGATTTCCCATGTGCTTTCCTTGGCTGGCTGCGAAACTGGACCACAATTTATGGGATCTTAGGGGACAGGCGCATAGAATTCCAGTGGGATCCAGGAACAGAACCTATTTGGAGATTAGAGACCATTGCGGTGCAAAGCTTTTCTTTGAGATCGAAAGAGGTGCATGTTATGCAAATATTAGCAAGTGTAAGTTCACACTGTCTATTGAAAATTTATAGACTCATTATGGTCAAGAAGGCTGGAAGATAAGTAGATTTTGGGAAAGATTCAGGTAAATTCAGGGAGGTGGCAAATTACCCCAGGGAAAGTAGAATGGCTAAAGAGTATGGCCCAAACTTTTTAAAAAAATTTTATTCGCTTATTTGACACACAGAGAGCCAGAAAGCACAAGTGGGGGGAATGGCAGAGGGAGAAGGAGAAGCAGGCTCAGGGGAGCTGAGCAGGGAGGCAAATGTGTGGGACTCCATCCCAGGACCCTGGGATCATGACCTGAGCTGAAGGCAGACACTTAACTGACTGAGCCACCCAGGCACCCCCTGGCTCCAACTTCCAAAGATGGTGTATGAGATACCTTTGGTGGGAAGGAATGAAGATCAGCAACTGTCCTTGATTCTGCTTCTCAGGAAGGCATTGTGATGTGGTGCCCAGGACTTTGGAGACAGACACATGCTTGGTGCCCTCCGGCTCTGCCGCAAAAGCAACACCTTCCAGAGGGCAGCTGCAGGCACCGGGTGGCGTCACACAGGGTCAGACCCGGGAGGCACTCAGCCACGTACCCATTCCACCATCCTGCTGGGTTTGGAAGAGCGCTATCAAAGTCCCTGCTGCCGAAGGACCATCCAGAGTGACATGTCCCATGGGGCACGCCGGCATTCCTTTACCCCTTCAGGTTATTGGCAGCAAGGCTGGAAATTTTTTTAATTGCCTGGGAAAATGATAGCAAACAGCTCCAAAAAGGAGTTTCAGAACGCAGACTTCATACTATGTTTTGAGTACATTTCATTCATTTGGCAGGTACTGACAGGGTGCTTAAGTGCCAGGTGCTGCTGCATTAGAAACAGACTTGAGAAGTTAACAGGAGGGGGCTCCAGCCCTCAACCAGCACAAAGTTGATCAATGGATGCATGTGACAGACAGAGCACTGTGACGGGGAGTACTAGGTGCTGTCATAAGAAGGGTATGCCTGGAGTTAAGGGAACACTCGGGGGGAGCCAGCACCAACACTCGGGGAGAGCTGTGGGAAATATGATGGATGCAGATGGCTCCAGGGGAAACCAGAGAACTGCTCAGATCCCTGCTTCTTAAGAGCTCCAAGTGCCCGCCGCTTCAGAGTGGGGGCTGGGCGAGCAGGGAGCTGGGGTGGGCGCAGCGATGCCTAAGTTCTGACCTCAAGACCCTGCGCTGTTTCACCTGTCCCTTTAGGAGTACAATGACATAGGATGTCACCAACGGAGGATCTACCCCTGCATCCTGGTACTGGGAAAGCACGCGAGGGCTGCGGAGCTGAAAGCAAGAGTTGGTAGTTCCAGTAATGTGTGCAGGGTTTTAAAAAACTATATACCGGAAAATATCCGGTCTTATTTGCATGTGTTTGTATCATGCACAATTTTTAACTGCAATCCTCCTTTTACCTTCTTCCCTGTTGTTAAGACTCTCCTCTCCTCACCGCTGCCTTTGTCCCTATAATACCTGTTGACAGCCTGGTGCTCATCCATGAGCTCATTCGCCTCTATCCACGCATGCATGGGGCTCTGTCACTGTTTAACAAATATGGGCTCATTTTATCTACCTCTTGATCTAGTGCTTCCCAGTTAATAATCCCTCCTGCATAACGTCCTTCTGTTTTTATCTTCATTTTTATAAAGAATGGCTGCTCACCTTTTATCAGGTGCCTTTATTTTTTTATCAAATGCATTTATTGCTATGGTCTTAAGAGTTTTTCACAGTTAATTTAGTGATGAGGTAAATCTTATTGATTTTCTGGTCTTGAGCTCCCTTTATTTTCCTGGAATGAATCCAAGTTGGTCTCAGGATATAGTCCTTTGATAGAGGCCTGACTTCTGTTATTTGCTAACATTAGTTCAGTTTCTGTTAACTAATCTGTCCTAAGCCAGGTTTGTTAATAGCTTCCCCGTTCCTCCCTCTCAGGTTTGGGTATTAAAATTGTGCTCAGCTTCATCAAGTGAATTGACTTATTATTGTTTAATTGCCTGTTGCCATTTAACAGTAGAATGAGAATTATCCAGCTGCAAACCTGTCTGATCTTGGAACTCATCTTCTTAATTTTCCATCCTTGAATCATTTGGATGATTTTGTTTTCCTAGGAAATCATCGTTTCTTCTAGGTTATCAAATTGATTAGTATAAAGTGCCTTGCAGTTTAGTGATTCTTTTATATTATGCATTTGCTTTTATATCTCTGTTCCCAATCTTATCTGTTTTGCAACTCTCTCCCTCTCTCTGTCCCCTCCTCCCTGAAACCCCCCTATCCCCATTCCCCTTCCCTCTCCCCACCTCCTCCCACACCCCATCTTCCCCCTCTCTTATCCTTAATAGGGCATGTGAAGTTTTTTTTTATTATTATTATTTCATTAGTCTTTCATAGAAACAACTTTGAGTTTATTTGCCCCTGATATTTTTTATTAGTTTAAAAATTTATCTTTATTATAACTACTTCCTTTCTTTGGATTGAGCTGCCCTTTTCTGATGGGTTTAAATGAGTACTTTCTTTTATTTAAAAAAATGTTTGAAATTGAAGACATTTGACACTAAAGTCTCCTTAGAGTATAACTTCTCGTGTCTTCTGTAAGTTTTGGTATGAAATAGTCTCCTTTCCATTGCTTTCAAGATTTTCTTCAGTCGTCTTATGATTTCTTCTTTGACTGAAGACTGTATTTCTTAACTTGTATGTAGTTTCATTTTTTTGTTACCAGGTTATCTAATTCTGATTCTACTGGATTGTGATCAAAGAACTGTTCTTTAAATCTTTAATTTGGAAGGCTTGTAAAGGTTTCCTTTGTTGCCTAGTATGCAATTAATCTTTACAAATATGGCTTTCCTTAGGTGTAAGAAAGAAATGTTTTCCGAGGGAAATAAGGATGTCTATTTTCTTTTTCTTTTTAAAGATTTTATTTATTTATTTGACAGACAGAGATCATAAGTAGGCAGAGAGGCAGGCAGAGAGTGAGAGAGAGGAGGAAGCAGGCTCCCCGCGGAGCAGAGAGACCGATGTGGGGCTCGATCCTAGGACCCTGGGATCATGACCTGAGCCGAAGGCAGAGGCTTTAACCCACTGAGCCACCCAGGCGCCCCAGGATGTCTATTTTCTGTGTGTCCTTGTTTTTCCCTCCTTCTAGTAGATACTCCCATTTGAAAAGCTAAAATTTTACCTTGTTATTGCATTTTTAGAGTCTTCAGGTATTATGTTGTTAGATGTATACCTGCTTATACCTTTTACATCTTCTTTCCAAACTCTGCCTTTAAAAATGTCCCTCTTCATCTTAGTACCTATAACTTTAGACCCAACTTGTCTGCGATGAATTTTGCCATTCCGGCTTTCTCTTTTGCATGGTATCTCCTCACCTGATACATTCTCAATCCCTTTTGCATTTTAAGTATGTTTCTTGAACAGCGTGGATCTGTAACCTCCTGATAGGCGCTTTAATAGAAAAAGTCAGTCTGTACACATTTAAATTAATGATAAACAGTCATAATTTTATTCCTCCCATCTTATTTTGTTTTTATTTTCCCCATTTTTGATGTTTTTAATCAAGTTCATTCTTTTTGTACTTGATAAATATAGAAGTTCTTTGCATTTTTCGATGACAGCTTAATTGAGATATAATTCACAGGCCATACCACTCACCATCTAATGTGGACAATTTAATGGCTTTCACTATATTTAACTATACTATACTGAACTACCTACACATTTTCATCATCCTCAAAAGACAACTTTAGCCATCACCACCAGTCTTAGGCAACCGCTAATCTACTTTCGGTCTCTGTAGATTTAGCTATTCTGGAAATTCCATATAAATCAAATTATGCAATACGTGGTTTTCTGTGACTGACTTCTCTCAATCAGCAGAATGTTTTCAAGGCTCCTCTGTGTCGTGGCACATATCAAAATTCTATTCCTTTTCAAGGCTGAATAATATTCCACAGGCTGGATGGATCACATTTTATTTATCTCTTCATCAGTTGATGAACATCAGGGTTGTTCTCACCTTTTCACTATTACGAATAAACCCTAAACCTTCATGCACAAGTTTTTGTGTGGGCATAGTTTTTTTCTTGGCTCTATACACAGGAGTGATATTGGTGTGTCATATGGCAACTCTGTGTTCTGCATTTTGAGGAGCTACTAAACCATTTCTAATGTGGCTGCGCCATTTTCCAAGCCCACCAGCAATTTCCAGGTTCCAGCTCTTCACATCCTTCCAACACCTGCTTTTGGGGTTTTTGATAGTAGCCATCCACGTGGGTGGGAGGTGGTATCTCACCATGGTTTTGATTTGCATTTCCCGAATGATTAGTGATGTTGAGCATATTTTCACGTGCTTATTGTCCCATATATTTTATATATACCTTATATGTATCTTTAAATATATATTATATATTTCATATTTTATTTATATTTAAATACATATTTAAGAATGTAAATATACTTACATAAATATGTTTATATAAATATATGATCATGTAAAATATATTTATATATACATTTATATATTAATGTATACATTTGAATATTAGAGAAATGTATATTCAAGTTATTTGCTCATTTTTTAAGAGATTTTATTTATTTATTTGAGAGAGATTTATTGAGAGAGATCACAAGCAGGCAGAGAGGCAGGCAGAGAGAGAGGAAGAAGCAGGCTCCCTGCTGAGCAGAAAGAACGGGGCTCAATCCCAGGACTCCGAGTTCAAGACCTGAACGGAAGGCAGCAGCTTAACCTGCTGAGCCACCCAGGCGCCCCTCTTTGCTCATTTCTTAACTTGGTTGTCTTTTTATTTGAGTTGTAAGAATTCTTCACACAGTCTGAATGCATGTTCCTTATATATGACCTGCAAATATTTTCTCCCATTTAGTGGCTTGTCTTTTGACTTTGTCAATGGGGTCCTTGGAAGCACAAAACTGGGATATTTTGGTTGAGTCCCATTTATTTGTTTATTATTTTTTTTAAGTTGCTTGTACTTTGGTGTTTGGCCGAGGAGCCGTTGTTAGATTCAAGACCACTAACATTTACCTTTGTGTTTTCTTCTGAAAACTTTATCATTTTACTTTATTTTTATTTTTTAAAAGATTTTATTTATTTGAGAAAGAGACAATGAGAGAGAGCATGAGCGAGGAGAAGGTCAGAGGGAGAAGCAGACTCCCTGTGGAGCTTGGAGCCTGATGCAGGACTCAATCCGGAAACTCCGGGATCATGACCTGAGCAGAAGGCAGCCGTCCAACCAACTGAGCTACCCAGGCATCCCGAACTTTATCATTTTAATGCTTACATTTATGTCTTTGATGCATTTTGGGTTATTTTCTCTGTATGGTGTGAGGCAGGACACCTGTTTCATTATTTGCATGTGGCTGCTTGGGAGTAAAATACTGTTCTTACCCCCATTGAATTTTTGGCACCCTTGTCAAACATTAGTTGACTGTAATTTATTTTCCTTTTTTTTTTTTTTCCCATTGAGGCATTTCACGTGCCATGTATATTATATTTCTAGGAAAAAGGAATCCCAGGATTTTCCCTCCTGCCTGGATTCTTCCTTCTTCATGGTGCATGATGCCAGAAGAATTTTTCCATGCAGTGAAACCAAACTGAGGGGATGGAAATATTCTGCCACTTTTCTAGATCTTTCAGTTATACAAGTCTAGGGCTGGTCATGCCACACTTGTTTAACTTGCCCGTGAGGTACACAGCAGTTTTCCCAGCTCTGTGGTCATCAATAATTTCAAATTTGCCAATGTACTCATGCTTCGTCATCACAGTGAGGAAACGGGACGATGACTTTGGTGCAGGGCCTCCTAAGAACCTGGCCTTCGCCCCCCCTTTCAGCAGTGTTAATGTTCTTGAGGGCATCTGTGGGACATTTGTTCACACTGTTACTGCAGCACGGAAAGATGGCAGAAAAAGCTTTTTTCCCTTTTATTAATATTTGGTCTTGTTCTCCTTCCCTTTTTCATAACCGAATGCATATTTCCCCTTCGTCATTTGAAAACTGCATACTGTTCTCCAGCTGTTTTCCCCAGACGAGACCTTGTGTATCAAGAATCCTTATTTCACAGTTATTATACACAATCTTAAAGATTTATGACTGTCCGCTTATTTTACACATGCATACACACGAAGCACTAAATACGGACTTTATCTGAATGGCTAAATGTTGGCCAAGACAGAAGCCAGTTGTAGTGGGAACTGATAGGATAAAGATATAGTCTGAAGTTTTTGTTCTTTACAAAAAGCCTTCATGGGGCGCCTGGGTGGCTCAGTGGGTTAAGCCGCTGCCTTCGGCTCAGGTCATGATCTCAGGGTCCTGGGATCAAGTCCCATGTCGGGCTCTCTGCTCAGTGGGGAGCCTGCTTCCTCCTCTCTCTCTCTCTCTGCCTGCCTCTCTGCCTACTTGTGATCTCTCTGTCAAATAAATAGGTAAAATCTTTAAAAAAAAAAACAACAAAAAAAGCCTTCATGGGGCGCCTGGGTGGCTCAGTGGGCTAAAGCCTCTTGCCTTCAGCCCGGGTCATGATCCCAGGGTCCTGGGATCAAGTCCTGCATCGGATTCTCTGTTCAGTGGGGAGCCTGCTTCCCCCTCTCTGCCTGCCTCTCTGCCTACTTGTGATCTCTGTCTTTCAAATAAATAAAATCTTAAAAAAAAAAGGCCTTCATATTTTATTAAAAATTTTAGGTGTCCGAATTCAAAAGGTTAACAATTGAGTACAATAATAATAATAATAATAATATATCATCTAATAATAAAATAATAATAATTTCTCCTGCATAGTCACTGCTGCACACTAGTAAAATGAGATGTTTCTTTTCTTTTCTTTTTTAAAGATTTTATTTATTTTATTTATTTGACAGACAGAGATCACAAGTAGGCAGAGAGGCAGGCAGAGAGAGAAGGAGGGAAGTGGGCTCCCTGCTGAGCAAAGAGCCCGACGTGGGGCTTGATCCCAGCCAAAGGCAGAAGCTTAAACCACCCAGGCGCCCCGAGATGTTTATTTTCATTTGGGATTATGGAGGGGCAAGGTGTTTTTGGCTCTCCTGCTGAAGTAGGGACTCAGTCAGTATGGTCTCCACCTTTTTCCCTAAGAGTAGCTCTGGAAGATAAAGACGTCCCTCCATCTCCCAGACATGAGGGTTTGACCAGGACATGGGATGGTATAAGCTCATTGACATAGTCTCATGAACTAAGCCCTGGTTTATTGGTCACAGTCGTTCTCCAAGTATTTTCAGGAATAAACTTCAGGTGTTGCCCTTACTCTAATTTTTCTTTCTGAGATTTCTGACTGCAATCGCTACTTCCTGCAGTCACTCAAGAAGAAACGAGGCATGTGGCAGCGCAACAGTGTGTTTTTCTTTCAAGATGACAGAATCACTCTTGATTTCTGTACGCATCTCGGATTTTCATATACGAACATGGATTTTGGTGTCTACCCTGAGGAGATAATACATATGGTGTGAGCTACACATGTATTCTCATGACACGTCACCTGGGTTACCCAGAACTTTCTGGGCCCGGCAGAAAGGCAGAAACCCAGGTGAATTCCTCATTGTTCCAGCAGGCTGTCAGCCCTCAAAGGCCTTCTGGATGTGTTTGTGCATCGCAGTGTCTGCTGTGTAAGATACAGAAAGAGCACAGTAGTTCAGGGGGAAAATATTTAGGAACACATTTTCCAGGAGGAACCAGGATTCAGTTTGGGTGACTCTTGACCATTTTTCATCTTCTGACGACTGAAAGTGGTAGTTAATCTACAGTCATGGTTTTAACATGCATTTCGAATGTAATGTGAGTTTCCATCAACATAAAACTATAAGAACTGTCTTCCTAAAGGGCATTCATGTAAGGCCCGTTATTTTCCAGCTTGATTAATGAAAACAAAATTTTTCTGTAATGCTTTCTTCCTACTCTGTATTAGTTTTCAGGACTGGATTGAAAGTGATTTATTGTGGATAGGGTTATACCTGCTCGTGGAATTTTTTTCTGTTCCTGGGTTTTTAAAGGTGGCAGAGTTGACTTTCTGATTTTAATTCATCTTCACTAGATGAAGAATTCACAAATAGGACTTTTTCTTGAAATAACCATAGCCTGGGGGCGCCTGGGTGGCTCAGGTCATGATCTCAGGGTCCTGGGATTGAGTCCCACATCGGGCTCCCTGCTCAGTGGGGAGCCTGCTTCACTCTTTGCCTCCCCCTCTGCTTATGCTTTCTCTAATAAGTAAATAAATAAATAACCTAAAAAAAAAAGAAGTTGTATTTGACTGGAGCTTCATGTGGAGTGACAGATCAACAGAAAGACAAAGGAATAAGAGACAGGAAGCAATGAAGGAAAACACAGAGGCGCACAGTATAGACAGATGTTCCTCGGCTTATGACAGCCTCGGCTTCTAATAAACCCATTGTTCAGCTGGAAATCTCTTTAGTTGAAAATGCATGGAAAACACCTAAGCGACTGAACATCAGAGCTTAGCCCCGCCAAACTTAAATGTCTTGAGAACACTTACAGTATTGCACAGTTGGGCAAAATCCTCTAACACAAAGCCTATTTCACAATAAAGTGTCTGGTATCTCATGTAACTTACTGAACACTGCACTGAAAGCCAGAACAGGACGGTTCAAGTGTGTTGGTTGCTGACCCTCGTGATCACGTGGTTTGCCTGGGGGCTGTGCTCGCTGTCCCTGCCCAGCATTACAAAAGAGGACCCTACTGTAGATCGCCAGCCTGGGAAAAGATCCAAACTAAATGCATATCACTTCTGCACTATTATAAAAAGTCAAAAAACCATAAACTGAACGAAGGTGAAGTCAGGGATCTTCTGTACCAGGTGTTTTAGGGAAGGTCAAGTGCTCCTGTCTGGCCAGGAACCATAGTGGTATGGGGGAAAGTTCCACAGTAGAAAGTTCTACAGCGGAGAACCACTAGGACTCAAGCACCAATGGTCACAGGTTACGCCAGGAAGACTGGATGCTCTTCTGTGGGCGATGAGAAGCGACGAGCGACTCAGGAAGGCTGAAGAGCTCTGGGCAGGTGGGACACCTGAGGGCTGCAATGAAGAGGGACAGGTGGAGCTGGGAGACCAGGTGGGGAGAGCCCACTACCCTCGAACAAAAGGCAACAAAGGTCTGGACTGGGATGACGGAGATGGTGGAAGGTAATGGGATATTCATGAAACAGAACTGGAAAGCCATGGAAATGAAATAAGAGAGGGAGGGAAAACCGTTCATGACTTTAATTGCCATCAGTATAAAACGTGTTGAATTAAAATGAATTGGTATTTCTAGACCGATGATGACATCACAATAATGGAAGGAAACCAATTTTGATTTTGAGCCTGGTTAAGGAGACAGTATAGACAAGAGAAAAGCAGAGGCTCTGGAGTCACACAAATGTCACTGTTGAGATTCGTCCCCACTCTTCATTCCCTTCCCTGTAAACCCAGGCAAGTGACACCTGCCTCACAGCACTGGTAACAAATAGGGAAGAGCACACGTTCCCACGTTCCCAGGTCAGACAGGACAGCCAGGGATCAGCGGCACATGAGGAGGTGACAGTTGGTCACTAAACTGAGCTCAGGTGCATACACAGCATTTTATGTCACCTTGAGATGGCTCCTCTTGTGACCTCTCGAAGAAGGTGGCAGTGGTGAGGAACGAACTCCAGGAGCTTATTAGCATACATGATCTTCAGGCCGTCTGGATGAGACTCAACGATCTGCTCTACAATCACCTAGCAGAAGGAAGAGCGTTTTATTTTTATTTATTTGTTTGTTTGTTTGTTTGTGTTTGTGTTTGTTTTTAAAGCACCTAAAAGAGAAGTATGAACTATACACTACAGAGAAAAGAATCGTGTAAACCTTAAAAATGCACTTCGTCCTTCCTCCTCCCCACTCAGTATGCTTTCTAAATAGGAGGTAAGTAACAATGGCATGAAAATCTAGGTCCCGGGATTTGGGAATACTGCTCCAACCCTGGGGGACACAGAGGCTGAGGGACAGAGACTGGCCTGAAGCTAAAACATCACACACACTCATCTGCTTCCCTTCTGAGCTTAAAAGCGAAATACTGTATCTGCAGACAACAGCTCTGTACCATCTTCACCCTGGCCTTATCCTCTACCATCTCCAGAACAGGGAAAGGGCTGAGATGGAAAGTGATGAAAGAAAACACATCTTATTTTGCTTTAGTATTTAATTTTTTTTGGTGAGGCTGAGTTGCAGGAGGTGAATGACAAGCATACAAACTTAAAATACAAACGTGGCCACAGTTCATTTAATGACACGGAAACGTAAAGTACTTCCCTAATTTAGCATATTAGATTCAGTTCAATGAAAAGGGCATAAATTAAATAACTAAAATATTTTCATTTAGTGACAAAGAATAATGTGATCTTTTTCACCCCCACAGAGAGAGCTATGAACTATAATAGGATACATACAAAGAACTGACAGATCATTTACTTTTAGTAGTCTTAATGAAGCTGAGAAGATTACTGAAATTAATCCTTCAATTTCACTTCTATCACTGGGATACTGTCTTGTTTTAAAACTGGAAGCCTTTCATCCTGAAGTCATGGTGGGTAGCTTTATACTTACCAGACAGAAAGAACACTCGCACTGGCAGGTGACTGGAAGAAAGCCCTCAAACGCTGAGACTGGCTTCATGACTTCTGTCAGCTTGAACTAGATGAAACTGACGCTCTCTAAGTTGGAAGCTGCTGATTGCTGGCGGCCTCACATGGTGCAGCCCATACTCCGGCCGCTCAGAGGCAGGATACACTGACTCCCTGTATTTAACTGTATCCTTAAAGGTCAAGAACACTGGGTAACCAAGTTCTGGACTTAAGGTACTACCCCACTAACTCGCTCTTCAAAGCCCTTTATCTTTGAATATTCCCTCCCTCCCACCTTCCTAGCCTGGCAAACTCCCCCATGGTCTTCTTTTTTTTTTTTTTAAGATTTTATTTATTTATTTGACAGAGAGAAATCACAAGTAGTCGGAGAGGAAGGCAGAGAGAGAGAGAGAGAAGCAGGCTCCCTGCTGAGCAGAGAGCCCGATGCGGGACTTGATCCCAGGACCCTGAGATCATGACCTGAGCCGAAGGCAGCGGCTTAACCCACTGAGCCACCCAGGCGCCCCCCCCCATGGTCTTCAAGACTTAGGCCACATCAATTCTGCGAAGACGCTTCCCTTCACAGACTTTCCCTGCGCACAGAGCTGTCTTCCAGCTCCTCCAGTGGGCATGGGCACCTTGGTGGGGTCATGCTTTTCGGCAACTTCATTAACGTATAACTTATGGGAATGGAAATTGACCTGAAAATGTTCTGATCTGTACCTTCTTCCTAGGCAAGTCCCTCACCCCTACTAAATTAAGATGATCCCTGAGTTATGGCATCACTGTAAGAGACCAGAGCACATGCCTGATTCCTGCCATGCTGATGGGCACCAAGCGGGACCAACCTTTTCTTACAACCAGAAGAGCAGGAACTAAGAGCATCTTCAAGGAAGAGCCCTGAGCTCTCTCGCACCCAGTCAAGAAACGAAGCCAGATTCGATGCTCTGTGTTTGTGGAATGAGGTGCATGGGGGCACAAACCTCATCCATGTACGGTTTCACCAGTACTTGACCGACTAACACCTCTGCATCCCGTGTCTTGTCAATTGTAGCGTAAGTCTGGAGGCAGTGCCGTATGATGTCCACATTGGAAGTCTGAAGCTCTTCTAGCAGCAGGCCTCCCAGGGACTGCTGCAGCATGGCCGTAATGTGGGCTATACGCTGCAAGAACAGAGAGACCAGGAAAGAAGGTCCAGGCACCACGGTTTCTAAAAGCTCAAATATATGTGTATAATTTATATACATATGTGTTATATATATAAAGCGAGCCTCTAATTCTACCAGAATATATGTAAGATTAAAATCCCAACATTTCCTAGAGAATAACAATGAATCTCTTCTCCCCATGATTGCTTTCTTTCTTTTTTTTTTTTAAGGTTTTTATTTATTTATTTGTCAAGAGAGAGCACAAGCACACAAGGAGACACAGGCAGAAAGAGAAGCAGGCTTCCTGCCAAGCAAGGAGCCCAAGGTGGGACTCGATCCCAGGACCCTGGGATCATGACCTAAGCCAGAGGCAGTGGCTTAACTGACTGAGCCACTGAGGCGTCCCCTCCCTATGATTTCTTTGAAAGTAAGTCGGCTTCATCAAAGTGAAGTTTAGACAATTACGGAATGACAAAAAGTTATTTGCCTCTTAAGCTACGGAGTAAATCTGACAAACGTGCATTTAAACCCAGTCAAGGGCTTTGGATAAATGAACTCTGACTACATCATATGATGTGTCAAGTTACATGAAATTCAGAATTAATTTTACTTGCATAGTTTGGAGACTACGCTTGTGTCTTTACACAAAATCTATCTAGTGTGACATAATGGAAGCAGGGTCCCAAGCAGGAGACACTAAAAAAAAAAAAAATTCAAAGCTAGCTTCAAAATCCTGTAGAGCAGCAATTATCAGGGGCAATGCTAGGTCAAACCAAAATCATCCAGGAAATTCGCAAACAGCAAATTGAAAATCGAAACCAACACTTGCTGGTCTTACTTTGTCCAGAAGAGGCATGCCTTTGCTCTGAACAGCATGAAAGTGTAACTGGTTAAATTCTGTGGCAATTCTCTCCAAAATCTGTCTAGTCCAGAGAGGGCTAGTAGAGACAATTAGAGAAATGTAATTCCCAAAGTTAAAACCTGCCACCCCCACCGCCCCCCATGCCTTACAGCGCTCAGGCACCTGCACCTGAACGCCATCAATTTTCATGACAAACTGTCTGTGCAGCAGGCCCCAGTGCAAGGGGTGAGGAGCGGGGAGGTCGTAGAAGCCACCGACGCAGCCTGGCCCGGGCCACAGGGCCCAGGCAAGGGGATGGAGCTATTTTAGGTCAGTGTGGGTACAACTGCATGATTCCTCCACGTTCCTCAGGCTCTCCCATTCGTGCCCTTCTTCTCCCATTCTCTAACCACCTCCTCTCTCTTGCCCTGTCCTACCGTTCATACCCGAAGCCCCCTCATCTTCTCTGCCTGCCTCATTCTCCCTCCCAAGTACCTCCCCAGTACCAACTACTGCTGTCTCCTCAATCAGCTAAAACTGACCGCCTAGCAGCAACCTGGGAAATTGCTCAGAGCAGTGGACTCCAAGTTTAAATTTACCCAACGGCAGAAAGAGCAAGCTCGGTGCTCCGGGAGTTGGTGAGAAATCACTCACAGTGCATCTGCCATCAAGTGGACTGGATACACTTCCCTCTTGCCCCCCACATTAGAAAGCATTAACCCCATTCAAAAGGAAGTCGAACAGTGAAAGAAAAAAAAAAACCACAACAAAGGCCCCAAAGCCCCTGCTGGGCTCTATGAGGCATCCCACATCTGAGGATGGGCAGTCAGGTAGTGAGGAAACACACTGTAAGAAAACCCAAAATCTCTGGAGACCTGCCATGGTGTGCCCCGTCCCAGAGCATCAGAACTGGTGTGGAGGGAAGGCAAGCGCTTGGCACGAACAGTGCCGAAGCCTAATCCCAACCTCTACTGACTGATCCCATGCGCATTTCCTATTTATCCTTTTCTCGGCATTTCTGGGCCTGGCAGAGCATGATGGATTTACTGTGCGCTGACGCTGCTCTGGCTTTCCTGACTCTAGAGCTCAGAGCTGCTCTTCTGGAGAAAAAAGTCCTCCAAGGTAATTCTGAGCAAGAAAGCGCACAATGTCTGTTTATCAAGGACAGTGTTGCAAAGAAACAGGATTGTAGACACAGAGCTCACTGAGGTGTTTCTATCCGAGGAGCACAGCAGCAACAGCAAAGACGGGAAGAACACTGGAGGGCCAGCTCTCCAGGGGCCGAACGTGGACATGGCTGGAGGGGCTGGAGGGGCTGCAGGCGCTGCCAAGGGCCGCAGTGAAGCAGAGCCGCTGGAGACACACGGGCTGCAGAAGGGCCGCATGCAGACTGTCTGCTAAGTGTGGACGAATGGGGCAGAAGCACGAGTGCAATGGGCTAGAGACACAAGCACAGTGGAGGCTGACCACTTAGTTGAATGCCTTGATGTGAAAGGGGACAGAGACCTAGGACCAGAGAATCGCTTCCTTTGGGATGTGTCCGTTCTTAATCTCCATCATGAGACATGTGGAGCATATGGTCTCTCAAGTTCCTTCCAAATCTAAAACCTTAATTCCTAAAATTTAGAAACCTAACTCCGCCTGCAAGGGGAGGGACTGTTAGCATCACACAACAGAGCACTCAGGGCACCAGGCAACCTTGACGCAGGCAGCCCAGCTGGTATGTGTAGGACCAGCCCCGGCTACTCCCACTGCACCACTGTGCGTCTCACAGTGCTGACAGGACCTAACTACTCATTTTCTGAGTCACTCATCTACCCTGGCTGATTGAAAATTCACACCAGGAAGGGAACAAGACAATCACAGTATAACAAAGAGAGCCATCATCTTTTTCCTATTTCATAAGTTTTTTCTTTCCTGTTTGTAAATTTCAACTGGATATGTCCTATACTGTTTCATAATAATATAATGCTGGTGCAAAATACATCAATGGTAATACTCTGGGCATGTCTAGGAAAAAAAATGAGACGGAGAAAAACCAAGATGAATGGTAGGTATGCCTTAAAGATCAACAGGACTTTGCTAGTCCTCAGGGAAGGTGATTCCAAATATACTTTTACACTGCAAGCATAATGACGTGTTGGAACTGTGGTCTATAACCAAAGGGTTTATAGGAATGTGTTATAGATTTCACCATTTCATGCTCTCCACTCTCCTGGAGCTACATTCTAGCCACAAACCTGGATTTTCTTCTTGTTCAGAAATGAATTCTAACTAAGCCGTCCCCGCCTAATTAGATTGGATGTGAAGTGTTAATTTATGTGCTACTTAGTTAAAAAAAAAAAAATGCTTACCTGCTTGCTTCTAGTGCAGAGGTTTCTTTCGAACTTTGTGAATTTAAGATTTTTTCAATCTTTTCAACTGATCAAATAACTTGTATAAGCCTCAACACACACATCTATAAAAATAAAAATTAAGCAAACAAAAAACGTCACCATCTTTACTCTTAATCATCTTTATTTCCCATGCTAAATGCAGGAAAATATAAGACCAAAAGTTAACTTCAAATATATAGGGCATGCTATATTTTGAATATTTCTATGAAACACAGAATTCTCAAGAATGCAAATCTTAGTTCTAGAATAAGCATACTTCCATATTCTATTGCAAGTTTATAGAGGGAAAAAAAAAACCCCTAGACTTTGCTTTCTCATATTCTATACTCTTATTTCTTTTTTTCCCCATCCTGAATCTTTCTATGGGCATTTCTTTCCTATTTTTTTAAAAAAGATTTGTTTATTTGAGAGAGAGAGAGACTGCATGTGCGCATGCAGGGGAGGGGCAGAGGGAGAGAGAGAATCTCGAGCAGACATCCTGCTGAGCACAGAGCTCAATGCGGGGCTCAATCTCATGATCTTGAGATCATGACCTGAGCCAAAATCAAGAGTCGGACGTTTAACCAACTGAGCCACCAGGCGCCCCTCCATTTGTTTTCTTATGGCCCTTTATTCATGTTTTAACTTTGGCTTCCGATTGTACTGGCCCTCTCAGTTTACATGTGCATATACCTATATGCCCAAGCACCAAATCATTAAAGACCTTTTACACTACAAATATTATCAAAGAGGTTGAGGGACATTATGAAAACTCTCATCCTTAAAGAACAAAAAAATACAAAGTCATCCATTCAATAAATAATAATAATAATGAACACCCCTGGGAGCTCAATATTCATTCCGACGAGGGGTGGGGGGGGGGCATGAGAAAATAAAGCAAGAAATACACCCTGCTCTCACAAAGCTTACTGTTTTGTCTGGAAGCGCACGACAAGCATTCTTTGGACAAAAGCTGTGAGGAGATCCAGAGGCGAATTAAACAGAAGGTCCCTCAAACAGGCTTCTCCCCACTGAGATTTTAACAAATATGCTAATAATACACATAGAAAACATTGTACAGAGCAGCAGGCGAGAGTCAGAAGCCCAGACTCCCAATGCCCGCTGTGCCCCTACATCGTTATGATCATGAATGATATCGGGGACACTTGGAACTGGAGATAGCACTAAGGGGCACACTCCTGGGGTGAGCCCTCAGATGTACAGAGCCGTTGCCTGTCTCACACACCTGAAACTAAGCCAACACCGCATGCTAACTACTGGGAATTGAAAAAATTAAAGTGGACACCAGAACATAAAGAACACAGGATCAGAAAATAACAGCAAACCTACGGCAGAATCCTGAGTTTGCTTTGGAAAGCCCACTTCTCCCCTAGTCTCTAATATAGGCCTATTTTCTTTACAGGGCCGCTGACAATTTATACAGTCGTTAACTGTCAAGCGCTGCACCGACAACAGTTATCACTGTTTCTTGTTCTGGAAAAAGTGGGTGATCTTGAGATCGTGTGGGTACCTCTGAAATTCTGTCTTCTTATTTCAGGTAGATAACGTGACATAATGCATAAAATGCACATGCGTGAGAGCTTTGAAAAAAAGCTAAATTTAAAAAAAAAAAAGAAAAAAAGCTGAATAGTGCTGACAAGTTCGCGGAGACAAGAGGAGAGGGCTTCAACTGGCATGCAGCATAAGAAATCTACTGGAGGGTACCTTTTTCTTCCTTATGTCCTCTTGTTTACACATTCGTTCATCTACTGCCCGAATTCCTTCACTGACTGATGACCTGAGACTCTTTAAAAGAATAATAAAGAAAATGTATTACAGACATTGTTTTGTCACATTATCAATTTCCTACATCTCATTCAATTCCACAGAAATTAATACCTGTGCACCAGTACTATGCAGATATTGACAAGAAAAAAAAAAAGTGACATACCAGACACAGTTACTGTTGAGGGGACTCATGACCTGGGGGCATAATGACACGAAGGCAGGGTCGCATGGCCAGAAGAAGAATGACATATACAGTGAAAGTTATGGGGATGAGGGGGCTTAGAATGGAGAACAGATAATATGAAGCAAAGTACAGGAGAGTCTGGAAATGCGACGGGGCTCGAATCGGACTCTGAAAGCCATGTGTACACAGCTGCCGAGGTGGGGAGGGGATGGGGAGCAGATGTAAGTGCACACACACTCAGGGGCAGGGTCAGACAGGCACACAGCCATGTGCACTGCAGGCTTCCTTCTGGAGAGAAGCAGAAATAGGAATGGAGGGCCAACTTCACTGAGATGAAGTCTTTAGATTCTGCATATTTTGGAGAACGAAAGAATGTCAAAGCACTGATGCAGGATGATGAAATGTGGGTATGGAAATACCAGGAATCAAGAATGAAGAACAGAAGACCAGAAAAAGGCAGAGCACAGAGGTAGAGAAACATGTCCAGAAGCTAATGAATAAAGAGATAATTAGGAATTAGGGCCAAAACAAAGGTTAACAGAAACAACTAGAATGAAGTAGGCATATCACAAAAATTCCACAGGAAGGTGAATTAATTCACTCCATCAACATTATGAAACACCTCCTGGACGTCAGTATTGTGGCAGCCTACAGGGATGCAATGAAGACAGATATAGTCGTATCCCTCAGTGGTCTGAGAATCTCACAGAACAGCTTCAGAGTTGGGACCAGAAAGGCAGGTCAGGCCTGTGGCTGAGCAGGACCAAAGTGGCCATAAAAACAGGCCATGGAAAAGGGAGGGGATACGGTGATGGCAGGGGGTGAGGCGGGACGGGAGCCTGTGTGAGTAGAGCAAATCTGCCTCCAGGAAGGGGGTTCGAGAGAAGAGTGGGAGGCCAAAGGAAGGCTAGGCTTGGGAAACAACACCACTATGAGGCCCCGGGAGGAAGAGGCACACCAAAGAGGCAGTGGGAGAGCCCCACAGCGGCTGGTGTGGAATCCAACAGCGGACCATGAAAATCCCTTCCATTCCAAGGAAAAGTATCTTTAACAAGATTTTGTAAAATTCAAATGAGACATAAACCATGGAAAGTATTGGCTACCTCAAGGCACAACTCAAGATTTTTACCTGTTTCACGAACTCTTTCCTGCCTGCCCCTCCCCTAGGCTTCTCAGCACTGATATTTCCATTACTCCGCATTTTTCTTGGTTCTAACCATGTACTGTGTCTTCACTTAAATTATGTTCTCCTTATATTCTCTCTAGGATGCAGGCACTGTCTTAGGGGAGGGACGCAAGAGGCCACTCAAGCTAGAGGAGACACACAAGGAAGGATGGTGTCGTTTATGACAAGTTTACAACAGGGCATCAGAATGGACAGAGGCCGTAAGTCAGGGCACCAGACACAGACGGGGGGGGGGGGAGGGGAGACAGGGCAGCACAGTTTTCTGTAAGAAGTGATGCCACAACTGCCCCTCCACTGTTCACCCAGGTGGAGTTCCTATTCCCAATGGCTTAGAGGTGGGGAGTCCCATTCCCACAACAGAGATTTTTCTGAGAGAACATGCAAATGTAACATTTATTAAGTATTACATTTTATTTATATTATCCTTCAGTTCCATTAGGGATTACACAGTTTTTGTAGATCAGCCCAGGAACCTAACCACACGTAGATTACGTGGGGTGGGGGGGGGATATTTACAAGATTACAAACTGTTAAAATACAAGTCATTCGTAAGTTAGAAACCACTTACATATGACCAAAGTGGCATTAATAAGTTGAATTTGGAAATATGCTTCCTCTCCCCTGACATTTTAAGGTTGTCTACTCTGAGAATATGTCTTCTTCAAATCGAACATGTTTTTTTAGGTTTTTAGCATATGCAAAAACAAAATCATTTACAACTCTTCTGAAGGTGAATATTATAATCATGAACCGTTAAAATACAACCACCAGTACCACCAAACTAACAGATGAAAAGAATTCTTAGAGAAAAGCCGACGAGGACAACAGGCGTCACAGCAGACTGTTTTCATTAATTGGGGACTTACCAGAACTTCTCGTAACTGTCCCAAAGGCACAGAAAGTTGATTGAGGGCTTTGTCCATGCCAACCTAAAGGCAAAACCAGGTTGGCACAAACACATCACGATAAGGAGTAATAGTGACGTATCTATTTAATGATCAAAGCAGTACCAGATTTAACTTTTTTTTTTTTGGCACAACCGTATTTTGCTACATAACTAGCTAAACAACAGAAGTGTTATTTGGCCATTAATGTTGTTCATAGAATATGAAAAAAATCTGTTGAAATACATGAAACTATAAAAATAAGGGAAGTCAGGAGAAACGAAAGTTTCCTTAAGAACAATTTGCCTTTAGATGACATTTTAAATGAATGTGAAAAATTTTCACAGAAGGTGAACAGTGCTCTGTCTGTAATTGATGATACTCAGCCAGCTGATGTGAAAGTCTGACGGGCTACGTCTCTCTTAAACATTATTATAAGCCTTGAGAAAAATAGAAATTAAACAGAAGTAAAATTTTCTAGGTTTTTAATCCTATTGGGATATTTATCTTAGTGGTATATTTCCCAAAAGCAAATGTGCATCATTAATTTTAATGCTTCTTGAAATTCCCACGGAGCTGCAACTTTCTGTGCTTCTCTGGACAAACAGATTTAAAACAAAATGAAGCATCAACAAGGAGACTTTTCTGCCAAGGAACAAAATTCAACATTTCTAAACGGCTTTTACAAACAATTGATAAGCTCACTGCAAATCATTCTTATATTTTTATAAAACCAAACTTTTTAAATATCAATATTGGCCAATGTTCCCTCAACCTAGCTCTGGCTAACAGATATACCTGGGAGTAAATTAAACATTGTAAGAGTGGTGGACATTTGCTCCTACAAATTAGTCTAAATCAAGGAAGACTTCAGGGTAATCACTTAGCAACTAATAAAACAACCCCTTGGGTATTATTATCCTTTACTTTTCACTGTTGACTAATGAATTTGAAACATAATCAAACTAGAGCAACCTTAAATGAATAAAAACTAAAACAAAAAAATGTATTCCAAAAAGTTTAGTTCTTTTATTAATGAAATTGGTAATTTCTTCAAGTTTCTGGTGGGGTTGGTGGGGTAATCAACTGAAAGGTTTCTAAAAACTCTGCCCTTTTAATAAATATGAAGGAGAGAGAAAGTGTGTGTGTGTGTGTGTGTGTGTGTGTGTGTGTGTAGGACTTGTGAATTTCAGGTTTACCAAGTTTGTGGAAAGGTTGACAAAATCTGCATAATCCTTGTTGATGAGCTCGACCATGGCTATTTTAAGAAGTTTATAGTAGAGTTCCAGATCTCCTCTTAGTTCCTCCAGCTGGACACGCTTCCTACAGTCAGACACAAAGTGATCGACGTTGAAATCTTCCTGAAAATCAAACCAGAAAGAAAAAATGATTGCACTGATACCACATTTTACATAGAAAAATAAGATCAGAGAAAGAATAAGAGGCCGTATTACTGCAGGGGAACACACACAGGACATCAGGGGGTCTGCTCACTTCCTAAGATTATGGGAAAGGGGGCCCCTCACCAAGACCATTCTCTCCTGTTGCCTAACTCTAAAGGCATTTTATTTCTTTTAATTATACATTTCAAAGAGGCTCTTCTCAAAATAGAAGCAGCTTTTTCTTCTTAATTTTAACACAGCGATTCACATCCTTCCAGACTTTGTTTTGGTCTCTTTACTTTTTTTTTTTTTTTAGATTTTATTTATTTGAGAGAGAGAGACAGAGAGAACAAGTGGGAGGAGGGGCAGAGGGAGAAGCCAGCTCTCTGCTGAGCTGGGAGCCTGATGCCAGGGTTCATTCCAAGACCCTGAAATCAAGATCTCAACCGAAGGCAGACGCTTAACTGACTGAGCCACCCAGGTGCCATAGTCTTTCTCTTTAAAATATAAATTACTTTTGGGGTGCCTGGCTGGTTCAGTGGTTATGGGTTCAAGCCCACATTGGGCTTTCTGCTCAGCAGGGAGCCTGCTTCCCTGTCTCTCTCTCTGCCTGCCTCTCTGCCTACTTGTGATCTCTGTCTAATAAATAAATAATTTTTAAAAAAATAAAATATCAATTACTTTTTAAAGAAACTGACATATAATGGACACATGTTAGTTTCAGGCGTACAACATAAAAATTCCATATTTTTATCTGTTGTGAAATGATCACCCTAAGACTAGTTGACATCCATCACCAAACATACACATTTTTTTCTTGTGCTAAGAACTATTAAGCTTTAGCAACTTTAAATATATAATAATATAGGGCACCTGGGTAGCTCAGTGAGTTAAGGCCTCTGCCTTTGGCTCAGGTCATGATTCCAGGGACCTTGGATCGAGCCCCACATCAGGTTCTCTCCTCAGCAGGGAGCCTGTTTCCTCCTCTCTCTCTGCCTGCCTCTCTTCCTACTTGTGATCTCTGTCAAATAAATAAATAAAATCTTAAAAAATATATATATATATATATATATATATATATTATACTATGCAGCCATCAAAAGAAATGAAATCTTGCCATGTGCAATGACGTGGATGGAACTAGAAGGTATGCTGAGTGAAATAATCAGAGAAAGACAATTATCATACAATCTCCCTGATATGAGGAATTTGAGAGGCAAAGTGGGGGGTGTGGGGGTAGGGAAGGAAAAATGAAACAAGATTGGATTCGGAGGGGGGCACCTGGGTGGCTCAGTGGGTTAAAGCCTCTGCCTTCGGCTCAGGTCATGATCACAGGGTCCTGGAATCGAGGCCACATTGGGCTCTCTGCTCAATGGGGATCCTGCTTCCTCCTCTCTCTCTGCCTGCCTCTCTGCCTACTTGTGATTTCTGTCTGTCCAATAAATAAATTAAATCTTTAAAAAAAATATTGGATTGGGAGGGAGACAAACCATAAGAGACTCTTAATCTCACAAAACAAACTGAGGGTTGCTGGAGGGAGGGGTGTATGGAGAGGGTCGTGGGGTTGTGGACATTGGGGAAGGTATGTACTACGGTGAGTGCTGGGAAGTGTGTAAGCCTGACAATTCACAGACCTGTAACCCTGGGGCTAATAATACATATTTCTAATAAAAAATAATAAAATTAATATACAATAATACACAGTATTATTTACTACAGTCACTATGATGTACATTACATCCCCAAGGCTTATCTTATTAACTGGAAGTTTATACCACTGGACCCCTTCATCTATTTCCTCCACAACCTCGCCTCTGGCAACCACCAATCTGTTCTCTATGACTTCATTTTGTTTTGTTTCTTAGATTCCACATGTGAGGGAGATCATACAGTATTTCTCTTTCTCTGTCTGACTTATTTCACTCAGCACAATATCCTCAAGGTCCATCCATGTTGTTGCAAATGGCAAGACTTCCTTCTTTTTATGGTTAATATTCCATCGTATACACACACATTGTCTTTATCCATTCACCCCATTGGTGGACACTTTAGTTATTTCCAAGTCTTGGTTGTTGTAAATACTGTGATACTCACTACCGTGAGTGTGAGTCTTGCTGGCTGCTTGAGCCAGGTGATCTAGAGTTATACCTGGGTAGCAACTGCAAACCTCGGGGCATCATACGAGCATTCAAGCTCCTTTCCAGGAGATACCAGAAAGCAGAAGCGAGGTAGAGGGACAGCGCAAAGATGGTACCCATCAGCTCCATCTTTGGAGAATACCTTACTAGGCTCCCAGATCCACGTTAAATTAGATGCCTGCCCCTCAGGGCTTTAAGATAAGCAAATGAGCCTCTTTCACAGAAATCTAATCCCATTTCAGTCTGCTGCTTCTGTGCTGAGTTCCAGGGTGGGTCAGTCTACTCGCGGGACTGCTTTAAGAACTGTTTCTCAGTTTGCTATAGCCTTGTGGGTCTCATGGGTGCAAGCTCTGATGGCTTTCAAAGCTGGATGTTTTGGGGTCTTGTCTCTTAGATGTACGTCTTGGAAGTTGGGGTGCCAGAAGTGGGGCTCAAACCCTTTGCTCCTCAGGGAGAAGCCTGGGGTTTTGAGTACCCTCCCAATCCCAGGTCGCTGTACCAGGGGTGGGGTTTATGGCAAGACTGATTCTTACTTCAACATAGGTTTTTTTCCTTACTCACCTAATGTGTAGGAGTCACTCAGCTAGTTGTAGGGTTTTTTCCACAGGAAATTTTTCCATATGGAGCTATAGATTCAGTGTGTATTTCATAGAAGAGATGAGATCAAGATCCTCCCATGCCACCATCTTGAATGGAAACCCCAGACCTTATCTATGTATGTGTGTACACACACATATGTGTGTACACACACACACACACACACAAATATTCATGCTCTTCTAAACTATTTCCCATCTAGGGGCACCTGGGTGGCTCAGTGGGTTAAGCCTCTGCCTTCGGCTCAGGTCATATCTCAGGGTCCTGAGATCAAGCCTCACATCAGGCTCTCTGCTCAGCCGGAGCCTACTTTCCCCCCTCTCTCTGCCTGTCTCTCTGCCTCCTTGTGACCTCTCTCTCTCTCTGTCAAATAAATAAATAAAATCTTTAAAAAAGAATAAAAAATTAAAAAATAAAAACCCATTCTATTAAAAAAATTTCCCATCTAAAAATATAACTTGAATGTCTTTACATAAAACACATACATTTCTATTAATATTTTATGTGCATGCTGAGTGTCCCATTGAACAGATGTTCCAAATCTTTCATAACCTATTTCCAAGTATTGGTCTCACAGGATTAGCTATCCTGTGTTTCCCCTCTACAATACTGTGATACCCCGGTAGGCTTATATGCTTAGAGGCAATAAATTACTATCTAATTCCCCTGTGACTCTGCTACTCCATGACCTGTTTAGTCAGCAAGAATCAGATGTGATGGGGCGCCTGGGTGGCTCAGTGGATTAAGCCGCTGCCTTTGGCTCAGGTCATGATCTCAGGGTCCTGGGATCGGGTCCCGCATCGAGCTCTCTGCTCGGCAGGGAGCTTGCTTCCCTCTCTCTCTCTCTCTCTGGCTGCCTCTCTGTCTACTTGTGATTTCTCTCTGTCAAATAAATAAATCTTAAAAAAAAAAAGAATCAAATGTGATGATTCCCACACTAGTTAAGGACACCTACACTTACTTTTCATTAAACACTATGTAAACCAACAAAATATGACTGCAAAAAAAATCACTGTTCTTTTGAAAACTAACACAGCTACTTTGGAAAGATTTGATACAAAGAAATCAATAAGAAAATTTTTGCTAAGTTAGGTATGGGTGAGATGACCAAGTACCAGGCAGGGAGGGAGTGATCACAGGATTCTCACTCAATTCAGTTAAAGAAACTGAAACTGAATGCAAAAAAAGACAACATAGAAAACTTTTTTCAAAGATTCTTTTTATTTATTTGAGACACAGACAGACAGTATGAGCAGGGAAAGGGGCAATGGGAGGAGATTCCCTGCTGAACAGGGGACCCAATGTGGGACTCCATCCCAGGACCCCGAGGTCATGACCTGAACCGAAGGTAGATGCCTAACCTATTGAGCGACCCAAGTGCTGTGATAACTCAGAAATCTAATCTGCAGGCCAGTTTCCAGAGAAAAGACCTGGCACTGTTTCAATGGAGAATAAATGTACATATATTTTTTCCAAATAAAATGCTAAAAACTGTATGTACCATTCCCTAAGAGTACTTGTTTAAACTGACTTTTTTAGTTAATCAACCAAAGACTGACCCTGCTAGTGTCGGAGAGAAGGACTTCATACCAAACCGTAATTTCACAGTCATCTACAGAAAGCCACCTGCTCCTTACACTGGTGACCAAATTAGCCTGGACCTTTCTCTCCTGAGACAATTTCAGACCTTACATCATAGTTATGTAGTACATCACGGGAGGGGGTCTTGGTTCATAATCCTGGCCATCCTACGCATCAACTGTATACCTTTAGGTCGATCACTTTCCCTGCCTCAGTTACACATTGTTGAAGTTCTTGAACTTCATGATGGCATTCTAAATTGTATAACTGGGGTGCCTATGTGGTTAAGCATCTGCCTTTGGCTCAGGTCATGATCCCAGTCTCTTGGGTTTGAGTTCCACATCAGGCGCTCTGCTGAGCAAGGAGCCTGCTTCTCCCTCTGTCCCTTCCTCCTGCTCCTGCACTCTCTCACTCTCAAATAAAATCTTAAATAAATAAATAAATAAATAAATCATATAACTTAGCCTCAGTGAACAAATGCTATTAGGTAATATTAGTACTCAACTTACCATTTATGCATTTGTTCTCAGATAAACAAAAGTTGCATAACACATGACTAAATAACTCGGAACATCTGTGAATACTGGGTTAGGCAGCGTTTGCTGTGAAAAGCAAACCCAAACTCACAATGCCATAATAGAGACCCATTTCACTTAACCAAGAATGGGTTTACTACTTTAGGAATGGTTTTACTTTATAGTGTAGATTCCCCAAGTATTCAAAAAGAAAGTATTTACAACCCATACATTTATGGTCAACTGATTTTTCACAAGGATGCCAAGACCATTTAATGGGGGGGGGGAACAGTCTTTTCGAGTGCCTACTACTGGGACAAGTGAATATCTACATGCAAAAGAATGAACTTGGAACAGCAACGTCACACATACACAAAAATATAACTCAAAATGGATCAAAGATTTAAATGTAAGAGTCAAAACTGTAACACTCAGAGAAAACAGGTGAAAATCTGTATGACTTTGGATCGGGAAAAGCTTTCTTAGACATGATACACAAAGCAATAAGAAATATTAGATAAGCTGAACTTGATCAAAATAAAAACTTTCGTGTGTCAAAGGACACTACGGAGAACGTGAAAAGACAACCCACAGAATGGGAGAGAGTATCTGCAAATCATTTGTCTGACAAGGATCTAATAACCAGAATATGCAAATATACTCTTAGAACTCAACAACAAAAAAACAAATAACCTAATTTAAAAACAAGCCAAAGACTTTTGAATAGACATTTCTCCAAAGATGATACACAGATGGTCAAGAGCACATGTCGGGATGTTCGACATCCTTAGTCATTGGGGAAATGCGAATCAAAAGCACATGCAGATGCCACGTCACACCCACTAGGACAACTATGGTAAAATAAGAAAAAGAAAAAGAAAAAAAAAAAGAAGAAGAAAAGTGCTGGCAAGAAGGCGGAGAAGCTGGAACCCTCCTGTATTGTCGGTGAGAATGTAAAACAGTGTGGCTAAGGCAGCAAACAGCTCGGTAGCTCCTCAAGAAGTTACACACGTACAATTACCCAGCAGTTCTACGTCTAGGGGTATGACATCGACAGAACTGACAACAGATGTTCCTGCCACAACCTGTACATGAATGTGCACAGCAGCGCTGCTCGTAGCAGCCAAAAGAGTATATACCCAATGTCCATCAACTGATGAATGGATACATAAAATGTGGAAGAGCCTCTTACACAACCATAAAAAGGAATAAACTGTTACATGCTACAACACGAGTGAAGTCTGAAAACATTCTACTCTCAGGTTAAAGGAAGCCAGACACAAAAGGTCACGTGTTATACAATTCCACTGATATGAGATGTTCCAGAAAAGGCAAATCCATAAAAACAGAAAGTAGATTCATGATTGCCAGGGAATAAGGGGAGGGGAGAATTGGAAGTAAGAGGTTTATTTTTCGGGTGATGGAAGCATTCTGGAATTAGACAGAAGTGACGTATGTACCATATACACAGTAAATATACTAAAAACCAGAGAAGAGTACACTTTAAAATGGCAACTATTATGCTTTGTGAATTATATTTTGATGAAAAATGAAACAACTTAAATATCAACAAGCTAAATGCTAGGATACATTAAAAAAAAATCCAAAGTAACACTAATCACAGGAACAATGGCGTAGCTACATGAATTTCAGACAAAGCAGATTTCAGAGAAGGAAAATTATCAGGCATAAAGAGCAGCATTACATAATGATAAAGAAATCGACTGACCAAGAAGACACAATTATCCTTAAGGTATGTGTGCCTGATCAACACAGGTAAGACACAACCTAACAGAACTGCAGGGAGAAATAAACAATTCCATTATCACAGCTGGTGACTTCAACACTTCTTCATCATTAATGGGCCGATCCAGCAGCAGGGCAACAAGGATTTGACAGATGTGGACATTCAGTCCAGACATGGCACACTTAACACCACCATCAATTACCGTACAACAGATGTACACAGACTATTTCGCCCAGTAATAGTGCAACACACATTCTTCTTAAGCTCATATGGAACACTCATCAAGACAGAATAATTCTGGGCCACAAAACACAACAAATTTTTAAAAATAAAAATTATACCAAATATGTTCTCAGACCGCAATGGAATTAAAAATCAGTAACAGAAGATAGTTGAAGAAGTCCAAAATACATGGAGATTAAATGACACACTTCTAAATGACAGGAGACCAGTCTCAACAAAATACAATGTAGCAAAATGTGTGGAATGCTGCTTAAAGGGAAAATACAGTACTGAATGCAAATATTAGAAAAAAAAAGATTAAAGTCAATAATCTAAGCTTCCATTTTAGGCAACAACAACAAAATCAAATCTAAAGTAAGGAGGGGCTCCTGGGTGGTTCAGTTGGTTAATCATCTGCCTTTGGCTCAGGACATGGTCCTAGGGTCCTGGGACAGAGCCCTGCATCAGAGTTTCCTGCTCAGGGAGGCTGCTTCTCCATCTCCCATTCCTCCTGCCTGTATTCCCTCTCTCACTGACTCTCTCTGTGTCGAATAAAATCATTAAAAAAAAAAACCCTAAAGGAAGTAGAAAAAAATAAAAATTAGAGCAGAAATCAATGTAATTAAAACCAGGAATTTTTTTTTTAAATCAATAAACCCCAAGTCTGTTTCTTTGAAAACATCAATAAAACAGATAGACCCTTAGCCAGTCAAACAAAGAAAAAAAGGTAGAAGACATAAATTACTAATATCAGATGAAAGAAGGGAGGGCTACTGCTAACAATCCCAATCACTGTAAATTCAACCAAACATTTATGGAATACTACACAATTCTCTAAAATCTCTTCCAGAAAGTAAAACTAGAAGGAGTACTTCCTAAATCATTCTAGGAGATCATTATTACCCTGACACCAAAACCAATACTACAAGAAAAGAAACTATAAACAAGTATCTCTCATGAACACAGACATAAAAATCTTCAACAAAAATTAGCAAATAAAAGCAAACACTATATTAAAAAATTATACACCAGGGTCATGTAGGATTTATTCCAGGTATGCAACATTAGAAAATGTTCAACATTAGAAAATCAATGTGATCCATCATATCAACAGAAAGAAAATCACATGATCATATCAATGAAGGGAGGAAAAAAACATTTAACAAAATCCACACCTCTTCATTATTAACCCTCAGGAAACTAAGAATAGGAGGACTTCCTCAACTTGATAAAGAATGTTTCCAAAAATCCACAGCTAACATGATATTAATACTGAGAAAATAGAAGACAGGGAATCAAGGCAAGGATGTCCCTCCTACTACTACTATTCAATACTATACTGGAAGGCCAAACTAATGAAATAAGGTAAGAAAAGGAAACAAAAGGTATACAACCTGGGAAAGAATAAAACTTTGTTCACAGATGACATGACTGTCTACAGAAAATACAAAGACTTCACACCCCACACCCTCCTGAAACTAGTCAAGTGATTATAGCAAGTCTGCACAATACACAGTTAAAATACAGAAGTCAATTGCTTTCCAATGATGTATCAGACAAAGGGCCAGTATTCAAAATTTATAAAGAATTTATCAAACTCAACATCCAAAAAACAAAAAAATCCAGTCAAGAAATGGACAGAAGACATGAACAGACCAAAGAAGACATCCAAATGGCCAACAGACACATGAAAAAGGGCTCCACATCACTCAGCATCAGGGAAATACAAATCAAAACCACAATGAGACACCACCTTACATCAGTCAAAATGGCTAAAATTAACAAGTCAGGAAACAACAGATGTTGGCGAAGATGTGGAGAAAGGGGAATCCTCCTACACTGTTGGTGGGAATGCAACTCTGGAAAACAGTATGGAGGCTCCTCAAAAAGTTAAAAATGTAACAACCCAATGACTTAGCAATTGCCCTATTAGATGTTTATCCAAAGTACACAAAGTGATTTGAAGGGGCAAAAGCACCCAGATGTTTATAGTCAAACTATTGAAAGAGCCCAGATATCCATCAACAGATGAATGGATAAAGAAGATGTGGTATACATACACACACACACACACACACACACACATTACTCAGCCATCAAAAAGAACAAAATCTTGCCATTTGCAAGGACATGGATGGAACTAGAGGAAGACAAATACCATATAGTTTCAGTCACATGTGGAACTTAAGAAACAACAGATGAATATAGGAGAAGGGAAGGAAAAATAGAAACAGACAGGGAGGCAAATCACAAGAGACTTAACTACAGGAAACAAACTGAGGGTTACTGGAGAGGGGAAAGTTGGGGTAACTGCGTGAGGGGTATTAAGGAGGGCACTTGTTGGGATGAGCTCTGGGTGTTGTATGCAACCAATGAATCACGAAATTCTAACCATGAAACTAAAAGTACACTGTATGTTAACGAGATTGAATTTTAATTAAAAAATTTAAAAAGTCAATTGCTTTCGTATATACCAGCAATGTACAAGTGGAATTTGAAGTTAAAAACACAAGACCATTTACATTAGCATACCAAAAAAATTAATACTTAGGTGCAAATCTAACAAAATATGCACAAGATCTATATGAGAAAAAGTATAAAATTCTGATGAAAGATAACAAGCAAGGTAAGATGTGAAGTGGAAAGAAAGTCCACAATCTTGGGTAAGAACACTCAATACTGTTAAGAGGTCAGTTCTTCCCAAACTGATCGACAGACTCAATGCAATCCCAATCAAAATGCCAGGAAGTTATTCTGTGGATACCAACATGTTGACTCTAAAATTTGGATGGAAAACTGGAAAACCAAGAGTCCCAGAGTAGTCAACAAAATATTAAATAGCGGGGAAAAAAAGGAAATTGAGGATTGCCACCACCCAATCTCAAGACTTACTATTAAAGCTATAGTGATTAAGACAGAAGGTGCCTGGCAAAAGAGACAGGTGCTTGGAACAGAGTGGAGAGCCCAGAACAACATCCACACACACAGGCAAAGGCAACTCAATGGCAAGGACAGTCTTCAACAAATGGAACCGAACAATGGGACATTGATAAAAAAAAACAAACAAATGAAAAGAATAAAAACAAACTTTTCACACCTTTCACAAAACCTAAACGTAAAATGCAAAACTTCTTAAAGATGACATAAGAAAAAATGTAGGGATCCTTGGATTTGGCAATGACTTTTCAGATATAAAACCAAAAGCATGATCTACGAAAGAAAAAAATTGATGAGAGGGACTTTGTTAAAATTAAACTTCTCTGTAAAAGACACTGTTAAGAGAATGAAAAGACGGGACAACTGGGTGGCTCAGTTGGTTAAGCAGCTGCCTTTGGCTCAGGTCATGATCCCAGCGTCCTGGGATCGAGTCCCACATTGGGATCCTTGCTCCGCAGGGATCCTGCTTCACCCTCTGACTCTGCCTTCCAATCTGTCTGCCTGTGCTCACTCTTGCTCGCTCTTTCTCTGACAAATAAATAAATAAAATCTTTTAAAAAAAAAGAGAGAGAGAGAGATGAAAAGACCAGTCACAGAGTAGAGAAAATATCTGCAAAACACAGCCATGGTAAAGGACTTAAAATAAGAAATATAATATAAAGATGTCTTAGTAGCAACAAGAAATCAAACCTAATTTAAAAATGTGAAAAGAGCGGTGGCTGGGAACCCCAGTCAGTTAAGCATCTGCCTTTAGCTCAGGTCCTGGGACTGAAATCCACACTGGGCTCCCGGCTCAGCGAGGAGCCTGCTTTTTTCCCTCTCCTGCTGCCTGCTGCTACCTCTCCGTATGCTTGTGCTGTTAATAAATAAATAGAATCTTTAAAAACGAAAAAAAAAAAAGGATCTGAAAAGATGCTCAACTTTGTATGTCATTAAGAAATTGCAAATTTAAACAAGGTACTATTACATATCACGTAGAATATAAAAAATCCAAAGCACTAGTAATACCAAATGCTAGCAAGGATGTGGGACAACCAAACTCTCATTCACTGTTTGGTCAGAATGCAAAATGGGAGGCACTGTGTGAGACAGCTTGGCAGTTTCTCACAGAACTAAACACATTCTCACTATAAGATCAGTAATTGTGCTCCTTTGTATTTACCCAAAAGAGCTTAAAACTAGTGTCCACACAAAAACCTGCACACGGATATTTACAGCAGCTTTATTCTCTGAAGTGCCGATCCCTGCTTCTTAACAGCTCCAAGTGCCCGCCGCTTCAGAGTGGGGGCTGGGCGAGCAGGGAGCTGGGGTGGGCGCAGCGATGCCTAAGTTCTGACCTCAAGACCCTGCGCTGTTTCACCTGTCCCTTTAGGAGTACAATGACATAGGATGTCACCAACGGAGGATCTACCCCTGCATCCTGGTACTGGGAAAGCACGCGAGGGCTGCGGAGCTGAAAGCAAGAGTTGGTAGTTCCAGTAATGTGTGCAGGGTTTTAAAAAACTATATACCGGAAAATATCCGGTCTTATTTGCATGTGTTTGTATCATGCACAATTTTTAACTGCAATCCTCCTTTTACCTTCTTCCCTGTTGTTAAGACTCTCCTCTCCTCACCGCTGCCTTTGTCCCTATAATACCTGTTGACAGCCTGGTGCTCATCCATGAGCTCATTCGCCTCTATCCACGCACGCATGGGGCTCTGTCACTGTTTAACAAATATGGGCTCATTTTATCTACCTCTTGATCTAGTGCTTCCCAGTTAATAATCCCTCCTGCATAACGTCCTTCTGTTTTTATCTTCATTTTTATAAAGAATGGCTGCTCACCTTTTATCAGGTGCCTTTATTTTTTTATCAAATGCATTTATTGCTATGGTCTTAAGAGTTTTTCACAGTTAATTTAGTGATGAGGTAAATCTTATTGATTTTCTGGTCTTGAGCTCCCTTTATTTTCCTGGAATGAATCCAAGTTGGTCTCAGGATATAGTCCTTTGATAGAGGCCTGACTTCTGTTATTTGCTAACATTAGTTCAGTTTCTGTTAACTAATCTGTCCTAAGCCAGGTTTGTTAATAGCTTCCCCGTTCCTCTCTCTCAGGTTTGGGTATTAAAATTGTGCTCAGCTTCATCAAGTGAATTGACTTATTATTGTTTAATTGCCTGTTGCCATTTAACAGTAGAATGAGAGTTATCCAGCTGCAAACCGGTCTGATCTTGGAACTCATCTTCTAAACTTGAAATCTTGGCCATTGGTTTTGATTAGATATGGTTAGGTTTTTGTAATTTTAAAAATCCCTCCAGCCCTTGGTTCTGTCTGACCTGATTGCTTTCAGCTGTTTCTGCAACAAAAATGTCCCGGCAGGGAAAACTCTCATTGTTTACAGTGGCGCCCCCTTCTGAACACTTTGTTAATAAAAAGCTTTTTTTTTTTTTTTTTCGGGCTATGGTAAATGTGGAACAACAATGAGGTATTTCAAAGAGGTGAACCACAGATAAATTTCTCTAAGGGTGGGGTGAGGGTTACTCAAAAAGGAACTTGACAAGGCTTTTAAAGATATCGACAATCATTATAACATAACGTGACTGATTGTTACCGTGCCCTTAACTGGGCCAACACTTGTTGGCTTCCAAGATAGACTAACATAGTTGAGATGGTTCTAGGGGCTTTCTAGCACAGGGTCTCAGGAGGCAGGGATTCTAGCCACTGGCTTTGCAAGGCATGAGGCCTGTTAGTGATTCTATTTTTCCCTCTGCAGAATGGGTCTTTCTACATTCCAGGTCCTTTCTACCCCAGTAAATAAAGCAGCGATTCTCTCAGTGAGTTGTACTATTGGTTTAAACAGCCAACTGTCTCTTTAAAAGGACTTTTGATTAAATTCCTTTAAAAAAAGTCCTTTCAAAAAAATCATTTCTTTCTATTTTTTATTTTTTAATCCCATATGTTTACTCTGATCGTGGAACTTTGTCATTTTGACCTTCTCTGCTGATTAAAATATTCTTCATCATCAGCACCTACTGCTCTCCTCTCCTGGTGGTCTCTCCGGAAGGGGTCTTCTCTAGGTCTTCTAGCAGGAGATGGGCACTTCCCCTCTACCCATGTTTCCAGACCAGCCTTACCTATCCTGCAGGGTCAGGTCGGCCTGGCTTTTTGTCTGTTGTTCTCTTCTGAGTCGTTAGTTTTTCATAGATACCGTGCTTTGCATTTGTCAGGACTTACCCTGGACTATCAAAACCCTTTTCTGGTGCCAGTGAATCCTAAGAAACAGTCGTGATGAGAGAACCAGGAACTCGAACAGATCATATTTGTCCTGAATGTTCTGTCCAAAATGAAAAATACATTTCTGAGGAGCCTCAAGACCTCTGAGAAGGGAAGTTTCACCAACTCTGTCATGTAGGGGCATCAATTCCGATTCTGTGTCAATTTTCCTACTTTCCCAGCTAGTAATTCTCTACCTCAGATAGCCCACTCTCTACCGTTTCCTCTCTCAAAGGCAGTTGCTCTTACAGTCTGCACATGGCACTTGGGGCCTGCTGGTCGTTGGCTACTGCCCTCTCTACCTTGGGTCTAACAGCTGCGGGGCATCAAGATGAGAACGTCTCTTGTTCTAAGACTTAATAGAGTTTGGGACACATGGGAAGCAATAATCACTTTTGTTGTTGATCCAAGTGTTCAAACTTTCTTAATTATTTTAGTACCACAGTTTACTTGTTCTAAGATTTGTCCTCCACCCCCATGTTAATATCTCTTAAAGTGGAACTCACCTTGCACTTGATGACATATCCTAGTTTAACTGACAGCATTTCTCTTTCTTAGTCGGACATAAACTATATTGCATCTTACCCTTGATAAAAGCTAGGATGCAATTAAATACTCTATTATGGTTACGATTCTGATATTTGAAATCCTCCAGTAACACCCTCTGCCGCCACAGTGTAGTACCTCACTTCCTCGGCATAGTATACAAACCATCTCACCCCAGTGTTAACCCCAGATCTCAGCCTCCATCCCCAGGTGATGCTGCCAGATCAGCTGTCGGTTGTCATGAACTTGCTGTAGTTTCCCGAATGCACTGTGCTGCCTCCTGGCACTTTGAAACTTGACACACTCATCCTCATTCTTCACTTTGCCATTGTCTATCACCTCCCCTGAAAATCTGTTCCTAAGTGGCTTTTCCCAGGTCCAACCTACCCTTGGCAGTCTTTTATCTCCCTGTGGTAAAGCCTGTCACATTGCACCATGGACATGCCCATTGTCCCCTGTAGAAGATAAAAGGGACAGTGAGGTCCCCCAGCATTTGCAGCTCTAGTGCAGAGCCCCATGCCTGGCTTGCAGGAAATGCCAGATCACGAAGACAATTGGAGATCATGCTCTGGCTAAAACCAGCTCTTCTTTGCCTACCGCAGGATCTGGATCAATAAAGAGCAGCCAGTTATTATTGCTGTTTTTCTAGTGAATTTTTCCCCATATATTTCCCAGGTCTTTACTTTTTTTTTTTTTTATAGCACTTTAATTCAGGCTTCAACCACTTCCTAATCAGATCAGGTGAAATCATTTCCTTCCCATACCCTCGATGTATTTCACACCTAGTAATTCTTTTTTTAAAGATCTTATTTACCCATTTGACAGACAGATCACAAGTAGGTAGAGAGGGAGGCAGAGAGAGAGGGGGAAAGCAGGCTCCCCGCTGAGCAGAGAGCCCGATGTGGGGCTCCATCCCAGGACCCTGAAATCATGACCTGAGGCGAAGGCAGAGGCCTAAACCACTGAGCCACCCAGGAGACCCCATATCTGGTAATTTTTAACCAACGTGGATTTGCTGCATCAAATAGTTCCTTCTTCTTCAAATATAAATATATAAATATATTGATCAAGTCACTCGCATGTCTTAGGAGAATGTCATACCATTAGTAGCAAACTTGAAATCTTGGCCATTGGTTTTGATTAGATATGGTTAGGTTTTTGTAATTTTAAAAATCCCTCCAGCCCTTGGTTCTGTCTGACCTGATTGCTTTCAGCTGTTTCTGCAACAAAAATGTCCTGGCAGGGAAAACTCTCATTGTTTACAGTGGCGCCCCCTTCTGAACACTTTGTTAATAAAAAGCTTTTTTTTTTTTTTTCGGGCTATGGTAAATGTGGAACAACAATGAGGTATTTCAAAGAGGTGAACCACAGATAAATTTCTCTAAAGGTGGGGTGAGGTTTACTCAAAAAGGAACTTGACAAGGCTTTTAAAGATATCGACAATCATTATAACATAACGTGACTGATTGTTACTGTGTGCTTAAATGGGCCAACACTTGTTGGCTTCCAAGATAAACTAACATAGTTGAGATGGTTCTAGCGGCCTTCTAGCACAGGGTCTCATGAGGCAGGGATTCTAGCCACTGGCTGTGCAAGGCATGAGGCCTGTTAGTGATTTTATTTTTTCCTCTGCAGAATGGGTCTTTCTACATTCCAGGTCCTTTCTACCCCAATAAATAAAGCAGCGATTCTCTCAATGAGTTGTACTATTGGTTTAAACAGCCAACTGTCTCTTTAAAAGGAATTTTGATTAAATTCCTTTAAAAAAAGTCCTTTCAAAAAAATCTTTTTTTTTTCTATTTTTTATTTTTAAATCCCATATGTTTACTCTGATCGTGGAACTTTGTCATTTTGACCTTCTCTGCTGATTAAAATATTCTTCATCATCAGCACCTACTGCTCTCCTCTCATGGTGGTCTTTCCCGAAGGGGTCTTCTCTAGGTCTTCTAGCAGGAGATGGGCACTTCCCCTCTACCCATGTTTCCAGACCAGCCTTACCTATCCTGCAGGGTCAGGTCGGCCTGTCTTTTTGTCTGTTGTTCTCTTCTGAGTGGTTAGTTTTTCATAGATACCGTGCTTTGCATTTGTCAGGACTTACCCTGGACTATCAAAACCCTTTTCTGGTGCCAGTGAATCCTAAAAAACAGTCGTGATGAGAGAACCAGGAACTCGAACAGATCATATTTGTCCTGAATGTTCTGTCCAAAATGAAAAATACATTTCTGAGGAGCCTCAAGACCTCTGAGAAGGGAAGTTTCACCAACTCTGTTATGTAGGGGCATCAATTCCGATTCTGTGTCAATTTTTTTACTTTCCCAGCTAGTCATTCTCTACCTCAGATAGCCCACTCTCTACCGTTTCCTCTCTCAAAGGCAGTTGCTCTTAGAGTCTGCTCATGGCACTTGGGGCCTGCTGGTCGTTGGCTACTGCCCTCTCTACCTTGGGTCTAACAGCTGCGGGGCATCAAGATGAGAACGTCTCTTGTTCTAAGACTTAATAGAGTTTGGGACACATGGGAAGCAATAATCACTTTTGTTGTTGATCCAAGTGTTCAAACTTTCTTAATTATTTTAGTACCAGAGTTTACTTGTTCTAAGATTTGTCCTCCACCCCCATGTTAATATCTCTTAAAGTGGAACTCACCTTGCACTTGATGACATATCCTAGTTTAACTGACAGCATTTCTCTTTCTTAGTCGGACATAAACTATATTGCATCTTACCCTTGACAAAAGCTAGGATGCAATTAAATACTCTATTATGGTTACGATTCTGATATTTGAAATCCTCCGGTAACACCCTCTGCCGCCACAGTGTAGTACCTCACTTCCTCGGCATAGTATACAAACCATCTCACCCCAGTGTTAACCCCAGATCTCAGCCTCCATCCCCAGGTAATGCTGCCAAATCAGCTGTCCGTTGTCATGAACTTGCTGTAGTTTCCCGAATGCATGTGCTGCCTCCTGGCACTTTGAAACTTGACACACTCATCCTCATTCTTTGCTTTGCCCTTGTCTATTACCTCCCCTGAAAATCTGTTCCTAAGTGGCTTTTCCCAGGTCCATCCTACCCTTGGCAGTCTTTTATCTCCCTGTGGTAAAGCCTGTCACATTGCACCATGGACATGCCTGTTGTCCCCTGTAGAAGATAAAAGGGACAGTGAGGTCCCCCAGCATTTTCAGCTCTAGTGCAGAACCCCATGCCTGGCTTGCAGGAAATGCCAGATCACGAAGACAATTGGGATCATGCTCTGGCTAAAACCAGCTCTTCTTTGCCTACCACAGGATCTGAATCAATAAAGAGCAGCCAGTTATTATTGCTGTTTTTCTAGGGATTTTTTCCCCATATATTTCCCAGATCTTTACTTTTTTTTTTTTTATAGCACTTTAATTCAGGCTTCAACCACTTCCTAATCAGATCAGGTGAAATCATTTCCTTCCCATACCCTCGATGTATTTCACACCTAGTAATTCTTTTTTTAAAGATCTTATTTACCCATTTGACAGACAGATCACAAGTAGGTAGAGAGGGAGGCAGAGAGAGAGGGGGAAAGCAGGCTCCCCGCTGAGCAGAGAGCCCGATGTGGGGCTCCATCCCAGGACCCTGAAATCATGACCTGAGGCGAAGGCAGAGACCTAAACCACTGAGCCACCCAGGAGCCCCCATATCTGGTAATTTTTAACCAACGTGGATTTGCTGCATCAAATAGTTCCTTCTTCTTCAAATATAAATATATAAATATATTGATCAAGTCACTCGCATGTCTTAGGAGAATGTCATATCATTAGTAGCAAACTTGAAATCTTGGCCATTGGTTTTGATTAGATATGGTTAGGTTTTTGTAATTTTAAAAATCCCTCCAGCCCTTGGTTCTGTCTGACCTGATTGCTTTCAGCTGTTTCTGCAACAAAAATGTCCTGGCAGGGAAAACTCTCATTGTTTACAGTGGCCCCCCTTCTGAACACTTTGTTAATAAAAAGCTTTTTTTTTTTTTTTCGGGCTATGGTAAATGTGGAACAACAATGAGGTATTTCAAAGACGTGAACCACAGATAAATTTCTCTGAGGGTGGGGTGAGGTTTACTCAAAAAGGAACTTGACAAGGCTTTTAAAGATATCGACAATCATTATAACATAACGTGACTGATTGTTACTGTGCCCTTAATGAGCCAACACTTGTTGGCTTCCAAGATAGACTAACATAGTTCAGATGGTTCTAGCGGCCTTCTAGCACAGGGTCTCATGAGGCAGGGATTCTAGCAACTGGCTTTGCAAGGCATGAGGCCTTTTAGTGATTCTATTTTTTCCTCTGCAGAATGGGTCTTTCTACATTCTAGGTCCTTTCTACCCCAGTAAATAAAGCAGCGATTCTCTCAGTGAGTTGTACTATTGGTTTAAACAGCCAACTGTCTCTTTAAAAGGATTTTGATTAAATTCCTTTAAAAAAAGTCCTTTCAAAAAAATCTTTTTTTTCTATTTTTTATTTTTTAATCCCATATGTTTACTCTGATCGTGGAACTTTGTCATTTTGACTTTCTCTGCTGAATAAAATATTCTTCATCATCAGGACCTACTGCTCTCCTCTCCAGGTGGTCTCTGCGGAAGGGGTCTTCTCTAGGTCTTCTAGCAGGAGATGGGCACTTCCCCTCTACCCATGTTTCCAGACCAGCCTTACCTATCCTGCAGGGTCAGGTCGGCCTGGCTTTTTGTCTGTTGTTCTCTTCTGAGTCGTTAGTTTTTCATAGATACCGTGCTTTGCATTTGTCAGGACTTACCCTGGACTATCAAAACCCTTTTCTGGTGCCAGTGAATCCTAAGAAACAGTCGTGATGAGAGAACCAGGAACTCGAACAGATCATATTTGTCCTGAATGTTCTGTCCAAAATGAAAAATACATTTCTGAGGAGCCTCAAGACCTCTGAGAAGGGAAGTTTCACCAACTCTGTCATGTAGGGGCATCAATTCCGATTCTGTGTCAATTTTCCTACTTTCCCAGCTAGTAATTCTCTACCTCAGATAGCCCACTCTCTACCGTTTCCTCTCTCAAAGGCAGTTGCTCTTACAGTCTGCACATGGCACTTGGGGCCTGCTGGTCGTTGGCTACTGCCCTCTCTACCTTGGGTCTAACAGCTGCGGGGCATCAAGATGAGAACGTCTCTTGTTCTAAGACTTAATAGAGTTTGGGACACATGGGAAGCAATAATCACTTTTGTTGTTGATCCAAGTGTTCAAACTTTCTTAATTATTTTAGTACCAGAGTTTACTTGTTCTAAGATTTGTCCTCCACCCCCATGTTAATATCTCTTAAAGTGGAACTCACCTTGCACTTGATGACATATCCTAGTTTAACTGACAGCATTTCTCTTTCTTAGTCGGACATAAACTATATTGCATCTTACCCTTGACAAAAGCTAGGATGCAATTAAATACTCTATTATGGTTACGATTCTGATATTTGAAATCCTCCGGTAACACCCTCTGCCGCCACAGTGTAGTACCTCACTTCCTCGGCATAGTATACAAACCATCTCACCCCAAGGTTAACCCCAGATCTCAGCCTCCATCCCCAGGTGATGCTGCCAGATCAGCTGTCGGTTGTCATGAACTTGCTGTAGTTTCCCGAATGCACTGTGCTGCCTCCTGGCACTTTGAAACTTGACACACTCATCCTCATTCTTTGCTTTGCCCTTGTCTATCACCTCCCCTGAAAATCTGTTCCTAAGTGGCTTTTCCCAGGTCCAACCTACCCTTGGCAGTCTTTTATCTCCCTGTGGTAAATCCTGTCACACTGCACCATGGACATGCCCGTTGTCCCCCTGAGAAGAGAAAAGGGATAATGAGGGCCCCCAGCATTTGCAGCTCTAGTGGATAGCCCCATGCCTGGCTTGCAGGAAATGCCTATCACGAAGACAAACGGTGATCATCCTCTGGCTAAAACCAGCTCTTCTATGCCTGCCGCAGGATCTGGATTAATAAAGAGCAGCCAGTTATTATTGCTGTTTTTCTAGGGAATTTTTCCCCATATATTTCCCAGGTCTTTACTTTTTTTTTTTTTATAGCACTTTAATTCAGGCTTCAACCATTTCCTAGTCAGATCAGGTGAAATCATTTCCTTCCTATACCCTCGATGTATTTCACACCTAGTAATTCTTTTTTTAAAGATCTTATTTACCCATTTGACAGACAGATCACAAGTAGGTAGAGAGGGAGGCAGAGAGAGAGGGGGAAAGCAGGCTCCATGCTGAGCAGAGAGCCCGATGTGGGGCTCCATCCCAGGACCCTGAAATCATGACCTGAGCCGAAGGCAGAGGCCTAAACCACTGAGCCACCCAGGAGCCCCCATATCTGGTAATTTTTAACCAACGTGGATTTGCTGCATCAAATAGTTCCTTCTTCTTCAAATATAAATATATAAATATATTGATCAAGTCACTTGCATGTCTTACGAGAATGTCATACCATTAGTAGCAAACTTGAAATTTTGGCCATTGGTTTTGATTTTTGTTATGGTTAGATTTGGTTCGGTTTTTGTAATTTAAAAAATCCCTCCAGCCCTTGGCTCTGTCTGACCTGATTGCTTTCAGCTGTTCCTGCAACAAAATTATCCCAGCAGCAAAAACTCTCATTTTTTACAGTGGCGCCCCCTTCTGAACACTTTGTTAATAAAAAGCTTTTTTTTTTGTTTTTTTGTTTTGTTTTGTTTTGTTTTTCGGCTATGGTAAATGTGGAACATCAATGAGGTATTTCAAAGAGGTGAACCACAGATAAATTTCTCTAAGGGTGGGGTGAGGGTTACTCAAAATGAACTTGACAAGGCTTTTAAAGATATCGACAATCATTATAACATAACATGACTGATTGTTACCGTGCGCTTAACTGGGCAAACACTTGTTGGCTTCAAAGAAAAACTAACATAGTTGAAATGCTTCTTGTGGCCTTATAGCACAGGGACTGATGGGGCAGGTATTCTAGCCACTGGCTGTGCAAGGCATGAGGCCTGTTAGTGATTCTATTTTTTCCTCTTCAGAATGTGTCTTTCTACATTCCAGGTCCTTTCTACCCCAACAAATAATTCGGCGATTCTCTCAGTGAGTTGTACTTTTGGTTTAAACAGACAACTGTCTCTTAAAAAGGTCTTTTGGTCAAATTCCTTTATAAAAAAAGTCCTTCCAAAAAATTATTTTTTATTTTTTATTTTTTATTTTTAAATCCCATATGTTTACTCTGATCGTGGAACTTTGTCATTTTGACCATCTCTGCTGATTAAAATATTCTTCATGATTAGCACCTCCTCCTCTCCTCTCCTGATGGTCTCTCCGGAAGGGGTCTTCTCTAGCTCTTCTAGCAGGAGATGGGCACTTCCCCTCTACCCCTGTTGCCAGACTAACCTTACCTATCCTGCAGGGTCAGGTCGGCCTGGTCCTTTATCTGTTGTTCTCCACTGAGTGGTTAGTTTTTCATAAATTCCTTGCCTTGCTTTCGTCAGGATTTTCCCTGGACTATCAAAACACTTTTCTTGTGCTAGTGAAGCTTAAGAAACAGTACGGATGAGAGAACCAGGAACTCGAACAGATCATATTTATCCTGAATGTTCTGTGCAAAATGAAAAATTCATTTCTGAGGAGCCTCAAGTTTCTCTGAGAAGGGAAGTTTCACCAACGCTGTCATGTAGGGGCATCAATTCTGATTCTTGTCAATTGTCCTACTTTCCCAGCTAGTAATTCTCTACCTCAGAAAGCCCACTCTCAACCGTTTCCTCTCTCAAAGGCAGTTGCTCTTAGAGTCTGCACATGGCAATTGGGGCCTGCTGGTCATTGGCTACTGCCCTCTGTACCTTGGGTCTAACAGCTGCGGGGCATCAAGATGAGCACGTCTCTTGTTCTAGGACTTAATATAGTTTGGGGAACATGGTAAGCAATAATTACTTCTTTAGTTGATCCAAGTGTGGGACCTTTCTTATTTATTCTACTACCACAATTGACTTGTTCTAAGAGTTGTCCCCCCCCCATTTTAATATCTCTTAAGGTGGCACTCACCTTGCACTTGATGACATATCCTAGTTTAACAAACAGCATTTCTCTTTCTTAGTCGAACATAAACTATAGTGCATCTTACCCTTGATGAAAGCTAGGATGCAATTAAATACTCTATTATGGTTACGATCCTAATCCAATCCATTACTCTAACACTGACTACTACATAACCCTGTCGTTGACACTAATGTGGACTTTAAACCAATACCTGATCCTGACCGTAAACCTGACACCAGCCCTAGACTTCACCCTGACCCTGACTCAGGCAAACCCCAGAAACCTAACCATGAACCTAAAAGTGACCCTGACCTGACCCTAACACTAACCCTGACACTGAATGTGAGCCTGACCCTAACTCTAACCCTAAACCTAACCCTCCCTGACACTAACACGGGCCCTGACCCGAAACCTAACACTGAACCTAACCCTAAAACTAACCCCTAACATTATCCCTGACACTGACCCTAACCTGGTCTAACCCTAACCCTCAACCTACCTCTACCCTAACCCTAACCACACTTTAACCATAATCCCGAACCTCTCCCTGACCATGATCATAACCCTAACTCTGAAATTTGCCTTTGTCATTTCTTAAACTTAAACCTGACTCTGGCCTTGACCTTAACACTGACCCTAACCCAGACTGTAAACCTAACTCTGACGCAAACCGTGATCCTGAACAGAATCGTAACCCTAAAGCTAACCCTGATCCTGAACCTACTCATAAAACAGAACCTAAAAATAAATATCAGAATCGTAACCATAATAGAGTATTTAATTGCATCCTAGCTTTCATCAAGGGTAAGATGCACTATAGTTTATGTTCAACTAAGAAAGAGAAATGCTGTCAGTTAAACTAGGATATGTCATCAAGTGCAAGGTGAGTGCCACCTTAAGAAATATTAAAACGGGGGGGGGGGCAAATCTTAGAAAAGTAAATTGTGGTATTAGAATAATTAAGAAAAGTTCGAACACTTGGATCAATTAAAAAAGTGATTATTGCTTACCATGTGCCCCAAACTATATTAAGTCTTAGAACAAGAGACGTGCTCATCTGATGCCGCGCAGCTGTTAGACCCAAAGTACAGAGCGCAGTAGCCAACGACCAGCAGGCCCCAGGTGTCATGTGAAGACTCTAAGAGCAACTTCATTTGAGAGAGGAAACGGTTGAGATTGGGCCTTATGAGGTAGAGAATTATTAGCTGGGAAAGTAGGAAAATTGACACAGAATCGGAATTGATGCCCCTACATGACAGAGTTGGTGAAACTTCCCTTCTCAGAGATCTTGAGGCTCCTCAGAAATGTATTTTTCATTTTGGACAGAACATTCAGGATAAATATGATCTGTTCGAGTTCCTGGTTCTCTCATCAGAACTGTTTCTTAGGCTTCACTGGCACAAGAAAAGGGTTTTGATAGTCCAGGGTAAATCCTGACAAAAGGAAAGCATGGTATCTATGAAAAACTAACCACTCAGAAGAGAACAACAGATAAAAGGCCAGAAGGACCTGACCCTGCAGGATTGGTAAGGCTGGTCCGGCAATAGGGGTAGAGGGGAAGTGCCCATCTCCTGCTAGAAGAGCTAGAGAAGTCCCCTTCCGGAGAGACCACCAGGAGAGGAGAGCAGTAGGTGCTGATGACGAATAATTTAATCAGCCTAGAAGGTCATAATGACAAAGTTCCACGATCAGAGTAAACATATGGGATTAAAAAATAAAAATTAAAAAAAAGATTTTTTTAAAAAGACTTTTTTTTAAAGGAATTTAAACAAAAGTCCTTTTTAAGAGACAGTTGGCTGTTTAAACCAAAAGTACAACTCACTGAGAGAATCGCCGCATTATTTATTGGGGTCGAAAGGACCTGGAATGTAGAAAGACCCATTCTGCAGAGTAACCCTCACCCCACCCTTAGAGAAATTTATCTGTGGTTCACCTCTTTGAAATACCGCATTGTTGTTGCACATTTATCATAGACAAAAAAAAAAAAAATCTTTTTATTAACAAAGTGTTCAGAAGGGGGCGCCACTGTAAACAATGAGAGTTTTCACTGCCTGGACGATTTTGTTGCAGAAACAGCTGAAAGCAATCAGGTCAGACAGAGCCAAGGGCTGGAGGCATTTTTAAATTACAAAAACCGAACCAAATCTAACCAAAACAAAAATCAAAAATCAAAACCAATGGCCAAGATTTCAAGTTTGCTACTAAAGGCATGACATTCTCCTAAGACATGCGAGTGACTTGATCAATATATTTATATATTTATATTTGAAGAAGGAAGTATTTGATGCAGCAAGTCCACCTTGATTAAAAATTACCAGATATGGGGTCTCCTGCGTGGCTCAGTGGTTTAGGCCTCTGCCTTCGGCTCAGGTCATGATTTCAGGGTCTTGGGATGGAGCCCCACATGGGGTTCTCTGCTGAGCGCGGAGCCTGATTCCCCCCTCTCTCTCTGCCTGCCTCTCTACCTACTTGTGATCTGTCTGTCAAATGGGTAAATAAGATGTTTAAAAAAAGAATTACTAGATGGGAAATACATCGAGGGTATGGGAAGGAAAATGATTTCACCTGATCTGATTAGGAAGTGGTTGAAGCCTGAATTAAAGTGCTATAAAAGAGTAAAGACCTGGGAAATATATGGGGAAAAAATCCCTAGACAAACAGCAATAATAACTGGCTGCCCTTTAGTGATCCAGATCCTGCGGTAGGCAAAGAAGGCTGGTTTTAGTCAGAGGATGATCTTTGTTTGTCTTCATGATCTGGCATTTCCTGCAAGCCAGGCATGGGGCTCTGCACTAGAGCTGCAAATGCTGGGGGCCCTCACTGTCCCTTTTCTCTTCTCAGGGGGACAACGAGCATGTCCATGGTGCAGTGTGACAGGCTTTACCACAGGGAGATAAAAGACTGCCAAGGGTAGGTGGGAGCTGGGAAAAGCCACTTAGGAACAGATTTTCAGGGGAGGTGATAGACAAGGGCAAAGCGAAGAATGAGGATGAGTGTGTGAAGTTTTAAAGTGTCAGGAGGCAGCACAGTGCATTTGGGAAACTACAGCAAGTTCATGACAACGGACAGCTGATTTGGCAGCATCACCTGGGGATGGAGGTTGAGCCCCGGGGTTAACACTGGGGGTGAGAAGGTTTGTATACTTGGCGAGGAGGTGAGGTACTACATTGTGGGGGCACAGGGAGCTACCGGAGGATTTCACATATCAGAATCGTAACCATAATAGAGTATTTAATTGCATCCTAGCTTTCATCAAGGGTAAGATGCACTATAGTTTATGTTCGACTAAGAAAGTGAAATGCTGTCAGTTAAACTAGGATATGTCATCAAGTGCAAGGTGATTGCCACCTTAAGAGATATTAAAATGGTGGGGGTGGAAAAATCTTAGAACTATAAATTGTGGTACTAGAATAATTAAGAAAAATAATACAAGAACACTTGGATCAACAAAAAAATTGATTATTGCTTACCATGTGCCCCAAACTATATTGTCTCCAAAAATTTTATATCATTTGATAGGTCAGATATATATAAAATTACATTTAAAGTTTTAAAAATATCAGCAAATATTTTCATTTAAATGCAAATTTCAAAGAAAACCTACTTTTCCAAACACGACTTTTTATCCTATTGTTTTTTAATTTTGTCGACAACTGATAAAATGTTTAGCGAGACTATAAATGTTTGATTGAAAAAAATGATTAATAGATGTAGTTTCAAATTATTATGTTCCATTAAAAATGATTTAGTCTTTGATGAACATCTGTTTGGTAATATGTTGTATCCAGATATAGTAAATTAATGACATATATAAAATTATAGGGAAATGACACCTTCCGTTCCATTATGAGTAGAGCTTTTAAAATGCTATTTGTCACAACCTGTCATCTTGTCATTATGTAGCATTATGTAACATTTAAAAAATGTATACTCTTGACTTTGAAGTCTTTTAGAAATCTAAAATATGACTTTCTATGGTTTGTGTTTCCATATTCCTTTATTGCCAGTTTGAACAAATCCACATGCTTTGATTCAAAGGTAATAAATTCCTCTTATTTGGAAAAATGATGTTTATATTTGTTCTCTCACCCTTAGCAGGTGGTTTCATTTTAGCACACTTCAGAGTTATAATTTCATGCTTATTAAAACATTTATTATGATCTACGTAGATGAATGAAATTTTTATTTATTAAATTATTTGCCAAAAAAATCTGTTATTTTTAAAAATGTATTTCCTTTGAAGGGTTATTTTAGAGCATTCAGAGAGGATCTAGGAGTGTGGTATTATGCAATTTTTAAGTAGGTATGAAATGGTTATTTATATGATTGTTTCTTTAAGGCTTATGTATATTGTCCATTATATGCTATAAAATATTTTGAAAGTAAATTTAAGGTATGTTTTACATAGTTTATTTTTTGGAAAAAAATATTGAAATGACTTATGAAATTCAGTATACTCTCAACATTATTTTTTTCTGAAATTTACAAATTGTCTACTGAACCTATTATATGGCAGATATTTTCCAAAGTGGTGGTATCATGATATATGCCAACAACAGTTTAGATTTTTTGTTGCTTCTCAATCTAGCTCAGACAAAGTACAATTAGCCTTTATAATTTTAGCCATTCTAATAGATATGTAAGCATGCCTCATTATGATTTTAATTTGTATTTCTTTAATGTCTAAATGTTGAGAAATTTGTCATGTGCTTATAAGCCATCCATGACATGTCTCTTCCATTATTTCCTTCACATGTAAAATTGGATACTCTGGTTATTAGTAAGGTTTTTTATTTTTATTCATTTTTTAATAATCAGAGTAGATGTCCATTATCAGATATATAATTTCAAATCCCTTCTCCATCTTTACGGTTTCTCAATGGAGCTTTGATAGCTGTGTCTTTCAAGAAAGTGCTACTTCTTTCCTGGTACACGGAGGAATGACTAGAACATTATCAATGTTGGCCTTTGCAAAGAAAATCATGGCTTAAGATATATGTAGTCTGCGGTTGTTGGGAGTGTTCTGTAATATCAAGCATATCTAGTTAGTTGATAATTTTGTTCAAGTCTTACATATCTTACCAATTTGATGACCATTTGTCTATATAATCTTAAAATAAAGGTGTTGAAATTTTTTTCCATTTCTCTTCTAAGGTAGAAGTTATGATTTTTGTTCTTAGTTTTTCCCTATATATCCCCAAATCTGTTATTAAGTATTAAAAGTCAAGAATTATTATACTCCCTGAGGAATTCATCCTTTTACTCTTCTGTGTTTTTGACTTGATCTTTATGTCTGATAATGAAATTTGCTTTAAAATCACTTTTCATTATCTTGATATAACCACCAAAGTTATAGTGTGATTAGTGTTAATATAGCATATTTTTTCTTTTACTTTTTAAAGCACTTCTATATTTAATCCTGACAAAAAAACAAAACAGCTTTTTAGCTCTGGAAGCACATTTCTAAATTATCTTTTTTTTTTTTTTAATGAAGCAGTAGCAATTTTTGTTAAGGGACCTAGTCTGAAAGTAGGTTTAGAAATTTATTTATTTATTTATTTAGGAAAAGATTTTATTTTGTTTATTGAAAGCAAGAGAGAGAAAGAGAGAGAGAGTGGAAGCGCACAAGCGGGGGGAATCACGTGCAAAGGGTTAGGAAGAAGCAAGCTCCTTGGGGTGCAAGTAGTCCCATGCAGGGCTGGAGCCCTGTACACTGGAATCATGACCTCAGCCAAAGGCAAACATCTGCTTAAACAACTGAGTCATCCAGGCACCCCTAGAAAATTAAAAAAAAAAAAAGACCTTTTAAAAACATTTTGTTTCTTTCTTTTTTTTTTAAATATTTTATTTATTTGACAGACAGAGAGATAGGAAGAGGAACTATAAGCAGGGCAGAGGGAAAAGTAGAAGCAGGTTTCCCACTGAGCAGAGAGCCTGATGTGGGGCTCCATCCCAGGACCCTGGGATCATGACCTGAAAAGAAGGGACATTTATGGAGGAAGCAACCCAGACACCTCTTTTCTTTGTTTTTAATATATGGCAACTGATGCTTCCCAGCCACGAGGAGCATATTACCCATTGATTAAATCTTTGATAACATCCTATTTAAAAATGTGTGTAAATATATACTTACTCAGATTTATACACTTTGTGTTTTCTTCATAGTTTGGGGCTGGACCCCATGGTGACAACACTGCTTTCAGCCTTTGCCTTCCCATCTTTTGATACCAGGTATTTGGTCAGCAAAGCAAATTAGTATCAAAATTAATAAGCCCTTGGCACCATATCTCTGGAGCAGGGGTTGCTCTTAGCCAAGGCCCAGAGCAGTTGACCTCCCCTCGCTAGTGCTATAGCCCCAAGGACTAGGTCCCTGCCACCAGAACTCAGTCTTACATGTTATGCTAAGCAGACAAAACGAAAACAGGAAAGCTCCGACACCTTTCACTGGCATGCCTCATCTCCCACTCCCAACGACGTCCAGGCAGTACCAGATGCCAGGGAGGGGTCTTGGTCCAACATATGGGCGGGAAGGAAGTAGCCACGAGCAAGTACCTGCCTCTCTGTGCCTTTCTTTCATGAGCAGGTTGTAAGGAGGAGGAAGAGGAAGGGGAAGAGAGGTGAACTTCAAGGGGTGAAGGCCTCAGGTAGGCAGCTGGCTCCTGCCAGTAGGAAAGGGACAAAGGAGAAGGCAGTGAGTCTTGCAGGGAGGGTGGGGGGTAAGGGTTACAGCTTATGACGGAATCTGGACAGGAGTAATAGGGATACTAGTCATTTGAGTCCACCATTGGCAAGCTGGGCTGGGTGTCAGGGCAGATAGGCCTCCCTGGGCAATGGCACATGAGAGAAGGTGGAATTCTTCTCTGAGGAGCAGGTTGAGCTTCAGGTGTTGGGAAAGCATAGACAGTATTGTTCCAGGTCCAGGGACAGGTCCAGGTATTTCTGGTTAGAGGTCAAGGCCACAGTATGATCCAGGTCTTCTACCAGCAGCTTGAAGGAACCACATGCCAGCCACCCCTCATTATTGTGTATAACTCTCTGGTGCACTTATTGGCTTGTCCATCAAATGACTCCTTCAGCAGCTTGAAAACCACCTCCACAGGCACTCCAGGATATGGGAGGCTTCCAGATTGAAGATTTTGCACAGGATCACCCCAAAAGACCAGAAGTCACTCTGGTGGATGTAGCTCTGGTCAAACATGGCCTTAGGGACCATCGACTTCACAGGCAGTCCACTGTTGGTTGTCTTTTTATAGTTACTGATGTGGTTATATCTCTGGCAAGGCTGAAGTCTGAGATCTTCATCATGTTGTCCTTTGTCACCAGCACTTCCCTAGTGCCAGGTCTTGGTGTATGCACTTCTTGGAGGCAAGGTACTCCATGCCTCAGGCTACCTGATAGGCACAGGATACCAGGTCCTTGGAGGAGAGTTGCTCTGCTGCATTGTGGCTGATATTGTAACAGTACTCCAGGTCAGGAGGCCTCTGGGCCTGCAGGTACTCCTGTATGTTGTCTTTGGAGGCATATTCCATGAGAGTGTACGAAGGACCATCCTGTGTGCAGAACCCAGCAGGTTGATGGTGTCCTTGTGCTGTCCAATCATCTTCATCATCTCCATTTCTGAGATTAGGTTTAACAGGTCTTTCTCTGTTGCATCTGACTTCAACATCTTCACAGAAACTTTAGTCAAATGGTTGGATTTGTCTTTGTCCAGCCCAATGGCTTCCTCCAACACCACCTGCCCAAAGTAGGCCTGTATTAGGGGTCTGCCTAAACTGCCTACAACCAGCCTGCCTCAAGGCAGTTATAAACTCTAGATTATCCTCAAAAACATTAAACCACAAGCTAAAAATTCTCTTCACTAGGTCTCTGTCGCAGGTCTAATTTTCCTATCTTTCATCATTTATCTTTTTCCTAATTCTTATTTTCAGTATAGTTTATTTTGCTTCCAGGTGTTTCCCCTGGTTTCTGTATGCTGTTTCATAGGGAAGAATTATCCTGTCATAAAATTATTTCTTGAGCATTCATTATATCTCTCAGTTAAAATGGGTTCTTTTATGGTATTGATTCACTTGAGTTTTCTCAAAATGGGAAGAATTTTCAAAATGGTGTTTTCCTCAAGGTTCAGAGTATGTCTTCGCCTCATCTTTAAGCTTTTTGAAATTCACTTTACAAATTCTTGTCCCTCTTTTTATCTTTTTAAAATAAAATGTTTTATTTTTACTATTTTTTTATTTGAGTATAGTGATATTCAGTGTTACATTGGTTTCAGGTTTTCAATATCTCCATACATTATTCTATGATCACTATAAATATAGCCACCATCTGTCACCATATAACACTATTATAATATCATTGATTATATTCTCTACACTCTCCCAGATCTCTTTTTAAAATCTCTAATTTTTATGTTTTCTGTTATTCCAATTTTCAACCATCATTTTACATGGTTACTTTAATAAAATATGCCTGATTACACACTCTTTGCTGAAAACCATACCATTTGATTTATAGTAGTCTTCTTCTTCCTCTTTTTTTTTAAATTAACATATAATGCATTATTAGCCCCAGGGGTACAGGTCTGTGAATCGCCAGGTTTACACACTTCACAGCACTCACCACAGCACCTACCCTTCCCAATGTTCATAACCCCACCACCCTCTCCCTACCCTCCCCACCCCCCGGCAACTCTCAGTTTGTTTTGTAAGATTAAGAGTCTCCTATGGTTTGTCTCCCTCCTGATCCCATCTTGTTTCATTTACTCTTTTCCTGTCCCCCAAGCACCCACATTGCACCTCCATTTCCTCATATCAGAGAGATCATATGATAGTGACTTTCTCTGGTTGACTTATTTTGCTAAGCATAATACCCTCTAGTTCCATCCATGTCATCGCAAATGGCAAGATTTCATTTCTTTTGATGGCTGCATAGTATTCCATTGTATATATATATACCATTCATTTGTTGATGGACATCTAGGTTCTTTCCATAGTTTGGCTATTGTGGATATTGCTGCTATAAACATTTGGTGCACATGCCCCTTTGGATCATATACTAGTCTTCTTTACCTTTATCAGAAACCCAGGAAGCTTTATTTATTTATTTACTCACATAAACACATGATCCAACACAACGTTTTTTGATGTTCAAATGTATTATAATGTCTTACCGCTTAACACTATGCTTACTGCTCTCTTTCACTGTCTGACTAAATCCTCATTATCACTATGCCATTTAATGAGAAATAACATTGGAACTCCGAGTTCTCTCCATATCAGGGAATGAAGACTCCACCCTTCTGTTTGTGCAGGTAAAATAAATGTTGATATTGTCTGTCCTGCACATACCCCATCCTGTTCACCGGAATATTCACCATCAAAATATATACAAAATAAAAAGCATACCTCACCACTTCTATTACCACCCAGCATGCTAAAAACACCATCATATATGTTCCTGAATTATTGACTTGATTGATAGCCCCACTTCCACACATACTGCACTCCTTTCTCCCTGCAAATTTATTTTGGTACAGCAACTTAACCTAAAAATCAAGTCAGATGATTTTATTCTGCTGTTGAAAGTCTTTTGGTATCTTCCCCTTTCATATTAAATAAAAACTGAAGGCGTTTCAATGTACTAGAAGGTCATACATCAATACGTTCTTCCTCTCTCCACCACTATGAACTCCTCATTGGCCTCCTTGCTTTTCCTCAAAAGTAACAGATAAGCTGTTCACACAAAGTCTATATACTTACTTGCTCTGCCTAGAGCAATCTTTTCCTTTAATATTTGTATAACACCCTCCTTCACTTCCTGGGTCTTTGTGCAAATAACATCTCCTAAATGAGATATAACCACCCAACACAAAATAAAATTAACTTTCATCCCAGCATTCTCCAATGGCTTTTACCTTTCTTGTATTTCTTTGTAACACTTATCACCATCAACCATCAATCATTATTCTATTACTGGTTTATTACCTTATTTGAGACAGAGAGAGAGAGAATTGGGAGGGTGCGCAGAGGAAGAAGAAAACACCCCACTGCCTAGAAAGCCTGCTGGGGAGTTACATCCCAGGACCCTGAGATCATGACCCAAGCCAGAGGCAGTCACTCAATGGACTGAGCCACCGAAGTGCCCCTCTATTATTGGTTTATTTCACTATTATATTTCAAAAGAATGTAAGCTCTTTCTGGTCAGCTATTTTATATGTTTTATTAATTGAAGTATTCTCAGAAAGGTAGCTGGCAGATTGTAAGAGATCACTAAACTGTATTTTGTTGTTATTATTGGGCTCCTTTATGGGCTTTACCTCTTACGCTAGAAGTCTATCCTTCAGATGTAAGCAATAAGAATAGAACCCTGCTGCCAGGTTCAAATGAGTAAAAAGCCTGTATTAAGTGGATATTTTAAAAGCTAAATGAATGGCTTAATAGTTGTATATAGGGAGAAAGGGAACATATTTTCCACAGTTTAGAAGTGGAGTTCTTTTATAGAGTTCTTGTACAAGCCTACACTCTTGAACGATAATGGGCAGTTGTACATTACAATTATACAAACACTTTGGTATTTATATCATTTTTTTGTAATTCATGACTGGATCATTTGATTCTTTAGGAGCATTACAGCATTTCAACTTTTCACGTTCAATAAACTTATTGGGGTTGCTACCTTTTTTATTCAAATGGAGAAATAGTCATGATTTAATCTAAATAAAGTGTTATTGGTTGTGTTGTTTTCTAGGAATGAGTCGCACATGCTAGTTTAAAAGTTTTGTTAAATTCCCAAGTCTGTCACTGATAAAAGCCTTTTGTAGATTAGTAACTTGATCAAAACAGAAAAGTTATGTAACACCAATTGTTATACTATCTTTGTTTCCATCTTGCATTGTTATAACGCCCATCTTAACTCTATTTAAGACAAGTCATCGACAGATGGCTTTCTGGCATTGGTTGCATGATATGAAATCTAGTATAACTAAAAGTTTTTGGTTTTAGTAGCATATAAATCAATTTAGAAAAATATATGTATTTGAATATAAGATAAAGTTTTAAATTATTTGGCAATAGTAAACTAAACTCTTTTTTTATAAATTTTTATTTTCTAAAATTTCATTGAGCTTTTTTGCATATTGAAACAAGTTACAAAAAGTTAAGGTTTATTTACCCCAATTCAAAATTATTAGGAATATAATCATAGAGGTTGAAGTATTTAAAATATTGAACCCAAAATATTTTATTAGGTAAATTCATGAATGCTGAGCATTCACTGTTAAAATATACTAATACTATTGATAGACTGGTAGAAGCCTAAAATCAAATATTTATTAAATATTTATATCCATATCTTTTCATGGCTTGGTAATTCATTTCTCTAGCATTAAATAATATTCCATTGTTTGCATGTACTATACTTTATTTGACCTTTCACCTGTGGAATGATATCCTGGTTGCTTCCAAGCTTTTGTCAGTTATGAATAAAACTTCTATAGATGTCTTTGTGGGTATAGATTTCATCTTCTTTGGATAAATACCAAGAACTGCTACTGCTGAATCATCTGGCAAGAATATGTTTAGTTTTGTAAGAAACTGCCAAGTTGTTTTCCATTCTTTATTCTCAATAGACATGGAAGAACATTCCTGTTGCTCCACATCCTCACCAACATTTCATGTTCTGTTTTCAGTGTTCTGAATTCTGGGTATGTACGGGAGTCTCTTTTTTGTTTTAATTTGCATTTTCCTGATGACCTATGATGTGAAGCATCTTTTTATATGCTTATTTGCCTTCTGTAATATTTTCTTTTGTGAGGTATCTGCCAAGGTCTTTGGCTCATTTTTAATCAGGTTTTTCCCCCATTGTTGAGGTTTAAGGGGTCTTTGTGTATTTTTGATTAACAGTCCTTTGCCAGATGTGTATTTTGAAAATTTTTTCTCATAGTCTGTGCTTTGCCTTTTCATTCTCTTGGCATTGTGTTTCACAGAGTAGACATTTTAAAATTCAGTGCTTGTGCTTTTGTAGCTAAAGTTATTGCCAAAACCAAGGTCATTTAAATTTTCTTCTATATTACCTTCTACATGTTTCATGTTTAGGTTTATAATCCAATCTGAGTTAATTTTTGTGAAGAGTGTATGATATCTGCCTGAATTTATTTTATTTTATTATTTTATTTGATTTTAATTTTATATTTTTACATTTAGCTTCACCATTACTCCAGAACCATTTGTTTAAAAGATTGTATTTTGCTCTCTTGTATTGCTTTTGCTTTTATATTAAATATAAAATATAGTTGATAATATATATTCTGTTCCTTTAATCTAGTCTTTCTGTAGTATTACAATATCTTGCTTACAATTATCGTTATGGTCAACTTTTTTTAAAAGATTTTATTTATTTTTTTGACAGAGAGGGATCACAAATAGGCAGAGAGACAGACAGAGAGAGAGATGAGGAGAAGCAGGCTCCCTGCTGAGCAGAGAGCCCAATGCAGGACTCGATCCCAGGCCCCTGGGATCATGACCTGAGCCAAAGGTAGAGGCTTAACCCACTGAGCCACCCAGGCGCCCCATCGTTATGGTAAACTTTGAAGTCAGTCCTCAGTCTTTGTTCTCCTTCAACACTATGTTGACTATTGTGAGTCTTTGCCTCTTCATATAAACTTTAAAGTAAGTTTGTTAATATTAAAAAACAAAGAACTTGCTGGAATGCATTAATTGTATAGATAAACTTGGAAACCAGTGACCTCTTGAGCTTAGCAGGAGATAGACCATGGTCATCAGTTGTCACAGTGGTGCCTCTGGCAGAGCCTTTTGCAAATCCCTAGGTAAAATGAGACCTCAGGGATCTGAGAGATGTCTAAGAAGTACTTGATACATCCCTTGGGTATGGTTTATTGAAGTGTCCACCTGTCTGAAAACTCGGGAATCTAGATAAGGGAGGGAAAATTAGTGATGAAAAACATATCAACAAACATGAATAAATTTTGTAAAACTAATTGTCATGGCTCAAATACAGTATGACCAACAGAGGGACAATCAAAAGGAAAGCATCAGTTATGTTTATTGTGAAATTTTTTTATTCAAAATAAAGCAATGTGAGGGGAACACACTATGAGAAAATTACCATTTTTTAAATGGTAAATATCTTACCAAATGGAATAGGTTTTATATTCTAAGTAGTATATTGAACAGTAAAACATTGGGGCGCCTGGGTGGCTCAGTGGTTTGGGCTGCTGCCTTTGGCTCGGGTCATGATCTCAGGGTCCTGGGATCGAGCCCCGCATCGGGCTCCCTGCTCCGCAGGAAGCCTGCTTCCCTCTCTCTCTCTCTCTGCCTGCCTCTCTGCCTACTTGTGATCTCCGTCTTTCAAATAAATAAATAAAATCTTTTAAAAAAAAGAAAAGAAAATTAAAACATTAAAAAATAAAATTTTAATTTAAAAAATTATGTAATTTTTAAAAAAGGTTAAAAATAGCAGAACCATTTTTCTTATAACTGGAAAATACATTGTGTATATATCTATCAAAAATAACTTGTCATGGGGGCGCCTGGGTGGCCCAGTGGGTTAAAGCCACTGCCTTCGGCTCAGGTCATGATCCCAGGATCCTTGGACCGAGTCCCACATTGAGCTCTCAGCTCCGCAGCGTTCCTGCTTCTTCCTCTCTCTCTGACTGACTCTGCCTACTTGTGATCTCTGTCAAATAAATAAATAAAATCATTTATAAAAAATTTTAAAAAAATAACTTGTCATGTCTGGAATCAGGAGCATATGGAAAAAAATAATATCTGAGGACAATACTTCTGCCGTTTTGTGCCTTGTTAATATTTTTAAACAGTCAGGCAACTTTTAGCTTTATTTAAATACCTGCTAAGATACCAGCAGTGCCTTTTGGAGCCCTATGATTATAAAAATTAATTGCAAATATTCAAAATGTTTACTATGGTGTCACTATTTAGGGCCACCACCAAGTATGTTTCAGAAGTAAGCATAACTGTTACTCTTCTGTAAGGCAAAAGGGCATATTTTCAGGAGTTCCATCTGCTGTACCAGGAGGTGAATCAAGTAATGATTTTTGTCTATAAAATAATTCACTTTTCAATCTAACATTCCTTATTCCACATTATAATAATAAAAACTAGGAGGAGACTAAAACAAACAAACAACTACAACTACAACAACCAGCTTTGCCTTCAGTGGAAAAGTAAATATAACCTTATGAGTAGCCTGAAATTTATTTTTAAATATTTTTAAGATAAACGTTTTTGTTAGAAAACCATATATTTTATATTACTAAGAAATAACAGGCAAAGTTTTATTAACTTCTAAAAAGTCTAGTTACTTCTATTTATCTATTAACTCATCTCTTTTTGAAGTAGAATATGATCACACCTATTGTATCTACCCAAGTTTGTATGCTTTGGTTATTTTATGTTTGCTATTTCCTTGCTTAATTTTTACAATATTTGATACATAATAGTATCTTTAAGTCCATCTATGGTTTCACAGAATTTGTTTGAACTTCATAAAAATGTACCATACTTTTTGCACTGCCCTTGTTTTACTTCTCTATTAACTTTCCAAGATTTATTCACTTTAGAGTGTGTAGCTATCATTTATTTTTATTCCTCCATAATGCTATGTTTACAAATTTGTATTTATCTGTACTTTTAAAATTATCTTAATTATAAACCATTTCTCATCTCACGTAACACTCATGTTACTTCTACACTTATCAGATATTATGTAACTGAAAACCACAACTCAGCAACAATATAGCACCATTATTCAAAATTAAATGGCTTACCAGAATTCTTTAATTCTATCCTTTATTTGTATTAGATGACCCTTTATTCTGGTATTTGGCATTTTTCATATGGAGGAAAGCTTATAAATTGATATTCCATAAATAGAAGGAAGAATGGCCGTATGCCTATATATCAGGTGTCCTGTTTTCACTCCCTTTGTGGAGCACCTACCCTGGAGGTCATGTAATAACCAATGACCAAAAAACAAACAAAAAACCCAAACATCCAGGTCGAAGTGCCATCCCTGACTGGAGATGAGTAAACTGCTCAACAGACCTTGGGCATGCATCTCAGCCCAGGCCTGTGCTGGGGAAGCTGGAGCTGGCTTTGGGCGCAATCAGGAAGCCAGCAAACTGACCGGAGAGTGCAGCCACGGTGAACAGGACTGATGATCTTTTAGCAGCCAGGCCACGCGCGGACACCCGCTCAGGGAGCCAGGCTAGGAGGCTGCCCAGCGCCTGAGCTGGCAATGCTTACAAGCCCCCTGGGGCTTCGCCCCGCGCCCCAGCACCGGCCAGGCCTCAGGAGGGAGGGGGGCGGGGCGGCGCAGAGAAGGGGCTTTGCTAATTGCCAAAACGGGAAGTGAGCTCGCTGAGGACTCAGGAGGGGTGGGGGCGGGGGCGGGTCGAGGGCGGCCAGGAGAAGGGACTTTGCTAATTGCTGAAGTGGGAAGTGAGCTCAAGGAGGATGTGGCGGAGAGTCTGGGAGGAGGTGGAGCGGCTGGAGGAGGAGGGGCGCGCAGCGCCCCGGTGCTGTGCTGCAGCCCAGTTGGGATTGCAGGACCCACCGGACTCGCCGCCCATGCGCTCCCGCGTGAGGTCCTGCTGTCCCGCTCCTGCTGCCTGCTGCCCCTTCCCGCCCCAAGGCTTCTCCTGACCACCCTCTGTGCACAGGTAAAGTGACACCGCGCCTCACCCTCACCTGGAGCAGAAAGCGGGGGACGCGACCTGGGGGCGGGGAGGGGGGTTGTTGTAACCCAGCCTCCCGGGAACACCAGGGCACCGGGACCACCCCGGATGCTGGGCAGAATCCGGGTCCGCATGGGGTCGGGCTGGGGACAGCGCCTTGCGAGGTGCCCCCCGCCAGCGTGCGCCCTAGCCCCCATTATTCGGAACCCACCTGTGAGAGCCCACCTGTAGAGGCCTTTCATTAGAATGGTCTCTGGTTCTAGCCTCAGTTCAGAATACTGCATGTATCTGAGGACCGAGTCCAGATGTTTCTTTCATCTCTGACTTGAATTTGAAATCCTCCTCAGACTTCAGCTTCCAGGATTTCTCCAGTCCTTGCTCTCCCACTGTCTTGGTGGGGATCCGCCATGAGTGTTGAACCCAGGAATGAATGAATGATATATACCCCAGATCGCTGGGGCTTTGTCTTGTTTTGCTGAGGTTGGAAAGGCTTGCCAGAGACCCCCTGTATGCAGATACAGAGCTGCATGCAATTGCTTAAACGTGTTCCCCACTTAATTGCTTGGGCATTGAACATTTCGCCCTTAACCTGTGGCTTGAGCAGTTAGGAGGAGACAATCTGGAGGCGAATCAGAAGATGGCTGAATCCACATGGTGGTGGTCTGGGTTTGGGAGATTTTCCTGGAGATTCAAACGAAAGATCTAAATTCTTCCAGTGGGGAGTGGTAAACATTTTATGGATGGGAGATTGAAAATAAATGGTCTGGTTAACCTTTCCCTCCCCCTCAAAACCCATTATTTGAAAAAACAAAAAGGGAAGTGAAGGGAGAAATCCTCCCACTCCCATCCCCACTCACCTCCATAGCCACCTCCTCTTCCAAGAACCTAACAGACAAGGTGCCAAGAAGTGTTAGGTACCAGCAGTGGTCTCAGATCTCATTCAAGGATCATGGTGAAAGGCATTCAAAGAGATTGTGGGGGCACAGGGATCCAATTAAGGGGGACAAGTTTAAGGTTTGCCTGGTCCCCTAAAAATTAATGGCACTAGAGAAGATGAGCTTTGGGAACTGTAGCTTAATGGATACAATGTGTAAAAAGCTTCAGTGAGTCATGGTGGGAAGAGGCCATGAGGGCAGCAAATACAGTCTTAGATGATGTTATTAATAGCACTACAGGCTCTAGATTTCCTGTGGTGGCAAGACCAGCCCGGCCAAAGTGGATACTCACAACCTGGAACAGAGGGTCTTGGAGATCCCAGCACGTGAGGTATGATGAGAGGGTAAAATGATAGGAGGTGTCCTTTGGAAGGACTGTCTCCTTGACTTTAAAAGGGAGAACCCAAATCTGTAGGTGAAATCTTTTTGGCTACAAAGAGGGCCGAGGCCTCCTAAGGTCAAGGTCTCCTCGTCACTTGCAAAGATGTCGAAGAACATATTCAGACATTTCAAAGATGTCCTCATGTCCATCGGTTCCCACTCTGGAATTCTATCAATAAGGTGAGAGTTCCTCTAGTTGAAAAAAAGATCTAAAATGACGTCCCTTTCTCATGTAATTTCTGTAACCTCCAGGACACACCCACCTCCCCCTTCCAGCTCTGTAATGAAGCCACAGCTGGTGCCAATTTGTGGAACTCCTTAAAGGCTATTCTCCATTATATACCCCCTGACAAAGTTCCCATGCTCCCTCACCTGATTTCCTGCACTCACCTCCCACCTGGTGTGTTCACACCTGCAAGTGCCTTTTACCAACCCCTTTGCCAAAAGGCAGCCAGAGTGACCTTTCAAAGACCTATCAGTTCCTGGCATTTGTCTCCATAGAAATCTGCACTGATCTTCTAACAAATTCCCAGTCCTCCAAAGGCACCCATAATCCTCCCATCAGTCTCTTCATACCCCTCCAACTGACTGATGCCTGTTCTGCCCCCATCTCTCTGCCCTTCAACCACACTGCCTCCCTCTTCCTGTGGAGACCCCTCATGGTGCCTGCCTCCAAGCACAGGTGATTCCCATTGATGGGAAGACCCTCTTCCTCTCCCCCATCTCCCCACTCCAGTTACTCCCACTTATTCGTGAGCTAACTAGCCCCATGGTACACACTCTCCATGCAGCCTGCTCTCTCTTTTCTAGCACTGGCCTCTGTTTCTAGCTGTGGTTGTGTCATGGATGTCCCTACCCAGCCAGCCTCCAAGCTCTCCTTCCCTTTAGCTCCAACACCTGACACAGTGCCTGGCATGTAGTAAGCCCTGGCTAGCTTCTAAGAGCCTCACTGAGGGACTGAAAGCATTTTAAAAAGGTCACCACGTAGGTTCCAAACTGTAGGCAGAAAAAGCTTTGCCTGGATTGACATTGTAGAGACGTATTCGTCAAGTTGGATGTGTTCACTGACTTTACCTTGTAAAATTTAAAAAAAAAAAAGGACCTCTGTATCGCTTCGCATCTAACAAAGGCACATGTATACTATTAGACCACGTTATGAGCTTAATGGAAGGAGACAAGATGTTTTCGCTAAGAAAATGTATAAGACTGTTGAGGTCAAGTGGGAGAAAACAGTCCGTTTGTTGGAGCATTGCTATCTTACTCTATCACAGCCACTCATAAAAATCTGACACGGGGTGAGTCAGAATTGTCTGTTGGAGATGAGTTAGATCTGGCTCATGTTCTTACAGACATGAAAGCCAGGAACGAAGAAGGAGGCTTTGAAAGCCTGGGTTGAGGAGGCGGTTTGGTTCACTGCGATGAGCTAAGTGCCCAGGGCTAGGGGCAGACATGCGGGCCTGTGTACTTCCTTTGTTCTGGGGTCCCTCTTGCACCATGTGGTGAGGCTGGTGGCTGGGAGCAGCTCAGGACAGGACCCGGTGGCATCTTACCTCTCTCACACTCCTGTGGGCTCCAGTGGGCTCCAGTAGGTCCCAGGGGACAGCCTGCCTTCCTTGAAAAGCCCAGTAGCACTGGGAGCAGAAACTGGGACCAAAGAGTGAGCACCCTGTTTGACAAGCTGGACCAGCCACCTCTTCTTCAGATGCAGAGGGAACCCTGGCATGCTGACTCCTCCCTTCTCCCTTTCCCCTTTCCTCTTTCCTCCCTCTTCCCTTCCCCTCTCTCCTTCCCTGGTGGTGCCCTTTCCCAATGCCCACTTCATCCCTTTTCCTTTCTACATGCCTGAGTTGTAGAGTTTCTTCTCTTTCCTCCCCATTACTTCCCTTCATCTAAATCTCCTCTTTGTTCCCTTTGTCCCTGCTCTCTGCTCCTCCTCCCCTTCCATGGGCCCTGTTCAGCTCCATCCCGACTGCAGGCAGAGCTGGACTAACATGCTCACTTGCTAGCTCAGTCACCCTCCAGAGAAGTCACTCTTCGTTAGCCACCTTCCTGACCCCCTGGTCCCTTCTCCACTTGTTCAGATATTGCTCTGAAGTCTGAGGAGGACAGAGCGGGGCTGCCACAGAATCAGGCCAGAGGAGAAACCAAACCATGTGCCCACACTGTAGCCCAGCACTGCTGCTCTGAGAGTTTTCAGAGTCCTCAACAGGGTTAGGATTTAGGGGCTTCTTCAGAACCGGGAGTGAAAACAACCATAGGTCAAAAGAAAAGCTATGGCCCCCACACAAAAATAATAATCACAAATGAAAACTATGTTAACTCTGAAGTCCCAAAGTCGAAGAATTGCCTTGAATCTGTCACAAGAAAGCACCCAAGGCCTCACTCTCTGGGTTCTGGTTGGCCTGGAATGGCAGGAGGCTCTGACCCGCGCGTGGGGGTGCCAAACGATGGGGGCTAGCCCGCCCCTTTTTGGGGCGGGAATACCTCGTGCAGCGCTATGCCTGGCCCGACCCCTGGGGGTCGGCGTGCGGCGCCGAGTCCAGGGTGGTCCCGGTGCCATGGGGTTTGCTGGAGGCTGGGCCCCGCCCCCCCCAGCTCGTGGCCCCCGTTTTCTGCTCCAGGTGAGGGCGCGGCGCGGTGTCACTTTACCTGTGAGCAGAGGGTCTTCCGGAGAAGCCATGGGGCCTGGAGGGGCAGCAGGCGGCGGAACGGGACAGCGGGGCCTCGGGGGCTAGGCTGGAGCAGGGAGCGCACGGGCGGCGAGGGCGGCGGTATGGTGGGTCCTGCAGTCCAGACTGGGCTGCAGCACAGCACCCTGGCGCTGAGCGCCCCTCCTCCACCAGCCCCTCCACCTCCTCCCAGACTCTCCACTGCGTCCTCCCAGAGCTCACATCCTGCCTTGGCAATTAGCAAAGCCCCTTCTCCGGGCTGCTCCCGCCTGGCCCCCGACCCTCCCTCCTGAGTCCTCAGCAAGCTCACTTCCCGCTTTGGAAATTAGCAATGCCCCTTCTCTGCGCCGCCCCTGCCCCCCTCCCTCCTGAGGCCCCGCCGGCCTGGGGTGGGGGGCGAAGCCTTGGCGGGCTGCAAGTGTTGCAAGTGTTGCCAGCGCCAGTGCTGGGCAGCCTCCTAGCCTGGCTCCCTGAGCAGGTGTCTGCGCCCGGCCTGGCTGTGAAAAGGTCATCAGTCCTAAATGCCGGCTGCACACTTGGGTCAGTTTGCTGGCTTCCAGATTGCGCCCAAAGCCAGGAACCAGCTGCCCCAGCACAGGCCTGAGCTGAGATGCCTGCCCAGGATCTGTCTGAGCAGTCTCCTCATCTCCAGGGTGGTCAGGAGAAGCCTTGGGGCGGGAAGGGGCAGCAGGCAGCAGGAGCGGGACAGCAGGGCCTCACGCGGGAGCGCATGGGCGGCATGCTCAAGTGTTGGTATAAAGCTATTATGCTTTTCAAAACCCCGAACACTAATTCATGTATCGTGGTCATTATTTATCATATCACACAGTAGAGAGGTGGCAGAAACGCACTTTCAGGTTAATTTTTTTACAAGGAAGATTGACTTATGAACCTACTTTGTTATTCCCTTTCATTCAATTTCCCTGTACCTCCTTTTCTATGAATTGTAACGGTAAAAAAATTTCCCTTCCCATCATTATTTTTATTGTTGGCACGTTCTTTGTGAACCATAAAGTGTATGCTATAAATGGGAGCGCTTTTCTTTTTTTTGTAGTTTACGAAGAACTAATATTTTTAAAATTTATATTTTATTTATTTTCAGCTCCACACCCAGTGCTCCATGCAAGCAGTGCCCTCTATAATACCCAACACCTGGTACCCCAACCTCCCAACCCCCCGCCCCTTCTAAACCCTCAGATTGTTTTTCAGAGTCCATAGTCTCTCATGGTTCAGCTCCCCTTCCAATTTCCCCCACCTCCCTTCTCGTTTCTAACTCCTCATGTCCATGAAAAACTAATTTAAAAACATTCATCCACCAGAGTACCCAAAGGGCTCCCATATAAACTATCTGTCGTTACATTATGTCCCGATGTGGAGCTCAATCCCAGGATCCTGACATCATGACCTGAACTGAAGGCAGAGGCTTTAACCCACTGAGCCACCAGCCCCAATGTATTCTCTTCAGTACCAGAATTTGTAACCAATTGACAGATGAAAAAGGAGGCAGTCAAGTGAAAAACAATAGGTCTTAGACCTGCAAGAAATTCGAATTTGATGAATTCAGCTACTCAGGCACTGTTTCACATTTTCAGATCTCTGCAGAAAAGGGGTTAACCTTTTTACTGCATGTAAAAGAGAAGACTATAACACATAATATGTGTAAGCATGTAAATATCAAAATATATCCCATTAGTTGCTAAGACACACAGGGCCTATTTTTTCTCTCAAATTCATGAATATGTAGGAGCAATAAGTGAGAAGTGAATGTATACTCTTCACTTCGAAGTCTTTTAGAAATCTAAAATATGACTTTCTATGCTTTGTGTCTCCATATTCCTTTATTGCCAGTTTGAACAAATCCACATGCTTTGATTCAAAGGTAATAAATTCCTCTTATTTGGAAAAATGATGTTTATTTTTGTTCTCTCACCCTTCGCAGGTGGTTTCATTTTAGCACACTTCAGAGTTATAATTTCATGCTTATTAAAAACATTTAATATGATCTACATAGATGAAAGAAACTTTTGTTTTATTAAATTATTTGACAAAAAAATCTGTTATTTTAAAAATGTAATTCTTTTGAAGGGTCATTTTAGAGCGTTCAGAGAGGATCTAGGAGTGTGGTATTATGAAGTTTTTAAGTAGGTATGAAATGGTTATTTCTATGATTGTTTCTTTAAGGCTTATGTATATTGTCCATTATATGCTATAAAATATTTTGAAAGAGAATTTAAGGTATGTTTTACATAGTTTATTTTTTGAAAAAAATTATTGAAATGACTTATGAAATTCAGTATACTCTCAACATTAATTTATTCTGAAATTTACCAATTGTCTACTGAACCTATTTTATGGCAGATATTACTTCAGACTACACTGGTAAATGAAATACTTGGCTTTGTAGAACTTTTATTTTCATGGGTGAGACAATTAAAAGCTATAAACCTTAATAAAAATTGCATAGTGCATTCAAAAATGATGAGTACAATGGGGAAAAAGAAAAATTCGATCAGGGTGAGAAAAATCAAGGTTGCTAGGCAGGGGATGGGGAGTTAAAATTTTTAATAGGAAGATCAGGGTAGTTACAATGAAGCTGACAATTGAACAAAGGTATGGAAAGGTGATGAATTTGCCCAGAACTATCAGCAATAAGGTCACTCCAGAAAAAGGAATTGGCTATCTTGAAGGCCATAAGGTTGGATCATGCCTGGCATATCTGAGGAATAGCAAGGAGGCCACTGTGAGTGACTGAAGAGTAGCAGGGAAAGAGGTCACAGAGGTTAAATGAGTGGCTAGATCATGTAAAAGCTTAGAAGTCATTGTAAAACTCTGGCTTTTATATTTGGAAACTTACTGTGTGATAGAATTTCTGCTAATAACTGAGAGTTCAAATGTCCATAAAATTTCAAGGATTCTTATTCTACTAAGACGGAATAAAGAAAAAGAGTTCATATTTTCACATGGTGTAACAAATGCTCGGAGATCCAAGTGTAGGAAGCTATGGGAGCACAGAAGAAGGCACTAAAATCACACCAATATATTTGATGACTGTGATTATATATAAATTTGTATTTTCTAGATTTTTTATAGTCATGGAATCACACAGTATATACTATTCATTGCCTGGCTTTTCTTTGAGAAAAGCATCATTACTTTGAGAATCTCCAATTGTAAATAGTTCATTTTGATGTTGAATAGTAATCTCTTTAATGAATAGATCATAATTTGTCTTTGCTCTATTGATGGACATTGATGAACATTTCCACTGTTTTCAATTCTTACAAATAAAGCTGCTATAAAATTCATATACAAGTCCTTGTATGAACATAGGGTTTGTTTCTCTTGGTTAAATGCCTAGAAGTAAAATGGCTATTTGTGTAACTGCAACATACTTTGCATTTAAAAAATTTTCAAACTATTTTCCAAAGTGGTGGTATCATGATATATGCCAACAACAGTTTAGATTATTTGTTGCTTCTCAATCTAGCTCAGACGAAGTACAATTAGCCTTTATAATTTTAGCCATTCTAATAGATATGTAAGCATGTCTCATTATGATTTTAATTTGTATTTCTTTAATGTCTAAATGTTGAGAAATTTGTCATGTGCTTATAAGCCATCCATATACTTTTGGTGACATGTCTCTTCCATTATTTCCTTCACATGTAAAATTGGATACTCTGGTTATTAGTAAGGTTTTTTATTTCTATTCATTTTTTAATAATCAGAGTAGATGTCCATTATCATATATATAATTTGCAAATCCCTTCTCCATCTTTACGGTTTCTCAATGGAGCTTTGATAGCTGTGTCTTTCAAGAAATATGCTACTTCTTTCCTGGTACACGGAGGTATGACTAGAACATTTGCAAAGAAAATCATGGCTTAAGATATATGTAGTCTGCAGTTGTTGGGAGTGTTCACCATCCTTGCCTCTCACTCATCTCTCACTGCCCACACATTCAGATATAGGGGAATATTGATTGACAAAATATTAATTGCCAAATAACACTAGTTGGAGAATAAGAAAAATGCAGGCACCTGATTATATAATATTACTTAAATAAAATATGTTTTTATAAGTGCTATTGGAAGTAAATTCCTCAATATTTTAATCACACAGAATGATGGAATCCTAGATTTTTTTTTCTTGTATTTACTAAGAAAATGATCATGCCTCAAGTATATTAAAATGGAATAGGGAAAATTAAAAATTGTTTTAAGTTGATTTGCGTGTGTTGTGCGTATGTGAGAGAGAAAGTGAGAGAGAAAGAGAAAGAGAGAAAAAGAGAAAGGGAAAGACAGAGAGGTGGCTGCAGTGAATTGATGAGTTGCAGGATAGATTTTAAAGTTTTGTCTTTTGCTTTCTACATTTCCTTTTCCTTAGGTTCAAGAGAACAATCAGTAATATCTCAGATGCCTGCTGGTAACATCAGCAGAAAGAGTTAGAGGTTCCCAGAAAATTAAAGATGAGATATAGTTTTCCTGACATGAGAAAAGTCATTTTTTGTCCCCAGCTATTTTCAATGATCTATACTCCACCTGTGTACTTGCCCAAGCACACTTCTTCCAAAACTTCCTGGGAGGTTCTTACAAAGAAATGCAAAAACCTCACTAGTTAAGGATTTTGAGGGAACAAGGCAATGGGAAAACTAACAGTCACCACCAGACCAGGAAATAGCCTAAGCTATTGAGACAATAAATCAGTGGTAAAACTCCTAGTGCTATTCCAAAAGTAATCAAGGCCTTGCATTCCTTGTTCCAGAAAATGAGCCCAAGACCCCATCTAGTTTATATTTGCTCTTGAAGCCTGCAGAGTCCCTTTCCCTTGTCCAACAGTTACCTCTGCTTTATTCTAACGTTGAAGTTTGTGCCCTCGGTGGAATACAAGCTTCATTCATGTGAACATGCAATACATATTGCACAAATACATATGTGGATGTGCATGCATCCACAACCTTATGACCAACCATACACGGGATAATAAAACTCTCCCTTCTGAGTATTCATCTTAAATACTAAATAAAAATCTCTCTCCTGTTCAAACAGTCAAGGCTTTGGAACTTATTCCCTGTGATCTCCTTGTATGTTGTAAACAAAGATTCCTTTTTTTGACAACTCCACCTGTTTCTGTGATTCACCAAAGACTGACCTCAGTTAGTTCCGTTACTGTAATGGCTTTCACTACTCTGATTCTACCTCTGCAAGTCTCCAAATTTAATTATTTTTTTCTCCCAATTCCGCATGTTCTTGGCTTTAAACTGCAACTCTGAAGAGATGATTTGCTTGTTTAAAAAAAAATCAAGCAAAGGGAGTAGTAGTCAACATTGTTACTTTGAACTTCCTGCCCTAAGGGGCTCTCCTGTTGTTTCTCTTTGTCTTCCTGGACTGAAACGACAGAAATTTGGCAATACATCACTCCCCAATCCAGATTACTGACAGAACATTTTAGACCCTTAGAAAAATATTAGTTTAAAAGATCACATAATTAAATACTTAAGCATGTAGTGTAATATAGTGGTTTACAAGAAATATATTTTGGTCATCTGAATATTTGGTTTTCAACCATGGCTACTGACTCACAGCTCCTAAAACTCTTGGAATTTCCTGTGATAAGGGTGAGAGAGGTGTGTTTTGTTATGTTAATGAAGTGACATTCAGACCTCTCTCAAGGCAAGGGCTCTTTGCCTGAAGGACCAACCACTTGGTGAAAGCCTTCATAACTCTTTGCCCAACATGCCTCCCCTTCCTCCCAATTCAGGATTATCTGGGGAGGGAAGAGGAGCTGGAGATTAGATCAGCAAATGACAATGATTTAGTCAGTCATGACTATGTCATGAAGCCTCCACAGAAAACCTGAAAGGACTGGGTTCAGAAAGCTTTTAGTTTGTTAAATGTATGAAAAGGCAGGAAGAGTGGCAGTCTTACAGAAGGTAATAGAAGCTCTGTGCCCATTCTCCATACCTTGCCCTGTGCACTTCTTTATCTATCTATTGATTTAAATCTTCTATTATATCTTTTAATAAGCTGGCAAACACAAAGTAAGTATTTTTCTGAGTTTTGTGAGTCCCTGTAGCAAATTAAAAGAATGAAAGAAGTAGGCCACTGGGACCTCCAACCTGTAGTTGCTCAGTCACAAGCACAGGTAATAACCTGGGGCCTACAGTGAGACTGGCATCTGAGATGGGGTTGGAGATAGTCTTGGAGGACTGATCCCTTAACTGATGAAATCTTACGCTATGTTCAGGTAGATAGTGTCAGAATTTAGTTGAATTCTTGGAGATCCTGCTGTTGTCTGAAAATTATTTGGCATTGTTGGTATGATGTCCTAAAACCCAAAAAGATATAGCTACCTCAAAATAAGAATAAGGTTGACAGCTTAGATATAATAAGTGAGTATATCAGGGATTTAAAATATACCCAATAAATAATGTAAGGAAATAAGAAAAGATTTTGAAATGAAAACAAGAATAAGAACCTAGTGGTACTAATAGATTAAATATAAGTAATCTAGTTGAATTAGGAATACAATGGATAGAATACATAATGGATTCAATAGAGATAAGAAGTCACTTAAGGATATAGTCATCTGGATACCAGCAAAGCATTAAAATTATCAATATAAAAGAGGTGTAAGATGTAGGTGATGTGTGTGGAACAAAAGCTAGAGAAAAAATTAGATTTCCTTACTACTCATAGCCTGTTGACAAGTCCTTGAAGTTCCTCTGGGGACTCAGCTGCTTCCATGTGGACACATCCACTCAGGGCAAAAAGCATTCTTAGTCCACCCCCCCCCCCCAGGATACTGAAAATCTACTTTCACATGTAAAAATTACTTTGGAAACTTCTTTATCTCTACTCCCCACCCCTATCCTCAAGATATACATTGGCAATCATCTCCCAAGCATATACCCACTGATACACATCAGAAGAGTCTCTTCCCTAAGTTTTTACTAAATAGTAATAAATGACCTTTCCCTAACATTAGCTAGCCCCCTCAAGGTCCTGGAAACCTTGTTTATAAAATACCTTGGAGGCCTGTGCTATCCCTAACCTCCTCCCAAATTGAAAGTATATAATCAGCCACTCTTCATGACCCTCTCTCTCTACTCAAAATAAATAAATAAATATTTTTAAATAAAATAAAATAAATGACTTTTTTTAAATGAAAGAAGAAAAAGGAAAGAAATATTTGAATATTAATGTACATCTGTTTCTCAAGCATAAAATAGTCAAGACACTGGATTAAAACTTACATACAAGAAAAGAAAGAAAATATTCATAACTATAGTTGACTCTATGAATCCCAAACTAGGGCATACATACCAAAGACAAAAAAAAAAATCATAAGTGTTAGAAAGAAAAAAAATAATTCATTAATAAAGAGACAAGTATCAGACTGACAGAAATTTTTTAAATAACATCAGATATAAAAAAGAATGAAGTAATAGCTTTATTATCTTGAAAAAAATAATCACAAATGTAAACATTTAGATCCTTATAAAATGTCATTGGAATAGGAAGGCATAATAAAAAAAATTTTCAGGAATACAGACCACAGTTAATTTGCCTTAATTTGTGTAGGCAGCACTTAAATACTAATATTATTTTAACAGTTAAAATGTATCTATGACCTATGGGGTAGGGGAAAAGAGGATGACCAAGTCATCTTGAAATAATTCAGTTTTATGTAAAAAGTAAAAAGATCGAAAAAAAGACTTGAAGAAAAGAGAGATAAAACATATGCATAATAAAAATAAATAAATAAACAACTGGAGTGCCTGGGTGACTTAGTCGGTTCAAGTGTCTGCCTTCAGCTCAGGTGATGATCCCAGGGTTCTGGTATTGAGCCCTGCATCAGGCTCCCTGCTCAGTGGAGAGTCTGCTTCTCCCTCACATTGAGAAAAAAAATTTGACTTATTTATTTGAGAGAGATAATCTTTAAATTTGACTTATTTATTTGAGAGAGAGTGAGAAAAGAAAAACATGCACACAGCAGGGGGAATAACAGAGGGAGAGGGAGAAGCACCCCACTGAGCAGGGAACCCCCTGCGGGCTCTATCTCAGGACCCGGGTATTATGACCTGAGCTATAGGTAGACACTTAACTGGCTGAGCCACTCACGTACCCCCCAATGAATACAATCTTTACAAATAATAATAATAATAATAATAATAAATAATATTACAGATAGTATGATTTTTTTAATGTAAGACTTGGTATAAAAACAGGATGACATACTTGTCTAATTATAGCAAAAGACTTTGATAAGTGTAGATGCAGTAGTACATAAATAATTTAACTTCTTTCATTAACTGATAATTTAATTAGATTAAATTAAGAGACATCAAAATTTAGAGAATCTAATAGTCCTGATCTATTAATAAATGTAGCCATCCTGACCCCAAAACAATAGTCTTCAGTAAGTATATAAGCATAAGTTGAACATTTACACAAACAGGCCATTATTTAGGCCAGAAGTATATGCCAATAAATTCCTAGAGTTAAATATCAGGCTATATTTTCCAAGAATAAGGCAAGAAAATTAGAAAACAATGACCAAAATATTAAATTCATATAATTGGAAGTTAACTTCATACCTAAAAGGAAATAATACAGCTAATTCAGAAATTTTTAGAATTACAGTACTTTGGTAATATCAACTCTCAAAATGAGTAACGGACTGGTGGGGCTAGGGAGGAAGAGATCCATAGGGAACTTTGTGAACAGGCTCTCAGAAATCCCCAAAATGTGGTGTGGTAAAGAGATAAATTGGACCACCCTACCCCGGGAAGAGCACCCTGATCTAGGCATGTAGGATGGAGGACCACCCTGCCCTAGGTGTATGGGGTGGGTCATGTGGGGTGGGTGTCTCTATGATAAACACCTGTAACCAAAAAAGAATAATCAGACCCTCAAAAGGAGGTAAGCCATTGCAGCAGTTATTGATAGAGATGTTAAAAGGATTAAAGTTGCCTGGTTACCTTTTTATAAAAAATAAACCCTGAAGGCACTCATTGTTAACTGAGTGGGGACCCCTCTTAGTTGTGAGAACTTTTTCTATATATTCACTTGATAAACTTCTGTCACTTACTCACTCTCCATTGCCCACGAGATTCCTTCCTTGACTCCAAGAGACAAGAACCTAGCTCTCCCACATCATTCCCTAGAGTTAAGTATCAGGCTATATTTTCCAATGATAAGGCAATAAAACTAGAATAGAATGACCAAAATATTAAGTCCATGTAACTGGAAGTTAACTTTATACCTAAAAAGAAATAATACAGCTAATTCAGAAATATTTAGAATTACTGTACTATGGTAATATCGTTTGTGAAAATATGTGACAATAATTAAAGGTATGAAGGAAATCTAAAGGTTTAATTGTATTAATTCAAAAGAAAAACAAAACAATACAACAAAACACCAAAGCATAAAACAACAAAACAAAACAAAAAGAATATAAAGGCAAAACCTAAGAACAGCAGCAGTAATAACAAAATATTATGGAAACAAGCAAATTTTTGGAATAGATTAATAAGAAAGATTTGACCAATGAGTACTGGTCAGGAATACTCAGAGATGATGAAGATAAAATAAAATACTAAATGAAATGTATAAAAACTAAATTATAGACCTAAGAGACTAATTAAAAATGCTTCTAGAAAAAGAGTCTCATTTGAAGACAATAAAATTAATAGCACCATAGACAAAACTGTATTTGTGACATAGGGGAGCAATTAGAGATGATAAAGTATTTCCTTAAATATCAAAGATAACAAGTATACTCAGTGGCTCAGTCAGCTAAGCCTCTGCCTTCACCTCAGATCATGATCCCAAGGCCCTGAGACTGAGCTTGACTCCCTGCTTGGTGGGGAACCTGCTTCTTCTTTTCCCTCTCCCTCTGCAGCTTCCCCTGCTTGCGCTTGTTCTTTCTCTCTCTCACTCTCTCTCTCAATAAATAAAATTTTAAAAGTTAAAAAAATTAAGAAATAAGCATCAAAGATTAATCCATAAGGTAAAAATCTTTATTAAAGTGATTAATTAATTTATATTAAAATTAAATATTTCCTTGCAATTAAGTGCAGTGTGGAGGAAAAGTTAATAGACAACTGACATAGGAATGAACAATACTTAAAATATTTAAAACTGACAAGGAATTATTAGATTTAGACTCCATGATGATCTCTATGTATGTGCATATAAAACACCTTAATATACTTTGTTGGAATGTGCTACAGGAAATTAAAGAGACAGAAGTTAAAGGGGGAAAAAAATAGCTCAACTTGAAATGACTAGTTGGTTGCCATTTACATTTTCCACCACTTTTTTGGTCAATGAAATTATTTTACATGTATCTATTATTATCTTGTAGGACATGTTACACTAAGATCATTATTAATGAAGTTGAGAATAAGAATATGATGCCTCATTTCATCATAGTTGTTAAAAATGATTCCTAAGCTGGTAAATGCAGGAAGCCAGAAACAAACAAATAATAATTAGCACCAGTTCAAAAGCTTGTCCACCTGGAACCTGTAAGAAAATCCAACTAGATCCTGAAAATAATGAGTGATTTGAGGAAACTGGACAGGGATATAGATTTCCAGATGCTTTTTACTTATAATGGCAATAGCAACTTAGACAAGGTAATGGAAAAAAATCTATTAATTGGCAGTAGGAAAATTATTAAAAAAATATAAACCATAAGCCAATGAACTTGGGAAAATTATGAAGAATCTACATAAACATAAAATGAAACAATATATATTCGCCAAGGCACATTCACATTTTAAAAAATAAGTTGAAAGGGGAACAATATGCCATAATACATATATCAATGTTTTTCATAGAAGTTTAGTATATAAAATAAACATTTTAAATAATTTATTTGGAAATTGATATCACATATCTGAAAAACTTGGAAGAAGAAATGGATAACTATGACTAAACAAATGTAGCAGAAAAATGATTTACAATAATAGATAAAAGCTATTCAAAAATGCAGTGAATATTGGCCAAAGCTTAGAAAAATCGATAAAATATAAAATGTAAAATGAATTCATGAATGAAAAAGAGAATCCCATTAAATCTAATTTGGAAAGAACTAATAGTTTTTTTTTGCCTGAATCTGATCTGCCTTTCATTAGGTGGGACACTGACCAAGCCCACTCAGCTCCTCTCTCATGCCCATTAATAGAAAAGTCAGGGACATTAATTACTTCTGGGATGAATTTTAACCACTGTGGATAGGATGCAGAAGCCAGTGGGTTAAACAGATTCTTTCTTGTTTCAGGAAATTAATTCTGAGATGTATTCTGTGCATTAGGATTGATGCTCAGTTGTCCACAATCATAATCCACTCAGTCTGAACTCATATATGTTTCTCCTGGACCACTTAGCTCTTCTCATTCTCTCCTCTTCCATGTGATCAAATCCCAAAATAATTATTTAGGTTGTGAATGCAAGTCCTGATTTTGAAGGGAAACTCAGTTACAGAAAGAGATGAAAATAAAGATACAGGGAAAAAAATGGGGAACTTGGGTGACTCAATTAGATAAGCATCTGATTTCAGCTCAGGTTGTTATCTCAGGGCGATGAGATGAAGCCCCTATAGGCTCTGTGCTGGGCAAGGAGGTTGCTTAAGATTCTCTCTTCTTATCCTTTTCCTTCCACCCCTCACCTCCCATGCTGTCTTTCTCTTAAATAATAAGCACTGCTGAACTATCTTAGATTCTGTACCTTCTCTCCAGCCATGAACCTATCACTGTCTTTAACTCTTGAAAACTTTATTATACAAATTAATGTGGTGAAGGAAGCAATATGAGAAAGCCTATTAATCTGATGAGCATGGAACTGAACAAACCCTATAGATACTTTCCCTTTGATTTCTAGCCTATCAATACCTACAGTGAGTCACATACACTCAAGATTATTGTTTTTATTGTATACTTCATATATTCATTAATTTTTGACTCGTTATCATTTTGTTGAAGTGTTAAACTATGGTAATAAACAAACTTTTAATTAACTTTTCCTCCTAGGATACAAATATAACTTGCACTTGAGCTTTAGCTAATTTTATGTTCTAAAATTGCCAAAAAAAAATGATCAAGGTTTCTAGATTATTTACTGTATTTTCTACTATATAATATTGTTCTATCTCTTCTGTATAAAGAAAATGAATGCTTGGGGCTCTTGGGTGGCTCAGTGCGTTAAAGCCTCTGCCTTCTGCTCAGGTCATGATCCCAGAGTCCTGGGATAGAGCCCCACATCAGGCTCTCTGCTCAGCAGGGACCCTGCTTCCTTTCCTTTCTCTCTGCCTGCCTCTCTGTCTACTTGTGCTCTCTGTCTGTCAAATAAATAAATAAAATCTTAAAAGCAAATGAATGCTTGATAACTAAATAAATGCTTTACTGAACAAATTAAATATGGCAATAGCATTTTATTTTATCATGCTTTACATATGAAACTATAATATTATATCACTAGTCTACAAATAATCTACTCACATAGTGATTTGGAAGCTTTTAGCAAAAGAATTCTTCCTCCTGATTGTAGTATAAAAGCCACAGAAATATTCAGAAGACCTCTAGGATAGAAAGTTAAATCCAGTTATCCGTGATGCCTTGAGTAGGACCTGACCTATGTATGTCCTGGGATGCACTAGTAACTGTTACATGTGATAGGATTATATTTAATATATACAGTTTCATTTACTTCACAAAGGAGATATAAATTTGAGAATAAAATATTTGATGAATCTATAAAGTCTATATCTATTTGTAACCAATGTGGTAGAATTAAGATGTTAATTTGAAAAAAAAAATTCATTGAACACATACACATATTCAATTGTTTTTATATATATAAACAGCATTATTTATTTATGTAAATAAATGCATTGTCAGTAAAATCCATTTACTTATCAATCATAAGGGTAATGTTAAGTACTAAGAATAAGAAATATGTGAAAAGATAAGTGTTCAAGAGTGCAGTTTGTGGTAATTAATACAACATGATAGGCTCATAAAAAAGATATATTACTTGAACTTAAAAGCTTCTATAATTAAGCGATGACCACTTGAAATTTGTAATTAGTCTTGCTGCAGGTTTTCCTTGCACTTATTGCCCTTCCCCAGAAGTTCATTAAGAATTTCTGTGAATGTCCTTATGTTTAATCTCATTCATAGATTCCACTGCTGCTCACAAAACAAAGCCAAAAAGAGAGGTAACTCTATGTGGCACTCCATCCACAAGCAATACATTTATAAATAATTAAAAAGCTCTCTACTTCATTTGTTACACATTCAGCTGATAATTTAAAAGAGTAACTGAGGCCATTTTATCAGCACTTTTAATAGAATGCGACTCAGAAACTTCACAGTGTTATTTAAGAAGAAATGCTCATGTGTTAAGGTTTTCATTTTTTTTTAAATCAACAAAATAATTTTCAAATATTAAAAGCAAATGTCTCCTTTTCCTCCAAGTTTCCTTGCTATGTCAAAGTTATAATTAAATACATTACAATTGTATTTTGAGTCGTAGATAAAAACAAATGTTCTGAAACTGTCTGTGGGTTGAGTGTCTGGGTTAACTAGTATAAATATCTGAACTCAAGGTATTTACACTGTATTAGATGGTTCTTTTAGACTGTTTAAAAATACATGCTCAGATAATGACAACATTATTTTATTCATTTTAATAAATAAATTATTTTATTTAATTATGTTTAGATATTTATTTATTAAATTAATGATTTAATATTTAAAAATCTAAATTTGAAATATTTTAAATTCTAAAAAATAGTTATTTAATTAAATCGATATATTTAATATAAATATTTAATAAATTATTTAATCATTATTATAATGATTATGCAATACATTATGTATTGTGTAATAATTGCATTTTAATAAATAAATAAATGTATTATTTACATTATCTTATTTTACTTTATTTTATTTAGTTGACAAAGAGAGGGAGAACGCAAGCAAAGGGAGCTGCAGGCAGAGGGAGAGGGAGAAGTAGGCTCCCAGCTGAGCAGAAAGTTCAAACTGGGGTTCCATCCCACGACCCTGGGATCACCACCTGAGTCGAAGGCAGATGCTTAACTGACTGAGCCATCCAGATGCCCAAGGCTTTGTATTCTTCGCTTCTAAACATTGATGCTGCTTCATCTCTGGAGTTAGTCAATTGATGCTGAGAATTCATATCAAAGAATTGATAGTAGCTGTTAAACAGAAACATGTAATTTAGGGGAAAAAAAAGAACAGAAGGAAGAGAAAGGCCAAAAGTCAAAAGCATATTAATATAAAATTTAATTAGATAAATAAAGCTGGTATTCCTGAAGGGGGCTAATAAAAGAGCTGCAAAGAGCTGATAGGATTAGGAAAATTGTCCACTCCTGGTCATTTCATAATTTTAAACTATTCCTTATTAATAAATATACTTAGTTCCAGAAACACAACCACATAAGGACATTTCCACCAAGTTTCCTCTAACAGCATTTACAAATAAGACGTTCAAACAATGTAGTTCGTTACATGTTGCATCTGTATCTTAAAGTTTAAACACTTTCTGTGACACATTTTCTAACAATGAAAATTTATATATAAGGTATATATATATATATATATATATATATATACCTTATCCCTAAATGGAAAAAATATATATATATATAGAAACCTTATTCCTAAATGAAACCTTTCTTTGTTTATTAGCTTAAATAGGTAAATTAGCAACAACAACAACAACAAACAGCTAATATTATAGAGGTAGGAACAATTTACCTTTTCATTCATTGCTATTTTCTAAAAATTCCTATTTTATTTTTTTCTCAAGTCTGTCATAATAATTTTCTAAATCTCCTGCCTTATTCAATTTTTTTCTTTTAGTGGAAATCTCTATTTCATATTTATTTTCTCTTCCTCCACTCTTTGCTCTAATAATTCAATGTATTATTAGATTTTCTGTTTTTCTCTTTATCCAGATATATCTTTTCTTTCTTTCTTTCTTTTCTAAATATTTCATTTGCTGGCATTTTACATCAGTATATGCTTTCTTATGGATGTTAGAAATGTCTGTGGAACTTCTAGAAGAAAAAACTTTTTTACCTTTAAGAAGTTTACAGTCTAGAGTGCCTGGGTGGCTCAGTTGGTTAAGTGTCTTCCTTCAGCTTAGGCCATGATGCCAGGGTACTAGGATCCAGTCCTGCATCAGCTGCCTGCTCAGCAAGGAGTCTGGTTCTTCCTCTCCCTCTGCCCCTCCCTCTCTCTTTCTAATAAATAAATAAAATCATTAAAAAAAAGACTGACTGAAATCTGAGACTGAATTACTAAATTCAGTCTTAATATAAGACAGCTAAACAAAGCAATGATCACAACTGGAAAATTTAGTCAGATCATGGTTTAACATTTTTGGTTGACACGGGACCTCTTTCAGTAACAACTTCCCTAAATATCAATTTCTTTTTAAGGCAAAAAATTTTGACAAGAAATCCAGATCCTTCTCATCATTTTCATATCAATTTAATGTGACATCCTCGGAGTATATAATCAAATATGTAATTATTCTATCTGTTGCCTTGTATATTGCCTGTATCTTTTTCAGACTCAAAGTTCCATTGAGGTAGAGTTTTTTTGTTTTGTTTTTAAAGCAGAGATTTTTAAAGTGTTTGATATATACAAGATGCTTAATAAGTGTTTACAAAACCTATGTATTTCAGAAGCCTTAAACAGGCTTTAAAATAATGTAGGTGATATTAGTAGTCATATCAAACAGTTTGTAGGTTTCAGTCATGTAAATAACTACATTTCTCAGAGACAGCGAAACATACAAATGATCTGGGTCCAGTAGGATAATGCTAGCATGTGTTGTAAATTCTCTTATATGACCTTATTCTTGCAAAAATTGGTTATGTGGCAGAAAAAAAGGTATCACTATCTTATACTTTATGATTTAAAGAGATTTATGGAAGTTGTTAATTTCTTACACTACCCCTTTGTTTCAGTGGACCCAATTTCCGTGGTAATGGTGAGAGGAAAGTAGGCAATTTAGGCAGCAGCAAAAATCTCCTACAAGGCACTATAAAATAAGGCTTGTTCTAGATCATGGGTCTGTCCAAAGGGGAATGTTAAGGGTAGAATGGATGATGGGTGCATTGTGGACTTATAACTATAAGATTAATACTGTTATGCCCCAATAATGGGTCTATGATTAAAGGAGCGAGACTGATGTAAAGCGAAGGTCAAGCAAAGCCTTATTTCATGCCAAGCATCAAGAATCTAACTGAACGTTCAGAGCCACACCTCTTATGAGAGAAGGCAACCCTTCACTGTTTCACAGTCTAGCTTTTAAGGGCAAAGGCCATGAAGTCAGGCCTGGCCACGCACAGGTGACCAATGAGATTTTAACACACACAGGAAACTCCACAGTGAGGCTAGGTGACCAATTGAGGTTCAATTTACCCTAGTATAGACATTTGACCCAGCCTATTACACCTTGATTAGGATTGGTGCCAAAACGGTTCCCAAAGGGCAGAGGAGTGGGGCATACTCCTTAGTATCTAGGGAGACAATATGCAAACACCACCCCCCCCTCCCGCTGATTGATGTCTCCACCTGGCCTGACCCACCCTTGTATATGGGCTTTGTTACCTGGAGCTGATTTCCAGGTCTTGTTTTTAAGTGAATTCCCTGGGGGAAGAGGAGCAAGGACAGTTTCAGGGTTAACCTAAATGAAAGCCTCTTGCTAAAATATAAAAATATAAAATAGGTCCTTACATTACAACAACTCAGTAGGGAAAGTCCCAGTGTGGTGATCAAAGAAGTGATGTAACTTGCATTGCGCATTTTATTTTTAAAACGTGTAAGTTGTATTTTTCCCTGCCATGACATCATACTTTATCTTCATCTCTGTCTACTAGTTTAAAACTAGTTAAACAAACTCGACAATTTTTTAAAAAATATTTTATTTATTTATTTAAGAGGAAAAGCCAGAGAGAGAGAGAGAGAGAGAGAGAGAGCGAGAGCATGAGCAATATGGGGCTCGATCCCAGGACTCTTGAGATCATGATCTGAGCCAAAGGCAGACACTTAACTGACTGAGCAAATGAGACTCCCACAAACTCAACAATTTTATAAATTTTTATTTGTTGGGGTGCCTGGCTGGATCAGTCAGTAAAATATGTAACTCTTGATCTTGGGGTTGTACGTTTGAAAACCACCTTGGGTGTAGAGGTTTTTAAAAATAAAATCTTTAAAAATTTTTTTTCATTTTTTTATGTAAGCCATTGTATGGCAGTGTTGATCACTATATTGTACACATGAAACTAATATTAACGTTATTTTAACTAACTGGAATTTAAATAAAAGCTTTAAAAATAAAATGAAAATAATAATCATAAAAATAAAAAAGAGGAAAAATTATTTGGCAGGCAATATTCTTTTTTTTTTTAAAGATTTAATTTATTAATTTAACAGAGAGAAATCACAAGTAGATGGAGAGGCAGCCAGAGAGAGAGAGAGAGGGAAGCAGGCTCTCTGCTCAGCGGGACTCCATCCCAGAACTCTGAGATCATGACCTGAGCCGAAGGCAGCGGCTTATCCCACTGAGCCACCCAGGCGCCCGGCAGGCAATTTTCTTAATTGCATGATTATTTATTATTATTTATTATTATCATAGTCTTTGTGTGTTGGTGGGAAGTGGCTGGTATTCCAGTGAGTTCCATATCTGTGTTACACTGAGGTCCATGTCTGTAGTCAGTCTTTTTTTTTTTTTTATTTATTTTCAGTGATCTAAAATTCATTGTTTATGTACCACACCCAGTGCTTCATGTAATAAATTCCCTCCTTAATACCCACCACTGGGCTCACCCAACCACCTGCCACCCTCCTCTTCAAAACCCTCAGTTTGTTTCTCAGAGTCCACAGTCTCTCATGGTTTGTCTCTCCCTCCGATTTCCCCCAGCACACTTCTCTCCATCTCCCAGTGTCCTCCACGTTATTCCTTATGTATTGAGTCTTATAAAAACTTTTATTTCTTTCCCTATTCTGCTTTGCATATGCTTACCTTAGATGTTAAAATGTTATAAACCTCTCCTGCCTGGTCCATTTTCTCTCTCTTCTCCCATGAATTCTCATGCTCTCCCTGCCAACCCCACATGCCTTACAATATCTGGATATGACTAATTTCTTCCTGAGCTACTTTATTCTACTCTGCCATATGGTTGCCCTTCCCTCTTCTGTACCATAACTTCTATCCCCTGCATTTGTGCTTTAACAATACCTAATTCTTTTCACAACATCTGTATCTTTGAGGTCAATACTCAGTAGTGCAATCGCTGGGTCATAGGCTAGCTCTATTTTACTGGAAAGAAGGGCCATATGCACCCCAGTGTTCATAGCAGCAATGTCCACAATAGCCATTCTGTTGAAAGAGCCAAGATCCCCTTCAACAGACAAACGGATAAAGAAGATGTGATCTATGGATACAATGGAATATCACTCAGCCATCAGAAAGGATGAATACCCAACTTTTGCATCAACATGGATGGGACTGGAGGAGATTATGTTAAGTGAAATAAGTCAAGTAGAGAAAGTCAATCATCATATGGTTTCACTTATTTGTGGAACCTAAGGAATAGCATGGAGGACATTAGGAGAAGGAAAGGAAAAATGAAGTGGGGGCATTGGAGGGGGAAATGAAACATGAAAAACTATGGACTCCAAGAAACAAACTGAGGGTTTTAAAAATGAGAAGGATGTGGGGATGGGTGAGCCTGGTGATGGGTATTAAGGAGGGCACATATTGCATGGGGCACTGGGTGTTTTACACCAACAATGAATCATGGAACACTACTTCAAAAACTAATGATGTATTGTATGGTAACTAACATAACATAATAAAAAAAAAAAAAAAGGAGGGGAACAATACCTAACACTCAATCTGTGCTAGTTTCTTGTTTACCTCCTTTTAAAAGTAAGCTCATTAGTGGTTTTTTGTTTGTTTCTTTGTTTGTTTGTCTCAACTAAAAGAAGAAAAATAATACACATTATTTTGAAAACTTTTTGAACAGTGTACAAACGTTAGTCAAGTCCACAATGTCTCATCTCTTCTTCCTCCTAACATGGCTAAGTTGAAAAACCCTTTATCTGGGAAAAGATCATTCTCCTGCCACCTTGTGTAAGATTTTGGCTTTAGCTTAGATTATCCTTTCTTTCCTTTTCTGAAAATAAGTTGAAAATATTAATAGCCTCAGTTTCTTCTTCCAAAATATGACTGCTTCTTTATCAAGTGCAAAAGCAACCCATTTTGACCATAGTAAACAGCTTGGACCTACTTTTTTTGGCTCACTGTTTTAGTGAGACAAGTGGAGTGAAGATGACACACCATTTCCAAATGTATTCATAATTGGTAGACCATACTTCTAACTTGAAGTTTTGTTGCTATTAAACTACGACCAGACTCGCTATAATTACAGAGGTAAATTCTTTATATTTACTATATTTGAAATTACCATATAATACCAAAATAAAATTATGATTATATGAAGAGTCTGTAATATTAAGAAGATGACTTTGAAATTATTGCTTATCTAAATGAAATTTCCCATTTTATAATCTTGTATAAGCTTCCGTTGTCATTTCCTATTTAAAATCTATTAGAAGGCATTCTTATTTTCCCTTAAGTGGGAATTCAAATGTGGAACAAATTCATCCCAAAGGAACAGATTCTATATTCCACTGAAGACCAGGTGGCTTCCATGTGGCATTTTGCCTCTTGCATATTGTTCATCTCCTACAACAAATGGGGGTATGCTCTTTAGTAAACTAATTCAACTCAATTAGAGACATTGTCTTCAAGGGATAACATCATAGAGACTAGAATCAGAATCATGCTTTTGGGAAAATTGGGCCTAGGTTTTTTGTTTTGCTTTGTTTTGTTTTAAGATTTTATTTATTTATTTGACAGACAGAGACCACAAGTCGGCAGAGAGGCAGAGAGAGAGGGGGAAGCAGGCTCCCTACTGAACAGAGAGCTTGATGCAGAGCTCGATCCCAGGACCCTGAGATCATGGCCTGCGCCGAAGGCAGAGGCTTAACCCACTGAGCTACCCAGGCGTCCCTGGGCCCAGGTTTTGATGGCTTCTTTTCTCAATCTTATAAAACCTATTTGAACTCTACTGGATGCCAGAACTGCTTAAAAATATTTGGTCCCTTGTAATTTTAACCTTCCAGTATTCAATGCACCTGATCCATGTAATATCCTATAGTATTTTTGTCAAATGAAGACTCTCAAAGTGTGTTTCTTGGGAGACACTTTTCAATTGGTTGCTTACATTTCTGCATTTATTATTTGTTCTAGACCATCCTTTGAAGATGGTTGTATTGAATAGACTTGGAAGACAGAAATAGTATCTTTTTTTTTTAACTTAACCTGTTGTGTTTGCAAATATTATCTGCCTCTGTTTTGATTCTTCTTGTGGGAACTGATGCTCAGAACTGATATATAACTCCCACCCCTACACACACACACACACACGCACACACACAAACACACAAACACACACACACACACACAAATACTGTTAATATTCTGGCTACTTCTATTGCTGTGAATAATAAACTATATTATTTCTGAACCATGAGTCTGCGTCTTCTATCAACACCCAAGAAACCACGGCAGATTCATACACCAGCTTTCAAATAAGGGAAAATAATCTCAGATGCTTTATATTTTTTGATAGTGTTACCTACTTCTGAACATATGACTGAACACATATAAAGCTGGAGCCATGACCATTTAGAGCTTCTTCTGTGGAAGAACTATGCATTCACTAGTAAACAAAAGTAGTTTTATCTTCTTTTTTTTTCCTCCTGGACACCATTTCCTCTCTCACACTGTTGCTCAAATTGGATGGAGTCTAAGGTCCTTTGAGGAAATTTTTGTTTAATGACTCAAAATAAAATAGGAAGAGTCTAAAGTGCTAAATGTAATTCTAGATAAAAGGTATAAGATCATGCCAGAAAGGATAGTAATTTTATCTAACAACTGCCTGTTCACCCCTTATTTGATCATTAACTAATCTCCAAATTCCTGACTAAATCCCTTTTGTAAGCCAGAATGTGAGCTAAAAACTGGGATTTTAAAAAAGTTTTCATTTGAAATCCAGTTAGTTAACATATATGGTTGTATTAGTTTCATGTGTACAATATAACATCTAGCACTCGGTGCTCATCATGACAAGTGCTCTAATTAACCCCCATCACTTATTTAATCCATCACTCCTTTCAGATCCTCTCAAGTAACCATCAGTTTATTCTCCGTAATGAAATGTCTGTTTCTTGCTTTCTTTCTCTTTCTATGTCTTATTATTTCCCCCTTTGCTTGTTTGTTTTGTTTCTTTTATTCCATATATGAGTAAAGGTATTTGTCTTTCTCTGACTGACTTATTTCACTTTTAGCATTATACTGTCTAGTTCCAGCCATGTTATTGCAAATGGCAAGATTTCAGTCTTTTTTTATGGCAGAATAATATTCCATTGTATATACATACCACTTATTCTTTATTTATTCATCAATTGATGGATACTTGGGCTCTTTCCATATCTTAGCTTTACAAATAATGCTACTATAAACATAGGGGTGCTAGCATCCCTTTGAATACGTTTTCTTATATTCATTGGTAAATACACACCAACAGGATTGTTGGATCACAAAGGACTTCTATTTTTAAATTTTATGGAAATTCCATACTGTTTTCAAATATGGCTGTATCAGTTTGCATCACCACTAACAGTTCACAATTGTTACTTTTTCTTTTTTTTAAGATTTTATTCATCTGACAGAGAGAGATCACAAGTAGAGAGAGAGAGGAGGGAGCAGGCTCCATGCCTGGCAGAGAGCCCAATGTGGGACTTGATCCCAGGACCCTGAGATCATGACCTGAGCTGAAGGCAGAGGCTTAACCCACTGAGCCACCCAGGCAGCCCCCACAAGTGTTACTTTTTCACATCCTCTCCAACACCTTTTGTTTCTTGTAGTGTTGATTTTAGCCATTCTGACAGGTGTGAGGTGGTATCTCTTTCTAGTTTTGCTTTGCAATTTCCTGATGATACATGATGATGGACATCTTTTCATGTATCTACTGAACATTTGAATGTGTTCTTTGGGGAAACACTTGTTCATGTCTTCTATCCATGTTTTTATTGGATTATTTGTTTTTGGATGTTGACTAAAAACTGGATATTAAGTAACACACAAGACAGGTTTCCTTGAGCTTAAATTTTATTTGCATGAGTGTCATTAACAGGAAAAAATATGCATATGTGTATGTACAAGTGTGTTTATGTATACATCTATCTATCTATCCTCTATCCCCTGTCTTCTAATTGTGGTAAATCTTATAAAGTGGGAAATGGGATAGTCTGAAGAAATGTGCTGCTGGATATGTTGGGTAAGCAAATTTAATTGCACTCAGATGCATTGGATATAAGTGAATCACTCAAATGAGTTATTTAATATTATATAGAAACAAATTAAAATTTTATGTAGTTGAAAATAATAGGTGGTTAAAATAATTTTTGTTGTTTGTTGTTTTTGTGTCTTTTTTTTGTTTATATATACTATGGTGTGAATGTTTATGTCTCCCAAAATCATATTATGAAATCTAACTCTGGAAGTGATAGTATTAAAACATAGGGGCCTTTGGGAGGTGATTATGTCATAAGTGGGATTACAGTCCTTTTAAAGGAGATCCCAGAGCGTTCTCTTGATTCATTCATCATGTACATTTACAGTGAGAAGATAGCCATCTATGAGGAAGTGGGCTCTCCCTGGATCTGCCCATTCCTTAATCTTGAACTTTTCAGTTCTAGAACTGTGAGAAATAAATTCCTGTTCTTTATAAGCTATTCAGTCTATATCATGTCCATTATAGCAGCCTGCATGCAGAAGAACACTATGACCTAAAACGAGAGCAATAAATATAAAGTTTCAGTAAAGTCAGTTGGTACAATGTTTTTTTACTTAGAGAAGACATGCTGCTTCATGTTAAACCTTGATATTGGATATGTTTCTTGAAGGGCCACTTCTTACTCCTTTGTGTGTTTTCCACAAAGTCCAGGATGATGCCTTACATAAAGGTAATATTTTATAAATACTGTTGGAAATATATACTTCTCTAAAATCTTATTTTGCCTACAGATTACTTGGATCCACTTTGCCTTGTGTAGAATATTTGAAATATATTAAGAACAGAATGTCTCTCTAAATAACATTTAGAATCATCATTAGTTTATGACTCCTGACTCATTTGTTTATGCAGTGATGCTTACTGCAAGAACACTGAAGTTTGTAATATAATTTTTGAATTAATCACCAAGCTAGTTTATTATAACTTATGAAAAAATAATTTCTCATGTTGGTTTAATTCTGCTCTTATGTTATGGTCATGACATTTTCATTAAAATAAAGTAGAAAATAGAAGTAAATAATAAATGAAAAATAAAAAATAATAAATAAAAAAATAAAAGTAAAACTCTTGTGAAATGTTAAACTTTTCTTACTTATTTTGTTTTGCTTTTCCTCTACGATGCTGGCAAAGCTGTATTTTGCAGATAGATTCAATTTTCTAGTTGCTAGGTTTGTTACTTTTGCTAAAATTTTCAAAATATAAGAAGTTGAATAGTCATGGATTGTTTATTAAACTCCTTATCTACACATATAAAAATAAAACAATGATGGTGACCTGGGTATTTCTAAAATTGTATTCTGTTTTTCCATATTGTGTTTTACAATGTAATTAATAAAGATTTTGCATATATTAACACCCATCCCCTTCTATCTCATCTGTATGTCCATTACAGAGCATGTATGATTTCTATTCATTGCTATGTTGTGGTGAAGAGATTGTCTGAAGTAGTCCTATATTTATGCAGGTAGATCTTAAGCTACGGTGCTCTTGTTTGGTTGTTCGTGATCAGTATGTCTGAAAGATGGTAACTATTGCATCAGGTATGACGATTAAAAAATATTATTGGTGCCTGATACACTGTGATGAAATAGGTAAGTCGATTTATAATTTGTTAATTAAATTAGAAAAAAATTCCTTTGGATTTGTCCTTTATTAAGAGTTTTTTTTTTTTTAACAAATTGCTTGGGATGTTTTTTGTGTAATATATATCACATGCCTCAACCTTTAAATTTGAATGTAGAAAAGAGTTATCAGAATGAGCCTAGAAAATATTGTTATGAAATATTTGTGTTCTGTTATATTATGTTAACTTAGGAAATAATGGTAGTTATTTTTATTAGCATTTCCTACTTTCCACATGCCCTTACAGATGAGATATCATGTTTTTCCTACTCTTTTTATCGTGGTTGTTATATTCTTCATGATCAATAACAATCAATGAAAATTCATAACATTAATTTTCTTTGGGAAAGTGATATTTTAGCAAGAATCCATGACCAAAAATTTTAGCTGTTGTTCTTCTAGGAGATGAGACTATCAATGTTCCCGAAATTTCAAGAAATAGAACTTATTAATTGTGTTGGTTGATGTTTATTGTTTCTGAACTTAGAGGTGCATAATTCAATTTAAAATTTATTTTGGGGGCGCCTGGGTGGCTCAGTGGGTTAAAGCCTCTGCCTTTGGCTCAGGTCATGATCCCAGGGTCCTGGGATCGAGCCCTGCATCGGGCTCTCTGCCTAGCAGGGAGCCTGCTTCCTCTTCCCTCTCTCTCTGCCTGCCTCTCTGCCTACTTGTGATCTCTATCTGTCAATTAAAATAAATAAAATCTTAAAAAAAATGGAGTGGACCTTACGGGGGTGCTTATCTGAAATTGAGGGACATTATAAAAAAAATAAAAAATAAAATTTATTTTGAATTGAAAACAAGATCTTACTGAAGTTTAGGCATCCCACTTTATATCAGGCCTCCAGTACATTATAATTTATTTATAGAAAATTTCATAAACATGAATGTCACTTTTCCTATTGCATTTATACTGAAACTGCAATGACTCAAAGATGTCAGATCTGAAAAGCACTACCTTTCTATAATTTCTGTTTCCTAGAAGGAATGGATATACCATTTTAGCACAATTATCCAACAGTATTCAAAACCACCATGAATTTTAAGACATAGTTTTTACACCCTAAAAATCAAGTATGAAAATGTATAAACAACCAAATCTCTATCTGTAAATGAAATACTCCCACACAGACGTGTTTTAAAACTTTCTAACTTAAGGGATTTGATAGCACAGACTCAGGGTAGTAGTTTCAGTGCCTACAGTATACTTTCAGGGAGAGAGTAATGTAGGCTCTGAGTCACTTTCTGCCTAGAGATGACCTAATAGTGGTTCTGCCATTGTTTGTTTGTTTTTGAAAATACGTCCCTGGGCGTCATTCAGAAAATGCAGAGTTTGGCAATCTATATAAATTAAGGATGATCTTTTTGAATGTTTGTCTTTCACTACATCAAATTAACATAATTGGACAGAAATTCCACTAAATTAAGCATTGTTAGGAAACGTGTAAATTGGAGCTGCTCAAATTAGTTGCTCTTTGAACTATGTGCTGTTGGTTCAGGATTAGATAAGGAGTTTGAAGGAAAACCTAAATCATTGCTTCCTTTTTTGAGAGAGTCTTAGCATATTTTCTTAAAATTAGCTGAAATAAACAATGTGTTTAGTCGCAAAGTGATTTGCATTTTTGCACAAACTCCCTATCTCCTTGAGAATTATAACAAATATTTCATGAAACATCATTGATCTTTACTTTGTGACACTGCTGTAAAGTACATTCAGAGTTGCCAGTTAAAAGTGTTAGTGTTGAGATGAAATGTCATGCATTTTTCTTCACTTCCATGCAAATGAACACAGTAATTTATTAAGACACAATGAAGAAAAAAAAATTGACAATGAGTTCCAGATTTTAAAAATCACTTGCCATTCAATCCAACTTGTGAGTTTGATCGGTTACCGAACACTTTATAATGCACCCCCGGTAATTTTACAGAGATTATTTTTTTCTTACCAATTCTTGATTATTCTGTCTTGCAATGCAGAGAAAGCTAACTAAATTAAAATAAACTTCCGTTAATTTTGATTGTTATAAACTTAAAACTGATTAATTTCCATATACAGAGTTTAAAATGTTCACAATTTACATTAAATATATATTCTGTGTGTACCTTGGAAAAATTATACTGAAAATTGAAATTAAAATGATGTTGTATATAGCTGCAAGAAGCCGCCTGTCCCATTTCATCTTACTATATAAGTTTTGTCAGGTAATTTATAAAATCCCTACTGCATAACAAGTCTATTTTTATTGGAATGGGTAGTAATGTTTCTTCTTATTTCTAAATAAGAGTTGGTCTATGAGTGCATCTGCAACTGTATTTTTCCTAAGTGGCTTCATGGTCTTGAACTGAGAAATCTCAGAACATTAAACATCAAAATAATATATTTTGACATAATTAGACATCAAGGAAATGCAATTAAAATGACACTGAGATATCACTACCCACTTACCAGAATGGCTAAAACTAAATATAATGACAAGACCAAAAGAAAAAATATACCATTTGATGATACACAATGGCAAGTTGTACCATAACTTAACCATCTCAGACTAGTGAAGTGTTAAATTTGTTTTTCTAAGCAATGTTTTGGGTCACTTACCACTTTTCAAGGATATAAAGTGCTACCATTTTACTTAAAACTGTGAAATTTGGTCAGATTTAAATTTCAATTTATGTTAAAACATTCTGTAAACTGTGTTAAACTTTGACATTTGTTCCCTCTGTTCAGTGAATAACACTATATCATATTCTGAAAAATACGCTAATTTTCATTTTGAAAAATATCCCTTTTTCCTCTTATGGTAATTATTAATATGAATTAATAGTAGAATTTGATATGGTTCCATATGCCCATAAATACTTTATTGTATATTATCAAATTTAATAATGAATATAATGTACTTTTTGGACAATTTTTAAAGACCAGTCTACCTGGGGATAAAAATATATGTTTATAAAAAATAAAAAGTTAAAAAAAAAAAAAAGACCAGTCTACTCTTAAAACAAAAAAATGGAGACGCACTTCTTTAGTTCACACAAATTTCATTTTATTATATATAACCTCAGATAAATTTCAACAAATCATAATTTATTAAAATTATGTCTACTTAAAAATCTCATAGAGAGTAAAACCATCAAAAATAAAAATAAACACACACAACACACACACATCACCCATGTATTGGCAAATTACAGTTGCTGTAACAATACATTAGGCATTCCACTGTTGAGGGCTATCATATCAAAATTTCCATCAGTGACAAGAAGATTTGTATCCAAATGGACTGATTTTCCAGAATCCAAGAAAAAGTCTCCTAGGGTTTATTTAAAGATAAATATTTGAACAAATACTTCTTAAATTTAGGAAATTCAGAACATACGATTAAGGAATATTTGCAGTGCAGACTATATTCAATCCTTCCTTCAAAATGTGCCTTTGAGTACATAATTCTGTTTTCTCTATCTAAATTGAGCTGTTCTCCAAGGAAGTTTTCTAAAATGTGTATCTCTGTGTGATAAATGTTCTAAGACCTAACATGCTTCATTGTATTTTTACTGTGCTCTCAAATTTAATCAATAATTTGGCTTGATGTATAATATCTAGTTTCAAATATCTTTTCCATCTATACAAACACCCAGCTGTCTCCTTTATATGCTATTACTATTGAGAATTCTGCTGTCAGTATTATTCTTGTACATTTTAGGTGATCTGTTCTTCTCTTGGGCATCATTTATGCTCTTCTCTGTTTTTGATATTCTTAAAACTCACCATAAAGTATATGAGTGGTTTTGTGTGTGTGTGGTTTTTGTTTTGTTTTGTTTCTGATTTCTCATGTTTGGCATCATTTTAAGTCTAGTATCTTTTATCTTTCTTTAATTCTCCAAAATTTATCTCAGTACTTATTTAAATATTTTCTTTATTTTTTTTTCTCTTCTGCTGCATTTGGGCAAAAGTCATTAATTTGTTTGTTTGTTTGTTTTTCCCAACTCATTTATTCATTTTACAGCTATATTCATCTTAGTCTCCATTTATTGTATTCTTTATTTCAACAATTTTCACTTAATTTATATTCACAGTATAGTATCTTTTCTTTGTATATGTATATCATTATTTTATCATATACTTTTAAGCTATTTTTAAAAATATTTTATTTATTTATTTGACCGTGAGAGATCACAAATAGGCAGAGAGGCGGGCAGTGAGAGAGGAAGGGAAGCAGGCTACCTGCTGAGCAGAAAGCCCGATGTGGGGCTTGATCCCAGGACCCTGAGATCATAACCTGAACCGAAGGCAGCGGCTTAACCCACTGAGCCACCCAGGCGCCCCTTTTAAGCTATTTTTTTAAAGTACAGTCATTCTTTTTTTTTTTTTAAGATTTTCTTTCTTTATTTATTTGACAGAGAGAGATCACAAGTAGACGGAGAGCAGGCAGAGAGAGAGAGAGAAAGAGAGAGAGAGGGAAGCTGACTCCCTGCTGAGCAGAGAGCCTGATACAGGACTTGAACCCAGGAACCTGAGATCATGACCTGAGCTGAAGGCAGTGGCTTAATCCACTGCGCCACCTAGGCGCCCCTAAGCTATTTTTTTAATTCCTGTTCCAATAACACTTGAATTGCCATATAAAGTTAACCACATCACCTTTTTTAGGTAAGTAATTGTACTTTTTATGTGCATAGTTATTTTGGTCCATGAGTTCAGCTCCTCTTAGGATCATCAAATCTCTGTAAAGTCTGGGTATGCTAGGATTTTCTAAGCAACAATAAAATACATTGAAACCTGGTAGCTTAATTATAATAATGTTTTCTTTCTCAATCATTCACAATAGTATTACATTCTGAGTAGCTTCCTTGTATTTTGCAGCTATAGTGTTTGGAAAAACTTGAATTGTGATATCACTGTGATAATGTGAATTAGTCAGGGTTTTTTAGAGAATCGGGAAGATAAAAAAAGGAAGATATTCTCCAGGGCCAACTCTAGAAGTGACTATTAAAACATCTGTCCAAATTCAATTGAACAAAACTCAGAAATGCCATCTCCAGTGAAATACAAAGAAGATTATGTATAGTTCTGGGCACACACATCTCATTTGACCCAATGATGTATATCAATGAAAGACTGAAGGCCAATCACCACTCCATGGGAGAATTTAAAAATAAATTTACTAATGAGGCCAAGAATTCAGAATCACAAATAATTCAGAACTAATAATAACTGCCTTCACTTGATGTAAGATAAATCCTACGATCAAGTTTCAATTTTAAATTCTTACAATTTTAAATTCTTAAATCCTTATGAAGAAGCATCATTTGGAGGGAGCAGTTTTCATAATTTATCATCCATCAGCCTTTTTTTTAAGATTTTATTTATTTCTTGGACACAGAGAGAGAGAAAGAGAGAGAGAGAGAGAGATCACAAGTAAGCAGAGAGGCAGGCAAGCAGGGAAAGAAGCAGGCTTCCTTTTGAGCAGAGCCCGATGTGGGGCTGGTTCCCAGGACCCAGAGACCATGACTTGAGATGAAGGCAGAGGCTTAACCCACCACCCACGTGATGAGAGAGCCACTCAGGTGCCCCTCATCCATCAGTCTTAATTGATTGGAGGAAAATGTGTGGAGGAATAATGCCTTAGGGAGCTAATCTCTCTAAAGAATTTTCAAGTCTTTACCCCTTCAAGGTTTTTGTACAGTTCTGATAGCCTCTAAACATCCAGCTGATTTCTACAGTGACAGGCCTGTTAAAACCTGTCTTCAAACCAGGAATAGAGCTTGAAACATACCAGTCAAGAGCAACTTTGAGTCTTTTAAGGAATTTATCATCATTTCTTTGTTTTTGGTTAATATCTGAAATAGTTCCATATTACACTTGCATAATTTCTCCAGAGCTGACTTTGAAGGAGGCATTCAGTTCCAGCTAGTTCCATATTTTGGCAAGAACTATAATTCTATATATAAAAAAAAAAAACAACATATTTTAGGGTGCCTGGGTGGCTCAGTGGGTTAAAATCTCTGCATTCGGCTCAGGTCATGATTCCAGGTTCCTGGGATTGAGTCCCACAGTGGGCTCTCTTCTCAGCAGGGAGCCTGCTTCCATTCCTCTCTCTCTGGCTGCCTCTCTGCCTTCCTGTGATCTCTGTCAAGTAAATAAATAAAATTTTTTAAAAAACATATTTTATACCAGTTATTCATGTTTATTAACGAAGATATCACAATACAAATAATACAAACAGTTGCTCTTTATTAATACCTTCAACCAAGATCAAAAAATATGTCATATTTTATACAAAAATTTTATATCATCTGATAGGTCAGATATATATAAAATTACTTTTAAAGTTTTAAAAATATCATCAAATATTTTCATTTAAATGCAAATTTGAAAAAAAATCTACTTTTCCAAACACGACTTTTCATCCTATTTTTTTTGAATTTTGTCGACAATTGATAAAATGTTTAGCGAGACTATAAATGTTAGATCAAAAAAAATGATTAATAGATGTAGGTTCAAATTATTATGTTCCATTAAAAATGATTTAGTCTTTGATGAACATCTGTTTGGTAATATGTTGTATCCAGATATAGTAAATTAATGATATATATAAAATTATAGGGAAATGACACCTTCCGTTCCATTATGAGTAGAGCTTTTAAAATGCTATTTGTCACAACCTGTCATCTTTTCATTATGTAGCATTATGTAGCATTTAAAAAATGTATACTCTTCACTTCGAAGTCTTTTAGAAATCTAAAATATGACTTTCTATGGTTTGTGTCCATATTCCTTTATTGCCAGTTTGAACAAATCCACATGCTTGGATTCAAAGGTAATAAATTCCTCTTATTTGGAAAAATGATGTTTATTTTTGTTCTCTCACCCTTAGCAGGTGGTTTCATTTTAGCACACTTCAGAGTTATAATTTCATGCTTATTAAAAACATTTATTATGATCTACATAGATGAATGAAACTTTTATTTTATTAAATTATTTGCCAAAAAATCTGTTATTTTTAAAAATGTATATCCTTTGAAGGGTTATTTTAGAGCGTTCAGAGAGGATCTAGGAGTGTGATATTATGCAGTTTTTAAGCAGGTATGAAATGGTTATTTATATGATTGTTTCTTTAAGGCTTATGTATATTGTCCATTATATGCTATAAAATATTTTGAAAGTAAATTTAAAGTATGTTTTACATAGTTTATTTTTTGGAAAAAATATTGAAATGACTTATGAAATTCAGTATACTCTCAACATTAATTTATTTTGAAATTTACCAGTTGTCTACTGAACCTATTATATGGCAGATATTACTTCAGACTACACTGGTAAATGAAATACTTGGCTTTGTAGAACTTTTATTTTCATGGGTGAGACAATTAAAAGCTATAAACCTTAATAAAAATTGCATAGTGCATTCAAAAATGATGAGTACAATGGGGAAAAAGAAAAATTCGATCAGGGTGAGAAAAATCAAGGTTGCTAGGCAGGGGATGGGAGTTAAAATTTTTAATAGGAAGATCAGGGTAGTTACAATGAAGCTGACAATTGAACAAAGGTATGGAAAGGTGATGAATTTGCCCAGAACTATTAGCAATAAGATCACTCCAGACAAAGGAATTGGCTATCTTGAAGGCCATAAGGTTGGATCATGCCTGGCATATCTGAGGAATAGCAAGGAGGCCACTGTGAGTGACTGAAGAGTAGCAGGGAAAGAGGTCACAGAGGTTAAATGAGTGGCTAGATCATGTAAAAGCTTAGAAGTCATTGTAAAACTCTGGCTTTTATATTTGGAAACTTACTGTGTGATAGAATTTCTGCTAATAACTGAGAGTTCAAATGTCCATAAAATTTCAAGGATTCTTATTCTACTAAGACGGAATAAAGAAAAAGAGTTCATATTTTCACATGGTGTAACAAATGCTCGGAGATCCAAGTGTAGGAAGCTATGGGAGCACAGAAGAAGGCACTAAAATCACACCAATATATTTGATGACTGTGATTATATATAAATTTGTATTTTCTAGATTTTTTATAGTCATGGAATCACACAGTATATACTATTCATTGCCTGGCTTTTCTTTGAGAAAAGCATCATTACTTTGAGAATCTCCAATTGTAAATAGTTCATTTTGATGTTGAATAGTAATCTCTTTAATGAATAGATCATAATTTGTCTTTGCTCTATTGATGGACATTGATGAACATTTCCACTGTTTTCAATTCTTAAAGCTGCTATGAAATTCATATACAAGTCCTTGTATGAACATAGGGTTTGTTTCTCTTGGTTAAATGCCTAGAAGTAAAATGGCTATTTGTGTAACTGCAACATACTTTGCATTTAAAAAAATTTTCAAACTATTTTCCAAAGTGGTGGTATCATGATATATGCCAACAACAGTTTAGATTATTTGTTGCTTCTCAATCTAGCTCAGACGAAGTACAATTAGCCTTTATAATTTTAGCCATTCTAATAGATATGTAAGCATGTCTCCTTATGATTTTAGTTTGTATTTCTTTAATGTCTAAATGTTGAGAAATTTGTCATGTGCTTATAAGCCATCCATATTCTTTTGGTGACATGTCTCTTCAATAATTTTCTTCAAAATTGGATACTCTGTTTGGTTATTAGTAAGGTTTTTAATTTTTTTCATTTTTTAATAATCAGAGTAGATGTCCATTATCAGATATATAATTTGCAAATCCATTCTTCATCTTTACGGTTTCTGAATGGAGCTTTGATAGCTGTGTCTTTCAAGAAAGTGCTACTTCTTACCTGGTACACCAATGTATGACTAGAACATTATCAATGTTGACCTTTGCAAAGAAAATCATGGCTTAAGATATATGTAGTATGCGGTTGTTTGGAGTGTTCTGTAATATCAAGCATATCTTGTTAGTTGATAATTTTGTTCAAGTCTTACATATCTTACCAATTTGATGACCATTTGTCTATATAATCTTAAAATAAGGGTGTTGACATTTTTTTCCATTTCTCTTCTAAGGTAGAAGTTATGATTTTTTCTTAGTTTTTCCCAATATATCCCCAAATCTGTTATTAAATATTAAAAGTCAAGAATTATTATACTCCCTGATGAATTCATCCTTTTACTCTTCTGTAATTTTGACTTGATCTTTATGTCTGATAATAAAATTTGCTTTAAAATCACTTTTCATTATCTTGATATAACCACCAAAGTTATAGTGTGATTAGTGTTAATATAGCATACTTTTTCTTTTACTTTTTAAAGCACTTCTATATTTAATCCTGACAAAGAAACAAAACAGATTTTTAACTCTGGAAGCATCTTTCTAAATTATCTTTTTTTTTTTTTAAATAAAGCAGTAGCAATTTTTGTTAAGGGACCTAAAGTGAAAGTAGGATTAGAAATTTATTTATTTATTTAGTAAAAGATTTTATTTTGTTTATTGACAGCAAGAGAGAGAGAGAGATAGAGAAGAAGAAGCTCACAAGCATGGGGAATCACGTGCAAAGGGAGAGGAAGAAGCAAGCTCCTTGTGGTGCAAGTAGTCCCATGCAGGGCTAGATCCCTGTACACTGGAATCATGACCTCAGCCAAAGGCAAACATCTGCTTAAACAACTGAGTCATCCAGGCACCCCTAGAAAATTAAAAAAAAAAGACCTTTTAAAAACATTTTGTTTCTTTCTTGTATTTTTTTTTAATATTTTATTTATTTGACAAACAGAGAGATAGGAAGAGGAACTATAAGCAGGGCAGAGGGAAAAGGAGAAGCAGGTTTGCCACTGAGCAGAGAGCCTGATGTGGGGCTCCATCCCAGGACCCTGGGATCATGACCTGAAAAGAAGGGACATTTATGGAGGAAGCAACCCAGACACCTCTTTTCTTTGTTTTTAATATATGGCAACTGATGCTTCCCAGCCACGAGGAGCATATTACCCATTGATTAAATCTTTGATAACAACCTATTTAAAAAGGTGTGTAAATATATACTTACTCAGATTTATACACTTTGTGTTTTCTTCATAGTTTGGGGCTGGACCCCATGGTGACAACACTGCTTTCAGCCTTTGCCTTCCCATCTTTTGATACCAGGTATTTGGTGAGCAAAGCAAATTAGTATCAAAATTAATAAGCCTTTGGCACGATATCTCTGGAGCAGGGGTTGCTCTTAGCCAAGGCCCAGAGCAGTTGACCTCCCCTCGCTAATGCTATAGCCCCAAGGACTAGGTCCCTGCCACCAGAACTCAGTCTTACATGTTATGCTAAGCAGACAAAACCAAAACAGGAAAGCTCCGACATCTTTCATTGGCATGCCTCATCTCCAACTCCCAACGACGTCCAGGCAGTACCAGATGCCAGGGAGGGGTCTTGGTCCAACATATGGGCGGGAAGGAAGTAGCCACGAGCAAGTACCTGCCTCTCTGTGCCTTTCTTTCATGAGCAGGTTGTAAGGAGGAGGAAGAGGAAGGGGAAGGGAGGTGAACTTCAGGGGGTGAAGGCCTCAGGTAGGCATCTGGCTACTGCCAGTAGGAAAGGGACAAAGGAGAAGGCAGTGAGTCTTGCAGGGAGGGTGGGGGGTAAGTGTTACAGCTTATGACGGAATCTGGACAGGAGTAATAGGGATACTAGTCATTTGAGTCACCATTGGCAAGCTGGGCTGGGTGTCAGGGCAGATAGGCCTCCCTGGGCAATGGCACATGAGAGAAGGTGCTCTTCTCTGAGGAGCAGGTGGAGCTTCGGGTGTTGCGAAAGCATAGACAGTATTGTTCCAGGGCCAAGGACAGGTCCAGGTACTCCTGGTTGGAGGTCAAGGCCACAGTATGATCCAGGTCTTCTACCAGCAGCTTGAAGGTACCACATGCCAGCCACCCCTCATTATTGTGTATATCTCTCTGTTGCACTTATTGGCTTATCCATCAAATGACTCCTTCAGCAGCTTGAAAACCACCTCCACAGGCACTCCAGGATATGGGAGGCTTCCAGAGTGAAAATTTTGCACAGGATCACCCCAAAAGACCAGAAGTCACTCTGGTGGATGTAGATCTGGTCAAACATGGCCTTAGGGACCATCCACTTCACAGGCAGTCCACTGTTGGTTGTCTTTTTATAGTAACTGATGTGGTGATATCTCTGGCAAGTCTGAAGTCTGAGATCTTCATCATGTTGTCCTTTGTCACCAGCACATCCCTGGTGGCCAGGTCTTGGTGTATGCAATTCTTGGAGGTAAGGTACTCCATGCTTCAGGCTACCTGGTAGGCACAGGATACCAGGTCCTTGGAGGAGAGTTGCTCTGCTGCATTGTGGCTGATATTGTAACAGTACTCCAGGTCAGGAGGCCTCTGGGCCTGCAGGTACTCCTGTATGTTGTCTTTGGAGGCCTATTCCATGAGAGTGTACGAAGGACCATCCTGTGAGCAGGACCCAGCAGGTTGATGGTGTCCTTGTGCTGTCCAATCATCTTCATCATCTCCATTTCTGAGATTAGGTTAACAGGTCTTTCTCTGTTGCATCTGACTTCAACATCTTCACAGACACTTTAGTCAAATGGTTGGATTTGTCTTTGTCCAGCCCAATGGCCTCCTCCATCACCACCTGCCCAAAATAGGCCTGTCTTAGGGGTCTGCCTAAACTGCCTACAACCAGCCTGCCTCAAGGCAGTTATGAACTCTAGATTATCCTCAAAAACATTAAACCACAAGCTAAAAATTCTCTTCACTAGGTCTCTGTCGTAGGTCTAATTTTCCTATCGTTCATCATTTATCTTTTTCCTAATTCTTATTTTCAGTATAGTTTATTTTGCTTCCAGGTATTTCCCCTGGTTTCTGGATGCTGTTTCATAGGGAAGAATTATCCTGTCATAAAATTATTTCTTGAGCATTCATTACATCTCTCCGTTAAAATGGGTTCTTTTATGGTATTGATTCATTTGAGTTTTCTCAAAATGGGAAGACTTTTCAAAATGGTGTTTTCCTCAAGGTTCAGAGTATGTCTTAGCCTCATCTTTACTCTTTTTGAAATTCACTTTTCAAATTCTTGTCCCTCTTTTTATCTTTTTAAATTAAAATGTTTTATTTTTACTATTTTTTTATTTGAGTATAGTTGATATTCAGTGTTACATTGGTTTCAGGTTTTCAATATCTCCATACATTATTCTATGATCACTACAAATATAGCCACCATCTTTCACCATATAACACTATTATAATATCATTGACTATATTCTCTACACTGTCCCATATCTCTTTTTAAAATCTTTGATTTTTATGTTTTCTGTTATTCCAATTTTCGACCATCATTTTACTTGGTTACTTTAATAAAATATGCCTGATTACACACTCTTTGCTGAACACCATAGCATTTGATTTATAGTAGTCTTCTTTTTCTTCTTCTTTTTTTTAATTAACATATAATGTATTATTTGCCCCAGTGGTACAGGTCTGTGAATCGCCAGGTTTACACACTTCACAGCACTCACCACAGCACATACCCTCCCCAATGTTCATAACCCCACCACCCTCTCCCTCCCCTCCCCACCCCCCCGGCAACTCTCAGTTTGTTTTGTGAGATGAAGAGTCTCTTATGGTTTGTCTCCCTCCTGATCCCATCTTGTTTCTTTTACTCTTTTCCTGTCCCCCAAACCCCCCACATTGCACCTCCATTTCCTCATATCAGGGAGATCATATGATAGTGTCTTTCTCTGGTTGACTTATTTTGCTAAGCATTATACCCTCTAGTTCCATCCATGGCAACGCAAATGGCAAGATTTCATTTCTTTTGATGGCTGCATAGTATTCCATCATTCATATATATATATATATATATATATATATATATATATATATATATAATTCATTTGTTGATGGACATCTAGGTTCTTTCCATAGTTTGGCTATTGTGGATATTACTGCAATAAACATTTGGTGCACGTGCCCCTTTGGATCATATAGCAGTCTTCTTTACCTGTATCAGAACCCCAAGAAGCTTTATTTATTTATTTACTCACATAAACAGATGATCCAACACAACGTTTTTTGATGTTCAAATGTATTATAATGTCTTACCGCTTAACACTATGCTTACTGCTCTCTTTCACTGTCTGACTAAATCCTCATCATCACTATGCCATTTAATGAGAAATAACATTTGAACTCAGAGTTCTCTCCATATCAGGGAATGAAGACTCCACCCTTCTGTTTGTGCAGGTAAAATAAATGTTGATATTGTCTGTCCTGCACATACCCCATCCTGTTCACCAGAATATTCACCATCAAAATATATACAAAATGAAAACCATACCTCACCACTTCTATTACCACCCAGCATGCTAAAAACACCATCATATGTTCCTGAATTATTGACTTGATTGATAGCCCCACTTCCACATATAATGCACTCCTTTCTCCCTGCAAATTTATTTTGGTACAGCAACTTAACCTAAAAATCAAGTCAGATGATTTTATTCTGCTGTTGAAAGTCTTTTGGTATCTTCCCCTTTCATATTAAATAAAAACTGAAGGCGTTTCAATGTACTAGAAGGTCATACATCAATACGTTCTTCCTCTCTCCACCACTATGAACTCCTCATTGGCCTCCTTGCTTTTCCTCAAAAGTAACAGACAAGCTGTTCACACAAAGTCTATATACTTACTTGCTCTGCCTAGAGCAATCTTTTCCTTTAATATTTGTATAACACTCTCCTTCACTTCCTGGGTCTTTGTGCAAATAACATCTCCTAAATGAGATATAACTACCCAACACAAAATAAAATTAACTTTCATCCCAGCATTCTCCAATGGCTTTTACCTTTCTTGTATTTCTTTGTAACACTTATCGCCATCAACCATCAATCATTATTCTATTACTGGTTTATTTTCTTATTTGAGACAGAGAGAGAGAGAGAATTGGGAGGGTGCGCAGAGGAAGAAGAAAACACCCCACTGCCTAGAAAGCCTGCTGGGGAGTTACATCCCAGGACTCTGAGATCATGACCCAAGCCAAAGGCAGTCACTCAATGGACTGAGCCACCGAGGTGCCCCTCTATTATTGGTTTATTTCACTATTATATTTCAAAAGAATGTAAGCTCTTTGTGGTCAGGTATTTTATATGTTTTATTAATCGAATTATTCTCAGAAAGGTAGCTGGCAGATTGTAAGGGCTCACTAAACTGTATTTTGTTGTTATTATTGGGCTCCTTTATGGGCTTTACCTCTTACGCTAGAAGTCTATCCTTCAGATGTAAGCAATAAGAATAGAGCCCTGCTGCCTTTTCAAATGTGTAAAAAGCATGTATTAAGTCGATATTTTAAAAGCTAAATGAATGGCTTAATAGTTGTATATAGGGGGGAAGGGAACATATTTTCCACAGTTTAGAAGTGGAGTTCTTTTATACAGTTCTTGTACAAGCCTACACTCTTGAACGATAATGCGCAGTTGTACATTACAATTATACAAACACTTTGGTAATTTATATCCTTTTTTTGTAATTCATGACTGGATCATTTAATTCCTTAGGAGCATTATAGCATTTCAACTTTTCATGTTCAATAAACTTATTGGGGTTGCTACCTTTTTTATTCAAATGGAGAAATAGTCATGATTTAATCTAAATAAAGTGTTACTGATTGTGTTGTTTTCTAGGAATGAGTCGCACATGCTAGTTTAAAAGTTTTGTTAAATTCCCAAGTCTGTCACTGATAAAAGCCTTTTGTAGATTAGTAACTTGATCAAAACGGAAAAGTTATGTAACACCAATTGTTATACTATCTTTGTTTCCATCTTGCATTGTAATAACACCCATCTTAACTCTATTTAAGACAAATCATTGCCAGATGGATTTCTGGCATTGATGGCATGATATGAAATCTAGTATAACTAAAAGTTTTTGGTTTTAGTAGCATATAAATCAATTTAGAAAAATATATGTATTTGATATAAGATAAAGTTTTAAATTATTTGGCAATAGTAAACTAAACTTTTTTTTGTAAATTTTTATTTTCTAAAATTTCATTGAGCTCTTTTGCAATAAGAAACAAGTTACAAAAAATTAAGGTTTATTTACCCCAATTCAAAATTATTAGGAATATAATCATAGAGGTTGAAGTATTTAAAATATTGAACCCAAAATATTTTATTAGGTAAATTCATGAATGCTGAGCATTCACTGTTAAAATATACTAATACTATGGATAGATTGGTAGAAGCCTAAAATCAAATATTTATTAAATATTCATATCCATATCTTTTCATGGCTTGGTAATTCATTTCTCTAGCATTAAATAATATTCCATTGTTTGCATGTACTACACTTTTTATTTGACCTTTCACCTATGGAAGGATATCTTGGTTGCTTCCAAGCCTTTGTCAGTTATGAATAAAACTACTATAGACATCTTTGTGGGTATAGATTTCATCTTCTTTGGATGAATACCAAGAACTGCTACTGCTGAATCATTTGGCAAGAATATGTTTAGTTTTGTAAGAAATTGCCAAGTTGTTTTCCATACTTTATTCTCAATAGACATGGAAGAACATTCCTGTTGCTCCACGTCCTCACCAACATTTCGTGTTCTGTTGTCAGTGCTCTGGGTTCTGGGAATGTACTGGTGTCTCTTTTTTGTTTTAATTTGCATTTTCCTGATGACTTATGATGTGAAGCATCTTTTTATATGCTCATTTGCCATCTGTAATATTTTCTTTTGTGAGGTATCTGCTAAGGTCTTTGGCTCATTTTTAATCAGGTTTTTCCCCCATTGTTGAGTTTTAAGGGGTCTTTGTGTATTTTTGATTAACAGTCCTTTGCCAGATGTGTATTTTGCAAATTTTTTCTCATAGCCTGTGCTTTGCCTTTTCATTCTCTTGGCATTGTGTTTCACAGAATAGACATTTTAAAATTCAGTGCTTGTGCTTTTGTAGCTAAAGTTATCGCCAAAACCAAGGTCATTTAAATTTTCTTCTATATTACCTTCTACATGTTTCATGTTCAGGTTTATAATCCAATCTGAGTTAATTTTTGTGAAGAGTGTATGATATCTGCCTGAATTTATTTTATTTTATTATTTGATTTGATTTGATTTGATATTTTTACATTTAGCTTCACCATTACTCCAGAACCATTTGTTTAAAAGATTGTATTTTGCTCTCTTGTATTGCTTTTGCTTTTATATTAAATATAAAATATAATTGATAATATATATTCTGTTGCTTCAATCTAGTCTTTCTGTGGTATTACAATATCTTGCTTACAATTGTCGTTATGGTAAACTTTTTTAAAAGATTTTATTTATTTATTTGACAGAGAGGGATCACAAATAGGCAGAGAGACAGACAGAGAGAGAGATGAGGAGAATCAGGCTCCCTGCTGAGCAGAGAGCCCAATGCAGGACTCGATCCCAGGCCCCTGGGATCATGACCTGAGCCGAAGGCAGAGGCTTAACCCACTGAGCCACCCAGCCGCCCCATCGTTATGGTAAACTTTGAAGTCAGTCCTCAGTCTTTGTTCTCCTTCAACACTATGTTGACTATTGTGAGTCTTTTCCTCTCCATATAAACTTTAAAATAAGTTTGTTAATATTAAAAAAAAAAAGAACTTGCTGGAATGCATTAATTGTATAGATAAACTTGGAAACCAGTGACCTCTTGAGCTTAGCAGGAGATAGACCATGGACATCAGTTGTCACAGTGGTGCCTCTGGCAGAACCTATTGCAAATCCCTAGGCTAAATGAGACCTCAAGGATCTAAGAGAATGTCTAAGAAGTACTTGATACTTCCCTTGGGTATGGTTTATTGAAGTGTCCACCTGTCTGAAAGCTGGGGAACCTAGATAAGGGAGGGAAAATTAGTTATGATAAAACATATTAACAAACATCAATAAATTTTGTGAAACTAATTGTCATGGCTCATATACAATATGACCAACGAAGGGACCATCAGAAGGAAATCATCAGTTATGTTTATTGTGAAATTTTTATTCAAAATAAAGCAATGTGAGGGGAAGACACAATGAGAAAATTACCATTTTTTAAATGGTTAAACTTCTTACAAAATGGAATAGGTTTTATATTCTAAGTAGTATATTGAAAAGTAAAACATTGGGGCACCTGGGTGGCTCAGTGGGTTGGGCTGTTGCCTTCGGCTCGGGTCATGATCTCAGGGTCCTGGGATTGAGCCCCGCATTGGGCTCTCAGCTCTGCAGGGAGCCTGCTTCCCTCTCTTTCTCTGCCTGCCTCTCTGCCTACTTGTGATCTCTGTCTGTCAAATAAATAAATAAAATCTTTAAAAAAGAAAAGTAAAACATTAAAAAATAAAATTTCAATTAAAAATTATGTAATTTTAAAAAAAGGTTAAAAATAGCAGAACCATTTTTCTTATAACTGGAAAATACATTGTATATATATATCTATCAAAAATAACTCGTCATGGGGGCGCCTGGGTGGCTCAGTGGGTTAAAGCCTCTGCCTTCAGCTCAGATCATGATCCCAGGAACCTTGGATTGAGTCCCACATCGGGCTCTCAGCTCAGCAGGGAACCTGCTTCCTCCTCTCTCTCTCTCTGCCTGACTCTGCCTACTTGTGGTCTCTGTCAAATAAATAAATAAAACCTTTTATAAAAAAATTTTTTAAAAATAACTTGTCATGTCTGGAATCAGGAGCATATGGAAAAAAATAATATCTGAAGACAATACTTCTGCCATGTTTTGTGCCTTGTTAATATTTTTAAACAGTCAGGCAACTTTTAGCTCTATTGAAATACCTGCTAAGATACCAGCAGTGCCTTTTGGAGCCCTATGACTATAAAAATTAATTGCAAATATTCAAAATGTTTACTATGGTGTCACTATTTAGGGCCACCACCAAGTATGTTTCAGAAGTAAGCATAACTGTTACTCTTCTGTAAGGCAAAAGGGCATATTTTCAGGAGTTCCATCTGCTGTACCAGGAGGTGAATCAAGTAATGATTTTTGTCTATAAAATAATTCACTTTTCAATCTAACATTCCTCATTCCACATTATAATAATAAAAACTAGGAGGAGACTAAAACAAACAAACAACTACAACTACAACAACCAGCTTTTCCTTCAGTGGAAAAGTAAATATAACCTTATGAGTAGCCTGAAATTTATTTTTAAATATTTTTAAGATAAACGTTTTTGTTAGAAAACCACATATTTTATATTACTAAGAAATACCAGGCAAACTTTTATTAACTTCTAAAAAGTCTAGTTACTTCTATTTATCTATTAACTCATCTCTTTATGAAGTAGAACATGATCACACCTATTGTATCTACCCAAGGTTGTATGCTTTGGTTATTTTATGTTTGCTATTTCCTTGCTTAATTTTTACAATATTTGATACATAATAGTATCTTTAAGTCCATCTACGGATTCACAGAATTTGTTTGAACTTCATAAAAATGTACCACACTTTTTGCACTGTCCTTGTTTTACTTCTCTATTAGCTTTGCAAGATTTATTCACTTTAGAGTGTGTATTTTATTTTTATTCCTCCATAATGCTATGTTTACAAATTTGTATTTATCTGTACTTTTAAAATTATCTTAATTATAAACCATTTCTCTTCTCACGTAACACTCATGTTACTTCTACACTTATCAGATATTATGTAACTGAAAACCACAACTCAGCAACAATAGAACACCATTTTTCAAAATTAAATGGCTTACCAGAATTCTTTAATTCTATCCTTTATTTGTATTAGATGACCCTTTATTCTGGTATTTGGCATTTTTCATATGGAGGAAAGCTTATAAGTTGGTATTCCATAAATAGAAGGATTTATTATGATTGATTAATTATTTTCATTTAGAATGCATAGAATATGGTTGATTTAATATTTCTTTCTTACTCTCTGCCTGGAACATAGTGCTATCTATGTAATAGCCACTAAAATATTAAGTTAATCACCTAGACTTTAAACTGCATATTAATAGGAATAACATACAGAACTCTTCTCAGATTGGGACACCTGGGTGGCTCAGTCATTTGAACGCCTGAGCCTTTAGCTCAGGTCATGATCTTAGGGTCCTGGGACTCAGTTCTGCAACAGATTCCCTGCTTAGCCAGGAGTTTGCTTCTCCCTCACCCTGCTGCTCCCCCTGCTTGTGCTCTCTCTCACTCTCTCTCTTACAAATAAATACAATTAAAAAAATAAATTCTTCTCAGATAGCTAATATAGAATATCGCCTTGTATTCATCAAAGGGAAAGTGCCGGGGCGCCTGGGTGGCTCAGTATTTAAGCCGCTGCCTTCGGCTCAGGTCATGATCCCAGGACCCTGGGATCGAGCCCCGCATCGGGCTCTCTGCTCAGCAGGGAGCCTGCTTCCTCCTCTCTCTCTCTCTGCCTGCCTGTCTGTCTACTTACAATCTCTGTCTGTCAAATAAATAAATAAAATCTAAAAAAAAAAAAAAAGGGAAAGTGCCATATAATAATGAAATTCAGACTACTTCAAATTCATTTTTTAACCAGTAAGAAAGTACTGGAAACAAGCCAAAAATGTCTTCAATGAATTAAAGAAATAGATTGATTTTCAATATCTTAATGTTTATAAAATAAATTGCAAGACTTTTATACTAGATATCAGTGTAAATATTCATTATACAAGAATATTCTAAAAATAAACCCGAGAAAACTACTTGACATATATGATGACAAAATCGAGTTTGACAAAAGTCAGTTTGGGTAAAACTTACAACACCTACCACCTGAAACTCTTGTTCTATAATTTAATTATTTTAATGTACAGAAATACAAAAGTAATATATCAGAGAAAGTATATTGATAGCTTTGAAGGTATGCTCTGGTTGTGCCCTGTTTACTATTGAAAGGGGAATCCAATATGTGATGCTTATGGTGTGACTATATTAAAATTCAACAAGTTCAGAAGCATTCGAGGAATAGAATAAAGACAAAAGATGACCCTTACTTATCCTAAAGATAGACAATGGTATATATGTGCTAGTTGGGGAGAGAATCCAGTCAGTAGATGGAGGATGTGGTAGTGGAAAAACAAAAGGACACAACGTTTTGGTTGAAAGGCTAGCATTCTATTTAACAAAGTAAAATTGTGTGTTAATAGCCTTGAATAATATCCAAAAAATATTTTCAATTCATTGAAGATTATTTAGGAAAAACTTGAAAAATACAACTTGATAAGGATTCCAATAAAAGATTCATAAGCAATACAAGTTTCAGAATTTTTAGTATATTTTCCCTAAAAAGCCATTTGATTTAAATTAAAAAGAATTCTATTTACCTGCCACTTAAATAAGAGGAAATTATTTGGTTTTGTAATAAGTCAATAAAATAAATTAACATATCTTTAGAAAACAGATATGCACACTAATTTAATAAGAATAGTGCTTAAGCTGTTCAGCAAACATTTGTAAAATTCCTTGCCATCAGCTAGCTCTGGAGTTCTGCTAGGTGAGTAAGGCCATGTATGTTACTGCTCAGAGTACTGACGCGAAGCAATTGTCCCCTTCACATCCATTTTTTTGCTGTTGATATGTCATGCTATGTTGTTTAGAGATCCATAGATGGCCCTACATGAAGGCCTTTTTTTGTGTGTATATGGGTGACTGTGATTTAACTTTCAAATAAGATGGCTCCTGATTTACAATGATTCAACTTACGATATATTTGGCAATGATGTGAAAGTGAAAGTGATTCAGTAGAAACTGTACTTTGAATTTTGAATTTGGGTCTTTATAAAAAGGGCCAGTGACATGTGGTATGGTGCCATCTTGTGATGCTGGGCAGCGGCAGTGAGCCACAGCTCCCAGTAAGCTAGAAGATTGCAGGGGTGAACACCTGATATTCTTACAAGCATTCTATATATAACCATTCTTCTTTTTTTAGTGTAATATTTAATAAATTGCATGTGATATTTGATACTTTGTTACAAAATAGGCTTTGCTTAAGATGATTTTGCCCAAATGCAGGCAAATGTAAGTGCTCTGAGTATGTTTAAATAAGCTTAAGGTAAGCTATGATATTTGATAGTTTAGGGTTATTAAATGCATTTTCAATTTTTTTATGTGTGTCTCTGTACATAGCCCCCTTGTAAGCTGAGGAACATCTCTATATGTATATGTAGCCTTGGTATGGCTTACATATTATTGGCATGAAACATCTAGAACAGTATGTGTGCCATATAATTGTCTACAACATCCAACAAGTTTCTTGAAAACTTGTGCCAAAGGGGTTATGTCTTTAAGGATTCTTATTTCAGAAGGGTTCTCTCAAATGTAAGATTTTTCAGAAGTTAAGTGAAAATCTGACCAAACTAAACATTTTTCCATTTTCCCTACTGAGCAAAGATAGCTAAAATCTATCTGCCATTTTCAGCACTGTACTCAACGATTGTAATTCTAATTTAAGAACAGATGATTTATATCAAAACCACATGTTGGCCTAATCTTATACAATATACATAAATCTCACTCAGAGCCTTGGACACTTTTATTTGTTGAGTCTATATGGTACTACGGACATTCATCTTTTTTGACCTCATAGCTTCATGTATGTCTATACTTTTGAAAATACATGCATCATAGTTCCATTGTAAAATGTCTGGGTTATAAAATGTGCTATGCTATCAAAATGGTAATAAGAACGTACAAATGACCTGATGTAATGAACTGGATCAGATTGCCAGATATCACATTTCATACCAGAAAGATTCAGTGGTAAGTTTTAAAATGGCCAGCTATACTTCGACTGAATTATAACTCATTTAACTTCTTTCTTTGTGTACAGTATTATACATTAGTCAGTATGATAGTAAATAAGTACTTTGGACAGATGTAAATATGCTGTAATAAAAAAAGTTTTTCTTCTTTCTTTTAGTCCTTTTTACTTGTAAGACTAGCCACAAATACCAGGCCTCCCCCAAAATAATTTTCAATCCAAACTTATCTCTAAATGAATTTATTGCACAGAAAAAATATATATATATATATACACTTACAGTAGATATGTTCAAAAATAGTTACACAACAGCTGGGCCCTATATGTAAGCAGTATAGTTGTTTTGTTTTGTTTTGTTTTTTTCTTTAAAAAAAAAAAAGATGTTATGTGAAATATTGGAATTTTATTTCCAGGCCTAGTATTTCAAGACAGTTAACCACACTTACGGTGTCAACAGCCTCTTGTTGGCAGTATGATTTTATTGGCTCCATGGAATAACAGCAAGAATATACTATTACTTCTTTCTTTTATGACACACACAGAAAAAAAAAATTGACACATTTGCTCAAGACCAACCAGAATTATTTTAACCTATCAAAATTGATGGGAGGCCTTCACTGCCAAAGTCACTGCTGGGTTTTCACAATTCATAGCAGACAATCTGCTACTCCCATTAGGATAAAGGAGAGAAGAGTCATAATCAGGGAAGAAAGCTGGATTTATGCTTGTAATTATCATTGAATTATTTAGCCTGCTATAGGATTATTATTATTAGTGTCATTTGATCATTTTCTCTCATTTTATTAAACACAACTGTGAGTAATTACCCTACCTAATATTTCTCTGTATTGGCTGACTAGCTAGCAAACATTCATGAAAATATCCATTAGCCACACACATAAAATGCTGCATTATGATGCTGTTGAATCAGAACATACCACTACCTGATTCTGTAGCTCTTTGAGTATTTGCAAATCAATTAATTCTATGTTTATTGGATTCTTCCCATACAATTAGAAAATTTATAATAGAGTCCATGAACATTATTACTTTTACCATTTTAAACCAGCAATCACACTTTGATTTTTACAACAAAAGCAGAAATATAAACACACACATTTGGATCAGTTTTCTGTTAGTCTGTCTGGACTTCAAAATCCTATTCCTCAAGATAATGCACACCAAAGTTCCGGATTAAACAAGAAATTAGATGGCGCCTGAACACTTGGTTTAATATTCTCCAAAGGACTATGCAACTTATTTCTTACATTATGACATTGTTTTACAAAGATCCACACTTTTATAATGTTAGTATTTTTAATAATCAATAAAGTCAATTAATCATGATTAAAAATCAAACATAAAAATTTCTACCTTTTGCTTTTGCCCCCTCCATTTAGAACTTATTTATAGCCTGATAATTCAAAGGTCCCTATGTTTATGAAAGTCTGGACAGAAATAGCTCTAAGATCCCATTCTGAACTTGATATTAATCTAAGTCTTTAGGCTCCATTCATCCTGAGAGCAAAGAGTAGGACAAAGGATTTGAGTACTGTTAGTTTATCTGGGAGATTACCCAGATAATGAAGCAACTTTGTCAAAGAGGTACATTGTTGATATAATTGTTGTGGATAGAAAATGAAGGCTTGCTTTTACTGAAAGGTCCTGAGAAACTTCTTTAAGTTGTCCTCATGAAGACCTGAAAACTGACAATTTTACCTATGGTTCTTATTTCCACTTCACTGAGTGCTGTCCTCAGAGGACATTAACCCTCCTACACTTTTGGGTTGTGTTGGAGACATTCTAAAATGAGAGAGAGAACATGAGATGCTATCAGTGTTAAGTAACTGCAATTTCCCATGGAACTATCCACCACAGGTTTGGCTATAATCAGGTGTTGGGCCTTGATATCAGAGGGATTTGAGGCAGTATCATTTTAGGTTAATCATTATATCTGAAATTTCCAAAAACTTCAACTGATGAAACTTTGATTATAAATCTATAAATATAACAATAAATCTACAGTATTCAAATTATTTTCATAGAAATACACAAACAAAGCATCAATTGATTAATATTTAAATGTTACAAAATACTGAACTGAAAGGATTTGGTCATAGAACAACGTGTAAGAAGTAGAACTTAGGTTTAGGTTAGAACTCAGGTTGCATTTGAGACTCAGTTAAGAAATTGAATGGAGGGACGCCTGGGTGGCTCAGTGGGTTAAGCCACTGTCTTCGGCTCAGGTCATGATCCCAGGGTCCTGGGACCGAGCCCCAAATCAGGCTCTCTGCTCAGCAGGGAGCCTGCTTCCTCCTCTCTCTCTGCCTGCCTCTCTGCCTGCTTGTCATCTCTCTCTGTCAAATAAATAAATAAATAAAATCTTAAAAAAAAACAAATTGAATAGATGTCTGACTATCTTATAGGTTTGCTAAAAATCAGTGACTTTGTGTTCACGTGTGGCTATGCAGGAGTTTTTAACTTTCCTTAAGAAGTTATTAGATTTGATTATATAATGGCAGTAAAGGATGGGGAAAAGCAAAGTACAAACCCCATAAAGACAAAGACACTGAGTATGAGAAAAGAGTAATAGATAAGAAGAATCAATGCATTTGAGGAAAATGGGAATTGAAATACACAATGATTGTTGATTTTTTTAGATGGAGAAAACAAAACTAGCTTGCAAGAAGGAAATAACAGAAGACATGTTGTGATGTGACACAGAATTCTGGAAAAGGCAGTCACATGGAATAAAGGAGTAGGGAGAGCATATCAGGTAATTTGGATAGGAAGGAGTTAGGAGATAATTGCTTGATAAATTTTATATGGCCCACTTAAATGCACAGATTTCTCTTCTTTAATTTATATGGAGAACAGGGTGTCCTTTCTCTTCCCTTTCAGAGCACCAGAGGTGTACTCTTTCAGACTGAAAACCTGAAAAGCTCAGGACTCAGTTGCTTAAGCACAGCTGAGAGGACATATTTCAATTAAGATTTACATTTTGCTGTAGGTAGTAGACTGTCAAAAGTGGTTTAACCATATTTTTTCATTTAACAAGAAGACTACAGAGAGTGTTTTCTGGTGTTGGTTCAGAGTCTTAAGAAAGTCAAGTGAACTATCTTAGAGGTTTTCATGGCTTTTTATTCACAGTTGCAAAAATTGCTGTTGGAGTTCTCACTATTAAGACCACATTTCTGGCAGAAAGATAGAGGTAAAGAGAATGATATCTTGTACGACTGATACTTTGTCATATGGTTACAATGTAACTAGAAAAGAGACAATAAAATATTTGATGTTGTTTTAAGTTTCCTTGTTGTCAATCCCTCAGTGCTTTCTGATATTAAAGGAAAAAGTAGATGGATATTGACCTGGCAACTATCAACACCTGTCAGTCTCTCTTGGGTAACCAATATCTCTATAATCTCTTCTTCCCAGTAAAAAAAAAAATAAAATATATTCATAACCCACACTGTGCCATCTCAAGTTACTGCACCAAGATAAAATTACAATGATTTTCAGTTGTTCCAAATGGACAGAATACCCTTCCTTATGATATCATGTCTTATAAGATAGATAATTGGCTTGCTACCAATATACCCAATTGTGACTGTGGAAGAGACAGGAAAAAAATAATAATATTTATTTATTCCTTGGGTTGACTCTGTTTACACAGATGCATTACTATTAGAAAAGGTTGGTTTGGGACATTGGTATGAATTTACTTAATGGGTTTGTATGTAATTGGGTTGGAGGAAATTTTTAATTTCTACAAAAATTATTAGAATTCTATCTTATTCTCTTTTGTTAATTTTTACATGTTAACAAAGCCAACATTTTTGTCTAGCAGACAAGATCTTAAATCCTAACAAAACTCAATTTTTTCCTCTTATTTTTAAGTTTGAGAGCCTCATGTTCTCTCATGCTGCTTTAAATAAAACTCAAAAAGAAAAAAGGAGCTAAATGGGGCAGTAAGACCAGACTTTTTATTTTATTTTATTTATCTTATTTTTAATTAAAAAATTAAAGATTGTATTTATTTATTTGAGAGAGAGAGAGAGCATGAGTGGGGCAGGGGGATGTAGCGGCAGAGAGAGACTGAGAAGTATACTCCCTAATGAGCAGGAAGCCCGATATGGGGCTCGATCCCAGGATCCTGACTGAGATCATGACCAGAGACAAAGGCAGATACATGTGCAAAATCCCTTTTTTTCTGGGAAACAATACTTTACAAGAGATGTTTGGAAAAGTACTGGGGGATCAACTTTAATTGGAGATACAAAAATTTAATTGACTTTTGTAAAGCTACAGGGATCCAAATGATGGGAATCCCAGCCAGTTTAGGTTGTGGACCACAGAGTATTCTTCTCTGTAATATTTTATTTTCTTCCATGTCTACTAACTCCAGTCCAAATTCACTGATCTCTTTTTAGATAGTGCAAAACATGGCAAAGAATACCAAACAAGTGCCCAATATTCTACATTTATTACATCATTTCTAACATATAGAAGTGTGTTATCAAGGCTGGTTCTGTGAACAAACCTAGTTACGCTAAAGTGTGTTTTGTTCTCCAAGAAATTAAATGCATGATTATCACACAATTATAAAATACTTGTGTCAAGAATTTTTATTCAAAAATTAATAAGAGAATCAGATATTAAAACTAGTTCACATGGTTATTTGGGATATAAGCAGAGTTGTGCAGCAGAAGTGCTCTGGGCCCATAATTTGGGTTATAGAATTTATGTTCTCTAATGAAAAATCACTAACTTACATTATTGTTAACAAGAATCTTGTGCATTACCATCAGTTTTCTACATTACAACCTCTTGCTCTACAGTTTGTAAATAACTTTGTCAATAGCAAGCTAATAAACGGGGTGACTCCAATGGATTGAGATAATCTCCAGAGTTTCTGCTACATAATGCCCAGGACTCCATTGAAAGGACACCTAAGAATTTATTTTGCCCAAAACTTTGATCATTTTTTTCACTGCCCTTACCTATTTTCCAAACCTAGTCCTTTTGCTTCACCTTTCAGTCTATGGACAACCCTGTATCTATCTGACTGACTTGTTAATTCTGGGAATGTTTTGCAGGTTAATTTGCTTGCCAGAGGTGGTTCCTCTAATTGATGTCTAAGAACCCTAATTAGTTAAGAAAACTTTTTTTTAACATTTTCATTGCTACTTATTATTATTATTATTATTATTATTATTGCTAATATCTCTATTATAAATAATTCACAAGGGCATCTTTCTGACAAAAGACAAAGAGCTGGCTATTAGTAGAAAAAGTACAGTTGACTCTGTCAGTGAAAGTGGTAAAGGGATTTGAGAAAATAAGGCAAAGCACTGGAATTATGTGTTAAAACTTTAAATATTATAGACCCATTTACTTAATTTCTAATACTGTTGTTGCTTATAATTAAATAAGATGTTTTCCATGAACCACGCATTACAGCAAATATATTGTTTATACAGATTAAATTTTCATCAAAAGGGATGCCTGGGTGGCTCAGTTGGTGAAGCAGCTGCCTTTGGCTCAGGTCATGATCCCAGCGTCCAGGAATCGAGTCCCGCATCGGGCTCCTTGCGCCGCCGGGAGCCTGCTTCTCCCTCTGCCTCTGCCTGCCATTCTGTCTGCCTGTGCTTGCTCTCTCGCCCACTCTCTCTGATAAAGAAATAAAATCTTAAAATAAATAAATAAATTTTCATCAAAAAATAGTAAGTGTATTTTATTGCAGGATCCTGATAAGCATTTTGCAGATGAGAAAAGTGAAATCAGAAAAGTATGTCTCTTCAAATCCCTCATACAATATCTGGCCTAGATAGAAGGATATACTATCACAATTGAGGAAGATAATTGAGATTAATTAAAATGATAAACTTTACTATAGAGGGTTTTTTAAAAGTTTGCCACAGATTCAGATTCTTTTAAAATATATATCTATTTTGTGTAAAGAGAATGCACTGAGAAGTAAAAAGAAAGTGATATATCAGTGCTACCAACTAATGGCTATAATATCATCACCTTATTTATGAACAATGAAACAGTGTGCAATATTTAAATAAATTTAAATAAATTCCTATTTATTTTATATATTTTTTATAAACTTATATATATTTATATATATTTATAAATTTAAATAAATTCCTATTTATTTATTATTAAAGAAATTCCTCTAACAGTATGTTTTGAAGGTTGCTAGCAGGAAAGTGTTGTACTACATGGAAGTAATCAGAAAAAGTGATCTAAAAGTGTGCTTTCAAGGGCGCCTGGGTGGCTCAGTGGGTTAAAATTCTGCTTTCAAGAAGCTATAACAGTAAGTACTGAGCATTAGCTATTATATGCTATGGATGAATAACTGAAATCTACATTTGAAACTAATGGTACACTATATGTTAACTAATTGAATTTTAAAAAGTTAATTAAAAAAACCCACTATTTTATAAAACAATATTCCCAACAGGCTCTTTTGCTTTAAAATACTCACTTTGTAATGAGAGTCATTACTTTTGTCTAGCCAATTCTTACATCACTGTTTATCCCTTCCCTGCTTTATCCCTTCCCAGTATCAATAAAGGCTCACTTGGGTTACCTAGAAGCCATGAGAAAGCTTGTAATAGATCTGGCTGGTTTTCACCAGCAATTTCACCACCATGTGCACAGGGAAGTCTATTGATAAAGGCTTTATTGCAATAAGTTGCAAATACATGGATGATTTTGAATTCTCTTTCTTGAGGTCTTGTTTCATGATAATCAATTTAGGGTGGCTTATTGGAATGGATGTTATTAACATATCTTCATAGTTATAAGTACATGGAATTGTAAAATAGATTAATGAATGTGGCATTACTGACAACTGTCCTCATTTTGAAATCAAATTACAGTGTACTAAGATGAGGAAGCAAAGCAGATTTGGGATTATGAGTGAAATAATTTAAAAAAGTCTTAGGGGTATGATCAGACTATTGGGTAATTCAGTAGAAAAATGTCAACTGATTGAGATTCTGTGTTCCCTGATTTCAGAGAGAAGTTAAGATAAATAAGGAACACGAGGAGACTAGGAAGCCAAACATAAGTGATACTTTTGTGCCAGGGTGTGTATACATCTGTTTATCTTCTTGCTTTACCACTAAGGTTGCTCCTAGAGGAGAGTTTAAATATGTGTTGGAGCTAATCTCTGTGGATTACACAAGAAACCACATCCTACAGCTCTCCCTGAAACACCCTTTATGATTTCAATGTAATTTGGTTTTTGCATTTTTAGAAATAACAAAATACTTTGCAAACTCATCTACTTTATTACCACCACAAGTGAGTCAGCTGACTCCACATTTTAACACAGTGACAGTCACAGAGGAATGGAGGAATGAGTAGAGTTATCAATATATGTGCTTTTAAGAAGTATGACAGGGTAGCAGCTATTTCCAGGAACCAAAACATGGGTCAGCAGCTGAGCAGGAAAAGTGATGGAATAAATGACTCATTTCAGAGGAGTTCTATAACATATTAGTTCTAGAATGTATCTTCAGCACCCAATTACCCGCTTTGATCTAAAGATAAGGATTTACAGTTAAGGTCCCATTTATGATTTGACTGGTAGGGTCTGAATCATTTTTACTATTGTTTTGACTATTACTTGAAACCTATAGTAGTACTTGAGATATGTGTTGTGTATTCTGTGAACATGTGCTAATTTTAGATTAGATAACTTCTGTCTAGAACCCCTGTTAATTTGTTTGTTTTTGTTTATTTGATAGTGGTTTCAGTAAATGGATATATCTGAAAAATTGCAAACCACTATTAAAATAAGTTATTATGATATATAGCATGGTATTGCACATTCCTCCTTTGAATCCAACAGAGCTTCACCATATCCTTAACAACTTGGGGAAAACATGCTAATATTTTTCTTTATAAAAATTTCTCCTGTTAGGCTGTGATGATTGTCATCAGCAGTAACTCCTCTGAAGGCTTTGTCAAAAGAGTTGAAAAAATTGGAAAGGTGTGAATGAAGCTGTTAGCTGAATATAAAGAAAAGAACATTGAAGTACAATTCACACTCTTACTTCTCCTTCTATGCTTTCAGATGTTTGACATTTGAAAATTTTGCTTCTAGAAGAGATGCCATGAATAATTCGTACTTTATGGAGCAAGTTGCTTTTATAATTTTTTTTTATTATTCTACCATTCAAGTATTTCCATTTAAATTAAATTCAATACAATTTAAAAACAAATCAAAAGTGCAGCGAGTATTCAATTCCTGGGCTAAATAATTTAGAAAGCTTTGTGTTATTGACCCTACAGGGTTTTTCTGTAGCTTTAACTCTTTCTTTCTGTGATTTTCCCATTAGTCACGTAAGTAACTGCAATATAACAGACATTGAGGATAAAGAAGGACTGAATAGAACAATCCTTGTCCTCATGAATTTGAGAATCTAGCAAGGGAGTCAAACAATTCAATCATTCAGAGACAATTTATTGAGTGCCTGGCCTAAGATGAGCACAACAAAACCCCAGCTCAGAGGAATCATTTTAATGGGAGAGATAGATAATAGGTAAGCCAACTTAAAAAAAAAATCGTACTGGTTTTTCTTTAATAGTGATGCATATTTGAACTAAATAAGCACATTTTAAAAAGAGCAGAGATTGAGAAGAGGCTTTTTAACTGAGTGGTCTGAAAGGGCCTCCCTGAAAAAGTCTGTTTTGAACAGATTTCTGAATAATATCAGCCAGGAAGCTGCGTAAAAATCTCAGGGATGGGTGATTTTTCCAGTCAAAAAACTATAAAGGCTCCAAAGTCACAATAGAGCTATAAGTTTCTATAATAAAGTAACTTCTGACAAAGAATGAGAAGAAATAACTAACCCAGGTTTGAAAGAAAAGGGACAGACTTTCTATGGAATTCATATTTAATTAAAGCTCTAAAGGACTAAAATACAATAGAGCAAAATTCTGGTCACGCTGATATACCTAATGAAAGTTCAAAAAAAAGGTGTGGGTAGCAAAGAGTGTGTGGGAATGTTGGTAAGAACAGTGGGGAAGAGTCATCCCTGAACATGTTATTAAATGAAGCAATTCTTGTGTTGTTTTAAAGGGTAAATTGGAGTTTGCCTAAGTGATTAGAGAAGGATGCCTCAGCTTATGGAAGTTCAAAGCCATAAAAATGTGATAAACTACTGCAGACATTTTCATGTATATTTGTTGTTGCTTCTAGTAATGGTGATCTAAAAACTCCTACTTAAGACAACTAAAAATCCAGACAAAATAGCTTTTAAAATTAAAAATATCAGTATGATTATAAAAATTAAGTGTGAGATTACTGGGCCTAAATACGAAATACAATGAGAGCCTAGAGATATATGCCCTGAAGCCATTTTAGCTATGAGAGCATTTGAAACTGCTAAAACACACTGAGCTGTGTTGTTAATAGACACTTGATACTAGAGAAACAAAATTCAAAATCCAGCAGCAATCAAATTTGAGGACTTTGGTACAACCCAAATTTAAGTTGAGATCCCCAAAGCACAAGGAGAAGCAGAAATAAGACTATAGCCTACCTTGCCTTCTGTGTAAACTGAGAAAGTCAATCACTGAATTTGGAGTATGATTGTCTTGTAGAGTCTCAGATATAAGAGAAAATCCTGCCAAGGAGGACCATATTATTATTATAGCTCTTAATTATCCCTACTCAATAAGAGTTTCAAATATAATGTCTTGAACATAGCAAAAATGTAACAAAGCGCACAAAGAAAAACCATTAACAAGATTTGATAGACAACATGGGATTAAGTATGATGTTAAAATGATCAATAAAGATTGTAAAATGGCTTGAGTACTCTGCTCAAAGAAATGAGAGGGGAAGCAAATTGAACAAAAAACTGAAACTAAAAATGATATTGAGAAAGGTTTTATAAATGAACCAAATGGATACTCTAGAACTTTAAGGATATGACTGCTAATTTAAGATACCACAGGGGTGCCTGGGTGGCTCACTTAATTAAACCTCCAATTCTTGTTCCTTTTTTTTTTTTTTAACACCTTAATTTTATTTTATTTCTTTCATTTTGGCTCAGGTCGTGATGTCAGGGTTGTGAAATAGAGCCCAGAGTTGGGCTCTGTGCTGAGCCTGGATCCTGCTTAAGATTCTTTTCCGTTCTTTTTCTATCCCTCCCTGCGCTCTCACTTGCTCGCTCTCTCTTGCTTGCAAATAGATAGATAGATATATAGATAGATAGATAGATAATAGACAAAGCAAAATAAAAGCAGATTATGAAAATAAATATAAAGATTTTGAAATGAAAACAAGTTCTAAATAAAATAGAGAAGACCTACACAGCTAAAAGTTCATTCAGAAAATCTACTATTAAAGAAGTCAGTATGACACAATGTTAAGATATCAAACGATTTGAGCATGTACTTTACAGAAAGGGTAATCCAAATGGCCACTCATATATAAAAACTGTTTATCTTTATTATGAATCTGGAATTAAATTAAATTAAATTAAAAATAAATTAAAACCTAAAATGACATACTATTACACACTTACCATATTGGGCAACAGTAAAATTGTCTTGCAAGAATGTGAAAGAATAAAAGTGCCCATAATAAAAGCATTTGAGGTAAGTTGGACAATATTTAGGAAACTTAAAAATAAAAATAAAGATTTGGTCCATTCCTAGAAACACAACATGGAACTAAATGAATATTTTCACCAGGATATGCAAACAGATGATTATAGCTATTTCATTCATAACTGCAGATCAGTAGTGGTCTATTTGCACAATGTTACATTAAATAAGAGAGAATATTAACAAACTGGGAGGACGGGCTAGGTTGTTATCATAAACAGATCTTCTATGGTGCTGATTATGTTCTATTTCTCAAAATCTTTAAGTTAAAAAAGTTTTCAAATTTATATCTAGATAGATAGATGATAGATAGACAGATATCCCAGAAGCTGCAATGCTAGGCTAAGACCAGGCTTTAAAGGGCTTTTCTATACTCTACTAAATACTTGAAACCATTCATTATATCATAGCTCAGTGTTCAAATCTCCATTTGTTTCCTCAGTTTCCTAATATTTATCTTAAGGTGACCTGATCCAGACTTTTGATCACCTTTGTCTAAATATTTCTATTTTAACAAAGTCCTTTTTAAAACTGAAAGACTAAAACTTAGAAAAATACTCTGATTGTTATCTCACTAGAGTGGAAAATATATAGTTACCCATTAACTAATGATATCCATGTCTACATTAGATCCATGACATTTTTAATTCTTGGGAGCTTTTGGTTAAATGAATTTTTTAAGCTTCCTTTAAATGAAGCTTTAAGCCATCCCACATGAATAAAATTAAAGAATTAAATGAAAACAGGCCAAGTATTTACAGAGTAATAGAATGTGCAGTGGAAAGAGTACAATTCTGAAATCATAAAGCCTAAATTAGTGTGATGCATCTTTACTAGCCATGTAATCATAAACCAGTTATCTAAATGTGTTAGCCTCAGTTTTTTCACCCATGAAATGGTGATGATAATACTTATTATGCAGAGTTGTTGTGTGGATGTAATGAAGCATGGAGCATGAGAGTCTCATATTCCATGCTAAAATGATAGCTATTTTTTTTAAAGATTTTATTTATTTATCAGAGAGAGAGAGGGGGAGAGAGCGAGCACAGGCACACAGAATGGCAGGCAGAGGCAGAGGGAGAAGCAGGCTCCCTGCTGAGCAAAGAGTCCGATGTGGGACTCGATAGCTATTTTTATACTTATAATATACTTATAATAATTCTAATAATAGTAATTAAATTGTTCAAAATGGTAATATTCATTTATATTGAGGCATTGTATTGACTATTCATAGACACATTTACCAAAATAAATTTCATTTTACGTTACCCCCTCTGAGGATATGTATTCCCTAATTCAATATGAATCTCATTATGAATAATAATTATCATAATAAATATGCTGATTTTTCTTCTATTTATTTTTAGGGAAGTATCCTTTACTGTTGAACATAAAGAAACTTAAGCAAGTCTGTCTTATTCAAAATTTGCATGCTGCTTTCTTACGAAACTAGATTATAGAGTTGTATGAAATAAATTCATGCAGTTAAGACATTTATGTTTGGAAAACTGGGTGGTCAGTTTAGTATTTCAAAAGAAGATTTTAAATTTAAACCTTAAAACTGAGCTCTTTCAGCCTTATTTATAGACCATCCTTCATGCTTCATAAGTACTCCATTGTAAACTAAGTAATAGTTTTTGTCACAGTGTATATAACGAAAATGGATTTTATATTCTATTATTTCAGAGTTAGTTGCCGTTTCTACTTCCTTACTTCCTTTTTTGAAAAATAGATTAATTCTACAAAAAGTTTTTGCCAGCTTTATTGAAAAAAAATCGACATATTATAATTTGTAAATTTAAGAAATGATTTCTTATAACATTGCAAACTTATAACATTGGTTAGATTTGGTTCGGTTTTTGTAATTTTAAAAATCCCTCCAGCCCTTGGCTCTGTCTGACCTGATTGCTTTCAGCGGTTTCTGCAACATAAATGACCCGGCATCGAAAACTCTCATTGTTTACAGTGGTGCCCCCTTCTAAACACTTTGTTAATAAAAAGCTTTTTTTTTTTTTTTTCGGACTATGGTAAATGTGGAACAACAATTTCAAAGAGGTGAACCACAGATGAATTTCTCTAAGGGTGGGGTGAGGGTTACTCAAAAAGGAACTTGACAAGGCTTTTAAAGATATCGACAATCATTATAACATAACGTGACTGATTGTTACCGTGCGCTAACTGGGCCAACACTTGTAGGCTTCCAAGATAGACTAACATAGTTGAGATGGTTCTAGGGGATTTCTAGCACAGGGTCTTATGAGGCAGGGATTCTAGCCACTGGCTGTGCAAGGCATGAGGCCTGTTAGTGATTCTATTTTTTCCTCTGCAGAATGGGTCTTTCTACATTCCAGGTCCTTTCTACACCAATAAATAAAGCAGCGATTCTCTCAGTGAGTTGTACTATTGGTTTAAACAGCCAACTGTCTCTTTAAAAGGACTTTTGTTTAAAATCCTTTAAAAAAAAGTCCTTTCAAAAAAATCTTTTTTTTTTCTATTTTTTATTTTTAAATCCCATATGTTTACTCTGATCGTGGAACTTTGTCATTTTGACCTTCTCTGCTGATTAAAATATTCTTCATCATCAGCACCTACTGCTCTCCTCTCCTGGTGGTCTCTCCGGATGGGGTCTTCTCTAGGCCTTCTAGCAGGAGATGGGCACTTCCCCTCTACCCATGTTTCCAGACCAGCCTTACCTATCCTGCAGGGTCAGGTCGGCCTGGCTTTCTGTCTGTTGTTCTCTTCTGAGTGGTTAGTTTTTCATAGATACCGTGCTTTGCATTTGTCAGGACTTACCCTGGACTATCAAACCCTTTTCTGGTGCCAGTGAATCCTAAGAAACAGTCGTGATGAGAGAACCAGGAACTCGAACAGAACATATTTGTCCTGAATGTTCTGTCCAAAATGAAAAATACATTTCTGAGGAGCCTCAAGACCTCTGATAAGGGAAGTTTCACCAACTCTGTCATGTAGGGGCATCAATTCCGATTCTGTGTCAATTTTCCTACTTTTCCAGCTAGTAATTCTCTACCTCAGAAAGCCCACTCTCAACCGTTTCCTCTCTCAAAGGCAGTTGCTCTTAGAGTCTGCACATGGCACTTGGGACCTGCTGGTCGTTGGCTACTGCCCTCTGTACCTTGGGTCTAAGAGCTGCGGGGCATCAAGATGAGCACGTCTCTTGTTCTAGGACTTAATATAGTTTGGGGCACATGTTAAGCAGTAATCACTTCTTTAGTTGAACCAAGTGTTGGATCTTTCTTATTTATTCTACTACAACAATTTACTTGTTCTAAGATTTGTCCCCCCCCCCTTTTAATATCTCTTAAGGTGGCACTCACGTTGCACTTGATGACATATCCTTGTTTAATTGACAGCATTTCTCTTTCTTAGTCGAACATAAACTATAGTGCATCTTACCCTTGATGAAAGCTAGGATGCAATTAAATACTCTTTTATGGTTATGATTCTGATATTTGAAATCCTCCGGTAGCTCCCTGTGCCCCCACAGTGTAGTACCTCACCTCCTCGCCATAGGATACAAAACTTCTCACCCCCAGTGTTAACCCCGGGGCTCAGCCTCCATCCCCAGGGGATGCTGCCAGATCAGCTGTCAGTTGTCATGAACTTGCTGTAGTTTCCCGAATGCATGTGCTGCCTCCTGGCACTTTGAAACTTGACACACTCATCCTCATTCTTCGCTTTGCCCTTGTCTATCACCTCCCCTGAAAATCTGTTCCTAAGTGGCTTTTCCCAGGTCCAACCTACCCTTGGCAGTGTATTATCTCCCTGTGGTAAAGCCTGTCACACTGCACCATGGATATGCCCGTTGTCCCCCTGAGAAGAGAAAAGGGACAATGAGGGCCCCCAGCATTTGCAGCTCTAGGGGAGAGCCCCATGCCTGGCTTGCAGGAAATGCCAGATCATGAAGACAAACGGAGATCATCCTCTGGCTAAAACCAGCTCTTCTTTGCCTACCGCAGGATCTGGATCAATAAAGAGCAGCCAGTTATTATTGCTGTTTTTCTAGGGATTTTTACCCCATATATTTCCCAGGTCTTTACTCTTTTTGTAACACTTAATTCAGGCTTCAACTACTTCCTAGTCAGATCAGGTTAAATCATTTTCCTTCCCATACCCTCGATGTATTTCACATCTAGTAATTCTTTTTTTAAACATCTTATTTACCCATTTGACAGACAGATCACAAGTAGGTAGGGAGGGAGGCAGAGAGAGAGGGGCTAAGCAGGCTCTCCACTCAGCAGAGAGCCCGATGTGGGGCTCCATCCCAGGACACTGAAATCATGACCTGAGCTGAAGGCAGAGGCCTAAACCACTGAGCCACCCAGGAGCCCCCATATCTGGTAATTTTTAACCAACATGGTTTTGCTGCATCACATAGTTCCTTCTTCTTCAAAAATAAATATATAAATATATTGATCAAGTCACTTGCATGTCTTACGAGAATGTTATACTTTAGTAGCAAACTTGTAATCTTGGCTATTGGTTTTGATTTTTGTTATAGTTTGATTTGGTTCGGTTTTTGTAATTTTAAAAATCCCTCCAGCCCTTGGCTCTGTCTGACCTGATTGCTTTCAGCGCTTCTGCAACAAAAATGTCCCAGCAGCAAAAACACTCATTGTTTACAGTGGCGCCCCCTTCTGAACACTTTGTTAATAAAAAGATTTTTTTTTTGTTTGTTTTTTTGCTATGGTAAATGTGGAACAACAATGAGGTATTTCAAAAAGGTGAACCACAGATAAATTTCTCTAAGGGTGGGGTGAGGGTTACTCAAAGAGGAACTTGACAAGGCTTTTAAAGATATCGACAATCATTATAACATAACGTGACTGATTGTTACCGTGCTCTTACGGGCAAACACTTGTTGGCTTCCAAGAAAGACTAACATCGTTGAGATGGTTCTAGCGGCCTTCTGGCCAGGGTCTCATGAGGCAGGGATTCTAGCCACTGGCTGTGCAAGGCATGAGGCCTGTTAGTGATTCTATTTTTTCCTCTGCAGAATGGGTCTTTCTACATTCCAGGTAATTTCTACCCCAATAAATAATGCGGCGATTCTCTCAGTGAGTTGTACTATTGGTTTAAACAGCCAATTGTCTCTTTAAAAGGACTTTTGCTTAAATTCCTTTAAAAAAAAGTCCTTACAAAAAAATCTTTTTTTTTATTATTTATTTTTAAATCCCATATGTTTACTCTGATCATGGAACTTTGTCATTTTGACCTTCTCTGCTGATTAAAATATTCTTCATCATTAGCACCTACTGCTCTCCTCTCCTGGTGGTCTCTCCGGAACGGGTCTTCTCTAGCTCTTCTAGCAGGAGATGGGCACTTCCCCTCTACCCCTGTTGCCAGACTAACCTTACCTATCCTGTAGGGTCAGGTCAGCCTGGTCCTTTATCTGTTGTTCTCCACTGAGTGGTTAGTTTTTCATAGATACCTTGCTTTGCTTTTGTCAGGATTTTCCAAGGACTATCAAAACCCTTTTCTTGTGCCAGTGAAGCTTAAGAAACAGTACGGATGAGAGAACCAGGAACTCGAACAGATCATATTTATCCTGAATGTTCTGTGCAAAATGAAAAATTCATTTCTGAGGAGCCTCAAGTTCTCTGAGAAGGGAAGTTTCACTAACTCTGTCATGTAGTTGCATCAATTCCGATTCTTGTCAATTGTCCTACTTTCCCAGCTAGTAATTCTCTACCTCAGAAAGCCCACTCTCATCCGTTTCCTCTCTCAAAGGCAGTTGCTCTTAGAGTCTGCACATGGCAATTGGGGCCTGCTGGTCACTGGCTACTGCCCTCTGTACCTTGGGTCTAACAGCTGCGGGGCATTAAGATGAGCACGTCTCTTGTTCTAGGACTTAAAATAGTTTGGGGCACATGGTAAGCAATAATTACTTCTTTATTTGATCCAAGTGTGGGACCTTTCTTATTTATTCTACTATCACAATTGACTTGTTCTAAGAGTTGTCCCCCCCCCATTTTAATATCTCTTAAGGTGGCACTCACCTTGCACTTGATGACATATCCTAGTTTAACAAACAGCATTTCTCTTTCTTAGTCGAACATAAACTATAGTGCATCTTACCCTTGATGAAAGCTAGGATGCAATTAAATACTCTATTATGGTTACGATCCTAATCCAATCCATTACTCTAACACTGACTACTACATAACCCTGTCGTTGACACTAATGTGGACTTTAAACCAATACCTGATCCTGACCGTAAACCTGACACTGGCCCTAGACTTCACCCTGACCCTGACTCAGGCAAACACCAGAAACCGAACCCTGAACCTAAAAGTGACCCTGACCCTGACCCTAATACTAACCCTGACACTGAATGTGAGCCTGACCCTAACTCTAACCCTAAACCTAACCCTCCCTGACACTAACACGGGCCCTGACCCGAAACCTAACACTGAACCTAACCCTAAAACTAACCTCTAACATTATCCCTCACACTGACCCTAACCTGGTCTAACCCTAACCCTCAACCTACCTCTACCCTAACCCTAACCACACTTTAACCATAATCCCGAACCTCTCCCTGACCATGATCATAACCCTAACTCTGAAATTTGCCTTTGTCATTTCTTAAACTTAAACCTGACTCTGGCCTTGACCTTAACACTGACCCTAACCCAGACTGTAAACCTAACTCTGACGCAAACCGTGATCCTGAACAGAATCGTAACCCTAAAGCTAACCCTGATCCTGAACCTACTCATAAAACAGAACCTAAACATAAATATCAGAATCGTAACCATAATAGAGTATTTAATTGCATCTTACCTTTCATCAAGGGTAAGATGCACTATAGTTTATGTTCGACTAAGAAAGAAAAATGCTGTCAGTTAAGCTAGGATATGTCATCAAGTGCAAGGTGAGTGCCTCCTTAAGAGATAGTAAAACGGGGGGGGGGGGCAAATCTTAGAAAAGTAAATTGTGGTATTAGAATAATTGAGAAAAGTTCGAACACTTGGATCAACTAAAAAAGTGATTATTGCTTACCATGTGCCCCAAACTATATTAAGTCTTAGAACAAGAGACGTGCTCATCTGATGCCACGCAGCTGTTATACCCAAAGTACAGAGCGCAGTAGCCAACGACCAGCAGGCCCCAGGTGCCATGTGAAGACTCTAAGAGCAACTGCCTTTGAGAGAGGAAACGGTTGAGATTGGGCTTTAAGATGTAGAGAATTATTAGCTGGGAAAGTAGGAAAATTGACACAGAATCGGAATTGATGCCCCTACATGACAGAGTTGGTGAAACTGCCCTTCTCAGAGATCTTGAGGCTCCTCAGAAATGTATTTTTCATTTTGGACAGAACATTCAGGATAAATATGATCTGTTTGAGTTCCTGGTTCTCTCACCAGGACTGTTTCTTAGGCTTCACTGGCACAAGAAAAGGGTTTTGATAGTCCAGGGTAAATCCTGACAAAAGGAAAGCACGGTATCTATGAAAAACTAACCACTCAGAAGAGAACAACAGATAAAAGGCCAGAACGACCTGACCCTGCAAAATTGGTAAGGCTCGTCCGGCAATAGGGGTAGAGGGGAAGTGCCCATCTTCTGCTATAAGAGCTAGAGAAGTCCCCTTCCGGAGAGACCACCAGGAGAGGGGAGCAGTAGGTGCTGATGATGAATATTTTAATCAGCCGAGAAGGTCATAATGACAAAGTTCCACGATCAGAGTATACATATGGGATTAAAAAATAAAAATTAAAAAAAAGATTTTTTTAAAAAGACTTTTTTTTAAAGGAATTTAAACAAAAGTCCTTTTTAAGAGACAGTTGGCTGTTTAAACCAATAGTACAACTCACTGAGAGAATCGCCGCATTATTTATTGGGGTCGAAAGGACCTGAGATGTAGAAAGACCCATTCTGCAGAGGAAAAAATAGAATCACTAACAGGCCTCATGCCTTGCACATCCAGTGGCTAGAATCCCTGCCTCATGAGACCCTGTGCTAGAAGGCCGCTAGAACCATCTCAACGATGTTAGTCTTTCTTGGAAGCCAACAAGTGTTGACCCAGTTAAGAGCACGGTAACAATCAGTCACATTATGTTATAATGATTGTCGATATCTTTAAAAGCCTTGTCAAGTTCCTTTTTGAGTAACCCTCACCCCACCCTTAGAGAAATTTATCTGTGGTTCACCTCTTTGAAATACCTCATTGTTGTTCCACATTTACCATAGCAAAAAAACAAAAACAAAAAAAATCTTTTTATTAACTAAGTGTTCAGAAGGGGGCGCCACTGTAAACAATGAGTGTTTTTGCTGCTGGGACATTTTTGTTGCAGAAACCGCTGAAAGCAATCAGGTCAGACAGAGCCAAGGGCTGGAGGGATTTTTAAAATTACAAAAACCGATTCAAATCTAACCAAAACAAAAATCAAAACCAATGGCCAAGATTACAAGTTTGCTACTAAAGTATAACATTCTCGTAAGACATGCAAGTGACTTGATCAATATATTTATATATTTATTTTTGAAGAAGAAGGAACTATGTGATGCAGCAAAACCATGTTGGTTAAAAATTACCAGATATGGGGGCTCCTGGGTGGCTCAGTGGTTTAGGCCTCTGCCTTCAGCTCAGGTCATGATTTCAGTGTCCTGGGATGGAGCCCCACATCCGGCTCTCTGCTGAGTGGAGAGCCTGCTTAGCCCCTCTCTCTCTGCCTCCCTCCCTACCTACTTGTGATCTGTCTGTCAAATGGGTAAATAAGATGTTTAAAAAAAGAATTACTAGATGTGAAATACATCGAGGGTATGGGAAGGAAAATTATTTCACCTGATCTGACTAGGAAGTGGTTGAAGCCTGAATTAAAGTGCTATAAAAAGAGTAAAGACCTGGGAAATATATGGGGAAAAAATCCCTAGAAAAACAGCAATAATAACTGGCTGCTCTTTATTGATCCAGATTCTGCGGTAGGCAAAGAAGAGCTGGTTTTAGTCAGAGGGTGATCTCTGTTTGTCTTCATGATCTGGCATTTCCTGCAAGCCAGGCATGGGGCTCTCCACTAGAGCTGCAAATGCTGGGGGCCCTCATTGTCCCTTTTCTCTTCTCAGGGGGACAACGGGCATGTCCATGGTGCAGTGTGACAGGCTTTACCACAGGGAGATAAAGACTGCCAAGGGTAGGTGGGAGCTGGGAAAAGCCACTTAGGAACAGATTTTCAGTGGAGGTGATAGACAAGGGCAAAGCGAAGAATGAGGATGAGTGTGTCAAGTTTCAAAGTGTCAGGAGGCAGCACAGTGCATTCGGGAAACTACAGCAAGTTCATGACAACCGACAGCTGATCTGGCAGCATCACCTGGGGATGGAGGCTGAGCCCCGGGGTTAACACTGGGGGTGAGAAGGTTTGTATACTTGGCGAGGAGGTGAGGTACTACACTGTGGGGGCACAGGGAGCTACCGGAGGATTTCACATATCAGAATCGTAACCATAATAGAGTATTTAATTGCATCCTAGCTTTCATCAAGGGTAAGATGCCCTATAGTTTATGTTCGACTAAGAAAGTGAAATGCTGTCAGTTAAACTAGGATATGTCATCAAGTGCAAGGTGATTGCCACCTTAAGAGATATTAAAATGGGGGGGGTGGAAAAATCTTAGAACTATAAATTGTGGTACTAGAATAATTAAGAAAAATAATACAAGAACACTTGGATCAACAAAAAAATTGATTATTGCTTACCATGTGCCCCAAACTATATTGTCTCCAAAAATTTTATATCATTTGATAGGTCAGATATATATAAAATTACATTTAAAGTTTAAAAAATATCAGCAAATATTTTCATTTATGCAAATTTCAAAGAAAATCTACTTTTCCAAACACGACTTTTTATCCTATTGTTTTTTAATTTTGTCGACAACTGATAAAATGTTTAGCGAGACTATAAATGTTTGATTGAAAAAAATGATTAATAGATGTAGTTTCAAATTATTATGTTCCATTAAAAATGATTTAGTCTTTGATGACCATCTGTTTGGTAATATGTTGTATCCAGATATAGTAAATTAATGACATATATAAAATTATAGGGAAATGACACCTTCCGTTCCATTATGAGTAGAGCTTTTAAAATGCTATTTGTCACAACCTGTCATCTTGTCATTATGTAGCATTATGTAACATTTAAAAAATGTATACTCTTCACTTTGAAGTCTTTCAGAAATCTAAAATATGACTTTCTATGGTTTGTGTTTCCATATTCCTTTATTGCCAGTTTGAACAAATCCACATGCTTGGATTCAAAGGTAATAAATTCCTCTTATTTGGAAAAATGATGTTTATTTTTGTTCTCTCACCCTTAGCAGGTGGTTTCATTTTAGCACACTTCAGAGTTATAATTTCATGCTTATTAAAAACATTTATTATGATCTACGTAGATGAATGAAATTTTTATTTATTAAATTATTTGCCAAAAAAATCTGTTATTTTTAAAAATGTATTTCCTTTGAAGGGTTATTTTAGAGCATTCAGAGAGGATCTAGGAGTGTGGTATTATGGAATTTTTAAGTAGGTATGAAATGGTTATTTATATGATTGTTTCTTTAAGGCTTATGTATATTGTCCATTATATGCTATAAAATATTTTGAAAGTAAATTTAAGGTATGTTTTACATAGTTTATTTTTTGGAAAAAAATATTGAAATGACTTATGAAATTCAGTATACTCTCAACATTATTTTTTTCTGAAATTTACAAATTGTCTACTGAACCTATTATATGGCAGATATTTTCCAAAGTGGTGGTATCATGATATATGCCAACAACAGTTTAGATTTTTTGTTGCTTCTCAATCTAGCTCAGACAAAGTACAATTAGCCTTTATAATTTTAGCCATTCTAATAGATATGTAGGCATGCCTCATTATGATTTTAATTTGTATTTCTTTAATGTCTAAATGTTGAGAAATTTGTCATGTGCTTATAAGCCATCCATATACTTTTGGTGACATGTCTCTTCCATTATTTCCTTCACATGTAAAATTGGATACTCTGGTTATTAGTAAAGTTTTTCATTTTTATTCATTTTTTAATAATCAGAGTAGATGTCCATTATCAGATATATAATTTGCAAATCCCTTCTCCATCTTTACGGTTTCTCAATGGAGCTTTGATAGCTGTGTCTTTCAAGAAAGTGCTACTTCTTTCCTGGTACACGGAGGAGTGACTAGAACATTATCAATGTTGACCTTTGCAAAGAAAATCATGGCTTAAGATATATGTAGTCTGCGGTTGTTGGGTGTGTTCTGTAATATCAAGCATATCTAGTTAGTTGATAATTTTGTTCAAGTCTTACATATCTTACCAATTTGATGACCATTTGTCTATATAATCTTAAAATAAAGGTGTTGAAATTTTTTTCCATTTCTCTTCTAAGGTAGAAGTTATGATTTTTGTTCTTAGTTTTTCCCTATATATCCCCAAATCTGTTATTAAGTATTAAAAGTCAAGAATTATTATACTCCCTGAGGAATTCATCCTTTTACTCTTCTGTGTTTTTGACTTGATCTTTATGTCTGATAATGAAATTTGCTTTAAAATCACTTTTCATTATCTTGATATAACCACCAAAGTTATAGTGTGATTAGTGTTAATATAGCATATTTTTTCTTTTACTTTTTAAAGCACTTCTATATTTAATCCTGACAAAAAAACAAAACAGCTTTTTAGCTCTGGAAGCACATTTCTAAATTATCTTTTTTTTTTTTTAATGAAGCAGTAGCAATTTTTGTTAAGGGACCTAATCTGAAAGTAGGTTTAGAAATTTATTTATTTATTTATTTAGGAAAAGATTTTATTTTGTTTATTGACAGCTAGAGAGAGAAAGAGAGAGAGAGAGAGTGGAAGCGCACAAGCGGGGGGAATCACGTGCAAAGGGAGAGAAAGAAGCAAGCTCCTTGGGGTGCAAGTAGTCCCATGCAGGGCTGGAGCCCTGTACACTGGAATCATGACCTCAGCCAAAGGCAAACATCTGCTTAAACAACTGAGGCATCCAGGCACCCCTAGAAAATTAAAAAAAAAAAAAGACCTTTTAAAAACATTTTGTTTCTTTCTTTTTTTTTAAAATATTTTATTTATTTGACAGACAGAGAGATAGGAAGAGGAACTATAAGCAGGGCAGAGGGAAAAGGAGAAGCAGGTTTCCCACTGAGCAGAGAGCCTGATGTGGGGCTCCATCCCAGGACCCTGGGATCATGACCTGAAAAGAAGGGACACTTATGGAGGAAGCCACCCAGACACCTCTTTTCTTTGTTTTTAATATATGGCAACTGATGCTTCCCAGCCACGAGGAGCACATTACCCATTGATTAAATCTTTGATAACAACCTATTTAAAAAGGTGTGTAAATATATACTTACTCAGATTTATACACTTTGTGTTTTCTTCATAGTTTGGGGCTGGACCCCATGGTGACAACACTGCTTTCAGCCTTTGCCTTCCCATCTTTTGATACCAGGTATTTGGTCAGCAAAGCATATTAGTATCAAAATTAATAAGCCCTTGGCACCATATCTCTGGAGCAGGGGTTGCTCTTAGCCAAGGCCCAGAGCAGTTGACCTCCCCTCGCTAGTGCTATAGCCCCAAGGACTAGGTCCCTGCCACCAGAACTCAGTCTTACATGTTATGCTAAGCAGACAAAAACAAAACAGGAAAGCTCCGACACCTTTCACTGGCATGCCCCATCTCCCACTCCCAACGACGTCCAGGCAGTACCAGATGCCAGGGAGGGGTCTTGGTCCAACATATGGGTGGAAAGGAAGTAGCCACGAGCAAGTACCTGCCTCTCTGTGCCTTTCTTTCATGAGCAGGTTGTAAGGAGGAGGAAGAGGAAGGGGAAGAGAGGTGAACTTCAAGGGGTGAAGGCCTCAGGTAGGCAGCTGGCTCCTGCCAGTAGGAAAGGGACAAAGGAGAAGGCAGTGAGTCTTGCAGGGAGGGTGGGGGGTAAGGGTTACAGCTTATGACGGAATCTGGACAGGAGTAATAGGGATACTAGTCATTTGAGTCCACCATTGGCAAGCTGGGCTGGGTGTCAGGGCAGATAGGCCTCCCTGGGCAATGGCACATGAAAGAAGGTGGAATTCTTCTCTGAGGAGCAGGTTGAGCTTCAGGTGTTGGGAAAGCATAGACAGTATTGTTCCAGGTCCAAGGACAGGTCCAGGTACTCCTGGTCAGAGGTCAAGGCCACAGTATGATCCAGGTCTTCTACCAGCAGCTTGAAGGAACCACATGCCAGCCACCCCTCATTATTGTGTATAACTCTCTGGTGCACTTATTGGCTTATCCATCAAATGACTCCTTCAGCAGCTTGAAAACCACCTCCACAGGCACTCCAGGATATGGGAGGCTTCCAGATTGAAGATTTTGCACAGGATCACCCCAAAAGACCAGAAGTCACTCTGGTGGATGTAGCTCTGGTCAAACATGGCCTTAGGGACCATCCACTTCACAGGCAGTCCACTGTTGGTTGTCTTTTTATAGTAACTGATGTGGTGATATCTCTGGCAAGGCTGAAGTCTGAGATCTTCATCATGTTGTCCTTTGTCACCAGCACTTCCCTGGTGCCAGGTCTTGGTGTATGCACTTCTTGGAGGCAAGGTACTCCATGCCTCAGGCTACCTGATAGGCACAGGATACCAGGTCCTTGGAGGAGAGTTGCTCTGCTGCATTGTGGCTGATATTGTAACAGTACTCCAGGTCAGGAGGCCTCTGGGCCTGCAGGTACTCCTGTATGTTGTCTTTGGAGGCATATTCCATGAGAGTGTACGAAGGACCATCCTGTGTGCAAAACCCAGCAGGTTGATGGTGTCCTTGTGCTGTCCAATCATCTTCATCATCTCCATTTCTGAGATTAGGTTTAACAGGTCTTTCTCTGTTGCATCTGACTTCAACATCTTCACAGAAACTTTAGTCAAATGGTTGGATTTGTCTTTGTCCAGCCCAATGGCTTCCTCCAACACCACCTGCCCAAAGTAGGCCTGTATTAGGGGTCTGCCTAAACTGCCTACAACCAGCCTGCCTCAAGGCAGTTATGAACTCTAGATTATCCTCAAAAACTTTAAACCACAAGCTAAAAATTCTCTTCACTAGGTCTCTGTCGCAGGTCTAATTTTCTTATCTTTCATTATTTATCTTTTTCCTAATTCTTATTTTCAGTATAGTTTATTTTGCTTCCAGGTGTTTCCCCTGGTTTCTGGATGCTGTTTCACAGGGAAGAATTATCCTGTCATAAAATTATTTCTTGAGCATTCATTATATCTCTCAGTTAAAATGGGTTCTTTTATGGTATTGATTCATTTGAGTTTTCTCAAAATGGGAAGAATTTTCAAAATGGTGTTTTCCTCAAGGTTCAGAGTATGTCTTCGCCTCATCTTTAAGCTTTTTGAAATTCACTTTACAAATTCTTGTCCCTCTTTTAATCTTTTTAAAATAAAATGTTTTATTTTTACTATTTTTTTATTTGAGTATAGTGATATTCAGTGTTACATTGGTTTCAGGTTTTCAATATCTCCATACATTATTCTATGATCACTATAAATATAGCCACCATCTGTCACCATATAACACTATTATAATATCATTGATTATATTCTCTACACTGTCCCAGATCTCTTTTTAAAATCTCTAATTTTTATGTTTTCTGTTATTCCAATTTTCAACCATCATTTTACATGGTTACTTTAATAAAATATGCCTGATTACACACTCTTTGCTGAAAACCATACCATTTGATTTATAGTAGTCTTCTTCTTCCTCTTTTTTTTTAAATTAACATATAATGCATTATTAGCCCCAGGGGTACAGGTCTGTGAATCGCCAGGTTTACACACTTCACAGCACTCACCACAGCACATACCCTCCCCAATGTTCATAACCCCACCACCCTCTCCCTACCCTCCCCACCCCCCGGCAACTCTCAGTTTGTTTTGATAGATTAAGAGTCTCCTATGGTTTGTCTCCCTCCTGATCCCATCTTGTTTCATTTACTCTTTTCCTGTCCCCCAAGCACCCACATTGCACCTCCATTTCCTCATATCAGAGAGATCATATGATAGTGACTTTCTCTGGTTGACTTATTTTGCTAAGCATAATACCCTCTAGTTCCATCTATGTCATCGCAAATGGCAAGATTTCATTTCTTTTGATGGCTGCATAGTATTCCATCGTATATATATATATACCATTCATTTCTTGATGGACATCTAGGTTCTTTCCATAGTTTGGCTATTGTGGATATTGCTGCTATAAACATTTGGTGCACATGCCCCTTTGGATCATATACTAGTCTTCTTTACCTCTATCAGAAACCCAGGAAGCTTTATTTATTTATTTACTCACATAAACACATGATCCAACACAACGTTTTTTGTTGTTCAAATGTATTATAATGTCTTACCGCTTAACACTATGCTTACTGTTCTCTTTCACTGTCTGACTAAATCCTCATCATCACTATGCCACTTAATGACAAAGAACAATTGAACTCAGAGTTCTCTCCATATCAGGGAATGAAGACTCCACCCTTCTGTTTGTGCAGGTAAAATAAATGTTGATATTGTCTGTCCTGCACATACCCCATCCTGTTCACTGGAATATTCACCATCAAAATATATACAAAATAAAAAGCATACCTCACCACTTCTATTACCACCCAGCATGCTAAAAACACCATCATATATGTTCCTGAATTATTGACTTGATTGATAGCCCCACTTCCACACATACTGCACTCCTTTCTCCCTGCAAATTTATTTTGGTACAGCAACTTAACCTAAAAATCAAGTCAGATGATTTTATTCTGCTGTTGAAAGTCTTTTGGTATCTTCCCCTTTCATATTAAATAAAAACTGAAGGCGTTTCAATGTACTAGAAGGTCATACATCAATACGTTCTTCCTCTCTCCACCACTATGAACTCCTCATTGGCCTCCTTGCTTTTCCTCAAAAGTAACTGACAAGCTGTTCACACAAAGTCTATATACTTACTTGCTCTGCCTAGAGCAATCTTTTCCTTTAATATTTGTATAACACCCTCCTTCACTTCCTGGGTCTTTGTGCAAATAACATCTCCTAAATGAGATATAACCACCCAACACAAAATAAAATTAACTTTCATCCCAGCATTCTCCAATGGCTTTTACCTTTCTTGTATTTCTTTGTAACACTTATCACCATCAACCATCAATCATTATTCTATTACTGGTTTATTTCTTTATTTGAGACAGAGAGAGAGAGAATTGGGAGGGTGCGCAGAGGAAGAAGAAAACACCCCACTGCCTAGAAAGCCTGCTGCGGAGTTACATCCCAGGACCCTGAGATCATGACCCAAGCCAGAGGCAGTCACTCAATGGACTGAGCCACTGAAGCGCCCCTCTATTATTGGTTTATTTCACTATTATATTTCAAAAGAATGTAAGCTCTTTCTGGTCAGCTATTTTATATGTTTTATTAATTGAAGTATTCTCAGAAAGGTAGCTGGCAGATTGTAAGGGATCACTAAACTGTATTTTGTTGTTATTATTGGGCTCCTTTATGGGCTTTACCTCTTACGCTAGAAGTCTATCCTTCAGATGTAAGCAATAAGAATAGAGTCCTGCTGCCGGGTTCAAATTAGTAAAAAGCCTGTGTTAAGTGGATATTTTAAAAGCTAAATGAATGGCTTAATAGTTGTATATAGGGAGAAAGGGAACATATTTTCCACAGTTTAGAAGTGGAGTTCTTTTATACAGTTCTTGTACAAGCCTACACTCTTGAACGATAATGGGCAGATGTACATTACAATTATACAAACACTTTGGTATTTATATCCTTTTTTTGTAATTCATGACTGGATCATTTGATTCCTTAGGAGCATTACAGCATTTCAACTTTTCACGTTCAATAAACTTATTGGGGTTGCTACCTTTTTTATTCAAATGGAGAAATAGTCATGATTTAATCTAAATAAAGTGTTATTGGTTGTGTTGTTTTCTAGGAATGAGTCGCACATGCTAGTTTAAAAGTTTTGTTAAATTCCCAAGTCTGTCACTGATAAAAGCCTTTTGTAGATTAGTAACTTGATCAAAACAGAAAAGTTATGTAACACCAATTGTTATACTATCTTTGTTTCCATCTTGCATTGTTATAACGCCCATCTTAACTCTATTTAAGACAAGTCATCGACAGATGGCTTTCTGGCATTGGTTGCATGATATGAAATCTAGTATAACTAAAAGTTTTTGGTTTTAGTAGCATATAAATCAATTTAGAAAAATATATGTATTTGAATATAAGATAAAGTTTTAAATTATTTGGCAATAGTAAACTAAACTTTTTTTTGTAAATTTTTATTTTCTAAAATTTCATTGAGCTCTTTTGCATATTGAAACAAGTTACAAAAAGTTAAGGTTTATTTACCCCAATTCAAAATTATTAGGAATATAATCATAGAGGTTGAAGTATTTAAAATATTGAACCCAAAATATTTTATTAGGTAAATTCATGAATGCTGAGCATTCACTGTTAAAATATACTAATACTATTGATAGACTGGTAGAAGCCTAAAATCAAATATTTATTAAATATTTATATCCATATCTTTTCATGGCTTGGTAATTCATATCTCTAGCATTAAATAATATTCCATTGTTTGCATGTACTACACTTTATTTGACTTTTCACCTGTGGAATGATATCCTGGTTGCTTCCGAGCTTTTGTCAGTTATGAATAAAACTACTATAGACATCTTTGTGGGTATAGATTTCATCTTCTTTGGATAAATACCAAGAACTGCTACTGCTGAATCATCTGGCAAGAATATGTTTAGTTTTGTAAGAAACTGCCAAGTTGTTTTCCATTCTTTATTCTCAATAGACATGGAAGAACATTCCTGTTGCTCAACATCCTCACCAACATTTCATGTTCTGTTTTCAGTGTTCTGAATTCGGGGTATGTACGGGTGTCTCTTTTTTGTTTTCATTTGCATTTTCCTGATGACCTATGATGTGAAGCATCTTTTTATATGCTTATTTGCCATCTGTAATATTTTCTTTTGTGAGGTATCTGCTAAGGTCTTTGGCTCATTTTTAATCAGGTTTTTCCCCCATTGTTGAGTTTTAAGGGGTCTTTGTGTATTTTTGATTAACAGTCCTTTGCCAGATGTGTATTTTGCAAATTTTTTCTCATAGTCTGTGCTTTGCCTTTTCATTCTCTTGGCATTGTGTTTCACAGAGTAGACATTTTAAAATTCAGTGCTTGTGCTTTTGTAGCTAAAGTTATTGCCAAAACCAAGGTCATTTAAATTTTCTTCTATATTACCTTCTACATGTTTCATGTTTAGGTTTATAATCCAATCTGAGTTAATTTTTGTGAAGAGTGTATGATATCTGCCTGGATTTATTTTATTTTATTATTTTATTTTATTTTTATTTTATATTTTTACATTTAGCTTCACCATTACTCCAGAACCATTTGTTTAAAAGATTGTATTTTGCTCTCTTGTATTGCTTTTGCTTTTATATTAAATATAAAATATAATTGATAATATATATTCTGTTCCTTTAATCTAGTCTTTCTGTAGTATTACAATATCTTGCTTACAATTATCGTTATGGTCAACTTTTTTTAAAAGATTTTATTTATTTTTTTGACAGAGAGGGATCACAAATAGGCAGAGAGACAGACAGAGAGAGAGATGAGGAGAAGCAGGCTCCCTGCTGAGCAGAGAGCCCAATGCAGGACTCGATCCCAGGCCCCTGGGATCATGACCTGAGCCGAAGGTAGAGGCTTAACCCACTGAGCCACCCAGGCGCCCCATCGTTATGGTAAACTTTGAAGTCAGTCCTCAGTCTTTGTTCTCCTTCAACACTATGTTGACTATTGTGAGTCTTTGCCTCTTCATATAAACTTTAAAGTAAGTTTGTTAATATTAAAAAACAAAGAACTTGCTGGAATGCATTAATTGTATAGATAAACTTGGAAACCAGTGACCTCTTGAGCTTAGCAGGAGATAGACCATGGTCATCAGTTGTCACAGTGGTGCCTCTGGCAGAGCCTTTTGCAAATCCCTAGGTAAAATGAGATCTCAAGGATCTGAGAGATGTCTAAGAAGTACTTGATACATCCCTTGGGTATGGTTTATTGAAGTGTCCACCTGTCTGAAAGCTCGGGAATCTAGATAAGGGAGGGAAAATTAGTGATGAAAAACATATCAACAAACATGAATAAATTTTGTAAAACTAATTGTCATGGCTCATATACAGTATGACCAACAGAGGGACAATCAAAAGGAAAGCATCAGTTATGTTTATTGTGAAATTTTTTTATTCAAAATAAAGCAATGTGAGGGGAACACACTATGAGAAAATTACCATTTTTTAAATGGTAAATATCTTACCAAATGGAATAGGTTTTATATTCTAAGTAGTATATTGAACAGTAAAACATTGGGGCGCCTGGGTGGCTCAGTGGTTTGGGCTGCTGCCTTTGGCTCGGGTCATGATCTCAGGGTCCTGGGATCGAGCCCCACCTCGGGCTCCCTGCTCCGCAGGAAGCCTGCTTCCCTCTCTCTCTCTCTCTCTGCCTGCCTCTCTGCCTACTTGTGATCTCCGTCTTTCAAATAAATAAATAAAATCTTTTAAAAAAAAGAAAAGAAAATTAAAACATTAAAAAATAAAATTTTAATTTAAAAAATTATGTAATTTTTAAAAAAGGTTAAAAATAGCAGAACCATTTTTCTTATAACTGGAAAATACATTGTGTATATATCTATCAAAAATAACTTGTCATGGGGGCGCCTGGGTGGCCCAGTTGGTTAAAGCCTCTGCCTTCGGCTCAGGTCATGATCCCAGGATCCTTGGATCGAGTCCCACATTGAGCTCTCAGCTCCGCAGGGTTCCTGCTTCTTCCTCTCTCTCTGCCTGACTCTGCCTACTTGTGATCTCTGTCAAATAAATAAATAAAATCATTTATAAAAAAATTTAAAAATATAACTTGTCATGTCTGGAATCAGGAGCGTATGGGAAAAAATAATATCTGAGGGCAATACTTCTGCCGTTTTGTGCCTTGTTAATATTTTTAAACAGTCAGGCAACTTTTAGCTTTATTGAAATACCTGCTAAGATACCAGCAGTGCCTTTTGGAGCCCTATGATTATAAAAATTAATTGCAAATATTCAAAATGTTTACTATGGTATCACTATTTAGGGCCACCACCAAGTATGTTTCAAAAGTAAGCATAACTGTTACTCTTCTGTAAGGCAAAAGGGCATATTTTCAAGAGTTCCATCTGCTGTACCAGGAGGTGAATCAAGTAATGATTTTGTCTATAAAATAATTCACTTTTCAATCTAACATTCCTTATTCCACATTATAATAATAAAAACTAGGAGGAGACTAAAACAAACAAACAACTACAACTACAACAACCAGCTTTTCCTTCAGTGGAAAAGTAAATATAACCTTATGAGTAGCCTGAAATTTATTTTTAAATATTTTTAAGATAAACATTTTTGTTAGAAAACCATATATTTTATATTACTAAGAAATAACAGGCAAAGTTTTATTAACTTCTAAAAAGTCTAGTTACTTCTACTTATCTATTAACTCATCTCTTTATGAAGTAGAACATGATCACACCTATTGTATCTACCCAAGTTTGTATGCTTTGGTTATTTTATGTTTGCTATTTCCTTGATTAATTTTTACAATATTTGATACATAATAGTATCTTTAAGTCCATCTATGGTTTCACAGAATTTGTTTGAACTTCATAAAAATGTATCATACTTTTTGCACTGCCCTTGTTTTACTTCTCTATTAACTTTCCAAGATTTATTCACTTTAGAGTGTGTAGCTATCATTTATTTTTATTCCTCCATAATGCTATGTTTACAAATTTGTATTTATCTGTACTTTTAAAATTATCTTAATTATAAACCATTTCTCATCTCACGTAACACTCATGTTACTTCTACACTTATCAGATATTATGTAACTGAAAACCACAACTCAGCAACAATAGAACACCATTTTTCAAAATTAAATGGCTTACCAGAATTCTTTAATTCTATCCTTTATTTGTATTAGATGACCCTTTATTCTGGTATTTGGCATTTTTCATATGGAGGAAAGCTTATAAGTTGGTATTCCATAAATAGAAGGATTTATTATGATTGATTAATTATTTTCATTTAGAATGCATAGAATATGGTTGATTTAATATTTCTTACTTACTCTCTGCCTGGAACATAGTGCTATCTATGTAATAGCCACTAAAATATTAAGTTAATCACCTAGACTTTAAACTGCATATTAATAGGAATAACATACAGAACTCTTCTCAGATTGGGACACCTGGGTGGCTCAGTCATTTGAACGCCTGAGCCTTTAGCTCAGGTCATGACCTTAGGGTCCTGGGACTCAGTTCTGCAACAGATTCCCTGCTTAGCCAGGAGTTTGCTTCTCCCTCACCCTGCTGCTCCCCCTGCTTGTGCTCTCTCTCACTCACAAATAAATAAAATTAAAAAAACAAATTCTTCTCAGATAGCTAATATAGAATATCGTCTTTGTATTCATCAAAGGGAAAGTGCCATATAATAATGAAATTCAGACTACTTCAAATTCATTTTTTAACCAGTAAGAAAGTACTGGAAACAAGCCAAAAATGTCTTTAATGAATCAAAGAAATAGATTGATTTTCAATATCTTAATGTTTCTAAAATAAATTGCAAGATTTTTATAGTAGATATCAGTGTAAATATTCATTATACAAGGATATTCTAAAAATCAACGTGAGAAAACTACTTGTCATATATGATGACAAAAACGAGTTTGACAAAAGTCAGTTTGGGTAAAACTTACAACACCTACCACCTGAAACTCTTGTTCTATAATTTAATTATTTTAATTTACAAAAATACAAAAATAATATATCAGAGTAAGTCTATTGATAGCTTTGAAGGTATGCTCTGGTTGTGCACTGTTTACTATTGAAAGGGGAATCCAATATGTGATGCTTATGGTGTGACTATATTAAAATTCAACAAGTTCAGAAGCATGCGAGGAATAGAATAAAGACAAAAGATGACCCTTACTTATCCTAAAGATAGACAATGGTATATATGTGCTAGTTGGGGAGAGAATCCAGTCAGTAGATGGAGGATGTGGTAGTGGAAAAAAAAAAGACACAACGTTTTGGTTGAAAGGCTAGCACTCTATTTAACAAAGTGAAATTGTGAGTTAATAGCCTTGAATAAAATCCAAAAAATATTTTCAATTCATTGAAGATTATTTAGGAAAAACTTGAAAAATACAACTTGATAAGGATTCCAATAAAAGATTCATAAGCAATACAAGTTTCAGAATTTTTAGTATATTTTCCCTAAAAAGCCATTTGATTTAAATTAAAAAGAATTCCATTTACCTGCCACTTAAATAAGAGGAAATTATTTGGTTTTGTAATAAGTCAATAAAATAAATTAACATATCTTTAGAAAACAGATATGCACACTAATTTAAAAAGAATCGTGCTTAAGCTGTTCAGCAAACATTTGTAAAATTCCTTGCCATCAGCTAGCTCTGGAGTTCTGCTAGGTGAGTAAGGCCATGTATGTTACTGCTCAGAGTACTGACGCGAAGCAATTGTCCCCTTCACATCCATTTTTGATAGGTCATGCTATGTTGTTTAGAGATCCATAGATGGCCCTACATGAAGGCCTTTTTTTGTGTGTATACGGGTGACTGTGATTTAACTTTCAAATAAGATGGCTCCTGATTTACAATGATTCAACTTACAATATATTTGGCAAAGATGTGAAAGTGAAAGTGATTCAGTAGAAACTGTACTTTGAATTTTGAATTTGGGTCTTTATAAAAAGGGCCAGTGACATGTGGTATGGTGCCGTCTTGTGATGCTGGGCAGGGGTAGTGAGCCACAGCTCCCAGTCAGCTAGAAGATTACAGGGGTGAACACCTGATATTCTTACAAGCATTCTATATATAACCATTCTTCTTTTTTTTAGTGTAATATTTAATAAGTTGCATGTGATATTTGATACTTTGTTATAAAATAGGCTTTGCTTAAGATGATTTTGCCCAAATGCAGGCAAATGTAAGTGTTCTGAGTATGTTGAAATAAGCTTAAGAGAAGCTATGATATTTGATAGTTTAGGGGTATTAAATGCATTTTCAGTTTTTTATGTGTTTCTCTGTACATAGCCCCCTTGTAAGCTGAGGAACATCTCTATATGTATATGTAGCCTTGGTATGGCTTACATATTATTGGCATGAAACATCTAGAACAGTACATGTGCCATATAATTGTCTACAATATCCAACAAGTTTCTTGAAAACTTGTGCCAAAGGGGTTATTTCTTTAAGGATTCTTATTTCAGAAGGGTTCTCTCAAACGTAAGATTTTTTAGAAGTTAAGTGAAAATCTGACCAAACTAAACATTTTTCCATTTTCCCTACTGAGCAAAGATAGCTAAAATCTATCTGCCATTTTCAACACTGTACTCAACGATTGTAATTCTAATTTAAGAACAGATGATTTATATCAAAACCACATGTTGGCCTAATCTTATACAATATTCATAAATCTCACTCAGAGCCTTGGACATTTTTATTTGTTGAGTCTATATGGTACTATGGACATTCATCTTTTTTGACCTCATAGCTTCATGTATGTCTATACTTTTGAAAATACATGCATCATAGTTCCATTGTAAAATGTCTGGGTTATAAAATGTGCTATGCTATCAAAATGGTAATAAGAACATACAAATGACCTGATGTAATGAACTGGACCAGATTGCCAGATATCACATTTCATACCAGAAAGATTCAGTGGTAAGTTTTAAAATGGCCAGCTATACTTCGACTGAATTATAACTCATTTAACTTCTTTCTTTGTGTACAGTATTATACATTAGTCAGTATGATAGTAAATAAGTACTTTGGACAGATGTAAATATGCTGTAATAAAAAAAGTTTTTCTTCTTTCTTTTAGTCCTTTCTACTTGTAAGACTAGCCACAAATACCATGCCTCCCCCCAAATAATTTGCAATCCAAATTTATCACTAAATGAATGTATTGCACAGGAAAAAAAAAATATATATATACACTTACAGTAGACATGTTCAAAAATAGTTACACAACAGCAGGGCCCTAAATGTAAGCAGTATAGTTGTTTTGTTTTGTTTTGTGCTTTAAAAATAAAAAGAGGTTATGTGAAATATTGGAATTTTATTTCGAGGTCTAGTATTTCAAGACAGTTAACCACACTTACGGTGTCAACAGCCTCTTGTTGGCAGTATGATTTTATTGGCTCCATGGAATAACAGCAAGAATTTACTATTGCTTCTTTCTTTTTTGACACACACAGAAAAAAAAATTGACACATTTGCTCAAGACCATCCAGAATCATTTTAACCTATCAAAATTGATGGGAGGCCTTCACTGCCAAAGTCACTGCTGGGTTTTCACAATTCATAGCAGACAATCTGCTACTCCCATTAGGATAAAGGAGAGAAGAGTCATAATCAGGGAAGAAAGGTAGATTAATACTTGAAATTATCATTGAATTATTTAGCCTGCTATAGGATTATTATTATTAGTGTCATTTGATCATTTTCTCTCATTTTATTAAACACAACTGTGAGTAATTACCCTACCTAATATTTCTCTGTATTGGTTGACTAGCTAGCAAACATTCATGAAAATATCCATTAGCCACACATATAAAATGCTGCATTATGATGCTGTTGAATCAGAACATACCACTACCTGATCCTGTAGCTCTTTGAGGATTTGCAAATCAATTAATTATATGTTTCTTGGATTCTTCCCATACAATTAGAAAATTTATAATAGAGTCCATGAACATTATTAGTTCTACCATTTTAAACCAGCAATCACACTTTGATTTTTACAACAAAAGCAGAAATATAAACACACACATTTGGGTCAGTTTTCTGTTAGTCTGTCTGGACTTCAAAATTCTATTCCTCAAGGTAATGCACACCAAAGTTCTGGATTAAACAAGAAATTAGATGGCACCTGAACACTTGGTTTAATATTCTCAAAAGGACTATGCAACCTATTTCTTACATTATGACATTGTTTTACAAAGATCCACACTTTTATAATGTACTAACATTATTTTTAATCATGATTAAAAATCAAACATAAAAATTTCTACTTTTTGCTTTTGCCCCCTCCATTTAGAACTTATTTATAGCCTGATAATTCAAAGGTCCCTATGTTTATGAAAATCTGGACAGAAATAGCTCTGAGATCCCATTCAGAACTTGATATTAATCTAAGTCTTTTGGCTCCATTTATCCTGAGAGCAAAGAGTAGGACAAAGGATTTGAGTACTGTTAGTTTATCTGGGAGATTATCCAAGGTAGAAAAGAATGGGAAAGTGATACAGTGAAGAAGCAACTTTGTCAAAGTGGTACATTGTTGATATAATTGTTGTGGATAGAAAATGAAGGCTTGCTTTTACTGAAAGGTCCTGAGAAACTTCTTTAAGTTGTCCTCATGAAGACCTGAAAACTGACAATTTTATCTATGGCTCTTATTTCCACTTCACTGAGAGCTGTCTTCAGAGGACATTAACTCTCCTACACTTTTGGGTTGTGTTGGAGACATTCTAAAATGAGAGAGAGAACATGAGATGCTATCAGTGTTAAGTAACTGCAATTTCCCATGGAACTATCCACCACAGGTTTGGCTATAATCAAGTGTTGGGCCTTGATATCAGAGGGATTTGAGGCAGTATCATTTTAGGTTAATCATTATATCTGAAATTTCCAAAAACTTCAACTGATGAAACTTTGATTATAAATCTATAAATATAACAATAAATCTACAGTATTCAAATTATTATCATAGAAATACACAGACAAAGCATCAATTGATTAATATTTAAATGTTACAAAATACTGAACTGAAAGGATTTGGTCATAGAACAACGTGTAAGAAGTAGAACTTAGGTTTAGGTTAGAACTCAGGATGCATTTGAGACTCAGTTAAGAAATTGAATGGAGGGACGCCTGGGTGGCTCAGTGGGTTAAGCCACTGTCTTCGGCTCAGGTCATGATCCCAGGGTCCTGGGACCGAGCCCCAAGTCAGGCTTTCTACTCAGCAGGGAGCCTGCTTCCTCCTCTCTCTCTGCCTGCCTCTCTGCCTGCTTGTCATCTCTCTCTGTCAAATAAATAAATAAAATCTTAAAAAAAAACAAATTGAATGGATGTCTGACTATCTTATAGGTTTGCTAAAAATCAGTGACTTTGTGTTCACGTGTGGCTATGCAGGAATTTTTAACTTTCTCTAAGAAGTTATTAGATTTGATTATATAATGGCAGTAAAGGATGGGGAAAAGCAAAGTACAAACCCCATAAAGACAAAGACACTGAGTATGAGAAAAGAGTAATAGATAAGAAGAATCAATGCATTTGAGGAAAATGGGAATTGAAATACACAATGATTGTTGATTTTTTTAGATGGAGAAAACAAAACTAGCTTGCAAGAAGGAAATAACAGAAGACATGTTGTGATGTGACACAGAATCCTGGAAAAGGCAGTAACATGGAATAAAGGAGTAGGGAGAGCATATCAGGTAATTTGGATAGGAAGGAGTTAGGAGATAATTGCTTGATAAATTTTATATGGCCCACTTAAATGCACAGATTTCTCTTCTTTAATTTATATGGAGAACAGGGTGTCCTTTCTCTTCCCTTTCAGAGCACCAGAGGTGTACTCTTTCAGACTGAAAACCTGAAAAGCTCAGGACTCAGTTGCTTAAGCACAGCTAAGAGGACATATTTCAATTAAGATTTACATTTTGCTGTATGTAGTAGACTTTCAAAAGTGGTTTAACCCTATTTTTTCATTTAACAAGAAGACTACAGAGAGTGTTTTCTGGTGTTGGTTCAGCGTCTTAAGAAAGTCAAGTGAAGTATCTTAGAGGTTTTCATGGCTTTTTATTCACAGTTGCAAAAATTGCTGTTGGAGTTCTCACTATTAAGCCCACATTTCTGGCAGAAAGATAGAGGTAAAGAGAATGATATCTTGTACGACTGATACTTTGTCATGTGGTTTCAATATAAATAGAAAAGAGACAATAAAATATTTGATGTTGTTTTAAGTTTCCTTGTTGTCAATCCCTCAGTGCTTTCTGAGATTCAAGGAAAAAGTAAATGGATGTTGACCTGGCAACTATCAACACCTGTCAGTCTCTCTTGGATAACCAATATCTCTATAATCTCTTCTTCCCAGTAAAAAAAAAATAAAATATATTCATAACCCACACTGTGCCATATCAAGTTACTGCACCAAGATAAAATTACAATGATTTTCAGTTGTTCCAAATGGACAGAATACCCTTCCTTATGATATCATGTCTTATAAGATAGATAATTGGCTTGCTACCAATATACCCAGATGTGACTGTGGAAGAGACAGGAAAAAAATAATAATATTTATTTATTCCTTGGGTTGACTCTGTTTACACAGATGCATTACTATTAGAAAAGGTTGGTTTCGGACATTGGAATGAATTTACTTAATGGGTCTGTATGTCATTGTGTTGGAGGAAATTTTAAATTTCTACAAAAATTATTAGAATTCTATCTTATTCTCATTTGTTAATTTTCACATGTTAACAAAGCCAACGTTTTTTCTAGCAGACAAGATCTTAAATCCTAACAAAACTCAATTTTTTTCCTTTTTTTTTTAAGTTTGAGAGCCTCATGTTCTCTCATGCTGCTTTAAATACAACTCAAAAAGAAAAAAGGAGCTAAATGGGGCAGTAAGACCAGACTTTTTATTTTATTTAATTTATCTTATTTTTAATTAAAAAATTAAAGATTGTATTTATTTATTTGAGAGAGAGAGAGAGCATGAGTGGGGCAGGGGGAGGTAGCAGCAGAGAGAGACTGAGAAGTATACTCCCTAATGAGCAAAAAGCCCGATATGGAGCTCGATCCCAGGATCCTGACTGAGATCATGACCAGAGACAAAGGCAGATACATGTGCAAAATCCCTTTTTTTCTGGGAAACAATACTTTACAAGAGATGTTTGAAAAAGTACTGGGGAATCAACTTTAATTGGAGATACAAAAATTTAATTGACTTTTGTAAAGCTACAGGGATCCAAATGATGGGAATCCCAGCCCGTTTAGGTTGTGGACCACAGAGTATTCCTCTCTGTAATATTTTATTTTCTTCCATGTCTACTAACTCCAGTCCAAGTTCACTGATCTCTTTTTAGATAGTGCAAAACATGGCAAAGAATACCAAACGAGTGCCCAATATTCTACATTTATTATATCATTTCTAACATATAGAAGTGTGTTATCAAGGCTGGTCCTGTGAACGAACCTAGTTACGCTAAAGTGTGTTTTGTTCTCCAAGAAATTAAATGCATGATTATCACACAATTATAAAATACTTGTGTCAAGAATTTTTATTCAAAAATTAATAAGAGAATCAGATATTAAAACTAGTTCACATGGTTATTTGGGATATAAGCAGAGTTGTGCAGCAGAAGTGCTCTGGGCCCATAATTTGGGTTATAGAATTTATGTTTTCTAATGAAATATCACTAACTTGCATTATTGTTAACAAGAATCTTGTGCATTACCATCAGTTTTCTACATTATAACCTCTTGCTCTACAGTTTGTAAATAACTTTGTCAATAGCAAGCTAGTAAACAGGGTGACTCCAATGAATTGAGATAATCTCCAGAGTTTCTGCTACATAATGCCCAGGACTCCATTGAAAGGACACCTAAGAATTTATTTTGCCCAAAACTTTGGTCATTTTTTTCACTGTCCTTACCTATTTTCCAAACCTAGTCCTTTTGCTTCACCTTTCAGTCTACGGACAACCCTGTATCTGACTGACTTGTAAATTCTGGGAATGTCTTGCAGATTAATTTGCTTGCCAGAGGTGGTTCCTCTATTTGATGTCTAAGAACCCTAATTAGTTAAGAAAACTTTTTTTAACATTTTCATTGCTATTTATTATTATTATTATTATTGCTAATATCTCTATTATAAATAATTCACAAGGGCATCTTTCTGACAAAAGACAAAGAGCTGGCTACTAGTAGAAAAAGTACATTTGACTCTGTCAGTGAAAGTGGTAAAGGGATTTGAGAAAATAAGGCAAAGCACTGGAATTATGTGTTAAAACTTTAAATATTATAGACCCATTTACTTAATTTCTAATACTGTTGTTGCTTATAATTAAATAAGATGTTTTTCATGAACCACGCATTACAGCAAATATATTGTTTATACAGATTAAATTTTCATCAAAAGGGATGCCAGGGCGGCTCAGTTGGTTAAGCAGCTGCCCTTGGCTCAGGTCATGATCCCAGCATCCTGGGATCGAGTCCCACATTGGGCTCCTTGCTCGGCCGGGAGCCTGCTTCTCCCTCTGCCTCTGCCTGCCATTCTGTCTGCCTGTGCTTGCTCTCTCGCCCACAATCTCTGATAAATAAATAAAATCTTATAAACATTCGGGTGCACGTGCCCCTTTGGATCACTACGTTTGTATCTTTAGGGTAAATACCCAATAGTGCAATTGCTGGGTCATAGGGCAGTTCTATTTTCAACAATAAATAAATAAATTTTCATCAAAAAATAGTAAGTGTATTTTATTGTAGGATCATGATCAGCATTTTGCAGATGAGAAAAGTGAAATTTAGAAAAGTATGTCTCTTCAAATCCCTCATACAATATCTGGCCTAGATAGAAGGATATACTATCACAATTGAGGAAGATAATTGAGATTACTTAAAATGATAAACTTTATTGTATAGGGTTTTTAAAAGTTTGCCACAGATTTAGATTCTTTTAAAATGTATATCTATTTTGTGTAAAGAGAATGCACTGAGAAGTAAAAAGAAAGTGATATATCAGTGCTACCAACTAATGGCTATAATATCATCACCTTATTTATGAACAATTAAACAGTGTGCAATATTTAAATAAATTTAAATAAATTCCTATTTATTTTATATATTTATAAATTTAAATAAATTCCTATTTATTTATTATTAAAGAAATTCCACTAACAAACAGTATGTTTTGAAGGTTGCTAGCAGGAAATTGTTGTACTACATGGAACTAATCAGAAAATGTGATTTAAAGTCTGCTTTCAAGGGTATCTGTGTGGCTCAGTGGGTTAAAATTCTGCTTTCAAGAAGCTATAACAGTAAGTACTGAACATTAGCTATTATATGCTATGGATGAATAACTGAAATCTACATTTGAAACTAATGGTACACTATACGTTAACTAATTGAATTTTTAAAAGTTAATTAAAAAAACCCACTATTTTATAAAACAATATTCCCAACAGGCTCTTTTGCTTTAAAATACTCACTTTGTAATGAGAGTCATTACTTTTGTCTAGCCAATTCTTACACCACTGTTTATCCCTTCCCTGCTTTATCCCTTCCCAGTATCAATAAAGGCTCACTTGGGTTACCTAGAAGCCATGAGAAAGCTTGTAATAGATCTGGCTGGTTTTCACCAGCAATTTCACCACCATGTGCACAGGGAAGTCTATTGATAAAGGCTTTATTGCAATAAGTTGCAAATACATGGATGATTTTGAATTCTCTTTCTTGAGGTCTTGTTTCATGATAATCAATTTAGGGTGGCTTATTGGAATGGATGTTATTAACATATCTTCATAGTTATAAGTACATGGAATTGTAAAATAGATTAATAAATGTGGCATTACTGACAACTGTCCTCATTTTGAAATCAAATTACAGTGTACTAAGATGAGGAAGCAAAGCAGATTTGGGATTATGAGTGAAATAATTTAAAAAAGTCTTAGGGGTATGATCAGACTATTGGGTAATTCAGTAGAAAAATGTCAACTGATTGAGATTCTGTGTTCCCTGATTTCAGAGAGAAGTTAAGATAAATAAGGAACACGAGGAGACTAGGAAGCCAAACATAAGTGATACTTTTGTGCCAGGGTGTGTATACATCTGTTTATCTTCTTGCTTTACCACTAAGGTTGCTCCTAGAGGAGAGTTTAAATATGTGTTGGAGCTAATCTCTGTGGATTACACAAGAAACCACATCCTACAGCTCTCCCTGAAACACCGCTTATGATTTCAATGTAATTTGGTTTTTGCATTTTTAGAAATAACAAAATACTTAGCAAACTCATCTACTTTATTACCACCACAAGTGAGTCAGCTGACTCCACATTTTAACACAGTGACAGTCACAGAGGAATGGAGGAATGAGTAGAGTTATCAATATATGTGCTTTTAAGAAGTATGACAGGGTAGCAGCTATTTCCAGGAACCAAAACATGGGTCAGCAGCTGTGCAGGAAAAGTGATGGAATAAATGACTCATTTCAGAGGAGTTCTATAACATATTAGTTCTAGAATGTATCTTCAGCACCCAATTACCCGCTTTGATCTAAAGATAAAGATTTACAGTTAAGGTCCCATTTATGATTTGACTGGTAGGGTCTGAATCATTTTTACTATTGTTTTGACTATTACTTGAAACCTATAGTAGTACTTGGGATATGTGTTGTGTATTCTGTGCTATTTTTAGATTAGATAACTTCTGTCTCGAACTCCTGTTAATTTGTTTGTTTTGTTTATTTGATAGTGGTTTCAGTAAATGGATATATCTGAAAAATTGCAAAGCCACTATTAAAATAAGTTATTATGATATATAGCATGGTATTGCACATTCCTCCTTTGAATCCAACAGAGCTTCACCATATCCTTAACAACTTGGGAAAAACATGCTATTATTTTTCTTTATAAAATTTCTCCTGTTAGGCTGTGATGGTTGTCATGAGCAGTAACTCCTCTGAAGGCTTTGTCAAATGAGTTGAAAAAATTGGAAAGGTGTGCATGAAGCTGTTAGCTGAATATAAAGAAAAGAGCATTGAAGTACAATTCACACTCTTACTTCTCCTTCTATGCTTTCAGATGTTTGACATTTGAAAATTTTGCTTCTAGAAGAGATGCCCTATATAATTCTTACTTTAAGGAGCAAGTTGCTTTTATAATTTTTTTTATTATTCTACCATTCAAGTATTTCCATTTAAATTAAATTCAATACCATTTTAAAAAAATCAAAAGTGCAGCCAGTATTCAATTCCTGGGCTAAATAATTTTAGAAAGCTTTGTGTTATTGAACCTACAGGGTTTTTCTGTAGTTTTAACTCTTTCTTTCTGTGATTTTTCCCATCAGTCAGGTAAGTGACTGCAATATAACAGACATTGAGGGTAAAGAAGGACTGAATAGAACAATCCTTGGCCTCATGAAGTTGAGAATCTAGCAAGGGAGTCAAACAATTCAATCATTCAGAGACAATTTATTGAGTGTCTGGCCTAAGATGAGCACAGAAAAACCCCAGCACAGAGGAATCATTTTAATGGGAGAGATAGATAATAGGTAAGCCAACTTTAAAAAAAAATCGTACTGGTTTTTCTTTAATAGTGATGCATATTTGAACTAAATAAGCACATTTTAAAAAGAGCAGTGATTGAGAAGAGGCTTTTTAACTGAGTGGTCTGAAAGGGCCTCCCTGAAAAAGTCTGTTTTGAACAGATTTCTGAATAATATCAGCCAGGAAGCTGCGTAAAAATCTCAGGGATGGGTGATTTTTCCAGTCAAAAAACTGTAAAGGCTCCAAAGTCACAATAGAGCCATAAGTTTCTCTAATAAAGTAACTTCTGACAAAGAATGAGAAGAAATAACTAACCCAGGTTTGAAAGAAAAGGGACAGACTTTCTATGGAATTCATATTTAATTAAAGCTCTAAAGGACAAAAATACAATAGAGCAAAATTCTGGTCACGCTGATATACCTAATGAAAGTTCAGAAACAAGGTGTGGGTAGCAAAGAGTGTGTGGGAATGTTGGTAAGAACAGTTGGGAAGAGTCATCCCTGAACATGTTCTTAAATAAAGCAATTCTTGTGTTGTTTGAAAGGGTAAATTGGAGTTTGCCTAAGTGATTAGAGAAGGATGCCTCAGCTTATGGAAGTTCAAAGCCATAAAAATGTGATAAACTACTGCAGACATTTTCATGTATATTTGTTGTTGCTTCTAGTAATGGTGATCTAAAAACTCCTACTTAAGACAACTAAAAATCCAGACAAAATAGCTTTTAAAATTAAAAATATCAGAATGATCATAAAAATTAAGTGTGAGATTACTGGGCCAAAATACGAAATACAATAAGAGCCTAGAGATATATGCCCTGAAGCCATTTTAGCTATGAGAGCATTTGAAACTGCTAAAACACACTGAGCTGTGTTGTTAATAGACTCTTGATACTAGAGAAACAAAATTCATAATCCAGCAGCAATCAAATTTGAGGACTTTGGTACAACCCAAATTTAAGTTGAGATCCCCAAAGCACAAGGAGAAGCAGAAATAAGACTATAGCCTACCTTGCCTTCTGTGTAAACTGAGAAAGTCAATCACTGAATTTGGAGTAGGATTGTCTTGTAGAGTCTCAGATATAAGAGAAAATCCTGCCAAGGAGGACCATATTATTATTATAGCTCTTAATTATCCCTACTCAATAAGAGTTTCAAATATAATGTCTTGAACATAGCAAAAATGTAACAAAGCGCACAAAGAAAAACCATTAACAAGATTTGATAGACAACATGGGATTAAGTATGATGTTAAAATGATCAATAAAGATTGTAAAATGGCTTGAGTACTCTGCTCAAAGAAATGAGAGGGGAAGCAAATTGAACAAAAAACTGAAACTAAAAATGATATTGAGAAAGGTTTTATAAATGAACCAAATGGATACTCTAGAACTTTAAGGATATGACTGCTAATTTAAGATACCACAGGGGTGCCTGGGTGGCTCACTTAATTAAACCTCCAATTCTTGTTCTTTTTTTTTTTTTTAACACCTTAATTTTATTTTATTTCTTTCATTTTGGCTCAGGTCGTGATGTCAGGGTTGTGAAATAGAGCCCAGTGTTGGGCTCTGTGCTGAGCCTGGAGCCTGCTTAAGATTCTTTTCCGTTCTTTTTCTATCCCTCCCTGCGCTCTCATTTGCTCACTCTCTCTTGCTTGCAAATAAATAGATAGATAGATAATAGACAAAGCAAAATAAAAGCAGATTATGAAAATAAATATAAAGATTTTGAAATGAAAACAAGTTCTAAATAAAATAGAGAAGACCTACACAGCTAAAAGTTCATTCAGAAAATCTACTATTAAAGAAGTCAGTATGACACAATGTTAAGATATCAAACGATTTGAGCATGTACTTTACAGAAAGGGTAATCCAAATGGCCACTCATATATAAAAACTGTTTATCTTTATTATGAATCTGGAATTAAATTAAATTAAAAATGAATTAAAACCTAAAATGACATACTATTACACACTTACCATATTGGGCAACAGTAAAATTGTCTTGCAAGAATGTGAAAGAATGAAAGTGCCCATAATAAAAACATTTGAGGTAAGTTGGACAATATTTAGAAAACTTAAAAATAAAAATAAAGATTTGGTCCATTCCTAGAAATACAACATGGAACTAAATGAATATTTTCACCAGGATATGCAAACAGATGATTATAGCTATTTTATTCATAACGGCAGATCAGTAGTGGTCTATTTGCACAATGTTACATTAAATAAGAGAGAATATTAACAAACTGGGAGGAGGGGCTAGGTTGTTATCATAAACAGATCTTCTATGGTGCTGATTACGTTCTATTTCTCAAAATCTTTAAGTTAAAAAAGTTTTCAAATTTATATCTAGATAGATAGAGGATAGATGGACAGATATCCCAGAAGCTGCAAGGCTAGTCTAAGACCAGGCTTTAAAGGGCTTTTCTATACTCTACTAAACACTTGAAACCATTCATTATATCATAGCTCAGTGTTCAAATCTCCATTTGTTTCCTCAGTTTCCTAATATTTATCTTAAGGTGACCTGATCCAGACTTTTGATCACCTTTGTCTAAATATTTCTATTTTAACAAAGTCCTTTTTAAAACTGAGAGACTAAAACTTAGAAAAATACTCTGATTGTTATCTCACTAGAGTGGAAAATATATAGTTACCCATTAACTAATGATATCCATGTCTACATTAGATCCATGACATTTTTAATTCTTGGGAGCTTTTGGTTAAATGAATTTTTTAAGCTTCCTTTAAATGAAGCTTTAAGCCATCACCACATGAATAAAATTAAAGAACTAAATGAAAACAGGCCAAGTATTTACAGAGTAATAGAATGTGCAGTGGAAAGAGTACAATTCTGAAATCATAAAGCCTAAATTAGTGTGATGCATCTTTACTAGCCATGTAATCATAAACCAGTTATCTAAATGTGTTAGCCTCAGTTTTTTCACCCATGAAATGGTGATGATAATACTTATTATGCAGAGTTGTTGTGCGGATGTGATGAAGCATGGAGCATGAGAGTCTCATATTCCATGCTAAAATGATAGCTATTTTTATACTTATAATAATTCTAATAATAGTAATTAAATTGTTCAAAATAGTAATATTCATCTATATTGAGGCATTGTATTGACTATTCATAGACACATTTACCAAAATAAATTTTATTTTACGTTACCCCCTCTGAGGATATGTATTCCCTAATTCAATATGAATCTCATTATGAGTAATAATTATCATAATAAATATGCTGATTTTTCTTCTATTTATTTTTAGGGAAGTATCCTTTACTGTTGAACATAAAGAAACTTAAGCAAGTCTGTCTTATTCAAAATTTGCATGCTGCTTTCTTATGAAACTAGATTATAGAGTTGTATGAAATAAATTCATGCAGTTAAGACATTTATGTTTGGAAAACTGGGTGGTCAGTTTAGTATTTCAAAAGAAGATTTTAAATTTAAACCTTAAAACTGAGCTCTTTCAGCCTTATTTATAGACCATCCTTCATGCTTCATAAGTACTCCTTCATTGTAAACTAAGTAATAGTGTTTGTCACAGTCTATATAATGAAAATGGATTTTATATTCTATTATTTCAGAGTTAGTTGCCGTTTCTACTTCCTTACTTCCTTTTTTGAAAAATAGATTAATTCTACAAAAAGTTTTTGCCAGCTTTATTGAAAAAAATCGACATATTATAATTTGTAAATTTAAGAAATGATTTCTTATAACATTGCAAACTTTTAACATTGTGTAAATTTTGTACAATTTGATAAATCGGTATACATCTTTATTGCAATATAATCTACATAAAAATGTTAATACATCCATCTACTATCTCGTATAGTTACCACTGTTTTTTATGCATGTATCATAAGGAATTTATGATCTACTCTCTTAGCAACTTCTATGTATATAGTATAGTAGAGATAAACTTCAGAGGTCTTGTGGGTTTTGTTCCAGACTGCCTCAATAAAGTGATTATCTCAATAAACTAAGTCAAATTATTATTATTTTTTTTTTTGGTTTCCCAGTGCATATAAAAAATTATGTTTCCCAGTGCATATAAAAAATAAACACTATACTGTACTGTTCAAAAGCATTATGTTTTTAAAGAAAAACAATGTATATACCTTAAGTAAACTAGTTCTGAGTTTTCAGTGGGTCATAATTACTGATCACAGATCACCATAACAAATACAATAATAATGAAAAAACTTGAAATATTGCAAGAATTACCAACATGTGACAGACAGACACAAAATGAACAAATGTTGTTACAAAAATGGTGGCAGCAGACCTCTTTTATACAAGATTGCTATAAACTTTCAACTTGTAAGAATGTGATATATGCAAAGTTTAATAAAGGGAAGCACAATTAAAAAAAAGTATGTATATTTTATTAACTATGATCATCATGCTGTACATTAGATCCCCAGAACTTTTTCGTATTATAGTTGCAAGTTTGCACCCTTTGACCACCTTACTCCACCCCAGGTTCACCCCTTGTCAACTCAACTCTAAGTTTCCATTAGTTTGCCTTTTCCTCAGATTCTGTATGTAAGGGATATCATAATACATAAATTTAAAAAATATATAAAATCTTTGAAAAATTTCACTTAGTATAACACCTTCAAGATCCATCCATGCTGTTGTATGGCAGTATTTCTTAATTTTTCATGGGTAAGTAGTATTCCATAGTATATATTTACCATACTTAGTTTATTCATTCATCCATTAATGGATACTGAAGTTATTTCCATCTCTTGCTTAGAGTTAATAATGTGATAATAAACATAAGAGTGCAGATATGTCTTTGACCTGTGACTTCGTTTCCTTTAGATATATCCCTAGAAGTGGGATTACTGAATCATATGGTAATTTTACTTTTAATAATATGAATAATCTCCATACTGTTTTCCATACAAATTTATATCCCTATCACAGTGCATTTTCCCCAATATTTACCAAAATTTGTTAGTTTCAGTTTTGGTAGTATATATTCTAATAGGTAGTAATATCTTGCTGTGTTTTTCAGAGGTAAACAACAACAACAACATCATAATGACTTTGCCCTGAGTTTTTTACGTTGAGCACTTTTTAATGCTCCTGTTGGTCATTTATATAACTTTTTTGAAAAAAAAAAAAGTCTATTGAGATGCTTTTGCTATTTTTTTAATTATATATATTTTTTCTATTTGTATCTGTTGGTTATTAACCTCTTTTCAGATATAAGTTTTGTAAGTATTTTCTTACATTCTGTGGATTGTGTTTTCATTCTCTCTCTCTCTCTTTTTTTTTTGGCAATGCAGACACTTTAGTTTGATGTAATACGATTTATTTATTTTTGCTTTTTTTCCTGTGTTTTTGGTCTGGTATCCAAAAAACTATTGGCAAGACCAATGTCAAGGAGAATTTTTCCTATGTTTTCCTTTAGGAAATGTAGTTTCATGCATCACCTTTAAGTCTTTAATCTATTTCAAGTTAAGGCTTATGAGTGATATAAGGTTCCGGTTTCCTACTGTTTATGTGACTATTCAGTTTTAAATATCATTTATTGAACAGACTATCTTTACCCATTACATATGTTGGCCCCTGTCAAATATTAGGTGACTGTATGAAAGGATTTATTTCTGTTCTACTTGTTTATTGGTCTGTTTTTATGCCAGTATACTTTATTGTTTTGAGCATGAGGGCTTTGTAGTATAGTTTCAAATCAAGAAGTGTAATTTCTCTTCTTCATTCTTTCTCAGAACTGCTTTGATTATTTGTTGTCTTTTATGGTCTCATATAAATTGTAGGATTCTTTACTTACTTCTGTAAAAAATAATATTGGATTTTTTAAAGATTTTTAATTTATTTATTTGACAGAGAGAGATGACAAGCAGGCAGAGAGGCAGGCAGACAGAGAAGAGGAAGCAGGCTTCCTGCTGAGCAGAGAGCCTGATGCGGGGCTCGATCCCAGGACCCTGGAATCATGACCTGAGCCGAAGGCAGCGGCTTAACCCACTGAGCCACCCAGGCGCCCCTAACATTGGATTTTTGATAGGAATTGGATTTACAGATGGTTTTCGGTAGTATGGACATTTTAACAATGTTAATTCTTACCATTCATAAATATGAGCTATCTTTCCATTTGTGTCTCCTTCAATTTCTTTATCAATGTCATAGTTTATGGAGTACAGATCTTTCATCTTCTTAGTTAAACCTATTCCTAAGTATTTTATTATTTTTGATGCTATTGTGAATTAGATTGTTTTCTTTATTTTTTCAGGTAGTTCATCATTAGAGTGTTAAAATGCTCCTGTCTTTTGCTTACTTTGGATGATATGAAAAACAGGGAAGAATTCCATATTAAAAAAAATGAAACAAAACAAAATTCTTGTCTTTTATATATTGATCTTGTATTTGGCGGCTTTACTAAATTTGTTTATTCAAATTTTTTTTGTGAAGTTTTTAGGATTTTTTAACATGTAAGTTCATGTTATCCAAAAAAAGAAAATTTTACTACTTCCTTTTTTTTTTTTTTTTTGGAGTCTCTTATTTCTTTGTGTTCCTTGTTTCTCTGGCTAGGACATCCAGTACTATGTCAAATGAGAGTAGTGAAAGTGGACACACTTGTCTTTTTTCTGATCTTTAAGGGGAAAACTTTCAAACTTTTTTGATTGAATATGAGATTAGCTCTGGGCTTGCAATATGTGGTTTTTCTTTAATGGATTTTTTAAATTATTTTTTAAAAAAATTTTTATAAACATATAATGTGTTTTTATCCCTAGGGGTACAGGTCTGTGAATCACCAGGTTTACACATTTCACAGCACTCACCATCACTCACCATAGCACCTGCCCTCCCCAATGTCCATACCCCCACCATCCTCTCCCAACACACCTCCCCCCAGCAACCCTCAGTCTGTTTTGTGAGATTCAGTCTTTTATGGTTTGTCTCCCTCCCAATCCCATCTTCTTTTATTTTTCTTTTCGTACGCCCGAAACCGCCTATGTTGCATCTCCACTTCATCATATCAGGGAGCTCATATGATAGTTGTCTTTCTCAGATTGATTTATTTCGCCAAGCATAATACCCTCTAGTTCCATCCACGTCATCACAAATAGCAGGATTTCATTTCTTTTGATGGCTGCATAGTATCCCATTGTACATATATACCACATCTTATTTATTGATTCATCTGTTGAAGGACATTTAGGTTCTTTCCATAGTTTAACTATTGTGGACATTGCTGCTATGAACATTTGGGTGCATGTGCCCCTTCAGAATGCCACGTTTGTATCTGTAGGGTATATACCCAGTACTGCAATCACTGGGTCATAGGCTAGTTCTATTTTCAGCTTTTTGAGGCACCTCCACGCTGCTTTCCAGAGTGGTCGCTCCAGCTTGCATTCCCACGTACAGTGTAGGAGGGTTGCCCTTTCTCCACATCCTCGCCAGCATCTGTCATTGACTGACTTGTTCATTTTAGCCATTCTGAAAGGTGTGAGGTGGTATCTCATTCTGGTTTTGATTTGTATTTCCCTGATGCCGAGTGATGTGGAGCATTTTTTCATGTGTCTGTTGGCCATTTGGATGTATTTTTTGCAGAAATGTCTGTTCATGTCCTCTGCCCATTTCTCCATTCGATTATTGGTTCTTAGGGTGTTGAGTTTGATAAGCTCTTTATAGATTTTGGATGGATACTGGTTCTTTACCTGGTATGTCATTTGCAAATATCTTCTCCCAGATAACTTCTGACAGTCATCTTTTGGCTTTGTTAACTGTTTCCTTTGCTGGTCAAAAGCTTTTTGATCTGATGAAATCCCAAGAGTTCATTCTTGCCCTTGCTTCCCTTGCCTTTGGCGATGTTCCTAGGAAGAAGTTGCTGCTGCTGAGGTCAAAGAGGTTGCTACCTGTTCTCTCCTCAAAGATTTTGATGGATTCCTTTCTCACATTATGCTTCTTCATCAATTTCCAGGCTATTTTCATGTATGGTGTAAGGAAATGGCCCAATTTCATTTTTCTGCATGTGGCTGTTCAATTTTCCCGACCCTAAGGCCAGAGGCTCCTTCTCTACTCTGGGGGCGGCGTGCTGTGCCTTCCCCCATGTGCTCCTGGGGAGCGTGGTGACAGACGTGTGCGACCATGCTTCTCTCTCATACAGAGGGGATACTAGGGAAAAAGTATATCGATCCATGCGGGTATCTTCCACGTGCTGCGGAGACTAGCTCAGGCAAGCAGCAGCAGCATCCACAAACCCAACTCTGATTTCCCAACAAATGCTGTGCTTTCCCAGGGGAGATGCCCAGGCAAAGAGGCTTTCGCTGTATGCGGGTTTCTCCCACCGCGAGACTGGGCTCAGGCAAGCAGCAGCAGCCCGCAGATCATTTCTCAGCGAATGCTGTGCTTTCGCAGAGGCTTTGGCTTGGAGCGAACAGCACTTCGCCGCTGCTTCTGCAGCAAGGCTTCAGTCCCGTTAGGGAAGAAGAGCTGCAGGAGAGCTGGTGCCTCTTGGGCTTTGCTTTCCCGGGTTCCATGTTTGCGTCCTGGGTTCACCCTGCCAGTCCGAACTAAGCAGACACAGCCACAACCGTGAAGTAGCGTGCATAGCCTAGGGTGGCACTCTATGCACACTACCATCTCCCGGTTTAGGCATCGCTAGGCCTTTTACTCTAGCGCTGTGGCGGACTCGGGGACTAGGCCAGTGCTTTCCCCACCGGAAAGGAGAGGTGACAGGATCCCTGCACACCGCTCTGAGCACTGAATAGGGAGCTTTGGGGGATGTCCCCACTCCTTCCCCTTAAACCCCATGCCTCCTCCAAGCTTCCACATCCTGGAGGAAGAAGGCATCTGATGGCCAGTTCTTTCTGGGAGTTGTTTCTCGAGTTCAGGGTAGGCGCCTGGTAGCAAGCCCATGTCTCCACCACGGACAGGTGGCCAAGGAGCGGCTGTCTCCTTGAGCCCAAAGGTCAGGACCGGCATGCTTTCTGCCCAGACTCCTTCCTCAGAGTGAAGCCCTTTCCCCTGCCCTAATCTACCCCTCGTGTCTCTTTAGCAGCCAGGCTTCCGTCGCTCTGCAGTGACAGACGTGTCCCTTTCCTTAAGGCTCTTTCCACAGGTGCCACCGCGCTTCACTCTCAGGCAGAGGGGATGCCCAGGCAAAGAGGATTTCGCTCCATGCGGGTTTAGTCCACCGTGCTGTGGAGACTAGCTGAGGCAAGCAGCAGGCAGCATCTCACAGACCCGACTCTGATTTCCCAACGAATGCTGTGCTTTCCCAGAGGAGATGCCCTGGCAAAGAGCCTTCGCTGTATGCGGTTTTCTCCCACTGTGAGAATGGCTCAGGCAACCAGCAGCAGCAGCCCACAGTACCGACTCTGATTTTCAGCGAATGTTGTGCTTTCACAGAGGCGTTGGGCTTGGAGCGAACCGCACTTCACTGCTGCTTCCTCAGCAAGGCTTCGTTCGCTTCAGGGAAGAAGAGCTGCGGGAGAGCTGATGCCTCTTGGGCCTTGCTTTCCCGAGCTCCAAGATCGCACACGGGGTTCACCTTGCTAAGCCGAACTAAGCAGACACAGTCACAGCCCTGCAGCAGCTTGCGTGGCCTATCATGGCACTCTATGCCTATTACCATCTCCTGGGGTAGGTAAGGCTTTGCCTTTTGCTCTGGCGCTCAGGAAGAATCGGGGTCAAGGCCAGTGCCTTCAGCACAAAGAGAGTTGGCGACAGGATCCCTGCAAAGGGCCCATGCACTTGGATGAGGAACTGTGGAGGACAGTCTCCACTCCTTCCCCGGCACACCCCCTGCCACCCACATCGATGCCACATCTTGGTGGAAGATGGCATCTGACTGCCCGTTTCTCCATGGGGTTGTTTCTGCGAGTTGCGGTTATGGCACCTGGTGGCAAGCCCAAGACTGCCCTTGGGACAGGTGGCCAAGGAGATGCTGTCCCCTTGGGACCAGAGGCACAAGACAGGCCTGCCTTCTGCCCAGACTCCTTCCTCAGAGGATAGCACGCGCCCCTGCCCTAGTCATCACCTCATGTCTCCTTAGCATCCTGGCTTCCATCTCTCCGCACAGGGAGCGGGTGACACTTCTTTTGCTTCCGGCCTGCTGTTCGTGCCATGGCAGGCTATCCTGCTTCCCGAGGGTTTCCCGACCCCCAGGCCAAGGGCTCCTTCTCTTCTCCGGAGGTGGCCTGCTGCGCCTTCCCCACACTTGCTCCTGGGGAACGCCGTGACAGACGTGTGCAACCACGCGTCTCTCTCAGGTAAAGGGATGCTAGAGCAAAGAGCATTTCGCTCTATGCGGGTATCTTCGACCGTGCTGCGGAGACTAGCTCAGGCAAGCAGCAGCAGCTTCCCCAAATCCAACTCAGATTTCCAAACGAATGCTGTGATTTCCCAGTGTAGAACACAAGGCAAAGAGGCTTTCGCTGTATGCGGGTTTCTCCAGTTGCGAGTCTGGGCTCAGGCAAGCAGCAGTAGCCCGCAGAACATTTCTCAGCAAATGCTGTGCTTTCTCAGTGGCTTTGGCTTGGAGCGAACAGCACTTCGCCGAGGCTTCGACCGTGCTGCGGAGACTAGCTCAGGCAAGCAGCAGCAGCTTCCCCAAATCCAACTCAGATTTCCAAACGAATGCTGTGATTTCCCAGTGTAGAACACAAGGCAAAGAGGCTTTCGCTGTATGCGGGTTTCTCCAGTTGCGAGTCTGGGCTCAGGCAAGCAGCAGTAGCCCGCAGAACATTTATCAGCAAATGCTGTGCTTTCTCAGTGGCTTTGGCTTGGAGCGAACAGCACTTCGCCGAGGCTTCCTCAGCAAGGCTTCAGTCGCGTCAGGGAAGAAAAGCTGCGGGAGAGCTGGTCCCTTTTGGGCCTTGCTTTCCCGGGCTCCATGTTCGCTTCCCGGGTTCACCCTGCCAGGCCGAATTAAGCAGACACAGCCACAACACTGCAGTAGCGTGCGGAGCCTAGGATGGCACCCTATGCACACTACCATCTCCCGGTGTAGGCATCGCTTGGCCTTTTACTCTCGCGATCAGGCGTTCTCGCGGACTAGCCCAGTGCTTTCCCCACAGGAAAGGCGACGTGACAGGATCTCTGCACACCGCCAGTGCACTGAATAGGGATCTTTCGGGGATTGGCCTCACCCCATCCCCTTAAACCCCATGCCACCTCCAAGCTTCCACATCCTGAAGGAAGACGGCATCTGACTCCCTGTTATTTCAGGGAGCTGTTTCTGCGAGTTCGGCGTAGGCTCCTGGTGGCTAGCGCATGTCTGCCCCAGGGACAGGTGGCCAAGGAGCTGCTGTCTCCTTGGGCCCAGAGGCTCAGGACAGGCATACTTTCTGCCCAGACTCCTTCCTAAGAGTGGAGCACACGCCCTGCCCTACTCATCCCCTCCTCTCTCAGTAGCAGAAAGGCTACTGTCTCTCTGCACAGGGAGCGGGTGACACTTGTATTGCCACTGGTCGCTGTGCCTGCCAGGGCCGGCTCTTCTGCTTCGCAACCATTTCCAGACCAGAAAGCCAACGGCTCCTGCTCATCTCCCTGGGCAGCGTGCTGCACCTTCCACAGACATACTCCTGGGGATCGCAGTACTAGACGTGTCCCTTTCCTTAAGGCTCTATCCACAGGCACAACCGCGCTTCTCTCAGGCAGAGGGGTGCTAGGGCAAAGAGGATTTCGCTCCATGCGGGTATCTTCCACCGTGCTGCGGAGACTAGCTCAGGCATTAAGCTGCAGCATCACACACATCCGATTCTGATTTCCCAACGAAAGCTGTGTTTCCCAGAGGGGATGTCCGTCAAAGAGGTTTCGCTGTATGCGGGTTTCTCCCACCGCGAGACTGGGCTCAGGCAAGCAGCAGAAAAGCCCGCAGAACCGACTCTGATTTCCCAGCGACTGCTATGCTTTCCCACAGGTTTCCAACTTGGCGCGAAACGCACTATGCTTCTGCTTCCTCAGCAAGACTTTGGTCGTTCGCTCCTTCGCGGCAGGGAAGAAGATCCGCGGGAGAGCTGGTGCCTCTTGGGCCTTGCTTTCCCGGGCTTCAACTTCACACCCGGGTTTCAACATGCTAAGCCGAACTATGCAGACACAGTCACAGCCCTGCAGCAGCTTGCGTGGCCTAGCATGGCACTCTATGCCTATTACCATCTCCTGGGGTAGGTAAGGCTTTGCCTTTTGCTCGGGCCCTCAGGCAGACTCGGGGTTAGGCCAGTGCCTTCAGCACAGGAGAGAAGAGGCGACAGGAACCCTGCACAAGGCCTGTGCTCTTGGATGGGGAACTGTGGGGGACAGTCTCCACTCCTTCCCCGGCACACCCCCTGCCACCCACATCGCTGCCACATCTTGGTGGAAGACGGCATCTGACTGCCCGTTTCTCCATGGGGTTGTTTCTGCGAGTTGCGGGTATGGCCCCTGGTGGCAAGCCCAAGACTGCCCTTGGGACAGGTGGCCAAGGAGATGCTGTCCCCTTGGGACCAGAGGCACAAGACAGGCCTGCCTTCTGCCCAGACTCCTTCCTCAGAGGGGAGCACGCGCCCCTGCCCTAGTCGTCCCCTCATGTCTCCTTAGCAGCCAGCCTCCATCTCTCCGCACAGGGAGCGGGTGAGACTTGTCTTGCTACCGGCCTGCTGTTCGTGCCATGGCAGGCTTTCCTGCTTCCCGAGCGTTTCCTGACCCCAAGGCCAAGGGCTCCTTCTCTTCTCCAGAGGCGGCCTGCTGCGCCTTCCCCACACTTGCTCCTCGGGAGCGCAGTGACACACGTGTGCAACCACGCTTCTCTCTCATGCAGAAGGGATGCTAGGGCAAAGAGTATTTCGCTCCATGCGGGTATCTTCCACCGTGCTGCGGAGACTAGCTCAGGCATTCAGCTGCTGCATCCCGCACATCCGATTCTGATTTCCCAACGAATGCTGTGCTTTCCCAGAGGAGATGCCTGGGCAAAGACGCTTTCGCTGTATGCAGGTTTCTCCCACTGAGAGACTGGGCACAGGCAAGCTGCAGAAGAGCCCGCAGAACCGACTTCTGATTTCTCAACAAATGCTGTGCTTTCGCAGAGGCTTTGGCTTGAAGCGAACAGCACTTCGCCGCTGCTTCCTCAGCAAGGCTTCAGTCGCGTCAGGGAAGAAGTGCTGCCGGAGAGCTGGTGCCTCTTGGGGCCTTCCTATCCTGGGCTCCAAGTTCACATCCTGGGTTCATTCTGCCAAGGTGAAATAAGCAGACACAGCCTCGACCCTGCAGCAGCGTGCGTGGCCTAGGATGGCACTCTGCTCACAATGCCATCTCTCAGCATAGGCACGGCCGGCCCTTTTACTCTGGCGTTCAGGTGGACAGGGGACTAGGCCAGTGCCTTCTCCATCCTTGAGGAGACGTGAGAGGATCACTGCACACCGCCCGTGCCCTGGAATGGGGAGTAATCGGTAACTGTCCCTGTTTCCCCGGGACACCCCCTGCCTCGGCCAATGCTGCCACATCCTGGAGGAAGACGGCATCTGATTGCCCGTTCCTCCAGGAGGTGTTTCTGCGAGTTCAGGGCTGGAAGCTTGGTGGCAAGCCCACGTCTGCCCTCTGGACAGGTGGCCAAGGAGATGCTTTCCACTTGGGACCAGAGGCACAGGAAAGGCCTTCCTTCTGCCCAGACTCCTTCCTCAGATTGGAGCACGTTCCCCGGCCCAATCGCCCCCTCATGTCTCCTTAGCAGCCAGGCTTCGTCTCTCTGCACAGGGAGTGGGTGACACTTGTCTTGCCACCGGCCCGCTGTTCCTGCCAGCTTCGCGACCATTTCCCGACCACAAGGCCAATGGCTCCTTCTCTTCTCCTGGGCAGCTTGCTGCACTTTCCCCAGACAGGCTCCTGGGGAGCCCAGTGACAGACATGTCCCCTTCCTTAAGGCTCTTTCCACAGGCGCAACCACGGTTCTCTCAGGCAGTGGGGATTCCCAGGCAAAGAGGATTTCGCCCCATGCGGGTTTATTACACCGTGCTGTTGGGTCTTGCTCAGGCAAGCAGCAGCAGGACCCCACAGACCCGACTCTGATTTCCCAAAGAATGCTGTGCTTTCCCAGAGGAGATGCCCAGGCAAAGACCCTTTCGCTGTATGAGGGTTTCTCCCGCCGTGCTGCGAATACTAGCCTAAGGCAAGCAGCAACAGCAGCCCACAAAAACGACTCTGATTTCCCAGCGACTGCTATGCTTTCACAGAGGTTTTCAGCTTGGCGCGAACGGCACTTCGCTGCTGCTTCCTCAGCAAGGCTTTGGGTGTTCGCTCTGTCGCATCAGGGAAGAAGCGCTGCGGGAGAGCTGGTCCCTCTTGGTCCTTGCTTTCCCGGGCTCTATGTTGGCACCCTGGGTTCACCCTGCCAGTCCGAACTAAGCAGACACAGCCACAGCGCTGCAGCAGCGTGCGTGGCCTAGGATGGCACTCAATGCACACTACATTCTCCCAGTGTAGGCAACGCTTGGCCTTTTGCACAGGCCCTCAGGCCGACTCGCGGACAAGGCCAGTGCCTTCCCCACAGGAGAGGAGAGGCGACAGGATCCCTGAACACCGCCCGTTCACTGGAATGGGGAGCTTTGGGAAATTGTCCCCACTCCTTCCCCGGCAAACCCCCTGCCACCGAAAACGCTGTCGCATCTTGGAGGAAGATGGCATCTGACTGCCCGTTTCTCGAGGGAGCTATTTCTGTGAGTTCCGGGTATGGCGCCTGGTAGCTAGCCCAAGTCGGCCCTACGGACAGGTGGTCAAGGAGATGCTGTCCCCTTGGGACCAGAGGCACAGGACAGGCCTGCCTTCTGCCCAGACTCCTTCCTCAGAGTGGAGCATGCATCCCTGCCCTAGTCATCCCCTCATGTCTCCTTAGGAACCAGGCTTTGTCTCTCTGCACAGGGAGCGGGTGACACTTGTCTTGCCACCGGCCTGCTGTTCCTGCCACGGCAGGCTATTCTGCTTCCCGACCTTTCCCGACCACAAGGCCAACGTATCCTTCTCTTCTCCTGGGGTGGCGTGCTGCACCTTCCCCAGACATGCTCTTGGGGAGCGCAGTGACACACGTGTGCAATCACGCTTCTCTCTCAGATCTCAAATACCCAACATAACCCTACACCTAAAGGAGATGGAGAAAGAACAACACAGAAAGCCTAAACCCAGCAGAAAAGGAATAATAAAGATCAGAGCAGAAATCAATGAAATAGAAACAAATAAACAAACAAATAAAAACCACAAAAAACCACCACCAACAACAAAAAACAATAGAACAAATCAACAAAACTAGGAGCTGCTTCTTTGAAAGAATTAATAAGATTGATAAAACCCTTTCCAGACTTATCAAAAAGAAAAGCGAAAGAACGCAAATAAATAAATTAATGAATGAAAGAGGAGAGATCACAACCAACACCAAAGAAATACAAACAATTATAAGAACATACTATGAGCAACTCTACGCCAACAAATTCAACAATCTGGAAGAAATGGATACATTCCTAGAGACATATAAACTACCACAACTGAACCAGGAAGAAACAGACCCATAACCAGTACGGAGATTGAAACAGTCATCAAAAATCTCCAAACAAACAAAAGCCCCGGGCCAGATGGCTTCCCAGGGAAATTCTACCAAACATTTAAAGAAGAATTAATTCCTATTCTCATGATACTGTTCCAAAAAAATAGAAATGGAAGGAAAACTTCCAAACTCATTTTATGAGGCCAGCATCACCTTGATCCCAAAACCAGACAAGGATCCCATCAAAAAAGAGAACAGCAAACCAATATCCTTGATGAACACAGATGCGAAAATTCTCACCAAAATACTAGCCAATAGGATTCAACAGTACATTAAAAGGATTATTCACCACGACCAAGTGGGATTTATTCCAGGGCTATAAGGTTGGTTCAACATATGCAAATCAATCAATGTGATACAACGCATTAATAAAAGAAAGAACAAGAACCACATGATACTCTCCATAGATGCTGAAAAAGCATTTGGCAAAGTGCAGTGTCCCTTCCTGATTAAAACTCTTCAAAGTGTAGGGATAGAGGCCACATGTTATCAATATTATCAAAGCCATCTATGAAAAACCCACTGCAAATATCATTCTCAATGGAGAAAAACTGAATACTTTTCTGCTGAGGTCAGGAACACGGCAGGGATGTCCGTTATCACCACTGCTATTCAACATCGTACTAGAAGTCCTAGCCTCAGCAATCAGACAACAAAAAGAAATTAAAGGCATCCAAATTTTGCCAAATTGGCAAAAGAGAAGTCAAACTATCCCTGCTTGCAGACGATATGACACTGTATGTGGAAAACTTAAAGGACTCCACTCCAAATCTGCTATAACTTGTATAGGAATTCTGTAAAGTGTCAGAATATAAAATCAATGCACAGAAATTGGTTGCATTTTTTTTAAGCCAACAAGACTGAAGAAATAGAAATTAAGGAGTGAATCCCATTTACAATTGCACTCAAAACCCTAAGATACCTAGGAATAAACCTAACCAAAGAGACAAAGAATCTATACTCAGAACTCTAAAGTGAGTACTCATGAAAGAAATTGAAGAAGACACAAAGAAATGGAAAAATGTTCCATTCTCCTGTATTGGAAGAAATGTATTGTGAAAATGTCTATGCTACCTAAAGCAATCTACACATTTAATGCAATCCCTATCAAAATCTCATCCATTTTTTTTCCAAAGAAATGGGACAAATCATCCTAAAATATATATGGAACCAGAAAATACCTCGAATAGCCAGAGGAATATTGAAAGAGAAAGCCAAAGTTGTTGGCATCACAATTCCAGACTTCAAGCTCTATTACAAAGTTGTCATCATCAAGATGGTAGAGAAATGTCCCCAAAACAGACATAGATCAATGGAACAGAATAGAGAGCCCAGAAATACACCCTCAACTCTATGGTCAACTAATCGTCAACAAAGCAGGAAGGAATGTCCTATGGAAAAGAGACAGCCTCTTCAACAAATGGTGTTGGGAAAATTGAACAGCCACATGCAGAAAAATGAAGTTGGACCATTTCCTTACACCATACATGAAAATAGACTGGAAATGGATGAAGAAGCATAATGTGAGAAAGGAATCCATCAAAATCCTTGAGGAGAGTACAGGCAGCAACCTCTTTGACCTCAGCAGCAGCAACTTCTTCCTAGGAACATCGCCAAAGGCAAGGGAAGCAAGGGCAAGAATGAACTCTTGGGATTTCATCAGATCAAAAAGCTTTTGCCCAGCAAAGGAAACAGTTAACAAAGCCAAAAGATGACTGTCAGAAGTTATCTGGGAGAAGATATTTGCAAATGACATACCAGGTAAAGAACCAGTATCCATCCAAAATCTATAAAGAGCTTATCAAACTCAACACCCTAAGAACCAATAATCGAATGGAGAAATGGGCAGAGGACATGAACAGACATTTCTGCAAAAAATACATCCAAATGGCCAACAGACACATGAAAAAATGCTCCACATCACTCGGCATCAGGGAAATACAAATCAAAACCAGAATGAGATACCACCTCACACCTTTCAGAATGGCTAAAATGAACAAGTCAGTCAATGACAGATGCTGGCGAGGATGTGGAGAAAGGGCAACCCTCCTACACTGTACGTGGGAATGCAAGCTGGAGCGACCACTCTGGAAAGCAGCGTGGAGGTGCCTCAAAAAGCTGAAAATAGAACTAGCCTATGACCCAGTGATTGCAGTACTGGGTATATACCCTACAGATACAAACGTGGCATTCTGAAGGAGCACATGCACCCAAATGTTCATAGCAGCAATGTCCACAATAGTTAAACTATGGAAAGAACCTAAATGTCCTTCAACAGATGAATCAATAAATAAGATGTGGTATATATGTACAATGGGATACTATGCAGCCATCAAAAGAAATGAAATCCTGCTATTTGTGATGACGTGGATGGAACTAGAGGGTATTATGCTTGGCGAAATAAATCAATCTGAGAAAGACAACTATCATATGATCTCCCTGATATGATGAAGTGGGGATGCAACATAGGCGGTTTCGGGCGTACGAAAAGAAAAATAAAAGAAGATGGGATTGGGAGGGAGACAAACCATAAAAGACTGAATCTCACAAAACAGACTGAGGGTTGCTGGGGGGAGGTGTGTTGGGAGAGGATGGTGGGGGTATGGACATTGGGGAGGGCAGGTGCTATGGTGAGTGATGGTGAGTGCTGTGAAATGTGTAAACCTGGTGATTCACAGACCTGTACCCCTAGGGATAAAAACACATTATATGTTTATAAAAATTTTTTTAAAAAATAATTTAAAAAATCCATTAAAGAAAAACCACATATTGCAAGCCCAGAGCTAATCTCATATTCAATCAAAAAAGTTTGAAAGTTTTCCCCTTAAAGATCAGAAAAAAGACAAGTGTGTCCACTTTCACTACTCTCATTTGACATAGTACTGGATGTCCTAGCCAGAGAAACAAGGAACACAAAGAAATAAGAGACTCCAAAAAAAAAAAAAAAAAAGGAAGAAGTAAAATTTTCTTTTTTTGGATAACATGAACTTACATGTTAAAAAATCCTAAAAACTTCACAAAAAAAATTTGAATAAACAAATTTAGTAAAGCCGCCAAATACAAGATCAATATATAAAAGACAAGAATTTTGTTTTGTTTCATTTTTTTTAATATGGAATTCTTCCCTGTTTTTCATATCATCCAAAGTAAGCAAAAGACAGGAGCATTTTAACACTCTAATGATGAACTACCTGAAAAAATAAAGAAAACAATCTAATTCACAATAGCATCAAAAATAATAAAATACTTAGGAATAGATTTAACTAAGAAGATGAAAGATCTGTACTCCATAAACTATGACATTGATAAAGAAATTGAAGGAGACACAAATGGAAAGATAGCTCATATTTATGAATGGTAAGAATTAACATTGTTAAAATGTCCATACTACCGAAAACCATCTGTAAATCCAATTCCTATCAAAAATCCAATGTTAGGGGCGCCTGGGTGGCTCAGTGGGTTAAGCCGCTGCCTTCGGCTCAGGTCATGATTCCAGGGTCCTGGGATCGAGCCCCGCATCAGGCTCTCTGCTCAGCAGGAAGCCTGCTTCCTCTTCTCTGTCTGCCTGCCTCTCTGCCTGCTTGTCATCTCTCTCTGTCAAATAAATAAATTAAAAATCTTTAAAAAATCCAATATTATTTTTTACAGAAGTAAGTAAAGAATACTACAATTTATATGAGACCATAAAAGACAACAAATAATCAAAGCAGTTCTGAGAAAGAATGAAGAAGAGAAATTACACTTCTTGATTTGAAACTATACTACAAAGCCCTCATGCTCAAAACAATAAAGTATACTGGCATAAAAACAGACCAATAAACAAGTAGAACAGAAATAAATCCTTTCATACAGTCACCTAATATTTGACAGGGGCCAACATATGTAATGGGTAAAGATAGTCTGTTCAATAAATGATATTTAAAACTGAATAGTCACATAAACAGTAGGAAACCGGAACCTTATATCACTCATAAGCCTTAACTTGAAATAGATTAAAGACTTAAAGGTGATGCATGAAACTACATTTCCTAAAGGAAAACATAGGAAAAATTCTCCTTGACATTGGTCTTGCCAATAGTTTTTTGGATACCAGACCAAAAACACAGGAAAAAAAGCAAAAATAAATAAATCGTATTACATCAAACTAAAGTGTCTGCATTGCCAAAAAAAAAAGAGAGAGAGAGAGAATGAAAACACAATCCACAGAATGTAAGAAAATACTTACAAAACTTATATCTGAAAAGAGGTTAATAACCAACAGATACAAATAGAAAAAATATATATAATTAAAAAAATAGCAAAAGCATCTCAATAGACTTTTTTTTTTTTTCAAAAAAGTTATATAAATGACCAACAGGAGCATTAAAAAGTGCTCAACGTAAAAAACTCAGGGCAAAGTCATTATGATGTTGTTGTTGTTGTTTACCTCTGAAAAACACAGCAAGATATTACTACCTATTAGAATATATACTACCAAAACTGAAACTAACAAATTTTGGTAAATATTGGGGAAAATGCACTGTGATAGGGATATAAATTTGTATGGAAAACAGTATGGAGATTATTCATATTATTAAAAGTAAAATTACCATATGATTCAGTAATCCCACTTCTAGGGATATATCTAAAGGAAACGAAGTCACAGGTCAAAGACATATCTGCACTCTTATGTTTATTATCACATTATTAACTCTAAGCAAGAGATGGAAATAACTTCAGTATCCATTAATGGATGAATGAATAAACTAAGTATGGTAAATATATACTATGGAATACTACTTACCCATGAAAAATTAAGAAATACTGCCATACAACAGCATGGATGGATCTTGAAGGTGTTATACTAAGTGAAATATTTCAAAGATTTTATATATTTTTTAAATTTATGTATTATGATATCCCTTACATACAGAATCTGAGGAAAAGGCAAACTAATGGAAACTTAGAGTTGAGTTGACAAGGGGTGAACCTGGGGTGGAGTAAGGTGGTCAAAGGGTGCAAACTTGCAACTATAATACGAAAAAGTTCTGGGGATCTAATGTACAGCATGATGATCATAGTTAATAAAATATACATACTTTTTTTTAATTGTGCTTCCCTTTATTAAACTTTGCATATATCACATTCTTACAAGTTGAAAGTTTATAGCAATCTTGTATAAAAGAGGTCTGCTGCCACCATTTTTCTAACAACATTTGTTCATTTTGTGTCTGTCTGTCACATGTTGGTAATTCTTGCAATATTTCAAGTTTTTTCATTATTATTGTATTTGTTATGGTGATCTGTGATCAGTAATTATGACCCACTGAAAACTCAGAACTAGTTTACTTAAGGTATATACATTGTTTTTCTTTAAAAACATAATGCTTTTGAACAGTACAGCATAGTGTTTATTTTTTATATGCACTGGGAAACATAATTTTTTATATGCACTGGGAAACCAAAAAAAAATAATAATAATAATTTGACTTAGTTTATTGAGATAATCACTTTATTGAGGCAGTCTGGAACAAAACCCACAAGACCTCTGAAGTTTATCTCTACTATACTATATACATAGAAGTTGCTAAGAGAGTAGATCATAAATTCCTTATGATACATGCATAAAAAACAGTGGCAACTATACGAGATAGTAGATGTATTAACATTTTTATGTAGATTATATTGCAATAAAGATGTATACTGATTTATCAAATTGTACAAAATTTACACAATGTTAAAAGTTTGCAATGTTATAAGAAATCATTTCTTAAATTTACAAATTATAATATGTCGATTTTTTTTCAATAAAGCTGGCAAAAACTTTTTGTAGAATTAATCTATTTTTCAAAAAAGGAAGTAAGGAAGTAGAAACTGCAACTAACTCTGAAATAATAGAATATAAAATCCATTTTCATTATATAGACTGTGACAAACACTATTACTTAGTTTACAATGAAGGAGTACTTATGAAGCATGAAGGATGGTCTATAAATAAGGCTGAAAGAGCTCAGTTTTAAGGTTTAAATTTAAAATCTTCTTTTGAAATACTAAACTGACCACCCAGTTTTCCAAACATAAATGTCTTAACTGCATGAATTTATTTCATACAACTCTATAATCTAGTTTCATAAGAAAGCAGCATGCAAATTTTGAATAAGACAGACTTGCTTAAGTTTCTTTATGTTCAACAGTAAAGGATACTTCCCTAAAAATAAATAGAAGAAAAATCAGCATATTTATTATGATAATTATTATTCATAATGAGATTCATATTGAATTAGGGACTACCTATCCTCAGAGGGGGTAACGTAAAATGAAATTTATTTTGGTAAATGTGTCTATGAATAGTCAATACAATGCCTCAATATAGATGAATATTACTATTTTGAACAATTTAATTACTATTATTAGAATTATTATAAGTATAAAAATAGCTATCATTTTAGCATGGAATATGAGACTCTCATGCTCCATGCTTCATCACATCCGCACAACAACTCTGCATAATAAGTATTATCATCACCATTTCATGGGTGAAAAAACTGAGGCTAACACATTTAGATAACTGGTTTATGATTACATGGCTAGTAAAGATGCATCACACTAATTTAGGCTTTATGATTTCAGAATTGTACTCTTTCCACTGCACATTCTATTACTCTGTAAATACTTGGCCTGTTTTCATTTAGTTCTTTAACTTTATTCATGTGGTGATGGCTTAAAGCTTCATTTAAAGGAAGCTTAAAAAATTCATTTAACCAAAAGCTCCCAAGAATTAAAAATGTCATGGATCTAATGTAGACATGGATATCATTAGTTAATGGGTAACTATATATTTTCCACTCTAGTGAGATAACAATCAGAGTATTTTTCTAAGTTTTAGTCTCTCAGTTTTAAAAAGGACTTTGTTAAAATAGAAATATTTAGACAAAGGTGATCAAAAGTCTGGATCAGGTCACCTTAAGATAAATATTAGGAAACTGAGGAAACAAATGGAGATTTGAACACTGAGCTATGATATAATGAATGGTTTCAAGTATTTAGTAGAGTATAGAAAAGCCCTTTAAAGCCTGGTCTTAGACTAGCCTTGCAGCTTCTGGGATATCTGTCCATCTATCCTCTATCTATCTAGATATAAATTTGAAAACTTTTTTAACTTAAAGATTTTGAGAAATAGAACGTAATCAGCACCATAGAAGATCTGTTTATGATAACAACCTAGCCCCTCCTCCTAGTTTGTTAATATTCTCTCTTATTTAATGTAACATTGTGCAAATAGACCACTACTGATCTGCCGTTATGAATAAAATAGCTATAATCATCTGTTTGCATATCCTGGTGAAAATATTCATTTAGTTCCATGTTGTATTTCTAGGAATGGACCAAATCTTTATTTTTATTTTTAAGTTTTCTAAATATTGTCCAACTTACCTCAAATGTTTTTATTATGGGCACTTTCATTCTTTCACATTCTTGCAAGACAATTTTACTGTTGCCCAATATGGTAAGTGTGTAATAGTATGTCATTTTAGGTTTTAATTCATTTTTAATTTAATTTAATTCCAGATTCATAATAAAGATAAACAGTTTTTATATATGAGTGGCCATTTGGATTACCCTTTCTGTAAAGTACATGCTCAAATCGTTTGATATCTTAACATTGTGTCATACTGACTTCTTTAATAGTAGATTTTCTGAATGAACTTTTAGCTGTGTAGGTCTTCTCTATTTTATTTAGAACTTGTTTTCATTTCAAAATCTTTATATTTATTTTCATAATCTGCTTTTATTTTGCTTTGTCTATTATCTATCTATCTATTTATTTGCAAGCAAGAGAGAGTGAGCAAGTGAGAGCTCAGGGAGGGATAGAAAAAGAAGGGAAAAAAATCTTAAGCAGGCTCCAGGCTCAGCACAGAGCCCAACTCTGGGCTCTATTTCACAACCCTGACATCATGACCTGAGCCAAAATGAAAGAAATAAAATAAAATTAAGGTGTTAAAAAAAAAAAAGGAACAAGAATTGGAGGTTTAATTAAGTGAGCCACCCAGGCACCCCTGTGGTATCTTAAATTAGCTGTCATATCTTTAAAGTTCTAGAGTATCCATTTGGTTCATTTATAAAACCTTTCTCAATATCATTTTTAGTTTCAGTTTTTTGTTCAATTTGCTTCCCCTCTCATTTCTTTGAGCAGAGTACTCAAGCCATTTTACAATCTTTATTGATCATTTTAACATCATACTTAATCCCATTTTGTCTATCAAATCTTGTTAATGGTTTTTCTTTGTGCACTTTGTTACATTTTGCTATGTTCAAGACATTATATTTGAAACTCTTATTGAGTAGGGATAATTAAGAGCTATAATAATGGTATGGTCCTCCTTGGCAGGATTTTCTCTTATATCTGAGACTCTACAAGACAATCCTACTCCAAATTCAGTGATTGACTTTCTCAGTTTACACAGAAGGCAAGGTAGGCTATAGTCTTATTTCTGCTTCTCCTTGTGCTTTGGGGATCTCAACTTAAATTTGGGTTGTACCAAAGTCCTCAAATTTGATTGCTGCTGGATTATGAATTTTGTTTCTCTAGTATCAAGAGTCTATTAACAACACAGTTCAGTGTGTTTTAGCAGTTTCAAATGCTCTCATAGCTAAAATGGCTTCAGGGCATATATCTCTAGGCTCTCATTGTATTTCGTATTTTGGCCCAGTAATCTCACACTTAATTTTTATGATCATTCTGATATTTTTAATTTTAAAAGCTATTTTGTCTGGATTTTTAGTTGTCTTAAGTAGGAGTTTTTAGATCACCATTACTAGAAGCAACAACAAATATACATGAAAATATCTGCAGTAGTTTATCACATTTTTATGGCTTTGAACTTCCATAAGCTGAGGCATCCTTCTCTAATCACTTAGGCAAACTCCAATTTATTCTTTCAAACAACACAAGAATTGCTTTATTTAAGAACATGTTCAGGGATGACTCTTCCCAACTGTTCTTACCAACATTCCCACACACTCTTTGCTACCCACACCTTGTTTCTGAACTTTCATTAGGTATATCAGCGTGACCAGAATTTTGCTCTATTGTATTTTTGTCCTTTAGAGCTTTAATTAAATATGAATTCCATAGAAAGTCTGTCCCTTTTCTTTCAAACCTGGGTTAGTTATTTCTTCTCATTCTTTGTCAGAAGTTACTTTATTAGAGAAACTTATGGCTCTATTGTGACTTTGGAGCCTTTACAGTTTTTTGACTGGAAAAATCACCCATCCCTGAGATTTTTACGCAGCTTCCTGGCTGATATTATTCAGAAATCTGTTCAAAACAGACTTTTTCAGGGAGGCCCTTTCAGACCACTCAGTTAAAAAGCCTCTTCTCAATCACTGCTCTTTTTAAAATGTGCTTATTTAGTTCAAATATGCATCACTATTAAAGAAAAACCAGTACGATTTTTTTTTAAAGTTGGCTTACCTATTATCTATCTCTCCCATTAAAATGATTCCTCTGTGCTGGGGTTTTTTTGTGCTCATCTTAGGCCAGACACTCAATAAATTGTCTCTGAATGATTGAATTGTTTGACTCCCTTGCTAGATTCTCAACTTCATGAGGACAAGGATTGTTCTATCCAGTCCTTCTTTACCCTCAATGTCTGTTATATTGCAGTCACTTACCTGACTGATGGGAAAAATCACAGAAAGAAAGAGTTAAAACTACAGAAAAACCCTGTAGGTTCAATAACACAAAGCTTTCTAAAATTATTTAGCCCAGGAATTGAATACTGGCTGCACTTTTGATTTTTTTTAAATGGTATTGAATTTAATTTAAATGGAAATACTTGAATGGTAGAATAATAAAAAAAAAATTATAAAAGCAACTTGCTCCTTAAAGTAAGAATTATATAGGGCATCTCTTCTAGAAGCAAAATTTTCAAATGTCAAACATCTGAAAGCATAGAAGGAGAAGTAAGAGTGTGAATTGTACTTCAATGCTCTTTTCTTTATATTCAGCTAACAGCTTCATGCACACCTTTCCAATTTTTTCAACTCATTTGACAAAGCCTTCAGAGGAGTTACTGCTCATGACAACCATCACAGCCTAACAGGAGAAATTTTATAAAGAAAAATAATAGCATGTTTTTCCCAAGTTGTTAAGGATATGGTGAAGCTCTGTCGGATTCAAAGGAGGAATGTGCAATACCATGCTATATATCATAATAACTTATTTTAATAGTGGCTTTGCAATTTTTCAGATATATCCATTTACTGAAACCACTATCAAATAAACAAAACAAACAAATTAACAGGAGTTCGAGACAGAAGTTATCTAATCTAAAAATAGCACAGAATACACAACACATATCCCAAGTACTACTATAGGTTTCAAGTAATAGTCAAAACAATAGTAAAAATGATTCAGACCCTACCAGTCAAATCATAAATGGGACCTTAACTGTAAATCCTTATCTTTAGATCAAAGCGGGTAATTGGGTGCTGAAGATACATTCTAGAACTAATATGTTATAGAACTCCTCTGAAATGAGTCATTTATTCCATCACTTTTCCTGCACAGCTGCTGACCCATGTTTTGGTTCCTGGAAATAGCTGCTACCCTGTCATACTTCTTAAAAGCACATATATTGATAACTCTACTCATTCCTCCATTCCTCTGTGACTGTCACTGTGTTAAAATGTGGAGTCAGCTGACTCACTTGTGATGGTAATAAAGTAGATGAGTTTGCAAAGTATTTTGTTATTTCTAAAAATGCAAAAACCAAATTACATTGAAATCATAAAGGGTGTTTCAGGGAGAGCTGTAGGATGTGGTTTCTTGTGTAATCCACAGAGATTAGCTCCAACACATATTTAAACTCTCCTCTAGGAGCAACCTTAGTGGTAAAGCAAGAAGATAAACAGATGTATACACACCCTGGCACAAAAGTATCACTTATGTTTGGCTTCCTAGTCTCCTCGTGTTCCTTATTTATCTTAACTTCTCTCTGAAATCAGGGAACACAGAATCTCAATCAGTTGACATTTTTCTACTGAATTACCCAATAGTCTGATCATACCCCTAAGACTTTTTTAAATTATTTCACTCATAATCCCAAATCTGCTTTGCTTCCTCATCTTAGTACACTGTAATTTGATTTCAAAATGAGGACAGTTGTCAGTAATGCCACATTCATTAATCTATTTTACAATTCCATGTACTTATAACTATGAAGATATGTTAATAACATCCATTCCAATAAGCCACCCTAAATTGATTATCATGAAACAAGACCTCAAGAAAGAGAATTCAAAATCATCCATGTATTTGCAACTTATTGCAATAAAGCCTTTATCAATAGACTTCCCTGTGCACATGGTGGTCAAATTGCTGGTGAAAACCAGCCAGATCTATTACAAGCTTTCTCATGGCTTCTAGGTAACCCAAGTGAGCCTTTATTGATACTGGGAAGGGATAAAGCAGGGAAGGGATAAACAGTGGTGTAAGAATTGGCTAGACAAAAGTAATGACTCTCATTACAAAGTGAGTATTTTAAAGCAAAAGAGCCTGTTGGGAATATTGTTTTATAAAATAGTGGGTTTTTTTAAATTAACTTTTTAAAATTCAATTAGTTAACGTATAGTGTACCATTAGTTTCAAATGTAGATTTCAGTTATTCATCCATAGCATATAATAGCTAATGCTCAGTACTTACTGTTATAGCTTCTTGAAAGCAGAATTTTAACCCACTGAGCCACGCAGATACCCTTGAAAGCAGACTTTTAGATCACATTTTCTGATTACTTCCATGTAGTACAACAATTTCCTGCTAGCAACCTTCAAAACATACTGTTTGTTAGAGGAATTTCTTTAATAATAAATAAATAGGAATTTATTTAAATTTATAAATATATAAAATAAATAGGAATTTATTTAAATTTATTTAAATATTGCACACTGTTTAATTGTTCATAAATAAGGTGATGACATTATAGCCATTAGTTGGTAGCACTGATATATCACTTTCTTTTTACTTCTCAGTGCATTCTCTTTACACAAAATAGATATACATTTTAAAAGAATCTAAATCTGTGGCAAACTTTTAAAAACCCTATACAATAAAGTTTATCATTTTAAGTAATCTCAATTATCTTCCTCAATTGTGATAGTATATCCTTCTATCTAGGCCAGATATTGTATGAGGGATTTGAAGAGACATACTTTTCTAAATTTCACTTTTCTCATCTGCAAAATGCTGATCATGATCCTACAATAAAATACACTTACTATTTTTTGATGAAAATTTATTTATTTATTGTTGAAAATAGAACTGCCCTATGACCCAGCAATTGCACTATTGGGTATTTACCCTAAAGATACAAACGTAGTGATCCAAAGGGGCACGTGCACCCGAATGTTTATAAGATTTTATTTATTTATCAGAGATTGTGGGCGAGAGAGCAAGCACAGGCAGACAGAATGGCAGGCAGAGGCAGAGGGAGAAGCAGGCTCCCGGCCGAGCAAGGAGCCCAATGTGGGACTCGATCCCAGGATGCTGCTTAACCAAAGGCAGCTGCTTAACCAACTGAGCCGCCCTGGCATCCCTTTTGATGAAAATTTAATCTGTATAAACAATATATTTGCTGTAATGCGTGGTTCATGAAAAACATCTTATTTAATTATAAGCAACAACAGTATTAGAAATTAAGTAAATGGGTCTATAATATTTAAAGTTTTAACACATAATTCCAGTGCTTTGCCTTATTTTCTCAAATCCCTTTACCACTTTCACTGACAGAGTCAAATGTACTTTTTCTACTAGTAGCCAGCTCTTTGTCTTTTGTCAGAAAGATGCCCTTGTGAATTATTTATAATAGAGATATTAGCAATAATAATAATAATAATAATAAATAGCAATGAAAATGTTAAAAAAAGTTTTCTTAACTAATTAGGGTTCTTAGACATCAAATAGAGGAACCACCTCTGGCAAGCAAATTAATCTGCAAGACATTCCCAGAATTTACAAGTCAGTCAGATACAGGGTTGTCCGTAGACTGAAAGGTGAAGCAAAAGGACTAGGTTTGGAAAATAGGTAAGGACAGTGAAAAAAATGATCAAAGTTTTGGGCAAAATAAATTCTTAGGTGTCCTTTCAATGGAGTCCTGGGCATTATGTAGCAGAAACTCTGGAGATTATCTCAATTCATTGGAGTCACCCTGTTTACTAGCTTGCTATTGACAAAGTTATTTACAAACTGTAGAGCAAGAGGTTATAATGTAGAAAACTGATGGTAATGCACAAGATTCTTGTTAACAATAATGCAAGTTAGTGATATTTCATTAGAAAACATAAATTCTATAACCCAAATTATGGGCCCAGAGCACTTCTGCTGCACAACTCTGCTTATATCCCAAATAACCATGTGAACTAGTTTTAATATCTGCTTCTTATTAATTTTTGAATAAAAATTCTTGACACAAGTATTTTATAATTGTGTGATAATCATGCATTTAATTTCTTGGAGAACAAAACACACTTTAGCGTAACTAGGTTCGTTCACAGGACCAGCCTTGATAACACACTTCTATATGTTAGAAATGATATAATAAATGTAGAATATTGGGCACTCGTTTGGTATTCTTTGCCATGTTTTGCACTATCTAAAAAGAGATCAGTGAACTTGGACTGGAGTTAGTAGACATGGAAGAAAATAAAATATTACAGAGAGGAATACTCTGTGGTCCACAACCTAAACGGGCTGGGATTCCCATCATTTGGATCCCTGTAGCTTTACAAAAGTCAATTAAATTTTTGTATCTCCTATTAAAGTTGATTCCCCAGTACTTTTCCAAACATCTCTTGTAAAGTATTGTTTCCCAGAAAAAAAGGGATTTTGCACATGTATCTGCCTTTGTCTCTGGTCATGATCTCAGTCAGGATCCTGGGATCGAGCTCCATATCGGGCTTTTTGCTCATTAGGGAGTATACTTCTCAGTCTCTCTCTGCTGCTACCTCCCCCTGCCCCACTCATGCTCTCTCTCTCTCTCAAATAAATAAATACAATCTTTAATTTTTTAATTAAAAATAAGATAAATTAAATAAAATAAAAAGTCTGGTCTTACTGCCCCATTTAGCTCCTTTTTTCTTTTTGAGTTGTATTTAAAGCAGCATGAGAGAACATGAGGCTCTCAAACTTAAAAAAAAAAAGGAAAAAATTGAGTTTTGTTAGGATTTAAGATCTTGTCTGCTAGAAAAAACGTTGGCTTTGTTAACATGTGAAAATTAACAAAAGAGAATAAGATAGAATTCTAATAATTTTTGTAGAAATTTAAAATTTCCTCCAACACAATGACATACAGACCCATTAAGTAAATTCATTCCAATGTCCGAAACCAACCTTTTCTAATAGTAATGCATCTGTGTAAACAGAGTCAACCCAAGGAATAAATAAATATTATTATTTTTTTCCTGTCTCTTCCACAGTCACATCTGGGTATATTGGTAGCAAGCCAATTATCTATCTTATAAGACATGATATCATAAGGAAGGGTATTCTGTCCATTTGGAACAACTGAAAATCATTGTAATTTTATCTTGGTGCAGTAACTTGAGATGGCACAGTGTGGGTTATGAATATATTTTATTTTTTTTTTTACTGGGAAGAAGAGATTATAGAGATATTGGTTATCCAAGAGAGACTGACAGGTGTTGATAGTTGCCAGGTCAACATCCATTTACTTTTTCCTTGAATCTCAGAAAGCACTGAGGGATTGACAACAAGGAAACTTAAAACAACATCAAATATTTTATTGTCTCTTTTCTATTTATATTGAAACCACATGACAAAGTATCAGTCGTACAAGATATCATTCTCTTTACCTCTATCTTTCTGCCAGAAATGTGGGCTTAATAGTGAGAACTCCAACAGCAATTTTTGCAACTGTGAATAAAAAGCCATGAAAACCTCTAAGATACTTCACTTGACTTTCTTAAGACGCTGAACCAACACCAGAAAACACTCTCTGTAGTCTTCTTGTTAAATGAAAAAATAGGGTTAAACCACTTTTGAAAGTCTACTACATACAGCAAAATGTAAATCTTAATTGAAATATGTCCTCTTAGCTGTGCTTAAGCAACTGAGTCCTGAGCTTTTCAGGTTTTCAGTCTGAAAGAGTACACCTCTGGTGCTCTGAAAGGGAAAAGAAAGGACACCCTGTTCTCCATATAAATTAAAGAAGAGAAATCTGTGCATTTAAGTGGGCCATATAAAATTTATCAAGCAATTATCTCCTAACTCCTTCCTATCCAAATTACCTGATATGCTCTCCCTACTCCTTTATTCCACGTTACTGCCTTTTCCAGGATTCTGTATCACATCACAACATGTCTTCTGTTATTTCCTTCTTGCAAGCTAGTTTTGTTTTCTCCATCTAAAAAAATCAACAATCATTGTGTATTTCAATTCCCATTTTCCTCAAATGCATTGATTCTTCTTATCTATTACTCTTTTCTCATACTCAGTGTCTTTGTCTTTATGGGGTTTGTACTTTGCTTTTCCCCATCCTTTACTGCCATTATATAATCAAATCTAATAACTTCTTAGAGAAAGTTAAAAATTCCTGCATAGCCACACGTGAACACAAAGTCACTGATTTTTAGCAAACCTATAAGATAGACATCCATTCAATTTGTTTTTTTTTAAGATTTTATTTATTTATTTGACAGAGAGAGATGACAAGCAGGCAGAGAGGCAGGCAGAGAGAGAGGAGGAAGCAGGCTCCCTGCTGAGCAGAGAGCCTGATTTGGGGCTCGGTCCCAGGACCCTGGGATCATGACCTGAGCCGAAGACAGTGGCTTAACCCACTGAGCCACCCAGGCGTCCCTCCATTCAATTTCTTAACTGAGTCTCAAATGCATCCTGAGTTCTAACCTAAACCTAAGTTCTACTTCTTACACGTTGTTCTATGACCAAATCCTTTCAGTTCAGTATTTTGTAACATTTAAATATTAATCAATTGATGCTTTGTCTGTGTATTTCTATGATAATAATTTGAATACTGTAGATTTATTGTTATATTTATAGATTTATAATCAAAGTTTCATCAGTTGAAGTTTTTGGAAATTTCAGATATAATGATTAACCTAAAATGATACTGCCTCAAATCCCTCTGATATCAAGGCCCAACACTTGATTATAGCCAAACCTGTGGTGGATAGTTCCATGGGAAATTGCAGTTACTTAACACTGATAGCATCTCATGTTCTCTCTCTCATTTTAGAATGTCTCCAACACAACCCAAAAGTGTAGGAGAGTTAATGTCCTCTGAAGACAGCTCTCAGTGAAGTGGAAATAAGAGCCATAGATAAAATTGTCAGTTTTCAGGTCTTCATGAGGACAACTTAAAGAAGTTTCTCAGGACCTTTCAGTAAAAGCAAGCCTTCATTTTCTATCCACAACAATTATATCAACAATGTACCACTTTGACAAAGTTGCTTCTTCACTGTATCACTTTCCCATTCTTTTCTACCTTGGATAATCTCCCAGATAAACTAACAGTACTCAAATCCTTTGTCCTACTCTTTGCTCTCAGGATAAATGGAGCCAAAAGACTTAGATTAACATCAAGTTCTGAATGGGATCTCAGAGCTATTTCTGTCCAGATTTTCATAAACATAGGGACCTTTGAATTATCAGGCTATAAATAAGTTCTAAATGGAGGGGGCAAAAGCAAAAAGTAGAAATTTTTATGTTTGATTTTTAATCATGATTAAAAATAATGTTAGTACATTATAAAAGTGTGGATCTTTGTAAAACAATGTCATAATGTAAGAAATAGGTTGCATAGTCCTTTTGAGAATATTAAACCAAGTGTTCAGGTGCCATCTAATTTCTTGTTTAATCCAGAACTTTGGTGTGCATTATCTTGAGGAATAGAATTTTGAAGTCCAGACAGACTAACAGAAAACTGACCCAAATGTGTGTGTTTATATTTCTGCTTTTGTTGTAAAAATCAAAGTGTGATTGCTGGTTTAAAATGGTAGAACTAATAATGTTCATGGACTCTATTATAAATTTTCTAATTGTATGGGAAGAATCCAAGAAACATATAATTAATTGATTTGCAAATCCTCAAAGAGCTACAGGATCAGGTAGTGGTATGTTCTGATTCAACAGCATCATAATGCAGCATTTTATATGTGTGGCTAATGGATATTTTCATGAATGTTTGCTAGCTAGTCAACCAATACAGAGAAATATTAGGTAGGGTAATTACTCACAGTTGTGTTTAATAAAATGAGAGAAAATGATCAAATGACACTAATAATAATAATCCTATAGCAGGCTAAATAATTCAATGATAATTACAAGTATTAATCTACCTTTCTTCCCTGATTATGACTCTTCTCTCCTTTATCCTAATGGGAGTAGCAGATTGTCTGCTATGAATTGTGAAAACCCAGCAGTGACTTTGGCAGTGAAGGCCTCCCATCAATTTTGATAGGTTAAAATGATTCTGGATGGTCTTGAGCAAATGTGTCAATTTTTTTTTCTGTGTGTGTCAAAAAAGAAAGAAGCAATAGTAAATTCTTGCTGTTATTCCATGGAGCCAATAAAATCATACTGCCAACAAGAGGCTGTTGACACCGTAAGTGTGGTTAACTGTCTTGAAATACTAGACCTCGAAATAAAATTCCAATATTTCACATAACCTCTTTTTATTTTTAAAGCACAAAACAAAACAAAACAACTATACTGCTTACATTTAGGGCCCTGCTGTTGTGTAACTATTTTTGAACATGTCTACTGTAAGTGTATATATATATATTTTTTTTCCTGTGCAATAAATTCATTTAGAGATAAATTTGGATTGCAAATTATTTGGAGGGAGGCATGGTATTTGTGGCTAGTCTTACAAGTAAAAAGGACTAAAAGAAAGAAGAAAAACTTATTTTATTACAGCATATTTACATCTGTCCAAAGTACTTATTTACTATCATACTGACTAATGTATAATACTGTACACAAAGAAAGAAGTTAAATGAGTTATAATTCAGTCGAAGTATAGCTGGCCATTTTAAAACTTACCACTGAATCTTTCTGGTATGAAATGTGATATCTGGCAATCTGGTCCAGTTCATTACATCAGGTCATTTGTATGTTCTTATTACCATTTTGATAGCGTAGCACATTTTATAACCCAGACATTTTACAATGGAACTATGATGCATGTATTTTCAAAAGTATAGACATACATGAAGCTATGAGGTCAAAAAAGATGAATGTCCGTAGTACCATATAGACTCAACAAATAAAAATGTCCAAGGCTCTGAGTGAGATTTATGAATATTGTATAAGATTAGGCCAACATGTGGTTTTGATATAAATCATCTGTTCTTAAATTAGAATTACAATCGTTGAGTACAGTGTTGAAAATGGCAGATAGATTTTAGCTATCTTTGCTCAGTAGGGAAAATGGAAAAATGTTTAGTTTGGTCAGATTTTCACTTAACTTCTAAAAAATCTTACGTTGGAGAGAACCCTTCTGAAATAAGAATCCTTAAAGAAATAACCCCTTTGGCACAAGTTTTCAAGAAACTTGTTGGATATTGTAGACAATTATATGGCACATGTACTGTTCTAGATGTTTCATGCCAATAATATGTAAGCCATACCAAGGCTACATATACATATAGAGATGTTCCTCAGCTTACAAGGGGGCTATGTACAGAGAAACACATAAAAAACTGAAAATGCATTTAATACCCCTAAACTATCAAATATCATAGCTTCTCTTAAGCTTATTTCAACATACTCAGAACACTTACATTTGCCTGCATTTGGGCAAAATCATCTTAAGCAAAGCCTATTTTATAACAAAGTATCAAATATCACATGCAATTTATTAAATATTACACTAAAAAAAAGAAGAATGGTTATATATAGAATGCTTGTAAGAATATCAGGTGTTCACCCCTGTAATCTTCTAGCTGACTGGGAGCTGTGGCTCACTACCCCTGCCCAGCATCACAAGACGGCACCATACCACATGTCACTGGCCCTTTTTATAAAGACCCAAATTCAAAATTCAAAGTACAGTTTCTACTGAATCACTTTCACTTTCACATCTTTGCCAAATATATTGTAAGTTGAATCATTGTAAATCAGGAGCCATCTTATTTGAAAGTTAAATCACAGTCACCCGTATACACACAAAAAAAGGCCTTCATGTAGGGCCATCTATGGATCTCTAAACAACATAGCATGACCTATCAACAGCAAAAAATGGATGTGAAGGGGACAATTGCTTCGCGTCAGTACTCTGAGCAGTAACATACATGGCCTTACTCACCTAGCAGAACTCCAGAGCTAGCTGATGGCAAGGAATTTTACAAATGTTTGCTGAACAGCTTAAGCACTATTCTTTTTAAATTAGTGTGCATATCTGTTTTCTAAAGATATGTTAATTTATTTTATTGACTTATTACAAAACCAAATAATTTCCTCTTATTTAAGTGGCAGGTAAATAGAATTCTTTTTAATTTAAATCAAATGGCTTTTTAGGGAAAATATACTAAAAATTCTGAAACTTGTATTGCTTATGAATCTTTTATTGGAATCCTTATCAAGTTGTATTTTGCAAGTTTTTCCTAAATAATCTTCAATGAATTGAAAATATTTTTTGGATTTTATTCAAGGCTATTAACTCACAATTTCACTTTGTTAAATAGAGTGCTAGCCTTTCAACCAAAACGTTGTGTCTTTTTTTTTTTCCACTACCACATCCTCCATCTACTGACTGGATTCTCTCCCCAACTAGTACATATATACCATTGTCTATCTTTAGGATAAGTAAGGGTCATCTTTTGTCTTTATTCTATTCCTCGCATGCTTCTGAACTTGTTGAATTTTAATATAGTCACACCATAAGCATCACATATTGGATTCCCCTTTCAATAGTAAACAGTGCACAACCAGAGCATACCTTCAAAGCTATCAATAGACTTACTCTGATATATTATTTTTGTATTTTTGTAAATTAAAATAATTAAATTATAGAACAAGAGTTTCAGGTGGTAGGTGTTGTAAGTTTTACCCAAACTGACTTTTGTCAAACTCGTTTTTGTCATCATATATGACAAGTAGTTTTCTCACGTTGATTTTTAGAATATCCTTGTATAATGAATATTTACACTGATATCTACTATAAAAATCTTGCAATTTATTTTAGAAACATTAAGATATTGAAAATCAATCTATTTCTTTGATTCATTAAAGACATTTTTGGCTTGTTTCCAGTACTTTCTTACTGGTTAAAAAATGAATTTGAAGTAGTCTGAATTTCATTATTATATGGCACTTTCCCTTTGAAGAATACAAAGACGATATTCTATATTAGCTATCTGAGAAGAATTTGTTTTTTTAATTTTATTTATTTGTGAGTGAGAGAGAGCACAAGCAGGGGGAGCAGCAGGGTGAGGGAGAAGCAAACTCCTGGCTAAGCAGGGAATCTGTTGCAGAACTGAGTCCCAGGACCCTAAGATCATGACCTGAGCTAAAGGCTCAGGCGTTCAAATGACTGAGCCACCCAGGTGTCCCAATCTGAGAAGAGTTCTGTATGTTATTCCTATTAATATGCAGTTTAAAGTCTAGGTGATTAACTTAATATTTTAGTGGCTATTACATAGATAGCACTATGTCCCAGGCAGAGAGTAAGAAAGAAATATTAAATCAACCATATTCTATGCATTCTAAATGAAAATAATTAATCAATCATAATAAATCCTTCTATTTATGGAATACCAACTTATAAGCTTTCCTCCATATGAAAAATGCCAAATACCAGAATAAAGGGTCATCTAATACAAATAAAGGATAGAATTAAAGAATTCTGGTAAGCCATTTAATTTTGAAAAATGGTGTTCTATTGTTGCTGAGTTGTGGTTTTCAGTTACATAATATCTGATAAGTGTAGAAGTAACATGAGTGTTACGTGAGAAGAGAAATGGTTTATAATTAAGATAATTTTAAAAGTACAGATAAATACAAATTTGTAAACATAGCATTATGGAGGAATAAAAATAAATGATAGCTACACACTCTAAAGTGAATAAATCTTGGAAAGTTAATAGAGAAGTAAAACAAGGGCAGTGCAAAAAGTATGGTACATTTTTATGAAGTTCAAACAAATTCTGTGAAACCATAGATGGACTTAAAGATACTATTATGTATCAAATATTGTAAAAATTAAGCAAGGAAATAGCAAACATAAAATAACCAAAGCATACAAACTTGGGTAGATACAATAGGTGTGATCATATTCTACTTCAAAAAGAGATGAGTTAATAGATAAATAGAAGTAACTAGACTTTTTAGAAGTTAATAAAACTTTGCCTGTTATTTCTTAGTAATATAAAATATATGGTTTTCTAACAAAAACGTTTATCTTAAAAATATTTAAAAATAAATTTCAGGCTACTCATAAGGTTATATTTACTTTTCCACTGAAGGCAAAGCTGGTTGTTGTAGTTGTAGTTGTTTGTTTGTTTTAGTCTCCTCCTAGTTTTTATTATTATAATGTGGAATAAGGAATGTTAGATTGAAAAGTGAATTATTTTATAGACAAAAATCATTACTTGATTCACCTCCTGGTACAGCAGATGGAACTCCTGAAAATATGCCCTTTTGCCTTACAGAAGAGTAACAGTTATGCTTACTTCTGAAACGTACTTGGTGGTGGCCCTAAATAGTGACACCATAGTAAACATTTTGAATATTTGCAATTAATTTTTATAGTCATAGGGCTCCAAAAGGCACTGCTGGTATCTTAGCAGGTATTTCAATAAAGCTAAAAGTTGCCTGACTGTTTAAAAATATTAACAAGGCACAAAACGGCAGAAGTATTGTCCTCAGATATTATTTTTTCCCATATGCTCCTGATTCCCGACATGACAAGTTATTTTTTTAAATTTTTTTATAAAAGATTTTATTTATTTATTTGACAGAGATCACAAGTAGGCAGAGTCAGGCAGAGAGAGAGGAAGAAGCAGGAACGCTGCGGAGCTGAGAGCTCAATGTGGGACTCGATCCAAGGATCCTGGGATCATGACCTGAGCTGAAGGCAGAGGCTTTAACCCACTGGGCCACCCAGGCGCCCCCATGACAAGTTATTTTTGATAGATATATACACAATGTATTTTCCAGTTATAAGAAAAATGGTTCTGCTATTTTTAACCTTTTTTAAAAATTACATAATTTTTTAAATTAAAATTTTATTTTTTAATGTTTTAATTTTCTTTTCTTTTTTTTAAAAGATTTTATTTGAAAGACGGAGATCACAAGTAGGCAGAGAGGCAGGCAGAGAGAGAGAGAGAGGGAAGCAGGCTTCCTGCGGAGCAGGGAGCCCGATGCGGGGCTCGATCCCAGGACCCTGAGATCATGACCTGAGCCAAAGGCAGCAGCCCAAACCACTGAGCCACCCAGGCGCCCCAATGTTTTACTGTTCAATATACTACTTAGAATATAAAACCTATTCCATTTGGTAAGATATTTACCATTTAAAAAATGGTAATTTTCTCATAGTGTGTTCCCCTCACATTGCTTTATTTTGAATAAAAAAATTTCACAATAAACATAACTGATGCTTTCCTTTTGATTGTCCCTCTGTTGGTCATACTGTATATGAGCCATGACAATTAGTTTTACAAAATTTATTCATGTTTGTTGATATGTTTTATCATCACTAATTTTCCCTCCCTTATCTAGATTCCCGAGCTTTCAGACAGGTGGACACTTCAATAAACCATACCCAAGGGATGTATCAAGTACTTCTTAGACATCTCTCAGATCCCTGAGGTCTCATTTTACCTAGGGATTTGCAAAAGGCTCTGCCAGAGGCACCACTGTGACAACTGATGACCATGGTCTATCTCCTGCTAAGCTCAAGAGGTCACTGGTTTCCAAGTTTATCTATACAATTAATGCATTCCAGCAAGTTCTTTGTTTTTTAATATTAACAAACTTACTTTAAAGTTTATATGAAGAGGCAAAGACTCACAATAGTCAACATAGTGTTGAAGGAGAACAAAGACTGAGGACTGACTTCAAAGTTTACCATAACGATGGGGCGGCTGGGTGGCTCAGTGGGTTAAGCCTCTACCTTCGACTCAGGTCATGATCCCAGGGGCCTGGGATCGAGTCCTGCATTGGGCTCTCTGCTCAGCAGGGAGCCTGCTTCTCCTCATCTCTCTCTCTGTCTGTCTCTCTGCCTACCTATTTGTGTTCCCTCTCTGTCAAAAAAATAAATAAAATCTTTTAAAAAAAGTTGACCATAATGATAATTGTAAGCAAGATATTGTAATAATACAGAAAGACTAGATTAAAGGAACAGAATATATATTATCAATTATATTTTATATTTAATATAAAAGCAAAAGCAATACAAGAGAGCAAAATACAATCTTTTAAACAAATGGTTCTGGAGTAATGGTGAAGCTAAATGTAAAAATATAAAATAAAAATAAAATAAAATAATAAAATAAAATAAATCCAGGCAGATATCATACACTCTTTACAAAAATTAACTCAGATTGGATTATAAACCTAAACATGAAACATGTAGAAGGTAATATAGAAGAAAATTTAAATGACCTTGGTTTTGGCTATAACTTTAGCTACAAAAGCACAAGCACTGAATTTTAAAATGTCTACTCTGTGAAACACAATGCCAAGAGAATGAAAAGGCAAAGCACAGACTATGAGAAAAAATTTGCAAAATACACATCTGGCAAAGGGCTGTTAATCAAAAATACACAAAGACCCCTTAAACCTCAACAATGGGGGAAAAACCTGATTAAAAATGAGCCAAAGACCTTAGCAGATACCTCACAAAAGAAAATATTACAGATGGCAAATGAGCATATAAAAAGGTGCTTCACATCATAGGTCATCAGGAAAATGCAAATGAAAACAAAAAAGAGACACCCGTACATACCCAGAATTCAGAACACTGAAAACAGAACATGAAATGTTGGTGAGGATGTGGAGCAACAGGAATGTTCTTCCATGTCTATTGAGAATAAAGAATGGAAAACAACTTGGCAGTTTCTTACAAAACTAAACATATTCTTGCCAGATGATTCAGCAGTAGCAGTTCTTGGTATTTATCCAAAGAAGATGAAATCTATACCCACAAAGATGTCTATAGTAGTTTTATTCATAACTGACAAAAGCTCGGAAGCAACCAGGATATCATTCCACAGGTGAAAGGTCAAATAAAGTGTAGTACATGCAAACAATGGAATATTATTTAATGCTAGAGATATGAATTACCAAGCCATGAAAAGATATGGATATAAATATTTAATAAATATTTGATTTTAGGCTTCTACCAGTCTATCAATAGTATTAGTATATTTTAACAGTGAATGCTCAGCATTCATGAATTTACCTAATAAAATATTTTGGGTTCAATATTTTAAATACTTCAACCTCTATGATTATATTCCTAATAATTTTGAATTGGGGTAAATAAACCTTAACTTTTTGTAACTTGTTTCAATATGCAAAAGAGCTCAATGAAATTTTAGAAAATAAAAATTTACAAAAAAAAGTTTAGTTTACTATTGCCAAATAATTTAAAACTTTATCTTATATTCAAATACATATATTTTTCTAAATTGATTTATATGATACTAAAACCAAAAACTTTTATACTAGATTTCATATCATGCAACCAATGCCAGAAAGCCATCTGTCGATGACTTGTCTTAAATAGAGTTAAGATGGGCGTTATAACAATGCAAGATGGAAACAAAGATAGTATAACAATTGGTGTTACATAACTTTTCTGGTTAGGTTTATTCCTAGGTATCTTAGGGTTTTGAGTGCAATTGTAAATCGGATTCACTCCTTAATTTCTATTTCTTCAGTCTTGTTGGTTTAAAAAAAATGCAACCAATTTCTGCGCATTGATTTTATATTCTGACACTTTACAGAATTCCTATACAAGTTATAGCAGATTTGGAGTGGAGTCCTTTAAGTTTTCCACATACAGTGTCATATCGTCTGCAAGCAGGGATAGTTTGACTTCTCTTTTGCCAATTTGGCAAAATTTGGATGCCTTTAATTTCTTTTTGTTGTCTGATTGCTGAGGCTAGGACTTCTAGTACGATGTTGAATAGCAGTGGTGATAACGGACATCCCTGCCGTGTTCCTGACCTCAGCAGAAAAGTATTCAGTTTTTCTCCATTGAGAATGATATTTGCAGTGGGTTTTTCATAGATGGCTTTGATAATATTGATAATATGTGCCCTCTATCCCTACACTTTGAAGAGTTTTAATCAGGAAGGGACACTGCACTTTGCCAAATGCTTTTTCAGCATCTATGGAGAGTATCATGGGGTTCTTGTTCTTTCTTTTATTAATGCGTTGTATCACATTGATTGATTTGCATATGTTGAACCAACCTTATAGCCCTGGAATAAATCCCACTTGGTCGTGGTGAATAATCCTTTTAATGTACTGTTGAATCCTATTGGCTAGTATTTTGGTGAGAATTTTCGCATCTGTGTTCATCAAGGATATTGGTTTGCTGTTCTCTTTTTTGATGGGATCCTTGTCTGGTTTTGGGATCAAGGTGATGCTGGCCTCATAAAATGAGTTTGGAAGTTTTCCTTCCATTTCTATTTTTTTGGAACAGTATCATGAGAATAGGAATTAATTCTTCTTTAAATGTTTGGTAGAATTTCCCTGGGAAGCCATCTGGCCCGGGGCTTTTGTTTGTTTGGAGATTTTTGATGACTGTTTCAATCTCCGTACTGGTTATGGGTCTGTTTCTTCCTGGTTCAGTTGTGGTAGTTTATATGTCTCTAGGAATGTATCCATTTCTTCCAGATTGTTGAATTTGTTGGCGTAGAGTTGCTCATAGTATGTTCTTATAATTGTTTGTATTTCTTTGGTGTTGGTTGTGATCTCTCCTCTTTCATTCATTAATTTATTTATTTGCGTTCTTTCGCTTTTCTTTTTGATAAGTCTGGAAAGGGTTTTATCAATCTTATTAATTCTTTCAAAGAAGCAGCTCCTAGTTTTGTTGATTTGTTCTATTGTTTTTTGTTGTTGGTGGTGGTTTTTTGTGGTTTTTATTTGTTTGTTTATTTGTTTCTATTTCATTGATTTCTGCTCTGATCTTTATTATTCCTCTTCTGCTGGGTTTAGGCTTTCTTTGTTGTTCTTTCTCCATCTCCTTTAGGTGTAGGGTTATGTTGGGTATTTGAGATCTGAGAGAGAAGCGTGATTGCACACGTGTGTCACTGCGCTCCCCAAGAGCATGTCTGGGGAAGGTGCAGCACGCCACCCCAGGAGAAGAGAAGGATACGTTGGCCTTGTGGTCGGGAAAGGTCGGGAAGCAGAATAGCCTGCCGTGGCAGGAACAGCAGGCCGGTGGCAAGACAAGTGTCACCCGCTCCCTGTGCAGAGAGACAAAGCCTGGTTCCTAAGGAGACATGAGGGGATGACTAGGGCAGGGATGCATGCTCCACTCTGAGGAAGGAGTCTGGGCAGAAGGCAGGCCTGTCCTGTGCCTCTGGTCCCAAGGGGACAGCATCTCCTTGACCACCTGTCCGTAGGGCCGACTTGGGCTAGCTACCAGGCGCCATACCCGGAACTCGCAGAAATAGCTCCCTCGAGAAACGGGCAGTCAGATGCCATCTTCCTCCAAGATGTGACAGCGTTTTCGGTGGCAGGGGGTTTGCCGGGGAAGGAGTGGGGACAATTTCCCAAAGCTCCCCATTCCAGTGAACGGGCGGTGTTCAGGGATCCTGTCGCCTCTCCTCTCCTGTGGGGAAGGCACTGGCCTTGTCCGCGAGTCGGCCTGAGGGCCTGTGCAAAAGGCCAAGCGTTGCCTACACTGGGAGAATGTAGTGTGCATTGAGTGCCATCCTAGGCCACGCACGCTGCTGCAGCGCTGTGGCTGTGTCTGCTTAGTTCGGACTGGCAGGGTGAAACCAGGGTGCCAACATAGAGCCCGGGAAAGCAAGGACCAAGAGGGACCAGCTCTCCCGCAGCGCTTCTTCCCTGATGCGACAGAGCGAACACCCAAAGCCTTGCTGAGGAAGCAGCAGCGAAGTGCCGTTCGCGCCAAGCTGAAAACCTCTGTGAAAGCATAGCAGTCGCTGGGAAATCAGAGTCGTTTTTGTGGGCTGCTGTTGCTGCTTGCCTTAGGCTAGTATTTGCAGCACGGCGGGAGAAACCCTCATACCGCGAAAGGGTCTTTGCCTGGGCATCTCCTCTGGGAAAGCACAGCATTCTTTGGGAAATCAGAGTCGGGTCTGTGGGGTCCTGCTGCTGCTTGCCTGAGCAAGACCCAACAGCACGGTGTAATAAACCCGCATGGGGCGAAATCCTCTTTGCCTGGGCATCCCCACTGCCTGAGAGAACCGTGGTTGCGCCTGTGGAAAGAGCCTTAAGGAATGGGACATGTCTGTCACTGGGCTCCCCAGGAGCCTGTCTGGGGGAAGTGCAGCAAGCTGCCCAGGAGAAGAGAAGGAGCCATTGGCCTTGTGGTCGGGAAATGGTCGCGAAGCTGGCAGGAACAGCGGGCCGGTGGCAAGACAAGTGTCACCCACTCCCTGTGCAGAGAGACGAAGCCTGGCTGCTAAGGAGACATGAGGGGGCGATTGGGCCGGGGAACGTGCTCCAATCTGAGGAAGGAGTCTGGGCAGAAGGAAGGCCTTTCCTGTGCCTCTGGTCCCAAGTGGAAAGCATCTCCTTGGCCACCTGTCCAGAGGGCAGACGTGGGCTTGCCACCAAGCTTCCAGCCCTGAACTCTCAGAAACACCTCCTGGAGGAACGGGCAATCAGATGCCGTCTTCCTCCAGGATGTGGCAGCATTGGCGGAGGCAGGGGGTGTCCCGGGGAAACAGGGACAGTTACCGATTACTCCCCATTCCAGGGCACGGGCGGTGTGCAGTGATCCTCTCACGTCTCCTCAAGGATGGAGAAGGCACTGGCCTAGTCCCCTGTCCACCTGAACGCCAGAGTAAAAGGGCCGGCCGTGCCTATGCTGAGAGATGGCATTGTGAGCAGAGTGCCATCCTAGGCCACGCACGCTGCTGCAGGGTCGAGGCTGTGTCTGCTTATTTCACCTTGGCAGAATGAACCCAGGATGTGAACTTGGAGCCCAGGATAGGAAGGCCCCAAGAGGCACCAGCTCTCCGGCAGCACTTCTTCCCTGACGCGACTGAAGCCTTGCTGAGGAAGCAGCGGCGAAGTGCTGTTCGCTTCAAGCCAAAGCCTCTGCGAAAGCACAGCATTTGTTGAGAAATCAGAAGTCGGATCTGCGGGCTCTTCTGCAGCTTGCCTGTGCCCAGTCTCTCAGTGGGAGAAACCTGCATACAGCGAAAGCGTCTTTGCCCGGGCATCTCCTCTGGGAAAGCACAGCATTCGTTGGGAAATCAGAATCGGATGTGCGGGATGCAGCAGCTGAATGCCTGAGCTAGTCTCCGCAGCACGGTGGAAGATACCCGCATGGAGCGAAATACTCTTTGCCCTAGCATCCCTTCTGCATGAGAGAGAAGCGTGGTTGCACACGTCTGTCACGGCGTTTCCCAGGAGCAAGTGTGGGGAAGGCGCAGCAGGCCACCTCCGGAGAAGAGAAGGAGCCCTTGGCCTTGGGGTCGGGAAACGCTCGGGAAGCAGGATAGCCTGCCATGGCACGAACAGCAGGCCCGAAGCAAAAGAAGTGTCACCCGCTCCCTGTGCGGAGAGATGGAAGCCAGGCTGCTAAGGAGACATGAGGGGATGACTAGGGCAGGGGCGCGTGCTATCCTCTGAGGAAGGAGTCTGGGCAGAATGCAGGCCTGTCTTGTGCCTCTGGTCCCAAGGGGACAGCATCTCCTTGGCCACCTGTCCCAAGGGCAGACTTGGGCTTGCCACCAGGTGCCATACCCGCAACTCGCAGAAACAAACCCATGGAGAAACGGGCAGTCAGATGCCATCTTCCACCAAGATGTGGCAGCGATGTGGGTGGCAGGGGGTGTGCCGGGGAAGGAGTGGAGACTGTCCACCACAGTTCCCCATTCAAGTGCACGGGCCGTTTTCAGGGATCCTGTCGCCACCTCTCTCCTGTGCTGAAGGCACTGGCCTAACCGCGAGTCTCCCTGAGCGCCAGAGCAAAAGGGAAAGCCTTACCTACCCCAGGAGATGGTAATAGGCATAGAGTGCCATGCTAGGCCACGCAAGCTGCTGCAGGGCTGTGACTGTGTCTGCTTAGTTCGGCTTAGCAAGTTGAAACCCGGGTGTGAACTTGGAGCCCGGGAAAGCAAGGCACACGAGGCACTAGCTCCCCCGCGCGTCTTCTTCCCTGCCGCGACAGAGCGAACGACCAAAGCCTTGCTGAGGACAGCAGTGTACTGCGGTTCGGGCCAAGTTGAAAACCTCTGGGAAAGCATAGCAGTCGCTGGGAAATCAGAGTCGGTTCTGCGGTCTCTTCTGCTGTTTGCCTGAGCCCAGTCTCGTGGTGGGAGAAACCCGCATACAGCGAAACCCCTTTGCCCGGGCATCCCCTCTGGGAAAGCACAGCATTCGTTGGGAAATCAGAATCGGATGTGTGTGATGCTGCAGCTTAATGCCTGAGCTAGTCTCTGCAGCATGGTGGAAGATTCCCGTATGGAGCGAAATCCTCTTTGCCCCATCTGCTGAGAGAGAAGCGCGTTTGCGCCTGTGGAAAGAGCCTTAAGGATAGGGACACGTCTATCACTGCGCTCCCCAGGAGCATGTCTGTGAAAGGTGCAGCACGCTGCCCAGGGAGAAGAGCAGGAGCCATTGGCTTTCTGGTCTGGAACGGTTGCGAAACAGGAGAGCCGGCCCTGGCAGGCACAGCGGCCGTTGGAAAAACAAGTGCCACCCGCTCCCTGTGCAGATAGACGGAAGCCTGTCTCCTACGGAGAGAGGAGGGGATGAGTAGGGCAGGGCGCGTGCTACACTATGAAGAAGGTGTCTGGGCAGAAAACATGCCTGTCCTGAGCCTCTGGGCCCAAGGAGACAGCAACTCCTTGGCCACCTGTCCCTGGGGCAGACATGCGCTAGCCAGCAGGAACCTACGCTGAACTGGCAGAAACAGCTCCCTGAAATAACAGAGTCAGATGCCGTCTTCCTTCAGGATGTGGAAGCTTGGAAGTGGCATGGGGTATAGGGTGATGGGTGAGGACTGTCCCCGAAAGTTCCCTATACAGTGCATGGGCGGTGTGCAGGGATCCTTTCACGTCTCCTTTCCTCTGGCGAAAGGACTGGGCTAGTCCGCGAGAACGCCTGAGCGCCAGAGTAAAAGGCCAAGCGATGCCTACACCGGGAGATGGTAGTGTGCATAGGGTGCCATCCTAGGCTCCGCACGCTACTGCAGGGTTGTGGCTGTGTCTGCTTAATTCGGCCTGGCAGGGTGAACCGGGAAGCGAACATGGAGCCCGGGAAAGGAAGGCCCAAAAGGCACCAGCTCTCCCGCAGCTCTTCTTCCCTGAAGTGAACGAAGCCTTGCTGAGGAAGCAGCAGTGATGTGCGGTTCGCTCCAAGCCCAAAGCCTCTGTGAAAGCACAACATTCGCTGAAAATCAGAGTCGGTACTGAGGGCTGCTGCTGCTCTTTGCCTGAGCCAATCTCACAGTGGGAGAAACCCGCATACAGCGAACGGCTCTTTGCCAGGGCATCTCCTCTGGGAAAGCACAGCATTCGTTGGGATAACTGAGTTGGGTTTGGGGATACTGCTGCTGCTTGCCTGAGCTAGTCTCCGTAGCACGGTGGAAGATACCCGCATGGAGCGAAATCCTCTTTGCCCTAGCACCCTTCTGCCTGAGAGAGAAGCGTGGTTGCACACGTCTGTCAGCGCGCTCCCCAGGAGCAAATGTGGGGAACGCGCAGCACGCCGCCCCCGGAGAAGAGAAGAAGCCCTTGGCCTTGGGGTCGGGAAACGCTCGGGAAGCAGGATAGCCTGCCGTGGCACGAACAGCAGGCCTGTGGCAAGACAAGTCTCACCCGCTCCCTGTGCGGAGAGATGGAGCCTGAATGCTAAGGAGACATGAGGGGACGACTAGGGCAGGGGCGTCAGCTCCACTCTAAGGAAGGAGACTGGGCAGAAGGCAGGCCTGTTCTGTGCCTCTAGTCCCAAGGGGACAGCATCTCCTTGGCCACCTGTCCCAAGGGCAGACTTGGTCTAGCAACCAAGTGCCATACCCGCAACTCGCAGAAACAACTCCATGGAGAAACGGCCAGTCAGATGCCATCTTCCACCATGATGTGGCAGCGATGTGGGCGGCAGTGGGTGTGCCGGGGAAGGAGTGGAGACTGTCCCCCACAGATCCCCTTCCAAGTGCACGGGCCGTGTGCAGGAATCCTATCGCCTCCTCTCTCATGTGCTGATGGCACTGGCCTAGACGCCGAGTCTGCCTGAGCGCCGGTGTAAAAGGCAAAGCCTTACCTACCCCAGGAGATGGTAATAGGCATAGAGTGCCATGCTAGGCCACGCAAGCTGCGGCAGGGCTGTGACTGTGTCAGCATAGTTCGGCTTAGCATGTTGAAACCCGGGTGTGAAGTTGGAGCCCGGGAAAGCAAGGCCCAAGAGGCACCAGCTCTCCCACGCTTCTTCTTCCCTGCCGCGACATAGCGAACAACCAAAGCCTTGCTGAGGAAGCAGCAGCGTAGTGCGGTTCGCGCCAAGTTGAAAACCTCTGGGAGAGTATAGCAGTCGCTGGGAAATCAGAGTCGGTTCTGCGGTCTCTTCTGCTGTTTGCCTGAGCCCAGTCTCGCGGTGGGAGAAACCCGCATACAGCGAAACCCCTTTGCCCGGGCATCCCCTCTGGGAAAGCACAGCATTCGTTGGGAAATTAGAATCGGATGTGTGTGATGCTGCAGCTTAATGCCTGAGCTAGTCTCTGCAGCATGGTGGAAGATACCTGCATGGAGCGAAATCCTCTTTGCCCTAGCACCCCTCTGCCTGAGAGAGATACGCGGTTGCGCCTGTGGAAAGAGCCTTAAGGAAAGGGACACGTCTATCACTGCGCTCCCCAGGAGCATGTCTGTGGAAGGTGCAGCACGCCTCCCAGGGAGAAGAGCAGGAGCCGTTGGCTTTCTGGTCTGGAAACGGTTGCGAAACAGGAGAGCCGGCCCTGGCAGGCACAGCGGCCGGTGGCACTACAAGTGTTACCCGCTCCCTTGCAGAGAGACGGAAGCCTGTCTGCTACAGAGAGAGGAGGGGATGAGTAGGGCAGGGCGCGTGCTCCACTCTTAGGAAGGAGTCCGGGCAGAAAGCATGCCTGTCCTGAGCCTCTGGGCCCAAGGAGACAGCAGCTCCTTGGCCACCGGTCCCTGGGGCAGACATGCGCTAGCCACCAGGAACCTACGCCGAACTCGCAGAAACAGCTCCCAGAAATAACAGGGAGTCAGATGCCGTCTTCCTTCAGGATGTGGAATCTTGGAGGTGGCATGAAGTTTAGAGTGATGGGGTGAGGACAGTCCCCGAAAGCTCCCTATTTAGTGCACGGGCGGTGTGCAGGGTTCCTGTCACGTCGCCTTTCCTGTGGGGAAAGCACTGGACAGTCTGCATAGTTCGGCTTAGCATGTTGAACTAGTCCGCATGAACGCCTGAGCGCCAGGGTAAAAGGCCAAGCGATGCCTACACCGGGAGATGGTAGTGTGCATAGGGTGCCATCCTAGGCTCCGCACGCTACTGCAGGGTTGGGGCCGTGTCTGCTAAATTCGGCCTGGCAGGGTGAACCAAGGAGGCGAACATTGAGCCCGGGAAAGCAAGGCCCAAAAGGCACCAGCTCTCCCGCAGCTCTGCTTCCCTGACGCGACTGAAGCCTTGCTGAGGAAGCCGCGGGGAAGTGCTGTTCGCTCCAAGCCAAAACCTCTGAGAAAGCACTGCATTCGCTGAGAAATGTTCTGCGGGCTACTGCTTTTTGCCTGAGCCCAGTCTCGCGCCTGGATAAACCTGCATACAGCGAAAGCCTCTTTGCCTCGTGATCTACACTGGGAAATCACAGCATTCTTTGGGAAATCTGAGTTGTGTTTGTGGATGCTGCTGCTGCTAGCCTGAGCTAGTCTCCGCAGCACGGTGGAAGATTCCCGCATGGAGCGAAATACTCTTTGCCCTAGCATCCCTTCAGCCTGAGAGAGACGCGTGGTTGCACACGTCTGTCACGGCGTTCCCCAGGAGCAAGTGTGGGGAAGGCGCAGCAGGCCGCGTCCGGAGAAGAGAAGGAGCCCTTGGCCTCGGGGTTGGGAAACGCTCGGGAAGCAGGATAGGCTGCCATGGCACGAACAGCAGGCCGGTAGCAAGACAAGTGTCACCCGCTCCCTGTGCGGAGAGATGGAAGCCTGGCTGCTAAGGAGACATGAGGGGACGACTAGGGCAGGGGCGCGTGCTATCCTCTGAGGAAGGAGTCTGGGCAGAAGGCAGGCCTGTCTTGTGCCTCTGGTCCCAATGGGACAGCATCTCCTTGGCCACCTGTCCCAAGGGCAGACTTGGGCTTGCCACCAGGTGCCATACCCGCAACTCGCAGAAACAACCCCATGGAGAAACGGGCAGTCAGATGCCATCTTCCACCAAGATGTGGCAGCGATGTGGGTGGCAGGGGGTGTGCCGGGGAAGGAGTGGAGACTGTCCTCCACAGTTCCTCATCCAAGTGCACGGGCCCTTTGCAGGGATCCTGTCGCCACCTCTCTTTGTGCTGAAGGCACTGGCCTAGACCCCGATTCTCCCTGAGCGCCAGAGCAAAAGGCAAAGCCTTACCTACCCCAGG